>NC_065451.1:223130484-224574451 GCF_917563875.1 Diabrotica virgifera virgifera | reverse complement strand
TCCATTCTTCTCTGTCTGTCGCTACAATCATCTACCTAGAGCCTACGTGCTTCTTCTACCCATCTACCCATCTCATTTGGGGCCTTCCTCTGCTTCGTTTATATTCCCACAATCTAAAATTTATATGAATTTTGTACCATCGGTCTTCTTTGTCAGTCTTTGTGTCTTATATTGTGTCCGGCAAATCTCCATTTCAATTTTGCAACCTTTTTTTTCTGTGAATTTGATGGCCTTGGCCGAGCCAATTAGCCAGACATTTTGTTATTTTAAAAACAAACAAATTTGTTTTTTCAATCAGAGGAATTTTTTCTGCATTTCTAACTCTAAATACATAACAAACTAACATCTTACAATTATTATCTAAATAATACACTGTTTTTGTTGTAAATATTTTTTTTGTAAATTTTTATTATTTTTTTTGTATTTTTTTTTTATAATTTTTAATTTGTTTTTTTTTTATTATTGTTTCTTATTATTTTTTATTGTTTTTTTTACTACGCTAAGACATAAACCCAATTCAACATCTCGGAGGTTTACATCTTCTTAGTTTTTTTTTCTTTTCCTTTTCTCTTTTTTTTCTTGTTCTTTTCTTTTTTCAATTATAATATACAATAATAATTACTTAAATCTACAGGGTTTAAAAAAAATAACAACAAAACAAACATGTTTGTTGGAAATGTGGAAATAAGGTTTTTGTCGGGACACTTGAGCAGCCAGGTTGCAAATGGGTTATACATACATATGGGTTGCACATATAAAAATGCCCGTCACAGTTCGGACGAGAATTTTAGTTATTAACAAATAAGGGTCAAAAATGGCAGTTTTCTCGTTTAAATCGCTACAGGTAAAAATAGGATAATTAAATATCTCATTTATAGCATTCTTCTTTTAGTAGATGAGCCAATGTTTAAAACGGCAGTTTTTTATTTTGGTCCGATGATTTGTTGCTTTGAAAATTGCAAAATAAAACTAAAATTTCGAAAATAAAAAATTTGCTATAACTTTCGCGAAAGTGACCTTACGACTTTTATATTTCACAAAAAAGTTAAGTCAAAGAGTCCATATACTGCACAAAAAATTATAAGACGATTCGTCAATTAGTTTAAATTTTATTCAATTTGTTTATCCCAAAGAGCTTCTTTTTGTAATGTTATTGTTCAGAGAATAATAATTATATAGAAATTCTGTGAAAACCACATGAAAGAACAATAGTCTTGTTTTCAAATTATTGAAGAAAATCATTAAAAAGTAATTTTTGTCACTACAACAACATTTTACTAAAGTAGAGTCATTTTTGGCTTGAAAACAATCTGAATAGCTTTGTTAATATTGACTGTAGAGTAAATTTACCTTGGAATTTCAAAAGCTGGTATTTTTACACAAATTTTCAAAAAAAAAAACTTTTCGCCTATGTTAATTACGGTCAAAGTTGGCCACTTTTATTATTTAATTCACAGTTACTTCAATATACATAAAATTCTCCTGTAACAGTGTTAGTTACCATACTACTCCGAAACGGCTTGGCCGATTTTTATGAAATTTTACAAGTGTATTCTATGGGACTGAGAATAGGTTTTAATCTATTTTTCATATCCATAAGTTATAAGGGGGGTTGCCCCCCTGACATTTTTTTTTATTTTTTTGGACAAAATTGTCTATCTTAATTTTATATGATGTATGATTAAAAAATACATACAACTCTTAATTTACACTTTTCCATCACCAACCCCTATTTGTTAATACCAATCTATATATTTACATCTATAAAATTCTCCTGTCACAGTGTTAGTTGTCATACTCCTCCGAGACCGCTTGACCGATTTTTATGAAATTATATATGTATATTGGATAGGTCTTAGAATCGGTCGTAATCTATTTTTCATATCCCTGAGTGATAAGGGGAACTGCCCCTAACATTTTGAAATGTTAGGTGGGGATTTACGTACATAACGTACTCTATGGGCCATTCCACGAACATACGCCTGTTTTGGATTACTTCGACAACGAATATTTTACTGTGCAACATAAGAAGTACGAAAGTAAATGGCGCTAATAATTATTCCAATAAACAACAATGTAATTTGCAATTTACTTTCGTTCTTCTTATTTTGCACAGTAAAATATTCGTTGTCGAAGTAATCCAAAACAGGCGTATGTTCGTGGAATAGGGTATACAAGACTACGAGTACATACAATTTAAAAAAATTAGGATCAAAATCCATCAACAAGCTCTGGAGATATTAATCGCAGCATATGTTTGAAGAATCAGTTTCATTTTTTGAGTGCACGGATTTTAATAATTCATTTCCACCGACCACAAATCGATTTCGTTAGAAAGTTATTTTTAAAGCTTTATTAACAACTCTGTTGAAGTTTAAAGTTTACTCAAACTTTTACACATAAACTATATACCTTCAACTTGGAAATGACACTAGTTGGGTTGCTTAATTGTTATAAACAAAGTAGCTGTCAATTAAATAAAAAAAGTGGCTAACTTTGACTGTAATTAACCTAGGCAAAAAGTGTTTTTTTTTTGAAAATTCGTATAAAAACACCAGATTTTCAAATCCCAAAGTAGTTTTAATCTACAGTCAATATTAACAAAGTTATTCAAATTGTTTATGAACTAAAAATGACCCTACTTTAGTAATATGTTTTCGTAATGATAAAAATTACTTTTTAATGATTTTTTAAAATACTTTGAAATCATCACTTTTCTTCTTTCATGTGGTTTTCACAAAATTGCTGTTACATTACTATTTTCTGAACAATATTATTGCGAAAAAAAAGCTCATTGGGATAAACAAATTGAATAAAATTTAAACTAATTGACGAATCGTCTTAAAAATTTTTGTGCATTATATGGACTGTTTGTCTCAACTTTTCGTGCAATATGAAAGTCTTAAGATCATTTTCACAAAAGTTATAGCAATTTTTTTATTTTCGAAATTTTAGTCTTATTTTGCAATTTCTGAAGCAACAAATGATCGAACCGAAATTCAAAAACTGCCATTTTAAACCTTGGCTCATCTACTACGAGAATAATGGTATAAGTAAGATATTTAATTACCCTATTTTTACCCGTAGCGATTTAAACGAAAAAACTGCCATTTTTGACACTTATTTGTTAATAACTAAATTTCTCGTCCGAACTGTGACGGGCATTTTTGTATGTATAATGTATTAGGTATATAGTACCCAAAAAACCCATTTGCAACCTGGCTGCTCAAGTGTCCCGAACATGGTATATTTTTGCCTTATTTCCCTGGAGTATGTGTATTATTGTGTATGATCAGATGTTACTTGTTTTCTGTCTTCCTGTATGGCTGTGAAACTTGGACAATGGACTCTGAAATAGAAAAAAGAGTAGATGCTTTTGAGATGTATATACAGACGGCATGCTGAGAATATCATAGACACAAAAAGTTACTAACAATGAGGTAGGTACTTCGGAGCATGAGTAAACAACAAGAACTACTAATAATTAGTGATGTTGATTATAGTTACTTTCGAGTATTCGTTACAAATCGATACTTTTGTATAAAGTAATCATTTATAGTATTCGTTACTTTGATTACTATGATTACTTTTGTTACTTTTGTATTTGAGTACCGGTAATCATATCGAGAATCATATTTCTGACTAGGTCCTCACAACCTTAAAACGCTTCATACCGATAACGATGTTCGATAACACTCGAAAAATACCGGTCCCGTCCGTTACTCGTTGAGATACGATTGGTAAAAAGTAATTAAGTGTACTGGTTGTAGATACAATAGTCGTTACTCGCTCTGATACGATTGGTACGAAGTAATCAGAGTAATCAAAGTAATCAAAGTAACGATTTTCCTCTCTGGACAGTTATCGTTACTTTCGGTATTCGTAAGTAACGAGTACTTTGTAACAAATAGATACTTTTTCAACATCTCTACTAATAATCAGAAAGAAAAATAAAGTACGTGGGCTATGTGTTGAGAGGTGAAAGATATGAATTACTTCAAATCATATTTTAAGGTAAAGCACAGAGAAAAATATAATTACCTGGGAACTGTGATTAATGAAAACAACGACAACTCTGAAGAAATCAAGATCAGAATAGAAAAAGCTAGAGCTACTTTTACCAAAATGAAAACAGTTTTATGCGGAAGAGAGCTAAGTTTAAATCTCAAAATTCGCCTGATGAGATGTTACGTGCTGTCAGTTCTTTTCTATGGAATGGAAGCTTGGACACTGAAAAAGATCGATACAAGGAAAATAGAAGCATTCGAGATGTGGATGTACCGCAGGATACTGAGAATATCGTGGACAGAGAGAGTGACAAACATGGAAGTGTTGCGAAGGATGCAGAAAGAAAAAGAACTTGCGCTTACTATTAAAAAGCGCAAACTGCAATACTTGGGACATATAATGAGGGGACAAAAGTACCAGCTACTACAATTAATTATTCAGGGAAAAATAATAGGTAAAAGATCCATTGGCAGAAGAAAACATTCATGGTTGAAGAATTTAAGAGATTGGTACAAGTGCAGCAGCTGCCAATTATTTAGATCTACGGTATCAAAAATACGCATAGCCTTGATGATAGCCAAACTTCGGAACGAGGACGGCACCTGAAGAAGAAGACAGAGAAAAGGATGAGTAGGAAGACGCCAGAACTTGTGACTGACGGACCTGAGGAGATGGTTTGACCGATCATCCGCAGAAATAATTGGGGCAGCAGTTTCCAAAACTAAAATTGTCATTTTTATCGCCAACCTTCGAAAGGAGACGGCGCAATAAGAAGAAGAATATGAAAAAGAAATACCGTACCATACCGTACCGTACTTTAACTGAGTCTCTAGAGAACTGCAGATTTCTTCGCAGCTTCTCATTTCTTCTTTTTCTTTCGCTTTTCTGAACATTTTTCTTATTGTTATATTTTTTATCGTAAGATACAAAGAATATAATAATTTATAAACATGCAGTGCAGTTCGATATTAATTTACTTAACTACATTTGTCTGGGATTCATGCATTATTGTCAGGTTCACATTAAAAAACCTCAAACATTGTTACAAAATCACTTCCCTCTTGTGATATGATATCTATCAAAATCAAAAAATCTTGTTTGTTCTCTGTAGAAATAATTAATTCCTCGTTTGTCATACAAATTATTCACGTGCGTGTTTTTTACGAGGAAGCAACAAAAGCCGTTACGGTTATAATTTTGGAATGATCGTGATGTATAATTTATACTGTCATAAGTTTAACTTTTCGTTACGAGTTAACCGCAAACAGAAAGGGAAATTAGATTAAACCGAAGGTAATAGATATTAAATGGTTGTATTTGGATATATAATTTTGTAGTACATTTTCTGTTTGTTGAGCATTGGAAATCTGATCTTAATCTGTTTGTGAATGCCCTCCAGTGGTAGATATATGTCTTTGCTTGTGCAATTTGTGCATTTTCTTCATTTTTTTTATTTCTGGTACGATTCTGCGGTTTTCCAGACTTTGTGTCTGCAAAAAGCTGTTTTCTTCTCGCAGCATTGTTGATTAACGTCTTTGGTAAACCAGAACAGCAGATGAAGAAATACGTAAAAGAATAACGCAAGTAAACGGAGCTTATTTTGCCCTCTCCCATATATTTGGGTCTAAAAGTGTCCACCGAAATACAAAGATGAATATCTTGAAACGAAATAAGGCGATGGACTACCCCAGCTAATTAAAACAATATTCGCAAATATTATTCTAATAATCCAAGATAGCCATCGCTACACCCTCAGCTTAGCTTAGTTACTCAGGTGTGTGTTCGTCTTGTCCTAACCTTAGATATGAACTATGAAAATTGGAATGGAAGCAAACAAAACAATAATTTTAACTAATCATGTTTATTGTTCATAAAAATATAATAAAAATATGACTTGTAAAGTTGCATTAACAAATATATTCAAATTCTTGCCAAAAACTAACAATTTGTAGATTATACTTATGGCTTTTGGTATTGATGGTAACTTCTTGATGTTTAATGGTACTACTGTGAACTTATCTTGACCTGGGCAGATGTTGTGGCCCTAGCTGCAGATGTTGGATGCTGTAGTCTGGATGTCATGGTCTCACGTTATTATTTCGCGATAGTTCCATCACCGGTGAGGTTGGCTTGAGGCTCCCGAGGGAGAAAAGTGATTTCTATCCAAAAAACTATAAGATAAAAACACATATCAAACATCAAAAAGAAAACCCAAAATGTACCTTTGCCAAATAGTATTCAGAAACTAGTAGATGGCAAGGGTAAATTAAATGGAATTTAGATGAGGAGAATAGTTAAAATTTTGATTACTAAACGTGCATACATGTAAATTAAAAAGATATATTTAAAACTAAAATATCAGAACACATGGTCTGACATTGGAGGTTAGATATAAAAAATAATAGAAAAAATGTTAGATAGAGAAATGTAGTTAAAAAAATAATAATGAATTTTCTTACCGCAAGAGAAAGATGATTTGAATAAAAATGATTTATTTTTCACATTACATGCCTTTTATAAGATTACCGCCGCCATTTGGAGAATTGAAATGACAGCGAGTAGGGATCAAGTGTCACTTTCATGACAGTGCGACATAGGCAGTGGTAGGCATGTTCCGTATTGAGACAGATACTTACAGAGTAAGTTCAGTATGTTCAATCGATGATTTAAATGGAAAGAGATATAGTAAATAGAAGATAATAAAAAAAGATAATAAAAGAGGACAATAAAAGAGGATAATAAAAGAGAATAATCAAAGAGGGCGCCAACGAGTTTTTAACGAAGAAAACTGGTAAAATAAATAGAAGAAAATTATTGTTGATGAAATATTAAAGAAAATAAAATAAAAGAATTATTTAAAAATAAAATAACAAAGATGTGACGTTTGTAACATTTTTTTTTGAAAAATGGCTTTGGCAGAGCCAATTAGCCAGACTTGTATTTGTAACATTACAATATATAAATCCTTAATTCGACCAATAGCATGCTAAGTAAATGAAGCATGGTTCCTAAGGATAGGCTACCAAAAAAAAAGGACTGAACGCTAGAATGTAGGGAAAGAGACCGGTTGGGAAGCCACGAAAGCGCTGGGAAGACACAGTCCGTGTATGGAGAAGAGCAGCCACAGACAAGCAAGGGTGAAGGCAAAAAATAAAGGAGGCCAAGGCTAAATTTAGGCTGTAGTGTCGTAGAAGAATAAGTCTTTGGTAAACCAAGGCATCTTTGATTTAAACTTCTTATTTCTTTTTATTATTTCAGGTTCTAATGCTTCCTCTTCTGCTTCTTGTATGTTGTGCTTTAGCTTCAAGCTTCATAATCATTGTTTCTACGTCTTTATATCTTCGTTGGAATTTTTTTTACTCGTATAATAATTGTATCATTTCTTCCTGCAAATTCTCTATTTTTTTTATTTTTCATGTAAATATAACCTAGTGAAGAATATTAGGTATGTCATAAATGTAAAACTTTCTATTAAAAATGTTAATAAAACCTTATAAATAGACCGGGCAGTATCGTCGCCCCCGCTAGCGAAATTATTCCGATTCGATTTTTTTGCACAAACTTACTCAAAAAGAGGTTTTTATAACATATCCACAGGGTGCCGGGCGGTGCCGTGGTCGAAAAATTGTTTAAACATTTTTTTTAAACAAATTCACAAAAATAATTTTTTCATTTCGAACCAATTTTTTTAGATAAATTGGCTTATTCTGAGCAAAAAAGGTCTCTTGTCATTTTTTCTAAAATTGATTGTTGTCTAGTTATATGCGATTAAAAATTTGAAAAATGCGAAAATGGCCATTTTCAAGACTTAATAACTCGAGTAAACATTATTATAATGGAATTCAAAAAGTGACCAAATCAAGTTTCAAACCCTTTCTTCAAAGTGCTGAAGAGATCTTTGTCATTATTTTAGTACAAAGCTGTTATTTTTAATTATTAACAATTAGCGCTATAGTCCAGGATGTATCCGTCGCGCGTCGCCCCCGTTCGTGAAATTATTCCGATTCCATTTTTTTGCAGAAACTTACTCAAAACGAGGTCCTTATAACATATTGTTTAAACAATTTTTTTAAACAAATTCACAAAAATAATTTTTTCACTTCGAACAAATTTTTTTTAGATAATTTGGGACATTCTGAGCAAAAAATATCTCTTGTGATTTTTTTCTAAAATTGATTGTTGTCCAATTATACGCGATTTTTAATTTGAAAAATGTGAAAATGGCCATATAACTCGACAACAATCAATTTTAGAGAAAAATCACAAGAGACCTTTTTTGCTCTAAATAACCCAAATTATCTAAAAAAAATCGTTCGCAATAAAAAAAATATATTTTTGTGAATTTGTTTAAAAAAAATTGTTTAAACAATTTTTCGACCACGGCACCGCCCGGCACCCTGTGGATATGTTATAAGGACCTCGTTTTGAGTAAGTTTCTGCAAAAAAAATGGAATCGGAATAATTTCACTAACGGGGGCGACGGATACATCCTGGACTATAGCGCTAATTATTAATACTTAAAAACAGCTTTGTAATAAAATAATGACAAAGATCTCTTCAGAACCTTGAAGAAAGGGTTTGAAACTTGATTTGGTCACTTTTTGAATTTCATAATAATAATGTTTACTCGAGTTATTAAGCATTGAAAATGGCTATTTTCGCATTTTTCAAATTTTTAATCGCAGATAACTCGACAACAATCAATTTTAGAAAAAAATAACAAGAGACCTCTTTTGCTCAGAATAAGCCAATTTATCTAAAAAAAATTTGGTTCAAAATAAAAATATTATTTTTGTGAATTTGTTTAAAAAATTGTTTAAACAATTTTTCGACCACGGCACCCCCGGCACCCTGTGGATATGTTATAAAAACCTCTTTTTGAGTAAGTTTGTGCAAAAAAATCGAATCGGAATAATTTCGCTAGCGGGGGCGACGATACTGCCCGGTCTAAAAAATTATCTCAGTTACTTATGGTTCAAAATATAATTTATAGAAGAGTTTATAATATGTAAATGTTAGGTATGTATTATAAAAAGTAACTATTTGTTAATTTTTTGATTTTTCGATTTTATATCTTGAAATAAAATACATTTAATTATCCATGAAGAGTCACTGACACCGTTGTACAAATTACACGGTTGACATTTCCACAAAAGTGTTACGATCGAAATATTCATTAACTGTACTTTTATTTATTACAAGTTAATCCTGCATTGCCATTCGTAATCAGATACATGAGTGCATCTCAAGCAGCGTTAAGTTTATAGCTCGTAACAGAAACAAGAAAAAAAACTAAACAGGAGACAGAAAAGTAATAAAAGCTTAGAAATGTAAAAGTCGCATTTAGCGAATGGGTATAACGGTGAAGAAGTGTCTTTTGTATTACAATTGCGATGAATGCCGTTGTATGATTGAGTGGCTAATATGTTAGAGGACACGAGACAGGTATGAAAGAAAATGTCATGGTAAATTCATGAAAAATTTTATTATATTATGCATGTTACATCATGATTGCACAAGGTAATTTTCCTCTAAATGTGATTTTAAAACAATGAGTAAAACATTTACCTTACGCCTTACGGGCAACAACTTCAGAAAATGATGAACAATTGGCTAACCTAAATAATAATGCCTAAAAATATTTTAAGAGGAAATAGTAGCGATCAACAGGTAGCGAAAACGCGTTCCAAGATTGCGGCTGTAATTTTGAATATTTTTTCGAGATATTTGGCACACGTATTCGTAATATAATAAAGAATGGCGGTACAGATCCCAATTTGAAAAATATATTAATATGTGAAAATTACTCTGTAATTAAATACAATATTAAAAAAACGAGCCTGTACCGCCATTAAGAAGAACAAAAAAATACACTTTCTTCAAATAAGCTTTTTTATCCGATGCCTAGATTTTGTGTCATTTTGGAACTACTAAAATTTTTTATTTCATTAGTACTTCCAAAATGACACAAAATCTAGGCATCGGATAAAGTTTATTTGAAGAAAGTGTATTTTTTGTTCTTCTTGCGAACAAAATGAAAACAAAACTTTTCGAAAACCTCCAAAAAAATAAAAGAAGGATGAAAATCTGGGAATGTAGTTGAAATTGTTTATATTATTATATAAGAAAAAATGTACAATTCTACATCCCCTCCATTTTACAAAAATTGGGAAATACGGGGTGAAAAATATTTTCACGGGGTGAAAAAACATATGTTCAAAATAAGTCCGGAATTGAATAAAATGACTAATTCTAAGCAACTTTTGTTCTATAGAGTTTTTTTACTAAGTCAATACTTTTCGAGTAATTTGCGAGTGAATATGTTCATTTTTAACAAAAATAAAACATGTTTTTGGACGGTTCTTCGCAGATAACTCAAAAAATAAGTATTTTATCGAAAAAAATATTCTTAGTAAAAATATAGCTTAGAAAAACAAGAAAAAAATGGTGTATGCATGAAGACTCTAGACTCAGTAGAAGCAGAGTTGTAGCTAATGAAAAGTAGGTTCTTATTCGTCAAATTCCAAATCGAATATTTCATCGTGAAATAACCAAAAAACGGAGGACTTTTCGGGGAAAACTCATTAGAACTTTTTTAAAGTGTGTAAAAAAAGGTTTATCCTTGTTTTTCAAAAAACTTCTGAAGTAAGCGAGTTACGCTCAAAATGTTGTTGGTCCCTTTTATTTTTTGGTCAAAAAATTACGAAAATCACCCCGTAATTAGCTTCCCAAATAAAATTAATCGTTACCGCTTTACAAGTTACTTTAATTATGTATTATTTATATGATCTATACGTTTCATTGGTTTAAAGTGCTCATTTTTGGAAAAAATTAGTTTTAAAATAAAACGTTTTTTTTAATTTCGAAAAAAAATTACAATTTTTTTCAAGTTAACTTAAAAATTATTAGTAATACCAAAAATCTCAAAGAGTAATAAAATGTACGTTTTACTTTTCTGCATATTTTGGATTTTTTGTTTTCTTCTTAGACAAAAATGGTTATGCTATGGCTGTTCAAAATTTGCCTAAACTCGTGATTAGTTATTCGTTCAAGCCATTTTAACTACAGTCTTTTCAAAAATAGGCGCTTTTGAACATGAAACTTACAGATCATATAGAGAATACCGGAATGGGACGTTTCGATGCCGCCGGTTCATCGCCGGCCGTTTCGATGCCGCCGGTTCATCGCCAGTCCATTTCATCGCCGTCATATCTCGCATTTTTTAGAATTCCTAATTAATACTAAAAATAACTAATAATTGTAACTGTCGAAAATTCGGAAATCTATCAGATAACGATTAATTGACTGGCGATGAATCGGCCGGCATCGGCATCGAACTGGCGGCATCGAAACGGCGGCAATGAAACGTCCTAGACCCAGAGAATACATAATCAAAGTAACTTATGAAGCGATAACGATTAAATTTATTTGGGGTGCTAATTAGGGGGCGATTTTCGTGATTATTTTTACCAGAAAATAAGAGGGACCAACAATATTTTGAGCATAACTCACTTACCTCTAATGTTAGAACTTTTTTTGAAAAACAAAAATAAACCTTTTTTACACACTTTAAAAAAGTTATAATGAATTTTCCCCGAAAAGTACTTCGTTTTTTGATTATTGCACATTGAAATATTCGATTTGGAATTTGACGAAGAAGAACCTACTTTTCATTAGCTACAACGCTGCTTCTACTGGGTGTATAGACTTCATGCCTACACCATTTTTTAAAATTTTTTATAAGTTATATTTTTGCTGTGAATATTTTTTTTCGATAAAATACTTACTTTTTGAGGTATTTGCGAAAACCCATCCAAAAACATGTTTTTCTTGTTAAAAATAAACATCTTCACTCGCAAATAATTCGAAAAGTATTGACTTAGTGAAAAAACTCTATAGAACAAAAGTTGTTGGGAATTAGTCATTTTATCTAATTCCGGACTTATTTTGAATGTATATTTTTCACCCCTGAGAAGGGGGTGTCTCCTCCATTTTTGTAAAATGGGGGGATGTAAAATTGTAAACTTTTTGTTATATAATAATAGACAATTTCAACTACCTATTTCCAAATTTTCATCCTTCTTTTATTTTTTTTGGGGTCAGATTGTCCTTTGATCGGGCTAGTATCCAGACTTCTGGTTCTATTATTACCTGTTTCTAGTTTGTTGTTTGCTTAATAAAAATAACAAGTTATGACACATGTAACTTACATTCTTATTTATTTATTTATTTTTTCAGATGTGAGATGCAATTACTATCCTGACTGATTCAGTTCATTATTTTATATAACTATTGGTAAGTGATCATCATTCTTGTTTATTCAAGTTTTTTTTCTTTTCTTTTTATTTATTAGAGGAACAATGCACCTAATCACATGAATAACCAGCATTTTACCTAATTTTGTATTTTACTGTCCTACAAGGTTTATAGTTTTCTTTTATAGTTTTCCTCCAGGAAAACTATATAGTATACGCACAAAAATGGACAGGATAAGGCACGGGTAGATTCGTGGCATTGGTGGTCCTTAAAGAATCTCATTATTAACTTTTTCCTAACTCATTTCATCCTGTTTGGTTTCAGTTTTTGTGAATTTTAGTAATTCTCTGTTCGTTATATCTCCCTATGAACATATTAGGCCTAGATCCCGCGTATAAAAAAATCAGTAATAGCAAGCTGAAAATTTGTTAATAGCTTAACGGTACCTAGTCGGACAAACTTTGATGTACGGAAACACTGGAACAGGGGAAGTTTTAATTGTGGTATATGTTATAGGTTTCGAACGTCAGACTACCAAAACGTCCCATGTATTTTGTCGGACAGAACTGCCAATTGATTTGTTACCCTTTAATTAAACTCTCATGCAAAAATCAGACTTATATTTATCACCAACATAATTCCTGTCATTTGACATGTTCTACGTGTCGGACTAGTTAAAATGCCCAACATATTTGTCGGACAAACATTTTTTCATATAAAGTTTGCTATTGAATAAACGTAAAAACAACCTGCTAGTTTTCACAATCATAGACTTGTCAGGATGACACGCTCCATAATTAAAATCACGTTCCACAATTAAAACTTCCCCTGTTCCCATGTTCCCATACATCAAAGTTTGTCTGACTAGACACAGTTAAGTTATTAACAAATTTTCAGCTTGCTAAATAAACTTTTTTTGGTACGTGGGATCCAGGCCTCTATGAATACCAGCCGTAATATATTTTTCCGATTATGTCATAAACAATGTTTACTGCAATATTGCGACTAGATATTTAATAACATTCGAAATAGACAATGCAAAATTAATCGATTGATATCATATTTATATGTTGATAAATTGTTTATTTGGTATTATACGATCCGATAACGGAACAAAAATGTCATACCCGTTTTATAATTTCTGCTAATTAAGAGATACGAATGAGTATGAATTTACAACATACAGAGTGGGACAATGACAGTCGAAAAAACGAACATATCCAGAAGTTGAAAAAAGGACTGCTATTGTAGTATACTGTAAATACATATCTTTTGAAACTAGTATGCTAGCAGGTGGAAACTTAAAAAAGAATATAAACAACGAAGATAGCTACAGAAATCTAACAAAGACGCTAAACGTCACAGATTTTTAGTGGCGTTTGAAGGTAAACAAAATAGGCCTCTTAAAGTGGTTGCAGGAAAACTGCATCAAACTTGCCAACTTAAGAACATATGGAAAAATCCAAAAAGTAAGGGATATAAGTAAAATAGAACACGTAACCCTAAAAGAAAAAGACAAATCCCTGACCCTCAAACTCAGATTGAAATCGAATTTGATCTGGACGGCAAAAAAGAAACAATCAAGTAGAAGAGGTACAAAAATAAAAGACCTTTCCGTAAATGCGAGTTGTAGTCAAACAATTTACTAAATGTTAATATAAACATTTTTAATAGGTACGTCTAAAAAGAAAGTGCGTATCTGGTTATAATACTAAATCGGTTACACGGCAGAAGTACTCAGTACTTTTTAATTAGACTAAACGCACACATTTATTGTGGGGGAACTCGAAATACGGCGTAGTTAGATTCAATGAAAACATACTACGAAATAGTATAGGCATATCTTGGTACAGTAAAAACAAAATTTTGAGGGCAGTTATTACTAGAAAAATGAAAACTCTATAATCGTAGCGCCATGATAACCTTCTCCTTCAAAGTCCCCTCTTGCCCTCGATATTTTCTTTGCCTATTCTATGCAGCACTTCTTCGTTTAAAGTATGCGATGTCCATGAAATTTTGGACATCTTGGATATTAAAGCACCCTATGTAACGCACAGCTGAATGTGGCTGAATTTTTATGTTTGTGCTTCACAGTGTTGCCATGCTGTTTTCTATATATTTCTTTCATAATTTCAATCAATGTTAAATGAACCTACAAGAATAATAGAATAATAACGTTTACTTCTCCGTCATTATACTAGGTAAAATGACAAATAAGGTGTCAAATGAAAGCTTATAGACCTAGATTGTCTGTCCCTCAAAAAATAAGCGGTATATTGGGGATTTCTAATGTTGACATTAAAAGTTGCACTATTTTTTTTTTCTATAAAACATTTTGATCTAAAACTTACCAGAAAACTTCTTTGTACTCTTTACTTTAAAATAAACGTGATTGAGAAGCTAAATTTTAAACTTCGTCACATAACTTTTGCGATTAAACTTTGCAATGCACAAATCCGTACCTTTTTCTTTAAAAAATTCATAACCTTTATCATGGTAAGAATAAAAACTTGAGGCAGATACCTTTGTCTTCAGAAATTTTACAGCTATATAGTGTAAAAATTTCAGAAAAAAATATTAAAATCGGACAGAGTTGTAGCGAGGTAAATGCAGAAAAACGTGATTTCTTTTTTTTTTATTTTTAGGTTAAAATTGCGATTTTGACAATGTTCCCCCACATAAAATTCAAAATAAACTTCATTTTCGTTTTCAGCACCCTCGAAAATATAAAGTATGAATAAAATTAGCCATTCATCCCTCTGTGGTCAGTATCTCGAAAACTAAGCGCTTTTTTGAGGGTGTCACGCTCGTGTATAATATCACAAAAATTGTAACGTGATAATATGAAAAAATAGAGGATACGGCAACGATGTCACAAGTGATGGTCGGATCGAACGCCAAAATCTACACAGACATATTAGGGTGCTTTAATATCCAAGATGTACATGAAATTTTGAGGTAGACCCGTATATCAAAGGCCTCAAATTTATTTACGAATGATGTTTCAACGTTCTAAGAGTCCCCGTTCTTCTAAGAGTCCCCGTTTCAACTACATAGAGAAGAGTCGACCAGATGTAGCATTTTGATAAACGTATTCGAATTTCGATTTTTATTTGAAAATCACGTAGCAGTCTTTTAAGTTTTTCGAAGGATTTTCTGGACCGTTCTATTCTCGATCTTATTTCTATATCAGGATTTTATGCTGCTATATCGATCCAAAACCCCAGGTACTTAAATTTATTGACCTGTTGCAAAATGTGGCCGTTTATTTTGCAAGGTTAAGGTACATTCTGTTTTTTTTATTGATCACTTCGATTTTCTTAATGTTTATTTTCATATCGAATTGCTCACAGATTGAGTTGATCCTGTCGATAAGTCGTTGTAGACCCAAGTCGGAATCCACAATTAAGACCGTATCATCGGCGTATTGGATACTGTTGATGTTTACGCCAATCACCTTGACTCCATCCTTGGAATCATCCAGTGTCTCTTTAAATAGAAACTCGGAATAAATATTAAATAGCAGGGGTGACAAAACACATCCTTGTTTAACTCCCTTCCCAATTTCTAATTCTGCGGACGTGGAACCTTCGATTCTAATTCTGGCATTTTGGGTCCAGTATAATTTTTGTAGTAGTTTGATGTCTTTCACATCTAAACCGACTTTTCTAATAGTAGATCATCTCTTACTTTAGTGTTTTTCTCTTAGAATAAATGTAAAAATCCTACACTTGCATCTTTGTCCACAATATGCATAATGTTTGTCTGAAAACATATGTTCAGCATGTGGTAGATACAATTTTTACCGAGATTTCACTTGTCTGCTTATTTCGGTAGGAGCAATTTCATGATTACAGTTTTAAACTTTGCTAACCGCAACTTTCATGACCATTTTACCATTTTGCGCGAATATAACGACATGACCCTGATTTAAAGTGGTGGGTTAATAGTCGCGCTGTGGTGTAAAGACATTCCCACTTACATACACCATCATTATTTAAACACTGAAAATTTCTTTCATTTTAAAAGACAGCCACCATTTGTTAAATCTGTTATACATTGTAAATATCTTCGAAATGGTGGCATAGTTTTGTAAGTGATTAATAGTAGAAAGAAAGTACGACATGGAATTATTTTACGTGGTATAAAGCAAAAATGGGCAAACTATATGAAAATGAAATAAAAAAATTATAAGAATTTGTTTCTTATTTTTGTTCAATCGCAATAAGTAATCTGATACATGAAGTCAAAACTTTGGACATCGTCCAATATAGCAATAGCATAGGCTGATTCTATATCTACACAAATTGCTGGAACTGATTCGTTATCTGAGGGTCTTCGGAGTGTGTCGCCCAACCATTTATATTTTCTTCACCATATTATTTGCTTTATGACATTTGCTTATTTATATTTGGTCGGTTTGATTCCATAAATTTTTATTCGAGATTCGATTAGGCCAACATGTAGGAAGGATTTTTCGTAACATTCCATTCATGAAAACTTCGTAATTGGTTTACTATGGGTGCTAATATACCCTTGGGTTTGGGTATCTTTCTAGCTGGTATCTTATTTTGATTATTTGTTAGTTATTTTTCTCAATACTTTCATTTGGATAGCATTTAATTTACTTTGATGTTGATGTTTCTTTTTTAATATCCAGATTTCATATGCATATGTAACTATTGGTACTTTAATCCTATTATATACTATGGTTTGTTTTTAAACCAAAAGGAGTAAACTAAAAAGACAGATTCACACCCAAGAAAGCCACTAGAAAACTCACCAAGTACATCTTCTTTTTTGGTTGATCATATCGGCCTTCGACGGTAATCCATACAAATTATATTATACTAATACGTCGCAGTGGCGGATCTAGAAATTTGCCTTTGGAGGGGAAATTTGCCTTAAGGGGAACTTCCCATTAAAAACCAACCAAAA
Source organism: Diabrotica virgifera virgifera (assembly GCF_917563875.1). NCBI lineage: Eukaryota > Metazoa > Arthropoda > Insecta > Coleoptera > Chrysomelidae > Diabrotica > Diabrotica virgifera. The sequence continues at coordinate 224,557,249 of NC_065451.1, read as the reverse complement.
GACATAAAAAAACAAACACAGATTACATAAAAGACACAAATAATAACTTATAGGGATTAAGTTCCCTTAATTTTCCGAACTAGCGTGTTTATTGGGTTGAATTTGTCTTTATGTGGTTTCGGTTTCATGTCAGCTAATATATTTTTATGTTTGAACAATTTTTTTCTTTAATTTTGGACTTTGTTAGGAGGGAAATTTACTCATTTTCCTTCCCCGTAGATCCGCCACTGATACGTCGTTAAAGAGTTCTAAAAACAACTGTTTTTAATATAAAAGTAGAGTAAAAATGTAGATGTTGTTCTGAAGCTATTTCCTTGTGGCATTTTTATAATTACGTATTTTTTATGGGAAATAAGCCACAATTTTATTAAAAAATGAATTTATTAACGTTAATAAATGGGCTTCGAAACGTTAATAAATTCATTTTTTAATAAAATTGTGGCTTATTTCCCATAAAAAATACGTAATTATAAAAATGTAGAGTAAAAAATTACACTGCAGAAATCAAAGTCAGAATCGAAAAAGCACGTTCTAATTTTATGAAAATGAAAAAGGTCCTATGTAGCAAAGATTTAACATTAGCTCTTAAAGTACGCTTAACAAAATGTTACGTATACAGTGTACTATACTATGGAGTGGAATCATGGACGTTAAATGTAGAGACAATGAGATGACTTAATGCTTTTGAAATGTGGACCTATAGAAGAATTATGAGGGTTTCCTGGGTAGATAGAGTTACGAACAACGAAGTACTAAGAAGAATAGGTAAAGAGAAGGAAGCTGAACTTACAATTAAAGAAAAAAAACTACAGTATCTCGGACATGTGATGCGGGGCGAGAAGTATGGCATCTTGCGACTCATAATGCAAGGAAAGATAGATGGCAGAAGAAGTATCGGAAGAAGACGAATTTCTTGGCTGAAGAACCTGAGAGAATGGTTTGGATGCAGCTCAAAACAATTATTTAGAGCTACTGTCTCAAGAATTAAAATAGCTATGATGATTGCCAACCTTCGTAGCGGAGATGGTACCTGAAGAAGAAAAAGAAGAGTAAAAATCTAATAATTAAAGGAATAACGCAGAAAACAAAAAAATCGCCGATATAACTTAATTAACCTATGAAATGTCAGTAGTGTCAAAACTTCCTAAATGTCATTAGTGTCAAAATTTCGTAACAGTGGAGTAAACTCGCCTGCGGTTGGACCAATTACAAACAAGCATTACGGCGCGGTAAATTTGAATTACTCCTTCTGGTTTAAAAACAGACCATAGTAATTTAGTTTTGCTATTTATTTTTTTCTTTCCGTATATTGTTTTACAGTATATTTTGTTGGCTTTCTTTTTGCCTTTTTGTTGGCTTTGTCTTTATACCTTTGCCATTAAAATTTAATATCTTGCTTTTCTTAATACCGGGTACTTATATTTTCCCCCATTTTAACTGCCTATAACTTCTAAACGTCTCAAGATAGAAATATGCGGTTTTCGCTGAAATGTTTTATTTTAGTAAAAGTTTTGTCTGAATGGATTGAATTTTTTACATCGCTTTCAAATATGAAAATAAAAATGGCGGATTTTTTAAAAAAACGTTGTTGACTTTTTTTTAATGGAGCACCCAGTATATTTTTTTGTAAATTGAAAGAAATGCCATTCACCTATCCAGCGATATAAAGTTTTTCAAAATCGGTTGTCAAATCACTGAGTAATTAATTTTTAAAATGAGAGGTGCAACGTGGATATCACATACCTAAATACCATAACGAAGCAAATTGATATTATGTTACGTGATTTCCACATTGCATCTCTCATTTTAAAAATTAATTGTTCAGTCATTTGACAACCGATTTTAAAAATTTTTATATCGCTGGATAGGTAAATGACTGTTTTTTTTTTTCAGTTTACAAAAAAATATACTGGGTGTTTTAATAAAAAAAAGTCAACAACGTTTTCTTTTATATCCGCCATTTTTTATTTAAAAGCAATATAAAAAATGGTCATTTACCTAAAAACTTGAAAAAACGGTAATTTACCTATCCAGCGATATAAATTTTTTTAAAATCGGTTGTCAAATGACTGAGCAATTAATTTTTAAAATGAGAGATGCAATGTGGAAATCACATAAGATAATAATATCAATTTGCTTCGTTATGGTATTTAGGTATGTGATATCCACGTTGCACCTCTCATTTTAAGAATTAATTACTCAGTGATTTGACAACCGATTTTGAAAAACTTTATGTCGCTGGATACGTGAATGACATTTCTTTCAATTTACAAAAAAATATACTGGGTGTTCCATTACAAAAAAAGTCAACAACGTTTTTTTCAAAAATCCGCCATTTTTATTTTCATAATTGAAAGGAATATAAAAAATTTAATCCATTCAGACAAAACTTTTACTAAAATAAAACATTTCAGCGAAAACCGTATATTTCTATCTTGAGCCGTTTAGAAGTTATAGGCAGTTAAAATGGGGGAAAATATAAGTGGACAGTGTGGACACCCGGTATAATACCGTCATGTTCTGATGTTAAAGATCTTTCGTTGGATCGTTGGTTGTGCTTCCTTTCCGATTTTGTATAATTATTAGTTGTTGTGTTTCTGTCGTTTGTTTATTTGCTTCTTTTCCATATCCTATTATTTCCGGGTTTACAATTTCTCCTCAATTTTTAATCTGTTGTTATTATGTAAGCGGCTTGTCTTTTCTCTCTCCCTTCTTTGAGGTATCTTCTTTGATTGTAATATTTCTTTCGAGAAATATTTATTTATAAAGACGTCCGTGTCAATTAATTTTTGCTTGTTTTTTAATTTCTCTTTTTCTTGTTTCGTTTCTAAACTCAACCTTTACAGGTCTCTTCCTCGAGTTTAGCTGGTTTCCAATTCTTTATATTATGCCTATTTTATTTTTAATATCCATTTATTTTCAGCTTATTTCCTGAATTTATTAGACGTTTATATTTTTTATGAGAAATATAACCCATCGACTATGTCGACTATGTATACAGGGTGAGGCAGATAAAGGGCCTATTAGAAATATCTCGAGAACTCAAGGTAAGAAAATTATGAAAATCGGAATACATGGGTTTTGAGGTGTGAACTATTTAATGAAAATATGTTGTGTCTCTTTGCTACTTCCGGTTATACCGGAAGTTGGTTGTAACTTCGTTTTTTTAAATGGGACACCCTGTATATTTTTACATTTTTGGATTCTCTCTGATTTCTTCTTTCTTACATATAAGTTTTTGTAATATTATACAGGGTAGGTTAAAAGATAATTACGTTTTTTTATTAATTTCGTAGCATAATTCACACCCTGTAGAATTGTAGTAGTTTGACATAATAAACTCTGTTTATGTTCAAATGATTTTTAATATAGTCTACTATGTTAAGAATTATTGGTATAGTTAAATTTTTCCTTTTTTGTATACAGGGTTGGTCGAAACTCACAATGAGTATTTTCTAAGTTTTCTTAAATGGAACACCCTGTATTTTAGTATTGTAATGTTATTTTAGGATACTTTTCAATTTCTTAAGCAATCCCTATAGGTACCTAACTGCTTCAATTTGTGAGTTATTGGTGATTCAAGCCAAACATTAATTGCAACACAAAATACCTGAAATTTTATTAGGTTGGCCGTAAAAATATTCAATCACAAATAATTTCTCGGAAATAAATACATACTAATCGAGACTGACTTAAATAGGCCAGTCTAAGAAGGGCAAAAATCTCCGCGAGGTTGAATCGGATTTTTGCACTTACCGCAGACAGCCAAATTATACGTGTGTAAAAAATATATTTAGTATATCAAATAGTAACAATCAAATAGTAACAATCGAATAGTAACAACATGGAAGAATTCATAAAAGATTTGCGAGAAAAATTGGACAGAATGGAAACAAGGGATACGAGGATAGAGCAAAAATCGGATGGAATCCAAGAAGAGCTTAAAGAATTAAGAAATCAAAACCAAGAGCTGAAAAGAGAAAATATGCTACTAAAGCAAGAAATGAGTGAAATAAGAGCAGAAAATAAACAAATGAAAGCTGAAATTAAAGAAGTGCGAGAAGAAATGGAAACGCTAAGCAAACTAAAATTTAATGAGGCAGTGCCAAAAAGACTAAGCGACCTAGAGGATAGAACGGAAAGAGAGGAGAAAAAGAAAATTGAGAAAAACGTAATAGTCAGGGGAATTAAAATAGGAGAAGAAAATGTAAAAGAAGATCTAGAAAATTTACTAACTCAACGTTGAAGCTAAAATAGAACAAACAGAGATAATTAGACCAAGAAATTCACAGCCGTTCATAATAGCAAAATTGGAAAATATACAAGATAAAAAGAAAATAATGGAACAAAAGAAAATCCTCAAAGGTACAAAAATATTTATCGACGAACAAAGAACCTATGAAGAACGAAGAATACACAGGCAAGTAAAGAAAAGAGCAGAGGTGGAAAAGGAAGCAGGGAAGACAGTGAAGATGGGCTTCAAAAAATTATGGATAGACGATCAACTTTGGGAATGGAATAACATAATAAAAGACTTAAAGCTGAAGTGTACTGGAAACAACAGAGAAAATCCAAAAAACTGAAAGAATCAAACCGAAGGATAGTGGAAACAGACCCGGCTAAGGAAATGGATAATGATAATAATATACAATGTACAAGAAAAAGAGGAATAAAATTAACATGAATAAAAGAGCTAAACCCATTAAAATTGGATCATGGAATATCCAGAATGCTAAAAGCAGGGAAAATGCAGGAAAATGCAGGAAATTGCTTTAGAAATGGAAAAATACGAACTAGAAATACTAGCACTACAGGAGATACGATGGAAAAATGAAGGAACAGTTAAGAAGAAAAACTTTACTATGTATTACTCAGGAGAAGACAAACAGGGGAAAATGGAACAGCTTTTATGGTGAGCAAAAGAATGAGAGAAAAAGTTATACATTTCAAAGCTATTAATGGAAGAATCTCCTACATCAGAATCGAAAATAAACAAGCCAATATATCTTTAGTTAACTGCTACGCACCTACCGAGGAAGCAGACCAACAAGATAAAATGGAATTCTATGAACTTTTAGAAGAAACCTGCGAAAATATTCCTAGGAACGATATCTTAATAATACTGGGAGATTTTAACGCGCAAGTGGGAAAAGAGAGCTACAACCAAAATGTAGCAGGTAAAGAAACGATCCACAATGTCACAAACGATAACGGGGCAAAAGTTTGCAATCTGGCAGCAGCAACAAATACCTACATCGTCAGTACGAAATTTATTCATAAAAGGGAACACAAGATAACCTGGATGTTACCAGGGAGATCAGATGGCAACCAAATAGATCATGTTTTGATTTCGAAAAAATGGACAAAGATAATACAAGATGTCAGATCCTTTAGAGGAGCAAACGCTGACACTGACCACATACTCTTAATAGCCAAAATGAAGATGAAAATCATCAAATCTAAAAATAAAGTAGGAAAAAGAAGGAAGTGGAACTTAAGCAAATTAAAAGTGCAACAAACAAAACAAGAGTATTCAGAGGAATTAGTACAAAAACTAAAGAGGTACAATGGCACGAACGTAGAAGAGGAATGGAAAAATATAAAAATGAGCATCATAGAGGCTGCGGAGCAAACCATAGGACCTCAAGAAAATAAAAAAACTAAAGAATGGTTTGACGAAGAATGTCGATACCAAAGTCAACTGAAAACGCTGGCACGAAACAAATGGCTTGAAAATAGCGGACAAGAGGAAAGAAAATACCAGAAAGAAAAGAGAGAAGCGGCCAAACTTTATAAAAGAAAGAAAGAGACATGGATCTCAGATCAGATGCAAGAGATTGAAACAAATAATAGAGACAACAAAAAATTGTTTGAATATATAAAACAACAATATAATGGTAACAAAGTGACCAGCAAAATAAGCAAAAAAGATTGAGAAAATCACTTTAAAGATATAAATACAAGCAACCAAGCAATCGACACAGAAGAAGAAGATATAACAGATAACCGAGATGAAGAAGAAGATGCACCTACCTACCAAGAATTTATAGAAGTAGTAAAACAACTAAAATCTGACAAAACTCCAGAACCAGATGAGATTAACAATGAACTTATTGCAAATGGAGGAGATGACCTTCTAAACCGTATATATAAATTAATGGTCAGTATATGGGAAAAGGAATACATGCCTGAAGAATGGAAGAAAGGACTCATTATACCAGTTTTTAAAAAGGGAGACCCAACGCTTTGCAGCAATTATAGAGCAATTACGCTATTAAATACAACATATAAGATCATGACAACAATTATAAGAAATCGGCTAACCAGATACACAGAAAAAAACTTAGGACCATATCAACAGGGATTTAGAAAAGGGAGATCAACAATTGATGCAATCCACGTTTTAACGCAAACAATCGAAAAAAGTTACGAACATGGCATAGAATTGCACATATTGTTTATTGATTTCCAGCAGGCTTTCGACAGCATCTACAGAAAACAGCTATTAAAAGAAATGAAAAATATGAATATACCTGCAAAATTAATAAGATTGACCAGAATGACAATGATGGACACAACAGCAAAGGTCAAAACAGTGGATGGTGAAACGAAGAATATCAACATAGAACACGGGGTAAGACAAGGTGACAGCCTATCGACAACGCTCTTTAATATAGCCTTGGAGGGAGTAATTAGAAACACAGGACTAACAAAAAGACAATAATCCAAAGTTCTACACAAATAATAGGGTATGCAGACGACCTAGGGTTGATAGCCCGTGACAAAAGAAGTCTAGAAGATGCACTGCTAACATTGACAAGAGAGGCAAAAATCAGGGGGTTAATAATTAATCAGAAAAAAACAAAATACTTAATAAGTACGAGAAATCAAGACCAAGTAAATAGAATAAAAGAGACAAGAATAAGTGATAATGTATTCCAAAGGGTTGACTGCTTTAAATACTTAGGAGTGATAGTAGATGGTCAAAACAGAAGAAGCATAGAGATAAATGAAAGAGTTAAAGCAGGGAATAGGGCATTCTGGAAATACCACAAGTTACTTAAACATAAAAACCTAAGCAAGAAAACAAAGACAAAGATATATAGAGCGGCAATTAGACCAGTCATCACTTATGGAGCAGAAGCAATGTGCCTTACAAAAAAAGATGAAGAAAAACTGAGAATAATAGAAAGAAAAATTATTAGAAGAATACATGGCCCAATCAAAACAGATCAAGGAGAAATACGAATTCTGATGAATCACGAAATAAGAAATCTAATGGAAGGAGAAGATATAGTGAGATTCATTAAAGCACAAAGGTTAAAATGGTTTGGCCACATCCAACGAAGAGAAGCAGATGCACTAATTAGGCAGATAACAAATTGGACGCCAGTAATAAACAGACCTAGAGGAAGACCGAAAAGAAGATGGGAAGACCAACTGCGAGAGGATATATCCAATATGGAAATTACAGGCTGGAGAGAAAAAATACAAAATAGGAAAGAATGAAAACAGATTACAGAAAAAGCAAAAAAACACGAAAATCTATAAAGGATAATGAAGAGGAATTATGCGGACCAATCCACCGCATGAAATGGATTAAAAGAGCTCATGAACCTGAGCGACCTATACTCTATACTAGAGTGACCGGTCTATATACAGAGAGAGTCTGTAAAGTGGAATAAATTCAATATCTCAAATACTAATTGTTTTTTTGGAAAATGCTCAGACCCGTCGATTAGTATTTCAAATTGTCCTTTTTGACATTCAACAATAATGTATACAGGGTGTCCCAATTTAGAGATATGACGTCATCGTCGATTTTCTTAAATGGCAACACTGTCATTTTGATAGCTAATTTGATAGGGTTTGTAAAGTTATACATAACTGCAAAATATCAAATTTTTATTCTCTACCATTTACAAGATAATAGAAAATAACAAAGTTATATCTGTAATTTGGAATATATTCAATAATTAAAATACTAACTGTTTTTTTGAAAAATGCTCAGACCCGTCGATTAGTATATCAAATTGTCCTTTTTGACATATAATAACAATGTATACAGGGTGTCCCAATTTAGAGATATGACGTCATCGTTGATTTTCTTAAATGGCAACACTGTCATTTTGATAGCTATTTTGATAGGGTGTGTAAAGTTATACACAACTGCAAAATTTCAAATTTGTATTCTCTACCATTTAGATGATAATAAAAAATAACAAAGTTATGAAAAAGAAGTAATCAACTAATAATTGAATTTAATTATTTCAATAAATTAAGCAAAAACTCATAATGTTGCCCTCAATTATTGTCAAATTGTCAATGGGCAACGTTATGAGCATTTGCTTAATTGAAATAAATAAATTCAATTATTATTTGATTACTTCTTGTTCTTCATAACTTTGTTATTTTTTATTATCTTGTAAATGGTAGGGAATAAAATTTTGAAATTTTTCAGATGTGTATAACTTTACACACGCTATCAAAATAGCTATCAAAATGATAGTGTTGCCATTTAAGAAAATCAACGATGACGTCATATCTCTAAATTGGGACACCCTGTATACATTATTATTATATGTCAAAAATGACAATTTGATATACTAATCGACGGGTCTGAGCATTTTTCAAAAAAACAGTTAGTATTTTAATTATTGAATATATTCCAAATTACAGATATAACTTTGTTATTTTCTATTATCTTGTAAATGGTAGAGAATAAAAATTTGATATTTTGCAGTTATGTATAACTTTACAAACCCTATCAAATTAGCTATCAAAATGACAGTGTTGCCATTTAAGAAAATCGACGATGACGTCATATCTCTAAATTGGGACACCCTGTATACATTATTATTGAATGTCAAAAAGGACAATTTGAAATACTAATCGACGGGTCTGAGCATTTTCCAAAAAAACAATTAGTATTTGAGATATTGAATTTATTCCACTTTACAGACTCTCTCTGTATATATAATCGAGACTGACACTTAAAATTGCCAATAATGGTTGAGCTATCAAAATATCTACGTAGTTAAGATTGTTGGTGCGATTAACAATTAAGCACAAATTAAAGCAGTTGGGTATAGGGAATGCTTAAGAAATTAAAAAGTAGCATAAAATACCATTTCATTACAATACTAAAATATAGTGTGTTCCATTTAAGAAAACTCAGAGAATACACATTGCGAGTTTCGACCCACCCTGTAACTAAAATTCAAAATTTAGCTATACTAATAATTGGTAACAATAGTAGACCATATTAAAAATCATTTGAACATACAGTATGTCCCTGTAAGTTGTATCCATATGGAAAACTTTATTATTATTAATTTTACGAAAAAAAGTTATTCTTTATAAAAAGTTCTGCATGGTCCAAAACCCAAGATTCAACCATCAGATATCAAATTTTATAAATGTTATACGAGGTATGTCAAAAAGTTTGAATTTCACTCAAGAGCTTTATTTTTCACAATATTAAAAATTTGTATTATGAAAAGTTGTTTGGAATTAAAAACTATATTCTAATATGCAATTACATCGTTCTAATTAAACAATTTTTTTTTGAAAAATTATGGATAACTAACATTATTTCAGTTATTTCAATTCTGATAACTCTTTTATTATTAATTTTACAAAAAAAAGTGATTCATCATAAAAAGTTCTGGATGCTCTAAAACCTAAAATACAACCATCTTATATCAAATTTTATCAATTTTATACGAGGTATGTCAAAAAAGATAAATTTAGATCAAAAGTAAAGTACCTTTATAGTTCAGAATATTTCAATTGGAAGGATGTAATTACATACTGAAACATAGTTTGAATTCTAAATATCTTTTCATAATAACAATTTTCGATATTGTGAAAATAAACGTATTTTATTCTTGAGCAAAATTCATATTTTTTGACATAAATCGTATAAAATTAATAAAATTTGACATAAAATGGTTGTATTTTAGGTTTAAGACCATTCAGAACTTTTTATTAAGAATCACTTTTTTTCGTAAAATTAATAATAAAAGAGTTATCTGAATTGAAATAACTGAAAATAATGTTATGTATAATTTTTCAAAAAAAAATTTTTTTAATTAGAAGGATGTAATTGCATACTAGAATATAGTTTTTAATTGCAAACAACTTTTCATAACAGCATTTTTCAATATTGTGAAAAATAAAGCAACTTTACTCTTGAGTGAAATTCAAACTTTCTGACATACCTTGTATAATATTCAAAAAATTTGATATTTGATGGTTAAATCCTAGGTTTTGGACAATGCAGAGCTTTTTATGAAGAATAACTTTTTTTCGTAAAATTAATAATTAAAAAGTTTTCCATATGGATACAACTTCAGGGACATACTGTATAAAGGGATTTTGATGTAAAACTACTACAGTTCTAAAGAGTGTGAATTTAGCTACGAAATTAATAAAAAACGTAATTATCTTTTAATCTACCCTGTATAATATTACGAAACCTTATATTTTAAGAAATAAGAAATCGAGGAGAATCCAAAAACGTTAAAATATATAGGGTGTCCCATTTAAAAAACGAAGTTACAATCAACTTCCGGTATAACCGGAAGTAGCAAAGAGACCAAAATATTTTCATTAAATAGTTCACACCTCAAAACCCCTATATTCCAATTTTCATAATTTTCTTTACTTTAGTTCTCGAGATATTTCTAATACGCCCTTTATCTGCCTCACCCTATATACACAATATGATCCACTGTTTGCATTAGGACAAAATATGCAATTCTTGCACCAAACTAATTTTACATGATACTCCTAATTTTACATCAATCTGTTTATTTTTGTTCAAATTTTAAAACAGGAAACCTTAAAAATATCAACAACCTGCCAATAAATCAGTGACTATTTGCTCTCCTCTATTGTTTACTATTTCAACAATAATCATCTGGTCTTAAAATAGCGGCTTAGGTGTCTTAATTAAGCATTTTTGAAGCGTTGCCAACGACTATTTAGCGAGCATTGTTTGACTAGCGATGATGAATCACAAATCAATTCGGAAATAATAAAAACAATTGAAGAGTCGAATTCTCTGGAGGTCTCTTTGATTTAGTGGTCACGTGATGGGCATACTAATTTTTGTTGAGGTATCAAATGGACGGTTTATATGGAATTAATTGCTATACCTATTTGATTTCTTTTTTTTTAGATAATTTTGTGCCATTTTGATGTGAATACAATTTCTTACATTTTCTAAAACGCCTATGATGTAGTATCCAAAGTCATCAATGTATGCTTTATAGACGCAACAAACTCTCATGATCTTCTTCTTCCTCAGATTTTCCTTATTCAAGGATCGCTGTCCTTACTCTTCTTCGCCACTCATTTCTGGATATTGTGTCTTATTCACCTAAACCGTTCTCTCTCAAGTCCCCTGTCACACAATCCTTCTCTCTTCTCCTCGGTTTTGCTCTACCTCACCTTCCATCAACTTCTAATAACTCTATCCTTCGTTCCACGTAGTATTTATTTCTACGTGTAACCTAACCAAACTATTGCAGTCTTTGTTCTTTAAGTCGTTCCTAATCATGTCCCTTCTACTCTTACCCAGCATCCACAGTAACATTTTCATTTTAGTTACCTCTATCTTCTTTTCCTGAATCTTCTTTATAAGCCAAACCTCACCGCCGTACACCAACGCTAGTCTCACCACACTCTTGTATATCTTTCCTGTTAGCCTTTCCCCGAGTTTTCAATCAAATAGTACCCCGCTCATTAGCTTCCAGTTAAACTGTTAAACCAACTAGCCTGTATGCTGTGCTGTGGGCAATTTCTCGATCTAATGTCCCATTTTCCATTATGTAGAAGACAATTATATGTCTCCATCCATTCCTGTTTCTCTCAATCATACTCCGCTTCGACCTACTAACCTTAAGTCATCTCTCTTCAACAGCCTTTCTCCAACCCCCCAACGTCTTCTCCAACATTTCTTTGCTCTCCTCTACTAACACGATATCATCAACAAAAAGCATTGACCAAGGAGCTTCCTCTCTTACCTTCTATGTCACTACATCCATAACAAGATTAAACAGATAGGGACTCGGTGAAAAGTCTTGTTGCAAACCTCTCAATCCGACACAAATAAAGTGAAGGTCAGTGAATTGTCAGAGGTTACAAGTATTAGTAAAGAGCACACTGTGATATTTTGAATGTGAAAAAATTATCCTGGCGATGGGTGTTGCCTTTGCTGGTCATTTACCAAAAGTATGATCGTGTGACCATTTCTCAGCAGTGTTTGGACCTTATGAAGCGCAATCTCTCAGACTTTTGGCGTCGATTTAACTGCTGATGAAACCTGGATCCACTACTACACATGAGAGAACAGAATGGACGCACGACAGTGGACTGAAGCCGGCAAAAGTGCTCCGAACGAGCCTAGGGTCGAGCAATGGTCGGAAAGATCATGGCAACTGTATTTTAGGATTGCAAAGGCATAATTTTAATTGATTATCTTGAAAAAGGTAAAACTATCAATAGCCAATATTATTGTGCATTATTGGACAAACTGAAGCAGAACCTCAGTGAGAACCGGCCCCATATGCAGAAGGAAAAAAGTGTTGTTTTCAACATGAGTTGGACTTCGAACTGCTATTTCATCCTGCTTATTCTCTTGATTTAGCCCCCTCTGATTATTATGTGTTCGCAAGTGTGAAGAGATGATTCATAAATTTAGCTCGAACGAAGGGATAATTGACGAAACAAATACATATTTTGCAGAGCTTCCAGAATCGCATTATTTGTACGGCATGAAGAAGTTGGAAAATCATTGGAATCGTTATATTGAGCTAAGAGCTAAATATATCGAATAAAATAAAAGAATTTTTTGGAAAGATATTTTTCATTTCAAAGGTAAGATCACCTATCATCTGGTGAAACAGCTAGAATAAAGGTAAATGGAGTTCCCATTAACAACATTAGATATGCGGATGACACTGCCATCTTAGCTGAAAATATTGAGGAACTTTATAGGCTGGTGACCAGAATAGCGGAGTTTGGACAAGAATACGGTCTAACAATAAACGTCAAGAAGACAAAGTTTATGAGAATATCAAAAAATCAAAGAAATAACGAGAATCTCTTCATACTCGGATCCAATATCGAACGAGTCGACCAATATGCATACCTTGGAACAATAATCAACTCCACAGAAGATTACTTACAGGAAATTAAAATCAGAATAGAAAAGGCTAGAGTAAATTTTAACAAAATGAGAAAAGTGCTCTGCACAAGAGATTTGAAGTTGGAGCTAAGAGTTAGGTTGGCTAGGTGCTACGTTTTCTCGACTTTGTTTTATGGAATGGAAGCTTGGACCTTGAATGCTGCATCAGTGAAAAAACTAGGAATCATTCGAGATGTGGGTGTACAGAAGAATTCTAAAAATATCGTGGACAGAACACGTCACAAACAAAGAGGTTCTCAGAAAGATGAATAAACAAATGGAAATCTTAAATGCCATCAAAACAAGAAAATTGGAATATCTCGGACATATTATACGTGGAGAGAGATACAACTTGCTCCAATTGATTATGCAGGGAAAGATTCAAGGAAAAAGAAGCATAGGAAGACGCAGAATATCGTGGCTGCGCAACCTGAGAGAATTATACGGATATGTACATCAAATGAAGTTTTCAGAGCAGCCATCTTTAAAATCTGAATAGCTATGATGATTGCCGACCTCCATCGCAGAGATGGCACTTAAAGAAGAAGATCTATCATCTAGTACTATCATAGTAGTATACATCGAAACATGGTTGTTAGAATTTGCCTCCATTGTTATTCTAGATAGTTTGGAATGGTTCTTTCAAGTCAAAAATTGTCAAAAAAAAAACTAAAAAAAAACACGCCGAGTTTACTTATCCTATACAACACACGGTATAAATAGAAGCTGTATGTAGGTATAGAAGCATATTACAGTATAAACTGTATCAACTAAAAACTCTACGTAAAATTGTGATTGTGAGATTAACTTTTATTTTTATCTTTTTCGAACCAGATTTGCTGATTTTTCCTACATGCGAAACAGTTTACCTACATTTGTAGATTGACATAAAATTCGATAACCAATGTACTGCAAAATCAACTGCAGAATGGATTTATACTTTTCAAACAACAAATAATCAAAAATTGCTTTTTTAAATAGGTCGACGTTTATATCAATAGCAGACTGATTGGAAAGCTTTTGTACAGCATCTGGTACAGTTTTATTGAAAACTTTTGTATATTCAAAAATATTTCAGAATATTACATTATCTTTCGTCGCCTTTTTCCTCTGGCTTTTTCGTCACTAAATGGTCAGACATATTCACCAATAAATACTTTCAAAATAAGTGCAAAATTACACTACGGTAAGTAGTAAGTAAAACACCGGTTTATAGCGTCCTGCGCCTTCCGGTTCCTATTCTCCAGCCGCGTCGATCTGTCCAATCTCCTGGTCGTAGATCTCTGACGTGAAGTCACGTATCCATACAAGGGCAAACCCAGCTCCGTGTAGCAGCTCGAATGGATACGCTATGAGTTCCACCCCACATATTAACCGCAAACCAGTTGATCGCAGAGGGTGAGCGCCGAGCGGGGTTCGCCGACGTATCCACTATGTGGAGCTGCTACACGGAGCGGGGTTCGCCCTTGTATGGATACGTGACTTCAGACATTGCTTTCTGGATTCCACTTATCCAGGTTGTTTTCGGTCTGCCTCTTTTCCTTCTTTTCGGGGTTGCCATTCCATTATTAGCTTTGGGAGTCGATGTTCCTCCATTCTTTGTACATGGCCATACCGACATAGTTCTTTTTGTTGGACTTCTTCTATTATGTTTGTTTTTCTATTCATAATATCTCGTACCCGTTCATTCGTTATATGTGAGACTCTGGACATGCAGGGCGATCTTCGCCAGAAGTCGATTTCCAGTGCGAGCAACTTCTGTTCTGTTCGCTTATTCAGTTGCCAGGTTTCACATCCATACAGTACTTACCACGCTTTTAAAGATGGTATTATATAGTTGTATTTTATTTTCTTTTGATACATAAATATATATTTGTTTTTCTCTATCTTAACGTATAGGCCCAATTTTTTGTATTCTCGAAACAGCCGGTTTGTCATAATAGTCCTGTCGCCAGGGGGGGTACAACGGCCTCGTTAATTCAGATGGACTTACTCAAGTTTTTTTTATGTATTTTGACCCGTAGAACACGAATTTTTTGGGTAACAGTTGATCCGGATGTCGATAAGATTGTTATAGACCAAGAACTTGAGGAATCAAATAACAGCGATTTTTGGCAAAACAAAACAATATTTTGTATTTTTTGGGCCATTTTAAGTAAAAAATATTTCTACAAGTTTTTTCGTAGGATGCACAGTTTTCGAGATAAACGCGGTTGAACTTTAAAAAAATCGAAAAATTGCAATTTTTGAACCCGAATAACTTTTGATTAAAAAATAAAATAGCAAGTCTGCTTACCGCATTTGAAAGTTTAAGTCAAATTATATCGGTTTTGATTATTTGCATTGGTAAAAATTTATTTTTTTATTGTTTAACAAAGCTATAAACACGTAGGGTTTCCCGTGCTTTTACATGCGTTTTAACGCATGTAACGTAGAAATAGTCTTGATTGCACTAGTACCTATTCTACCTACTCGTTCGATTTTAAATGAGAAATCATAGAAACATCACTCACGCACTAGTTGTTTGTAGCTTTGTTTAGCAATAACACAATAAATTTTTAGCAATGCAAATAATCAAAACCGACATAATTTGACTTGAATTTTCAAAGGCGCTAAGCAGAATTGCTATTTTATTTTTTAATCAAAAGTTATTCGGGTTTAAAAATTGCAGTTTTTCGATTTTTTGAAAGTTCAACCGCGTTTATCTCGAAAACTGCGCATCCTACTAAAAAACTTGTAGAAATATTTTTTGCTTAAAATGACCCAAAAAATACAAAATATTGTTTTGTTTTGCCAAAAATCGCTGTTATTTGATTCCTCAAGTTCTTGGTCTATAACAATCTTATCGACATCCGGATCAACTGTTACCCAAAAAATTCGTGTTCTACGGGTCAAAATACATAAAAAAAATTTGGGTAAGTCCATCTGAATTAACGAGGCCGTTGTACCCCCCCTGGCGACAGGACTATAAATATTAGATCATATTTATCCTGAGCAATCACCACCTGATCGTCAGCAAAATGCAGTGTGTATATAGGGTGAGGCAGATAAAGGGCCTATTAGAAATATCTCCTGAACTAAAGGCAACTGAATTAGGAAAATTAAAACAAGGAGGTTTTGAAGACTGATCTATTTAATAAAAATATTTTCATCTACTTGGTACTTCTTTCTTAAAATATAAGGTTTTGTAACATTATATAGGGTAGGTTAAAAGATAATTACGTTTTCTTATTAATTTCGTAGCAATATTCACACCCTGTAGGATTGTAGTAGTTTGACATAATAAACTCTATTTATGTTTAAATTATTTTTAATATAGTCTACTATTGTTAACAATTATTGCTATAGCTAAACTTTTATTTTAGTATACAGGGTGGGTCGAAACTCGGAATGAGTATTCTCTGAGTTTTCTTAAATGGAACACCCTATATTTTAGTATTGCAATGAAATGATATTTCACGGTACTTTTTTATTTCTTAAGCATTCCCTATACCTAACTGCTTTAATTTCTGCTTAATTGTTAATCGCACCAACAATCTTAACTTCGACGGTATTTTGATAGCTCAACCATTATTGGCAATTTTAAGTATCAGTCTAGATTAATATGTATTTATTTCCAAAAAATTGTTTGTGATTGAATATTTTCACGGCCAACCTAATACAATTTCACATATTTTGTATTGCAATTAAGGTTTGGCTTGAATCACCAATAACTCACAAATTAAAGCAGTTAGGTATAGGGAATGCTTAAGAAATTAAAAAGTACCGTAAAATAACATTTCATTACAATACTAAAATACAGGGTGTACTATTTAAGACAACTCAGAAAATATTCATTCCGAGTTTCGACCAACCCTGTAAACCAAAATGAAAAATTTAACTATACCAATAATTCCTAACAATAGTAGACTATATTAAAAATCATTTGAACATAAACAGAGTTTATTATGTCAAACTACTACAATCCTACAGGGTGTGAATGTTGTTACGAAATTAATAAGAAAACGTAATTATCTTTTAACCTACCCTGTATAATATTACAAAACCATATATTTAAAGAAAGAAGAAATCAAGGAAAATCCAAAAATGTAAAAATATATAGGGTGTCCCATTTAAAAAAACGAAGTTACAATCAACTCCCGGTATAACCGGAAGTAGCAAAGAGACCAAAATATTTTCATTAAATAGTTCACACTTCAAAACCCCTGTATTCAAATTTTCATGATTTTCTTACCTTTAGTTCTCGAGATATTTCTGATAGGTCCTTTATCTGCCTCACCCTGTAGTGTTGCAGTCGTGATTTAGCTGTATCCCCATTCAAGAACATGATTTTCGTCACTTATTCAATACCTCATTTATATAGATTTTATTAATTAAATATAAGTACTTTAAATTGAAAATTATCAATTGTAACTCTCACATGCAACCCATTCAACATTTGAAAATTATGAGTTTTGTAATAACAAAACTACCGCGCTAGAGTGACATCTTGCAGGTGTCAGACTCTACGATTTTGTTATTACAAAACTCTTAATTTTCTATTTAAAGTACTTATATTTAATTAATAAAGATTGTAGATCTCTAGTCCGACAAATTTACAGCCGCGTTTCGTTAGTCCGACAAAGTAAATATGTTAATGACGCGGGACGCGGAAACGCGTCCAATGCCGTCCGACCTGCACTCTGAATTTTTTTACAAAGTGGTAGACCCGCTCAAACCATGTGTAGGTTACTAATCAATCAGACAAGGTGAAAACGGCGGGTTCTTTGGAGAAAATACTCCCATGAGATTTTTTTGCATAATCACATTCGTGAGACATTCCAGAATAAGATTCAAGAAGTCGCCCACGCGAAAAGTAGTCCCAATTTTTTAATATTTTTTTTTAATCAAATTGCAAAAATCAATATTTTTGGCCCGTACGATTTTTTTAGGTTTTTTGGACTATTTTGGATAAAAAAGGTCTCTTATAATTTTTCTCTAAAATTGATAGCTTTCGAGGTAAAAGCATTTTAAAATTGAAAAAAACGAAAAATGGCGATTTTCAAGGCTTAATAACTCGGTTAAAAGTTATTACTATGAAAGTCAGAAAGTGACTAAATCAAAGTTTAAAGCCCCCCCCCCCCTACAAGATCTTGAAGAAATTTTTGTCATTATTTGATTACTAAGCTGTTATTTTTAAATAAAAATAATGAGCGCCATGCACGTATTAAGCGGCCGTCCATGATGACTGTGAAAGAGATGCTATGCAGGCAGTCCAATGGCGCATCTCACTGGCACTCACATTTACAGCCACGTCAATACGATCTTACCGTCCATTATTAATAAATAAAAATAACAGCTTAGTAATAAATAATGACACAAATTTCTTCAGCATCGTGAAGGGGGGCTTTAAATTTGATTTAGTCACGATCAACTTTAGAGAAAAATTATAAGAGACCTTTTCTGTCCAGAATCGTCCTAAAAATCTAAAAAAAAATTGTCCGGGCCGAAAATATTGATCTTTGCAATTTGATTAAAAAAAATTGTTAAAAAAAATTGGACTACTTTTCGCGTGGGCAACTTCTTGAACCTTATTCTGGAGTGTCTCACGAATGTGATTATGCAAAAAAATCTCATGGGAATATTTCTTCCAACGAACCCGCCGTTTTCGTCTTGTCTAAATGCTCAAACTAAGCAGTTAAGACCATTTTTAAGACTTTTGTAATCATCAAAAAGAACGATGTACTGTGGACTATGTGCACAATGAAAAATATCATAAGCTTATGTGTGAAGCAATTTTTTCTATACCGTCTTCAACATTACCAATTAAAAACCACTTACCAATATTATGATAAGCACAATGCCAATTATCATAATATTTTGGCCGATCCGTTAGTCGGATTTATCAATCGGGTAATCGCATGATCGTTTTTAGAAATACACATTGTCAGTGTCACTGCTCATTAGAAAAGTCATTGAACCAAAAGATAGCCGTAAAGTCGATTAAATAATGGACGAAGCCTTTGGAGGTGCTCTTGTAGGTCTTCTTCGATGCATCTCCGGTCCCCACCACCACCAACGATGGTTGAGCCGTGAGCTCGGTGGAGACAGGTGTATGAGACATCAATTTCGTTATCTTTTACGATAATTACTAGTACGGGGGGTGGTCGCAAAAGAAGAAGCTTCCTCGATTAGCTCTTTCAAGCTAACGAATATATACTTCCTCCATAGCAAAATGCATACAATTTTTTTTTTTTGATAATGCTATACAGGGTGTCCAGAAACTCTCCCGACAAACGAAGACCGGAGATTCTTCAGCTAATTTTAAGACAATTTAACCCAATTCACCTAGTTCGAAAATGCTTCCTGAGGGAGCTAGTGCTCTTTGAAGATGGCGTCTGGGAATTAGTTTTTCTTAAATATCTCCAGAACACTGTTATTCAGAAAAACGAAAACTGGTACGCTTATAAATCGATTCCATCAATTACGAATTTCTAGTACCGGTCATAGGCGCCCATTTTGGGTAGGGCAACTGGTATTTTCTCGCATAACCTTTTTGTCTTTAACTTCTAAACATTCTTGACAATGGATTATTAAATTGTGAGGCATTCTAGTACTAAAAGGTACTCTTGCTTTAATCCGATAGGATGCACCGTTTTCTAGAAAAATCGATTTGAAAATTATTCGTTTATTAAAGAAGAAAATTGGAAAATTTCTGTCAAAAAAAGATGGTGTATTTTACTGATTTAAAGTAATAGTAACTTTTAGTACTAGAATACCTCATAATTTAATCATCAAGTGTCAAAAATGCTTAAAAATTAAAGACAAAAAAGTTATGCGATAAAATAACCATTGACCTACCCAAAACGGACGCACATGACCGGTACTAGAATTTCGCAACTAAGGAAATCAATTTACCTCTGGAAGATAAATAAACGTACCACTTTTCGTTTTTCTAAATAGTTTTTTATGAATTTTTTTTTAAATTCAACAAACGAAAAATTTTTAAATTGATTTTTATCGAAAACGGTGCATTGTACCGACTTAAAGCAATAGTACCTTTTAGTACTAGAATACCTTACAATTTACTAATCCAGTATAAAAAATGCTTCAAACTTAAAGATAAAAAAGTTATATGATAAAATAACCGTTACCCTACCCAGAACGGGCGCCTATGACTGGTACTAGAAATTTGTAATCGAAGTAATTGATTTATCTCTGTAAGATAAATAAGTGTACCAGTTTTCGTTTTTCTAAATAGAAGCGTTCTGGAGATATTTAAGCAAAACTAATTCCATGACGCCATCTTCAAAGGGCTCTATCTCCCTTAGGAAGCATTTTCGAACTAGGTGAATTGGGTTAAATTGTCTTAAAATTATCTGAAGAATCTCCAGTCTTCGTTTGTCGGGAGAATTTCTGGACACCCTGTATATACCTTAAATATGAGCTTTTAAAAAGCATCAGTTATGATACAAGTAAGATACTCCTCTCATTTTTTTAAGAAAAAATTAGCAATAAACTGACGAAATCACAAAAAACGTGGAAAAACCAACACAAAACTTGCTATCGAAGAAATCGAGAGAACCATATTATGACAGACAACACAATAAATTGCTTAACTAGGTGGCAGAAAACTGTGTAGAACATATTAATAAAACTGTTCTGCTTGGATACTTCGGCGATCTCGCTTAAACGTTCCCTTCGAGCTCTTTATGGTCCAAATATTCAATGGTAAAGAAGGCTTTAATGGTAAATAAGAATATTAACATCACTAATAATTACCGTAAGTTAAGCGAATATTTGAAACAAGGGTCAAAAAGATACCAGCCAAAAAACTTTAAAGTTCTGTCTAGAGAAGATGTTTTAAAATATATCCATGAAGCACCGAATGAGACGTTTTTAATGAACAAATTACATGAATATTTGGTGCATTTGGTGAATGTAGACGACAAGAACTTGTGAATATGCTAATTACTCGTGTAGAAGATAGAAAATCAGTTTTTTTGGTAAACGTACCAGAGACAAAAACCGACAAAAGGCTCGTTTTTACCATTACTGACGGTCTGATGAAGACAAAATGAATAAGAGACTAAGTTTTCACTCTAATGGCATATAAAACTACATAATGTTATTCTATGTACATCCCACCAGACTGAAAACAATGGAAACCTTCTCTGGTTACACCTCCGAGGCTTCTACAATTTGCAAGCCATACGGATACTGAGACTAAGTAAGATGAGGGAATTTTACAATTTATAATTCACGTCCCATCTGCTCAGCGCGGTAAAGTTCCAACGAGAATGGTTCCCTTCGTACTCCAATCAGAGTAAACATGTAAATCAAAATGAATAACCATTTTCAATTTAGTTGCAAAACGAAAATACAGCCGCATCATATTCTAGTCCGATCAGTGAGTGCAGCAAGCACCTCTACCGGTTTCAAAACTTATTAGTCTCTCATCAGGAGGCACATATGCTGCTCTCTCTGATCCAACCAAAACAAACCCCGGCGTTCAGTAACGAATTGCAACGAACGAAATGGCATAGATGCCCTAGCGGCCACTGCTAGCAAAAGACTAAGTTTTCAATCTAATGGCATATAAAACAACATAATGTTACTCTACATCCCACCAGACTGAAAACAATGGATACACCTCCGAGAAGCCTCGGAGGTGTAACCAGAGAAGGTTCCCATGGATAGTTTGAAGCTAATAGGAGATTTGATGTCTTTACGTCCACGTAGTTGTTCAGAAAATAGATTTTTTCTGACCTACAGACAAGTTCATTGTACTGTACAACCAGTTGGAAAAAATACATTTGGAAAAATCTTCATCATTGCAAAATATCTGGGTTTGAGCGATCCTGACAAGTATACAGTTCACTATTTGCGTCGAACATTGGCAACTCTTCTGGCAGAAGCTGGAGCCAATATGGCAACGTTGAAGAAGCATGGTGTATGGGAGAGTACGTCAGTACATATAAATATATATCTTCAAAAAATAGGTTTCAGATATGCTGGCAGGCCTATCCACTGGATCTGATTTTTCCTTACATAAACTCGAAACGCAGTCACTGAAACATGAACCAACATCAGAGTAAAAACACATTCGCTCATCCGGAAGAACAATGTCCCAACTCAAAAAACCAAGTTTTTCAGGGAAGACAAAAATAGATTTTTTAAATCTTAATTAAACTATAAGTTTTGAACGGTAACTGCTAAACTTTATAAATTAAACACAAAGAATGTGGATAAGTGAATGTGTCTAATTGTGTAAGAGGTAAAACAAGAAAAGACTATGATATCTGATTTAACAAAGAAAAAATTCAGAATTTTGAGTTATGTCACTTCTCTTTTAAAATATTGGCCACTTTTTATAAAATTAACGAAAAATACCTAGGACACTTCTCGAAATGCAACGGTTTTTGTGTATTAAATAACGATAAGTTCACGTCAAATGTCAGAGCCGTCTAGTCCGAATTGCGTTCCGTTTCTTGGGCCTTGTCGAATTGCGTCACAAATATTTTACTTACCTGGCCACCGATAACGTCTAGTCCGAATTGCGTTTCATTTCTTAATTAGCCAACCCAATTGCGGTCAGAGGATAGCTTAATAAATATTAGGTAAGCAGGGAAATATAATAAACGTAATATCAACTAACAGTTTATTTTTATATAATATATTATATTAAAAAGCACCGAATTTATAACTAACACATTTAACGAAATTGTATCTTGAAATTTCACCCCTGTTATACTGGTTAATTTTCTGTTCGAGAAAAATATATTTGCTGGAGGTAGCTTTATCTACATTTCTAGAAATATTTTGTTTAACTTTTTATTTTTATATAAGAATCGGTTTGAATGCGCTTTAATGTTTCAACAAACAAAAAAATATTAGGATGTGGAGACAAACAATAATTTTTAAATTTTGAATGAAATCCCTCACAAGAATTAGTTGTTCTATATATAGATGCGCTATTCTTTGCCAAAATTTGTGGAGGAAATGTTAGTCCAGGGCCCATCTGTTTTGAGATGGACGTTGAGAGGTGACTCAAATTTTTTTGCAGAAATTTCTTGAAAATAACTCAAATAATAATATTTGAGTTATTCTCCCACTCAAAATAGTCCGGAACATTGTTTAAATAATCAAAATGTCAAAATATGAAGGAAAAATTCGATTTTTTTATTGGTTTTTTTATTATAACTTTAAAACTATTAATTTCTGAGAAAAGTTGTATTGACATAAAAGTTGCGTAATTAAATTTCCTACAACATACAATTGGTTAAAAATTTAAAAAATAGTCACCCTTGTTGCAAAATAGCAATAATTTCGAAAAAAAACATACAAAAACAAGTATTCGCATTTTACGTTTTTCAACCATTTATGCTACAGTTAGGACCTTCATATTTTACCCAGAAAAACTTTATGGTATTGTAAAACAACACTGTAAATTTTAAAATAAGATCGGTTTAATGGATTTTGCAAAATA
The DNA here is from genome assembly GCF_917563875.1 of Diabrotica virgifera virgifera. Taxonomy (NCBI): domain Eukaryota; kingdom Metazoa; phylum Arthropoda; class Insecta; order Coleoptera; family Chrysomelidae; genus Diabrotica; species Diabrotica virgifera. The sequence goes on along the minus strand of NC_065451.1, from coordinate 224,533,586 downwards.
AATTTTGCAATCCAGCTTTCGCAAAAAAAAATCATTTTTTTTTAATGTTGCAAGACCGAAAATAAAGCAGATAGCAAGTTGAATTTTTTTTTGCTTATAGAAGTGTACTGTACCTTTTATTTTCAATTTGCAAAATTAAAATCGATTAATTACCACGGCGTCAGGAAATTTTTTAAATAAACATTAATTTTTGGTGCTACGCGCAGGACAGCGGTGTTCGATTCACACAAGTTGATTTCCACCAAAATTTCTTTCAATCTATATCTAATGTATTATTTTTTTACTCTATATTTTGTTGTATTTTAATATTTTAATTCCACAAAAATCAAACTAATTTTATTATTGTTTGTGAAATATTGTTTAAACAATTGAATATGTTTAAAAATAATAAAACTTTTATTCTCTAAGTTAAAATATATGAACAAAGAAAGTTTTTGCTAAAAAAAGTGTTATTTCAAAGGATAGAGTATGTGTTTTTATTTTGCAATAAACAAATTTATTTATTTATATCCAAACGTAATAAAAATTAATATGTATCAATCATTATCAAAGGTCATTGGAATGTCCAATCAGAGCAAACTATCCGCTGTCCTGCGCGTAGCACCAATAATTAATGTTTATTTAAAAAAATTCCTGACGCCGTGGTATTTAATCGATTTTAATTTTGCAAATGGCAAATAAAAGGTACAGTATCTTGATATATGCTGTATTTTCAGTCCTGCAACATTTTTAAAAAATGAATTTTTTTTGCGAAAGCTGGATTGCAAAATTTATTTTGCAAAATCTATTAAACCAATCTTAATGAAATTTACAGTATTGTTTTACTGTATCATAAAATTTTTATGGGTGAAATATGAAGGTCCTATGTGTAGCATAAATGGTTGAAAAACGTAAAATGCCAATACTTGTTTTTGTATGTTTTTTTCGCAATTATTGCTCTTTTGCAACAAGGGTGACTATTTTTTAAATTCTTGGCTAATGCTTTATTGTAGGAAATTTAATTACGCAACTTTTATGTTATTACAACTTTTCTCGGAAATGAATACTTTTAAAGTTATAATAAAAAAACGAAGAAAAAAATCGAATTTTTCCTTCATTTTTTGACATTTTGATTATTTAAACAATGTTCCGGACCTTTTTGAGAGGGAGGATAACTCAAATATTATTATTTGAATTATTTTCAAGCAATTTCTGCAAAAAAATTTGAGTCACCTCTCAACGTCCAAATGTACTAATATTTTTACAGATGCGCCCTGGTCTATGTGGAGTCCTCTTCGATATACGTTTCAACTAGATAGTTTGCAAATGCGTCAACTCGATGATCATCTGTTTTTTCAGGCATAAAATCTTCCACAAAACAATCTCCAACTTGGCTCGGAGGAAGATACATTAGGCCAAAAATATGCTTCAGCCATTTACCTATTTCTGAGTTCTCGTTCTTATACTCAGAACTCAACCCCACATTTTGTACTTTACGCCACCTGTAACAAGATTATAGAATAAATTCTTTATTTCAGAAAGTACTTGCATTCAAGAAAAAGTTTGAAACAGGTCAAATTTTATAAAAAAATACATCTTTAAAAAATAATGAGAATATTTAGGAGCCAATTTTTTTAACAGAGGTTATGACGACATCGTTTTTTTTATGTCAAAAAATAAATTTTTTTGAAGATATTTTACCTACAATTCTTGTTTTAACTTATATCAAATGCTGTTTTTTGTAAAAAAAATTGAAAAAATAAATATTTGAAAAAAGAAATTACAGTGAAGTTTGAAATAAACATATTGAAATGTTCAGTTTTACAGCAAAAAAATATGATGACGTCATAACTCAAGTTTTTCTTAACAATCTACTATTTGCCAGTTACATTGCTATACGTATTACTTACCAAGCTTGAGCAAGATGAAATCGACAACCAACAACATTTGCTTCCGGAAAAACTTCTCGCACGCTGGAGTGAATACCTAATTCGTAATCAATCACTATTTTCGTTGGATTTAAATTGCATCCCAAATCTTGGCATTTTTTCTTTAATAATTCGAATAATGATTTGTAAGTGAATTTTTGCTTATTAGGTAACAAACAAAATGCAACCGGAACATAAGTGTCATTAATCAATGTATGTAATGTAAACATTTGAAAAAAATAATTTTGTGCAATAATCGAATGTTCCATCCATAAATAAAGTGGAATTGTTACACATAAATGAAAGATTAGACAGACATGAAAAAACAACAATATTAAACTGTTCATCATTAATCAACAAAAACTGTTCATTTGTGATAGTAAATATTTCAATTTGTCTCAAAAATTCTTGAACATCCTTGGCTGATTTTGGCAATTTTGGAACCGTTTTCAATCGCGTGCGATTAATGTTCTTTTTTATGTATTGGACATCTTTTGTTGACAGAGAGGTAAGTACTTCGCTTTGCTTTTCGATTTCCTTGTGTAACAACTTCGCAGGTCGTTTCGCAATATCTTCTGTTGCTTTTCTTTTAAGAGAATTGTTAACTTTCTGGCGAATTAATACTTCTTCAGCAAGCTCATGATTGTGTTCACCACTAACTTTTGAAAACACATTATTTAATGTATATAGTTTTCCTTTACACTTTTTATTTGTACAATACCACACAGTTTCACCAAACTTTTTTACTTCACGAAACTTTCTAAATTTGAATTTTTGAAAAACTGTAAGTGGTTTTCCCGTTCACTTAACATCATTTCAAAATCCATTGCGCGGTGCGATTGTCTAAGTTCACTCTTTACTGTTTGGAAATAAACTGCAATTTTAAAAATTCCACCCTATCAAGTTAACCTCCACTTCCTCTTATTTTTACTAAGAAACTAATTAGGTAAACCCTGTAAACCCAGGTAATACTGTGTATGGTTAAATTTTATTGTTAGAAACGGAACGCAACTGACCATACAAAACACATTAGCGATATTACCTGAAAATCGCTCAAGATTTTGGACGCAATTCGGATACCTCCGTCAGAGCATAACTGAAAAGTGTAATTTTTCCGGAATAAAGGTATTAATTTTACCATCAAAAGAATAATGACACTACCGCCATCTTTCGAAATTGGAAGTAAACATCTGTGTGACATTTTTCCTGATAAAAGTATAGGATATTTAGAGTCAATTTAACGAGATAACTCGATTTAAGCATTTTTTGGGTTATCCCAATTTTCTTCCGGATGAGCGATGTGCATTATATAACTTTTATTATTTGAGTTATTTTACAGCTCCTGTCTAAATGTCAAGTAAATTAAAGAATTCGTAGCGGAAATTGTTTAGTCGCTAGACTAAGAAGTTAAGAATGGTTAGGAGAGTTGGGGCATTATGGTATCTGTTGACTTTAATTATTATTGTGATAGGCCTATCGATCAATATTTTGTTTTGTCTACATTATTTCCTTTCTGCATTGTCTGTCCTCTGAGGTCTGCTTTTATCTTTATTTCCAATACAGCAATCCCATAATAATTTCAGTCATTGTCAATCAAATGTTAAGAGGTTGATTTAAACCATTCAAAACATCCGTTGTACATACTTCCGTACATCTAACAGATAAACGAGTATCTTATTTTTAACTGAACCCTTTATAAAATTTGAAAATCGACCTTCTTCCGACCTTCTTTATCAATTATTTATTTCCACTAACATTTCCCTTGCCTCAATTATTTATTATTAGAAGTCCATAAATATCTCTAACCCACATATTTTTCAAAACTCTAAAACTTTAAAAAATCATTTCTCTAAATTAAGAATAAATACGTAGAAGTTTCACAACAAATTTTATTTATGACTCATAATAAAAGCTACAGAAACTTACAACATTTATTTTTATTTTTATCTGTTTTCCTGGAGACACTTTTTTTAGTTTTGTCGCACGGAGATAACAAAATGTGGGTAGGTGTTTGTCATTTTGAGGGAAATAAATACTATAATTTAAGAATATGATATAGTAATATAGTAAAAGATGGAAAACATAATACTTACATTGTGAAGTAATAAGTAATGAAACTAGTAGAGTTCGAAATTATCGATATAAACGTATAAATTAACATTACATTACATAGTTTCTCACCTTTAGACGTATCGGAGGAGTATGACAACTGTCACTGTGACAGGAGAATTTTATAAAATACTCCTGTCACACCCGTCTAAAGGTGGGAAACTATGTAATGTAATGTTAATTCATACGATTCATACGTTTATATCGATAATTTCTAACTCTATTAGTTCCATCTCTTTTTACTTCACAATGTATTTTGTTTTCATCTTTTGTGTTATTTTGCCGGTTGTCAGCGCGCTCATCACTATATGTATAATACAGAAGACTACTAGATTGATTAACGGTTGCACGATCATCAGCATAAATAAATATTTTTGACGAATTACGGACCGGTTTGTCATTAGTGTATATGATGAAGAGTACTGGCAAGAGCACTCCTCCTTGTGGTACTCCGTTTTTTTTTGGGCACGGCATCTACTTATTTTCTCGTGGAACTCAATATAGAAACGTCAGTGAGTCAGAATTGGTCAGAGGAGTTCAACTATTTTGTAACTTTTTGTTATTTTGTACATTTTGTTCAGGAGTATTCGATGGTTAACAGTATCATATGCAGTCGTTAGATCAATGAATACAACTTGAGTATTTAATCCCTTTTGATATCCGTCCTCGATGTACTGGGTAAGATTAATTATTTAACTAGTCTATGACCTTCCTGATCTAAAGCCTGCCTGTTCCTTTGTGAAGATTGTTTCTATGTGTGGATTAATTATATTGATATAACTTACTACATGCCTTTATTACTACTATATTCTGTTTTTAGCAAAAATCAAACCAGCTTTTCCCCATTCATTGCTTTCTCTCAGGCCACTTTCCTTTCCCGTACTACATACACACACCCAAACGTATATGGAATCATCTGATATTTCTTATTATTTCGTGCGAATTTAAAAAAAAAACGAACACACGAATAATCCATTGAAATGTTACATTTAGTGTGCATTTCTTAGAGGAGTCAATTTTATTTTTTTAATGTATAGGGGGGATCAGTAGAAGCTTAAGTTCAAGTTTTTGGGGTCGCCACCCTTGTCCCTCGGCCGCCATATTGGAAAAAGGGCTGCAAAGGGCTTTCGCGCTGTATGTCCTAAACTAGCAACCCTACAGAAAATTTAGTGACACATAAAATGTAGCAAATTAAATTTTCTACAATTTTACATCTATTACCTTTTATCGTCAAGTGACCAACAAAAAAGTTATAAACAAAAATAAGAAAAAATTTTGTAAGAAGTTTCCTTTTGGAGGCTATAACTTTTTTTTCGTTCATTTCACAATAAAATACCATCATAGCGATTTTGTAGAGGATTTTTCAATGAACAATTTTCATTATAAAGTTGTTTAATTTTTGGTAGGGGAGCCCAAGCGGGGATTTTTGCAGTTACTCGAGCGCGTCAGATTAGCATATGGGGGAAACCTGGTACCCTGCAGATGCACCTCTACCATATATTGGCTCTTAACACAGGGGAGTTCGTTAAGGGGGGCCCGAAAAAAAAAATCTATCCTTAAAAAAACTTGAAATTGTCAGATTAAGATAAGGTAAGTTAAGTACATGCAAAAGAGTGTATATTTAAAAAATCTGACGATTTGAGCCTGACGTAAGGAAATGGGCGAGTCCCAAAGTTTCACAAGAAAAAAGCGAATATTCCGCGAAATGAATGACAGATCGAAAAACTAAAAAATATGTGCCCAATATTTTTGAAAAATCTATCGAATGATACCAAACACGACTTCCCACGGAGAGGGGTGGGGGGTAAATTTAATATTTTAAATACGAATCCCGCGATATTTTGCGAAATGAACATCAGATCGAAAAACTGTAAAATACACTTATTCAATATTTTTGAAAAATCTATCGAATGGTACCAAACACGAAGCCCCATGGATGTGGGTGGGGGGTTACTTTAAAATCTTAAATAGGAGCCTTCATTTTTTATTACAGATTTGGATTCCTGACGTAAAAATAAGTAACTTTTATTCGAAACATTTTTTCGAATTATGGACAGATGGCGTTATAATCGGAAAAAACGATTGTTGGAAATGGAAAATTAAATTAAAAAATGGCAAGCGCCCACTAAAATGGAAAACTTTACTTAACTTTTTTTGGTTTTAGGACCTACTCTTCACAACCCAATAGGTCCCCAAAGCGCTCGAGTCACTGCACATTTAGCATACTTTGCTCCCCTACATTTATTATCTAGGTTTTACAGCGCTCTAAACTTGACCAGATTCTCTAATTCTCATAGGAATACAATAAAAACAATACTTCAAATTAAAATTACGTTATGCCGACCACGAAATTCAAATTTAAGGTGAATGACGAACTTTGATCTTTTTTTGTTTTCGAGGTCGCTGAATCCGAATATGAAGTTTATTTTTATCTAGAGTTGGTGGAACATGTTCAAAAGTCAAATTTTATACAAAAATGCCAAAAATTAATATTTATGATTTTTCAAATTTACCTCGCTGTATCATTGGTCGCTGTAAATATTTGCTTTTGAAACTTTTACTGTGTCATCTTTGAGGTATTTAGATAACAATGAAATTTGTCCAAAATGTTTAAACACATTATAAAAGGAGTTGTTAATTTTTAAACATTTTGTCAACATATTTCGTTAGTTTCATGTTTAGTTAAAAAAGTTGAGTGACAAACTTTTTAGTTTATAATTTTAACCAACACAGCAATAAAATATGATTCATGAAGAAGTTTTTTGGAAAATTTTAAGTCAAAATGTACAATAGGAAAAAAGTTATGTTACTTCATAGACAAGCGGCACACCCCAAAAAACGCTTTATATCTCGAGATCCTGGTCACGGTGTGGTGGATGGCTAATTTTGATCATACTTTATGATTTTGATATCAAAAATCGTTTTTTTGTTCTTCTTAAGAATATTGCATTTTGCGGTTGCGTCATTCTTCTGGACCGGCGAATTTGTCCTCAAACAACTTCTTGGGCCTTTTCTATATACATATGCTTACGGTTATAAGTTTTATAGTGGGGAGAAAGGTCAAAAATACATTAATAATAGCATAGGAATGTTAAAATCATAATAAATTGTATGAATAAGAAATATATATAGATAGAAAAATAAGCCTAACCTTTTTTTATTGTACCGTAAACTCGGGCTACTTTGGCCCATTTATTAAAACATTTTAAATCAACTCTCAATAAATCTTAGCATTTTTCTACTACTAAGCTGTGTTCATCTGTTTTACATAATTAAAATATCTTAAATAACATGTATAAAGCATTTTAATGTTTTTTAAAAAAATATATAATCTTTTTTAAATTTTTCACCTGGGCCAATGTTAGCCTTAGGTTAGGGTTACTTTGGCCCAATATGATATTACCTACTTTAAAGCATTATATAAATAGTTAGGGTCAAAGAAAGACATGGGTTTATTTATTCAGTATATTTATATGACAGAAAAATATATTTCGAATTATGTTTTTTTAGAAAAGGTACAAAAATGAAGCTTTAGCAAACAATTCATGTTTTTTACAAATTACTGACGGAAAACAGTCCTCTTTTTGACAGTTTTGGAGGTTGGATCTTTTTCTTAATAGCGCTCCATTTGTAAAACAAAGAGTCCTTTTCTTTTGGCCACTTCCAACACTTGTTGGTACGTTCCATGCATTCAACAACAGCACCTTCTTCTGACACATTCACAGCTATCCCAGGGAACAGTAGCTTATTCCATTCAACAACAACGAAGTTTCCTTTTTGCAGATTTGACTTTAATTCTTCTTCTTCGTTTTGTTCCTGGGGTTTTTTGGCGCTGAAAGAAGTAGATGCAACTGGATCGACATTTGTGTGATTTACCTGGAGACCACTGATTGTTTTAATTTCCTCTTCTTCGTCCGTTGAAATAACCATGTCACTATGACCGGATGAAATGACGCTGTAATTGTCACTATCTTCTTCAGAAGTCAAAAGTTCCATGTCTTTTTTATTGATTTTTCTCTTTTATCTCTTAACTTCTTGTTTCTTTTCTAAAACCGTCTGTCGCTTTTTTTCAAGTTTTTCCCTTTCTTTTTCTCTTTTTTTCTTCTCGTTTTCCATCTTTTTTTCTTTCTTCTTTTGACCTTTTTGATTCATTTGGCGTTCTTGATACTGAATAATATCGTTAGCTGTTATGCTTTTACCAGCAAGAACGTCTATTTTTTTTTTTCGTTTTATTAATCGGGGTTTAACAACTTGTTAACAACTTTGTCCTACCAATTCCAAATTAACTGTCACATTGTTGGAAGGTAAGCGCTTCAATACTTCTTCTTTGTCTAAGGGATGTATGCCGGCCTTTTTAAAACCAGACTTTAAGTTTTTTTTTTATGAAGCTCCAACTCATCCAAAGATTTTTTCAACAATCTTGGAAAAATATCTTTTGGTAATGTGGCAACAGTTTTACCACTATCAGACTGTTTCCATTCGGTAAGAATCTGTCGCCACTTACTTTTGAGAGGTCTTAAATACGCCACATCAAGTGGTTGTGTTAGGTGCGAGGAGTTTGGAGGCAAGCAAACGAATTGGATATTGTTCTCTTCGCAAAGCCTGACCACGTTTAAGCTTACATGTGAGCTAAGATTATCACCGATAACTACTTTTTTACCTTCTTGTTTCTTTAAGATTGGAAGAAGATGTGAAGCAAACCAATCTTCAAATGTTGCTCCGTCGATCCAACCTTGTTTTGTCCTGTTGTAATGCGCTCCTTCGGGGCCACCTTCCAACCATGTGGTCCACAAATGTTCAGCCTTATAAATAATATAAGATGGCACAGAGGTACCATTGGCATTACCGCAAAACATAACGCTAATGTTGGACTTAGTCGAATTCATGATAGGCTCTGGGTACTTTGAACCCCTACGACAGATTATTTTCTTCCTGCCTGGATCGTCAGACATGCATGTTTCGTCGTAGTTATAGATGTTTTGAGGCGGTACATTCTCAACTACTTCTTTTGCGTGATCGAAGTAGTCTGAGATTATTTTTCTATCAATCTGAGCACGATTTCTTTTTATATTTGATGCAAACCTGACTGTAAGCTCAGGATGCCTTTTTAAGAAAGACTTGGTCCAGTCACGGCCAGGCAAATTATTGCAAAAACACTGTATTGTCTTTCCTTGTCTTGTGACATAACTTTTTACAATATATCTCAAATCCAGTTCATCAATTGGGAATCCGAATTCACACATTTTGTCGATGTGACTAGCAAATGCTAACTCTCCTTCCTGGGTAAAAACTTTGGGATGACCCGGTGAGCTCGAAAACAGATTTTTTAGTTTGTTTTTAATAGTGCTTCGTTGTATTTTAAAAATATCTGCGGCTTGCCTTTGTGTGATTTCACCAGATCTGATTGCTTCTAAACAGTTTTGGAGATGATCTTGACTGTAGTCGGCATAACTCCGGCTTCCTGGTTGGCGCTTGTAGTTATAGGGCTTCTTCCGCAATCTAAAAATAAATTTATTCGATAAAAGAACACCCAGAGTGTTGATTTAAAGCAGTAGGTAGGTAATAACGAAAAAATAAAACAAATAAAACAAACAGCAGACCTACTTTGGCCCAAATATAAGTTGGGTCAAAGAAGGTCATATTTTTGAGGTTATCTGAACTGGTTTTATTATTGAATTTTAAAATAAAAAAGATGAGAATAATGCAAATTATAACCATTCCACTGCATTAAGTATTAAATTCTGATGTTAAAAAAGTACTCACCAATATTGTAACAGACGTAAAACGGTCTTTGCAGCTAAAAGTTTTAGACATTAAAAAATCACTTGTTGCCCATACAACATCAAAAGTACTCATGCTGGTTCTAGGAGGCGATACTTGAAACATTTGAAGGTCGTTACGAGTTGCGCAAGTCTGCACTCCATCGGAAACTACCCACATCGGCTTAAAATCTACTCTCTCGAGATATTTTGAAAACGTTTTATTTTATTTTTAATTTGGGCCAAAGAAGGACCCCAGGGCCAAAGTAACCCTTATTTACGGTATCCCTGTGAGCATTCGAGCATCTGGTCAAGTTTGGAGCCCTGTAAAACCTATATAAATAAATAGAATTAAATAACCTTATAGAGGAAATTGTTCGCTCAAAAACCTTTTACAAAATTGCTATAATGTTATTTTATTTTAAAATGAACTGAAATAAAGTTATAACCTCCAAAAGAAATCTTGTTAAAAAAATTTTACATATTTTTGTTTACATATTTTTTGTTGGTCACTTGACGATAAAAATAGAAACAGAATTGTAGAAAATTTAATTTGCTACATTTTATGTTTAATTAGATTTTCCGTAGGGTTGATAATTTACGAGATATAGCGCGAAACCCCTTTGCACCCAATTTCCAAGATGGCGGCCGGGGGGGCAAGGGTGGCAACCCCAAAAACTTGAACTTAAGCTTCTACTGATACCAGCTACACATTAAAGAAATAAAATTGGCTCCTCTAACAAATGCAAGGTATGGCCTAAAAAATGTAACATTTTAATGGCCTAGAAGTCAAACATAATTTATTTTAAAGCAATTTAATAACAAATACGTAATAATTAAATAAAACAATAAAGTATTTAACAAACAAATTGAAACTAGTTGTTTTAAAGTCAATAGAATAAAAAAATTCAATGTAAACTAATAATGTTTAAATTGTTTTTTATTTTTGAAGATATTCTTCTTTAGCGACGAATCGATTGAGGGTAAATTGTACATTTACCGCGCGCCTGCGCACACTGACAGTATGTAGTTCATTGCTAATCTTTCAAGATAGGTATGTATGTATCTGTAACCGTGAAAATAAGTCATTAAAAGAATATATTAGTGGTTTTAGGAAATGTATTATTTATTATAATTCTTATTGTGTTTTTGGATTAGTAAAATATTATGTAAGCATAACATTTTTACACTATATGTCGCCGTGTTGTGTAATTATATCCGAAACTTACATGTTTGTTTCTAGTGCCTCGATGGAGTAGTTAGAAATGCGTTAGCATAGCACTGAGATTGGAAGGTTGCTGGTTCAATTCCCTGGCGATTCATATATTTTTTTTATTTTTGGTTGTTTTAATAAAATTTTTTTGAAAGTGGTAGATAAGAAAGTTAGTTTGATTTTTAAATAAAATACAAATAACCTTTTTAAGTATATTTACTTCGTTTAAATTACCTATTATATAATAGAAGAATATCTTCTTACGTGCGTACATAGTACACACACATTCTTTTTTTTTTTTGTAGTCCGTGTTATCACCTTTAGTCATATGCAAGCTTCAGTTTGCGTGGGCACGCTCCTAATCAAATTTCAACATTTTGTTGTGGTAGGTTGCTCCATTCTTCAAGAGCAGCTTGTACTAGCCGTACGGTTTTTTGTGGATTATCCCGGTGAGCTCTAATTTTTCTTTTAAGCATATCCCACAAATACTCTATAGGGTTAAGCTCGGGTGAGCAAGCAGTCCAATCCAAACAAGGAATACCTTCGGCTTCAATGATGTCTCTAGTCACTCTAATGGTATGTGGAGGTCCATTATCATGCATGAAAATTAAATTTTCTCCTGTTGCATCTCTCCAGAGCCTAACTACAAGTTATGAACATACCTGTGAGCAGTTAAAGTTGATTGGATAAAAATTAAAGGAGTTTTTTTACGGATCACAATTCCTCTCCAGAAAATTATACTTCTTCTTGTATATTTGTGAACAGATCTGACAGTTTTCGTTCTTGCTTGTCTTCTTCGACCTCTAAGTACACGATTTCGTGGGTCAGCTGATTTCACACCAATCCTGACTTTTTCTGAAAATAGCACATTTTGTCAATCCCCAATGTTCCAGTTTTGGTGGTGAAGACACCAATTTAGGCGATCAATCTTGTGCTGCCTGGATAACTCGGGAACTCATAACTGTCCCCTGCTGTATACTTCTTAGCACGAACTCTTCTTCTTATCGTTTCAACTGAAAAAGTTACACATGTAGCTTCCAAAAGCTGCCTTTGGAGCTGCAGGCAGGGCCGCGCCGTCCACGTGTGCAATGTGTGCGGCTCACACAGGCGCCAGCAATTAAGGGGCGCCACTAGAGTTTTCACAAAAGTTTTAGGCGGATCAAAATAACACTTACCCATTTTTATCAGCTTCTACCAAACGTTGGGATATCATAAAACAACACTTTGCAAGTTTGGCTTTAAAGCATTTATCTAATTCACGCTGATCCAGCAGAATTGATGCTTTAAAGCCATTGTACAAAAATCTGTCAGAAATTTATTATGCTTTATGTGATATAACGCATTAGGATAAAGATCGTGATTGAAATTATCAAGCTAGATCTTTAGGAGATAAAATGTCAACATTTACATTCATATGCTCAGTTGTGCAGTCTACATACCTATGGTATAAAGTTCTGATGAAAGTTAATTTCGTTAGCAAAAATTTTCAATCAAAAACAATGAATATGCAGCTGGCCTTAAATGCTTTACAAGAGATAAAACAATTGTTGCTAGAGTTTCGGACAGATATCAAATTTAATGATGTAATTACTATATAGGTACAGCAAATGAAACTGCAGAGAAACTGGATGTGGAGCACAGTTAACAACCAGCTACACAGTTACGCCTTCGGAAAAAAGCAGACGATTACGAACATAAAGACGAACCGATTTTGGATCCTAAAATGTCATACTTTAATTTCTTTCATTGTGTTCTCGAACAAGCATTAATGTCAGTAAAGGAAAGATTTTCATGTTGGAAAATCATATTAATTCTTTCAAATTTTTATATAATTTAAGCGACAGTACACAAAAACTCACAATAAAACTTTTGTGTAGGAATTTGGAAAAAACTTAGATTTAATGATTATCTATATTTTATGGAGAGAGACGATTTCTTTAAAGAATTATATGAATTATACAGCTTTCAGCCTTTGTTAAAAGAATTAAATAATGATGTTTGTAAAATTTTAAAATATATATTTTTAAAGGAATTAACTGTTTCTTCTTCGTGATGTGCCTACCCGTGACGAATGTTGGCGATGGTAATCTTATCTTAGCTATATCCGAGCCATGCAGTGCGAAAAAGCTGCACAGATGTTGTGTTGAACCAGGTTCTGAGGTATTTTAACTAGGATTTTTTTTCTTGCTGGACCTTGCTTTCCAAATATTTTTCCTTGCACGATGGCTTGTAGTGGGGCATATCTGGATTCATTTCGCATAATGTGTACAAAGTATTCTAACGTATTCACGTATTCATAACAAAGTATTCCAAGATAGTGGTCAGTACCTCTCGGTTCTTCTTCATTTTTCTGAGGACCTTATTCTCATTTGTGGGTCAGTCCACGGAATTTTAAGAATTCTACGGTACAGCCACATCTCAAAGCTTCCAATTTTCTGCACATATCTTCGTTCAAGGTCCACTATTTAACACCATAAAAAAAGACAAAGAAGACGCAGCATTCTTACTTTTATACCAAGAGAGAGGTTGTGCCTCTTGAAGAATACCCCCATACATACTGTTAAAGGTGGATTTGGATTTTGCAATGCGTGCTCTTATTTCTTGGTTGTTAGTTCATTCTTCATTTGTTATGGTGCCGAGGTAGTTGTGTGCGTCACTCTTTCTATATAGGGGTTTGGTTGATTTAGAGTTGCCCTTCTGTTATCTTTTTCTTGCTAATGATCATAAGCTTTGTCTTCATTACGTTTATATTGAGTCCATATTATCAACTGTAATATGTGATTTTGTTCATAAGGACTTGTAGGTCTTCTAGGTTGTCCGCAAATATTATGGTGTTATCTGCATCTGATGTTATTTAGCAGGTATCTATTTAGTAGAGTTCCTTTTTCAGTTTCGTTCAAAGCTTCGATAAATATTCTTTCAGGGTAGAGATTGAAAATTAGAGGGGACAAAATACAGCCTTGCCCCACTCCACGCATGATGTTCACGTATTCGGTGTGTTCACTTTCAACTCTGAGGTTTGCAGTCTGATTTCAAAAAAATGCTGGAAGGCGCGAAAAATGATTTTTTTCTGAAATAGATATTTATTTTCAAGTTTACCTGTATCTTTAGTTATTTATATGTTGTTATGCCAAAGATTTATTTTTACTTACATAATTATTTTAACTTAGTTTATTTTCCTGTTGCATATATGAGAATTTTTAATTATTTTTGTTTGGTTACAATAAATAATTGTTCATTTTCACATTATTTAATTTAACGAGACGATTTAAAAAATGCGTATTTTTGGGCGCCATTAAATGTTTTGCACACAGGCGCTAACAGGTGCTGGCGCGGCACTGGCTGCAGGTGAGAAATGTTTGGGTGTTTTCCAGCTGGATCAGGGAATTCTTTTTCTACCAAAAAGTGATTACTTTAAAAACTAAAACTTTCTTACTTTTTCGCTCTCTGTTCAAGAACTTTTTCGACAACCTTTATAAGCTAATAAACATGATGAATTATGAAAATCTCATTTCCGTTGTGAAATAATCCAAACTGTCATTATTCTAGTTAGCTTTCCTAGAATAAAATGACTTCTTTCGTGTCTAAAAGGTTCATCCTTCCACCTTGAAACCAACATGACTTTCTTGTCGTGATTAAACTAGATTCCACTCCCTTATTACGCTGATTACACTCTCGTTACTTGAAAATCCAAATGCTTATATTTATACACACACATACATATAGTTGTTCCATTGGATCTTGACAGAAAAGTAATGATTCATTTGCAAACAAGTTAAACCGAAACATTAAGTGAAACGTACGTCGACGTGTACTGTCAATGTAATTATTAGGAAATGGTTATTATTCAGTACATATTCAATATTCAGTATTTTATAGAAAAGTATATTATTATATATTATTCAATATTCAGTATTTTATAGAAAAAGTAAAAAATTGCAGATATATCTTGGTACAATTATTAATGAGAATAACGACTATCGAGAAGAAATAAAAATGAGAATTGGACAAGCTAGAGCAACATTTAACAAGATGAGAAGAGTATTATGCCGTAGAGACCTTAGTTTGCAACTCAAAATACGAATACTACGTTCATATGTGATAGAATAACAAATGTTGAGATCCTCAGAAAGATGAAAAAGGATAAGGAAATTATGAATACGATTAAGATAAGAAAGTTACAGTATCTCGGCCACGTTATGAGAGCGAATGAATATGTGTTGCTAAAAACTATAATGCAGGGAAAAATTCAGGGAAAACGAAGTATTGGAAGAAGACGCATCTCCTGGCTCAACAATCTGAGGAAGTGGTATAATTGCAGTTTCGTCGACTTGTTTAGAGCTGCAATCTCAAAAGTGAAAATAGCCGTGATGATTACCAACCTCCTTAGAGGAGACGGTACCTAAAGAAGAAGAGAAGAGGTTATTATTCCGGTGAATGTATTTTATAAAGTTATTTTATTGAAATGTTTGCTCTTTTGTCACTATTGAGGAGATTGATGGACTCGACATTAAACAGCTTGAACATCATACCGGCGATTACTAATATAAAGATCAATATAGAACGGTAAAAAATAAATTTAAAAAAAAGACAAAAAGTGAAAGAATCTGAAACATAAACAAATAAGTTTCCGTTCGACTGAACCATTGCCAGACTCATGTAGTATAAAGTATAATGACAATTTATAGATGAGAAAATATTACGTCTTCCATTAGCTTAAAAATAAACAATTTTCTTAAGTAATCAAATAAGAGACCAACAGTTAGTCGTTCTAACAATTATTATGTTTAAAAATTACCATAAAATATACAAACAAATACCAAATAACAGCTTAAATAATTATGAAAAACCATTTTTAAACACAACAAATGCGCTAATGTCACGAAAATGATAAACGCTAAAAGTCTTAGTAAATAATGTATCAATCCACAAACCATGCTAACCGAACTAGCAAAGGAATCCGAACAAATAGGTCTAAAATGAATTTTACCAAAACAAAAACAATGGCAAACACACAAGATAATAGAAACGTTAATACTAAATGAAGCCACAATAGAAACGGTTAATGATTTATACAGGGTGTCCCGAAAAGAATGGTCATAAATTATACCACACATTCTGGGGTCAAAAATAGTTCGATTGAACCTAACTTACCTTAGTACAAATGTGCTCACAAAAAAGGTTACAGCCCTTTGAAGTTACAAAATGAAAATCGATTTTTTTCAATATATCGAAAACTATTAGAGATTTTTTATTGAAAATGGACATGTATAATTCTTATGTCAGGAACATCTTAAAACAAAATTATAGTGAAATTTGTCCACCCCATAAAAAATTTATGGGGATTTTGTTCCCTTAAATCCCCCCAAACTGTTGTGTACGTTCCAATTAATTCATTATTGTGGTACCATTAGTTAAACACAACGTTTTTAAAACTTTTTTGCCTCTTAGTATTTTTTCGATAAGCCAGTTTTTATTGAGATGCGGCGTCTTTTTCAATATATTTACGTAAAAATTTTATGGGGGTTTTGTTCCTTTAAACCCCCCTAATGTTTGTGTACGTTCCAATTAAACTATTATTGTGGTACCATTAGTTAAACACAGTGTTTTTAAAACTTTTGTCTCTTAGTCTTTTGTTCATAAGTCACCTTTTATCGAGATGTAGCTTCTTTTTCAAAATATACCTAAAAATGTAAATTATAAATAAATTTTCAGATTATTAACAGGTCTCTATAACCGTACTTAACCATATACAAATATGTGGTGGATTCGACAAATATTCAAAATATCTCGATAAACACTGGCTTATCGAAAAAGTACTAAGAGGCAAAAAAGTTTTAAAAATAATGTGTTTAACTAATAGTGCCACAATAATAATTTAATTGGAACGTACACAAAAGTTTGGGGGGGTTTAAGGGAACAAAACCCCCATAAAATTTGTATGGGGTGCACAAATTTTACTTAATTTCTTTTTTAAGATATTGCTGTCGTAAAAATGCCACATATCAATTTTCAATAAAAAATCTCTGAGAGTTTTCGATATATGAAAAAAAATCGATTTTCATTTTGTAACTTCAAAGGGCTGTAACTTTTTTTGTGTGCACTATTGTATATAGGTAAGTGAGGTTCAATCAACCTATTTTTGACCCCAGAATCTGTGGTATAATTTATGACCAATCTTTTCGGGACACCCTGTATATTTGGGAGAGATATTAAAAATAAATAAGGAAAACCAAACAGCGGAGGTAAAAAGAAGGGTCAGATTAGTCTGGGCAAGATTTGGGAAATTAAAATGGATCTTAAAGAATAAAAAAATACAACAATACTTAAAAACAAGAGTGTTTGGCCAGTGCATACTACCAATTCTCATATACGCACGTCAAACATGCACCTTAACCCAAATATGGATAAAATAATGAAGACACAAAGAGCCATGGAGAGAGCAGTGTAATGACAAGAGAGCAAAACAACTGGATAAGAAATAAAACAAAAGTCAAAGATGCAGGACAACATATAGCCAGGCTAAAATGGAGTTTCGCAGGTCATAACGCCAGAACAACGGACAATATGAGACCAGACAACAGTGGAGACCATGGACAGGAAAAAGAGCAAGAGGACGACCCCAGATTAGATGAGATGACATTGGAAAGATAGGAGGAACACAATGGAAACAGAAAGCAAAAAACAGAAGCCAATGGAGGAAACTGGGGGAATCCTATGTTCAAAATTGGACGAATTAAAGAGCAAAAGAAGAAGAATGTATCAAAGACATGCCGTATCGCTTACCCTTGTTTAAGTTATTTTGATTTCTATGGGTAAAAAAGAAACCTAGTATAAAAGGTAATTCGTGAATAATTTCATGGTTGTGAAAAGGTCCAATGGAACAACTACACATTACCATGCAGGTTGTTTTGAAACCATTCAACCTGCAATTTACGCAGATAAATTTTTACGGAAAGCAAAAAGTATTTTTGCATTATAGATAGAAAAAGTACTCTTTGTAGAACAGGTACGCTAGTACCTGGCGTCCTTGAAGGTCATGTACAAAGACGTGATTTAGTCCTGGTGAGTTTGTGAAATATGTAAATGGTTCTATCAAAGGCGTGAACGCAAGATTTATATCTTTAAAGATGGATGTGATGTCTTAACCAGACAAAAGGAAAGATATTAGTCGTTATAGAAGAAAATGGTGGATTCGCTAAAAGAAAAATGCCATCTATAATGTTATTTAACGGGAAGTTGACTCAATATTCACAGTCTATCTGTGAAAAAATCATAGATTTCACTTAAAAATCTGTTACATGTCTTTTTCAGATAAGACGTACAGCTGCTTTTGCTTTTATTTTTTTTAAAACTATCATAAAAAATGAAAAAATCATTTTTTTGTCTATAGAACATTTCTTATATATTTTTTAGAAAAATGGGTACCTAAATAAAAGTACGTAAGTAATCAAACACTTCACGAAGACTTAAATATACCTTTCATCAGAGAAGAAATCCATCGAGCCACGGAGTCACAAAATGAGCGTACCATTTAGTGATGTAACGAATATTCGTATTCGCATTCGCGAATATCCGCATCTTTTTGCATATTCGCATTCGCGTTCGCATTCGCAAAATTTGTGCGAATGTTTTGCGAATATGAATATCAGAGAAAAAATAATTTGAAAATAACGTTAGACTAATAAAATCAAAGTCTATTCTCTTCCTCATCTTTTTTTATTAAAAAAAGGTAACTTAACCTCGTATAATCATATAATCAGATTATCAGCCTTCACGTTGTTTTATTATTTGGTATAATGTAATAAAGCTTATAGGTCTGGATCCCGCGTATGAAAAAAAGTTGATTAATAGCAAGCTGAAAATTTGTTAATAGCTTAAGGGTGTCTAGTCGGACAAACTTTGATATATAGGAACACTGTAACAGGGGAAGTTTTAATTGTGGAACAGGTTAAAAATTTGGAACGGTCAGACCACGGAAACGTAACATGTATTTTGTCCGACAGAACTTCCAATTGATTTGTTACCCTTTCATTAAACTCTCTTGCAAAAATCAGACTGCTATTTATCACCTGTCATAATTCCTGTCATTTGACATATTCTACGTGTTCCACTCATTATAATTCCCATTTGGTGATAAATAGCAGCCAGATTTTTGCATGTAAGTTTAATGAAAGGGTAACAAATCAATTGGAAGTTCTGTCGGACAAAATACATGTGACGTTTTCGTGGTCTGACCGTTCCAATTTTTTAATCTGTTCCACAATTAAAACTTCCCCTGTTCCAGTGTTCCTATATATCAAAGTTTGTCCGACTAGACACCCTTAATCTATTAACAAATTTTCAGCTTGCTATTAATCAACTTTTTTTCATACGCGGGATCCAGACCTATTAAGATTCAGATTGATTTACACTAAATATCAATTAACTTCTCATTATAAATTTAGAAAACATTTCAAAAATAGAAGTAAATTTAAAAAAACTGAACATTCGCATTCGCATCCGCATTCGCGAATGTCGTTATTAGATATTCGCATTTGCATTCGTATTCGCGAATGTTCAAAAAACAACATTCGTTACATCACTAGACCATTCACCATGAAAATGAGTTAGTAAGGGAATTATTCCATAATGGCCCTGCCACAAGGATACTGGATAGAACCTGGCCTCAGGACCTATTTTAAAACTTAAACATAAATAGAATAAGATGAGACATCATTGGAAGTCTCTTCTTCATGCCCAAAAACATGGAACAAATTTACTTAATACTCTTTTAATGATGTAGATTGTAAATAAACATAATTACATAAAAAAAAATAAAAGTTATAGATCTTAAAAAGTTCTTTCCCACTCATAGATAAGGACCTTTACAATCCGACAAGGGAGACCTGGCAGTTGACCTTGCGCAAAAATACACAACGAGAAATACACAATACGAGAAGGTCACCCGCCAGGTCTCGCTTGTCGGATTGTACTTGCTATCTATTTTCCATCAAACATTTCTTCCTGACAGTGCCTAATGGCTTTGGTACTGTTGTTCTCTGCCATATTGTTGGTACTAGGCTTGATTTCGTTCTATCACTGGCAAATTACCCAAATTTGGTTGAACCACATTGTCCAGTAAGGTTTCACAGATAGAAGTTTTCTATTTATATAGACATAACTCTGTCTGTTTTTTCAATGTGCCTCCAGTAAGTTGTCATTTCATCGTTTTCTTGGTCTTCCCACTGATCGTCTTCCTATTGGGGAACCATCTCTCGCTGTCCTTACGATATTTGTTGTCATTCGACTTACGTGGTCATTCCATTCTATTCTTCTGTGTCTTACCCAGTTATTAATGTTATCCACCTTGCATCTCCGTCGTATATCTGCACTTCTAACTCTGTCCCATAGTGTCTTATCAGCGATTTTTCAAAGGGTTTTCATCTCTGCTGTTTCTTGCAACTTTTTTTGCCCTCTAGTGTTTCTGCCACGTATGACATTATTGGTCTGATGACTGTTTGTAAATTCTGCCTTTCATTTCTTTTCCGATATTTTTATTTCTCCATATTGTTTCATTCAGGCAACCTGCGGCTCTGTTTGCTCTATTCACTTGATCTTCCACTTCTGTTTCGAGCCTTCCGTAGCTAAATAGTGTGATGCTTAGATATTAGTAACTCCATGACTTGTTCTATTATATGATCCTCCAGCTCTAATTTATATCTTAGTAGATTTGCTGTTATAACCATGCATTTTGTCTTTTTTTGGGAAATTAACATGATACAATTTTCTAGCGGTTATTTTAAGTTGTTTTTCTCCCATTTGGCATCCTCTAGAAGTGGGCACATAAAATCACCTGAAAAATTATCAAAAAACGAATAACAAAGAACTCAACACTCTACATTGACCGCACCGTCCACCAACTTTTGTTGCACGAAACACATTAAAGGACCATCTTTCTTGAAAGGCCTTTGGGCATTTTCGGATGGCCAATAATGATAATTATGTCTGTTGAAAATGGCATTATTCGTTCATTTTGCCTCGTCAGCCAAAATAATATTCAACAAATCTTCATTGCCATCTTCGTGCCATAAGCCATTTATAAAAATTATCATTTTTTCTAGATTTGCATTATTTAGGGAATGTACAGTGGTGTATGAATAAGGCCTTCACTGATGTTTTTTTAGTTCCTTGAATTATTTAAATTTCCAATAATTGCAAGTGACGCATTACATCATTTGTAAAGGCATTGGAATATGCAATTAAAAATGCCAAAACGTTTACATCATTACCTTCGTCATTGACAATTGGCTTATCGCTAAAATTATGTGCTCCAAATAATCCATAATTTTGTCAATTATTATTCATAGTGGTTTCAATGGTTTATCGTTCTGCAAAAACACGACATGTTGTTGCTTAGATTTTCTAGCATTCTTCGAGAATTGATAATAAATTTATAAAGTAATTAATAAAATAATTTCTTCTTCTTCTTCCTTTAAGTAGATAAGGAATTTTATACTTTTTGTATTATTGTTAAATTTTTCACATGCAAAAAATAATCTTATATTTTTTGCATGTGCAATACAGCATTCGATAATTTTCACCCTCAACGTTAAATTCTTATTTAAGCTAACCCTGAATAATAGTTTCTAGTAGGTACCTAGTTTTAGCCCTATCTAGTTTCATCCCTACCCAAATACAGAAAGTGCCTACCCGTTCCGGATGTTGGCGATCATCATGGCTATCTTGACTTTGTTTACCGCAGCGCGGAACAGTTCAGTGGTAGTCGTGTTATACCACTTTCGTAAATTTTGAAGCCAGGAAATGCGTCTTCTTCCCGGTCCTCTTTTACCATTTACCTTCCCTTGGAGAATCAGTTGGAGAAGGCCGTAACGTTCTTGATTTCTCATTACATGTCCTAGATATTCTAATTTTTTTGTTGTGATGGTTATGAGAATTTCACACTCTTTCCCCATTCTACGCAGGACTTCCACATTAGTAATTCGGTCAACCCAGGATATACGTAAGATGCACCTATAACACCACATTTCGAAAGCTTCGAGCCGATTCATAGATGCAACAGTTAGTGTCCATGCTTCCATTCCGTAGAGCAAAACTGTGATTATGTAGTATTTCAACAGACGGTATTTTGTTTTTAATGATATTTCTCGACTGTTGAAAATGGGTCCCATTCTAACGTATGCTGCTTTCGCTTTTATTATTTGCTGTTTAATTTCTGTTGACTGGTCCCATTGGCTATTTAAATTCGTACCCAGATATGTATATTGCTCAACTCTTTCGATATTCTGTTGGTTGATTGTAAGTTGAGCGTTTAATATTGGTTTTTTACTAATTGTCATAAATTTAGTCTTCTTTATGTTAAGAGCTAGTCCGTATCTGTTGCTGACTTCTGTTATACGATTTGTTAATATCTGTAAATCATTCAGATTATCAGCAAAAACGATGGTGTTATCTGCATATCTAATGTTATTCAACCATTCACCATTTATTAATACTCCTCTAGCACAACCGTCTAAAGCTTCCTTAAATACTCATTCAGAGTAAATATTAAATAGTAGTGGAGATAAAATACAGCCCTGTCGTACTTCTCGTTCTATTACAATTTTATCAGTTAACTGGTCTTCTATTTTGATTTTGTCCGTTTGATTGTAAAAAATGTTTCTGATAATTCTTAAATCTTCGTTGTCAATTCCAATTTCTTGCATTAGAGTTATTAATTTGTCATGTTTTACTCTGTCAAATTCTTTCTGGTAATCTATAAAGCATACGTATATATCACAATTTACATCCCTGCATCTCTGAAATAAAACTTGCACAGCAAAAAGGGCCTCCCGTGTTCCCAGAGCATCACGAAATCCGAATTGTGTTCTTGTTAGTTGTTCCTCGCACTTTGTATATATTCGTTTGTGAATGACCCTCGAATTTGAAACGAAAATTCACCCTCTCTGCTGCCTCATATCGAAGTACTCTGTAGAAGGGAGCCCACTCTTCTCTAATAACCACTAATTACTTACCGCGTAGTGAAAAGTACCGCGAACCTGTCTCTCTTATCGCTGCATGAACGCTTTTTCCCTTCGTGAACTAACTTAAAACGCTAACAGCGACATATACATATGTATCCGCAAAGACAGACAGACAATATATCCCGGTTTTATCCGAGATAAACCACCGCAACTTAATTAAGTATTGTCGGTATAACATAATTTATTTTCTCAATTCCTTTCAACCCAAACCTAATATAGTCTATACAACTCTGAAATTATTTCAATAATTTCGCATAAGTGTGACACAAAACCATGACACAATAAAAATTCCGATACCCACAAGATAATACGCCTTTCCTATTGACTTCTCCTATATATTCAAGTTAAAAAATAGCAGCCAGTAATTTTTCGATTCCTAAAGGCTTCGTTTTTTGGGGATACATCTAACTTGTGATACAAATTTTTAAAATCAGTCCCTACAAATCTTATAAACCTAATATCATGTTTGCCAGACCATTCTCAAATTCCTAATAAGATTACTAAGATACTGTCCCTAAAATTATCCCTTTGCGTGCAAAGCCCTCGATAAATTATATCCCAATAAAAGCTTAACTGCCAAACTTGACCAATATTTTTCGAGCCCTTCGCAACAAAAACAGCCCTTCGGGCCCCTTCAGCATCCCTCACATATTCATATATTTTCTGATAATAACGTCGGCAAAAAAGAAAAGTTATGAATTTTTATGCGTCTAGTCTCGGCGTTAACGTATCGACCAAAAGAGGCCTTGAATGGCCCTCAGGGCTCAGGGCTCCGCCGTTGTGCTACTTGGTGTGCTCGTGTTTCCAAGAGGATTTTTCAAAACGACGCGACGCGCCGTGGATGCAGAACGGTTATGGTTATGGAGGAATGTTAACTCCTTGTCGCCGGAGGTATGCATCAACTTGAAATAGTCTGGGAAATCCCAGAAATGAACTTTTGTATGAAATAAAGCCCCTTTTGCTGGAATTTATATCCTTCGAGTGTGTTTTTCTCGTCTACTGCAGAGTCTTTTATTATCTTGAAAGCATTTTTGAGATATATGACTTACAGAGTATGTTGAGTTACAGTATTATACTTATTACAATAGTTATGTGGACGTTGCAGCCAGGATAATTGAAGGAAATAGGGCGTATTACTCATTAATGACCTTACTTAAATCGAAAATACTCTCAAGACCAGCAAAATAAGAGTATATAAGACAATAATCCGTCCCACAATAACGTATGGAAGCGAGACATGGACTCTGAACCAGCGGGAAACGACAAAATTACTGGTACTTGAAAGAAAGATACTGCTGACTATCTATGGGCCTTGCAGAGAAGAGGCAACAGGAGAATGGAGAAGAAGACACAATGATGAACTCCAGACAGTATATGGAGATGAAAACATAGTACGCTACATTAAAGCAAACCGAATAATATGGACGGGCCACGTGCTAAGATCGAGTGACGAAAGACGCCACATTCTGGGAAAGGTCCGATGGCAAAAGGTCAGTTGGTCTCCCACGAAAGAGATGGAAGGACGCAGTAGGCAGTGATCTATGCAAAATGGGAGTACAGCAATGGGAAATAGCTGCTCAGGACCGACAACGATGGAGGGAAATAGTAAACGCGGCCAAGACTCACATAGAGTTGTAGAGTCAAATGATGATGATGATGACAATAGTTATGTAAGAGTTATGTTTTGGATACGTACCTTTATATTCGTCATAAAAATAGGTGGAGCTATATCAGCTACGAGCATTTCACCATTTTTTTTACTCTGGGTTTTTCTCTCCAATCTTTCACGCCTATTTCTGAGAAGTCTTGCTTTAATGCTTTCAACCATTTCTTCTTTAGACATCCTCTTCTTTATTTTTCTCCCTCCTTCAATATTGTTTTAACATTTCGGTTCTCTCGCATTTGAATAATGTTACCAAACCATCTAGCTCTTTGGGCTCGGTATTGCTTTGGGTATTTGTGTCGTAATAATTGGTTTTCAATACATCCTAATTATTTCTTTATTTGTTGGTCTTTTCCAAAAATTCTTTTTCTGAGCACCTTTCTTTCCCATCACTGTGGGTGTGATTACTGTTTCGCAGTTTAGCTATTCTTGGCACATTTTTGCTTTCAGTATTGAATTTAGTGACCCCTTCATTAATCTTTTGTCTATATTTTTTCTCTTTTTCCTCAGCCTCTGCCCCTTTCATTTTTATATATTAAATGTCCCCCTCTCATGTCCATATATTAAAGGAATATCTTTTAATATACAGGGTGTTTCATTAATAATAGTCCATATAGTAACTAAAGAAACCTTAGTACAAAATACGAAGATTTAACCAAATAAAATGTGGTTCCTTACTGAGTTACAGGGTGTTTTATCTAAAAATTTAAAAACTATTTTTGTTCAGCATTTTAAAACTATTCGACGTATCCTTTTCATACTTGGCAGAAGGTACGGCTACTATACACCTCACTAAATTATGATAAACAAATGTTTCTAGCTACTACCAGAGGCGTACGACAGGGGATAGTGAATGGTTGACCCTTCTTAAATTCTACGCCACTGGAGGAATTACTATTTTAGTGCCATTTTTAGATTCTCCAATACTTTCTACGTAAATAATATACTCTTCATTGGTAACGATAAAGTCATTAGTTTTCGAGATATTTGAAGTTAAATATGAAACGGCACAGTTATTTTGATTAATTTATGATATGATTCATATGATTAAAATTTAAAAATTATTTGTACCCAGTACTTTAAAACTATTTGGCGTATCCTTATCATACTTGGTAGAAAGTGTAGGTACTGTACACTGTACACCCTACTAAATTAAGATAAATAAACGTTTCTAGCTACTACCAGAGGCGTACGACAGGGGATAGTGGCTGGTTGACTCTTCCCAAATTCTACACCACTGACGAAATTGCTATTTTAGTGAAATTGTTTGATTTTTCATTACTTTCTATGTAAATAATATACTCTTCATTCGTAACGATAAAGTGATTAGTTTTCGAGATATTTGAAATTAAAAATGAAGCGACACAATACATTAATCAAAATAACCGTATCGTTTCATTTTCAACTTCAAAGATCTCGAAAACTAATGACGTTATCGTTACGAATAAAGAGTATATTATTTTCATAGAAAGTATTGGAGAATCCAAAAATTGAACTAAAATAGCAATTTCGCCAGTGGCGTAGAATTTGGAAAGGGTCAGCCATTCACTTTCCTCCATTGTACGCCTCTGGTAATAGCCAGAAACGTTTGATTAACATAATTTAGTAGTTTGTACAATACCTATACTTTCTGCAAAGTATGAAAAGGATACGTCGAATAGTTTTAAAATGCTTTCTCCAGTTACTATATGGACAATTATTAATAAAACACCCTTTATGTATGGAGGAAAAAGTATCGATGGTAGTTGATGATTATTTGAGTTGGGAATATAGGTGCACAAGGAGCACAATATAAGGAACTGCCAAAACTGTATAATGAAGCTTTTATTATAAACGTTGCTAAGGCAAAGATAATAATTTGCCATTAGATAATAAGATGGATGTATCAGAATATATGGAAAACTAATGCTTTAGATTATTCTAAATGTTTTTTTTTTATTGTTCTACGTTGTTCTTGGGAAATGTCTTGTGCTTTTTTGATGACTTCCTGTACCATGTCTATTTTAAGGTCACAATGAATAATTTTGCTGTTGATGTACCACGGTGCATTGGTGATAGTTCGTAGGATTTTTGATTGGAAGCGTTGAAATTTGATGTTGGAGAGACTGGCTGTTCCCCATAATTCCAACTCATATGTCTAGATGGGCCTGCCTCAAAGAGCAACGATTTGTTATCCAGGTATAACCTTGATGATCGACCTATTAGCCAATACGTATTTCTGAATTGGAGACCTATTGCTTTCTCGTGATCCAATAGATGTTTCCTCCTTGTGAGACTTCTGTCCAAATGAATAAGTACTAAGATATTTTACTTCGTTGGCTGAGGCTAATTGATGATTATTTAAAGTTACAGGAGGACAGGTTCCTCTTCGTGTTGTAAATTTAATTATATATATAATCGGTTCATAACGTTCTACGGCGTCTTCCGATTCCCAATCGCCATTGTTCTCGATCGTAGCACATGTCTTCGTTCAAGCCTCTTTCTCTGATTTCCCTATGAATTCCTTCTATCCAGCTTTTCCTAGGTCTTCCTCTTTTCCGCCGTCCTTTTGGTGCCCATCGTAGCACTTGCTTGGATAATCTGTCGTCTTCCATACGTTGTATGTGGCCAAACCATCTTAGTTGCTTTGTTTTTATATCGTCCATTATTGTATGCTTTACATCCATTATCTCCAATATTCTTGTATTTCTTTACATCCATTATCTCCACTATTCTTGTATTTCTGATTTTATGTATTCTTGATATACCAGCAGCTCTTCTCCAGAAGTCCATTTCAGTTGTCCTGAGCATATTTTCGGATTTTTCTTTAAGTGGCCAAACTTCGCTGCTATATGTTATAATGCTCTTAACAATGCTGTTATAGATGTTATGTTTATTTTCTTTGGAGATAATTTGGTCCCATAGGATTTTGTTCAATAATGCGAAAGCTTTCCTTCCTTGTCTTCACCTTTCTTGGATATTCTTGTCCAATGTTCCATCTTATAATTTTAGGACTCAAGTATTTATTTTCCTGACAGTGATTAATAGTGATTTCATTTTCCAATGCTAGATCCTGCTGTATACCTCCAACGCACATATATATTAATTAAATTGTTCTAAATAGGGATAAAATAATTAAAAGGAGAAGGAATTCACTAACATAAATACAGATATTATTTCTATTTTTAGCATAAACTTTTCTAAAAATATGTTCGATTTGTAATATTAAAATGTGCGATAAGTTTTCTATATGATCTTATGCTTTCCATTTTTAAATGCGATGTAATATGATAGTATATATTTAATTTTCCTTTCTTTTCAGGTAAGAGCTTATGACTGTTATAGCAAGTAATCGGTAAGGCATTTAAATTATTATAGTAATACGGTTTATATAAATTAATACAATATTATTAAACAGAAGAGTTTCTCTTTCTTTGGTATTTACGCATCTAGATAAGGCATCTTTACGGTATTTTGCCTCGTAAACTGCATAAGCCACACATAAAGAAAGTAAAACCGTTTATCTTAAATAATATTTAATTTACACAATGCTTAAGAATATTTAAAAAGCTACAATTACACTGTACTGGTAAATTTGAATTTTTTCTTTCCATCTTTAAAGAATTCTTTTTTTTTTTTATTTTGGAATCCCTCCTAATCTTCCGATGGTCTCTATCCAGTTTATATGTATGTATCCTAGAATGCAGAAGAAGACAAAATCAAAGACTTCTGTAACCTTACACTAGAGACACTGAAGACTTGTTTTAGAAAAATGGATAGGAGGCATTTCAGTAAGTGGAGTCAAGGTTTCCAACCTTCGCTTTGCCATTGATACTAAAAAGAGTTAACGAGGAACATAGGCTAAGAATTAATAAAAACAAGATAAAAGTAATTATTGCCGATAGAACCAACAACAGAATAGAAGAACAAACATCAGAACATTACTGGACTCCTTTAGCTTGGACGCCCAGATGGATGACGTCACTAGTATTATATATATATATATATATATATATATATATATATATATATATATATATATATATATATAAATATATATATATATATATATATATATATATATATATATATATATATATATATGCCAAAATGTACTAATTTAAAAATAAAAATCGGCCTGTCTGAGGATTTCTCTTCAAATTTACCCGTTCTCGAGATAATGAATTTATGCAAACTCGAAACGTCCTCACTCTATATTGAATTGAATCCATTGTTTATAAAAATCACAAAAGTAGTCTCACTTCAAACACAAACTCGGTAAATAATAAGCGAAATGACGTTTGACAGTATGCTTTTGAAGGTTAGGACTACCGAAATGTCAAATGGAAAACGAACAAGCTGAAAATGCGAGCATTATCATAACGAAAACTTTGTTTATTTGCGTATTTTAATTCATAATATGGAAAATCGCTATTATGAAAAGTAGTTTAGAATTAATAATTATGTTTTAATGTACAATTATATCATTCTAATTTAAATGTTATGAACTATAAAGGTAGTTTACTCTTGATCGAGATTCATATTTTTTATAACCTCGTATAAAATTAATAAAATTTTATATATGATGGTTGCATCATAAATCTTAGAACATGAAGAGCTTTTTATGAAGAATAACTTTTCTTCGTCAAATTAAAAATAAAAGAGTTATAAATGAAAATGTTGTTGGTATCCATAATTTGAGAAAAATCTTCAAATATTTTTTTCCATTAGAAGGATGTAATTGCACATATCACATCATAATTTTTTATAACAATATTATTTCATATACTGTCGGTTCGCTAAACTCAGACACAACTGGCTAGTGATTTTAGTCAATAATTTTGCGAATTTGGCAAAAAAAAATTACTAATTAGTTAATAATAATTACTAAATAATTAGTAATTTTGCGAAATTTGGCAAAATTCGCAAAAAACAAAAAAATTACCTACTAAAATCACTAGCCAGTTGTGTCGAGTTTAGCGAACCAACTATATTTTAATTTCATAGCAAATGGAACAGTCCATTTATCATAAAGGGGAGGCCATATACTCGTATAAACCTTTATAAAGCTGTAAATAAATTATTGCTTTTAAAATATACTCAAATTGTATTTTTGAACATCTTATTTATTTTATATAATAATTAAATTCACTATCAAATGTCATTGATGTTTTATTAATACTTAGTTTAAAATTTAGTTTGACATTCACGAAGTGTCAAACTCAAATGTAAATAACCTATGCTTTACTTAACAAATCGAGATTTAAAAAACTAGCCTACTTAATAGCAACGATTTCAGCTGGACGTGTAGTGTGCAGAGATATGTTAAGAATAGATCTGGCTAGGGATATGCTAAACAATGCATCGGGGTGTAACGTCGATATCAAGTACGGTGGTCTAGCTAACGTGTGATCCAAAATTATTGTCAGTATAGGTGGCTTTGAACGACAGAGATAGCTATACAGTGCATGTCTATTCTTAATTCAGATATACTTTCCAGTTTACGTCAACTTTGCAGTGTACGTCAACTTAACAAGAAAAGTTAGGTTATGTAGTTTGTTTGATTTTATTTATTATTGTTACTTATAATTTTGTTAATTCTTTTTATTTCTGATTGAAGTTCTGTGTTAGGCTTTGACTGATTTTTTATGTTTTATAATGTTAATCAAAATAATTGATAAACCAAGGATATAAATTCAGATTAAAACAAGACATACGTAATTTTTTGCACGGCTAGCTTTGATCCCAATAATTGTGGATCGCTCGTTATCTTTGTCTGTCGTGCGAGTGTGAGCGTATCTACTACAAGGTGGGAGTAATGGAACGACAGTTACACAGAGGCGGCAGCCATCATATCTAGAGAGAGAAAGCTAAGCGCCAGTAGAGAGAGATAGATAGACCACCGATCCGAACTGCTCCGCGTTACACTATTTTCGGAGTTGGCCAAATCTATGTGTATAAGATCTTTGGTAGTGTGTCGGCAGAAAATAAAACGATTGTGACGTCACATTTTAGACTTTGAGGTCGATTATCTCGAAGATGGTTAGAAATATCGAAATGCCGTTTTCAGATTTGGATTCAGAAGAAAAAACTACATAAGAATCCATCGATAAATCTGATCTGAGTATTGCAGGAGCGGCAACGCAATAACACACAGACTTTTGCGAATTTATAAACGAAATGTTTTCGTTGAAAGTTCTTTAGAGTCGCCATCTTATTATGGTTAGGCACGGGACTTATTGACCAACGGTTCTTAGACATTTACTTAGTAAATGTCTTATAACCGTGTTATTAACTAACGTATATAAAATGTACTTTCTATGTTCCTGTGTTTCTATGTTTCTATGAAAAAATCTAAGTTATTTACAGGCATACAACCACTAGACGGTCCACGGCCATGTTAATCTTTCGGATCGAATTAACGCCATCTCTTTATTGGAATGGGAACTAAATTGACAAATTATAGTTACGTGGGTATTTCAAACTATAAGTTTTGCGGGATTTTTGATGAAATTTCGCAGGAAATTAAAACAACAGAAAGACAATTCAATATTTTATTCAATAATTATACTATAACTTAAAATTACCTTAAAAGTTCCATCTACACAAAAAATACTAAAAGTCTTGTCTAAAACTTTCGACTAAAGTTATGGTAGTACGTCATCTGGGCTGAAATACCAATATAAACAGAAATCATAGTTTTACTGAAAACGTCAAAAATATTCCAATTTATTTGGATTCCATTTGTTCCAAATGCTATACATGTGTCATGTGAAAGAACTGTTTTTGTAATCAATCATGTTTAATATTTAGTTGAATGAAAATCTTTGAAGGAATGATTGTTTAGATAAATACCTATAATGTTTTACAAACTTTCGAAAAATATATAGGCCCGAAATGTTGATGACACACTCGTCTATAGGGCTTTTCATCGATTGTCATTTGTTTCGAGCTTCTGTCATGTGTCACATAATATTAATATAGCTACGTCATACGTCTTTGGTTTGTATCATTGGTATATGGCAATAACGTATGATGTAGATATATTAATATTATGTGACACATGACAGAAGCTCGAAACAAATGACTGTGAATGAAAAGCCCTATTGGAATAAACTGTTTCAGGATCCATTAGGTATATTGTCTTTTAAATGTGGAGAAGCACAGAACGGGATGATCCAACGCTTAGTGTAAACTAAAAATCCTACTCATAAAAACGGAGAGGAGGTTAATAGAATTGATTAAAATTGTGATTAAATCTGATTAAAAACGTAACACCACTATAATAATTAAACCACAAATTGTAAAGTAAAAAGTAAATACAAAAATATCCCATTAATTTAATTGTTAACTGTCAATGGTTACATGTGACAAGAAAATTGACTGAAAGCGACATCTCTGGATTGGAATGGTAACTAATTTGCGTAATTTTGACCTTGACCATTTACGTGAAAGGTCTAAAGTATGTATGGTTTGTGCATGCAACAAATAATATTGTTTTCCAAATATGTATATAAAATTTTTAAGTCACAGGTAAACGCTTCTAATATTACTAAACCTTCCTAACACTATAAACCCTCGATTTTTTTCTTATCACCTAAGAAGATTTCTGTAAGTAAAGTAATAAGACGATTACACTGTAATCCAATTCTTGTTTTCCCTCCGACTTCCTTGTTCTAATACAATTCTGGCCGGAATAGAATTTTTAAAATCGACACCAGACATAAATTGTGAAGCTGTAGAAAAGCCCTTCGGGGTGTATTTTCCAAGTGAGGGTGGAAAAATTGGAGGCAGGTTTGGCACGGGAAAATTAAATTTATGTATAACCATAAATTAATAAAGGGAATTTTGCCGTAAGAACATTTTCCATGTTCCTATAACGTTATAGAACGTTAACAGCTGTGCTGGGGGTGATATTTAAAAGATATCGACGGGAAAAAGTCATTTTGTCATTATTTTATGGATCGACTTAAAATTTTGTGTAGATGAAAAGTCAGAAGAAATATTGTAGGAAGCTTTTAAAAGAGGATTTTTCTTACATATTTTCACAATTTTATTTAAGAGTAGCCTTTTTACTTTCCTAGATTGACAAGTTCATGGATAGTTCCAATCAATGAAGAAATATCATTAATCAAACTATCCAAACTGCTGAAGCTCAGTGATCAAACATAACATATCTGCTACTACAGTGGACTCTCTCTATAACGAACATGGATATTACGAGGTTTAGCTTATAACGAGGTACACTAGATGGCCCATGAAATTCCTATTGAACTATAACACCTCTACAACGAGGCATATTTGGTTATAACGAGAAAAAATAAAATCGAAGAATATGTTTTTTACCTGTTTTAGCGCAGTAATGGCTATAAATAAATACCCTAACTGCCTGTATATAGAAATGCCCAACATCTGTGTTACTATCGAGGCCATTGCTGTAATAAACTTCACCGCCTGTAACAAACTTCTTGTTTATCTAATAAACTAGGTAAGAGGCATCGAAACATTTAAATATTATTAAAAATCCACAAGGAAAAGAAAAAAGTTTTTCTGTAGTTGGCTGTATACCATCAATCACAAAAATTGGAAAAATTCTTTGTAAAAGGTATACAATTTTTTTATTAAAAATCCCTTTAAGGGCTACATCACAACAAAATGTTTTCGATTTTATTAAAAATTATCATCAGTGACTACCTAAAAGTAAGTATAACCGTTTTAATTAATGTAGAGTTGATGTTTAAATTTTGACTTAGGTTAAAGCAAGTTGGTTATACTTACAGATTGGGTGCTAGCTATGCCACCAAAGAAATATTCGGCTAAAAACCCTTTAAATATAATATGGATGCATTAAAGGTGCATACTTAAATAAAATGGCTTAGGATAGATACATGGCAACAAGGATAATGCCCTTAGGTAAGGTATTGAATTTCCCAACACGTGGGATGCAAATTGAGTTGTTTACATTCCAATGACTTAATGGCAACTAAATGCAAATTGAGTGATGTTTCTGAAAGGTGTAAAAAACAAACCGACAATGTGACGTAGAAGTTACCCTGTATAGACGGCCGGAGTGTGACATCACGGCCAACTGCGGCTATATTCAGTGTTATTATCACTTTCCAAAAAAAGATTGTAAACACGTTGAAAAGATAGAGTTTACCGAATCTCAAGACTTTTTAACTAGTGTAAAGTTAAAATTTTGCTTCCTGTGTTATTTTTTATGTTTAATTATAGTGTTTTTTTTTTAATATCACTATCTTAATTCGGTCTCCTAACCTTACTTCACCCATACATACATTTTATTGCTATCTATATAAAACGTCATGCTTTATTATTTACACAACCTTGTAGAATTGTTATAGTAACTATAACAATACTTACATATTGCAAAAAACGGAAATATTCTCTGTAAAAACTGAAAAAACAATAAAAAAAATACAAATTTGCCACACTAAACAACGTTTGTTTGGAAAGGTTTGGAAAAATCTGACATATATGTCAATAAAAATTGACACTTCTACGTCATCACTCCGGCCGTCTATTACTACAGCCAACTAGGTAATTGTAATAAAAGATTTTTTTTCAATTTCCAACAGATAACAAACATCAACAAAGTTGTGGCTATAATTACATTTACCTTAATTATGTAAGATGTAGAGTTTAACATGATTTTATAATGACAGTTAAGGCAAATGGAGAATTAGCCAGAATGTATGCAGCCATCTATATATAATTCAAAAGAAGTTGAATTAATTAGGGAATAATGGATCCATTTATGTTAAAGAACATCTGGGACCAAATAATGAAGTGAAAAATTGTTTTGCTAAGATGTTTTATTTATATGAATAGGTTGATGATTGTGGTTCATATTCAAAATTGAATAAAAAATTAAAGTTAGTCTAACTGTGTTGATGAAAGTTTAATTTACTACGAACTAAAAAGGGGGTTCTTGGTTTAATTGTACTAATTGGCAGAGTAAATTAGAGAGTATGTAGTATGTGGAAGTCTGATATCAAAGTAGTGTTGAAATAAAGATAAGTAGTATAAGTCGAAGCAGGATTCGAAAGAAATTTTTTCGGGTACTGACAACGCCAAAAATGGAAATATTATGAACTATTCTATTTTTTCATTCGCATTTTAATTGAAAAAGAAATGCAAATACGTCCCTGATTCGCTTCATACATACATTCTTATGTAACAGCATCTACTTATAAAGTTTATAGACCATAAACCCATATCCCTTTTCTTGTCAGGGACGCTTCTCTTGTTCTGGCGATAAAAAGGGATCATGCTTCACCGAGAACTTGAAGTCGTAGGTGATTTACGAGGTGTTATATTAATTTCGTAAGCTTATACTTTCTCCTTGGTCTTAACAGTTTTCATAAACTCAAATGTTTGCCGAAAATAAACAAGGCGTGATATACGAAGTTTTCCTAAATTTTGATGTGAATGTGATGTATGTACTTGCAAATAAGGTTACTAGATATTATCATCAAACTGTCGATACAAAGTATATGTTTAACCCTTTTAATACGATTTTATTATATCTTCAATTTTAATATATAAGTCTGGTCATATGATAGAATCAGAAATCCTGAATTTGAAACTAGTTTTTGAATAAAAACTTAGGAGGTCGGGGGGTCAGTGACCCCAAAAACCCCCCGAATAACAAAATATGGCCCTTAATATACTTATTTTAACATATTTATGCACTTTTGGATGCATTTCAAGCACTTTAAAATGCAACTATGCATTTCCACCCATTTTTGTATAGTAGACTTTTTTCCTGACGTCATCTTGAACATAATGCAAAAAGTTTCAAGCTTCTAGGTGCTGTGATGCTGTATTTAAAAATCGATTATTGTGTGCTAAATGCCCTGGTCTGCATTGGTATATTTGAAGATTGAGTGTAAATTATGTGAAGCTGATAAAGACTGTCGTCATTAGCAGTCGATAAAAACCTTTTTCCACCACTTCACGTGATTTTCCACTCAGCGGTTTTTCAAACTATGTTTTCCAAGTTTCTTATTTCTTTAGTGTTTCTGATTCCATCGCCGTTTTTAGTCCTGCGCAGATTAGTTTTTGATTTATCTCTTTGTTTCATTTGTTTGGTAAATTTATATATTTTTTTATTTTGTTTTTATTTGATACACTGCATTTTTACAATATACTAATCTACTCTATATAAAAAGTAATAAGTAAATGGTTTGTAAGTCAATTAACATGACGTAGGTACCGTCCAGTGACTGTTCTCTAAGTATTATTGTGGTAGGTCGTCTGGCCATATTCTCTTTAGTCTTTTTTCAGCCAGTGGTTGGGTGAATAAATTATTTATCAATTCGTTGGTGTAATCAATGGTGCGATTTTTATATTTTATTAAACGATTTTTTATTAAGTCCTTGATTAGTGGGATGTCCAGATCATTGTGAAGTGTCTGGTTGGATACGTACCATGGAGCTTTACTTATCATACGGAGTATTTTGGACTGGAATGTTTGGAGTATCTTCGTATTTGAAGGTTTACTGCAGCCCCATAGTTCTATTCCTTATGACCAAACTGGTATAAGTATAACTTTGTACAGAAGCAGTTTATTTTCAAGAAATAACTGAGACCTCTTGTTAAATAGCCAGTTCATATTTTTTAGTTTAAGGTCTAATTGTTTACGTTTAGTTTTAATGTGCGTTTTCCATATGAGTTTTTCATCCAGATGCAATCCCAAATATTTGACAACTGGTTTGATGGGAATCAGAGTATTATTTATAGAAACTTGAGGACATGTAGATTTTCTGGTTGTAAAAGTAATTTGTACTGATTTGCTGGCATTAACATTTATTTTCCATAGCTTGAGCCAGTTTTGTAATTGGTCTAAATGATTTTGTACTTTTTGTGATGCTACATTAGGGTCGACATATACTGCTAAGATTCCCGTATCATCAGCAAAAGTAGCTAAGAAGGTATTTCTGGTTGGAACGTCGGCTGTAAATATCAGATACAGAAATGGGCCAAGAACGCTACCCTGTGGTACGCCAGATTGGATGATGTGGTAATATGAGAAGTTGTCTTCAATTTTGACTTGGAAGTATCGGTCAGTAAGATACGATTTTAGAATAAGGTATAGTTGGTCTGTTAGGTGTAATTTCAGTTTATAGAGTAGACCTTGATGCCATACCCTATCAAATGCCTGTTGTATATGAAACACTCCAGCGCAAAACTTTTTCTCTTCAAGAGTTGTTTTAATTATATTTACTATTCTGTGGCATTGTTGGATGGTTGAGTGTTCACATCTAAATCCGAATTGGTGTTGTGGTCTAATTTCGTTTATGGGGACAACTTGCTCGATTTTATGTAAAATAGTAGCCGTTCTAATACTTTCGACATTATTGGGAGTAGGCTTATAGGGCAGGGCGATATGAATTTGCTTGTGTTGCGGGTTTACCAGGTTTCGGAATCATAGTACCTAACTTGAGCTAATTTCCATTGTATTGGAAAGTAGCGAAGACGTAGTATGCTATTGTATATTACAGTTAATAACACCACTGTTTTTCTCGGTAGCTTCTGAAGTAATTCTCCTGTTATCAAATCATAGCCAGGAGCTTTCTGAGGATTTAGCATTTTTATTTGTTGTCGAAATTTATATGCATCTCGTGTTTTGTCTTCGCGAAAGTTAAACAACAGAAAGAGAATCAGAGATATAGCAACAAAAAAGAGAAAAAAATTGAATTTTTCTAATTTTTTCACAAAGTATTTGATAAAAGGTTTAGCCCACATTTTCAAGCGTCCGCATACTCAAGTTATCATTGCCAATAATATTTCGAAACGATTAAAGCAAAAAAAGATCATAATATACATTTTGTCCAAATGAGGGTGTTTTAGAACCGCCTCGTCTAAATAGATTGTTGGCAAACTGGAAAAGAGCGTCACGTAAAAGGCAAAAGAAACAAAAGCTACCGCCGCTGCACAATTTTCTTGTCTAAGAAGTCCTTCAAATTCCGGAAAACCTTTCACTAAATAGTTGCGCAAACTGCCTTAAGCCAAAAACAAAAGAACTCTACGCGTACTTCAACCACACAAAACGGAAGTGGATCCTTCGTTTCTTCCTGTCGAGGCCGAGGCAGGGCAGGTGACCCTTCGTGTGCGTATTATCATCGAGACCGGGGATGCAAGCAGGGGTTATAAAAAGCCATCATTCTTAATTTGTATTGTTTCGCTTGGTCCTTAAAGGCACGCTGTTTGGCACTCCGCGCTCCGGCTCTTAGAAAGGTATACTATTGTTTCGTATTGAAATAAGTGGGTGGCGTGAAGTCATTATATGAAAATAATACGGGCGCGTCAGAGTAGAAGTCGAGATTTAATAAATTTATCCGTGTGGCATATTTTGTTAACCTCTGAACTTCTTTGTTGACTTATTAACTTATTGGCATTTCATTTATAGTCCAGGGCGCATCTGTTTTGAGATGGACGTTGAGAGGTGACTCAAATTTTTTTGCAGAAATTGCTTGAAAATAAATCAAATAATAATATTTGAGTTATCCTCCCTCTCAAAAAGGTCCGGAACATTGTATAAATAATCAAAATGTCAAAAAATGAAGGAAAAATTCGATTTTTTTCTTCGTTTTTCGATTATAACTTTAAAAATATTCATTTCCGAGAAAAGTTGTACCGACATAAAAGTTGCGTAATTAAATTTCCTACAATAAAGAATTGGTCAAAAATTTAAAAAATAGTCACCCTAGTTGCAAAATAGCAATAATTGCGAAAAAACCATACAAAAACAAGTATTCGCATTTTACGTTTTTCAACCATTTATGCTACACTTAGGACCTTCGTATTTCACCCAAAAAAACCTTATGATACAGTAAAACAATACTGTAAATTTCATTAACATCGGTTCAATAGATATTGCAAAAGAAATTTTGCAATCCAGCTTTCGCAAAAAAAAATTATTTTTTCAAAATGTTACAGGACTGAAAATAAAGCAGATAGCAAGTTGAAATTTTTATTGCTTATAGAAGTGTACTGTACCTTTCAGTTGCATTTTTCAAAATTAAAATCGATTAATTACCACGGCGTCAGAAAATGTTTGAAATAAACAATAATTTTTAGTGCTACGCGCAGGACAGCGGTGTTCGATTCACACAAGTTGATTCCCACCAAAATTTCTTCCTATCTTTATTTAATATATTATTTTCTTACTCTATATTTTGTTGTATTTTAATATTTTAATTCCACAAAAATCAAACTAATTTTATTATTGTTTGTGAAATATTGTTTATATTGTTTAAACAATTGCATATGTTTAAAAATAATACATTTTTATTATTTAAGTTAAAATATATGAACAAAGAAAGTTTTTGCTAATAAAAGTGTTATTTCAAAGGATAGAGTATGTGTTTTTATTTTGCAATAAACAAATTTATTTATTTATATCGAAATGTGATAAAAATTAAAATGTATCAATCATTATCAAAGGTCATTGGAATGCCCAATCAGAGAAAACTATCCGCTGTCCTGCGCGTAGCACCAATAATTAATATTTATTTAAAAAAATTCCTGACGCCGTGGTGTTAATCAATTTTAATTTTGCAAAATTGCAAATGAAAGGTACAGTACACTTCTATAAGCAAAAAAAATCTCAACTTTGTATCTGCTTTATTTTCAGTCCTGTAACATTTTGAAAAATATAATTTTTTTTACGAAAGCTGGATTGCAAAATTTATTTTGCCAAATATATTGAACCGATCTTAATGAAATTTACAGCGTTGTTTTACTGTATTATAAAGTTTTTTAGGGTGAAATACGAAGGTCCTAAGTTTAGCATAAATGGTTGAAAAACGTAAAATGCGAATACTTGTTTTTGTATGTTTTTTTCACAATTATTGCTATTTTGCAACAAGGGTGACTATTTTTTAAATTTTTAACCAATTCTATATTATGGGAAATTTAATTACGCAACTTTTATGTCAATACAACTTTTCTCGGAAATGAATACTTTTAAAGTTATAATCAAAAACGAAGAAAAAAATCGAATTTTTCCTTCATTTTTTGACATTTTGATTATTTAAACAATGTTCCGGACCTTTTTGAGAGGGAGGATAACTCAAATATTATTATTTGATTTATTTTCAAGCAATTTCTGCAAAAAAATTTGAGTCACCTCTCAACGTCCAAATGTACTAATATTTTTACAGATGGGCTCTGGTCTATTAATCCAATCCACAAGAAGTAAATTAATTTAGAATTTACTTCATTAGAATTTACCAAGCTGTAGACGGGGTACTGAATTACTTTTAGAATTCTCTCTTGTCTTCACTGCAGCATCCATCTGGCTTGCAATTTTTAGAAGCCATGGAGGTGTCACCAGGAAAATGGTCCAATAAGTTTTTCAATTAAATATTTTTTTGAAAATATTTTTATATATTTTTATTGGGTTAAAAAACTTTGACTTTCATTTATTTGTATTTGGTATACAGTTAGAATATTTTAGAATATACGAATAGCTGATAAACTGTGAAGACAAAAAAAGAAAAAACACATAAACAACTAATTTTTCTCCATAATCGTCAGTACTATGATGATTATTACAATTACAATTTTGTCATAAACGACCAATGAGCAATTTTAGTTTAACGTGAATTACTACTGTTCCTTAAAATTAAGAGCTTACCTTCTTTAGCAAACTAGTTCAAAAGCCTCTGTCCTCTTCCATCTTTTAGGTTGCCCAGTCTAAGAAGTCGTTGCTCGTGACTTCCTGCCATCTTCTTGATCCACATGTATCCACTATTCGATCGACAGAGTGGAGTTATACTAACCAACTAACCAATACATTTTTTTCTTCTTCTTCTTCTTTTTGTATAGACATGACTCTGTCTGTTTTTTCAATGTGCCTCTAGTAAGTTGTCGTTCCATCGTTTTCGTGGTCTTCCCACTGATCATCTTCCTATTTGGGAACCGTCTCTCGCTGTACTGACTACCCTATTTGTTGTCATTCGGCTCATGTGCTCATGTGGTCATTCCATTCTATTCTTCTGTTTCTTACTCAGTTATTAATGTTATCCACCTTGCATCTCCCTCGTATATCTGTACTTCTACTATACTAAATACTTAGCTCTAGCTGTAACTGGTATATTATATTGTATTTTTTTGTTGTTAAAATTAATATAAATAGATTTAGCTTCATTCAGCTTGATTGTACATTTTTGTGTTCATTTATGGATTTGGTTAACTTCTGTTTGGACCTATTGGTCGCCTTTTCTCTAGTCGTCCTTACAGCTGTTCTATCTGTATTCCGTTCTATCGTATCTAGCTTGGATGGTCGTTCCATAGGCAAAGCTGGCAACTGTGTTGTCTTCCAGTACAGGTATTTCACACATGTATACAGTCCGTCTAATATACTTACCGTTGCACGTCATTATCTACGTCAGAGATCTAAGTTGACATAGTTGCCAAAGTATAAAAAAATCCTGAATCCATTTTAAATCAAATAGATCACATAATTATTACGATGTGGATTATACAACAAAACAAATTAATATTCAATGTAAATAAATAAAAACATTAGAAATAGAAAACAAGAATTAAGTTATAATCAATCTTACGTTAAAGTAAGTAATAAAAACAATAAATATAATAAAAGAAATACTTATAGTAAAGAATAAAAACAAATCTGAAGTCTCAATATCGCAATTGTCAAATAAATGTTACCAATTTATGCCAAAATGTCACCTTCGTTCGATTACAGTTACAGTGTGTTCCGAACAAAATGTGCTTCATAAAAACGCTTTATAATCCATTTATACAAATTAATTGAAACATATTATTGTGTATTTCTTTAAGTTAACATTAACAGAAATCTTCAAATATTATTTCTACGAGTATATAATAAAATATGTCTAGTGGCTGTAATTCCAGTGTACTCGGCAAAATAATTCAAAAATAGAACACACCTACCGCTTAAATATTTCGTGTTGGTATCATGTGACGTCGCGGGCTATGACGTGCAACGGTAAGTATATTAGACGGAGTATAGTATTGTTCCCCTGATCAGAGACTCCAGTAGTTTGCAGACAGTATCCAGTAGCGCAATTGCCTTATACGATTTTACGTGCTCGGGATCTCTGACTTTTTTTAGTAGCAAGATTACCTTTGCTACCTTCCATGCTTATGTGAATGATTGGACTCGACACATTGTATTCATTACCAAGTAATCAAGTTGAGTTCATTTACGCAACCTTCTTAACAGCTTCCAGTGGAATTCCATCCAGTCCTTGCGACTTTCCGTTTTTTATTGCTCTGAGGACGTCTTGCAATTCCTTCAGTATGAAAGGTGTAACATCTACTGGTGTACTGTACCTTTCTATCTTATTGCCTCTTATGTCAAATAATATAGGTAGCTATATTTATAACATTTAAAGTTTATTCTAGGTAGCTATATTTATAACATTTAAAGTTTATTCGCCCATATATTTTGGTGGCACAAGCATGTATACTACCTATAATCAGCACTAATGATGAAATTTTTATTTCGAAAACGTTCTATGATATAGCTCGAGAGGGTCTTTTTAATGTAAATATGCTTGGATTTTGTATATATTGTCTTTTTCTGCATTCGTATCTATGTGATCGGGCGACTCTATTTAAAACGCCGTCTACACTCTCGGCGAAGTCGATCGAAGTTCAACAAGTACGAGAGTGTAGACAGCCACCTTATGCTACTTTGCTGTGCCTTGGCCTACTTCCAGTCGGTGACGGTCTCTGCGATCAAGTCAAAGCAACGAAGTCCTTATAGCCCGGCGTGAATGTGTTCCTCGCGAAGTAGAACGAGTGTGTAGTGACGGTACTTCGGACTTCGGTCAACTTTGCCGAAGTAACTTCGCCGAGACTGTAGACGGCGTTTTAGACATTACAGATCTTAGGCTGTTATCTATTTCCTCATTCTACCACTAGGATGTCTGCTTACTACGTCACTGCTCTATATGTATTGCGTTTCTATCTATCTATTAGCCTTGCGACATCCAATATTGGACATAGGCCTCCCCTTTGCTCGTCCATCTTTCTCTATCCTGAGCCATGTGCATCCATTTTGAGCCTGCTTGGTGTTTTAGGTCATCTACCCATCTTATCTGTGGTCTTCTTCTCTTTCGTTTATATGTCCATGGTCTCTATAATAATTTTATTCCATCTTTCGTCTTTTTGTCTAATCGTATGACCGGCGAATTTCCATTTTAGTTTAGCTGTTTGACGAGTAGCATCTTTAACTTTTGTGATATTTCTTACCCAGGAATTCCTTTTTCTATCTGACAGTCTTACGTTGATCATTTGTCTTTCCATTGCTCTTTGTGTTTTCGCAATTCTGTCCATATTCGCTTTTGTGAACGTCCATGTTTGACATCCATATGTAAGGACCGGAAGAATACATTGGTCGTAGATTTTCGTTTTTAGATATTGAGGGTATTTTTTATTCTTCAATATGAAGCTGAGCTTACCAAACGAGGCCCACGCTAACTTCGTTCGTCTCTTTATTTCTGCTGTTTGGTTGTCTCTATTCAATTTCATTATTTGTCCCAAGTATACAATTCATGCACTTCCTCTATTTGGTTTTGTTTAACTACGATTCTTAACTCATCCTCTTGATTTGTCATCACTTTTGTTTTGCTGTAGTTCATATTTAATCCAACTTTACTGGCTTCGTGGTCTAGCGTTTCTATAAACATGCTTTATATTTTTGCATAGCACCCTCTGTATGATGATTTTAGCACGTATGACTGCAAATATTCATTAAAATAACATAGTTATTTACAATTTTGCCTTTAGTTTCACATCTTTACTCTTTAGTTAGGTATGGATCAGATGTATATCCACGGGCCCTACTTAGTACAGAGAAATAATATTTTTCTTGTGACACATCCCCCTCCAGGCCGAAGCCAAATTTTTTGAGTAGTATGGACATCTATATTAATAACCTTTATGTTTCCTGCAGCCGATTTTGATGATATACATAGTTATAAACAAATGAAGATCAAAAAACGGTAAATTTTCGCTTTTTTCGTCTATTAATAAAAAGTGAAGCATTCTAAACAAATTTTAGAATAATAAACTCATAAATCATATAAAGAGTTGAGACTTCTGAGCTTCACCGATGAGGCATAAGGATGCTGAAATAGCTATATGGAGATGGTGGTTCAACTCTGAATCAAATATAAACAAAACCTGCCTTGATCTTTTTTATCTTTTTCATATAAAAAACTTCAATATGGCGTTCGCTAAATACGTCTATCCTTATTTGTTGCTTAGAAAATTGCAAAATAAGTCATAAATTTTGAGATTTTATAAATGTTCATAACTTATGTAAAAATTAAGTTAGAACCTTCTTATTACACGGAATACTGAGACTTCTTGTGCTTAAATTATGTTGTAAATGTCAGACCAATTTGTCAAATAGTTTTAAAGTTATTTAATTTGTTTATCCCAAATTCATTTTTTTTAAACACTATAGGTCAGAAAATTATGAGGTCACAGTAATACTTCGGACAGTTTATGAAAGAAGAAGATTTATACTATTAACTTAATTTAAAAAATGACAAAAAGTAATTTTAAACAGTGTAAAATTATTTTGCAAAAACATGTCGATTTTTTGCTTATTTATAAACAATTAGAGTAACTT
This sequence comes from Diabrotica virgifera virgifera, assembly GCF_917563875.1. Taxonomy (NCBI): domain Eukaryota; kingdom Metazoa; phylum Arthropoda; class Insecta; order Coleoptera; family Chrysomelidae; genus Diabrotica; species Diabrotica virgifera. The sequence continues at coordinate 224,489,273 of NC_065451.1, read as the reverse complement.
TTTAACCGTTACCCGTAGAAAAATTATTTTTTCATATTTAGAAAGACTGAATTTTTATACACCTTTAGAAAGAAAAACAATTGTCCTAGGACAATTAGGGACGAAGTTAGCCCCCCCCCTTTTTTTAATTCACATGTTTTTGCAAAATAATTTTGCAATATTTAGAATTATTTTTTGTCATTTTTTTAAATTAAATTTATAGTGTAAATCTTCTTCTTTCATAAACTATCCAAAGTATTACTGTAACTTCATCATTTTCTGACTTATATTGTTGCAAACAAAATTAATTTGGGATAAACAAATTAAATAAATTTTAAACTATTTGACCGATTGCTTTGAAATTTAGGGTATGATTTAAGCACCAGAAGTCTCAGCGTTACGTGTAATAAGAAGGTTCTACGTTAATTTTTACATGTTAGGAATATACAAAAGAACTCCAAATTTATGATTTATTTTGCAATTTTCTAAGCAACCAATAAGGATAGACATATTCAGCGAACGTCATATTGAAGTTTTTTATACGATTTATGAGTTCCTTACTCTCAAATTTGTTTAAAATGCTTAACTTTTTGGTAAGAGACGAAAGAAGCGAAAATTTACCGTTTTTTGATTTTCATTTCTTTATAACTATGCACATCATCAAAATCGGCTGCAGGAAACATATAGGTTATTAATATAAATGTCCATACTACTCAAACAATTTAGTTTCGACCTGGAGGAGGTTGTGTCAATAACAGGATATTTTTTTCCTTATTTTTCTGAACTAACTGTATCATTTTTCGTATTCGGTGATAAGGTATCTGAATTCACCTGTTTAATGTTTGTTTACTGTGACCACCCTGTAAAACTACATATAAACAGGTGACTGCTGTTGTAGATAATACGGCGACAAGATAAAATGCACGATACGAAGGGTCCGACGCAACCAAGCAACGAAACAAACGGTCGCGTCGATGTGCTTGTGCAGCCACCATAACTTTCTTTTAGTCTTCGACTAATAATTCTGTAACCGTCTTTGTCTTTGTTGCGTGTCCCAGCCGCATAAAAAGCGTCTTCTCTGGAAAGTCGAAAAAGAGATGAACGTTAAAAGTAAAGCATCACAAAAAGACGCCGCTCTAAATAACAAAAAGCGCTCTACATAACAATCGGCGATGCCGTTAAGGTTTTTTTGTGTTGATGGTACAATAAAAACATTTTTAATCGATACAAATAACAAAAAAAATTAATTGTGTTCAATCTGTCTTGCACAGCAGAAAACTAAAGAAATTCTAGAAAACTAAAGTAGTATTTTCTTTTTCGCTAAGGTTAATACGAATATTATTTTAAAACTAAATGGTTTGATAAATAACCTCTTTTGAAATGAAAAACATGTTTTTCCGGATTTTTTATTTCATTCGGTATAGTTTCCTTTTAGCTCAATACGATTTTAGCTCAATATTCCAGCGATTTTTCAAATTCTTCATGCCGTCCGAATAATATGATTCTGGAAACCCTGCAAAATAGGTACAGTTTGCCAAACAGCTGAAAGTGTGAGATTCCCATTTACTGCGCAAACAATGAAGTGAGAACGCACATACAACCGGTCTGGACCGTCAGTGCGAGTGAGAGGTCCGTCGTATGACGAATGCGCATCATGAGCGTGATTATTTTCACACTTTCAGCTATTTTTGGCGAACTGTATTTGTTTTGTCAATTATCTCTTCGTTTGAACTGAATTTTTTATTTCCGAGCAATCTCTTCAGATTTGGGAACACGTAATGATCGGACGGGGCCAAATCGGGAGAATAAGTCAGATGAAAAAGCAATTCAAAGCCCAACACATGATTTTTCCATTGCCATAACGCTTTTATAAGTCGGTGCATTGTCTTCAGAAAGCTAGATAAAATATGATATGGATGATACCCAATTTGGGTTCCGCAAAGGACTTTAAACAAGAGAGGCATTGTTTGCGTTTAATGTCCTCTCTCAAAGATGCTTAGATATGAACCTGGATATTTATTTATGTTTCATCAACTTCGAAAAAGCGTTCGACAGGTTCCGACATGAAAAACTAATAGAATTATTGAAAAACAGAGATATAGACAGACGATATTTACGAATTATCATAAATCTGTATTGTTATAATCAAAAGGCCAATATAAAGATAGAACAACAAGAAACCGAGAATATTGATATAAAGAGAGATGTAAGACAGGGTTGTGTTCAATCAATCAATCAAGACATGTTATTTATATCCCCGTTTAGGCTAAAGCCTCTTCAGGGTACTGGAACTCCCTTTTTTTTTCCGGGAGTGTGTGGAACATGGTTGTTTCCGAAAAGTAACGTGTTGTAGAGAAGTGTGGGGTTAGACAGTGGTTTTTGCTAGTGCTGGGCTAGCTGGAGCGAGCGAGAAGAAGTAATGCTATGTTCTGTATTGCTAATCTCTGCGTTAGGTACCTGCCAAGCAGCGAAGGTAGCTGTCGCTAGTGGAACGGCTCTTGGATTCAGCGTTTGGGATGCAGTTTGGTTACCTGCGATATAGTAGGGGAGTATTTTCTAGTATTTCGTGGAACTCATCGGGAAGTTCGTTTCTAGCTAATTGAAGAAGTTTAGCCGGAGGGAACGGAACTTTGTTTTTGGGAATCCCGGTGAGTCTAAAACCGCGCCTATTGCAAGGTGTTTTTAGGATATTTTTGGCTCTAATGTTAGAGCCGTTGATGACGCGCATTGTGTACTTGCTGCCGAGAGAACTGATTCTGTCGACAATTTTGGGGACTTTAGCGAGTGGATGTGTTCTGTCGCCGCTACTGTTTAACCTATACAGTGAAGCCATATTTCAGGAAGCGATAGCGGAGCTAAGTGATGGAATCTCTATAAACGGAAGAATAGTAAATAACATAAGATTCGCTGATGACACCGTTATAATGGCAGACACCCTGGAATCGCTACAAGAATTGCTAAATAGAATTAACGATTATTGCATTCGATGCGGACTAAAAATAAACAAGAAAAAAACTAAATTTATGATCGTCTCAAAAACAGAACATGGAAATGAAAGGTTAATGATATAGCAAACCCAAATAGAAAAAGTAAAGATATACAAATATCTAGGAACCTAGGTCGATGACAAAAATGACCAAAGCAAAGAAATTAAAGTCCGAATTGAAACTGCAAGGCAAGCATTTATAAAATAAAGACACTGCTTACAAACAAAGACCTTCAGTTGCCTCTCAGATTTAGGGCTCTAAGATACTACATATTTTCTATATTGCTATACGGAATGGAAGCTTGGACATTGAAAAGACAACACATAAGAAGAATAGAAGCGTTCGAAATGTGGTACAGAAGAATATTGAAAATTCAGTGGGTTCAAAGGATTACCAATCTTGAAGTTCTACGACGTTTAAATAAGGAGTTAGAAATTATGAAGCGTATAAAAACTAGAAAACTGGAATATTTGGTTCACATTACCAGAGGATAAAAATACAAGTTGCTGAGAAGTATTAGGAAGGATCCAAGGAAGAAGAAGCATAGGAAGAAGACACATCTCCTGGCTGAGGAACCTTAGAGAATGGTTTAACTGTAGTTCATTAAAACTGTTCAGAGCAACAGCCAACAAAGTGACCATAGCCATTATGATATCCAACCTCCGATAGGAGAGGGAACTTTAGGAAGAAGAAGAAGCATTGTCTTAGAGACAGACCACTTTTTTCTGCATAATATGCAGAATATCGCAAATAGTTTTTCTCCATATGCGTCATTTTTTCAAACACGTAAAATTTATGCAGCTGTCAAAAATATACTAATGACCGCATCATGCTAAAATTGGACATCTTCTTCTTCTTCTTCTTCCTACTTTATAAATAGGCTCAATGTCTGTTTTACTTCGGTTTTTAGCCTCAATTGACATTGTCTGAACATTTTTTCCTCGGTCGTCCCAATGATCTTCTTCCATTTGGCGATTTGTCTCTTGCTATTCGTACTATTCTATTTTCTGTCATTCTTTCTATGTGTTGATTCCATTCTATTTTTCTTCTTTTAGTCCACATGTTTATTTCTTCTATACCACATCTCGCTCGTATTTCCTCACTTCTTAATCTCTCTCTTAGAGTTTGGTTTGATATTTGTCGTAAGACTTTCATGTCTGCTGTATCCAGCAGTCTTTGTGTTTTCGCCGTATCTAATCTTGTTTCCGCTGTGTACGTCATTATCGGTCTTATTGTTGATTTATTTATCCGGGTTTTCGTTTCCGTTGTGAGGTATTTGTTTCTCCAGATTGTGTTGTTGAGACATCCTGCTGCTCTGTTCGCCATGTTCACTTGTTTTTGTACTTCTTCTTCCACTTTTCCGTAGCTTGACAGTTTTATTCCCAAGTATTCCGTTTTCATAACTTGTTCTATTATTTTGTTATTTACGACCAATTTGCATCGTCTCGGTTCCGCTGACATTACTATCGATTTAGTTTTCTCTGTTGAGATCATCGTGTTGTATATGAGAGCCGTATCTTCGAATTCTTTAATTAATCTTTGTAGGTCATCTTTATTTTCGGCTGTTATTATGGCGTCGTCGGCGTAGCAGATTATCTTTATTTCCTTTTCTCCCATTCTATATCCTCTTCCTTTTTTAACTTTCTTTATGATTTCATCCATTCATCATCATCATTCTCTTTGCCTTATCCCTATGCGGGGTCGGCTTCCCTAATTGCATTTCTCCACACAATTCTATCCTGGGTCATATCAATATTAATCCCCTTTACCAACATGTCCCGCCTAATCGTCTCACCCACGTCTTCTTTGGTCTTCCTCTCCTACTCCTTCCAGCACTTCAGCTACTCTTCGTATTGGATGATTAACGTCTCGACGTTGAACATGACCAAACCATCAATTAGCATCAATTGGTGCCACACCTAGACTTCCCCTAATATACTTATTTTTAATTTTATCCTTTCTTGTCACTCCACTCATCCATCTAAGCATTCTCATCTCCGCCATATGCATTCGTTGTTCCTCTTTCTTTTTCACTGCCCAACATTCAGTTCCGTACATCATAGCCGGTCTTATGGCTGTTTTATAGAATTTTCCTTTCAGCTTCATTGGAACTTTTCTGTCACACAACACACCACTCGCTTCCTTCCACTTCATCCATCCTGCCCTAATTCTACTGCATGCATCTCCATCTATTTCTCCATTACTCTGTAATACCGATACCAGGTACTTAAAACTATTGCTTTTTACAATCAGTTCACCATCCAAAGATACCATTTTATTTGTAGTAACTATCTTTAAATGGACATTTCAAATACTCTGTCTTTGTCCTACTAAATTTTAAACCTTTTTCCTCCAGAGCTCGTGTCCACTGTTCCAGTTTTTGTTCTAAGTCTCTTTCACTATTTCCTACTAACACGACATCATCAGCATACATTAAGCACCATGGAATGTTACCCTGTAGTTTCGCTGTTATCTGGTCCAAAACTAATGAGAATAAATCCGGACTAAGCACCGAGCCTTGGTGCAATCCTACTTTCACGTGAAATTTATCAGTCTCTCCCACACATGTCCTAACACTAGTCGTTACTCCCTCATACATATCCCTCACAATCTTTACATATGCACCAGGGACTCCTTTCTTATTGAGTGCCCACCACAGAATCTCTCGAGGAACTCTATCATATGCTTTCTCAAGATCAATGAATACCATATGAGCGTTTGTTTCTTTACTCCTGTATTTTTCCATCAACTGTCTTATAATGAAAATTGCGTCTGTTGTTGATCTGCCCTGCATAAAGCCAAATTGATTCTCGGATATTTCGGTCTCTTCACGTATCCGTCTATCAATTACTCTCTCCCATATTTTCATGGTGTGGCTAAGCAGTTTTATAGCCCTGTAGTTTGTACACTGCTGTATATCTCCCTTGTTTTTGTAGACAGGTACTAGTATACTGCTTCTCCATTCGTCTGGCATTTGTCCAACTTCCATAATTCTATTAAATAAACCTTCTAGCCATCTTGTTCCTGTCTCTCCCAATGCTTTCCATACTTCCCCAGGAATATCATCTGGTCCTACCGCTTTTCCTTTCTTTATTTTTTGAAGCGCTTGAGCCACTTCCTCGTTTATTATTTTGGTGACCATTGCTGCTACTGTCTCCGTTGACTCCACAGGCTGTCTGTCAAATTCTTCATTTAATAAGCTGTCAAAGTACTTTCTCCATCTCTTTTTGACATCCTTTTCGTGAACTAGTATTTTATTATTTTCATCTCGGATACATCTAATCTGATTAAAATCTTTTGCTTTCTTTGCTCTCTGTTTGGCTATTTTATATATCTTCGTTTTGCCTTCCCTGGTATCAAGTTGATCGTATAGGTTTGAATACGCTTCTGCTTTAGCTTTTGCTACTGCTACTTTCGCTTCCTTTTTCGCGACCATATACTTTTGAAGATCTGTATTGGATCTGGTTTCTTGCCACTTTTTATATTATTTTCCCTTCTCTTTTATTTTTCCTTGAACTTCGTTTGGCCACCACCAAGTCTCTTTATCCTCAAACTTTTTTCCTGACGTTTTCCCCAGTATTTTAATAGCAGTTTCTCTAATACTACTGGCCATTTTTCTCCAAATTGTAGTAGGGCTTCCTTTCATGTTCCAACATATTTTTTCTACTATTCTTTCCCTGAATAGACCTTCTTTCTCTACTTCTTCTTTGGATGAAATTATGATTTCATCCATTATCAGATTAAATATTAATGAGCTCAGCGAATCTCCTTGTCTAAATGCCTAAAACCATTAGACTTTCTAGAACTAATGTTCTTTGTGGGCGTAGTACTCTAATCGGCCAAGGAGGTTATTTATCAGTACACCAGATATTTTGTTGATCTTATTTCTTCTTTTTTACATAATCCTTCATATTATTACTCACACATGGTAGTACATATTTATGTGCGTGGATAATGAGAAAAACATATTTTGCTATGCGACAAGTGTTTTTCGTTACAATTTCTCTTTATAATTTAGCACACATAAATTCTTCTTTCCATAATAGTCAATATGTCTCTTTTTAATTTCATTAAATAATATAGATAGATATAATAGTAACAGTAACGATCTTCTATACTCTGTTTACTAAGTTGTACAATTACGGATTAATTATAGGGTTACAACTAAATGATCCGTTACCAAATGATCCATACTACTTTCGTTACAAACGATCTGATTAGACACTTAAATTTATGGCAAAATAACCACCTGACGTGACGGGGCTTACATAGATTAATCCTTTTCCTCTCTGGTTGTTATTATAGTTCTAGTTCATAGTAAGAATTTATTCTAATCGTGCAGAACCGGCTTCCTGTAAATATTATACTCTGTAAATGTATGGAACTCGAATTATTTCAGAAATGGCCAATATGACGACCATGACATTATTTTACAGGTTCTATATATTCAGGGTGTCCAGAAACTCTACCGACAAACGAAGACAGGAGATTCGTCAGATAATTTTAAGACAATTTAACCCAATTCACCTAATCCGAAAATGCTTCCTAAGGGATCTAGAGCTCTTTGAAGATGGCGTCATGTAATTAGTTTTTCTTAAATAACTCCAGAACGCTTCTATTTAGAAAAACGAAAATTGGTATACATATTTACTTTCCAGAAATGAATTGATTCCATCGATTGCGAATTTCTAGTACTGGTCATAGGCGTCCGTTTTGGGTAGGGAAATGGTTATTTTATCGCCTAGCTTTTTTGTATTTAATTTTTAAGCGTTTTTGACTCTGAATTATTAAATTGTGAGGTATTCTAGTACTAAAAGGTACTCTTACTTTAAGTCGATAGGATATACCGTTTTCTAGAAAAATCGATTTGAAAATTTTTCGTTCTTTGAATTTCAAAAAAATGATTTAAAAAAACTATTTAGAAAGATGAAAACTGGTACATTTATTTATATTCCAGAGATTAATCGATTTCATTAATGTTGAATTTCTAGAAACTGTCATAGGCGTCCGTTTTGGGTAGGTCAACAGTTATTTTATAGCATAACTTTATTGTATTTAATTTTTAAGTATTTTTGACACTAGATTATTCATTTATGAGATATTCGAGTACTAAAAGTTGCTCTTGCTTTAAGTTGGTAAAATACATCGTTTTTTTTTTATTATTTTTTTCAATTTTTTTTTCAAATTCCCAAAACTAAAAACTTTCAAATCGATTTTTCTAGAAAACGGTGTGTCCTACCGACTTAAAGTAAGAGTACCTTTTAGTACTAGAATACCTCACAATTTAATAATCCAGTAACAAAAATGCTTAAAAGTAGAAGACAAAAAAGTTATGCGATAAAATAACCGTTGTCCTACCCAAAACGGACGCCTATGACCAGTACTAGAAATTCGCAATAGATGGAATCGATTCATTTCTAGAAAGTAAATATGTATACAAATTTTCGTTTTTCTAGATAGAAGCGTTCTGGAGGTATTTAAGAAAAACTAATTACATGGCGCCATCTTCAAAGAGCTCTAGCTCCCTTAGGAAGCATTTTCGGACTAGGTGAATTGGGTTAAATTGTCTTAAAATTATCTGAGGAATCTCCTGTCTTCGTTTGTCGGTAGAGTTTCTGGACACCCTGTATTTAATAAAAATACAAAGGACATACGGAAATATTTCTTGGATTATTTTTAAAACTATATTTTTTATAGGATTTATGTAATAATACCGATCTTAAGCGCCGTTCCCATTTAACATCGACACCAACGACCAACCAATGCACCCCCAGACTAAGAGTTTTGTTTACGCTGACGACCTTGGTATTGCCTTCTTCTTCATGTACCATGTCCTTTTTGAACGTTGTTTACCATCATAGCTATCTTAATTTTATTCACTGCCACCCTAAATAACATGCTTGTATCAACACCATACCAATCTCGCAAGTTCTTCAACCATAAGGTTCTTCTTCGTCCTGGACCGCGTTTGCCTGCTATTTTTCCTTGCATAATAGTTTGTAGCAACCTATATTTGGGACCTCTCATTACATGTCCGAAGTACTCCAGCTTTCTCTGCTTGATGCTTTTTATGATCTCAGTAGTCTTGCTGAGACGTTCTAGTATTGTGGAGTTTCGAATCTTCTCCACCCAGGAAACTTTTAAAATTCTTCTAAAGCACCACATTTCGAAAGGCTCAAGGCGATTTAAATCGATTTTATTCACAGACCAGGACTCGACAACGTAAAGTAAGACCGAGAACACGTAGCAGCTCTGTTACATAACACCTTGAACATCCTTCTAAAAGCGGCTCTAGCCTGCTCTATCCTAGATCTAATTTCGCCGTGACTTTCTGCGTTACAATTTAATTGCTGTCCAAGGTAACCGATTTTATCAACTTACTTAAGTTTGGTATTATTTACATAATATAGACGGTTTTATATGCTGTTGTTTACTTATTACGAGTATTTTGGTTTTCCGTATGTTCAGATCCAGACCTGACTCCCTACAACTCTCAACGACACTATCAAATAGTGTTTGCAGATCTTCTTGAGTAGAAGCTAGGAGTACTGTATTGTCCGCATATCGCAAATTATTGATGACTTCGCCGTTCACAAGTATTCCTTCTTGTTTTTCAGAAAGTGCTTTTCTGAAAATTCTTTCGGAGTAAACGTTGAAAAGCAGGGGTGACAAGAGGCAGCCCTACCGTACTCCTCTTTTAATAGTCAGAGCCTGTGGTTCCACACCATCTACTAAAAGTGATGTTGTTTGATTCCAATATAAAGCAATTATTCGAACATTTCTGCCGTCCAAGCCAATGTCTTTTAGAGCTTCGATCAATATAGAGAGCTTAACATGATCAAATGCTTTTACGGTATCGCCGTAAAGGGGAAAACACTCACACAAGTAGAGTCGACAATGGAAGAGACTTTAAACATGATGTCAACTTACTACTATAGTGGTATGGGAACGTCATCTAATATAACTGGTATTTACTGTCACCCTGGGAGCTAAGGGTGGTAATACATCAGGTTCTTTTCAATGTAAAGTAGTTAAGGGAGAATGAAACATCTTACCTCGACGAACACCAAGTTTATTCTGATTTCTCATTGTATTATTTTTGACAATCAATGTGTGTTATTTTTACAAATACACGGGTTGCTTATTCAGCACCCGTGGCTCAAGGATTCGTACACTAAATATTTAAATAAACAATGAAGGTAAATGTTAGTCGATATTACACAATCTTGACCCAGTTCAATATTGGATATTATTTTACATCTATTAATTTATCTTGTAATACTTATGAAAATCTTTATCTCTCTTATTCCAGGACACCATCCTTCCTCTCTTTAAGATTTTTTTTTATTATCTGATTTACGAAATGAAAAAAAAATCTTAATCGGTATTAGGATAATTTCACGGTGTGTTTACTAACAAATACTATTTTTTATACCTCGGTCAAAATTGTGTCATATTAATACTGACCTATCCAAATGAAAATGAAACAATTTGTACAATTTGTACATAGTTTCATTTTCATTTGGATAGGTCAGTATTAATATGACACAATTTTGACCCAGGTATAAAAAATAGTATTTGTTAGTAAACACACCGTGAAATTATCCTAATACTGATTAAGATTTTTTTTTCATTTCGTAAATCAGATAATAAAAAAAAATCTTAAAGAGAGGAAGGATGGTGTCCTGGAATAAGAGAGATAAAGATTTTCATAAGTATTACAAGATAAATTAATAGATGTAAAATAATATCCAATATTGAACTGGGTCAAGATTGTGTAATATCGACTAACATTTACCTTCATTGTTTATTTAAATATTTAGTGTACGAATCCTTGAGCCACGGGTGCTGAATAAGCAACCCGTGTATTTGTAAAAATAACACACATTGATTGTCAAAAATAATACAATGAGAAATCAGAATAAACTTGGTGTTCGTCGAGGTAAGATGTTTCATTCTCCCTTAACTACTTTACATTGAAAAGAACCTGATGTATTACCACCCTTAGCTCCCAGGGTGACAGTAAATACCAGTTATATTAGATGACGTTCCCATACCACTATAGTAGTAAGTTGACATCATGTTTAAAGTCTCTTCCATTGTCGACTCTACTTGTGTGAGTGTTTTCCCCTTTACGGCGATACCGTAAAAGCATTTGATCTATGTACAAATTGTACAAATTGTTTCATTTTCATTTGGATAGGTCAGTATTAATATGACACAATTTTGACCGAGGTATAAAAAATAGTATTTGTTAGTAAACACACCGTGAAATTATCCTAATACCGATTAAGATTTTTTTTTCATTTCGTAAATCAGATAATAAAAAAAAATCTTAAAGAGAGGAAGGATGGTGTCCTGGAATAAGAGAGATAAAGATTTTCATAAGTATTACAAGATAAATTAATAGATGTAAAATAATATCCAATATTGAACTGGGTCAAGATTGTGTAATATCGACTAACATTTACCTTCATTGTTTATTTAAATATTTAGTGTACGAATCCTTGAGCCACGGGTGCTGAATAAGCAACCCGTGTATTTATGTAAAAATAACACACATTGATTGTCAAAAATAATACAATGAGAAATCAGAATAAACTTGGTGTTCGTCGAGGTAAGATGTTTCATTCTCCCTTAACTACTTAACATTGAAAAGAACCTGATGTATTACCACCCTTAGCTTCCAGGGTGACAGTAAATACCAGTTATATTAGATGGCGTTCCACATACCACCATACTACAAACAAAACTCATTAAAGCCAAACCCTACTAAAACCCAAGTATGTGCATTCCACCTCAACAACCATCTGGCGCATGTAACACTGAATGTTTCTTGGGAGGAACAACGCTTGGAACATACTGATAGGTCCAAATATCTAGGAGTGATATACTAGACCGGTCACTATTATATATTTCACTGTCAGAGTACAAGACAAAAGAGAAACAACCTTCTCCGGAAACTTGTAGGGAGTAAGTGGGGAGGCCTTCTGTTTCTCAATAGGAGAATATGCTTGTCCCGTCTGGAGTTGATCTAGACACGCCCAACAAGTCACCACGGCATTAACTGTAACATGTGTAATAACTACCAGTTGTCTGAAGCCTACCCCTCTATCCCTACTGTACCGGTCAGCTGGATTGTTTAGTGGTAGTCGTGTTATACCACTTTCGTAAATTTTGAAGCCAGGAAATGCGTCTTCTTCCCGTTCCTCTTTTACCATTTACCTTCCATTGGAAAATCAGTTGTAGAAGGCCGTAACATTCTTGATTTCTCATTACATGTCCTATATATTCTAATTTTTTTATTTTGATGGTTATGAGAATTTCACACTCTTTTCCCATTCTACTCAGGACTTCCACATTAGTAATCCGGTCAACCCAGGATATACGTAAGATGCGCCTATAACACCACATTTCGAGAGCTTCGAGCCGATTTATAGATGCAGCAGTTAGTGTCCACGCTTCCATTCCGTAGAGCAGAACTGTGAATATGTAGCATTTCAACAGACGGTATTTTGCTTTTAATGATATGTCCCGACTGTTGAAAATGGGTCTCATTCTAACGTATGCTGCTTTCGCTTTTATTATTCGCTGTTTAATTTCTGTTGAGTGGTCCCATTGGCTATTTAAATTCGTGCCCAGATATGTATATTGTTCAACTCTTTCGATATTTTGTTGGTTGATTGTAAGTTGAGCGTTTAGTATTGGTTTTTTACTAATTGTCATAAATGAGCTCAAAAATGAAACCAAAAGAGACCTAATGGAGCTCAAAAGAACTTAGAGAAAGAACAAATGAGAGTAAGGAACTTATAGATAATATACTTGCATTACACATTTATTTAATACATATTTCTTACTTTTAATTGTTTGGTTATTAGTACGTTGCACCATGTTGTACGATAATAGAGTTAAATGTCATCAAATATAATTGAGAAGGGGTACAAGTGACAAAATATTGTAAACTGAGTTAAGTGCACAAAATAATACTAGATAGTATTAAAAATTTAGTGGGAAAGAGATACAGGTGAATTAAGCTACTGGTGGCGACATATCGCAGGTTCTAGTTTGACTACTTACGAAATATTTAAAAACAGTTTGCGGCAAACAGGTATAACTTCACTTGTATCCCTTTGCCTGTAAGGTGTCTGATATTATTTTTGGTGATTTGTTTAGTATCTTTGCAAATCAAGCTCTTAAAAAAGTATTCAAAATAAGTGAAATAATAACACAAAATGTACCAAGTAAGTTTTCATAAAAAAAATGTTTAATTTTTACGTAATTTTTCTTTTATTTTAGTTTAAGAATTTAAGAAATCCGTAAGGTACTTAAGTGGCAAAGAGAAACAAGTGCAAAATTTGAAGCATAGGGGTACAAATGCGAACGTTTTTTTTTTCCAAATTTCAAATATTTTGAATGAAAATAAATACTAACTTTACAAAAGCTTTTACAATTAGATAAATAAAAGGTATAAAATTAATTCTTAATAAGTTTATAAGTGATTAATTCGCTGTAGAATTCACTATGTAAATTTAACTATGACTTCGTTTTTGTCAACTAAACCGTTTTATCACTTGTACCTCTTAGCATCTGATCCCCTCAATTTAAGGATTTCTGCCTACTATGTAATTTTGATTCGCGTTTTATACTATAAATGGCTTGTATCCAATTCCTATTGTATTAGCATACAATTTGCATTTTCAAAATTTTGATATAACTAACCTACAACTTAAGCATTCAGTGACCTTCATAAACGTGATCTTGTAGCCGTGTCGCGCCGGTTCTGCGCTACCATCTTGATGACCGACATACCATCGCCATTGATGCTGCAGTCCGTTATCCTGACGTTCACCTACCTAACAAGAAACGAGCAAGAAAGCCCTAGGGACACTAACGCCGCAATCACGTTTTTAAGACTTAATTACCAGCAGGAAAAAACGTTCGTGGTTTTTGTTCACGTTGAACGATAAACAAATGGTGCATAGGTAGTAGTATTTCGATATTTCGAATACGTTCCGTTGGTTGTGAGGAATAAATTGCTTCTGTAGAAGGTGTACATAATACCGTTGTTTTATTAAAATTTTTAAATGTTAAATTTTATTAAAAAATCTCATTTTCTTATTACTTAATTGTTTTGTAGTCTTAAGTGGATATGTACGTAGTTTCGGCTCCAATGCTATTTAAATGGGATTCATTTTTTTCGAATCCTGAGAAAACTAACAAGTATTTTTGAAAAATTTAAACGCAGAATGAAAGATTACGTTCTTACCGAGAGCCGAAAGTCCCTGAAAACTTCTATAATGTTTATTTTAATAAATTACAGGGGTGAAAAACTAAGAGAAAATGTAGTGTGATTTTTAATTTCAAATATCTCGTTCAAAAGAAACTTTTTATTTATTCTAAGGGACTTTCGGCCTTCGATAATAATTTACTCTTTCTGCGACATTCTGCGTTTAAATTCTTTAAAAATATTTATTGGTTTTTTCAGGATTTGAAAAAAATGGACACCGTCCGTGGTGATATTTTCCAAACCGAACATTCGCTATCTTTATCATACAACGCAGTGAGTCAAATAGAATATGATGACAAGACAGTGACAATTTTAAATATTTGACATGGCATCGGGAATATTTTGAGTTGTTGATTAAATAATATTGATAGTGTATTTGGTAAATAATTTGATAAAAAACGTGAACTTAATAAAAAGATTGTTTGTTATTTATGGACGATCCAAGCAGAGAATTGACCAGGATATATTCTGTGATCCAAGTATTTTGTTATTAAAGATGTTCAAAATTGTACGCGTTCCATAGTAATAATATATTATTAAAAATAACTTTAACACTTTTCCTCTTTTCTCGATTGAGTATTAGTTTTTGTTGTACAGTATATAAATTATTACAATCACTGAATACATAATTAGTGAAAAAATTATAATATTTATTAACTGAATTAATAATTTGCAATTATACAAGTAACAGTTATCCAAGAACATTCAAAAGCCATCTCTTTAAGGTTAATGATGACATTGTCAAGTAGTAATATTTACATATCCATACGAGTGAGAATTTTACTACACGTAATTTGCCGTGTAAAGACAGAAAAAGTAGGGATAGCCGTAAAATATTTACGAATTATGTACCAATGGCCTTAATACTGATGATATGTATCGAGAACATTCTCTAAATTAATATTAAGTATATACAGAGTGGTGAATAGTCAAATGGGTCATTGGAAACTTAATGGAAAATTCTAAACAAAAGGACGGAAAGGCGGAAAGACATTTCAGTCTATATAATGCCAACAGCTCCTTTAGACGAAGACGACATGGATGCGTTTCTGAACATAGAAAGCTCATCCATAATAATAGGAGACTTAAACGCCATATCCTTTAACTGGGATGATAGCTGCAAACAGAAACGGAAGAATATTAAATGATTATCCAGTGAACAACAAAGACACCATGGCAATTGGGCCATCTAACCAACTTACTTTCCAGGAAATGTTCTACCAACCCATTTGGACATATTATGTAGTGATGTAAGAAGAGAATATTCTCGAGATCGAGAATATTCTCGGCCAGAAAGTTCTCGGCGAGAATTTTCTATATTTACAAAAACCGAAATAAAAATAAAAACTAGATATGGGTCAAATTATTATAATTTAAAAAATATGTAGGTAAAATTTTTTATATTTTACATTAAATATAAATTTTTTATATTGTTTTTGCCAATTCACCTAGTTTTTTTGCATCCCAAACATTATTATTCTTAAAGCCCAAACACCAACTTTCCGCTCCGCTCATGAAATGCTTTTTTTCCCGATTTTCGTGGAAAACATTCCCGAAAATCGAAGTAGCCGGGGCTGGGGAATCCCATGAACCACTAGATAGGGTGTTAACAGTGTCAGTATTTATTGTTTTGGTGCTATATTAACGTGCAAATATTTAAAATGGTGTTCATTTAAGCAGAGAAGAAGAAGTTGCGGGAACTGAGTTTATAGATAGTTTATCAACTTTAAAATATGGTGATAACTCGGCTGAAATAATGGCAAATTTGTTACTTCATCGGTTTAAGGAGGGATTTTTTGAAAAACCATACGTTGTTAAATCAATTGAAAAACTAGACCCAATCATATCGTGGAAAGGTACATGTTTCGGAACAAAATTAACTAAAATAGCAGTTGATATATTAAGCATGCCTTTATCCAGTGCAGCAACTGAAAAAAGTTTCAGTACTTAGGGATTTTTTATCCACGCCTCTAAAAGAAACCGGCTTACTGCTGAAAGGGTTGGTAAGGTAACTTTTATTGCTCACAATTTAAAATTTTTAGACATAGACCAATCCATGACTGTGCTGGAGACTCGTGAAAAACCAAATCCCACAACTTCTCATCAGTACACTGAAATGCAGAATATAGCTGACCAGGAAGAGCTAATGATAGAAATAGATTCTGAATCTGAGGCCTTATCTTTTTCAGATTAGATCACCACATCCATTATTTGCTGTTAAGGAGAAAATTTCATTTTTTATGAAAAACATTTTGTGTTTTCTGTTGTTTTTGTATTTTTTTATATGTATATAAAGAACACTGTTGTTTCGTTTTATAATTTTGTATATAATTTCATGATTTTTAATACCCTATTTCATCTTAAACAATATCCCTAAGCGCATCATAGGATTCATTCTCAGAAAATTCTCCTTATCGAGAATATTCTCCGATTTTTCATTCGAGAATTTTCCAACACTAGACATATTATGTAGTAGTGGCTAAAAACCTAGGACTACAAACAGGCATCCGAACATTAAATGAAGGATGAGGAGACCACAACCCCATACTCCTAGATATAGGCCCATGGGAAGAGGAGAACAAAACAACAAGGATAAGAAAGATAACGAAGTGGCCTAACTTCGAACGACTAGTGAGCATAGTAATTGAAAACGTTTCTACAATAAAAAATCCAAAAGAAATTGAGGAAAAAGTTCTCGAGCTGACTGAATCAAGAAGTCAAACAGGCACTAATAGATCATAGAAGCAGGTAGCATAGAGCATAGAAGCCACGTAAAACATACGTGGGACAATTATTTAAAAGAAATGGAGGAAGGGGCCAAAATATGCAAGAAATATGGAGGCTCCAAATAACTTTAAGAAATAGAAAACCCATTCCCCACTGCCCGGATAAAACGGAATCGTGTACTCTGTAGAAAAGAGAGCCGAGGTGATGAGAAGAACTCTCGAGAGAGAGTGTACACGGAATTATTACCAAGACAAAGACATATACTTTATCGAAGAAGTCGAAAAAACAGAACTAGAAACGCCCGAAGAGCAAGAAGAAATAATAAATCCTACATCACCAGGAGACATAAGCGAACTGATCAGAAAAAGTTCACCAAAGAACCTGGTCACCTGGTCCAGACGAAATCATTAACAGAGCTCTGAAGTATCTTCCTTCGAAAGCAATTGTATATTTATTGACAAACATAACAAACACAATACTAACATACAGGCTCTTCCCAAACCGATGGAAGGAATCCCATGTAATCATGATAACAAAGCTAGGAAAGAACCACGTATTTCCGCTAAATTACAAGCTGGTTAGCTTACTTCCAGCAGACAATAAGATAGTGGAGCGAGTCATTTAACCAGACTCCAATCAGAGATACACAGGTCTGGATTATTTCCAGAGACACATTGACAGTTTCCAAGTCATTCAATAATTTAAAGTATTTTAAAAAAGTTTGAAAATACACTCGCGATCATGAAATCCGGGTCACCTTAAAAATCACGGATATTTCATTTTTAACGAGCTTTATCGTAAATAATAATAACACAAATACAAGCTAAGACATGTTTCTGACAATTGTTGTCGGCTTAGCGATTTCCTTTGTAACAAAGAATTCCAATATTGCCGATTTCGCGGAAACGTGCAAACAAGTCAAAATGAACGGTATCTATAACTGTCAAACGCAGCGAACACCGTTTATTATTGCCGTCATAATTGTTCATTAGTGTCATTATTAGTATTTATTATTGTTTATTTTTTGCCAAAAATGCCTTTGACTGTTGTTGAAACTGCACGAATCGTTGCGCTTGCGGAAGACGGTCACTCTCAAAGACAAGTCGCAAGAACTGTTGGTGTAAGCCTTTCTACGGTTCAACGAGTACTTCAACGATTTCAGGAGACGGGTCTGCTAACCAGACGGCCTGGCTCTGGACCAAGAAGAAAGACCACGGCACGAGATGACCGTTTTCTTGCATCTCAAGCTTTACGAAACCGGACCTCAACTGCAGTTATGCATCGAAACCGTCTGCAGGAAGTACGAAATCGCAACGTTAGCGTTGCAACAGTCAGGAGAAGACTTCGCTCTTCTGGACTATCTTCTCGGGTAATGGCTACAGGACCGCCACTTCGCCGGGAGGATCGAGTTGCACGACTAGCTTTTGCTCGACAATACGCGCATTGGGGAATTAACGATTGGAGCAAAGTGTTATTCTCAGATGAATCCCGTTTCTGCCTATTTGGATCCGATGGACGTGTAAGAGTTTGGAGGAGAACCGGCGAACGATTTTCACAAGCTTGCATTGCTCCAAGAATGCCATTTGGTGGTGGCTCGGTTATGGCTTGGGGAGGTGTGGCTTCCGACTTCCGCACAGAGTTACCTTTTGTCGAAAATGGGTCCTTAACTGCACAAAGGTACATTACGGAGATTCTGGAGGAACATGTTATGCCCGCCATGGTGGGGCTTGGAGAAGATGCCGTTTTTATGCAGGACAACGCGCGACCGCACGTTGCCAGGATGAGTATGCAATACATGGACGAAGTTGGAATTACGAGGTTACCCTGGCCAGCTAGGTCTCCGGACATAAATCCTATCGAACATATCTGGGACGATTTGAAAAAACGTATTCAAACCCATACACCTTCTCCTAACAACGCACAGGAGCTTAAGGACCTGTTAATTAGAGAATGGAATAACATACCACAACATTTAATCCGGAGTAAAATTGAGAGTATGCCCCGTCGTCTTCAAGAGGTTATTAGAGCAAGGGGAGGCAATACACGATATTAGTTATTGAAATTTCACTGATGTTCTACCACGTTCTGTACTTTTCATTTTTTTTTTTCGTTTGCCTGAATTATTAACAATTTGGTTTGTTATCTGCTATCTCAATAAAAACAATAAAAACCGTTTTTTTTTTTCAAACAAACATTGATGACAAATAAAAAATACATTAGCTTAGCCTAAAAAAAAGGTTATTACTGTACCAGAGGCAAAAATGTCCAAGAAACTTGAAATTTTCAGGGTGACCCGGATTTCATGATCGCGAGTGTAGTTAGACCGTGATTCCTAATTGTACTTACACAAACAATAGTTCTGAGGTACCAATTAGAGGTTACAATTTTGAAAAGAAATAAATTCGAATAAAGTCGAAAGGTAAATGTCTGTTTAGGAATATTTAGACACAATATTATTGGATCTAAAAAGGTTATTCTTCAATACACAAACTTCTGTATTGATACCTTTAAAAACAACTTTTTACAGTGTAGAATTGACAAGCCATAAATCCGTGTTGTAATCTCCAACCAATTAAAATGTGCGTGAACGCAGTTATTTCCAATTTGGTCTTCATTTCTCGTTTCTACCTCCAATAAAAGACCAATTGGATTTTCTTTTCTATCTGCCTATCCTCAATCGAGTTACTGCCCGGAAAAATTCTGTAACCGGTGTGGCGCCCAACCTGTAATTGGAAAATGTTTCAATTTTCCGCAAAAGATTATTCCGTAATTCCGAAATAATCCTTTTTACATTTTGTGGTGTTTGTGGAATTGTTATTTTGAGATTTGGATTGTTGATTGTGTTTTATATCGCTATGTTAACGATCAGCACCTTATTGACTGCCGATACCGTTCGGAAAGGAGATTCGGTTGTTTGTGTCTATTATTTCTCTACATATTACAAATTAAATTAAAGAAATTAACAAAGCCAACTAAGCCTAGTAAGATGTATCTCGAAGAAACCCTCAAATACACAAATATATTTCTTTTTCAAAAATGAATAACCATTTTCAATTTCGTTGCAACACTAAACTACAGCCGCATCATTATTCCAGTTCAATCAGACAGTGCAGCAAGCACCTCTACCGGTTTCGAAACTTATTAGTCTCTCATCAGGAGGCACATATGCTGCTCTCTCTGACCCAACTAGAACAAACCCCGGCGTGCAGTCACGGATTGCAACGAACGAAATGGCAGGGATGCCCTAGCGGCAACTGCTAGCAAAAAACTAAGTTTTCAATCTAATAGCACATAAAACAACATCCAAAAATATTATTCTGCATCCTACCAGACTGAAAACAATGGGAACCTTCTCTGGTAAAACCTCCGAGGCTTCTACAATTTGCAAGCCATAACGGATGCAGAGAAGGTTTCTTAGGTGGTATTCCCACTGTATTCCTTCACTCAACCGTTCTCTCCAGCTCTTTCTGTCTTGTCAGTCCCCTTCATGTAGATTTCTTGTCTCCATTGCTTTGTCCACTTCATCTCTGAAGGATCTTCGGGGTCTACCTCTCTTCCTTTTTCCTATCGGGCTCCACTCTGTTATTCGGTTTATCCAACGATTTTGGTCTGCTCTTCTGAATTTAATGTTTACTAATTGAGAAGGTAAATAAATATCAAATTTCCAAGTGCTAAATGCTAAATTATAAGTACCCAAATACTCCAGGGAAATAAGGCAAAAATATACCATGTTCGGGACACTTGAGCAGCCAGGTTGCAAATGGGTTTTTCGGGTACTATATACCTAATACATTATACATACAAAAATGCCCGTCACAGTTCGGACGAGAAATTTAGTTATTAACAAATAAGTGTCAAAAATGGCAGTTTTTCGTTTAAATCGCTACGGGTAAAAATAGGGTAATTAAATATCTTATTTATACTGTTATTCTCGTAGTAGATGAGCCAAGGTTTAAAATGGCAGTTTTTGAATTTCAGTTCGATCATTTGTTGCTTCAGAAATTGCAAAATAAGACTAAAATTTCGAAAATAAAAAAATTGCTATAACTTTTGTGAAAATGAACACGAAAAGTTGAAACAAACAGTCCATATAATGCACAAAAAATTTTAAGACGATTCGTCAATTAGTTTAAATTTTATTCAATTTGTTTATCCCAATGAGCTTTTTTTCGCAATAATATTGTTTAGAAAATAGTAATGTAATAGCAATTCTGTGAAAACCACATGAAATAAAAAAAGTCATTATTTCAAAGTATTTAAAAAAATAATTAAAAAGTCATTTTTATCAATCCGAAAACATTTTACTAAAGTAATGTCATTTTTAGTTCATAAACAATTTGAATAACTTTGTTAATATTGACTCCAGACTAAAACTACTTTCGGATTTGAAAAGCTGGTATTTTTACACGAATTTTCAAAAAAACACTTTTTGCCTAAGTTAATTACAGTCAAAGTTAGCCACTTTTTTTATTTAATTGACAGCTACTTTGTTTATAACAATTAAGCAACCCAACTAGCGCCATTTCGAAGTTGAAGGTATATAGTTAATGTGTAAAAGTTTGAGTAAACTTTAAACTTCAACAGAGTTGTTAATTAAACTTTAAAAATAACGTTCTAACGAAATCGATTTGTGGTCGGTGGAAATGAATTATTAAAATCCGTGCACTCTAAAAAATGAAACTGATTCTTCAAACATATGCTGCGATTAATATCTCCAGAGCTTGTTGATGGATTTTGATCATAATTTTTTTAAATTGTATGTACTCGTAGTCTTGTAGAGTACGTTATGTACGTAAATCCCCACCTAACATTTCAAAATGTTAGGGGGAGTTCCACTTATCACTCAGGGATATGAAAAATAGATTACGACCGATTCTAAGACCTACCGAATATACATATATAATTTCATAAAAATCGGTCAAGCGGTCTCGGAGGAGTATGACAACTAACACTGTGACAGGAGAATTTTATAGATTTAAATATATAGATGGGTATTAACAAATAGGGGTTGGTGATGGAAAAGTGTAAATTAAGGGTTGTATGTATTTTTTAATCCTACATCATATAAAACTAAAATAGACAATTTTGTCCAAAAAAATAAAAAAAAAATGTTAGGGGGCCAACTCCCCTTATAACTTATGGATATGAAAAATAGATTAAAACCTATTCTCAGTCCCATAGGATACACTTGTAAAATTTCATAAAAATCGGTCAAGCCGTTTCGGAGTAGTATGGTAACTAACACTGTTACAGGAGAATTTTATGTATATTGAAGTAACTGTAAATTAAATAATAAAAGTGGCTAACTTTGACCGTAATTAACATAGGCGAAAAGTTTATTTTTTTTTTATTTGTGTAAAAATACCAGCTTTTGAAATTCCAAGGAAAATTTACTCTACAGTCAATATTAACAAAGCTATTCAAATTGTTTTGAAGCCAAAAATGACTCTACTTTAGTAAAATGTTTTCGTAGTGACAAAAATTGCTTTTTAATGATTTTCTTCAATAATTTGAAAACAAGACTATTGTTCTTTCATGTGGTTTTCACAGAATTTCTATATAATTATTATTTTCTGAACAATAACATTACAAAAAAAAGCTCTTTGGGATAAACAAATTGAATAAAATTTAAACTAATTGACGAATCGTCCTATAATTTTTTGTGCAGTATATGGACTCTTTGACTCACCTTTTTGTGAAATATAAAAGTCGTAAGGCCACTTTCGCGAAAGTTATAGCAAATTTTTTATTTTCGAAATTTTAGTCTTATTTTGCAATTTCTGAAGCAACAAATGATCGAACTGAAATTCAAAAACTGCCATTTTAAACCTTGGCTCATCTACTACGAGAATAACAGTATAAATAAGATATTTAATTACCCTATTTTTACCCGTAGCGATTTAAACGAAAAAACTGCCATTTTTGACACTTATTTGTTAATAACTAAATTTCTCGTCCGAACTGTGACGGGTATTTTTGTATGTATAATGTATTAGGTATAATGTGTACCAAAAAACCCATTTGCAACCTGGCTGCTCAAGTGTCCCGACAAAAACCTTATTTCCCTGGAGTAAAATATTTTACTGAATCAACGCGACGGATGCAACCATGATTAAACAAAAATTACGCAACTAATCATTAAAATATTCACAAATAGAAAGAAGCAACGGCATATACAAGTACTTATGCGATGCGACTAACGGTCTGCCGTAAATATCTATTAAATGATTCTATCAAAGCCGACATACAGAATTCTATTATTTATCGACGGATGAATGTTTTATGCCTGCACGTAAAGTATGCCACGGAACGTGCTGGCTGTGGCCGCAGAATGCAAAATCAACTGTACAGATTAATTCGTGACGGTTATGGCATTAGATTTGATATTATATCAAGCGGAAACAAGCTACAAATATCAGGTAAACTTGCTCGGTTTACAGACGTATAATTTGGTTTTTAAATAGATCGAATACGTAAAAACCAGTTGTTTTATCGTACTTAGGTGCAGTTGAAACTACATTATTTTCGATGTAATGGAAGTGGAAAGGATTAAAAATAACAACATAGCTACAGCGCGTTTCACATTAAGAACGGAACGGTGATTAGATAGGGCAATGTATTTCTTATGGACGATAGAAGCGCGCCGATGCCATGTCGTACTGATTAGAATAAATATCAGCAGTCGAGTAGCCACCCGTTCCCGAGAGATTTGGCAACACTGATATCCATAAGCGCAACGTTCTCTTCTTAACGTGAAACAAAGTATAGCTGCGATTACATAATATTAGCAAGCAAGGAAGAAAACGAGCAAGCAATAAAATCGAACCCTGCCTGTGAGACATGCACATGCACATCCCTTATGCCGGATTTACACTCAGCCTTTGCCATTGCTCCTGCCGCTGCCAGAAATATGGCCCGAAATATGATATCGACGCGAGTGAAGTGTTCACATCAGTCCTCACCAATGTCCTCATGCCATTTACTGTCTACATCTCATTTACTGTCTTCACTGAACAACCCGCAACGATGGAAGACGTGGAGGTTATTGCGACGACAGTATTATGTCTTGTCAGTATAAATAATTATTTGAATGTTTTAAAAAGAAATCAAAGACGCCGTCGTCAAAGAAGATGGTGGATGAAAGAAATTCATCGCAATAATTATCATCATCATCATCCTTCTTGTATGTAGGCTTTAAAGCCTGTTTCTTCTTGATTATTAGCCTCCTAAATTGTTTAAGTTATCGCACAATCTTTTTCTCTATCATTCGTACTATCCTATCCTCTACCATTCTACTAATGTGTTCGTTCCACTTCTGTTTCCGTTTTGTCACCCATCCATTTATGTCTTCTACATTGCATGATCTTCTTATGTTTTTGCTTCTCTCCCTATCCAACAGACTTTTCCCTGATATTTGTCGGAGTATTTTCGTCTCTGTTGTTTCTAGTAGTCGTCTCGTTTTAGATGTGTCAGGTCTTGTCTCCGCCGTGTATGTCAATATAGGTCTAATTGCTGCTTTATAGATTCTTGCTTTTGTGTCTTGTCTCAGGTGTTTGTTCTTCCAGACTGTGTCATTAAGAGATCCCGCCGCTTTACTTGCTTTTAAGCTTTGTTGTCGTACTTCCTCTTCAACCAAGGAATTATCCCATGTTGGTCAGTCTCTGTTTGGAGTCTGGTTCGTATGATTCTTTCTACTATTTTATTGTAAACTGTTGAACTTAAGCTAATCGGCCTGTAGTTTTGCAAGGACATGTTGTTCTTTCCTAGTTTGTGAATCATTCTCACATGGCTGCTTTCCATCGATTTGGAAAGAGCCTGTATATCAATATTTCATTAAACAATCTATGATTTTGATTGAGACGTATTTTAGACCCTGTTTGATATTTCCTCCGCTACAGTTGCTTTTTTGGCGAGCTTTTCCTGATTAACTCGCCTACTTTCCTTGAATATGTTTGGGCGATTGTTGACCTGGCTGGGGATTGAACCCTGACTGGACATTCATCACGGCGAAGTGAAGTGCGACCAACCGCTCCCCACTGACCTATCCGATCGACTAGTTCAGGGTTTATTTCTCTAAACCTATCCCTATAGATCTAATGTTTTTTTTCTCTGGTACTATCATGGGTGGCCATATAAAAATTTTTATTGGGGGACCAGATGTGACGATGTTACGCATTACATTTTGTATACTTTGGATGACAATACATAGTTTAAAGCACCCGAAAAGCTGGTGGGGGGCCACGGCCCCTTCTGCCCTTGAGTATGGGCGCCTATGGGTACTGTATCTTGAGCTTCTTTTATAATATTTTCAAACTGTAGGACTTTTTCTTCTAGATATCGTGGATTTTCTATTGTTGGGATGCAATTCTTTCGCTCGCCAATCTCTTAAGTTTGCCCATTAATTTCCTCTTTTTCCTTGTTGATTGAATTCCAGTTCCCATTTTTCTATTTCTGGTTTCCCATTCCCATGTGATTCTGGTTTCCCATTCCTTCGTCTAATGACTGTATTTCTGTTTGTAGTGCTAGATTTTTGGCCACTACTAAGTCCAGATAGCTGGGTAGGGTATTTCTGCTCTGGTAGTGTGTTAATTCGATGGATCCAATCACCATGGTATCTTCTCTAAGTTCGATATACATATTTGTGCCATTACAAATATGCTAAAGTTCTGAACCTGATAGATAGAAAAAAATTGTGTGACGACTTTATATAAACTGTATACAATGTACCAAATGAAAAATGGCAAATATTGTTGTACAAATACAAATTGCGACTTCGGCATATGCATAAATAACATAAATCAACACACATACATCATTAAACTCGTTTCTCTGAGTCATTTACTTTAATGATACAGATATAACCCGTTTCAAACAATGTGTCAATATTTTACTCAATTTCCTTTCACTGGATCGGAATCGGACCCTCTCCATGATCTATTTTCGGATTTTATTTTAATTTTATTGTCACCGACGCCTACTTGTTCAAATATCAAGTTGTTGAGTTTGACGCCGGATCGTCCGACCATTCATTTTAAACGAGTGGAGGTGTCGACACATAGATACACTGTCAAAAAATAATATTGCGTTTTTTTTTCAAAATAATTTTTCAAAGGACACCGCACACATCTTATGAAAAATTACAATCATTTCCTATCATTGCGCCAACTCGGAATTCTGATCAATAACGGCGTAGATTTTTATAAGTGTCTCCGTGTCATTATTATTTTCTGGGCAATAACATTGCAAAACAAAGCTCTGTGGGAAAAACAAATTGAATAAAATTTAAACTAATGACACGAATCATCTTGAAATTTTTTGTGCACTATTTATGTACTGTTTGACATTTATGAACATATAGCGGTACGCTTTAATTACTATTTTTGCTAACTTTATTTTCTTAATTTTTAATAACTTTTCTCAAAACGAAACGGCATTGGTCATTTAAAATCCACGTGTGATATACAAACCATATGCCGTTGATTTCGAGAAACGAAATATTATCCCTTAAACAGATTGTATAAGATTAATGTTTCTTTCAAGGAAACACTAATAGATTGCGATGCCACCAGAGTGCCACACTCGTTATGTCAACTTCTTGAAATACAAAAAGGTTCTTAAAAGGCAGATGCGGAATTTATGGCCCTTTCTGGTCATTATCTCAAAACCGCAAAACCAGTTGACATAAAAGTGGTGGTCCGGAGTCACTACACAACATGCAAACGATGCAGAGAAACCCTCGGCTCGCTGACAATCAACCCTCGTTCGAGATATAAGCAAACACACCGCTTGTTCACCCAAAATAAATAAATATATTAGGTACTGTTTGTCGTTACACTTGTTTTTATTATTTTTTAATTAATTCCGTCAATTCACACCCCAACGGAATAAACATTTCATGCAATATCAAAGTCTTAAGTTCATTTTCGAAAAAGTTATAGCAAATTTTTGATTTTCGAAATTTTAGTCTTACTTTGCAATTTCCGAAGCAACAAATGTTGGACCACAATTCCAAAATTGCCATTTTAAACCTTTGTTCACCTACTAAAAAATGAATACTTTAAATAAGATATTTAATTACCCTATTTTTTATCTGTAGCGATTTAAATGAAAAAACTGTTACTTTTGACCCTTATTTGTTAATATCTAAAATTCTCATTCGAACTGTGACGGGCATTTTTGTATTTATAATGTACCCAAAAAACCGATTTGCAACCTGGCTGATCAAGTGTCCATAACATGGTATATTTTTGGCTTATTTCCCTGGAGTATAAGGGCGATAAAACGCATCCTTGGCGTACACCCTTCTCCAAAGTGCAATAGGCATCCGTCCATTCGAATATATGCCAGGTTATCTTAATAGGTATAGTTTACTAATAAGGTGAATCAAGTATTTAGATACAGCCATTGTAGACCAACCTTTAAGAGGAAACAGTAGCGATCAACAGGTAGCAAAAACGCGTTCCAAGATTTCGGCTGTAATTTTGAATATTTTTTCGAGATATTTGGCACACGTATTCGTAATATAATAAAGAATGGCGGTAGAGAGCCCAATTTGAAAAATATATTAATATGTGGAAATTACTCTGTAATTAAATACAATATTAAAAAAACGAGCCTGTACCGCCATTAAGAAGAACAAAAAAATACACTTTCTTCAAATAAACTTTTTTATCCGATGCCTAGATTTTGTGTCATTTTGGAACTAGTACTAAAATTTTTTATTTCATTAGCAGTTTCACACAAAATCTAGGCATCGGATAAAAAAGTTTATTTGAAGAAAGTGTATTTTTTTGTTCTTCTTAATGGCGGTACAGGCTCGTTTTTTTAATATTTTATTTAATTACAGAGTAATTTCCACATATTAATATATTTTTCAAATTGGGCTCTGTACCGCCATTCTTTATGATATTACGAATACGTGTGTCAAATATCTCGAAAAAATGTTCAAAATTACAGCCGCAATCTTGGAACGCGTTTTGGCTACCTGTTGATCGCTACTGTATCACTACTACTGTTTGCTACTGTGTCAAAGTATTTAATAGTGATTATATGACAATTTATAAATATTTGGCTTTTAAAACACTTTAAAATTTTTGTAATTGAAGTGAAAGTCAATCTGCAAACAATACAAAAGCAAGTAAAAGTCTAAGCACCCATCTTATTACCCTTCAGCCATAATTTCATTTTAATAACCATCATCAGATCCATCTGGTAAGCAAGACAATTACAACTCCTTTGTTCTTAACAATTTCTTTTTAGGTCAGTAGTAAACCACGATAATAAGTCTGCAATTAATAAAAGTGTAATTACATTTTTTTAATGCCCGTTCAATTGCCGTATGAAAGAAATCGAATCGAAGGCTAGAATTGGTAATTGTGGAGAGATCAGAATCTCGATTCGTTCGCTATTGTCTACAGAGGAAGGTGTTGTAGTTGTATTGAAACTTTTAATTGTAGAACTGATTAATTATTGCAAATAGACGTGACTGTGAAACCAACATTATATTTAAGATCTATTTGTTATTTGTAGAATTTTAAATGAATTATAAAGTATCGGAACAAAAATTCGTAGGGGTAAGAGGCAGTGACGGTTTAAGGCTTTATGGGGCCCTAGGCGGCCATAAAAAGTAGGCCCCTTTATAGCGACCATTTACTTAAAACAAATTTACAGATATTTATGTTGTTTTGGGAAGTAGTTACTCCAAAAATAAATTACGACAATGTAAAAAAGATCCTTTTTCTTTTTTTACATTTCGCAACAACTTCTCATTAATAGTCCATAGCTAATATGCCAAAGAAAAAAAGGGATATTGTGTCGATATGTGATTTTGCCCTGGGTATGAGTGCCACCTCTTCGGGGGTGAAAAAACATACATTCAAAATAAGTGCGGAAATGGATAAACTGATTAATTCTAAGTAACTTTTGTTCTATCGAGTTTTTTCACTAAATCAATACTTTTTGAGTTATTTGAGAGTGAATATGTTCATTTTTCAACAAAAAAAAACACGTTTTTGGACGGTTTTTCGCAAATAACTCCAAAATTAAGTATTTTATCGAAAAAATATTCTTAGAAAAAATATAGCGTATACAAAATTTAAAAAAATGGTGTATGTATGAAGTATGTAGACCCAGTATAATGAAAAGTAGATTCTTATTCGACAAACTCCAAATCAAATATTTCAACGTAAATAACCAAAAAATGTAGCATTTTTCGGTGAAAAATCATCACAACTTTTTTAAAGTGTTAAAAAAGTTTTATTTTGTTTTTGTTTTAACAAGTTTCAAGTATCAAAATTAAGCAAGTAAAGCTTAAAATAATGTTGATTCCTTTTTTTGGCAAAAAATCTTAAAAATTTATGAAAATCTTGAAAAAACTTATAAGTATATTATTTATATGATCTGTAAGTTTCACCGGTTCACAGTGCTTATATTTCAAAACATTGGGATTTAAAGTATATTTAAAGTTGAAAAAAAATGCCTTTTTTTCAAAATAACTTAAAAATTATTAGTGGTAACAAAAATCTTAAAGAGTAAAAAAATGTAGGTTTTGCTTTTCTGAATATTTGAGATTTTTGCTTTTTTGGAAGATAAAAATTGGTTAAGATATGACTGTTCAAAATTTGCATGCCCTGGGTAGAGAATTTTTCATTTATTAAAAATTAAATCAAAATAGTTTCTATCCTTGTGGGATCGGTACTCACCGGAGGGACCACAGACGTTCGGATAAAATTAGCGTCTCTTTACAAAAATAATGACGACTTTGCAAGTAACAAGACATTTACTCAACACACACACTACCCATTACACTAGGTACATGATTGAAAAATCCACTGTACCATGCCAATGGCCATTAGTTGTCGAGGCATTAAGCCAAATAAAAAAAAATTGCATACACTCGTGATTAGTGACTTGTTCAAGCCCTTCACAGATCATATAAACAATACATAAGTAAAGTAGCTTGTGAAGCGGTAAGGATTAATTTCATTTGGGATGCTAATTAGGAGGTTATTTTCACAAGTTTTTTTTTTACCCAAAAAATGGGATCAAGTTTATTCTGAGCGTATCTTGCATGTTGTAAATTTCACCTACACCAAACTTGGTATAGAAATGTTTTGGTTTCCTGAATCAGAATATAAAAATTATTCTGTAGGAGGCAAGTAGCTCAAACATACTTTTGACCTTACATATAAAACCAGAAGACGTATCAGCTTGTTTTGTGTTTGATTTAATGTCATGCAAACCAGAAACCAGAAAATGAAATTTAAGATAGATATATCGAAACTTATATAGACGAAACTGCCATATTCTCCCCATATTTGTGGACAGAGGCAAATTCTTGTGTTATTCGTATTACGAATGCTTGCGAATCTTTTCATTCGCATTTTAATTTATCGTTTTGTAATACTCATCCATCCATATATTATATTTTCTTTGAAAAAATTAAAGAATTTCAGGTATGTTAAAATTTAAAGTTTGCATATTGCAAAACATATCAAAGATAAACAAAAGCTAAACTGAAATTGAAAAATGTAGAAAATTTATTAATAAGATATCAGTCTAATCAAATGACTAGAATGGATTTTGTAAAGTGTCTGTCTTATTATAGTAAATATTAAATAATAATTTATACAATAATTGATGGATTCGACCGTTACTTGATGGAAGTTCATTTTATCTCACAATAAAACACTGAAAAACGTTTGTTTTCTATACTTCCACAAAATTTATTACAACTATGTTATTACTACAGCTGTTTCGGCAAAGTGCCGAAATGTCATCACTTGAGAAAGGCACTTTGCCGAAACAGCTGTAATAATAACATAGTTGTAATAAATTTTGTGGAAGTATAGAAAACAAACGTTTTTCAGTGTTTTATTGTGAGAATAATTTATACGTCTTGCGTAATATTATCTATATTATAAACTATTATTATAATGTAAGGAAATTAATGTCTTGTATTCGGATTTCGGATGCTTACATAATATACATTCCTAAATTAAATCTATATTTTTATTTTATTACCTGAGTTAGTTGGTGAGGAAAATACCTACCGGATTAATAGGAACCCTTAAATTTGGTGAGGAAAATACCTGTCGGATTATATGTTTTTACTGGTTGGTGAGGAATTTACCTCCGCCCAATAAAAAAGTACTTTTTGCAAGAAATAGAAAATAAAAATAAAGAAAAATAGAGAATCAAAAAGTACTTTTTGCAAACTTGGATATTCTTTTAAATCGACGTCTCAGTTTGTCTTGATTGTGATTGATTTGAGACAAAAGAACAGAAATAAAACAAAGTAATGACACCGGAATAGAAATTTGTTTGAGCTGTTATGGTATTGTCGCTAGTTACCGGTTGGCATTCAAGGTGCTGCTTACAATAATAATGGTTTAATGGTTTTACTTTTAAATGAATGATTCAATTACGCAAACAGTGACGTACAGAGTAAATAAACTCTGACAAGGATACCATTGAACAAATAATTAAATGGATGTTTTAAAATACAGTCTACAACCATTGTGATAATTAAGCATATTTTTAAATGAGCTTAAATTTATTAAAAATAACTCTAATGATTCGTATAAATAAATGATATTATGTACGATATGCGTCAAAATAAAATACACTAAAATCAGGAAGTTTTTGAAAGGCAATCGCGGCAAGTGACAATAGTTGTCATATACCTCTACATCAGCAGTGTCCAAACAGTCGCTCCCCACTTTTTCTGGAATCCCTTGTTGAAATATTGCAGGCTTCTGAGACAGTGCGACCTCGCGACATTCGGCGAATGTTACCGATTCTTTTAGACTGTCGAAAGTATACTACAAATGAAACGACAACTATTCTGCCCTTATTTATCAACTATCGAATATCCAGTCCCATTAATCCCTAAATAAGAGGCTCACCTCTTTGACAGGGAGTTACACAATAAAAACAACCAATGACCAAAACTTTCTTAGAATTACCTGCTCATCCTTTGGCAATGTATTCATCAGAAATCCCAAATACAAACTACCCTGCCTTCTAGTCAAATTGCTGGCCTCCGCCAATAACGAACTCCCTGATGAATAAATGCATCAATACCCTGGAAGCAACTTTACTCTTTTACCATAGAAATAGATAAATAGCTCACTTCGAGATTTACCACGTACAGGGAGAAATCGGTTTTCTGTTGTTTCCCGATCTCATTGCACAATTATTATACCTGTCCATAGGGAGGATACAGCCAGAGCTACCCTTAACGCGGCTCAAATTTATTATATCTTTTATATTTTAATATTTTCAAATCAGTAAATTCTTTCTCCTCTGACCAAACTCTGAAGACGTCCTCCTCCTCAGACACAACATCCAATATTCACCACATAGACATCGATACCACCAGCGATACTCAGCGAACCCAGTGCCAAGACCCAAAAACAAGCTATGTCCTAAAGAGGTGACATACACCTAAAACAGCAAACAGCACCGATCTCATCATCCCAACAAAGACAGAATACAATGCAAACGAATCGACATTGAAGCTGGTACAATAGGGCAGTCAATGTCAGTACAATAACTAGAAGTTCTATGAAGCGTCTAATGTCTTCTGATTGATGAGTAATGGTCGCTGGGTTTAATTAGTTAGGTAGTAGAGACAATGGCTGTTTAGAATTGTAGAGATAAAATATGTATGTGCGTTTAGTATAGCAAAAATGAATAAATGTGTGTGTTTGTACGCAAATGTGAAGGAGGTGACCTGGCTATATGTTCATAAATTGTATCAATGTTAGAGAAAATATCGCACCTACCTTTAAAATGGGTGTAATTGGCCGGTATCTCCAGGAGTGGGCAGCATCTCCATGACGGAACGGCCACCCGGGTGGTGAACTAGGCAAATGTGTCTCGTTCGACGTAGAATTTCGTACTGAGTTGAGTTTTGTCTTCCTTGTTCCTTGGCAAGGTTCAGGTACCGCCCTTTCGGGGTAAAGAAAACACATGTGGTTCCTTGAAACACTTTCTAGCCTGATACATGTGCCAAGCAAACTTTTGTCAAAGTGAGTGCGTTTTCTCTTTCAACAAGAAAATATTTATGAACAGCGAGTGGTTTAGCAAAGAAGGATTTAACTATGAAATATATTATATAAAATGGAGTTAAACTATGTATATATTTATTATAAGAAAACTAAGAGGTTATTTGTTATTACATAATTAAACTAATAAACTAAAATACTAAAATACGTTGCATACTTTCCCAAACATTCTATGTAAAATAACAGTCTTCTTTCCTAGGACGTTAAAGTCATTCCAGGTTTTCAGCCTGAGTGTGCTCATCAGTAATTTTTGAACCTGGGAAGTGATTCTGTAATAAGAGCTTTAACGTTTGCTTTTTAGAGTCAGCAAGGGTGCCATCAGGTCTGCTAATTAGGCCTGATTCCTGTGCCGGATCCTTTGAAAGAATCTTGTGGATTCTAGTGCTAGCAGGTATTTATATGTGAAATAGTCTAGCAGAACCTTCTTATCTCTTTATTGTATTCAGTAAGAGTTGTACTATACAGTTGTATATTTCCCAATTCCTCAATTCTTTATTCGATAGTCTCCTTATACTCTGGGCTAATTAGCAAAATACAAGGAAAAGTTATTTACCAGCAATTTTATTGCTGGAATCGAATCTTATTATTGTATGTATTAATAATATAGGTATGCAAAGTCCGCAGATAGTGTGCTACTTTTTTTATAAACAAAATGGCGCCCGAAAATCGTGTTTTTTCAATTTTTGCTCTATAACTCCAAAGATTTTAACTTTACACCAAAAACACTCAAATAAAAATTGACCGCAATTAAATTCTGCACAGAGACGTGTTTTTCTCGATTCACTTCGACGAAAACTTTCCCCGGAAAAAGCGGGTTTTTCCAACAAAATCTTTAATTTTCAACTAAAATTTTAGATAAGTAATTGTTAATCAATATTTAAATAACTTGGTAATCTAAAAGCCCTTTTCGTATAGATTATAATTCCAGAAGCCCATGGAAATTGAATAAACAGTTTAGCAACAATTGAATTGTTAATTAAAAATTTACGGTCGCTATAATAACGACAATAATTATGATGCATAAGAATAACTATGATTTTTTCATAAAAAGGCACTATACCTATCTAATGTACTTTACAGAATTGAAATTGGACTATTTATGCGGCCTCAGGAATATTTTAAAATTATAAACAATTTTTTGGCTAATAAACAAATAGAATATCTCGGGAAATATTAAAATAAATTAAATTGTGAAAACGGTATTCGAAAAACAGCGGCAGGACGCTTCTTTTAAAAGAAAAAATGTTTAATTATGACGAGTGGTTCCTGAGATACAACCAGTCAAAGTTGACCGGAATTTACGGCAAAGATATAAACAATAGGATCATAATTTTTAAACCATCACCTTTTTATTTTTGTCCTGTTTCTCCACACCAATTTTCATATCTTTAAAATACTCATAACATATATTATTATAATAAAAACTATCGATAATACGTGTGAAAATTGCCAAAAATGCAAAATTCCAATCAAAAATTAGGTTGGAGAAAATGTAACCCTCAAAGTTCAAAATCGATATACGTTAAAAAAATGCATTTTCTCGGCTTCCCATGGAGCAATTTCCTTCATTATTTTTTTGTTCCCTAATAACTCGAGTAGAGCCATCGAACTCACGCATTATTAAATGTCAAACTTGCTTTTGTTTTGTTATAATAGATTAATTTATTTATAAGAACAGAAAACTACATATTTTTTCCACTTGCAGGCTATTTTTTAGATAAACTTACTACAAGTGTACCTTTTAAAGTTAAAAACATAAATATTCTCATTCGAAAGCTGTATAAATATTTAAACAATTTTTATTTAAACAAATTAAAATTTTGTGTTATAATAAATAAATTAATTTATTATAACAAAACAAAAGCACGTTTGACATTTAATAATGCGTTAGTTCGATGGCTCTACTCGAATTACTTGGGAACAAAAAAAGAATGAAGGAAATTGCTCCATGAGAAGCCGAGAAAATGCATTTTTTTAACGTATACCGATTTTGAACTTTGAGGGTTACATTTTCTCCAACCTAATTTTTGATTGGAATTTTGCTATTTTTGGCAATTTTCACACGTATTATCGATAGTTTTTATTATAATAATATATGTTATGAGTATTTTAAGGATATGAAAATTGGTGCGGAGAAAGAGGACAAAAATAAAAAGGTGATGGTTTGAAAATTATGATCCTATTGTTTATATCTTTGCCGTAAATTCTGGTCAACTTTGACCGGTCGTATCTCAGGAACTACTCATCATAATTAAACGTTTTTCTTTTAAAAGAAGCGTCCTGTCGCTGTTTTTTGAATACCGTTTTTATAATTCAATTTAGTTTAATATTTCACGAGATATTCTATTTGTTTATAAGCCAAAAAATTCTTTATAATTTTAAAATATTCCTGAGGCCGCTTAAATAGTCCAATTTCAATTCTGTAAAGTACATTAGATAGGTATAGTGCCTTTTTATGAAAAAATCATAGTTATTCTTATGCATCATAATTATTGTCGTTATTATAGCGACTGTAAATTTTTAATTACCAATTCAATTGTTGCTAAACTGTTCGTTCAATTTACATCGGCTTCTGGAATTATAATCTATACGAAAAGGGCTTTTACATTACCAAGCTATTTAATTATTGATTAACAATTACTTATCTAAAAGTTTAGTTGAAAATTAAAGATTTTGTTGGAAAAACCCGCTTTTTCCGGGGAAAGTTTTCATCGAAGTAAATCGGAAAAAACACGTCTCTATGCAGAATTTAATTGCGGTGAATTTCTATTTGAGTGTTTTTGGTGTAAAGTTAAAATCTTTGGAGTTATAGAGCAAAAATTGAAAAAAAAAACACGATTTTCGGGCGCCATTTTGTTTATAAAAAAAGTAGCACACTATCTGCGGACTTTGCATACCTATATTATTAATATATACAATCATAAGATTCGATTCCAGCAATAAAATTGCTGGTAAATAACTTTTCCCAAAAATGGCCTATTCTCCGATAATCAGCCCAGACTATTAGTTCTTTTCTTAGTTCTTCCAGTTTTCTGCTCCATCAAGGTGTGCCATTCGTCTTGGTTTTGATCGGGAAGTTCTCCTGGTATGATGTGAGAATTGCTTCCCTGAATCGATTACTCACCTCTTCAATATCTAAACATATTTTGATATTTCAAAATGCATACTCATGATATTGGTCTCATTTAGTTAAAAAGTAGGCTTCCGTTCGGAATAAATAATCTAAAACGATTTTATGAATACAGTTTGGTACGTAAATGAATAATTTCTAAAAAATTTAATTCAAAGGAACTTTAAGCAATCCACCCCTTTGTTTTCATCTTTTCTTAAAATTCTTGAACCCGTTTTGATCACTCTATCAAGTAGGACAAAAAACACTAAACTTAAAACTGAAACTCAAACTTAGACGATGCCCTATGGGAATACCTGTCTTGCGCGCCTCTGAAATCCTTCTTCCAGTCAAACCAATCTTGTACAGGTGGGAATTTGCGGGCGGACGATGACTCATTACAGAAATGTTATTCTCGCTGCATAAAATTCAATTTCTGCACCGTCAAATTTGGTCTCAGTCAATTCAGACTTGAACAAATATCGTATTGTTTTTTTTTCTTCTGATATGACGTAGCTAATACGGGCAATGAATGGGAAAATAAGCCATTGGACGGAAAAGTGGGTGGAGAAGATGGAGAGACGTGGTTAATGAATGATTTCTCGTTAATTATTAATTGATTTTCATGTGTGATTTATATTTATTTATGCAATTAGCAGTGAAATATACCTTTTCAAATATATTCTACCATAAACTATAATTATGTCATATCCTATATCAATTAGATCAGTACTTTGGTTCTCATAGAATGACTGGACAATTTATTTATAACTTGGTAGGTTTTAATACCTATAAACTATTATAAATAACTATGAACTATTATAAATAGTTTATAAATTTATTTATTTATATGGTAGGGGAGCAATGTATGCTAAATGTGCAGTCACTCGAGCGTTATGGGAACCAATTGGGTTGTGAAGAGTAGGTCCTAATACCAAAAGAAGTTAAGTAAAGTTTTCCATTTTAGTGAGGACTTGTCCATTTTAAATTTAATTTTCCATTTCCAACAATCGTTTTTTAGATTATAGCGCCATCTATCCATAATTCGAAAAAATGTCTCGAATAAAAGTTACTTATTTTTACGTAAGGAATCCAAATCTCCAATAAAAAATGGGGGCTCCCATTTAAGATTTTAAAGTAACCTCACACCCCACCTCTGTGGGGGTCGTATTTGGTGCCATTCGATAGATTTTCCAAAAATATTGAATAAGTGTATTTTTCAGTTTTTCGATCTAATGTTCATTTCGCGAAATATCGCGGGATTCGTATTTAAAATTTTAAATTTACCCCCCACCCCTCTCCGTGGAAAGTTGTATTTGGTATCATTCGATATGTTTTTCGATCTGTCATTCATTTCACGAGATGTTCGCTTTTTTCTTGTGAAACTTTGGGACTCACCCATTTCCTTACGCCCCGCTCAAATCGTCAGATTTTTTAAATATACACTGTTTTGCATGTACTTAACTTACTATATCTTAATCTGACGATTTCGAGTTCTTCTAAGGATAGATTTTTTTTCTCGGCCCCCATTAACGAACTCCCCTGCATTGAGAGCCAATATATGGTAGAGATACATTTTCAGGGTACAAGGTTTCTTCCCATGTAATAATCTGACGCGCTTGAGTAACTGCAAAAATCTCCGCTTGAGTTCCCCTACCATTATGTAAAAATAATACTTTTTAATCTCAAGCTTTTACAAAAAATTGTTATATGCAAGCGATACAAAGACCTAAAAACTTAATAAACCAATGTCACAAGTGTTGGAGAAAGAGGTTTTAATTCCAAAAGAACAGTTTTTGCATCCATGGTTAATAGAAGATAAAGCATGGATCGCTAGTTCATTCCTAAGTCAAATCGTTAGTCAGCTGAGTGCACAGCAACAAATGGAAGCCGTTTAACTAAGGGCCGGTTGTTCGAACGCTAATCAAAAATGATCATTATCAAATATTTAATTACTGTTACAACTGTCAATGTCAACTTTGGTTGGGTTGCTGAAAACATAATTATTGATGAACAATTATGAAATTAGTTAATCAATTATGTTAATAATTGTTATGTTAATTGATTAACTAATCTCATAATTTATAATCATATGCGTTTTCAGCAACCCAACCAAAGTTGACATTGACAATTGTGACAGTAATTAAATATTTGATAGTGATCATTGTTGATTAGCGTTCGAACAACCGGCCCCAAAGCTACTAAAGATTCAAACATCAGCTGGTATGGTTTTGGCTTCCTTTTTTGCTATCAGCGTGATTGGTAAGTTTGAGTAGGTACTCTTTCACCAAAAAATGGAAGCTATTCTTCAAATCTAGCCCCACTGACTACTGGTTATGTGTAGCCTTTAAAAGAGATCTACAGTAAAAGATATTTGAGTCAAATGAGGTAGTCATTGTGTATATTGAAGCGTATTTTAAATATATTTTTTAATTCGAGAAGTGCTTTTATATTTTTATGTTATATGAGTAATATTCCCTTTACAACTTACACTAAATTAAGATGTAATAAGTGACTGGAATCCCAACTTTTGAATTTTAGTATTGTACTTTGTTTGGTCAAATTCCCTACCTAATTAGCTGGGTCTTCTGAAACAGTATTATTTTATTATTATTTATTATACAAGAGGAGCTATAAGGATCAGAATACATCTTTGCTACCCCTACATAAGGACAAAATAAGTGTTTTTCACGTTTTTAACGCCCAATATTTAACGCAATATTTCATTGGCGCCCAAAGTGGGCGCTAGGAATAAACAACGTTTGTTCACCTTAGCGAATATTATATAACATTATTGGTGCATTTGAGGAAAGAATTTGATAAAAAGCGGCCTCAAATGTAGCAGAAAATATTTGTTATCAAGATAATGCAGAGAATTCCATTCCTTAAGTCAACAGCAAAATTTTTATCTAATATCTTTGTAACAAATATCACCATTTAAATTATCGAATGTTAATAGTGCATTGTATTACCGAGATATGGTTAGAGTCTACATTTATTCCACTCCCAAAGAAACCTAATACATCATCATGTAAAGACTTTAGACTAATTAGTCATGAGTCACACTCTCAAGCTACTTCTTAAGATAATTCTTAATGGAATCAAGCAGAAATGTGAAGAGACAATGGGAAACCAACAATTCGGTTTCAGAGAAGGATTGAGAACAAGGGAAACTTTGTTCTCAATGCTAACATTACTTCAACGATCATGGGAAGTACAGAAACCAATTTACGTCTGTTTTAGAGATTTTGAGAAGGCGTTTGATAGGTTCAACATGATAGGCTGTTTGAATATCTAGAAATGATTGGAATAGATGATAAAGATCTGAGACTTTCACAACATCTATATTGGAATCAAGAAGCTTCTATTCTGGTGTATGGCAAAGAGACAGACAAAATTTGCATTCAAAGAGGTGTCAGACGGGGTTGTGTGTTATTCCCAATTTTGTTTAACGTATACTCAGAAATAATTTTTAACGAAGCCTTGGAAGTGCAATGTGGAGTTCGAATCAGGGAGAAACTATAAACAACATCAGATATGCAGACGACACCGCGATCATGGCTGAAAGTATCGAAGATCTTCAATTAAATTCAATCCTTATAGATCGAATCACTAGAGAATGCTCCAATAACAGACTTAGCATAAATACAACAAAGACAATGTTAAAAAAGATCAAGGCAGGTTTTGTTTATATTTGATTCAGAGTTGGACCACCATCTCCATATAGCTATTTCAGCATCCTTATGCCTCATCAGTGAAGCTCAGAAGTCTCAACTCTGAAGGAAATACAAACAATTCTGCCAATTTAAGGCAAACCATCGCAATGCAATGAACCCACCTCCAAGACGCAATTTAGCGACATCTCTCGTATTACGAGGAAAACAACGAAAAGCCCCAGATACAAAGTTTACTACCTTTTAAACAATTAGAATAATTGAAATAAAAATACAATAAACAATATTTTAAATCTAAGACTTTTCAGCTTTCTGGCTGCATCCCGTATCTCCGGATTTTACAATATATAATCACAAGTGACGACGAAAGTAGGAGAAAGCAAATAGAGGACGCTTAGGCAAAGACAAAGTTACTTGTGGTTAGCAAACAAAACGTCGGCCATATGCAACTAAATATCAGTAATGAACTGATAACAAAAGTTAAACCATTTAAAATACCTAGGATGTTGGATAAACGAGAAAATAAATCCGGATGAAGAAATTAAAACTCGTATAGAAATTGCAAGAAGAGCATTTATAAAACTTAGATCTATTCTGAGGAACTCTCAGCTGAATTTACAACTAAGAATCAAGTTCCTAAAATGTTATGTGTATCCTGTATTACTATATGGATGTGAAACCTGGATCATGAAGGTTAACATGATGAACAAATTAGAAGGCTTCGAGATATGGTCATATCGTAGAATGCTCAGAATATCTTGGGTTCAACGCATTTCAAGCAGAGAAGTTAGGTCAGAGTAGGTCAAGGCGAAGAGAGTCTTAAAAAAGATAAAACTTGAATATCTCGGGCATATCATGAGAGGCAGCAGATACAGGATGCTGCAGTTAATACTCAACGGAAAGATGACGGAAAAAGAGGAATTGGTAGGAAGAAATATTCATGGCTCCTAAACCTTCGTCAGTGGACTGGTTTATCATCAGATCAACTATTACATGCCGCACAAGATCGAAAACGATATCGGCAAATTGTCATGGAAGCTACCCACGCCTAAAATTTGGGCACGGTACTTAAAGAAGAAGAAGATTACCGAGAAGTTCCAAACTGATAATAACTATTATTTTCCGTTTCCATCGAAACTGGTTTTGCTTCATAATGACAAAAGGTTGCATCGAAGCAAATTGAACGTTTCCAGTTATTGTTCAAACCTATTGACAATACGACCGACCAGTAATTTCGACAAATCAGGTCTTACGAAAGTCGATTGTTCCAATGGCTGTTAATAAGTTCAATTAAATAAGCAGATTGTTCTACTAGGATTATAGTAATAATAACCTCCGTTAGCTAGGCATAAACCACGTTGTAACTTTCTAGTCATTTCGTTTAACGCTCAACGTGTTAAGATATTTCATTGGCGCCCAACATGGGGCACCATGCATAAACAGCGTTTGGACTTTCAGGTCGTTTCATCTGATCTTCCACGTGACAGAACATTCGTTAATTACGTACATAGGACGTACACATCCTGGAATTGCTGACATTGGGTGAAATGTATAAAACGTAGTACCTGCTAATACTTCAAGTATGTACTACATTTTTGAATATTTTGATACACTTACAAAGCATTAAATGCTTTGTAAGTGTAGTAAAATATTTACAAAGCATTTGTAAGTGTAGTAATGCTTTGTTAGTGTAGTAAAATTTTCAAAAATGTAGTACATACTTGAAGCATTAGCAGGTACTACGTGTTATGCATTCCACCCATTAGGTAAATCAGCTTTCATAGTCCAGGTTTGGGTGCCATATACATAATAACACACAAATTCGATATCTGCCTTTTATTTGTAAAATTCAGATACTCGAGCATTCAACCATGGCTTATCTTAAAACTATGCCTAACTAAAATTAAAGCCAAAGTAAGAGGTGGTAAGTTTTTGGCTTTGTCATTTTGGTACGCGCAAAGTATTTTGTTTATTGATTACCTTCAAAAGAGAAGAACCATCAACAGCGAATATTATGGTGTGTATGAGCAAAGAAATTGAGAGAAAACGACCACAAATATAGAAGAACCAAGATAATGCACAGAATTCTATACCTTAATTTAACAATAAAATTTTTATCTAATGTCTTTGTAACAAATATTTCCGTTTAAATTATCGAATGTTAATACTGCATTGTACATATGTATTACAGAGAAGTTCCTGATAATAACTATTATTTTCTGCTTCCACCGAAACTGGTTTTGCTTCATAATGACAAAACGTTGCATCCAAGTTAATTGAACGTTTCCAGTTAATGTTCAAACCGACTGACAATACGACCGACCAGTAATTTCGACAAATCGGATCTTACAAAAGTCGATTGTTCCAATGGCTGTTAATCCGTTCGATTAAATAAGCAGATTGTTATTTGGATACAGGATGTTACCGAATTTTCTACCGTGTGAACCTATAATTGAAATTTTAGCTAATGCTAATAGGCTAGTTTCCGTTACGAACAGAACGGTGTTATTATACACTACGAAAATGTACTAAATTGTATGTAATTATGTAAACACTATGATTCAAATAATTTTTTTTCTTACTCTTGACATAGAGTAACCAGTTGCTTTGATGGATAGCGATTAGAGATTTGAAGTCAGACAAAATTTAAAAATTGTTTAAAGTAATAATGGAGTTCCAAAATAATAGACCGGGGTAGACGCCTTTGAAATGCACCCAATATCAATTCTAAAAGAAAAAAACATACTCCAAGTCCCGTTTCAGCAAATCATCTTACCATCTTCCATTTAGTCATTGCCGAATTCGACAAAAACCACTCACAAAAATATATATTACGAGGATACTGGAGTCTATGGAGATAGCCTGCCCATCTTAGACGCTGAGATTTAATTTCATCGACTACGTGGTAAGGTCCAAAGATTCTTCTAATGATTTTTCTCTCAAAACAAAGTTTTCTTTCACCCTAAACTAAACTAACAAAAAACATACACTAAAATAATAATACCAACAGTAAATATAAACAAAACATACACTCATATACACAAACATATAATATTATATACCGAAGAGTAAGCACTCACGTATTATACTCCTTAGGGGTCGAATAATACCACAAAGGAGAGAGAGAGCTTAATTTTCTGTAGTTTCCTTCTCCCAGTGGCGTAACAAACTCCGTCGGGGCCCCCCTACAGAATTGGAAATGGGGGCCCCTTTAAGAAATTACTAAATGCGACGTGTGTTACAAATACCTATATACAGCCCAGTAAATGAACGTAAAATATAACAATATCGTGTAATTTTTCAGTGTAACCACCGAAGTGGTCAACTCAAGACTTTTCGAGTTATTTATGAGTAAAAATGTTTATTGTTCAACAAATAAAACACATTTTTAGGCGATTTTTCGCAAATAGTTCAAAGAGTAAGTATTTGATCTAAAAGAATATTATTAGCAAAAATGTAGCTTATAAAAAAATAAAACAAAAGTTTATCGACCCAATAAAATAAAAGTTGTTGCTAATGAAAAGTTTTTCTTATACGTCAAATTCCGTGAAATAACCAAAAAATGAAATACTTTTCGTGGAAAACTCATTAGAACTTTTTTAAAGTGTTTAAAAATAGTTATTTATGAAACAGTTCGTGAAGTATGCTTTTTGCGAACGCACGCGATTTTTAGAGCACGATCGACAACGGAGAGAGTGCTATACATCGCGTAAGTTCGCAAAAAGTACTTCACGCACAGTTTCATACAATATTTTATCTACGATAAACAAATAAAAAAACTGTAACTCTTCGTCACTGGAATTCATTTCTATTCTACAATTTTTAGAACTTTGACATTTAAAAATCCTA
The DNA here is from genome assembly GCF_917563875.1 of Diabrotica virgifera virgifera. Taxonomy (NCBI): domain Eukaryota; kingdom Metazoa; phylum Arthropoda; class Insecta; order Coleoptera; family Chrysomelidae; genus Diabrotica; species Diabrotica virgifera. The sequence continues at coordinate 224,445,591 of NC_065451.1, read as the reverse complement.
ACTACTTTCAAACCACAAAACTGTCAAAACTTTTGTTGTAAGTCATTGCATATATTTTGTCATCACCATGACAACGCGAAAGTTAAGGATATTTGATTATATGAAAGTGTGTCAAAAAACCCATTGAAAGTGTGCGAAAAAGTAAATCCCATTTAAAATACATTGTTACTTCACGCACACTTTAAACCCTTCATGCACTGCTATCTATAATGACAGTTTTCACAAACTAAAAGCTTATACATAATATGACATAGAGTAAATAAAAACTTTATTTTTATTTTTTACAAAAGTTTCTAGCATCATACCTAAGCCAGTTACCCTCAAAATACTGTTAATCCCATTTTTTAGTATTGTGAAAATCTCCCCCTATTTAGCACCCCAAATGAAACTAATCATTATCGCTTTACAAATTATGTACTTAAATACTTTTTAAGTCATTTTGAAAAAAGGCATTTTTCCAAAATAAAAAAACTTTTTTACTATAAAATCTAATTTTTTCAAAAATAAGAACTTTGAAACGGTACAACTTACAGATCATATAAATATAAACAATAAATATTTAAAGTAAATGGTAAAGCGCTAACGATAAATTTTATTTGGGGTGCGAAATAGGGGGAAATTTTCACAATTTTTTTTACCAAAAAAGGACCAACTTTATTTTGAGCGTAACTCGTATAGTTTTGGTGTTAGAAACATTTAAAAATAATAATAAAAAAGCTTTTTTTGTAACATTTAAAAAAGTTTAAATGAGTTTTTCCCGAAAAGTGCTTAATTTTTTTTTACTGCAGGTTGAAATATTCGATTTGGAATTGGACTAATAAGAATCATTTTTCAACTGCGCTTTTACTGTGTCGATAGACTTCATAAATAAGTAGGTACACCATTTTTTTGTATCTTATATGCTACATTTTTGCTACAAATATTTTTCGATATCTAATATTTAATTCGATAAAATACTTATTTTTGAGTTATTTGGGAAAACCCGTCTGAAAACGTGATTTTTTTTTGAAAAATAAACATTTTCACTCGTAAATGACTTGAAAAGTATTAACATAGATAAAGAAACTCCATAGAACAAAAGTTGCTTATAATTAGTCAATTTATACATTTCCGGACTTATTTTAAACGTATGTTTTTGACCCCAAGAAGTGGTGTCACCCCCCGAAGTAAAACCAACCAACGGCATAAGGCCAACTTTGAAGTGGAGTGTAACTAGAACCTAAATCCAAATTGTCGAGCAAATACGTCGGTCGTGACGCTGATAATTTCACTCTAAAACTGTGATTTACTGAACTATGGGTGTATTCATGCATTGTTTATGACGACTTACATTTTTCATCTTTATTGGTATAGAATAAAATAGAACAAAAATTACTAAATGATTACATTAGTACATAGTATTCTATGAGAACAACTTTCTTCGTGCACTACTATCAGCGAATATACCTACAATTTTATTAATTCGGATGGGCAACTTCATTTTCAATACTGCACTGCTTAAAAAACGTAAGTATGCGAAAAATATAACACATTTTTAAATATATTAGACGAAAGATGGGGCCCCTGACATATTGTATGTATTTTTGAATAATTGTATGTATCGAAATACTAAACGTAGGTAGAGATTAAAGAGGAAACCCATTTCTAGATTTAGAAATATTGCTCTAAAATTCGGCAAATTGCAATTCTCAAATCTTTCAATAGTCACGTACAAAACATATATACACACGTAAAATGATATACAACAGATTTTTATTTAATATCAGACGACAAGATGGGGCCCCTAATCGATTGGGGCCCCCCGCAAGCTTCATGCTGCGGGGGCCTCTGTTATGCCCCTGCGCTTCTCCTATAGGTGAGGATCTAACCTCTAGGCGTTTGTTTGCCAAAAAAAGATATGTATAACCAAATTTCTGAAAGGAATCGTTTGTTGGCAAAGAATTGTGCTTTCGTGGCAGGCTTCGTACTTGTAACAAAGAAAAAGGAGCTCGTCTGGGAGGTATTGGGAATGCAGGCTCTTTGTCTTTACTACCCCAGAAATAACCCCAACCTTGAAGAGGCAGTAGGGTCTAACCAGGGGCGTCATTTGATAGGGTCAGGGGGGGCATTTGCCCCCCTGACCCTGAAAATGACTGAAATTTACAAAAAATAGATCAATTTTGTATTATGTTTGCATAATATAATGTATTGTATATATGTATAATGTTGGCCCCCCCTAGAAAAATTTCAAATGACGCTCCTGGGTCTAACCGAGTTATAAATAACGTGTTCTGATCTGCCTTTGAAAATGATAAAAAGATAAAAAAGTAGTAACAGGGTGGAATCGACTGTAAAAGAAAAAAATATAACAAAAATTAAAGGAAAAATATGGGCGATCTGACGTCAAAAAGTGGAAGGGGTGGATTTTTAAGGATAAAAACGGAACATTACTAGAGCGAATTTTCTCAGACAATGTAAAAAAAACGTAAAAACTTGAATTCGAGTTTTTTATTTGATTTAATTGTATCAATTTAATATAACTTGATCGTACTGTATATACAATAACTTTTTTTCAATTTTGAATGACTAACATATCATGTTGTTCTGAAGCTATTTCCTTGTAGCATTTTTGTAATCAACTATTCTAAATGGGAAGTAAGCCACAATTTAACTAAAAAAATTATTTTATTAACGTTTCGACGCCCAAATCGGATGTCGTTATCAAAATACAAAATGTTACTAAATTAAACAAAAATGTTTATCACATGCTATATTTTTTGTGTGACGGATATTCTTGAGTTGGGGTTGATTTCATGTAATCGAATGAACTATCTTTCAGTAAAGTCGTCCCAGGAACGCAACTCATAAATATTGGCAATATCATTTTAAAGTCTTCTACTTTAAAATGTATAAAATATGTCTGAATTGCCGATATAAATGAGTCTCAGATTAAATAAATTATTAGAAGAATTTTTTACTAAGCAACAACATTTTTGTTTAATTTAGTAATATTTTGTATTTTGACAACGACATCCGATTTGGGCGTCGAAACGTTAATAAAATCATTTTTTTAGTTAAATTGTGTCTTATTTCCTATTTAGAATATGTAGTTGATTACAAAAATGCCACAGGGAGATAGCTTCAGAACAACATGGAAAGGGTTAGGGTTTAAAAGGGTAAATATAGTACATTAACTAGGTCGAATTTTCTCAGACAATGTAAAAAACGAAGAAACTCGAATTCGAGTTTTTGATTTGATTTAATTGTATCAAGTTAATGTAACTTGATCGTACTGTATATTCAATAACTTTTTTTTCAATTTTGAATGACTAACATATTAGTTGTCTATTATCACATGCTATATTTTTTGTGTGACGGATATTCTTGAGTTGGGGTTGATTTCATGTAAGCGAATGAACTATCTTTCAGTAAAGTCGTCCCAGGAACGCAACTCATAAATATTGGCAATATCATTTTAAAGTCTTCTACTTTAAAATGTATAAAATATGTCTGAATTGCCGATATAAATGAGTCTCAGATTAAATAAATTATTAGAAGAATTTTTACTAAGCAACAACATTTTTGTTTAATTTAGTAATATTTTGTATTTTGACAACGACATCCGATTTGGGCGTCGAAACGTTAATAAAATCATTTTTTTAGTTAAATTGTGTCTTATTTCCTATTTAGAATATGTAGTTGATTACAAAAATGCCACAGGGAGATAGCTTCAGAACAACATGGAAAGGGTTAGGGTTTAAAAGGGTAAATATAGTACATTAACTAGGTCGAATTTTCTCAGACAATGTAAAAAACGAAGAAACTCGAATTCGAGTTTTTGATTTGATTGAATTGTATCAAGTTAATATAACTTGATCGTACTGTATATACAATAACTTTTTTTTTCAATTTTGAATGACTAACATATTAGTTGTCTATTCTAAATATGAAAATAATATAACACCATAGAGTCTTTCGATGGTTGAAAGACACCACTGTCATCTTTGATGAATCATCTGAGATCAACTTTCGGGACCACATATGTTTGGTATTTTTGGTTAACCTCACAGTTCTTCATGGCAGCCGAATCTTTTATAAGCTGAAGTATGTGTGTAAGTAAATCTTTTGTATGCTTATGGTTTTGTTGATCTTATCTTTAGAACTAACACATGCTGTGTCATTCGCATTTATTGAATTAACTAATAGACTGGGCAGTATCGTCGCCACCGCTAGCGAAATTATTCCAATTCGATTTTTTTACACAAACTTACTCAAAAAGAGGTCCTTATAACATATATACAGGGTGCCGGGCGGTGCCGTGGTCGAAAAATTGATTAAACAATTTTTTTTAAACAAATTCACAAAAATAATTTTTTCATTTCGAACAAAATTTTTTTAGATAAATTGGCTTATTCTGAGCAAAAAAGGTCTCTTGTCATTTTTTTCTAAAATTGATTGTTGTCGAGTTATATGCGATTAAAAAGTTGAAAAATGCGAAAATCGCCATTTTCAAAGCTTAATAACTCGATTAAACATTATTATTATGAAATTCAAAAAGTCACCAAATCAAGTTTCAAATCCCTTCTTCAAGGTCCTGAAGAGATTTTTGTCATTATTTTATTAGAAAGCTGTTATTTTTAATTATTAACAATTAGCGCTATAGTCCAGGATTTATCGTCGCCCCCGTTAGTGAAATTTTTCCGATTCCATTTTTTGCAGAAACTTACTCAAAACGAGGTCCTTATAACATATCCACAGGGTGCCGGGCGGTGACGTGGTCGAAAAATTGTTTAAACAATTTTTTTTAAACAAATTCACAAAAATAATTTTTTCACTTCGAACAATTTTTTTTAGATAATTTGGGACATTCTGAGCAAAAAATTTTTTTCTAAAATTGATTGTTGTCGAATTATACGCGATTTATAATTGAAAAATGCGAAAATGGCCATATAACTCGACAACAATCAATTTTAGAGCAAAATTACAAGAGACCTTTTTTGCTCAGAATAACCCAAATTATCTAAAAAAAATCTTTCGCAATAAAAAAAATATTTTTGTGAATTTGTTTAAGAAAAATTGTTTAAACAATTTTTCGACCACGGCACCGCCCGGCACCCTGTGGATATGTTATAAGGACCTCGTTTTGAGTAAGTTTCTGCAAAAAAGTGGAATCGGAATAATTTCACTAACGGGGGCGACGATAAATCCTGAACTATAGCGCTAATTGTTAATAATTAAAAATAACAACTTTCTAATAAAATAATGACAAAAATCTCTTCAGGACCTTGAAGAAGGGATTTGAAACTTGATTTGGTGACTTTTTGAATTTCATAATAATAATAATGTTTAATCGAGTTATTAAGCCTTGAAAATCGCCATTTTCGCATTTTTCAACTTTTTTTATCGCATATAACTCGACAACAATCAATTTTAGAAAAAAATGACAAGAGACCTTTTTTGCTAAGAATAAGCCAATTTATCTAAAAAAATTTTGTTCGAAATGAAAAAATTATTTTTGTGAATTTGTTTTAAAAAAATTGTTTAAACAATTTTTAGACCACGGCACGGCCCGGAACCCTGTTGATGTGTTATAAGGACCTCTTTTTGAGTAAGTTTGTGCAAAAAAATCGAATCGGAATAATTTCGCTAGCGGGGGCGACGATACTGCCCGGTCTATAAAGAAAGGCAAATCAAAAACGTTTCATATTTTCGGATTAATGTCAATTAAACTGGTTATGAATTTAACTGGTTATTAAGTTATGAATTTAGAAGATAGTCACTTATTTGCAAATGTAACTGTATTCTGTATTTTAGTATATGGAGCCTATTGTCGATTGACCCCCATTTCTCTCATTTTCTTGTGTTACAAATTTTTTTCTTAGTAGGTAAGCTACATCCATATTTCTAATCCCACTTCAAGAAAAGAAGGAAGCTATACTTAATTAACTACAGTGATATATACAAGAAATAAGAACAGAATATAAGCGAATTGAACATGCAGAAGAAAGAAAAGAACAGACTTGAAAAAACAAGTACAGTAAAACCTCGATATAACGGACTAATTGGGGGGACAGGGTGTCCGTTAAAGCCGAAAGTCCGTTATATAAAAATAGGTTTAAAATAAATATGTATACATTTTTTAAATAAACTCGTTTTTGAAAATATGTACTCGACATTCGTCGTGAAGTGATGTGATGTTGCTGTTTGATATGGACGCGTTTGTTTTCAGTAATCCTGCTTTGAAAAAGAAATCAAGTTTTGTTTGCACTTTTAAAGTTTTGCTGTTTTGTTATAATCAACTCTCTAAAATGACGAAAATGCGTATAATACAGCTGAACTTCGTTATATGACGAATATGATGAATAATGATAAATGTTATTAGATCGTCGAGATACGATCTTACCTCTGATAACTTCATTGTTGGCAGTGTTGTTTTGTCTTCGTCGCTAATCTTCACTTTCATCCTCATTTTCTAGATTCCTACAAATGAGAAGGAGGGGGTAGTCAGGGGTAAAATATAGCGTTTGCGGTACACGGGGACTCCGTTGGTATACCTATGTATCTTGGTATGGGACGGGTTAAGCATGGATCGTATTAACAGGACGTGTTTAATTTTTTTACATTTGTCTACATTTTTTGTCCGTTATATCCGAAGTCCGTTAAATAGAGGTCCGTTATATCGAGGTTTTACTGTAAAAGAAATTTCGGAACATAATAACAGACTCAAAATTAGAAAATTTTACAAAAGAAACCACATACGAATTCACACTAAGTCTGCCTTTATACAAACGCAAGGAAGGATGTGTACTGGAAGAAAAACAAAACAATATAAGTAGATGCGAGAATACTTTCAGACGATTCGTTATTTAACAAATAACGAATAATAATGAATTGACGATTTATATAATTTTGGGTGATTCCATTTCAAATCACTCAATTTTGGAGCAAAATAAATTTTGGATCTCCGATTTGTCTGAAAATTGGTATATAGCTTCTGCGGGACGTAAAAATGAGATATTTAAGGTCAAAAAATCTTCTTCTTCTTTTTTTCTCAAAATGTTATTTTATGAGATTTTACACTGATTTGGTGTTTATTTAAACAAATTTGCATGTTCTGTCGTGAAGTATCAATAGAAAACATAATATTTTAATAGAAGGGACTCAAAAATGTCATTATATGCCATTATAACAAGTTGCTTTGATTCAAAAAAAAGTTTTTGATCAAATTTTATAGTGTAGAAAACGTTAAAATACTGTTTTTACATTTTTCTCCATTCCCAAAATACATCATAATTGATTTGGCTGAAAATTTGCCCACAGATAGCCAAAACATAGGACTTTAAGTGGTGAGAAGGATTTGAATTATATTACAATACCAAAAAAGTTACATGCAATATCATAGTCAAAAATATAGGCGTCTACTGTAAGTACAATTAACTCGAAAATATCGACATCACGACAAAAATTGTTAAAAAGAAATTGTAATAATTGTAAATACGATTTATTTGAAACTATTTCAGTTGCTACCATTTTTGTCGAAAAGTTAAAAATGGCGGAGATATTGAGCAAAACAGGTTCTCCTTTAAAATCAAGATGGCGGCTAACATAACGAAATAATTCATTCGTGATTTTAAATTTAGGCTACTATTGACTCCCCTAAAGATAAGAAAAATAAAATTTTGGGCAGCTCGGCATGCAAGGTCAAATGCTATCCCGACTGGACTAATATACTTTTGAGTCTGGTATTACTGCATGTAACTTTTTTGGTATTGTAATTTGTAATATAATTCAAATCCTTCTAACCACTTAAAGTACCTGTGTTTTGGCTATCTGTGGGCAAATTTTCAGCCAAATCGATAATGATGTATTTTGGGAATGGAGGAAAATGTAAAAAAACGCTATTTTAACGTTTTCTACACTATAAAATTTGATCAAAAACTTGTTTTGCATCAAAATAACTTGTTATAATGCCATATGATGACATTTTTAAGTCCCTTCTATTAAAATATTATGTTTTTCATTGATACTTTACGATAGAAAATGCAAATTTGTTTAAATAAACACCAAATCACTGTAGAATCGCATAAAATAACATTTTGAGAAAAAAAGAAGAAGAAGATTTTTTGACCTTAAATATCTTACTTTTACGTCCCGCAGAAGCTATATACCAATTTTCAGACAAATCGGAGATCCAAAACTTTTTGCCTGGGTGATTTGACATGGAATGTACCTTTTAGTAAATTGTGTTGCCTAACCGTGCCATAATTTTGGTTCTCGACCACCTACACGCTTGCTTAAGTGCTTAAAAGTGCTAGAGTTTTTTTCTATTTAAGTAATTCGTTGAGTACTAATAATGCAGAATAATCAAAAATATGACAGAAATCATGACAACGTGTGTACTTATAAAGCAAAACGCTCAACTTTTAGGCGGGTAAAAAATAGAGGCTCAAATCAAGAAATCCAATAAATAGAGATTGTTGTGTACATATAGAACTACCTCCACCTAAATTTTTAGGCAAATTGTGACTGTCTGGAGAAAAATGCTATTTTCGAAAAACTCTTTTTAAAGAGATGTATCTTTGAATATTCTAGATGTATTTTAATTTACAATTGCTCATTTTAAATGTATTTAAAAACCCTTTTATTTGACGGTTTCTACATTTTTTTCCTAGTTTAGTTAAACTTTTGCCAATTAGTTGAAAATCATAAAATTTTGTAAGTCTTCTTGTCGTTCTTCTTAATCTATAAAATAATACGTTTTTTTTTCGGTTCTACAAATTATTTTATCAAAAATATGACATTATAACAAAAGTAATTACACTTTTATAAAAAGGAACTTTTTTATAATAAAACCTTTTTATTATTTATATGAGAGAATACAAAATAATTTGACGATATAAAATGCTTAAATTTCCAAAAATTACACTATAATAAAAAAGTACTTTTTATAATAACACGGTCACAGTATATAGAGGTTCCACAGTAAAATCACTCTTCTGTCGGCGCTTTGATCTCAGGAAGTAATACCGGCAGTACGCAATTAGGCATTCCAAATCACGTGATATAATATGGCTGCTGGATGGCAAAACTGTCATCCATAGGCGTATCCAATTATTAAACCACTTCATATTTACTTTGCTATCACAATTTCACAAATTTCGTTACACAATTAACAAAAAAACAGAACCAAACAGGATATTCTTTACAAATTTGTCAATATTCAATGTAAACATTAGATACGACATGACCACCCCCCTTAACTATGTCTATGGCCATGTCGCTTTAGCCATCCACCGTCCACCACTGACAGTTCATTGGAATCCCTAATTGGTAATTCACCATTGGTGAATGCGGGTTTTCCCTGTTAAAATCCGTACGCTTCTACGCGACTAGCAATGCAAGAGTGATGGTCTAGCGACTGGGAACCTTGAGCGGTCGCCATGCGCGACTAAAGATTTTACTTCCAATTTTTCGGAGAGTGGTTCTACTGTCCCTCTTTATACTGTGACACGGTTTTGTTATATACAGGACACAACATGTTTCGAAAGAATAAAATATGAATTTTTAGTAGGTGTATTAACTATTAATATTATAATTACAAAAATTACACTAGTATAAAAAAGTACTTTTTATAATACCGTGGTTGTTTAAAATGGTATACCTATATAATATTAATATATAATATTTAACTTATAAAATATGAATTTTAGGTATATCAACTTTTAATTATTTATTAGAAAAAATTTAAAAAAGATACGCAACAGCCGTGTTCGAACTAGGGAACTCTCGATCTGCAGTCTAATGGCACTGACCCACCATCCAATTTGTAGATATCGATTTATTACCGTACTTTAAAATATCATTGCATTAGTCACATTTTTAAAATAGTTTGAAATAAAAAAAATCGATTTATCCATATAGGGTGATTGATTAGTGGGGTAAAGCTCTGTAGATCCGTTATAGACCAGGACTAATCTGCAAAAAAAAGGTGTATTTTTGGATGTGAGAGGTGGCATTCGGATTTTTGCAGATAAAGTTAGGTGACACCTTCAGTAATAATAATTGACTTATGCTCCTTCTCAAATATGCCCGGAACATTAATAAAAAAATTTAAATATTTAAACATTTCGAAAAACATCGATTTTTTCTGCTTTCTTTGCTTATATATAACTTTAAAACGGTTCGTTTTGGAACAAAGTCGTAGACAAATAAAATAAAGATAATTGAATTTTGTATGATATACGACTGGTCAAAAATATCTTAAGGTATTACCTTTTCTGCAATATAGCAATAAATACAAAATAAGGGGGCAAAATACGCCTGTTGTTATTCAATGTTTCTTAACCACTTTGGTGGCACTTAGAACCTTAGTAATTCGCTTAGAAAATTCTTATAACTTACTTAAATGGTCTACCAAATTTCATTAAAATTGACCTAATAGATTTTGCATAATAAATTTGCAATATAAATGTTTTTAAAAAAGTTCAAATTTTTTAAAATCTTTCTGAACAAAAAGTGGACCATTTAGAAGTTGGCTATTTTTTTTTACATATGAAGAGGTGCTCTACCTATCTAATACACTTTACATAATTAAAATCGGATTATTTAAGGGGCCTCAGCAATGTTTTAAAATTATAAACAATTTTTTGGCTTATAAACAGATAGCTTTGTTTAATAATAAAAAAATTAATTTTTAGCAATGCGAATAATTAAAACCGGTATAATTCGACTTAAACTTTCAAATGCTGTCAGCAGAATTGCTATTTTATTTTTTAATCAAAAGTTATTCTCGTTCAAAAATTGCAATTTATCGATTTTTTGAATGTTCCACCGCGTTTATCTCGAAAATTATCTTGAAAAAACATCCTACGAAAATACTTGTAAGGACATTTTTTGCTTAGAATTAGCCAAGAAATACAAAAAACTGTTTTATTTTGCGAAAAATCGATGTTACGTAATTTCTCAAGTTCTTTGTTTATAACAATCTTATCGACATCCGAATCAACTGTTACCCAAAAACTCGTGTTCTACGGGTCAAAATACATAAAAAAACTTGGGTAAGTCCATCTAAATAAAGGAGCCCGTAGCACCCCCTCCTGGACACAGCACTTATTTTTTTATAAGCCAAAAAATTGTTTAAAACTTTAAAACATTGCTGAGGCTTCTTAAATAATCCGATTGCAATTCTGTAAAGTGCATTAGATAGGTGGAGTGCTTCTTTATATGTAAAAAAATTGACAAATCTTTGTATGTTCTAGTTTTTGGTGTGCAAGATTTTAAAAAATTTTAATTTTTTAAAAAAAGTTTAGATTGCAAAATTATTATGCAAAATCTAGTAAGTCAATTTTAATGAAATGTGGTGGACAGTTTTAGCACATTACAAAAATTTTCTAAGCGAATTAGGAAGGTTCCAAGTGTAACCTAAGTGATGGAAAAACATTGAATACGGACAGGCTTGTTTTGCCCCCTTATTTTATATTTATTGCTATTTTGCAGCAAGGGTGTTAAATTACGACATTTTTAACCAATCGTATCTAATAGAAAATTTAGTTATCTTTGTTTTACTCCTATACGACTTTGTTCCAAAATTAATCGTTTTAAAGTTATAAGCAAAGAAAGTAGAAAAAAAACGAAATTTTTTGAAATTTTTAAATATTTTATTTTTTTTATTAATGTTCCAGTCATATTTGAGAAGGAGCATAAGTCAATTAGTTAACCAATAGTTAACCAACAACCTATAACACAAATCACCAACTTTTGTTATTTGGGTGCAAACTTAATTGAACAGTGGGACCAATCGACGGAAATTAAGATAAGGATCGAGAAGGCAAGATCAGCCTTCGTCAAAATGAAAAAAATCTTTAACAGCCACGATATAAAATTGGAAATAAAAATTCGTTTACTGAAGTGCTACGTATTCTCCGTTCTTTTATATGGCGTGGAGTCATGGACCTTAACTGAAGCATCACTGAAGAGACTCGAAGCATTTGAGATGTAGTGCTATAGACGCATGTTGAGGATTTCCTGGATAGACAGAGTTACCAACGAAGAAGTTCTACATAGAATGGGTAAAGAGCGCGAACTAGTCGTAACCATAAAACGTCGCAAACTGGAATACCTGGGCCATGTAATGCGCAATGAACAACGATATGACCTACTTCGGACTATACTTCAAGGTAAAGTGCATGGGAAAAGAGGTCCAGGACGAAGAAGAATATCCTATGAATCTATTTTTCATTGGCTATAACTCTGGTTCTACGAGATCCAGAGACCTAACGCGTACACCATTTTTTTTACTTTTTTATAAGCTATATTTTTGCTAAGAACGTTTTTTTCAACAAAATACTTACTTTTTGAGTTATTTGCGAAAAACCGTCTAAAAATGTGGTTATTTTGTTGAAAAATGAACATATTCACTCGCAAATAACTCGAAAAGTGTTGACTTGGCGAAAAAGCTCTATAGAACAAAAGTTACTTAAAATTAGTCAGTTTACCCATTTCCGGACTTATTTTGGACATATATTTTTTCACCCCCGAAAGGGGGTGAAAGTCACCCCCAGGACAAAAGCACACATCGGCATAATATCACTTTTTTTCTTTGACATGTAAGCTATACGTATGCCAAATTTCATGTCAATCCAAGCAGTTCTTTAAAATTTAGAGGAAAAATCGTAAAAGAATGGACTAAAACGATTGCCGTTGTGCTTATTTTTATTTATACAGGGAGTTAAACTTATTACGATTTTCATATAAAATTGGTTATAACTTTGTAAATACCCAGTATAACATACTAAACCTTTATATTTTTTTAATGGAAAAGTTAAGAAGATTTCGAATATAGAATAAAATACAGGGTGTTCCATTTAAAAAAACAACTTTGGATCTGCCACTATGTTATCGAACACCCTGTAACATTCTAACTAATTTTCGAATGTGAAGTTCAAAGTTGGCTACAATTTTTGTTATTAACTTTTATCGCTATTCGTTACTATAACGGATCTACGGGCTTTACCCCACTAATCAATCACCCTGTATAATAGCAGTTAAATATTGCATTGTTAGTTAGTTCTAAGCTATTCTGAAAATTTCAGGTACCTAGGTAGCCTAGAACTATTTTTAAAATGGATTACAAAATTTGCGGAGACCCTGACAACAACCAAGCCAAGTATGTATATAAAAACGTTTTAAAAATGACATCTTGTGCAATACAATCGGTCCAGTGGGCTCAAAGATATAGCTCTTCAAATATAGGACAAAAATGACTATTTTTGACACTTTCAATGGGCATATCTCAGGACCAGGGTCACCTAGATTTATAGGCTACTTTTTAAGGTACATATACTAATACTTGGTGAGCGGACACCCCCTTAAAAATGTCGAAAAGTAAAAATATTGCTCATATATTTATGTATTTCAGATTTATAGTTATATAATGTTTATTGGAATATATCGCTTATATTTAAAATTTTAGTTCCGATCATTAATGTTTTTCTTTTATTTCAGAAACAACAGTGCCTTCAAGACCACATCGACATAGTCACGAAAGAAATTAAGCCGTCCAAACCGTCTTTACACATCGCCACAAAGATGATACACTCTTCTGGAATTCGCACATCGAAGAAAATAAAAAACCGCAACATCCTGTAACATTTTTTCCGTCTCGACAACATCGCGCACATGTATCTCCCCAACTGAAGGGAAACCTCTCGACAACCGACAACACCGCATACATGTATTTCTTCAGTTGAAGTGAAACCGCTCGACAACCGGCAACATCGCGTGGATGCGGGAATTCGAATCGCGGAGCGCGCACGAGCTCGGCCGCGATGTCGTGTCGCCATCTCGCGGCGGGATGACGGACTGGGAGGGAATGTGGATTAGGTCGCTGTCTAAACCGCCGACATGCAGATCGCTGCAGGACCTTCAGGTGATTTATTACGGACTTAGCGGATTGGAGGCGCTGCAGACCGTGAGGGATTCGAGTTTACGCGCCTTGTGTAAAATTGTCAGATATGAGAAGCACTTGGCCAATGACGTTCTTTATTAGTAAGTATAAAAATGAATGTGTAGTAGAGTAAATCTTGAAAAATATTGTCGGAGTTTTAACATTAGGTATAAATAAAATCATACAAAGTGTTAATCTGGAAGCATTTTCGGTAAAATGAGAATCAAAGTACATAATATGTATACATTCAGAGCGGGTATTCAGATACCTTCATTGCATCGAGGTAAAATGTAAAAAATCTGCAAATTTACTACTCAAATGTAATATTACTGTTAATTTTAATATTAGTATATTTGCTGGGCCCAAAATTTAATAGTCGAACTAGCAATTTTAAATTGTCGAAATAAAGAAAGAAGTGCTTTTAAACGCACTTTGAAAAAATTAAATGGCTCAACTAGGAGAGTCTAGGTCTAGAGAATTTTTTAAAGTTGTAAACAATTTTTTGTCTTATGAAGAAGGGGAATAAACAACGTTTTAGCTTATGAATACTTAGGCAAAATAAAAATATACACCCAGTAAAGTAGCACATAGCAGACAACCTTCAAGACCTCCAAAAGCTAATGAACAAGATAGTTGAGTATGGAGAAGAATATGGATTATCAATAAACACCAAGAAAACTAAATTTATGAGGATATCAAAGACCCGAAATAATGATGAAAGCCTGACAATTAAAGGTAAAACTTTAGAACAAGTTGAAAACTACAACTATCTTGGCACAATAATTAATCACACAAACGATTACTCCAAAGAAATCAAAGTTCGAATAGAGAACGCAAGAACAAACTTCAATAAAATGAGAAAGGCACTTTGTGCAAGAGAACTGAAATTAGACTTGAGAGTTAGGCTGGCAAGGTGTTATATTTTCTCGACTCTACTTTACGGGATAGAAGCATGGACACTTAACGTGTCGACTATTAAAAAGTTGGAAGCATTTGAACTGTGGGTGTATAGAAGAATCCTGAAGAGATCATGGACCGAGCATGTAACAAACAACGAAGTTATGAGAAGAGTCAACAAAAGACTGGAAATATTGGAAACCATCAAGACACGAAAGCTGCAATACCTGGGGCATGTTATGCGTAATGAGAGATACAACATACTTCAATTAATTATACAGGGGAAAATCCAGGGCAAGAGAAGTGTAGGAACGAGAAGAATCTCATGGTTGCGTAACTTGAGGGAATAGTACGGATGCACATCAACCGACCTATTCAGAGCAGCAACATCTAAGATCAGAATAGCCATGATGATTGCCAACCTCCGTCGCGAATATGGCACGTAAAGAAGAAGAAAATGACAGAAATGAAAAAGAAAGACAACCTCCAACTGTGATGTCGGGAAAAAAGTAAATATTTAACCTACTACTACTCTCTCTCTCGTTCCATCCCTCCTTGTGGAGTATTGGGCGCTTATGCGTTTCTTGGCCTAAAGTGTAAGATTGCTGTCTGGCCGAAACAGCGCATCTTCTTTTGTTTTTATTCTCTGGATAAATTGTGAACTAATTCCCTCCACTCTCTTCTATCTTTTGCTCTCTTTTTGACTTACCTACTACTACTACTACTACTACTATCGATTTACAGTTTTCTCCGACGCCGTCCGGCTCCTAACCGCCGTTCTTCTCTGTTTAACCATAGACCTGGAGGGATTTCTCTTTGCTCTTGTTCTTTTTCAATTCCCTCCCTCCAGCTTCTTCTCGGTATTCCTCTTTTCCTTCTCCCTTGTTGTGTGTTGTGTCCACGTCAAGACTTGTTTGGGGATGCTGTCATCTGGCATTTTCTGTACATGGCCGTACCATATTTTTTTTGCTTGAAAAATGGCTTTGGCAAAGCCAATTAGCCAGACTTGTTTGTGATTGCAGATTCATAGTCATAAATTTCTTATTTCATAACATAAGTATTACAATATTATTTTTTTGATACAACATATTATTATATTATATTTTTGTATTACATATATATTTTAATTTGTGGTAATCACTTTTTTTACTTCTATTTTTTTTGTTATTTTTTTTTTGTTTTTATTTATTTATCTTTTCTCTTTTTTGTTCTATTTTTTTTATTTATTTTTTTTTTGTTATTATTATTTTATTATTCCAGATTTAGCCATACGGCTCACACTCCCTCTAAGGGGAAAATTGACTCATCCCAGATACCTACAGTATCAAAAGGATTGAGCTCTGGTGGGACTCTTTCCGTGTTATCGAGCCCTAGGTGACTTGGTATGCAGGTGTATCTCCCAAAAATTTTCGTACACATCAGGCCGTTGCGAGTAGTACTGCTTTCTGCATGGTCTTATAAAGATGTTCATTAAGACCCAGCTTTTTTATGCTTTCGAGGAGGGTCTTCGGAATGACTCCAGTAGTAGACATAATAATCGGTATCGTCTGGGTACTTTGCATTCTCCATTGCCTTCGTATTTGAATTTCCAGATCTCTGTACTTGGCGATCTTTTCAGTAAATTTACTACGTAGATTATTGTTGTTAGGTATGGCCACATCAATTAGTGTTGTTTGTTTTGTTAATTTATTAACAAGTACAAGATCTGGTCTATTATGTGCCACTGTTTGGTCTGTGAGCACAGTGCAATCCCAGTATAGCTTGTAGTTGCCATCCTCAAGCATACTCTCAGGGACGTATTGATAATATGGGAGATGGTCGGTTTGGTTGGAGAAGTCCCAGCTTAATAGCTATCTCCTGATGAAGGATTTTTCCCACTGCGTCATGCCGTTCCTTGTACTCAGTTGCAGCAAATGCCTGGCAGCCCCCTGTAAGATGTTGGATGGTTTCTTGGGCGTGACATATATATCGGCTCATTATTTTATTATATTATTATGTTGTTTTTTATATATTATTTTTTTTTTTTTTAATTTTTTCAAACCAAATTAACAAATTATCCCTAGTTTACAACTTGTATTTACATAATTTAACATGTTTATAAATGAGATGAAGAATTTCCATATCATTTGTAAATATTAAAGTATTAAGGTTTATTGGGAAACTACATTTTAATTTTTTTAATTCCTTATAAAGGTCGTTTATGTTATTTATCTGTAAATGACATTCTAATATGACATGTGTTAGATCTCCGATTTTGCCACAAGTACAATTGGGAGTATCTGCCAAGCCGATTATATGCATGTAAGATGGAGTAAGAGCATGATTTGCTCTCAGCCGATTAATGGTCTTTATAAAATGTCTACTATATTCTGTGTAAAACCATCTTCTTGAGAATATACTAGGGTTATGAGCAAAATTTGAGCCAGTATTACATTCTCTGTAATGCAATTGCCAATTATTTTTAAGTTTTTGTCTGCTAAAAGTATCAATATCTGAAGCTGGAATTAAATTTTTGTTTATTTTTTCTCCGATTATATAAGCTGATTTAGCAAATTTGTCAACTATTTCATTGCCATTTATCCCGAATGACCCTTAATCCAAGCAATTGTTACATTTACTCCTAATTGTATAGTTTCAAACAGAGTGGCCGTACCATATAAGTTGTTTTGTTTCTATGTCACCAGTTATTATATGTGTGACTTCCATCATTTCTTGTATTCTCTCGTTTGGTATCCGATCTCTTCTTGATTTGCCTGCTGCTCTTCTCCAGAAGTCCATTTCTGTTCCTAGTAACATTTTCTCTGTTCTTTGTTTCAGTGCCCAAACTTCACAGCCATATGTGAGTACACTTTTAAGTATGGTATTGTATATGAGCTGCTTATTCGCTTTAGATATTGTTTGGTCCCACAGAATGTCGTTTATCATGGATATGGCTTTTCCACGATATGGCTTTTCCACCCTGCATGTTTCAGTCTTTTATAACTTATAGCAGCATCGAGTGTTCCATCTTGAGTTATCTTCATGCCCAGGCACTTGTATTCATCACAGCGTTTAATTTCTACCCCATCGTCTAATTTAATAGACTACTTTGTCCCTCCAATACACATGGCATCAGTTTTCTTAATGTTGACTTCGAGACCCCATTTGTTATATTCTTCTATTAGCTTAAGCATCATGTAACTCAAGTCGTCATGATCCTGAGCAATCAGAATTTGGTCATCAGAGCGAAACATAAAGTTATAGTGTTGTCTCGTCATTGAGAGGGATTCCCATGCCATTACATTTTCTGTTCCATAGCTTGAGTGCTTGTTCCACATATATTTTGAAAAGGGTAGGCGAAATACAGCAGCCCTGCTTCAATTCTTTCGTGACCTTAAATCCCTCAGACATCCTTGATCCAGTTTTAATTTTTGCAGTCGTTCCATTATACAGACTTTGGACGGCAGAAAAGAATTTAGATAAACGATACAACCAACTAATAGCAAATATGTACTACAATCAGAAAGCAGTAGTAAGAGTAGAGAATAATACCACTGAAGAAATTGAAATAAAGCGAGGTGTGAGACAAGGGTGTATACTGTCACCAACCCTGTTTAATCTCTATTCCGAAGACGTAATGAATAGAACACTCTCTGAGCAATCCATAGGTATTAAAATAAATGGTGTTAGATTAAACAATCTGAGACTTGCCGATGACACCGTTCTGATCGCAGAAACACTTGAAGAGCTACAGACATTGGTGAATAAGATAGCAGACTGCAGCGAAGAATATGGACTATCTTTGAACATAAAGAAAACTAAATTTATGGTAATATCGAAATCAACACGAAATGTCCAAAATTTATATTTACACAATGAAATTATCGATCGAGTTAGCCAATACAAATATTTAGGCACTTTAATAAATGAAGTCAACGATAGCTCAGCAGAAATCAAAATAAGAATAGAAAAAGCCAGATCCATATTCACTAAAATGAAGAGTGTTCTGTGGAAGAGATTTGAGCCTTGAAATGAAACTTCGCCTGATGAGATGTTACGTACTTTCTATGCTGTTCTACGGAATGGAGTCATGGACGCTGAAAAAGATTGATACCAAAAAATTAGAGGCATTTGAACTGTGGATGTATCGCAGAATCTTGAGAATATCATGGACGGAGAGAGTCACAAACGTCGAGGTCTTCAGAAGAATGAATAAAGAAAAGGAAGTCATATTTACGATCAAAAAACGAAAACTGCAATACTTGGGACCCATTACAAGAGGCGAAAGATATGAACTGCTTCGAATAATTATGCAGGGGAAGATAGCAGGAAAAAGGTCCATAGGAGTAAGACGAAACTCCTGGCTAAAGAATCTACGGGAATGGTATAGCTGTAGCAACAACGAATTGTTTCGGTCAGCAGTTTCGAAAATACGTATAGTCCTGATGATCGCCAACCTTCGGAACGAAGATGGCACTTGAAGAAGAAGATAAGACCATGTTTAAAGTTGGTTTGCTGTAGCTGTAGGGTTGACCATGGTTTGCTGAGTGGCACACTGCACACTGCCATATGCTTTTTGTAAGTCTGCGTACACCAGGTGACCTTCTTTATTGACGGCTGTTTTTTTTTTCAATAACTTAGAATCATTTTATATTATGGTAAAGAATTAGCTGAGCTTATTATTCAACGGATGAACGAAAACCATAATATTAAATGCATAGTTCATAACCTGTTTGTGAACTCGATTCACCTAAATTAGTTTAATACTTACAAATACCAGTGGGAAAAAATTTTAACAAAATTGTTACATTGTATTTTGTTTGAAAAATAAGTTATCAGAGACTATAGCGTGATCATCCATCAACAAAGAAAAATACTTGTTTGTTTGATTCTCATTTAAATTTAATATTATTTTTCATAAAACCATTGTTCTAATCTAATGTTATTTTGGCGTGCTCAACATACTCAACAATGACTATTTTGCGTTTATACCGTTGTATGTTGTTGTAGGTAACATGACCCTTGTCGTTTAAACAATCGGTGACATTGTAATTGCGCGTTTGAGTGATTTTCAACTATTACAAAAGTAGATTAGTTGTTGTCTGTGAAAAGGAAACGTTTCAATTGAAATTGTTGGCTACATTATTTTCCAGCTAATTGTTTGATTAAAGTTTCATTGGTCGACCTTGTACACAAACGTAATGGGTACGGATGGTGATGGTGATTATTCGTTATTGTGCCTCAGGTTTAGCACTTGTTTATATGGATATTTCCTCTATCGAATCAGAGTCGCATTTTATACAGTTTTAAGTTGTCCTTTAGTAACTCACCCATGAAAATATTGAAGGCTTACATATACTTTTGTTGTATGTATATAATGTACAAGAATAAAAAACCGCTAAACGCCGTAAAAATGAGTGGCGCAAACAATATTCCAGCTACAAAAGATCTGATATGAATATTACGTGGCGCGAAAATGTATTTTCATTTTGATGCAAAACAAAATTCTAGTTTTATTTTAAAAGATTTTTTCATAATATTTGCTAAATTTGAAGTAAAACGCGCCACAAAAGACTAACTTTGATACAGTTTGCATTTTGATGCTCTTTTGTGGCGCGTTTTACTTCAAATTTAGCAAATATTATGGAAAAAATCTTTCAAAATAAAACTAGAATTTTATTTTCCATTAAAATGAAAATACATTTTCGCGCCACGTAATATTCATATCAGCTCTTTTGTAGCTGGAATATTGTATGCGCCACTCATTTTTACGGCGTTTAGCGGTTTTTTTATTCTTGTATCAGGAGTTTTTCAAAGTTTTTTATGAATTAAATGTATGAAGTTAAATGTAATGTTTCTCGATTACACGTTGAGCGTTATAAATGGTCGCCTTTGACGCATTCTCTCCCGAATGATCTAGTAGTTATGACACCAGACTTGTGATAAGACAATCCGAGTTCATATCCCAGCCATCCTAATAATGGCCGGCAAAATGAACTAAGATTGCACAATCAATCTTAGCGTCGTAACCACTACAACTACATAAACCATTTTGGCGATAATTACTTCTGAATGGCTACCATCGATTACTTCTGAATGGCTTAACCGATTTTGATCATTAAACATGAGTTTGAAACGTATTGACAAGTAGTATCTGATGCATCCAAGGTCAAGTATGATAACTGAAGGTATTACAGGAATTATTGAACTTGAAAAACCGTTTTCCCCATAAGAAATATATTGGATCATACTTATGAAGCCTATAACTTAAAAATTTGAATTTTCCCAGGTATGAGGTATATACCGTTAGACGCGTCTAGAGTCCTCCTACAAATGCTCAGTTATTGGCGCAATTCGTAGGTTGAAATTTTGAGTAATTGTCAAAAAACCAAAATTTTCAAAGTTTAGTTTTTTAGTTTTTCGGCTATACTGAGCCGTGTGTATGTCTGATCCTAACCTCTTAGGCACCATTTGAAAGCTTAACTCAACGCTATTGATTTGGTGTATTTGTGGTTTTCCTGTCTCTCCTTGAATCTAAGATACATATGCCCAAAAAATATGCCATTTTGTATTTACCAAGCCCTATAGCTAGCTTATGGGTGGTCAAAAATCACAAACTACACCGGTCCTGAATCGGCCCTGACCCCCTCTTGAAACAACAAAAAAAAATCAGATCGGTGTAACTTTTCCACATAGGTACATACATATCCACAAACATTTTCCCCTTTTTAAATAAAAATTGAGTCATACTTCTAAGCTCGGTAACTTTTGAATGGTACAACCGATTTTCAAAATTAGAGATGCGTTGGAAAGGTAATGATCAGTACTATCAGAGGTCGCAAGTATCGGTACTATTTCATTTGTTCTACATATGCCATAGGAATAGGTCTGTTAAAAGATGCCCATTGATCCTACACTGCCATAACACAAAGGTTATTGGAAACGGTGAAGATGAGAATCTATCTATCTATCTAATCAGCCCTTAACATCCATCTTTGGATATAGGCCTCCTCTTCCTTCTTCCATGCCTCTCTATCTTGGGCAATTTGCATCCATTTTGACCCAGTGTGTCTCTTCAGGTCATCTGACCATCGCATCTGTGGCCTTCCCCTTTTTCGTTTGTGGTTCCACGGTCTCCAATGTATAATCATCTTAGTCCATCTTTCATCCTTCTGCCGTAGGGTGTATCCGGCGAACTTCCATTTAAGCTTTGCTACTTGGGTAGAGACATCTTTCACTTTTGTTTTGTTACGGATCCATTCGTTTCTTTTACTGTCTGATAGTTTAATGTTCAGCATTTGTCTTTCCATGGCTCTTTCTGTCTTTGCTATTTTTTCCATATTCTCTTTTGTAAACGTCCATGTCTGAGAGCCATATATTAAAACAGGGAGTATACATTGATTGAAGACTCTTGTTTTTAGGTATTGCGGGTATTTTCTGTTCTTTAGAATATAAGACAGTTTTCCGAATGATGCCCAGGCCAATCTTATTCTTCTCTTTATTTCTTCGGTCTGATTTTCTTTATTTAATCTAGTGATTTGTCCTAGATATTGTGACGAATTTCTAACTGAGGCCGGCCCTGCCCCTAGTAGTCAACAAACAACAGCGACACGTCATCGACGAGTATTGTCTCCGCTAATCCAGAAGTTTCCCCGATGATAGGCGTGGACCCGCCTCAGGCCTTCCTGACTGTTCTCGAAGCAGAGCCGTATCTATATAAGCGGATGATTTTTAAGCAGCAGTCAGTCAGTTAATATATTCGACGCGATATATTGTTTTATTGTTTGATCGGTTTGCTGAAATGTATGTATTTTTAAAGTAGATAAGTCGTATTTGTAAATAAATTAAATGTTAGAAAGTGTAAAATAAATTAGATATTGTTGTTAAATAAGTGTTATAAATAAACAATTTCAAGTAAGTCTTTTATTTATTTAATAATAATTAAAAGTCAATTCGCGTAATATTTCCTAAAAAAACGCAACAAAATGGTGCAGAAGTGAGGATACTTGAAATACATAAATTTAACGTAAATTTTCGGTTTAAATAGAGTGTGGAACTTTTAAAAATAAATAAAATATAAATCGTAATAAATAAAGTGTGTGACAATGTCTTCACAACATAAGAAAATCACTGAATTGATCGTTAAGGAGCTCCGCAACCAGTTAGAAGAGAGAGACATGGACACTACTGGGAAAAAGGCTGATCTAGTCGAACGTCTAAAGAACGCTCTTCAAGAAGAGGGCCAAGATCCAGAAACCTATTTGTTTGAAGACAAGCATGCTGCTGTGATCTCATCGATTTCGAAGGTTTCGACAGACATTACATCGTTAGAGAGCAAAGTTTCTAGTGAAATCTCCCAAGTTTCGACAGACATTACATCGCTGGAGAACAAAGTTTCAACAGAGATCACATCGTTAGAGAAAAAGGTTTCTAGTGAAATTTCCCAAGTTTCCTCGGATGTTTTGAAGGTTTCGACAGACATTGCATCATTAGAGAAGAAAGTTTCGGGTGATATTTCATCCCTTGACAGCAAAATGACTAACGAGATCTCTAAAGTCACTTCGGATTTTGACGACAAGATATCGTCCATAAAATCTACCTTTGAAGAAAAGATCAAGGAAATAGAAAAGAAACTGGAGGAAACGGAAAAAGTGGACAAAGTGGTGGAACCCATCTTAACAGATATTAAAGATGATGAAACCAAATACAAGTTGGAGCCACGGTCGATAGTTGAAGGGAGTGTAGGTCATGCTCGTGTTAAGGTGCCAAATTTCGACGGAAAGTCATCATGGAACAACTACATGAAACAGTTCGAATCGGCGGCCAGAGCGAACGGATGGTCCGAAAAAGAAAAAGCTGTAAACCTCACTATTGCTCTTCGAGGCGACGCTTTGGATGTCCTCCAGACCATAGCCGTAGAGGAGACAGATGACTTCGAGCAGCTTAAAAAGAGACTGAATATGCGATACGGACACGAACATTTAGAGCATGTCTATCAGTCGCAGTTTAAAAATCGAAGACAAAAGAAAGATGAAGCTCTTCAAGAATACGAGGTCGATATTGCCAGGTTGGTACGATATGCATATCCAACAGCTCCCGAAGACATGATGGAAAAGTTGGCTGTTCAAACATTCATTGATGGCCTTCGTGATCATGAAATGCAAAGAACACTGCGATTAGCTCGTCACAAGACGCTGGTTGATGTCTTGTCTGCCGCCCTCGAATACGAATCAGCTACCCAGGCCTCTGGCGGGTACAGTAAAGTTAGGACTGTGAAAGAGGAAGAGGATGAAGACAAACTGGACCAGATTGTCAATATGATAAAGGGCATTTCCTACAAGAAAACAAAGACCATAAGGTGCTGGAATTGTGGGGAAATGGGACACGTACGGAGTTCATGTAAGTACCCTAGGTACAATAACAGTCAAGAGACTCACCAGCAGGAAAACTAGAACGGGTCGGCCTTAGGGGGCAGCTTCGACCCGCAACTTTTCCAAAGACCCTCTCATACTAATAGCTTCTTTGAAATGTCGTGAAGATAGTGTATATGTGGATGGAGAAATAAATGGTAAAAAGTATACATTGTTGGTGGATACCGGAGCGACCAGGACCATTATACGACCGTCAGTTTTAAACAGCCGTAAGAAACTCTTACCAACGAGGTTGCGACTGCGGACTGCCACAGGTGAAAACGCCAACACCCATGGAGAAATCGAGATACAATTAGGGATTAGAGCAGAAAAGTTCGTCCATACTGTCATAGTTGCAGACATCGAAGAAGATGTTATATTAGGAATGGACGTAATGAATTTGCATGGATTTCAATTGGATTTTAAGAATAGGGTAATCAAAGTTGGCAACGAGGAGGTATTTCTTCATCCACATGATGACAGCACTATGCTAGCAGCTATTAGAGAAGATACAGTTGTGCCTGCGAGGAGTGAAACGATCATCGTAGCGCGGCTACAGGGAACTGTAGAAGAAGGAACGCCTGTTATGATGGAGCCATGGAACCACGACGAGGAGGTTGGCCGAGGAATCATAATTGGAAAGGAATTGGTTACTTCTGCTAAAGAAATTCCCGTGAGATTGATTAATGTCAATGACTACCCGGTGACCATCAAGAAGGAGACAAAAGTAGGAACTTGTGTACCCGTGACGTCCATAATCCGTCAGACAACAACATCAGATAATTCCAACGACAAGTTCGACCAAATGGTTGCAGTTGCAGGCCAATCTCTGAATCAAGTGGAGAAAAGGAAATTAAGGGAATTTCTTAGGCAATATCGTGACATATTCGTACCGAAAGGAGGAAAGACAGGAAGAACGACAGTTGTCAAACATAAAATTGACACTGGTACCGCTAGGCCAATTCGTCAATCAGCTCGACGATTACCACAGGCGAAGAGAGAGGAAGCTGAAAGGATTGTTCAAGAAATGAAGAAAGACGGGGTGATAGAAACTTCTACGAGCCCATGGGTCTCTCCGGTGGTCCTGGTCAAGAAGAAAGATGGAACTACGAGGTTCTGTGTGGACTACCGTTTGTTGAACAATGTTACCAAGAAAGATAGTTATCCTCTGCCTCGGATCGACGACACGTTGGACACATTAGCTGGAAGTAAATTGTTTTCTACGTTGGACTTGAAGTCTGGATATTGGCAGGTAGAAATGGATCCAGTGGACAAAGAGAAGACGGCCTTTACGACAGGATCTGGATTATGGGAATTCAACGTTATGCCGTTTGGACTCTGTAACGCTCCTGCGACATTTGAGAGGCTTATGGAAAATGTGTTGAGAGGGTTATCTTGGAAAACGTGCCTGGTGTATTTAGACGACATAATCGTTTTGGGAGAGACGTTTGAAGACCACCTGAAGAATTTAGAAGACGTTTTTAATCGACTTAAAGCTGCCCAGTTAATGTTAAACCCCAAGAAATGCCAGCTATTTCAAAGTAAAGTCAATTATTTAGGCCATATAGTCAGCAAAGAAGGAGTGGCCGTGGATAAAGGAAAAATCGATTCCATTAAGGAATGGCCTGAATCAACTGATAAACATCAAGTGAGAAGTTTTCTGGGACTATGTACTTACTACCGGAGATTCATTAAGAAGTTTGCAGATATTGCTAAGCCATTAACGCGACTTACAGAGGAAGCAAGGGATTATTGCTGGGATGGAGACTGCCAAACGGCCTTTGAAACTTTGAAGAGGCATTTAATTACAGCGCCAATATTAGGGTATCCACTGCCAGAAGGAGAGTTCATCTTAGATACGGATGCAAGCAATGTGGGAATTGGAGGAGTGCTGTCGCAGATCCAAGGAGGACAGGAACGAGTCCTTGGATATTTTAGTAAAGTGCTTTCAAAACCTGAACGAAATTATTGCGTCACGAGAAGAGAACTTCTAGCAGTAGTAAAATCAGTGGAACACTTCTATCAATACCTCTACGGAAGGAAGTTTCTAATCCGAACCGACCATGCCGCCCTTAAATGGTTAATGCAGTTTAAGAATACAGAGGGTCAGATAGCCAGATGGATTGAACGACTTCAAGAATATGATTTCAAGATCGAGCATCGGGCCGGAGTTAGCC
This sequence comes from Diabrotica virgifera virgifera, assembly GCF_917563875.1. Classification (NCBI taxonomy): domain Eukaryota; kingdom Metazoa; phylum Arthropoda; class Insecta; order Coleoptera; family Chrysomelidae; genus Diabrotica; species Diabrotica virgifera. Next base: position 224,419,204 of record NC_065451.1, on the reverse strand, counting down.
ACAGGAACGCTGATTCTCTATCTAGAAGACCGTGTCCAGCAGAATGTTCCCATTGCAACAAAACAGAGTCAAAGGAAGCAGCAGTACTAAGAACAACAGTGGTCAACGACGAGTGGACGCCTACCAAGATCAAGGAAGAACAAGAAAAAGATCCAGTTTTACAGAAGATTCGAAAATGGAAAGAAGAAAATCGTCGACCATCTTGGCAAGAAATATCAAGCCTAGGCTCAGTAGTTAAGACGTATTGGGCCCAGTGGGACTCATTTATCTTGGAAGACAGCTTGCTCAAACGAGTAATAGAAAATGATGATGGTTCAGTGAGGAGAACACAGTTGGTGATTCCAAAGAGCAGAATAGCCGAAGTACTTCGTCAGTTACACGACAGTCCATCAGGAGGGCATTTTGGTGTAAAGAAGACCCTTCAGAGAATTCGGGAACGATTTTATTGGATGAAGAGTTCCGACGATGTGAAGGACTGGTGTAAGAAATGTACTACCTGTACTACAAGTAACGGGCCCTACCGGAAAAGAAAGGCTCCTATGAGACAGTACAATGTTGGAAGTCCGTTTGAAAGAATAGCTTTGGATATTGCTGGGCCATTTCCAGAAAGTGACAATGGATGCAAATACATGTTGGTGGTAATGGATTACTTCACGAAGTGGGTGAAGATCTTCGCAATTCCAGACCAGAAGGCCGCCACTATTGCAGATGTGTTAATCAAAGACTGCATCAGCCGATTTGGAGTACCTCTGGAGATCCATAGTGACCAAGGAAGGAACTTTGAGAGCGATCTATTTCAAGGAATTTGTGATAAACTAGGCATGAAGAAGACAAGAACCACGGCCTATCACCCGCAATCGGATGGAATGGTGGAGCGTATGAATAGGACAGTTGGCAAGTATTTGACAAAGATGGTGTCCAATCATCAACGAGACTGGGACCAGTACCTTCCGTTCTTCGCAATGGCCTATAGATCTGCTGTTAATGAATCAACTGGCCAAACACCAGCAAAAGTCCTATTTGGACGTGAGATGCGTCTACCCTGTGATCTAGAGTTTGGATGTCGACCTGGAGAAGATGTTGCTGGTGAGGATTACGTGAATGAATTACGAAGAAGAATGGACGATATACATGAGTTGGTCCGTTCTAATCTTCAGATCGCTAGCGACCGAATGAAGAAACGATACGATACCCAAGCCGAGAGGGGATGTTTCAAGGAGAACGACAAAGTCTGGCTTTATACTCCAAAGAAGCGAACAGGTTGTTCTCCCAAGTTGCAGCAGTTCTGGGAAGGTCCGTACCTCATTGTCAAGAAAATCAATGACGTTATATACCGAATAAGCAAGACTCCTAGGGGAAAGCCGATGATAGTCCACCATAACCGGTTGGCGCCGTACGAGGGAGACCACGACGTAGATGAAGAAGTGGAAGTCAACCAAATTCGAGGAATACCTGACCTTACCTTTGAAGAGTTCATGGGTGCCTACGGAGGTACCGGTAAAGCAAGACATGGTGTTACCACTGAAGAAAAGCGAGATCTTCTCGCACTTCCCGATGACTATTCGCTGGCCCATACCATCCCGGCCAGTATCAAAGACGCACGAGGGTTGGCATCCGCCTTCCGAAGGAAGTTTGGTCGAGTTGCAGAACTTCAATGCCAACTGCCAGCTCCTGGCAAAGCATTGAAACTCCAAGATGCATCACGTTACCTATTCTATCTGGTAACAAAAGACACTGTCCGTGACCAACCTACCTACCAAGATGTATGGGATGCATTAATTCAATTGAGAGAGCACGTGTTGGAGTCCGACGTGCAAAAGTTAGCCATACCAAAGTTAGAATGCAGCCAATTAGACTGGAGAGTTATCCGAAATATGGTAGAAGAAATTTTCCAAGACACCGAGGTCCAGGTGTTAGTCTGTTGCAATCCGCATAGTTACTGGTGCGGAAAGAAGACCGTCCCCTGTCACTTTTATACAACTGGGAGTTGTAAAAGAGGGTCCAGTTGCCGATACCAGCATCCAGTTCCAGTCCTGACAAGGTTCCAGGAGGAACCATCTTTTAAGGAGGGGGCAATGTGACGAATTTCTAACTGAGGCCGGCCCTGCCCCTAGTAGTCAACAAACAACAGCGACACGTCATCGACGAGTATTGTCTCCGCTAATCCAGAAGTTTCCCCGATGATAGACGTGGACCCGCCTCAGGCCTTCCAAATGTTCTCGAAGCAGAGCCGTATCTATATAAGCGGATGATTTTTAAGCAGCAGTCAGTCAGTTAATATATTCGACGCGATATATTGTTTTATTGTTTGATCGGTTTGCTGAAATGTATGTATTTTTAAAGTAGATAAGTCGTATTTGTAAATAAATTAAATGTTAGAAAGTGTAAAATAAATTAGATATTGTTGTTAAATAAGTGTTATAAATAAACAATTTCAAGTAAGTCTTTTATTTATTTAATAATAATTAAAAGTCAATTCGCGTAATATTTCCTAAAAAAACGCAACAATATATACACACACCGGCAAAATTAGCCGAACACCTTAAAAATGGGACATGTTTGATGGCTCGAATTTCCTAAACCTGTTTTCCGATTTGAGTGATTCTTTTAGTATGTGATAGCCTTATTATTTAAGAATATCGTTGTAGTAATATTGTTGCTAGACAGGTAAATGTCATTTTATACCGGGTGTAACAATCATACTGTGTTTTTTTCTTAAAGTTCTAAACACCCTGTGGAAAATTCTAGCATATCTAAAATATTAAAATTAAAAGTTGATTGTAGAGTTAGGCTTTCTTATAGCATTGGGCTTTCTTAACATTTTCTTATTTGATTCATTTGCTTATGTTGGAAAATAAAAAAGTTATGGGCTTTAACAACTAGCCATGTTTTTCATCAATAAATCCTCATAATTCTCAGTTACTCGAGCGTTATCCTTATTATATTTAATAGCGTTAATACCTATTGAATTGTGAAGAGTGGATGCTAAAACTAAAAAAAGTTAAGATAAGTTTTCCATAAAGTGTGGGACCCTCCATTTTTTAATTTAATTTTCCATTTCCACCAATCGTTTTTTCCGATTATAGCGCCATCTATCCATAATTGGAAAAATGTTGCGAATAAAAGTTGCTTATTTTTACGTCAAGAATCCAAATCTGTAATAAAAATTGGGGGCTCCTATTTACGATTTTAAAGTAACCCCCACCCCACCTTCGGGGTCGTGTTTGGTGCCATTCGATAGGTTTTTAAAAATATTAAATACATGTATTTTGCAGTTTTACGATCCGACGTTCATTTCGCGAAATATCGTATTTAAAATTTTTAATTTACCCCCCACCCCTCTCTGTGGGGTGACGTGTTTAGTATTATTCGATAGATTTTTGAAAAATATTGAATACGTATTTTTTAGTTTTTCAATCTGACGTTTATTTCGCGAAATATTTGTTTTTTTTGTGAAACTTTGTGACTCATCCATTTTCTTACGGCCCGCTCAAATCGTCAGACTATTTTGCATGTACTTAACTTACCTTATCTTAATCTGACGATTTCGAGTTTTTCTAAGAAAAGATTTTTTTTTCGGTCCCCCCTTAATGAATTCCCCGGTTTTAAGAACCAATATATGGTATAGGTACATTTACAGGGTACAAGGTTTCTCCCCATGTGATAATCTGACGCGCTCGAGTAACTGGAAAAATCTCCGGTTGGGCTTCCCTACCATCATTATCTGCTTAGTTTAATAAACAAGCCTAAAGTAATTCAATAGATGTATTAAATAAATAAATTACTAAGCGATGTAAGCGATGTCACAATGACGACCTCCCGTGGATTTCAGCTGAACTAGTTTCGAGGGGGTTTTAATGTCAAACGCTGAGCGCACATGCATTTGAATAAAGTATGTAATATTCAGTATTTATTTTTGCATGTTTTTTTTACAAATTTTACATACAACATCGACGAAAAAAGAACATCAGATCGAAAAACTGCAAAATACACGTATTCAATATTTTTTAAATACCCACCCCCACCACCGTGAGATCGCGGTGGGGGTGGGGGATTTAATTTAAAATCTTAAATAGGAGTCCCAATTTTTATTGCTGATTTGGATTCTTTACGTAAAAATAAGCAACTTTTATTCGACGCATTTTTTCGAATTATGGATAGATCGCGCTATAATCGAAAAAAAAACGATTGTTTCAAAAATCGATTGGAAAAATAAATTAAAAAATGAAAAGTCCCCCACTATATGGAAAACTTAACTTAACCTTTTTCTGGTTTTAGCACATACTCTTCACAATCCAATAGGTCCCCATAACGCTTGAGTAACTGCAAATTTAGCATATTTTTCTCCCCTACTATGAGGATTTATTCATGAAAAACATGGATAGAGATGTTAACGCACATAACTTTTTTATTATCCCACATAATTAAATGAATAAAAAAGTAAAATGTTAAGAAAGCCTAACTCTACAATCAACTTTTAATTTTAATATTTTACATATGCTAGAATATTCCACAGGATGTTCCAAACTTTAAGAAAAAATCACAGTATGATTGATACACCCGGTATAAATTGATGTTTACCTGTCTAGCAACAATATTATCACAACGATATTCTTAAATAATAAGGCTATAACATACTAAAAGAATCACTAAAATCGGACCACTGGTTTAGAAAATTCGAGACATCAAACATGTGCCATTTTTAAGGTGTTCGGCTAATTTTGCCGGTGTGTGTATTATACTCTTTTGCTCAGGGCCGGCGATAACGGGCCTGCAAGGGATGCATTGCAGGCGGGCGCCCCTTTTTGGGGGGCGCCAAAATGAGCTTTTTTGTGCTGGTGTTATACAAAATACTAATTTAAAAAACCTAAGGGCGCATAAACTAGTTTTGCAGGCGGGCGTCTCATACCCTAGCGCCGGGACTGCTTTGCTTGTTCTATTCTTGTTTGTGCCACTGTAATTACTAGTTCTTCTTGTTGATTGGTCATGGTTTTTGTTTTACTGTAATTCATCTTCAGTACTATCTTTGTCGATTCGCTATCTAGTTCTTCCATCATTCTTTGTAATTCTTCACTTCTTTCTGCTATTAATACAATATCATCAGCATAGGTATCGTAAGTGATTCAGATATTGCCCGTTTATGTTTATACCCAAGCCATCCCAGTGCAGTTGTTTGAACACATCTTCTAGCGCTTGGTTGAATAGCTTGGGCTAGATGGTATCTCCTTGTCTTACTCCTCGGTTTATTTTATTAAAATTAGGAGCACATACAACACATACAATTTTATCTAACAATAAAAAACTGAAAACGTTTGTTTTCTATACTTCCACAAAATTTATTATATCTAAGTGACTACAGCTGTTTCGGCGGAGTGCCTTTCTCAAGTAATATAGTTTATAATGTGTTTGCCTTTTTAATCTTCAACTGAAGAGGTTGAGGAGTGGGGAGCTGTTTGTCTCGAGTTGGTCATTCAGAATTATATCTGTATTTTTCAGTTTATTAATTTCCATAGATTCTAAAAAAGATAGCTTAAGGCCTTTATTTTGAATATGTAGAATTTTAAACTCTTCATTGAAAGAATGATTATGATCTAGAAGGTGAAGTGCGCACTTCACCTTCTAGATCATAATCATTCTTTCAATGAAGAGTTTAAAATTCTACATATTCAAAATAAAGGCCTTAAGCTATCTTTTTTAGAATCTATGGAAATTAATAAACTGAAAAATACAGATATAATTCTGAATGACCAACTCGAGACAAACAGCTCCCCGCTCCTCAACCTCTTCAGTTGAAGATTAAAAAGGCAAACACATTGTAAACTATATTACTTGAGAAAGGCACTCCGCCGAAACAGCTGTAGTCACTTAGATATAATAAATTTTGTGGAAGTATAGAAAACAAACGTTTTCAGTTTTTTATTGTTAGATAAAATGAACTTCCATCAAGTAACGGTCGAATCCATCAATTACATACAATTTTATTTTATACAAACGGAGCCTATTAAAATAAACCGAGGAAGATGAGAATACTAAGAATTACAGGAAATAGTGTTTGAGACCAAAAAAGGACTAAAGACACCAGAAAAAAGTAAACGGTATAGGCGATGCTAAACAGAAAAAGAAAAAGGTAATGATCGGAGCAACGTACAAAAGATGGAGTGGGCCTAAGCCTTCCATAGAGTATTAATCCGCCAATTAACACAATTGCCTTTAACAAGAAAGAAGTAAGAGAACAAGGTTCTATGCTTAGAAAAGAGACAAGAGGCAATATAAAAAATAATTCATGTCACATGCAAACATTGACGCAAAGATACAACGCTCATTCTATATACACTTCCTTTGATTGCATGATCAAATGCATGATTAAAAAAATAGTACACCACTGTTGTAAATCGTCACGGTCTGAACACTCACGGAAAAACAGGTTCTGAATTCCATACCGACATTTTTTTCTTCCATCCCGTGTAATAAGTTTATAATATACAAAGAAAATAACATACTTAATCTTGATTTACTAGAGGTCGTCCTTAATAAGGCCTCTGGAACTAATGAAACTACTTGGAAGATCGTTTTTCTTCATTTTTAACTTCTTGGGATGAATACAAGAGATGCTCGTGACTGGTATCACGTATCACCTTCATATTATTAGCATTTTGTATCACCTTCATATATTTAAAAACATATATACAGGGTATTTCAAAAACGGTAACACCGTCTCTAGGATAGGTAAAAACTGAAAAATAATTGGGGTTTGCTTAGTAAAAAAAATTTTAACGCCATCCGTTTTCAAGATAAAGAAATTGAAGATTGAAGAAAAAAAATGTTTACAAATTTTTTACGATTTTGCCGAAACTACTAGCAACATTGTAATTAAATTTTATACGAATATGTTTTGGAAGTTGATACATCCCATGAATTTGTGTTTCGGTAGGTATATGTGACTCTCATATAGGGCGCTAGTTACAAGGTTCGTATCTACGCTAGCTATATAAAGTAATTGAATAAAAACACTAAACTTTTACAAGGATAAATACACTATCCCTCCTTTTCAATCTTAAGAATCTCTACATTGAACTAAACAAAAGCTATAAAATGAGGTATTCCATTCACTCATGATTTACGGGTAGAGCATAAATAGGCTTGCCAACTTTAGGTCACGAATTTTCCGAAAATGTGACATCAAAGTGCGGAACTTTACTGAAAAAATAGTAACCAAATGTCAAAGTCCAAGGGGAGAGGAAAATAATTCCAAAGTATGTTGAACTTTCACACGTTTATAATTAAAACAATGTAGTTAGATACAAAATGAGTTTATTCAATGTACATATTACTAAAGATATACAAATCAATATTAAATAATTTATAAGTGAAAGAACGGAAGAAAAGAAAAAATATAGACTTAATCCAGAACCAGAAGTGGGAGATTCATTACATTACCATTACAAGCAACTGCTGGAAGAAAACAGGAAATAATTTCTGAGAGAAATTGACGAAGTCAACATTAATAACGAAGATGCGGTAAAGTTAAAATGTAAAAATGAAATTAAAAATACATAATGTGTATAAACATTTTCAATTTCTTTGCAATCCGAAAATGCAGCAGCATTATACTCTAGTTAAATCGGAGAGTGCAGGAAGAGTCTATACCGGTTTCGGGGATTTTTTCCCCTCATCAGTAGTCCCATATTCTCTCCAATTCAACCAGGTACCTTGCTTTGAGCCTTTGCATTGGAGAGAAGAGGATATGGAACTACTGATGAGGGGAAAAAATCCCCGAAACCGGTATAGACTCTTCCTGCACTCTCCGATTTAATTAGAGTATAATGCTGCTGCATTTTCGGATTGCAAAGAAATTGAAAATCTTTACACATTTTTAATTCATTTACTCTTTTGTGGAGTACTTAGGAAGCTTTCTTGTTGACACTTTACTACGCTGAGCAGATGGGACGTGAATTATTTAAAATTCCCTCATCTTAATGTTCGTCTCGGCACCCGTATGGTTTATAATTTTTGAAAGTCACGGGGGTAGTAACGAGAGAACTTCCACCTGTTGTCAATCTAGTGGTATGAAAACGACATTTATTGTCGTTTTCTGTGCTACTGGATTGAGAACTTATTTTGTTAAAAATATATAATTAAGAGAAATGAAGAACGGTAAAGCTCCAGGACCGAGAGACATTCCCATTGAACTAATGAAATATGGACCAGACATACTGTTGGAAATGCTAGCGGATATTTTTAATAAATGTTTAACTGAGCCAAAATATTCCTACAGATTGGAATTTAGCATATACAGGGTGTTTCATTAATAACACAGGTTTACAAAAAAAAATAAACTGTGGACTATTTGACGAAACCATATGACAAGGGGGTTTTTGGGGTCGCTGATCACGAATCCGGGATCCGCTGATCTCTATCACATCAGGTAAAGGTCATTTCAAGGTCAAATCAAGATACATCGATAATCGCTCTGAAAAAGTATATTAGGGGGTTTTTAGGGTCGCTGATCACGAATCCGGTGTCCGCTACCTTCTCTCACGTCTAGCTCAAGGTCATTTCAAGGTCAAATCAAGATAAATCGACACAATCGCTTTGAAAAAGTATATTAGGGGATTTTTGGGGTCGCTGATCACAAAACTGGGGTCCGTTGAGCTCTACCGCGTCAGTAAAGGTCATTTCAAGGTCAAATCAGTTGTGTGATCAGCGACCCCAAAAAACTCCTAATATACATTTTCAGAGCGGTTGTGTCCATTCATCTTGATTCGACCTTGAAATGACCTTGAGCTAGACGTGAGAGAGGTCAGCGGACCGCGAATTCGTGATCAGCGACCCCAAAAACCCCCTAATATACTTTTTTAGAGCGACTGTCGATTTATCTTGATTTGACCTTGAAATGACCTTAACCTGATGTGATAGTGATCAACGGACCCCGGATTCGTAATCAGCGACCCCAAAAACCCCCTTGTCATATGGTTTCGTCAAATAGTCCACAATTTATTTTTTTTTGTAAACCTGTGTAATTGTCCATATAGTAACTGGAGAAACCTTAGCACAAAATACGAAGATTTAACCTAAAACACTTCAATAAAATGTGGTTCCTTACTGAGTTACAGGGTGTTTTATCTAAAAATTTAAAAAATATTTTTGCTCAGCCTTTTAAAACTATTCGACGTATCCTTTTCATACTTGGCAGGATAGGTACTATACAAACTACTAAATTATGTTAAACAAACGTTTCTGGATATTACCAGAGGCGTACGACAGGGGAAAGTGAATGGTTGACCCTTTCCAAATTCTACGCCACTGGCGAAATTGCTATTTTAGTTCAATTTTTGGATTCTCCAATACTTTCTATGAAAATAATATACTCTTCTTTTGTAACGATAAAGTCATTAGTTTTCGAGATCTTTGAAGTTAAAAATGAAACGACACGGTTATTTTGATTAATGTATTGTGTCGTTTCATTTTTAATTTCAAATATCTCGAAAACTAATCATTTTATTGTTACGAATGAAGGGTATATTATTTACATAAAAAGTATTGCAAAATCAAAAAATTACACTAAAATAGCAATTTTGTCAGTGGCGTAGAATTTGGGAAGGGTCAACCAGCCACTATCCCCTGTCGTACGCCTCTGGTAGTAGCTAGAAACGTTTATTTATCTTAATTTAGTAGGGTGTACAGTACCTACACTTTCTGCCAAGTATGATAAGGATACGCCAAATAGTTTTAAAGTACTGGGTACAAATAATTTTTAAATTTTAATCATTATGAATCATATAAATTAATCAAAATAACTGTGCCGTTTCATATTTAACTTCAAATATCTCGAAAAATAATGACTTTATCGTTACCAATAAAGAGTATATTATTTACATAGAAAGTATTGGAGAATCTAAAAATGGCACTAAAATGGTAATTCCTTCAGTGGCGTAGAATTTGAGAAGGGTTAACCATTCACCATCCCCTGTCGTACGCCTCTGGTAGTAGCTAGAAACGTTTGTTTATCATTATTTAGTAGGGTGTCTAGTAGTCGCACTTTCTGCCAAGTATGAAAAGGATACGTCGTATAGTTTTAAAATCCTGAGCAAAAATATTTTTTAAATTTTTAGATAAAACACCCTGTAACTCAGTAAGGAACCACATTTTATAAGTGTTTTAGGTTAAATCTTCGTATTTTGTGCTAAGGTTTCTCCAGTTACTATATGGACAATTATTAATGAAACACCCTGTGCATATAAGCTCATCAAGCCCCATAGAACAAACAATAACTTTGGCAAATATAATAAGAAAAAATATTGTGACTGCCCAAAAACTTACATGGATCAAACTGAGAGAACCTTTAACAAACGTACAGCAGATCACAAAAGGAATTTCAATAATATGTAGAAAAACAGATTTTACGTGTGCACTTCTACTGCAGTGATATTAATTTGTAATAAATTTTGTGGAAGTATTGGAAAACAATAGTTTTCAGTGTTTTATTATTAGATAAAATGAACTTATATCAAGTAACGGTCAAATCCGTCACTTGTTTTGTATATTCATTTTAAGTTCATATAATTTTTGTCTTTTGTTTTAGTTTTACAACTCCTACCAGTATCTTATTCAAATTTCGTTCAGGCTAAAAAATATGCATACGACCTAAAATAACATTTACTGATTTTTTAACTTACTATTTTTAAAAATGAATAACCATTTTCAATTTCGTTGCAAAACGAAAACACAGCCGAACCATATTCTAGTCCAATCAGAGAGTGCTGCAAGCACAGCCTATGGTTCGGCTGTGTTTTCGTTTTGCAACGAAATTGAAAATGGTTATTCATTTTTGATTTACATTTACTCTGTGTGGAGTATGAAGGGAACCATTCTCGTTGGAACTTTACCGCGCTGAGCAGATGGGACGTGAATTGTAAATTGTAGAATTCCCTCATCTTCCTTAGTCTCAGCATCCGTATGGCTTGCAAATTGTAGAAGCCTCGGAGGTGTAACCAGAGAAGGTTCCCATTGTTTTCATTCTGGTGGGATGTAGAATTGCATTATGTTGTTTTATATGCCATTAGAGTGAAAACTTAGTCTTTTACTATTTTTACTTTTTAATTTTTAAATGAATGCCATACTCTGTATAGAGTATACAGACTCGTTTCGTACGGGTTCTCTGAACCGCAAAGTGGAATGCTTTCCTAGCGGTGCCTGTTGGTATGGTTATACCTGGGTAAACAGAGAACTTGAATCGAGTCGAAATTCATTTCACTTATTCCCCGTTAGAGGGCGTTCTAACCACACTGCGATATAAATTGTTTTAATTTATATCGAGAAACTACGGTCGTGATGGTAAAAATCTGTCTTCCTCGGAGCCTCCTTGACAACAGGTAGACCTAGAAATAGTACTATCGGGGGACGGAGGAAGACAGATTTTAATTAAAAGGAAACCCTAAATTTTCTTATTTTAATTTTTACTTATTATAATTATTGTTTTCAGCACTGGTGAATTATCAACATGTTGGTACATTCTGCTGTCAGGATCCGTTTTCATCGATGGATCTATGTTCCTACCTCGATCAAGGTAAAACACTGTTTTTCTATTATTAACTAATATTAAAGTATAAATTTTTGTTCCCGTTCTAAGGCGCGTCGAATAATACATCTCTTGTACTATAACGGAGACTTTTAAATAGTCCGAGGTCAAATTTCCCACATTCAATATCATATTTAGGTTATAAGCAATCATTCGAAACCTATTATTTGCTATTCTATCTGTTCTAATAACGGAGGACTTGCGTCTACGGACGGGCAGACAGGCATGGATAATTCAACCTTTTCACATTTTATGTTGTAACATGGGCGAAAACAAAAAGTCTCAGGGCCGCCGCTAAAGTGTTGGCCGCCTGTGTGCAACTTAATATTTGCCGCCCCCTTTTAACACTATAGTCGTTTTAACATAGCTACTAGTATTTAAATGTGCAGGAAATGCATCGTAACCGTAACGCGTATATGAATGACAATTGCTCTGATCTCGACGTTACTTTTAGACCTGGATCCCGCGTACCAAAAAAAGTTGATTAATAGCAAGCTGAAAATGTGTTAATAGCTTAACGATGTCTAGTCGGATAAACTTTGATGTATGGGAACACTGGAACAGGAGAAGTTTTAATTGTGGAACCGGTTAAAAATTTGGAACGTCAGACTACGAAAACGTTCCATGTATTTTGTCGGACAGAACTTCCAATTGATTTGTTACCCTTTCATTAAACTCTCATGCAAAAATCAGACTGGTGTTTATCACCAACTGGGCATTTTAATGAGTGGAACACGAAGAACATGTCAAATGACAGGAATTATATTGGTGATAAATAGCAGTTTATGAGACTTTATTGAAACGGTAACAAATCAATTGGAAGTTCTGTCTGACAAAATACATGGGGCGTTTTCGTAATCTGACGTTCCAAATTTTTAAACTGTTCCACAATTAAAACTTCCCCTGTTCCAGTGTTCCCGTACATCAAAGTTTGTCCGAATAGACACCGTTAAGCTATTTACAAAGTTTCACCTTGCTATTAATCAACTTTTTTTGGTACGCGGGATCCAGGCCTATTACGTGTCCCAGATATTGTAGCTTTCTTATTTTTATTGTGTTTATTATTTCGCATTCTTTGCCCATTTCTCGCAATACTTCCGTGTTCGTTTTCTTCTGTGTCCATGCTATTCTAAGCATCCTTCTGTAACACCATCATTCAAATGACTGTAGTTTATTTATGTGTTCTTGCTTCAATGACCAGCTTTCAAGTCTATATTGCAGTATTGAAAACACACAGTTACACACATAGAGCCTTACTCTCAGTTCTAATCTAAGGTCTTTGTTGCAGACGCAGAGAATTGTTTTCATTTTTTCATTTTTAAGCTTTTTCAATCATAATGAAATTTTGATTTATTACTTTGCTACCCTGTATAATGTATAATTGTACAAAATATCTTCAAAAGGGTGTCAGGATTTCTATGTCACTTAGTATATTTTAACAACCCTATGTTTCCTATCAACACCTCCACACCTCGTATTACATGTCCATTTGTTTACAAAATACCGTTAACTATTGTAATTAGAGCAACATTTAAGAGGCAATAAAACGTGTTAATTACTATACCTACTTTTATGTAATTCTCTTAATTTAATTGATTTGTGAGACGTATGTCAAACTGTACTGTAAACACAATATTATGTGGGTATGCTAGAATAAGTAATAAGAGTTTTATATGAGCGACTTACTTGTACCATGCACAGTATCCATTTTATTTGAAATCCAACCCACACTTATTTCAAATCATCACTATCAATCGATACTTATGATACTTGTACAGGACTGGACCAAATTTTTTTTAAGGACATCACACACATCTTATTTAAAATCATAGTTGTCATTGAAATCTTATTTCAAACCTACATAGTTGCACTTGTCTGTTCCTTTGCTTTGTTTACCTTCGTCTATTTGAACCTGTCTTATTTCTGTATTCTCCGTTGTTAGTTATTCAGTTTTTTTTAGGTTTATTTCTGAAGAAAAGTGGTTAATTAGTGTATTGACTGAACAGTACTGTTCTTCAGTTAATTATTACAGTCACAATAATGATCATTATTTAAATAGACAGAATATACACATTACACAACAGTTATCTGTGTATAGATAATTAATAAAGATTAAAAAATTGTAAAAATTAATGAGTAATATTGAAAATAAATTAATTAAATTAATGAGTAGCGTTACTACTAACGTTAACTGCTTGACAAGACCGTTTTGTGCTGTAATAGACTTGTTTGCCGGGGTTCCGACAAATAGTCCCGGACAAAAATCCCCACAAAATATCCCTGGACAAAAAATCCCCAGACAAAAAATCCCCACAAAAATCCCCCACAAATAAAAGCATGAATTTTAATTATTTCAATTACCAAATTTCCAATTCCAATTCCATGCCGATAATTATAAGAACAGCGTAAATTGGAATTAAAGTTTATCGAAATTTACAATTTACTCCATTATTATAAAAAATTCAGACTTAGTGCAATGATATTTAGTAGTAAAGCAGTTTCATTAGTCCAGAAAGCCACTGCGCATCCGCTAGGGAAAATATTCAGATTCGGATTTTTTGCACAATCTTACTCAAAAAGGACCCCTTTTAACAAATTTGCATGTTGCCAGGTCTAAAAGTGGGTCAAAAATTTTTTATACGTTTTTATTTTTGTTTTTTTCCTAAAATTATTTTTTTTTGCATCGAACAAAGTTTTTTTTAGATTTTTTGGATCATTTCAAACAGAAAAAGTCTTTAGTGACTTTTCTCTAAAGTTGATATTTTTTGACATATACGATTAAAAATTTAAAAATCGCGAAATCAGCCATTTTTAACCCTGAAAAACTATGCAAAAAACTGAAAATTTCGATGTTGCCAATGTAAGAAGATATCCTTTCAACATCGATTGATTAAATCCCGAAGAGTTTTTTGCAATACAATATCGAAAACCCCTTTGTTTTTTAATTGCCAATCAAGCGGACCCTTGATTGGCAACCGTTGCATGTATATGTAACATGCGTAAATATATGTATGTGCTGAAAAATATTTTGATTCAATTTTTTTTTCATTATCTTGCTTGAAAATATCCCCTCTTAACAAATCTGTATGTTGCCAGGATCAAAAAGTCAGAAATTTTGTTAAACGTTTGTTTTTTGTTTTTTCGTAAAACTAATTTTTTTGCATCGGACAATTTTTTTTAGGTTTTTTTATTATTCCAAATAAAGAACACTAAGTGACTTTTCTGTAAACGTGATAGTTTTCGAGATATAAGCGATTGAAAATTTAAAAATTGCAAAATCGGCGATTTTTAACCCTCTTAACTATGTGAAACAACGAAAATTTCAATGATACCAAGGTATGTACAGAGTATCGATTGATGAAATCCCAAAGAGCTTTTTGCAATACAATATCGAAAACTCCATTGTTTTTTAATTGCTAATCAAGCGGCCGCTACACTATTTTCAACCGTTGCATGTATACAACATTGTATGTAATATGCGTAAATATAAATATGTGCGGAAAAATATTCTGATTCAATTTTTTTTTTTTCATTATCTTGCTTAAAAAGGTTTCCCATTTAACAAATTTGCATGTTGCCAGGGTCAAAAATGTCTTAAAAAAATTTTAAACAATTTTTTTTAAATTGTTTTCCGACTACATATAGATACACAAATACTCATGTAAGGCTACGGCTCCACGGGCGAGAAATTGACGCTAGCAGTAGCAGTAAAATGAACTTAAGGTTCCGCGGAACGGAATGGGAATAGCCGAACTGAACCGACTACGCACAAGTCCTGTAGTCGGTACAGTTCGGCTATTCCCATTCCGTTCCGCGGAACCTTAAGTTCATTTTACTGCTACTGCTAGCGTCAATTTCTCGCCCGTGGAGCCGTAGCCTAACGGTTGAAAATAGTGTAGTTCCCGCTTGATTAGCAATTAAAAAACAAAGGGGTTTTCGATATTGTATTGCAAAAAGTTCTTCGGGATTTCATCAATCGATATTCTTAGAATATCTACGTACCTTGGTATCATTGAAATTTTCGGTGATTCAGATCGTTTTTGAGGGTTAAAAATGGCCGATTTTGCAATTTTTAAATTTTTAATGACTTATACCTCGAAAACTATCACATTTACAGAAAAGTAATTAAAGGTCTTTTCTATTTGAAATGATCCAAAAAACCTAAAAAAAATTGGTTTGTCCGATGCAAAAAAATTAGTTTTAGGAAAACACAAAAAACAAACGTTTAAAAATATTTTTGACTTTTGATCCTGGCAACATACAGATTTGTTAAGAGAGGATATTTTCAAGCAAGATGGTGAAAAAAAATTGAATCGAAATATTTTTCCGCACATATTTTTACGCATGTTACATATGTACATGCAACGGTTGCCAATTAAGCGCCCGCTTGATTGGCAATTAAAAAACAAAGGGGTTTTCGATATCGTATTGCAAAAAACTCTTCGGAATTTTATCAATCGATGTTCAAAAGATATCTTCTTACCTTGGCATCGAAATTTTCAGTTTTTCACATAGTTTTTGAGGGTTAAAAATGGCCGATTTCGCAATTTTTAAATTTTTAATCGCTTATATGTCAAAAACTATCAACTTTAGAGAAAAGTCACTAATAGACCGGGGAGTATCGTCGCCCCCTCTAGCGAAATGATTCCGATTCGATTTTTTTGCACAATCTTACTCAAAAAGAAGTCCTTATAACATATCCACAGGGTGCCGGGCGGTGCCGTGGTCGAAAAATTGTGTAAACAATTTTTTTTTAAACAAATTCACAAAAATAATTTTTTCATTTCGAACAAATTTTTTTAGATAAATTGGCTTATTCTGAGTAAAAAAGGTCTCTTGTCATTTTTTTCTAAAATTGATTGTTGTCGAGTTATATGCGATTAAAAATTTGAAAAATGCGAAAATTGCAATTTTCAAGGCTTAATAACTCGAGTAAATATTATTATTATGAAATTCAAAAAAAGACCAAATCAAGTTCCAAACCCCCTCTTCAAGGTCCTGAAGAGATCTTTGTCATTATTTTATTACAAAGCTGTTATTTTTAATTATTAACAATTAGCGCTATAGTCCAGGATGTATCCGTCGCCCCCGTTAGTGAAATTATTCCGATTCCATTTTTTTGCAGAAAATTACTCAAAACGAGGTCCTTATAACATATCCACAGGGTGCCGGGCAGTGCCGTGGTCGAAAAATAGTTTAAACAATTTTTTTTAAACAAATTCACAAAAATATTTTTTTTATTGCGAACGATTTTTTTTTAGATAATTTGGGTTATTTTGAGCAAAAAAGATCTCTTGTGATTTTACTCTAAAATTGATTGTTGTCGAGTTATATGGCCATTTTCTCATTTTTCAAATTATAAATCGCGTATAATTCGACAACAATCAATTTTAGAAAAAAATCAACAAGAGACATTTTTTGCTCAGAATGTCCCAAATTATCTAAAAAAAATTTGATCGAAGTAAAAAAATTATTTTTGTGAATTTGTTTAAAAAAAATTGTTTAAACAATTTTGCGACCACGTCACCGCCCGGCACCCTGTAGATATGTTATAAGGACCTCGTTTTGAGTAAGTTTCTGCAAAAAAATGGAATCGGAATAATTTCACTAACGGGGACGACGATACATCCTGAACTATAGCGCGAATTGTTAATAATTAAAAATAACAGCTTTCTAATAAAATAATGACAAAAATCTCTTCAGGACCTTGAAGAAGGGATTTGAAACTTGATTTGGTTACTTTTTGAATTTCATAATAATAATGTTTAATCGAGTTATTAAGCCTTGAAAATGGCCAATTTCGCACCTTTCAAATTTTTAATCGCATATAACTCGGCAAAAATAAATTTTAGAAAAAAATGAGAACATACTTTTTTGCTCAAAATAAGCCAATTTATCTAAAAAAAATTGTTCAAAATGAAAAAATTATTTTTGTGAATTTGTTTAAAAAAAATTGTTTAAATGTTTAAACAATTTTTCGACCACGGCACCGCCCGGCACCCTGTGTATATGTTATAAGGACCTCTTTTTGAGTAAATTTGTGCAAAAGAATGGAATCGGAATAATTTCGCTAGCGGGGGCGACGATACTGCCCGGTCTATAAAGACATTTTCTGTTTGAAATGATCCAAAAAATCTAAAAAAAATTTGTTCGATGCAAAAAAAATAAATTTAGGAAAAAGACAAAAAAAACGTTTAAAAAAATTTTGACCCACTTTTGGACCTGGCAACATGCAAATTTGTTAAAAGGGGTTATTTTTGACTAAGATTGTGCAAAAAATCCGAATCAGAATATTTTCCCTAGCGGATGCGCAGTGGCTTTCTGGACTACATTGCATTTGAGTGACATTATATTTTCTATAAGATGTGTTCGGTGTCCTTTACAAAAAGGAACAGGTTTTTTTGCATTACAATCAAGATTATAGTTTACAGGACCGAAGTTATCATCACGAATAGGCAATATTTTGAACATAGTTATTCAAAGCAGAGTGAGCAAAAGTCTTAATATAAGCGAATAATTACAACATAATTCCCACAGTCTTAGCTCATTCCCCATATCTTCCACGATTTTTGAAAAAACTCACACTCTTTTATCATGTAAAATTTGAAGTATTCGTCATGGAATTGGAATTCAAAATTTGGTAATCGAAATTACAATAATTCATGCTTAATCTTAATTGCTAATCATTATTTTCGTGCCGAAAAGCTGTTTCATGGAGATTGCTATAACTCTCATGCACTGAGCCTGAAAAGCATTTGAGTTAATAATATTGCATTCACGGGAACAATTTTATAGAACTATTCGGCAGCAAAAATATTCCTGGGGCATTTTTTGTCCGGAATTTTTTGTGGGTATATTTTGTCCAAATAAATTGGTGGGGTTTATTTGTTAGGGATTTTTTGTCCGGGGATTATTTATGGGGATTATTTGTCGGGATTTTTTGTGGGGATTTCTTGTCTGGCGATTTTTTGTCTAGGGATAATTTGTGGTAATTTTTTGTCCGGTGATTATTTGTCCTAGCTTTGTTTGTCCAGGTGTAAAAACATCACCTTTTTCGAAAGACGGTCCTGCCTTTGAGGGTATACGAACCTCCTTCAATTACGTATCAATTTTTGATTCTCAACAACAGAAGCCTACGTGGAGACACACAGCACCCATAAAAGTGTTTGTACACGTGGGTTTTTAGTTTGTTTACGAAATTTCATTTTATAAGAAAAAGTGGGTTGTCGATGCGTACTTAACATTTCGCGAATGTAGCACAAGCCTCCGATCGATAAAGAAATACCTATTATGAAAAAAGTATTTGGCGATATTTCATTTTCTGAAAGCTTTTACCTTAAGCGATAACTTGGTCTGTTTAAGTACCAAATAAAAAAATGTGAGAGGTGAAGAGGTCCAAAAGGAACAAAATGGTCCAATTAGTATTACAAAAAAGAATACTAAAATCCTCTATAAAATGTATATTTAAAATCCTACGTTACATTACATAGAAAGTATGAGGTAGAGTTGCACAAGTTTGACTTGAATGTTTGAATTTGACTTGAGTTTGACTTAATTTCAAGTCAAACTCAAGTCAATCCTTCTGACAAATAATTCAAGTCAAGTCAAACTGGTCAATCGTACAGGTTTGAAAATTCAAACTGTTTGTCAAACCAGTTTGAAAGAGTTTGAAAAATAATTTATTTCGTAGATATACTTTTTTAACAATCCACGAGGAAAATAAAATTCCTGTAGCTGGCTGTATACCATAAATCACAAAAATACGAGATTTATTGTAAAAGGTATATTTAAAAGACCCTAATAAGGGTTGCATCAAAAAACAAAACGGATGTTTTCGGATTAACAAGTAATCCATCATCAGTGTTAAGCCAATAACATGCATGCGTGAGCCACCAAAAAGTTATGGGTAAAAACCCTTTAAAAGGTATAAGATCTTATATTATACTACATATTATGTTTAAAATAGTTAGATGTTGCAAATATTCCTGGATATTACCCAGGGCAACACAGGACTCTAACCCACGTGGATGTGATATGAAAGGGATGAACCTCACATATTGAAAATTGATTGTCAACTATATCTTTTAAAGGGTTTTTACCCATAACTTTTTGGTGGCTCACGCATGCATGTTATTGGCTTAACACTGATAATGATTTACTTGTTACTCCGAAAACGTTTTGTTTTGTGATGTAACCATTATTAGGGTCTTTTAAATATACCTTTTACAAAGGATCCTGTATTTTATTTTTTTTTATTTTTTTATATATTTTTTTGTTGAGATAGACATGTCAGTTGCCAATTAAGATAAGAAATTAAATAATACATTGAGTGCCATATAAATCATCCTTTAGTTCCAATAATTTTAGTATTTGTTTCCCTCTACTCATTTTTAAAAATCATGTACAATAGAACACTGACACTTTCACAGTAAACTATTTTTTAGCACGCACAACAAAATTAAATAAAAAAATACTAAATGAACAGTTTTTGGTTTAAATGGGATCTAGCTATTTTTATAATTCTCTGCTTTTATAACCGATAACAATAAACATCGGCACCGTCTTCAACGACAGAACGAAAATCATAAAAAAAGGTTCAGGAAAGTTAAAAAGGAAGAAAACAAAGAACCTCAAAAATCTGTTTCCGTACCAACCTCTTTTTAAGGATGTTAATTCCTTGAAAGTTTATGGTCAAATTTGGATTATCTACATTTTTTTCAATACAAACGCCCCAGAATCTAATAACATGTGGTGTGTACTAAAAGTATAAGTCAAGCTGCGTAAGTGAAAGCAGAAGGTACTAACAGTAGAAGTTGACCTGTACCTTACAAAGCACACTTTTGAAATTAAAAGTTGTACTGTTGGAATAAAATCAATATTTATACATGAAAAACAGGCTATTGATTCATACTCTTAGTACAGAAATGATTAATAAACATTCAAAATTCAAAATATAGAACAATCCCGAAAGGTCCATTTTATGACTTATACTATATTCTTAGTACATAGCACGTTAGACATAATAAAAAGATCTTATAAAGATTATTTGTATTTTTCAATTTAATTACATATATATAAACACAACATTTTCACTTTAAAAAAATTCCATCATTTTTTGACGGAAACTTCAAAATTAATGTGTACATTAATGGGGACAAAACTGTTATTCTGGCCAAACGCTTAGTTTAGCATAAAAAGACCAAAGTCGGCTCTTAGTCTACAATTGAGAAACCGTTATGAATGGCAGTTAGGATATATCGCAGTTATGAATGGCAGTTAAGAATGGCAGTTATGAATATAGTCTTGTTATGCAAAACTAAAAACCCTTAATAGACAGAATGTCGCTTGGTTTATTTTTGTTTTTCTTAGTAACCGTTAACGTGACAATAACAGGGATTTTTCCAAGATAGTTTTAGCTATATGTCACCAAAATCCGCTGTTATCTCGATTTTAAAGAAATGGCGCTTGGTCGAGTTATGCATAACGCTGTCCTTTTAAAGAATTAGTTCACTGTTAGTGATTGTATAACGCTGTTCTTTATTTTTACATAATATAAGTATGTATGCACTTTGAAATTTTCATTGTTTTGAAATTACCTGCCGCAACATCAAATAAATCAGTATATTTATTTTTCTTAATTAATACTGCTTCGACTACAGATTGTTTCTCTTAATTTTTGCAGTGGGAATACCTTCAATATTAGACTCAATTTGTTCTGGTACTTATTCTGAACCGAAAAATATCCACATTCAGATATTATCTTCCAAAGTCACACACTTCAAAACGAACGTAATAAACAAGCCAAACATGGACCTCTAAATATGAACTACAAACTAATTTGCGGAGTAGCAGAATACAGATTCAGACCTATCCAACAAAATCCGTACGCTCTCATTTAGAATTGGAAATAAATAAATAAACACGTTGCCAATATGACATTCAAACTTCAAACTGTTTGAAGAAGTTTGATTTCAAGTCAAACCTAAAGATATCAAAATCAAGTCAAGTCAAACTTTTTTACAAAAAAAGTTTGATTTTCAAGTCAAGTCAAGTTTGTTGAATAAAATCAAACTAGTTTGACTTGATGCATCTCTAGTCTGAGGGATAACAAACATACAAAAATTTCTATACAAAATGTCTAGATACAGGGTTGAGAAAATTTCTGGCAATAAGATGTTATCTTTGAAGTATCAAGTTATATTTGAAGACCAGCTGTCTTGCTATCTCGTTGGTGGTCATACCGAAAGCCTTTTTTAGTTTAGTTTCCTGTTCCTTACATTTTTTGCAATTACATATATCTTCTCCCATTTTTGTTGTATATTGATTCCAATATGTTCTTCGTTTCCCCATCTCACTATATCTTGGACATTACTTTTTTGCCCGATATCAAATCTGATATCTGCTTTTTTTACTCGATCCCGTCTATTTTTCTCTAGACTTGATTTTAATGCTCAGCTGTTCTTAAGATCTCTTTTGTTTTCTTAGTATCAGATATTGTTTCTATCGCTTATATATTTATAAGTATTGGTCGAATGCAGGTTTCATAAACTCTTGTTTTTGTTTTCAATCCTAGATCATTGTTTCTCCACATTTTGTCCTGTTCTCAAGTTATTTTCTTGTTTCATTTTAATATTATTTACTATCTTTAATTTCCAAGTCAGGAGTGATCCTGGATTCTAAACCGTCATGGAAGGTCGGAACCAGGATCGATTTTTGGGAGGGGCCATAAACTTTTTTTGGGAAGGGTACCAGGGGTCTGGGGGAAATTTTTAAAGATTAGCGTTACAATGATGGTGATTTTTAAGGCACTTTTCACACACTTTTGAGTGCCATAAAGACATTCAAAACTTATCGTTATTAAAGTATTATTAATAAGTACCAATTCCTATACATTTCTTCGGATCCAAGATCCAAGAGAAGTTCTCATCCTCCTTCTTGCTTCAATTTCCTGAGCTTCAATTTCCATGAATGGGTTATAGGCGTAACCAGGATGATCCTAAGGTGGGGGGGGGGTTACAACTACTGGAAAAGGGGGGGTTACAACTACTGGAAGGTCTTTGAGGGGTATGGTGTTACGCGTATAGAGCTCAAAGTCCATCCCAATTATGGGGGGTTATAACCCCCAAAACCCCCCCTGGTTACGCCTATGGGGAGTGGGGGCATGAGACGGGCCAGACTCCACATCATCCATCATATAGATCCAACTCTCAAGGCTCAAATTCTCCTTCTAAACGGTAGAAGGGACATTAAGCCAAATGAAGAAGTTACCTTTAAAAGAGACTTGTGACCTTGTGGCTTTCTGTGAGGCTCAAATGTGGACTTTGTTTAAGAGAAACTTAGTTTGTGCAAAATGAAAAGAATATTAGTGCTTGAACCATTCAAAAAGTAGAATCATTGTGTGGTATTTAAAGGTTGAAGTTACCTAAAATAAAACAAAATATACATAAAAACAGATAAAATAAAAAGCACTTTTGTACGAAAATGAAAAATTTCGGCCATAAGTATGTATTTTTACGATGATCAAAACTGAGTTAATATTATTAGCAAATTATCATAAAATTTGCCTCATTCTCATAATCCTTGTGAAGTGGCATTTAACACATAATATGTAGTTGACCTAGATAATCTATTAATTTACTGTATGATTTGTAGATCATTAAATTGTTCACTTTTTATTTTTATTAACATTTTATAAGAGTAATAATTCCACTAGATGAGCACCATCATGTTAACATGGTATTAGTTACGCAACAGCAAAAACAAAATTCATAATTTTTTATTTCTCTTAAGGATAATAATTATGTTTATTATGCTCCTAAATATTCAATTAACTACAGTTATATCATAATAAATAATAAACAGCATATAAACATATTGGCAGTTTGATATCCAATTCTTCAGAAAATCTACCATTAGTTTGGGAGCTTATGGCGCGATGGCTACAATACTAATTTTGTCTTGAAATATAATAGTCATCAAAGAAAAAACGTAATTGCATGTAATGTCTTGTTTCTTTTGGTCATTTATAGTCAACCCCCAATACAAGAAATAAAAAACAAATACAAATATAGCCTATCTTTTGTATAAAATGTGTAAATCAAACGACTGATGAATTGTCTCTGAGGGATATATGCAACATTGACCTCTTCATTGCTCTCTGTGCCACTTGTATTTTATTGATTAGTTTTCTGGTAAGAGAAGGGCCAGTGTTTCTTCTGCGTAGGTTAGAACTGAGAGTACACATTGATCAGAGACCTTCGTTTCAAGCACATGTAAATATCTCATCTAAAGACTTCTCTCAGTTTTCCGTAAGTTGCCCATGTTAGTCCTATTCTCCTGTTTAACTCTGTTGTTTGATGGTCTCTTCCTCATTTCATCTCGTGACCTAGATACTTATAGGCATACATAGGTATACACTTGTTCAATTTGCCTGCTATTAGTTGAAATCTTTTAGGCTAGTAAAAGGTTGGGCATGTATTGGGTCTATTGAACAAAAATAAGTATTTGCTTTTGCTTACAAATATTTAAGTATTTACTTAATACTTTTATTATTTTGTATTTTGATTATTTTGTATTTTGACAACGACACCCGACTTGGGCGTCGAAACGTTAATAAAATCATTTTTAGGTAAAATTGTGGCTTATTTCCCATTTGAATATACTTGATTATAAAAATGCCACAAGAAAATAGCTTCAGAACAACATTACTTAATACTAATTGAATAAGGCATTAAAGAAATGACTTTATTCAATTAGTATTAAGTAAATACTTAAATACTTCTAAGTAAAAGCAAATACTTCTTTTTATTCAATGACTTTATTCAATTAGTATTAAGTAAATACTTAAATACTTGTAAGTAAAGCAAATACTTCTTTTTATTCAATAGACCCATTGTATTTTGGAAAAGTTAATTTTAAAGCCAACGATCTAATCTGTCTGCAATACGGACTATGGCGGCTGCAAACCTCAAGTTGTTTAGAAACTCCCCATTTATGTTGACTTCAATATTTTCCCAATTATTGTTTCTCATAGCACTCTGCATTCAAACGGTGAATAATTTAAGAGATATTGTGTTTGCTTGTCTACTACTCTTCTCCAAGGTAAATGTGTTTGTGTCGCCTTAGCATATTCTCACTGCAATTGCTGCTCTATTATATGTATTTCGAAGAAGAGTTGTGTGTCTATGGTCAATACTGCACTCTGTAAGAGCTCCTAACATGGAGCTATAATGTTGGACAGAGTCAAATGTTTTCTTAAAGTCTAGCAATATTTGATTCTTTATATATAGGGCATAAGGACAACGAGAAGAAGAAGAAGATATTATTAGTTGATTCTTTAATGTTAAAACTCTTTACGTCTTTTCTAACGGCTTTTGAAATTGTTTTTTTTGGTAGTTTCTAGTTTTTATTTAGATCTATTTATTAGTACTTTAGTTGGGAACATAACATTTAAGACATTTTTTATTTTGGTTTTTAATTGTCTGACGATTTCCTGTGGTGGTGGTTTTTGTTTTGAATCATACTTGTTGAGTAATATTCCTGTGTTATTTTTATAATTTATTTCCTGTTATTTGTTTCTGTCTATTATTTATTTTTAAACTGTTTTTATACTGTATTATTTCCACGATTTCTCCGCATTGTAACCACGCAGGCGTTCGTCATGTTTCCAAAAAGTCGCTTTGAGTTAGCACTTTTTTGTTCCATCCTAAATAATGGAAATTGTCGATATTAAAACTTCCCTGTCATTAATTATTAAGATGTAGTTGTACCTCTTTAATATTCGGATAAATAAATATTTTGAACAAAATGCAAGTTCGGTGAATTGCTAAACAAAAATTATAGGGATAACAGAAGTTTCTGGAACAAAGTAACAGGCGTAAAAAGAAAGAAAATAAAAGAAAAAGAGGAGTAAGAGACAAATATAACCTAATAAAAACATATACAACAGAAATACTAGAGGCGTGGGAAGAATATTACGAAGACAAATATATGGTCGATGAAACTAAAGAAACGGAGCAAGAGGGAACCATATAACAGATAGCAGCAAACGAAAACCAAATAGAAGAAATAAGAACTAAACGACGAGAAGAAGTAGTAGAATAAAAGTAGGAAAAGCCAGCGGATCAGATAAAATTGATCTTGAAATGATAAATAGTTTTTAAATTAGAAAGAGGAAAAAAGAAGCGTAGACACGAAGAGAAGAAGTTTAAACAAGAAGAGGAAAAGAAAAAAGAGCAAAAATTCCTTAAATAAACAGAAGACAAATAGAAAACATATGGTTCTACTCCTGAGAAATCTAAAGTAGTTGAAGATAAAGAAAATGATGAGGATATAATTATTATAGATGGCACTCCTGACAAAGAAACCCTCCCTACTGCTGATTATTCCACATCAGACCGTGCTTGTTAATAGGGAACTTGCATAAAATTTTAAATTCGAAAAAATGGTATAAATCACAACAGAACATAATTTAGAACTTGTATCAAAGATAAAAAAGTTTTGTTTGTCTTTCGTTTGGCCCCTAAAGACGACTAAAAATTCAACTTATACCAGCCACCCCAAAACGCGTCGTGACGTCACGGGGTTGTATGTTTACATTCTACACCAATTGTATATATAATTTTAAATTAGACATTATAAACGTCAGTAAAAATAGTTATGTGACCTTAAAAGTGTTTTTGATCGTTTGAACTATTCATAGAAAATTTGTACTTTCACAAAATGGTTATATTTTCAATAGTAAACATTCTTTTTTTTCCTTCAAAAACTCTATCAAACTCCAAACTCAACAAACTGGTATACATACGATAAATGTCATTAGAATATATGTAAATATTTTTCCTTTATTCCCCGACGACGAGCTGGCCAAATACCCAAGTAGGTGGAGGCCAATAAACTAAAGAAGAAGAAGAATATACGTAAATATAACCATAAACGGAACCACATAGTTAAACTCTGTGACGTCACGGGTCGTTTGAACTATTTTAAGATAAAGAAGACTTTAAATTTGTACTTCTAAGTTATTATGAGTTTTTGAAGCGTGAAATTTTGGAAATCTCATTTTTATACAAAACTGAACATTATGTAATAAAAAAATGTGCAAGTTCCCTATTCATCTATATGACGAAAGTCAGCATGTTAAGCCAACTCTAAAGGAAACCTCTGTTCTAGAAAATATCAATCCCTATGATGAAATGCTATTTTGGTTTCGTGATCAGTTGCCCTTATCACAAGAAGAATTTGCCTCTTTGCGTGTGACTATGGATTACTATTAGAGCTGCATTGAAAAAAAAATTCGACCTTCAGCAAAACAGGAGAGCTTTAACAGTACCTGATACAATATGGAGTGATGTGGGTTCATTAAAAAATATAAAAACTCTAACATGAAGTAAAACCACTACTATGTATATTTAATAAAATTTTAAAAATTCCAATGGATTGAATAAAATCGGTTCATTCAGAACGTTTTCGGACCTATCAGTCCATCATCAGTGAATTCATATAATACTTGTTAACTAGCCCCAGAACCAAACAATGGTTGTACTTATAATTCAATCTATTTTATAGTGTTGTAAAATTTGAAAGGCTAAACGCCGATGTTAAAAGAATACCTCCGGGAACATGGTGAAACTCTAAACGAGAACCCTAACGTAACAACCATCAACTCATAAAGAATATAAGAGAACACTTGCAGCTGACTTGTGGGCAAGTCTA
This sequence comes from Diabrotica virgifera virgifera, assembly GCF_917563875.1. NCBI lineage: Eukaryota > Metazoa > Arthropoda > Insecta > Coleoptera > Chrysomelidae > Diabrotica > Diabrotica virgifera. The sequence goes on along the minus strand of NC_065451.1, from coordinate 224,391,912 downwards.
AACAGTTTGAATCATTTGGTATTGTTATAAAATGAGTTAGGTGAGCTAACTAGCTAACTAAATGACCATCAACGATTAAGAATTTATTCTTAATTACAGGACAATAGGAAAACATTTTACTTGAACCTAACTTGTATAACTGACATTATATTTTCTTGACATTGACATTACATTACTTCAATTGTCAATACTGTCAAATACATAAAGTGGCAACCATAGAGCAATATCCACTTTCAATATTGTATATTCTAACAGGTATTACAGTTCTAGCAGGTGCCGAGTTTTAGGGGGCACATTTTTTTGTTGGTACACTTTTGATTCATAACAAACAGTAGGTATAATTTTTTTGGTTGAAGAAGTTGAGAATTATAAAACTATTTTTTACAATAATTTATAACATTTTGACCTTTCTGACCACAAACTGACTCATCTCTTGTAAGCCACCGCACTATCACAACCCGAACACGAAATTCTTCAGCCGAACCTCCACCCGAGCGATCCGATCTTATCTTGTTGCCCTCTAGTTCTTGTGTTGTTTGCATTCTCCGCTGAGCGCGCTGTTGTCGTTCTCACAGACAACTTCGTTGCATTCGTGTCTACTGAATGGTTGTAAGCGCTTCATCCTGTGTTTAAAACGTTGCTGTCAAATCGAAAAACATTGTTTATATTCTTATCAAGTTGGCCGGAAGTATGTGTCAAGTTATCTGGTGATTGCGGTGATTGTTGGGGAAGTGATTTGACGGGATTACAGTGAAATATGTCAAAGAAATACTGAACTTTCGCCTAGTTACCTGTGACTAGACTTAACCACAATCTTGTCTTGTGAGTAACAGCAGTGAAGATTTTAGTGTTGACCTGAGGTCGCGTTTTTAGTGTTTTTAATTTGTTTTTTGTGACTCATTTGGAGTTGATTTCTTTTTGTTTGGCTTTTCTTTCGGATATCTCGTCTGGCTGATAAAATGGGTAAGCTTTTGTTTATTTTCTACTTTCTAGGTTAATTTGTTGTAGGAAATTGATTACACTAATGACTTTGTGTTAGTTGTGGTCTATAATAGCTTATCTCTAAATGGGAAAAGTACCGTAATGGTATTTGTGGCCTTTATTGTGGTAGTTAATCGGTTATTTAAAAGTCCGTACTTGTTATTAAGTGAAGTGTGTCAAATGCGGTCTGTTGCAACATATTTTAGCTATTTAAATAGATAAATACTTCCGATTTTCATAACAATAAAGGACGCAAACGATTAATTAGTTGTGAAAGTTGTTAATTTGTTGCTAAATTGGAAGAAAAACAATTTAGCTATTTTAGTTAATGACTAAAACCAAATAAATACATTTTCATTTGCCAATAAATATACAAGCATCAGGTGTATGTTTTGTAGAAGGTAATGGCAGGCTGGGTAGTGTGTGGGTGGAAATCAATAGACCAGATACAGGCTAGCGATTATATACTTTATTTGTTTATAACTGACAGCTTATTACAAATCGTCCTATTAGAGGTAAAACTCACTAACTATACTTTTCAGAAAGTGGAGAAAAATCGATTTAAAGGTACAAATTGTTTTTTAAATTCACCTGACTTGAATATTGGAATTTTTTTAATGCAGCTTTAAAGAATAAATATAAACTGATATTTTAAGCGATATGTCGTTACAGGAACTATGATACAATTATAGATACATTTTTGTACTTAATGAGTTTTTCCATGAACACAATTATTGGATATTGATATCCTATTAGAGGTAAAACTCACTAACTACACTTTGTACTTGATGAGTTTTTCCTTGAACACAATTATTGGATATTGAGAAGTTAATGAATTTGTCTCCATAAAATTTCGCTGACTTACAACAAACGAACCATTAAAAATAACAGTCTATTATTTAAAAAATGAACAATAAGTTTCGTTCTTCGAAAATAAATGCAATTCTTTCGGCATTTATGACATCGACAAAAGTCATCTGCTTAATTGTAAAATAGATTATGTTACCCTTTATGTTAGCTATCACAGTTATAAAATAATTTAATCTCATATTTCTTAATCAATCGCCGAACAGATAATGCACAAGTCGCCTGCTTAATCGCAAAATAGATTATATTATCTAATGTATTGTTTGAAAGATCGCTTAGTACCGATTTGGCATTCCAGATTGTAAGGAAAAATTCACTAAGTGCAATAATACGTTTTAATGAGTTTTTCCCTGAAACCGAAATTCACAATAATGCACTTAGTGAATTGTACCATAAATTATCTCAGCAATTAGAAGGGTTAGAGCCCCAGGTGACTTCTCCGGAGCTGGGCAGTACCATATTGAGTTCAAATTGATGAAAATGTCAAAATCTCAAAAAAGTGCATTTAGTGAGTTTTACCTCTAATAGGACGAAATACAAATCTTCACTAATCTGCAAACAGCAGGTAAAGTGATCAAACTGAAATCACTCAAAATAACATCTTCTTCTCTTGAAATATGAACGGAAAGATCGAGGAACGAAAAGACTAGGAACGAAAAGATTATCGTGGCTAAAAAACATCCCAAAAAGGACAGGGCTAAATTTTGAACAGCTAATGAGAACAACTGAAGACAGAGAAGAGTTTATATGTACTTAATTAATCGATAAAATAATAGGGTAATGCATAAATCGTAATTAAAAACAAAACTTATTGGTTTCAACTACATCCGTACGGCACGGCTAGTGATGTTAGAAGAGAATATTCTCAAGAGAATATTCTCGGCCAGAAAATTCTCTCGAGAATATTCTCGGCAAAAATTTTCTATATTTTCAAAAACCGAAACAAAAATAAAATCTAGATACGGGCCAAATTATTATAATTTAAAAATATGTAGGTATATTGTTTTTGCCGATCCCATGAACCACTAGCAAGGGTGTTTACAGTTTCAATATTTATTGTTTTGGTGCAATATTAACGTGCAAATATTTAGAATGGTGTTCATTTAAGCAGAGAAGAACAAGTTGAGGAAACTGAGTTTGTAGATAATTTAGCAACTTTAAAATATGGTGATGAGTCGGAGGGTTTGAGTTGGTGATATGAGTTGGGTTGAGTTGGTGATATGAGTTTTATCGGTCTAAGGAGGGATTTTTTGGAAAACCATACGTTGTAAAATCAATTGAAAAACTAGACTTAACCATATGTTGAAAAGGTAGGTACATGTTTCGGAACAAAATTAACTAAAATAGTAGTTGATATTTATATTAAGCATGCCTTCATCCAGTGCAGCGAAGTTTCAGTATGTACTTATGGTTTTTTTATCCACTCCTTTAAAAGGCTCACTGCTGAACGTGCTCGTAAGGTAACTTTTATTGCTTACAATTTAAAATTGTTAGACGTAGACCAATCCATGACTGAGCTGGCCACTCGTGAAAAACAAAATCCCATAACTCATCAGTACATTGAAATGCAGATTGTAGATGACTAGGATGAGCAAATGATAGAAATAGATTCTGTATCTTTTCTGTTTCTTTTGTATCAAAGAAATTTTTTGTTTTCTGTTGTTTTTGTATTTTTGAAGTTATACTTCTTTAGGGGCGATTGAGAGTAAAATTTCATAATACTGCGCGCATGCGCACACAGACAGTATGGCGTTTAGTTGCTGAATCTTTCAAGTTATGTATAAATATATCAGTGCAAGAAAAGGTGTGAAAAGAATATATTAGTGTTTTTAGTAAATATATTTATTATAATTTTTGTGTCTTTGGATTTGTCTTCCTCAGGAGTAAGATGAGTATTATTAAAACATTTTATTGTATATTTATTATACTTGTCTATTTGTTACCGTGAATTGTCATTAGGTATTTACGTCCGAACCGATACAGACACAGTCCTCGTAGCGTATTTGGTATAGCATTCGGCCAGAGATCGAGAGGTCTTGAGTTCGAGTCCGGAGCAATCCTATACTTATTTTTATTTTTTTGAAAGCGGTAAGCACAAAATTAGTTTTGTGTTTAAAAAAATAATTAAAACAAACTGTTTAAAGTATATTTATTTTTAAGAAATCATATACATAATAGAAGTATAACTTCTTACGTGCGTACAAAGTCCACACACATTCCTTTTTTTATATACAAAGAACACTGTTGTTTCGTTTCATAATTTTGTATATAAGATCATGATTTTGAAAACCCTATTTTTCATCTTCAACAATATTCTTAAGTGCGTTATGGGGTTCATTCTCAGAAAATTCGCCATATCGAGAATATTCTCCGATTTTTCATTCTCGAGAATTTTCCAACACTACGTACGGCAATGGTTTATGGCCTTGATGTTAACCCTTAACCTTTATTTGAATATTTGAATTTGTAATGAGCTCCCAGTTGCAAACAAATATACTTTCTTCTTCTTCTTTTGGTACCTATCCGTTGCGGATGATGGCGATCAGCATGGCTATCCTAACTTTGTTTGCTGCTATTCTGAATAGTCTAGTTGTTGATGTGTTGAACCACTTTCTCAGATTTTGAAGCTAAGATATTCTTCATCTCCCTGCTCCTCTCTTTCCAAATACATTACCCTGAAGAATGAGTTGCAGCAAGTCATATGTCTGTTCATTCCTAGTAACATGGCTTCCTCTTTGATGGTGTTAATTACCTCGCATTCCTTGTCCATTCTACGTAGGACCTCAACCTCAACATTAGTCACACGGGGTCCTGGTGAATTCGTAACTATTTTAATCCCCCCATCCTAATTACAGGCCAACTGGACACTGTGGCTCTCAGCTAATTTTTGATAACCCATCAACTACCGGTGAATTTGTAACTTTCATTTTCTAAGTAGTTCTTAACGATGTTGATAAACCATTACCGGTATTCCAGATATATATGTACCTGTATAAATTACCCTCTTTGAAGGTGGTGTAAAAGGTAGATATCCATCATTTATGTATTGTCTCTTAGAAGAGTTACTAGAGAAAACCCAATTAAATTTTGTTAAAATCTAATCAAAGGTTTCGAATTCACCTGTAGAAAGTTGCGAGTTGCCAGGGTCAGGTAGTAGAAAAGTTACGAATTGGCCGGTGTACCTACATTTTAATTTGAAAATGTATGTCATTAAAAGTTGCGAGTTGCCGCGTGTCCGTCACACGATCCACCCACGAAATGCCTCGAGTTTTCTTAAAGAAGCTTCGGAAAGTGTCCATGCCTTTACTCCGTATAATAATGTAGAAGATATAGAGCATCTGATGATAGAGATTTTGGTACCAAGTGGTAAATCGTAACTTCTGAAAAGAGACTTCATCGTTATGAACGCTGTTCTCGCTTTTCCTATGCGTTGTTTTATTTCACAAGAGTGGTCCTATTGGCTGTTTATGTTGGTATCAAGGTATGTGTAGCTATCCACCCTTTCAATTACTTGTTGGTTAACCAAAAGCTGTGTATTTAATATTTGGCGCTTACTGACTACCATGTACTTTGTTTTTTTCGTATTGAGATCAAGTCCGTGTTCTCTACTTATATCTGATATGCGCAACATTATTCTTTGCAAACCATCTAAAATCTAAACTATCTGCAAAAACTACTGCGTCGTCAGCATATCTAATGTTGTTTGGACGCCCTCCGTTGACTAATGTAGTTTCTGTAGCCTTCCTGTAGTTCTCCCAGCGCTTGTTCGAAGATAGGTTCATATACCTATACAGTGGAACCTCGATTATCCGTCTCTCCATTAACCGTCACCTCTGTTAACCGTCAAGGTCCGTACATAAGTTGTATTGAGTACATAAAAAAAAATTTGAGTCATCAATTCATTTTTTTTATTATTACGATAAGCCAAACGAAATTCGCTGAAATGTACAATGCGGTAACAAATGAAGTTATGGCTGAATCAACTGTTTTGTTTTCGTTGACTAAAGATGACTTAAAGGAATGGTTAATTTGTGATAAGGACGCAAACGGCTATAGATTGCTGACAGATGATGGAATCGTTGAAATGGCAAAACAGAGGCTGACGAAACAGCTTCAGAAGCTGACACAAACTTGGAATTTGACAGTGGCGATGTCGATGATGCTTTTTCAACTGAAAAAGATTTGCCTAAAAAGCTAGAGAAGCTGCATCGCACATGCAACCATTCATCGAGTGGTATTCTCGACAAGAAGAATCCAATAAAGTAGATTGCATGATTTTACGCCGATTAAGAAATTCAGCCCTTGCAAAATGTGAAGCATCAGTAAAACAAACAAAGATTTCAGAATATTTTAAACAAAATTCGACATTATTAACACGAACACAAATTCCTCTTATTGTATTATCAAACAAAACAAACAAATAAAATTTGAGAGTTGTATTATCCATTTTTAACTTTTTTTAATGTTCTGTTAACCGTCTTTTCGATTATCCGTCATACCCTTGGTCCGGTGCCCTGACGGATAATAGAGGTTCTACTGTATATTAAATAATACCGCGGACAGAATGCATCCTTGTCTCGCTCCTCTATTTAGGGAGACTGGTCGTCCACTTTAATATTGTCAGTTTGATAACATAAATTATATATAATTCTCAAATCTCTGTCATCTAATCCCGCTTCTTTCAAGATGGTTATGAGTTTTTCATGTTTTACTCTATCAAATGCCTTTTTGTAATCGATAAAACAAATAATAAGTCACGTTTAACATCCCTGCATCTCTGCATAAGCACTTGGATAGCGAATAGAGCCTCTCGTGGGCCAAGCAATAAAGCACTGAACCTCAAAAAAAAAAACGACAAGACGGATCTTAATAATTATTTTTGCATTCGATTCGTGAATGCGCCAGGAAACTTTGTGACCCCGAGCCATGATATAATATTGAAAAACAGCATACAAAAAATTCATTCTTAAAGTGCATCTCAAACAGACAATAAAAAAATTCAGAACTCGTCAATTATCGACGGAAATGAGTTCAATTTTGTTACTCGGGAGGTTTTTGAGATCGCTGAAAACGAATATGACGTCGAAAGTGATCGCCGGAGTACCTAGTGCCTAGGGTACCTACTGTTTACCTCGTTTTGTGGAGTTTTCGGCAAATTGATTAAAAAATTAGTCAAAAATCATTACTCGGGGGGTTTTTGGGGTCGCTAACGACGGATATGACATCGGAAGTGATTTCCGGAGTACCTGGTGCCCAGGGTACCTACTATTAACCTCGTCTTGTGGAGTTTTTGGCAAAGAATTTATTAAATAATTAGTCAAAAATAATTACTAGGGGGTTTTTGGGATCGCTAACGACGAATATAACATCGGAAGTGTTCTACGGAATACGTGGTGCCCAGGGTACCTACTTCTTCTGGAGTTTTCGGCGAATTCATTATAAAAATAGTCAAAAATCATTACTCGGAGGTTTTTGGGTCGCTGACGACGAATATGACATCGGAAGTGATCTACGGAGTATCTGGTATCCAAGGTACCTACCTGTTTACCTCGTTTTCTAGAGTTTTCGGCAAATTCGTTAAAAAATTAGTCAAAATTCATTACTCGGAGGTTTTTGGGGTCTCTGACGACGAATATGATATCGGAAGTGATCTCCGGAGTACCTGGTGCCCAGGGTACCTACTGTTTATCTCGTGACTAATGATTTTTGACTAATTTTTTAATGAATTTGCCTAAAACTCCAGAAGACGAGGTAAACAGTAGGTACTCTGGGCACCAGGTACTCCGGAGATCATTTCCGATGTCATATTCGTCGTCAGAGACCCCAAAAACCCCCGAGTAATGAATTTTGATTAATTTTTTAATGAATTGGCCGAAAACTTCAGAAAACGAGGTAAACAGTAGGTACCCTGGGTACCAGGTACTCCGTAGATCACTTTCGATGTCATATTCGTCGTTAGCGACCCCAAAAACCCCCCGAGTAATTATTTTTGACTAATTTTTTAATAAATTCTTTGCCGAAAACTCCACAAGACGAGGTAAACAGTAGGTACCCTGGGCACCAGGTACTCCGGAAATCACTTCCGATGTCATATCCGTCGTCAACGACCCTAAAACCCCCGAGTAACAAAATTGAACTCATTTCCGCTGATAATTGACGAGTCCTGAATTTTTTATATTGTCTGTTTGAGATGCACTTTAAGAATGCATTTTTGTATGCAGTTTTTCAATACTATATCATGGCTCCGGTTTACAAAGTTTCCTGGCGCAATCACGAATCTTGTCGTTTTTTTTTCGGAGGTAAGGCCGATTTTTGTGCTTTATTGCTTCACCTAAAGGCATCGCGGGATCCGAACTGTGTCCATGATACTTGTTCTTCGCATTTCATATAATATATTCTGCTGTATATCACAGACTATATATAATAGACTTTAGGTATTTAAATAAATAAACGCTTCCCATTTTTACGACAGAGGATGAAAACGATCAACTTGTGAAAGTTGGTAATTTGTTGTTAACTTCAAAGAAAAACGACTTGGCTATTTCAATTCATTACTAAGAGCAAGTAAATAAATTTTCATTTGCAAATACACAAGCATCAGGTATCAGGTGTATGTTTTGTAGAAAGTAATGGCCGTGGAGTGTGTGGGTGGAAATCAATAGACCAGTTACGGGCTCGAGATTCTACTAAATTAATTTATAGAGAGGAGAGGTGCCCACGCCAAATCGAAATTTCTTCGTATACAGGTTGGAAAATAGAAAAGAGGTACAAGTACAAGCGATCTAGAGAAGACGTTCACGCAAAAAATACGAAAATGGAAAGACTATTCTTTTGAGTTGATGAACATATTGTAAAAATTGCGTTTTCCTACGATTACTGGTGTTCATTAATCCCTTCTTTTAATGTGCTACTCGTATACTTTTCTACCCTCTTATGTTTATCTGTTTTCCTATCTTAATACTTTCCACATATGCACTTCGGATCGTTTCGGATTTATTCTCATTCGGTATTGGTTAGTATTCGGATCGTGATAGGGTCCAAAGCTCAATCTGAGGATTTTTCTCAAAAAAAATCGTGAGTTTTCTTTCCATTGTTTTTGTCGGCGTCTACGTTTGAACACACGTGAGTATCAGTCTAACCACTGTTTTATGTATCATGTAGTGGTGTAAGAAGAGAATATTCTCTTGACAGTTGCTACGTCCTTAATGGTGCTAAGACGATACATAAAAAATAAAAATGAAAAATGGAAAATGTGGATACGGCATTTCTAAGTAAACGCGAAACAATGAGTAATTTAACTATGGAAATAATGCTAGACAATTATTTGTTGAAGAATTTTACAAGAATGTCAAAAAGTGATTTCAAACTACATATGTATTAATAAATATTGATTGGGCCAAGAATAGAGAAGAAAGATCAAACATTAGAAACGCAATACCAAACTCAACAAGATTAGCAATTGTTATTTATATATACTAAAAGTTTTAGTTTAATGTATTTATTCACGGGGCACTCCTCTTCCATTTGTCCCATAGTTCCAGAAGTACGCCCAGTTCCACAACTCTGGATGTACTGCATTAATAAACCTTATTGTGATTTCATTTGACCACGTATTCATCTTTTCTTTGTATTTTTTGACAAAACCAAATTAAATTTCAACTGAGTACAGGAAATAAAAAAGAAATACAGAGCCAGCTGCAAAATTTTCCAGAGCAGTTCGACTTTGTCTGCAACTCATCAGGCACTGCAATAGTGTTCAAATACCAGTAAGATTTGGGTCACATGGCTCAGCCAAACAGTGATATTTTCATTAGATGGCTGTAGTGTTGCCAGAAACATACCAAATATATATTTTCGGCAACATATTGCTTCAAAAACTTGCCCGTCTAAATGCCCCTTTAGACGTAGACCAATCCATGACTGAGCTGGCGACTCGTGAAAAATAAAATCCCACAATTTCTCATCAGTAAGTACATTGAAATGTAGAATTTAGATGACCAGGATGAGCTAATGATAGAAATAGATTCTGAACCTGAGGCCTCATATTTTTCTGACTAAATCACCACATCCATTACTTGCATTATTTTGTATATAATTTCATGATTTTTAATACCCTACTTCATCTTCAACAATATCGCTAAGTGCGTCATAGGGTTCATTCTCAGAAAATTCTCCATATCGAGAATATTCTCGAGAATATTCTCTGATTTTTCATTCTCGAGAATTTTCCAACACTAGTATCATGAATATTGATCTGACTAGATTTAATAGTGTTCTGAAAGTTCTGCCATTACATTGCACATCTGATCCCTTTTAATGCTCTTATATGCTTGTCGGAAATCCATGGAGACATTGTGGATAGTTGTATTGAATTCCTATCCTTTTTCAATGCCTGTCCTTCATGATTATTGATGCATCTTTCCATTGTAGTCTGTGATCTTTGTCCCAGTCATGTTTTTTGCATGTCTCGGATTTCTCGAAGTCTCTGTTCTTGATTTATGTTTCATGCCCGTTAACCCTGACACTTCCCAAGTAGCACAATAAAAACACTTTAGTTTTGTTTAGGGTTTATAAAGGTTTTATTGTGGTAAATAAGAAGATTATGGTTTTAAAGTGACCTCGTAGATATACTGCCAGAACATTAAAACTGTTAAGCATTTGTCACTAATATGTTGCAATTAATCTTAATAGATAATTTGTCTTATTGTAGTTTTAAAATGGTTTACTCTCAGTTCACTTTAAAACTAATCAGTTTTATGAAGAACTTTCGGACTGTTTGGTTTTATTAGATTCTAGTTTGTGACCTTTTAGTTTTATTGCAGTCTTAACGATTCTCCTAATATAACTAATAAAACCTATTATTAAAACTACTTGATCTCAAGACTATTATGTCAGTAAATCATATATGCCTTAAAACTATTTTTTTAGTTTTCTTTAAAGTTGCTTTCTTAAAAGCTATTTTTAGGCTGTATTAAAACCAAACGCTCGTAACTGAATCAATTTGGTTATCGTAAAGACTAAACTATGCTTCTTGTTAGAAATAATAAAACTAAAATCATCCCCTCTTTTTTCATGTCCAAAATGGTCGGCCATTTGTTTTAGAGCGTAACAGTGGTGTAGTGGTGTTTTAAAAAGTGGAATACAGTTAGTATGGAAGAAATAAGTAGCAAGTATGTACTTAAAATATAAACGAACTGTTCATTACGGCTTATGTTTCAAAGAATACAACACACACCGCACTACGACGCCTCGATTTTAAGGATGGATTCACATTAAAACCGAGTGGCATTATTGACAGCAGCATTAAAATAAACGGTTTTATTTCCAAGGCAACCTTGCTTTTATATAGGATAATGCTCTTGGAAAGTATAAAATAAAACCATTTGATCTTAATAATTCTCTGTCGATAGACTAAACAGTTTTATTTGGTTTTCGGCCATACTGCTTTCTGGAGATGCTGAAAGCCATGATATATTACAATATAAGGCTTACATAAACATTATAAATGAGCGACTTAAAGACATAAATTTGATTTATTTTAACATTAAAACATTAAAATTGTAGATAAAATTATTTTTTTTAAATTAATATTTTTCGGATTTAAATTTTTTTATTATTATTATTTTTTAATCGCCAAAAGTCAGAAATTTTAGGGCGCGTGAGTTATTTAGACCTATTTTTGTTAACATTATTAATAAAGTTGGATGCGCAAGTGTTTTTCTAACTTGACAGTCCGAAATAACCAAGTACTTTTTATTATTTTATGGCTACAAATACGTATCTACCTATCATAAAACATGTAAAAATTTGTTGGCTTATATAGAGTATATGGGTTTAAAGAATCATTTAATATGGTAAATTGTCTTTAAAAGTCTCCATCTAAGAAACCTTTTTAAGTTTGCTATAAAACTGCCTGCACTTAAAGTGTCTTTTAACATGGTTTTAAAAGCACCTTCACAGCAGCGTTAAAACCAGTTGCTTAAGAAAACAAAGTTTTAAGAAGGTTTTTATTTTTGCTGAAACTCCCACTCTTTCAGAGTGGGCCCTTTTATGCTGAAAGCGGTTTTATTGCAACCTTAAGTTTTACTTAAAAACCAATTGGTTTTAATTTTAGTTTTATTCTACAGTTTTAAAGCATTCTTAAAAGACTTAATAAACCCGTTCGGTGCTACTTGGGTTAGGCCCAGACCAGATGGGCCACTCTGCAGCGCTATTCTGTGGATCCACAGAGTGGCTGGAACAGATCGTTTTGAAGGGTGCGGCGTTTAATGTAATGGGTGAGAAAAAACAGTAAGAGTAATCAAATGATTAAAAACTTGCCTAATATTTTTTAAAAAAGTGTGTTCGTCAAAATCAGTGTTTGTAATATCCACAGTTTTAAATATTTTATAAAATTTCAACGCTTTTAAAAATACCAATAAATGGAATTAAGAAGAACCAGACAAAAACAGCTATATCACAGAAAGAAGCACATAAAAAATCAACCAGTACATCTGGTATCCTAAAATAGTTTGATACAACCTGACAACTCAGTGAAAGTGAGAAACATGTTAGTTTGCAACCCCCTTTTAACGGATATCTTATCGTTTTGTTTTCAACAACAAACAATAAAACCTTTTTTGACCTAGGATGGGACCCCACCATTTAACATAAATTAACAAACAAGATTGTAAGTATTTGTTTTGTTCAGTTCAAATGCATCCAATGTATAATAAAATGTAAATATAAATAGAGAAAACATTGCTTATGGGATTTATTCTTTTCGATAGGGCTACCTTCTTTAAAATCAGAAACAAATAATTCAAAGATGACGTCCCACGCTTTTCCTTTTAATGCCTTATAAATATGCCCTCGGGTTCTTGTATCACATATATCCGGTCTGTTTTGCACTTCAATCAAAAACCGTTCCGAATCGAAATTCATTTTAGTTGCTCACTCTATAAATTCTCGTAAACATCTGCAGCAGCTACAAAAGTGGTCCGTGTAAATGGCGTTTGCCACTAGTGGACGCCACTATCACCGACTGTGGCTGGCCACAGTCGCTCGTCTGGGGTGCGACTGTGCGACGTCCACTTCACAGATCTCAGAGATATTAAAATGATCTTTTTTTGAGAACTATTGAGACCGTCAAATATTAGTTGTGTGTCATTTTCATTTTCATTACACCAATAATTGTAGCTTACATCGATATAAAATATAAACATAATATTTAAACAATGTGTGGATACCATGGCAACTTTGTCACTTATATGATTTGACGTGATTATATTTCACATTATTCACAAGGTTTGTGATTTCAGTGTCCTTTGTTTTGGCACATAATTTCACTATTTCCAGCAAATGCAAATAAAAGCAATGCAATGGCGTCGAGGTTTTTCCAACAATAACGCATAATCTTCTTAAATGCATCGACTACCAATATAGGCCTGGATCCCGCGTACCAAAAAAAAGTTTATTAATAGCAAGCTGAAAATTTGTTAATAGCTTAACGGTGTCTAGTCGGACAAACTTTGATGTATGGGAACACTGGAACAGGGGAAGTTTTAATTGTGGAACGTGTCATCCTGACAAGTTTATGATTGTGAAAACTAGCAGGTTGTTTTTAAGTTTATTCAATGGCAAACTTAATATACCTAATATATAAAAAAAAAATTGTCCGACAAATATGTTGGGCATTTTAATAAGTCCGACACGTAGAACATGTGTCGGTGGTAAATAGCGGTCTGATTTTTGGATGAGCGTTTAATGAAAGGTTAACAAATCAATTGGAAGTTCCATCCGACAAAATACATGGGACGTTTTCGTAGTTTGGCGTTCGAAACCTGTAACCTGTTCCACAATTAAACCTTCCTCTGTTCCAGTGTTCCGGTACATCAAAGTTTGTCCGACTAGACACCGTCAGGCCGGCCACTCACTATCAGGTACACCTGAACAGGTAGACCTGTCCGGTGTACCTGATAGTGTGTGGCGGATCAGGTCGCAGAGGTTAGTTATTCCTGCCACACACTATTAGGTACACCGAACAGGTCTATCTGTTCAAGTGTACAAGCTAATTAACAAATAAGCTATTAACAAATTTTCAGCTTGCTATTAATAAACTTTTTTGGTACGCGGGCTCCAGGCCTAATAGGTAAAACAATGTAATGGCGATAAGCACACAATATCAGGTGTGTCGCTGAATTAATCGACAATGGCGATTACGTAGGTACTGTATGTTCCGATGTTTTCTGCCGAAGGTCAATATTGGTGTGACCCCTGTGTAAATAAAGATAAATCGTGTAAGGTCACCGAGCAAATTTGTATAACAATGGCGGATTTTGCATTTATTGTTTCGTCTAGCCAACAACTCCAAAACGCAAATGTACAAAAAATACCCGTTCGGATGAAATATTCATGATTTTTTTACTTTTATTTGTCTTTTTGAGTAAATTAATTAGAATATTTCTGTAGATGCTAAAGGCTGGGTGTGCCGAGCAAGCATCAATTAAGGAGTGTTAAGAAAACAATTGGTACTTATGTGCAAACAAGTATTTCATGTTGGATCTAGACACACAGGTTAGTTCTATGTATTATCTTTGCCTACTCGATAGGAATTGGCAACCAACATTTCATAATTCTGTCTGTATTTCGTTCATTCGCCATGGCGTCCTATTCTTGGGTGAGGTTGTTTACTCCTCAATGTCATTTATAGCTTGCCGTGTGTCTTTTGCTGCTGTCCTGACTCTTTTCCATTTCTTACTGTCCTTTCACTGAACTTTCCAGTCTTTACCATTCATTGCTCTTATATCTTAGCTTAGAGCCATGTTATTCCTGTATTTTGCATAATTCTCAAGCTATTTTTTTTTAATGTCAAGTCTCACATTTTTTGCTCTTAAGTACTTGTCATATAAACTCCTGCCGCTTTTTTGCCCTTGATGGATTTTGAACTGGATTGTTCTCCTAGAAACGTGGACAAATCTTCGTTTCTGTCTCCCTTTCTTTCTCCCATTTTTTTTACTCCAGGTGTTTGACACCTGAACTAGTATTACATATCCAGAATTATAATGATTGCCATTAATCTGTAGGAAATATTATTCACCAAGAAATAGTCAAGAAACTGGGACTTCTACTACAAGCAAGCCATCTCCATTATTATCAATACCTCCATGATTAAAATGATTGAAAACGACAACTACAAGCTATACTGAGACCATGCTGTGCTCATAGAACAATCAGTGGAACATAATAGCCCGGATCTCATACTGGGTTAGTCCAGATTAAGCCATACGGTTCTCACTGCCACTAAGGGGAAAATTCACTCATCCCAGATACCAACGGTATCAAAAGGATTGAGCTCTGATGGGGCTCTTTCCGTGTTATCGAGCTCTAGGCAACTTGGTATGCTGGAGTATCTTCTATACCAAAATTTTCGTACACAACGGTGTAACCAGGATGACCTCCTAGGTGTACCCCCTAAGGGGGGGGGTTACAATAATACTAGAGGGTCTCTGAGGGGCATGGAATAGTAATGGTGTTAAGCGTATATAGCTCAAAGTACATCCCAATGGGGGAGTTATGATTTCCAAAACCCCCCTGGTTACGCTACTGTCTTACACATCTGGACGTCGTGAGTAGTACAGTTTTCTGCATGGTCTTATAGAGATTTTCGGACCCAGTTTTTTTATGTTTTCTAGGGGGTTCTTTGAAACGACTCCAGTAGTAGAGAGAATAATAAATATTGTCTGGGTACTTTCCATTCTCGATTGTCTTCGTATTTGAATTTCCAGATCTCTGCACTCGGCAATCTTTTCACTGTATTTAACACGCAGGCAATTGTTGTTAGGTATCGCCACATCAATTATTGTTTCTGGTCTTATTATTAGTATTATTATTCTAATGGTTTGCATTCCCATCAGGTCACCGTACCAGTTCAGTTGTTTCTTCGTTATTTTATTCGCGGTTCTCCATTGCTCATTCCAATCACATTGGCCACATTTTCGTCTCAAAACGATGGACATAACTAATGTCCAAAAGTTCAAACGTATCACTGAGCAAATTTTGATGACTTCCTACAAATTCATCCTCTATGCTGTGCTGTTCTTATTAAGGTTTGAAGATCTTGTTCTGTCCAATCCTTAATGTTACCCAGCCAGCTTATTTGTCGTCTGCCAGGACCCACGCTCTCCTTCCCTTTTTCCTTACATTATTAGGTAAAGTTCTGAGTATCTTTTGTTCCTGAATATAATATGACCAAGATAAGATGGTTTCCGTTTTTTAACAACTTTTACATGGTCACAATTTCTAAAATCGCAAAACTAGGTCAGAAACTCGTGACAGGCGTAAAGGTGGCAAACAAATGACATATAAAATGGTATTTAATGTAACTTTTATTCATCCTCTGCAATGGAACTTTATATTCGAGTAGTGCACAATTTACTACATTAAACTCCTACACTTAAAACGGTCTAGAATTAATACAGCTCATAAAAAGAAGCTTGTAGAAAAAGAAAAAGCTCAAAGAAAAAAAACATCACGAGTTCGTCATTTCTCTTATTCATAATTTCGCGTAACTAAACGTTGAATAGAGAATTTTAAATTATTTAGGCACTGGCTGCATACTCACTATTACGTAGACTGGTTCGACTTCAAAAGCGAGTTATTTTTATACCAGAAGTGGAAATATACCTCCGCGTTTCTGTTTAGAAAATATCTTGACTTTTACCTCCCGCTTTGTTTTCTGCCTTTGTGTGAACATAATTTGATTTTGCGGTAAAACGATGGAAGTAGAGATGGGCGAACTTTCAGGAACTGTAAAAATAGTAACAATGCGAAGACTGTAGGCATTATTATTAATGCGAATGAATAATGCAAGCTGTAAAAATTACTACATATTAAACTACTCCATGAAAGTTCACAGATGGGTCCAGAATGGCCGAGCGGGCAGGTGGTGGAGTCGGATTTGAGTCTACCAGGCTCTCGGCTCTCATTAGAGCTTCATGATATTCTATAAAAATATCGATATTGTATTGATATCGTATCGAAAACCAATACAATACCGATACAATACATACCTGAGCAATATTAATGTCGATGCGATACTCATTTTCTGAAATCAATACAATACTCTTGTATTGTCGATACTCTTGCCTCGATATTATTAAAAATATCGATAACGAGAAAAAAATATAACGCTACAGTTGTTTTGGTTATATTTTGCGGAATAGGTATTTAGATCATAATTATTTACATAAAAGTATAAGTGATCTGCAACCCAAGCATCAGCTGTTATAATATTATGCACTTGAGTGCCTAAACTTGAAACTCTTGAGAGTGAGTAAATCACATCATCTTTGATTACACTGTTTATATCATGTGGCATTTGTGGCAATATTATGGAAGTGAGTAATAATGACGCAAAAATAGAGTTCAACAAATACTGAATTGTGATTGATTCCGATAAATTATGCATAGAACTGTTAAAAAAACATTTATTTTATTGGATTAAAGTAGATTACTTACACCAGAATGTTTAAATCTGCATTTTTTTCCTTTAAAAAGGGTGGATTTCACCCCTAAAATGCAAAGAGCGCAAGTTGACACCATATCACTTTTATTTCTTGAGGTATCCTCTAGCTCTAACTACTCACCAATTTTCAGGGGAATCAACGAAGGTTCAACGAAATCGGAGGTAAAAATCTTCGATGATTGCACTTTCATAAATATAAAAAATAATTTTAAAACAGGGGTGGATTTCACCCCTAAAATGCAAAAATTGGCACTATGTCATCTTTGTTCCTTCTAACCGCCCACCAATTTTTAAAAGAATCTATGGAGGTTCAACGAAGCTCAAATCCACCTTCAGTGATTGCAGTATGTATATTTTAAGAGCTTATAAAGATAGTGATAAATCAATAAAGAATAGTTTTTGTTTTATTAATTTAATGTCCTCTTAATTATGCGAAGGATTATTATATATTTAATAATCCTTTTTATGTCGATATGTTATCGAGTATTGTATAGATATCGTATCGAAATCAATATCAATACGATATTTTTATAAGAAAGTATTGCCGATATCGATACTGGATACGATACTTCATTGGCATAGCATAACCAATACAATACTCAATACTTAAAAAGTATCTATATTGTATCGTATCGTGAAGCTCTAGTTCTCGTGTATAAGTCTTTCAGGCCGAGTTCTTTGCGATCCTGGTATGTCCTCAAGAGATTACAGACAGGGCTTACTCAGGCAGGACCATCTCTATCTGCTCTGACAGCCAGGCAGCGCTAAGGGCTTTGGAAGCGCCCAAGATCAGCTCTAAGGTGGTTCTTGAGTCCAAGAGAGCACTGGATGATGTTGCTCTGACCAACAGGGTTAGGTTGGTATGGGTACCGGGACACACAGGTGTGGAAGGCAACGAACGGTCTGACACCCTGGTAATACGGGGCTCATCCACATTGCCTGTGTGACCCGAACCTGTGATTGGTTCCTTCCTCCCGAACCCTTCAGTACTGATTGGGGTAGTCTCAGGGAGCTTCTTCTGCGGAGGTTCCAGGACTCCTGGGCCTTATGGCTTTCTGACAGACATGGGAGCCCGGTGCAGCCTGGTCCCCTGAAACGCCGAAGACCAGGTTCTTAAGGACCTGTCTCTGCCCCGATGTACCATACCATACCAAACTACTCCATAATAAGCTTAGTCTATTCAAAATACTTTCTCCAAAATACTACAACTATCTTAATAGATTGTTTTTTAGTAAGTAGTTTAATGAATAGAACATGCAATCACATGGTAATAAGTTGGGACAGTTAGGAGGATGTTCTAAAGCTTTCTTCTTCGCCATTCATTTCTTTATTGACGGTTAAAGTTACATTTCACCTGATGAGTTGATGAAGAGTCCCTTCATATTTGAGTAAATATGAAGGTTTTCCTCCTCTATATTTGGTTTTCACTTGGTATTTGTCGATTTTTCAGTTTTTGGAATGTTTCTTTAATGCTTTGTTCTGCAGAAGTTATGAATAAATGTCATATACTACATACTATTTAGAGCTCGTTGATTTCTCTATATACAGATTTGCCTTTATAGTATAGTCAAGGCTAAAGAACGACTATTCGCGGTGTGCAAGTACTTGAAGAGAATTGAGAAACGATCGTGCGCGAATAGCGGAGAAATATTGCAACTTTCTTAAATAATTCATATTGTCAATTGAAATTGCCAAATTGACGTACATTTCATATCTACTGTCATTGAAGAAGAAAAATTATATGTTGCTCCAGAATATTGATATGATATGCAATTATTATATAAAGGTAAATTTAATTAATTGTATTTTGCTTGCAGTACTGCATTTTAATAACTAATTTTATTTACTACATACAATTGTTCACGTTTTAATAACATAACCTGAATCTTATTTTTTCTTCTTATTATTTTTTTGGACTATGGCCTTCACAATTATCCAGTAACCAGGACTAATATAATTGGCCAATATAATTAAAAGTGCGAATAAAGTTGCAGAGCGTAGAAATAGGTGTCGCTTTGCAGAAGTTGCACGGCCCCAATAGGGAGTCACTATGAATTAGTTATTATAAATGGATAAAAAACTGCATGAGTAATTTTCTCCGAATTGACAAAGTCAGAGTAACATCAACGATTGAAAGATGTTGCTAAACATGGCAGTGTTTAAAAGACAGACACCTACGAAGACCATAAGATGCTTCCTGTCTGGTACGCTTATCTAACAAAAACAAACATCTATATAGGCTAGATTAAGATTATTATTAAATGTCTAATTACTATATAATTAAGATGTGTAAAGTTGCTTCATGTTCGACGTTAAATCAGAAAAAAATCCATTATGATCTGAATTTTCAATATATACTCGTCTTTACATTACATAACAAAATCCATTATGATCTGAATTTTCAATATTTACTCGTCTTTACATTACATAACACGTAAATAGTGTTTTTTAATAGATACACATTAAAGTCACGAATATATGCATGGTTTCGCGTTATTATTCGAATAAAGTAAACTTGTAATGTCGTCTTAAAATATTTTAGCGATGTTCAAGGTTAATCAAACATGTATTTATTTTAAAATCATACTAGTAGGAAAGGTATACAATTAAATATGTATTCACATTCTCAATACTTTTAATACTCATTGAACAAATCTAATTGTTTATATGGAAGAAATAGAAAAATCTCATAAAGGATACATGGTACATCCCACAACATAGAAAATAACTTGTAATGTTTTTTTACTATAAATCTCTGCCAATTTTCCATCTTTACAGCAAAATAACAGGATCGGGTCTTGAAATTTGAGAAGCGAAAGAAAAGTACAAATTCCTTAGATTATCCAAGTGGGAAAAACAAATAACTAAGGAACTACTTAAGTGAATGATACAAAGTCCGGAATGCAAGGAAAAACAACAGTACAATTGGTATATTGCTGTTAGAGTTAATGTATTAATAACAGCAGTTTCCAAATTCTTATTCCATAGCTTCCATTTCACAATTAAAAGAAACCTAAATTTCCTCCGCATAAATTTTCCTGTCATCAAGAAGAGTGAGATGCAAAGAGACGGAAGAGATTTTACGATTTCCTGGAGTCGGAATTTTTATACACTTTGGTTCATTTGTACGACTTTTATTAACGAAACGAAATGTTTGATAGATGTGAAAACTCAAGAAAAGGCTAGCCAGGTCAGTATTCATGCACAGAAATCAAAATTTAGAAATGAGAAAAGAAAATATAGAATGCTGTTGAAAAAATAGCTTTACTCCACTAACTGGAAGATTTGTTTTGCTGTCTTGTTGAAACCACAGCTCTTGAACATCATGGTTGTTCAATCGAGAATTGAAAAGTCAGTAATCATGGTTCTATAGCGGTCAAAATTGACTGTAACGTTCTGGTTAGCATCGTTTTTGAAGAAGTTCGGACCAATGATTCCACCAGCCCGTAAAGCACATCAGTCAGTTTTTCTGGATGTAATGGTTTCTCAACACACACTTGAGAATCATCTTCACCATAAGACATTCAACCAAAAGTGAGTTTGATCGCCAAACAAAATTTGCTTATGAAACTCAGGATCAACGACAATCTCGTTTTGGTCCATTCGTCGAATTTTTGCCTTTCTAGGTGATCGTGTAGCTTCGATTCTTGCATGAGTTGGATTTTGTAAGCACGCAAACCAAGATCTTTCCGCAAAATCTTCCACAAAGTGGATGGACAACTATCCAACTGCTGTTCACTGTACTGTGCGGCTAGACTGATTAGGATCTTTCCCTGTGCTACGTTCTGCAGCAGCAACAACTTCTTCTGTACTACGCACTGTACGACGTTGTTGTGGATGCGTATTATCATTTGGAGTAAACGTAGTGGGAAAACGTTCTATGGTTAATCGAATTAAGTGCTTTGATGGACGATTATGTTGACCATAAAATGGGCTTAGTGCGCGATAGTATTTCGAACAGAACCATGATTTTCAAAATAAATTTGAACAATTTTGAAGCGTTGTTCAGGCGTCAATCTATTCATGCTGAAATGCCAAACCATACTTAACATAAATTACTTGACGGCTATCAAAATTATCGTCAGTTAAAGAAGTGTGGCTAACCTACATTTCTATACCTCTAAATAAAAACACCCTTTACTTCGCAGTATTTATACAGTGCTAGTCAAAAGTCCGTATCCCTCTCGTATCATTTGAACGGTTATACCTATAATAGTGAAATTTGGAGGAAGGAAATAAACGGACGTAAGCTTCTTAACTGGTCATGACAGGTGACGTAATTATGACAGATGACTTTACAGCGCCACTGTGACAGATAATTTTAAATGGGACCTTATGGCAAGTGATTCCTCGTTTGAAAGGTATTGAAAATACCTATTCAGTCATACTAAGTTTGTTTGAGTTTAAGCTAATATTCATGAATAAATGAAATAAATATAAAATTGTAGTTTCGCATTTAATTAATAAAAATTCAAAATTCTGCATATGATTACTTGTCAAAAAGGTTGACGTTGACGTAAAAACTACTAGAGAATTGAAAAACGTCAACTTTTTTAACAAAAAAACCATAGGCGAACATTTGAATTTGTATTAATTAAATGCGAAACTACAATATTATATTTATTTAATTTATTCACCAAAATAAAAATCAACTAGAACCCAAAAAAATTAGTATGACTGAATATAATAGGTATTTTGAATACCTTTCAAACGAGGTGTATCGCTTGCCATAAGGTCCCACTTAAAATTATCGGTCACAGTGGTTCTGTAACGTCATCTGTCACTATTACGTCACCTGTTATGACTAGTTAAGAAGCTTACGTCCGTTTATTTCCTCCCTCCAAATTTTACTATTATAGGTATAACCGTTCAAAAGATACAAGGGGGGGGGGGGGAGAGTACGGACTTTTGACTAGCACTGTATATAATTTTATATCAATATGAATTAGCCAAACTACAACACTTTTGCATTACGACTACAAGTATAAGAGAATAATTTTATTGTGATTGTTGTACTATGATTTTATTACCACTCTTTTATTGGTCCATAAAATCTCTTCGCAGAAAAATGTATCATGCAACTGTGCACATTTGGCGTTCGTATAAATATTATGGCAATATGTGCCTTTTCGTCTACAAAATGTGCATAAACAAACATTCAATATGCATCGGAACTGAAGAAAGCGCATATCTGTGTGAATATTAGTCTTGAAATATACATACATACATTGTTGATTATAATTTTCGCCATAATTCTTAATGGTCTAAGAGCTAGCAACGTTTTCGAGAAACTATTTTAAGACAGCTGATTCTTTCATATATTGTTCCCTATGCTTCCTCGAACACCGTACCGGCCATCTGGCTGCTGATAAAGGTTGCGTTCATTACTGCGCAGCACACCTGTACAGGTAAATACAAAATCGGGGTGATTGATTAGTGTGATAAAGCTTAGTGGATCCGCTATAGTAATAGATAAAATAAAAGTTAATAACAAAAATTGTAGCCAACTTTGAGCTTCACATTACAAAATTAGTTAGAATGTTACAGGGTGTTTGATATCATAGTGGCAGACCAAACTTATGTTTTTTTAAATGGAACACCCTATGTTCTATTTTATATTCGAAATCCTGTTAACTTCTGCATCCAAAAAATATAAAGGTTTGTTATGTTATACAGGGTATTTACAAAGTTATAACCAATGTTCTACGAAAATCGTAATAAGTTCAGTTCCCTGTATAAATAAAAATAAGCACAACAGCAATGGTTTATTGGTGCCATATTTTTTTGTTGATTGTCAAAGTTTATAAAAACGGTCGATATTGCTAATTTTCTGTATATCGAATACAGGATGAGTCAAAACGCAAGTACATTATTTTCTCAGTAATTTTAAATATAACACCTTCTTGCTCTGAAAAATGAAAATATCTCGAAAACTAACAAATTTAGGCATAGGAAATATTATACAAAAATTAAAGTACGGTAATGATACTTGCCAGAAGTTCTACGGAGTATAAAAAAGAGAAAACTTGAATACTTAGGCCACCTGATGAGAGGACAAAAGTACACATTCCTACAAAATATAATGCAAGGAAAAATCCAAGGACGAAGAAATCCAGGCCGTAGAAGAATGTCCTGGATGAGAAATTTGAGAGAGTGGTTTGGCTGTACCACTAACGAATTGTTCAAAACAGCAGTAAATAAAATTAGAATCGCCCTAATGATATCCAATCTCCGATAGGAGAGGCACTCAAAGAAGAAGAATGATACTTTTCGATGGTGATATAAAATACAGGGTGTTCCATTTAAAATTTCTGATAAAAGAATGTACTTGCGTTTTGACTCACCCTGTATTCGATATGAGGAAAATTAGCAATATAAACCATTTTTATAAATTTTGACAATCAACAAAAAAATATAGCACCAATAAACCATTGCTGTTGTGCTTATTTTTATTTATACAAGGAGCTGAACTTGTTACGTTTTTCATAAAAAAATGGTTATAACTTTGTAAAAGCCCTATATAACTTAACAAACCTTCATACTTTTGTGATAGGAAAGTTAAGAGAATTTCGAATATAAAATAAAATACTTATAGGGTGTTCCATTTAAAAAAAAACATAAGTTTGGTTTGCCACTATGTTATCGAACACCCTGTAACATTCTGACTTATTTCGTAATGTAAAGCTGAAAGTTGGCTACAATTTTTGTTATCAACTTTTATTGCTATCTATTACTATAGCGGATCTACTGAGCTTTATCGCACTCATCAACCACCCTGTATATTAAATTTAAATTATTTTAGGACGAAACATTTTTTGTCATTACTTTTTAAACCGCAAAAATGTCTGACAATTATAGTTCATATTTCTAATAATGTTTAAAAAGTAATGACAAAATAATTTTCGTCTTACATTAATTTTAAATTCGATGTTTACCTGTACAAATGTGCTGCGCAGTAATGAACGCAACCTGTATCAGCAGCCAGATGGCCGGTACGGTGTTAGAGGAAGCATAGGGAATAATATATTAAAGAACCAGTTGTCTTAAAATAATTTTTTTTTCGACGTTGCATAAAAGACTAGACTACATTGTCAGCGTGTTTTAGTTACCGACCAAAGGCTGCAAAAGATGTACAGTGAGATACTGTATTTTATAAAAAAAACAGATAAATTTATTAACAATAATTAATAATAATGATTAAAAAATAACAGTTCCGTTTTTGAGGTATGATTTATGCTCATTTATACATTTGGTGGTCTTGAAGTTTCTCCCATATAGAAATTGTTTCATTCACAGGGTATTTTATTAGTGTAGGAAACAAAGGTTGAACCTTGCAAAATGGACACAAGTCCGGTTTTATTTTTTTTCTGAAATATTAAGGGGTGCTTATTATAAGACTAACTTTTTCTGAAAAAATTTCGCCCCGGAATCCCCCTTTTCACCCCTTTAAAGAGGGTAATTTGTGGTTTTTGAGGAACGTAGCCCTTCTTGTACCTTTTACAAAAAATTTCTTTTATAGAAATATGAAGGGGACTATATTTTCTACGATTTATTTTTGACAGCATCTGTCTATCATCCACTCTTTAGCGGGGGTGGCGCAACAAAGTTGACAAGTTTTAAAAAAAGATGTTTTAAAAAAATATATATTTTTCCCTAACTGTAACGGAAATTAAGAAGAAATCCTGCGACAATTATTTACAAATAGTTGATTGATTTTTCGGTATACGTTTCACTTAAGGGTAATTGCCCTCTTTTTAATTACAGGGTGTTACATTTTAAAAAACCCCTTTTTCTACCATCTGAACCGTTTATGATAGAGTCAAAAGACTTTCAGCGATTACCCATATACTGGTGATAATTTACAAATTTGTATAATGCACCCCCATGTTTTCCCCGGAACCACCCCAAAAAAAGAAGAATTAATAAATAAAGTGATTTTCTTGGAATCCTTCACACACAATGCCCTTTATTAATATACTTCATATATCATTTTGTGCACGTTATTATTACCCATGCATGGACACTAAAAACGATTTCCTAGTGCAACCCCTGTAGCCAAAAAAAAATAAATAAAATGAGGGGTTGAAATTTTTTTTTTGTTTTTTGAATTTTGGTCCATATGGGCATATGCTTCATCAATAGGGCTTTTCAAAAATATATATATGGTTATTGCAAAATCCCTGCGGAAACCACCCCTATCCTTGAAAATATACTGCAAAAACTAGCCCTATCCCTTGGCGAGCATATTTTTACGAATTTCTGATTACCTATGCATTCTTTTTAAACAAAACTTAGACAAGGTTAAAGACCACTATTTACTCTAAAAATTAGGTCCCATTCATTTTTTTCGTATAAACAACCGTTACGGCACAGTGGCGCCGTAAACCTCATACATTTTTTGGCGGGCTCCAGTTTTTGTTTTTTTTTTTTCGTCATCTGTTCGTTTTATTGATAAAGTACTTATGTAAAATAAAACAACACAGTGCAACCTACAAATTATGACTTATGCACATTTTACAATCTTTGCGCCCCAAAGCCACAGTGGTGGCCCAAAATCAATTTTTGCATATTTTCGCCACCTACACGCATATTATTGCATTAATGCTACCTTAATAGCACAATATTTACCCTTAGGTGGTCACTAAGCAGTGGCGGATCCAGGGAGGGGTGATGGGGGTAATCACCTCCCCCCCTCTCAAACCAGGTGATATTATATTCAAAGATTATAAAAATATTCATTTATTTTTATAGAAATTTAGCCTTATGCTTCATATGCACAATTGGCACCCCCTCTTAACGCTACTGGATCCGCCACTGTCGCTAACGCATAAAAAGTACGCCATTCTTATTAAATTAATAATATAAGTATTTCTATAAAAATAAATGAATATTTTTATAATCTTTATATATAATATCACTTGGTTTGAGAGGGGGGATGATCGCCCCCATTACCTCTCCCTGGACCCGCCACTGCTTAGCAATCACTTAAGGGTGAATATTGTGCTATTAAGGTAGCATTCGGTAGGTGGCGAGAATATGCAAAAAATGATTTTGGGACACCACTGTGGCTTTGGGGCGCAAAGAATGTAAAATGTGCATAAGCCATAATTTGTAGGTTACACTGTGTTGTTTTATTTTACATAAGTACTTTATCAATAAAACGAACAGATGACGAAAAAAAAAACAAAAACTGGAGCCCGCCAAAGCATATATGCGCTTTACGGCGCCACTGTGCCGTAACGGTTGCTTATACGAAAAAATGAATACGACCTAATTTTTAGAGTAAATGGTAGTCTTTAACCTTGTATCAGTTTTGTTTAAAAATAATGCATAGGTAAAGAGAAAATCGTAAAAACATCCTCGCCAAAGGAATGGGGGTAGTTTCTGCAGTATATTTTCAAGGATTGGGGTGGTTTCTGCAGGGATGTTGCAATAACCATATATATTTTTGAAAAGCACTATTGATGAAGCATATGCCCATATGAATCAAAAATAAAAGAAACAAAAAAAAATTTGAACCCCCCATTTTATTTTTTTTTGGCTACAGGGGTTGCCCAAGGAAATCGCTTTTGGTGTCCATGCATGGGTAATAATAACGTGCACAAAATGATATATGAAGCATATTAATAAAGGGCATTGTGTGTGAAGGATTCCAAGAAAATCACTTTATTTATTAATTCTTCTTTTTTTGGGTGGTTCCGGGGAAAAAATGGGGGTGAATTATACAAATTTGTAAATAGCACCAGTACATGCGTAATCGCTGAAAGTTTTTTTACTCTAGCATAAACGGTTCAGATGGTATAAAAAGGGGTTTTTTAAAATGTAACAGCCTGTAATTAAAAATAGGGCAATTACCCTTAAGTGAAACCTATACCGAAAAATCAGACACCTATTTGTAAATAATTGCCGCAGGATTTCTTCTTAATTTCCGTTACAGTGAAGCAGAAATATATTTTTTTTAAAAACATCTTTTTTTAAAACTTGTCAACTTTGGGGCGCCACCCCCGCTAAACGGTGGATGATGACATATGCTGTTGGGAATATGTCGTAGAAAATATAGTCCTCTTCATATTTCTATAAAAAAAATTTTTTGTAAAAGGTAAAGAAAGGGCTACGTTCTGCAAAAACCACAAATTACCCCCTTTAAAGGGGTGAAAAGGGGGGTTCCGGGGCCGGGGCGAATTTTTTCAGAAAAAGTTAGTCTTATAATAAGCACCCCTTGATATAACAGAAAAAAAATAAAACCGGACTTGTGTCCATTTTGCAAGGTTCAACCTCTGTTTCCTACACTATATAGATGGAGTTCTGATCTCTCCTGAAATGGCGCTGAGCCGCTCACATAGCCAGATATCGCCGATTTATAAGCAGAATTATTCAGGAGAGCAAACTAACGATTTTTAAACATTTAAAATAGGGATTAAATGAGGAGTAATCGTCCAGGAGTATCGGTATCGCGTTTATTGTTACTTACAACGATGGCTTTTATTTTCATTCCTATTGGTTCGAAATTCGTTATCTTAATTTAATCCCTCCATTTTTAACCCTATCTACAGTTGCGTCATTCTTCCTCTTAAAATTTTTCTGTACAAAAAAAGATTTTTAAATGTTTAGTATGCCGTTTATTCTTAAAACGATGGCTTTTATTTCCATCCCTATTGGTCCTATCAAAGACTAAGTTTTTCAACCTAATTTTTGTTAGTTGAGTACTAGAATGTCTAAAAGGAGAATCGTAAATATCAGAAGAGAATAAAATCTTATCCAAGTTAAATCTAATCTAAACGAAATACAAAACGGTTTAATATCGTTTCGAATAAAATAAAAAATCGTGAATTTGCAAAATAAAATATTTTTAAAAGATTTTTAATTGAAAAACTTATTGGCCCATTTTTCATTATATCAATTTAATCCCCCCTTTTCAACCCTATCTACAGTTGCGGCATTATTTATCTAAAAAGAAGGTCTAAAATGGCGCGTATTTTTTATTAACGACCCAACTGAAGAATGGTAAATTTGACAATTTTTTTAATCATCATCATTTTTGAACGCCAGCCATTGAACCGCCATTTTGAACTATGTGACCACCCATAGTTAATAAATAAATACCAAAACAGTATGTAATTATGTATATTTTGAATATATACTTTAAGCGGTCGTCTGTATTTACTAACATGGCCTTCTACATTTTAAAAACAATAAACATAAATACAACAGAAAAAAGACAAAAACTCAGTAGCGTTCACCGTTTTAGTTTCTTCTGTAGATAATAGGGGACGATAAATTTTGATTGCGTTTATATCAGCTTAAAATAGTCGGTAGTAAGGAAAAGTTGAAGAAATACGGTTTTCTGTACTCATGTGCATCCAACTGGAGTTTTAAAATGGCCCTTCGGTCACATCCGGCCATTCAAAGAAAAATATATATCTCAGTTACGCCCCAGTTTGGAAACTATTGTTTAGATTTTAGAAGCACATAAAGTTTTTGTTGGTTTAAAGAGTACTAGAATGTCTAAAAGGAGAATCGTAAATATCAGAAGAGAATAAAATCTTATCCAAGTTAAATCTAATCTAAACGAAATACAAAACGGTTTAATATCGTTTCGAATAAAATAAAAAATACGTGAATTTGTAAAATAAAATATTTTTAAAAGATTTTTAATTGAAAAACTTATTGGCCCATTTTTCATTATATCAATTTAATCCCTCCTTTTCAACCCTATCTACAGTTGCGGCATTATTTATCTAAAAAGAAGGTCTAAAATGGCGCGTGTTTTAATAACGACCCAACTGAAGAATGGTCAATTTGACAATTTTTTTAATCATCATCATTTTTAAACGCCAGCCATTGAACCGCCATTTTGAACTATGTGGCCACCCATAGTTAATAAATAAATACCAAAACAGTATGTAATTATGTATATTTTGAATATATACTTTAAGCGGTCGTCTGTATTTACTAACATGGCCTTCTACATTTTAAAAACAATAAACATAAATACAATAGAAAAAAGACAAAAACTCAGTAGCGTTCACCGTTTTAGTATCTTCTGCAGATAATAGGGGGACGATAAATTTTGATCGGGTTTATATCAGCTTAAAACAGTCGGTAGTAAGGAAAAGTTGAAGAAATACGGTTTTCTGTACTCATGTGCATCCAACTGGAGTTTTAAAATGGCCCTTCGGTCACATCCGGCCATTCAAAGAAAAATATATATCTCAGTTACGCCCCAGTTTGGAAACTATTGTTTAGATTTTAGAAGCACATAAAGTTTTTGTTGGTTTAAAGAGTACTAGAATGTCTAAAAGGAGAATCGTAAATATCAGAAGAGAATAAAATCTTATCCAAGTTAAATCTAATCTAAACGAAATACAAAACGGTTTAATATCTTTTCGAATAAAATAAAAAATACGTGAACCAATAAAAACGGTTTTTTATATTGGAGGAAGCAAGAAAAAAAGGAAGGTGGAAGGAGGTGGAAAAAAAGATCAAGTGTTATTTGATAAGTTATCAATTATATAAGTTAAGATAGTTTTTGGCATTTTGGTAGTCTCTAAAAATTTGTCTGACTAGTTTTTGATTAGTTATTATATTTGTTAATCTTAGCTATATGCAACTTAAACCTTGATTGGTCTATAGTTTTTACTATGTAATTTTTGTCCTTTCTTGTAAATATACAGAGTGGGCCAAATAAAAGGAGCCACCCCGATATTTGTCAGTATTTATTGGATTTTAAGAAAATAAAAAAACAGGTCAATTTTTTATCTAAGGGGGACACATTTTTACGGTACAAACATCTGTCATTTGTCAACTCCCTCCCTTCCACTTCCCCCACCCCTTATTTTTAAATAGGGAATAGGGGGCGTGTGCTAGCTCATTTGAAAGGTTATTCAATTCTCTATTCAGTAATATCAACATTGACATAAAAATTTATACAGGGTGTCCAAGAAAAATTATTTTAAATTAAATTAATTGACACAAAAAGAAGAATGTATGTAATTTATTTAACTCAGAATACATTCTACTGCTGATAAAAAACAGAAAACAATGTTTATTTGATAAATAAACACTGTTTGTTGCTTAAATTCAATATTCAACCTACCAAGTGGCAGATGGGTGGAAGCTTGAACATTAAAATTAAGCAAAAAGCAGTGTCTATGTATCAAAAAACATTTTTTTCTGCTTTCTGTCAGCAGTGGAATGTGTTCTGAGTTAAATAAATTACATACATTCTTCTTTTTGTGTCAATTAATTTAATTCAAAATAATTTTTCTTGGACACCCTGTATACATTTTTAAGTCGATGTTGATATGACTAAATAGAGAATTGAATAACCTTTCAAATGAGCTAGCACACGACCCCTATTCCCTATTTAAAAATAAGGGGTGGGGGAAGTGGAAGGGAGGGAGTTGACAAATGACAGATGTTTGTATCGTAAAAATGTGTCCCCCTTAGATCAAAAATTGACCTGTTTTTTTATTTTCTTAAAATCTAATAAATATTGCCAAATATCGGGGTGGCTCCTTTTATTTGGCCCACTCTGTATAGGTGTAACGATTGAAATGATTCATTCTTTATTCTTTAGGTATTTTACTTTGAATCCATATTTGTTTTATTGGTTGTAATATTTACTTATTCATTTATTTCTATGTTTTATCAGTTTTTCACTTGCTTTTTTCTAATTTCTTTCTCCTTATCTAAGGTTGAGTAGAATTACCTATTGATTCCATACTTATGTGGTTTATCTGTCCCGGTTTATATTATGTTATCCCCTTCTTGTTTTTAATTCCTCTCGTTTCACCCATTACCGTATTATGTTTCGTTTGTATTCTCATAACCATTCTTGACATTTTTGTCTTCTACTTCCTTCTTTAACGTTGAAGCACATTGTTTATTTCTTTCACTCCGTTTCTTGTTATTTTATAATTTGTTTTATCTTGTTTTTGGATTTCGTCCCATTGTTTTTTCATTCTTTTGATTTTTAATTCCGTTTTGATAAAAAACGGACGCGAACTCTAGACAGGAAACAAGTAGGTTTTCTTCCTATAGGTATACAATAACTAAAAAAGGTAATCAGCTACCTGGATCTTTGAGTGTCCTGAGAAAATCCTTATTTCTCTGGACTAATAGAGGTTTTACCAAAGTTAGTCACTAACAGGGTATCTTTTAACCTTATTTCTCAGGACTAATATAGTATCAGAATCACTCACTTCAACAAGAATAGAAATAAAATATTATTTTTGGGAACAAATGTAATTCAAAACCCAAGACAACATAATATCGAATTTTACTACCCTATGTGATATTGTATCTTCATATTATTGATATTTTTTTTCTTTTGAGCTTATTTTTAGAACATCTTAATAATATACAGACAACATAATATTCTACTATTTGATACCCGATATTTTAGGCGGTTCAATAAACGCTCTTCAATCGAGTTTCTGGCGGAAATTCCTAAAATTTCATAAGAATGAATCTCCAGTTTATATTCGTCTATACCAGCGGTTCTCAACCACCGTGTCGCGACACACTGGTGTGCCGTAAGAACCTATCAGGTGTGTCGCGAGATTTGCGAATACGATATTTTTATTTATATTTTTTTACTTTTTATAATATACCAATCATGCATTCAACCATTTTTTTTAACTATTAGGTATATACCACGTTTTAAGAATCAATAAATTGCCAATCCGTAATTGTTTCCTCTCTAACTGTTTTTAAAATTTAACCTGTTAATCGATATTCAAAGTAATGTTAGGGAGGTATTGGCAAATACAAAATTTGCTCTACAACTGGACGAAAGCACGGACATTTCGGGAAAGGCCCAATTGATATCTTTTGTAAAATTTGTGTACGGACCGGAAATTATTGAACAGTTCCTATTCTGTCGTGAATTGGAAACAACAACTGGAGTTGATATATTTTCTACTGTTGACACCTTCTTTCAGGATCACGGACTAAAGTGGACGGATTGTATTGCGATATGTACAGATGGTACTGCTGCAATGACGGGAAATGTCTAAGGATTTTTAAGTTTCGCACTAAAGAAAAACCAGTTGATAATAATTACTCATTGCTTTTTACATCGAGAAGCTCTGGTAGTAAAAACTACCGATGGAAGCCAACTGGGTGAAGTTATTCATACTGTTGTTTCTATGATCAACTATATCAAAACTCATCTGGTGAAATCAAGGGTGTTTGAGAAACTTTTGTAAAGACATGGGCGCAGATCATAAAGTCTTGTTATTTCATAGTAAAATTCGTTGGCTTTCGAAAGGAAAAATACTGAACAGAGTTTTAGAACTTAAAAACGTACTACTCGAATTTTTTAAAACAGAAGATGGCCAAAGTGATTTTTGTAAAAATCTTAAAAACCCTCTTTGGTGTGCTAAGTTGGCTTACCTTTCTGACATTTTTAATAAGCTAAATTCTTTGAATGCAACTATGCAAGGACGAAAGGAAACCATAATATCATCTACTGATAAAATAAGTGCGTTCTCCAGAAAACTTACATTCTGGAACTCGGTTATAGAAAAAAACGATTTGACTGCTTTTCCCGAAACCTTTATAACTTTAATTAATTTGAAATCTGAAGAACAGACTCTACTAAAGGAGAGCATGAAAGAGCACTTATGTAAGTTGCAAGAAGGGATAACTAAATACTTTCCCTCTGTCTTGAGTGCTAACTGTGAATGGTTGATTGCACTTGACGAGAACAACGTAAGCAAGGCAGAATTAACCTGTTCTGAAAAGGAACAACTTATTGAAGTGTATTCTGACACCGTTTTAAAATCAAAATTTAGAGAAGTCGCTCCGGATGGTTTTTGGATTTCAGTTAAGAATGAATACCCAGAATTAGCAAAGAAAGCAGTATCCCTTTTACTGCCGTTTCGACCTCGTACTTATGTGAATCTGCATTTTCTGCGATGAATAATATAAAATCTAGCTACCGGTCTCGACTCCTTGATGTGGACAGCGAGCTGAGAGTGTGTATGTCTACAATTCGTCCTCGGATAGATATACTTTGCAAAAGTCAGGGTCAAATTTAACACTAATTTTATCTATTCTTTCTGTTTGGTTTTTTGCTTGTTATGTTCTTACGAAATAAAAAATAATATGCTTAATATATTCATCTGTACTTACCTACCGCTAGCAAAAATTTGTACATATAAGGGTGTCGCGAATCTGTAAGGAGTACGTTAGTGCGTCGCTGAGTAAAAAAGGTTGAGAACCGCTGGTCTATACTACCGATCATTATGTAACTTCCAGTTTAGAAAAACCACTTGAATATATACATATTACCATCAGTCAATTGAGCAAAAGGTTATTTTCAAATTTCGAAAGGTATGTTATGTATCTCATTAAGTATCTCATTAATTTAGCAACACTTCAACTGTGTTAATAAATAAACTATTACAAATCTTAGTTTAAAAGATCATGATAATATTTAAATCTCTATTAAATTTTATGTCAAATTAGGATAAAATGTTAAGCATCAAAATTAACGTAATAATAATATATCAACATATAATAGGTAGATACTAAAATAAATAAATATTTTATAAAAAATTACGTGAGTAATTAAACAATTTTTAATTGAATTAAACAATTATTTGACGAAATGACGAAACAGTGATAATTTGAAACCAATCGTCATTCCTGTATTTTTTTTAATTACTTAATACCAATAAAATGTTTTGGTTGGGTTTAATTACTTAATACCAATGCTTGGGTGCTTTGCACCAACAGATCTTAAGCTTAAGACGAGAATAAAATATGAATTAATATAATTATAATATAATAAGAATATTATAATATAATAATAGATATAATTAATAATAAGGTAAGAATCTAAAATTATGGTGCAACGTAAGTGATACTGAAAGGGAGGCGGCCCTTTCTATAAGCTGAGCTGGGCTAAGTTGGAGCTTAAGATCTGTTGGTGCAACCAGGCATAAGAACATCGCACGATGATCAATTAAGCAACTTGTTTAGCGTAAATCACTACTAAAAACTTGAAATTCAGGGCAAACTCACTAGTATCCTCTAGGTCTATACTAAATTTACATTCAAGATGCAGTAGAAATAAACAAACCAAGACACGTTAAATGCTACTAGGAGCACTCCCGAATCATAATTTACAATGTATAAACTTTGGAAATCATGATTTGGGATTTACGGAGAATCCGTAATCCCATTTACTTGGAGAATCGGCCTTCTTTAGATATTATAGTTATGTACATGTGATATTTTTTATACAACGCATATAACCTATCATTGTCTTAAGGATCATCAAAATATGTAAAAATTAGTGACAACTGAATAATGGGACAGTATGTAATAACTGCTAAAAACCAAACATGATCAAACAAATAGGCTGCGAATAGAGATGCATCAAGTCAAACTAGTTTGATTTTATTCAGCAAACTTGACTTGACTTGAAAACCAAACTTTTTTTATAAAAAAGTTTGACTTCACTTGATTTCGATATCTTTAGGTTTGACTTGAAATCAAACTTCTTCAAACAGTTTGAAGTTTGAATATCATATTGGGCAACTTGTTTATTTCCAATTCTCTCTGCTACTCCGCCAATGGCGTATCTAGAAATTTGCCTTTGGGGGGGGGGGGATTCTATGGTAAAAATAAGACATTGATGGTCGAACCGTTTTCTTCTTCTTCTTTTTTGCTCAAACTATAGTGATTTGGTGTTGTAAACAAAATTTCCTTTTTTTGTCGTAACATATCAACGGAAAAACAATGTTTTAATAGAAGGGACTCAAAAATGTGAATATTAGGCATTTTTATTTATGTTTTTTTTTAGATGACAAGTTTTTTATTTAAAACCAGTTTATGATCAAATTTTAGTGTAGAAAACGTTAAAATACTGCTTTTTACATGTTCCTACATTCTAAAATATAAGTTATTCGATTTGGCTGAAAATTTGCCCACACATAACCAAACCAAAACACAGGACTTTAAGTGGTTCGAAGAGTTTATATAGTTTTACAATACAAGAAGAGTTACATGCAATAATATCAGAGTCAAAATTATATATAGTCCAGTCAAGTTAGCATTTGATCTTGCATGCCGAGCTACCCAAGCAAGATTCTATTTTTCTAATCTTTAGGGGGTCGATAGTAGTGTAAATTTAAAGTCGCGAATGAATTCGGCCGTTACGTTAGCCGCCATCTTGATTTTAAAGGAGAACCGTTTTTGCTCGATATCTCCGCCATTTTTAACTTTTCGACAAAAAGAGTAAGGACTGAAATTGTTGAAAATATGATTTCCTATAATTTCTTTTATTCTAATTCTTTTGTGCCGTCAAAAATTGGGTCAAAAACTTGTTTTTAATTAAAATACCTTGTTATAATGCGTTATAATGAATTTTTGAGACCCTACTATTAAAACATTATTTTTTCTATTGATATTTTACGATAAAAAATGCAAATTTGTTTGAATAAATACCAAATCACTGTAAAATCGCTTAAAATAGCATTTTAAGAGAAAAAAAGAAGAATTAAGCAGAAGCTGACTGAGACACTGAGATTCAGACAAATCTGAGATCCAAAAGTTTTTGTCTGAGTGATTTGACCTGGAATATACCAGATTTATAATCTAATATATTATATTTAATAAAAAGTTTCAACCAGTAACCAGATTAGTACATTCAAGATATAAGTAAAGAACTTAGGAATTACTAAACGGGAGTCTTACAACTTGTAATATGAAGAAATGAATCTACACGGATAGTTTGACTTTCGAACAGGAATAAAGCACTTTGTTACTACGAGTTCTCGTTAAAGGGAAAGGTGCAAAATGTCCCCCGTCAAAATTTTCAATGTGTTTTAAATGAAGATATTAATTTTTTTCGAATCCTGTATTTTTGAAAAATTTAAACGCAGAATGAAAGATAACGTTATTACCGAGGGCCGAAAGTCCCTTAGAATAAACAATATCTATTTTTTTTTTAATGAAATATTTCAATTAAAAATCACACTTTTTTCCTTTAATTTTCACTCTGTAACTTATTAAAATAAACATAGAAGTTTTCAGGGATTTTCGGCCCTCAGAAATAATGTAATCTTTCATGCTGCTTTTAAATTTTTCAAAAATATTTATTAGTTTTCTCAGGATTCGAAAAAAAAATAAATACATTTAAAACACATTGAATATTTTGACAGGGGGCATGTTACGCCTATGCCCCTAATGGTTGCAAAAAAAATACTATTTGGTTGATCAATGGACAATTCAAAATAATCATTTGGAGTTTTTATGACTTTCTTTTATTAACAGAGGCATTTATCTCATCGAAAACAACATCTGGTACCAACTTGCAGTGCCCTGGAAAACACGACAATACAAAAGTATTTCAAAACTGACCATAGGGTTATTGGTTTTATATTTTTTTCGGATACAGGCTACAAGTAATGTTATGTTTGCGTTTAAATTTTAAATACATAAATTAATGTCGATGCATATTAATGTCGATGCATTCAGTTTTCTTAATTATCCTAAATAGCGGGTTTATTGGGTTTTATTTGTCTGTCTGTGGTTTAAATATCATTATCAGCTAATACATTTCTATGTTTATTGAAATTTGTCAAAAAAAAATTTGGACCTTCTTGGGGGGGGGGGGGGATTTCACTATCCCCCGTAGATATCCGCCTACTCCGCAAATTAGTTTGTAGTTCATATTTAGACGTCTATGTTTGGCTTGTTTATTACGTTCGTTTTGAAGTGTGTGCTTTGTGAGATAATATCTGAACCTGAATATTTTTCGGCTCTGAATAAGTACCAGAACAAATTGAGTCTGATTTTGAAGGTATTCCCACTACAAAAATTAAGAGAAACAATCCGTAGTCGAAGCAGTATTAATAATTAAGAAAAATACATATACTGATTTATTTGATGATGCGGCAGGTGATTTTAAAACAATGAAAATTGCAAAGTGCATAATATATAGAACAACGATAATAAAGAATAGCGTTATAAAATGACAAATAGTGAACTACTTCTTTAAAACGAAATTGAAAAGTCGCAAAAATGGATTAAACCTACTCTAAAAAATATATTTTGTTCCTTCATAAATTTTTTTTAAAGTAGACTAAATTACACTTGTTATGATAAAAAACCATTCAACGAATTCTTTGTTTTAATCTATTAGTAATAACACTCAAATAAATATATAAAACAGTGATATCGATAAAACGAAACTTGCAAGCAATTCTAAGCATACAGCAATCATTTTTAAGAAATTGATTACCCTGTTTTGACTATAATCGCTTCCTATATAGTTACTTTTATATGGAACTCATTGTATTATTAAATTCCTTATCTTAATTGGCAACTAATCTCAACAAAAAAGTATATCTCTACGAAATAAATTATTTTTCAAACTAGTTTAACAAACAGTTTGAATTTTCAAACCTGTACGATTGACCAGTTTGACTTGAGTTGAATTATTTGTCGGAAGGATTGACTTGAGTTTGACTTGAAATTAAGTCAAACTCAAGTCAAGTTCAAACATTCAAGTCAAACTTGTGCAACTCTAGCTGCGAAAACAATGCAACGAGACACTGCAACAAACGTCATTATAATTTTAAGTACACTTAGCTGTCAAATTGAGTGAATTATGACGAAGGGGGAGGGTATTAAAAAGTCTACTTTTTAACGACGTTGTTTACGGATGTTCCCTAATACTTCGGTGAACTAAGTAAAGAAAACCTCTCGTCGTTCATTCATCTATATACGTATACGCAACTCTTCACAAATATCCATTTAACGGTTTCCGATAGTTACTTGTTACGTACTCGTTCGCTTGTAAAAGTTTATGGTTGAAGCCAACTAAAGCATAGGTAATTGAAGATTCGTTTAATAGCAAAGGTGAGGTAACTGTAACGAGTTGTCTGTACTTGTTAGTTGGACTGACAACCCGTAATATGCGTATTTATAATAAACCATAGTAATCAATCTAATGGAATGCGATATAGTTTAAAATAAAGTGTCGATCTATATCATTATAGTACTGTGCATTTATTGCATAATGTTGGTGATCTAGAAAATGTTCTGCCGGTTCCACTTTTGCTCTTTGGTCTTTTGGTACCCCACTGTCTATAAATATAATCATCAAATTACTGCTTCCCATTCGTCAACTGTGAGACACGTATGTCGATGTTATACCGTTGTAATTATATTTTCTGAGCTCTACTATTTGATGCTTTAATATTCCATGGTATATTTTTTTAGTAATTGA
Organism: Diabrotica virgifera virgifera; assembly: GCF_917563875.1. NCBI lineage: Eukaryota > Metazoa > Arthropoda > Insecta > Coleoptera > Chrysomelidae > Diabrotica > Diabrotica virgifera. The sequence continues at coordinate 224,353,309 of NC_065451.1, read as the reverse complement.
TGGATTCGACCGTTACTTGATGGAAGTTCATTTTATCTATCTATCTATAAGCGAGGTTCTTACAGCCTCTGCCGCTTCTCGCATTTCGACCGCTATCGTTTTCTGTCCATCCATTCGTCTTCTTTGATGGCTCTATCTTTCATGATGTGCCGTACATTTTCTTCCCAGGCAACTGAAGGTCTTCCCCTTCTTCTTTGGTGTGGTATGTAATTCAAAGCTTTCTTTGGCCATCTAGCTTCATTCATTCGTTTCACGTGACCATACCACACTAGTTGTCTAGTTTCAATTCTATCTACACTGGAATATACAGTATGTGTCCTCCTTCTAATATCTTCATTCCTGATGTGATCTTTTCAGATATACCACACGCTCTCCTTAGATAATCCATTTCTACTACTTCTATTCTTTTTCTATCTTTTTTTGTCATCTGCCAAACTTCTGCCCCATAAGTCATAATAGGCTCTACCAAGGTACGATAGATTGTCAATTTCGTTTTTTGTCTTATATCTTTAGACCACAGTAGAGAGCTTAGAATGTTAACCGCTTTTTTGCCCTGCTGCGTTCTCTTTTCGATGTCTCTTTTGGTAGTGCCTTCTTTAGATATTATAGATCCGAGATATTTATATTCATTACATCTTTTTGTGCTTCTAATTTCTAACTCTGGATCTTCTTCATCATCCCCTATTTTAAGATACTCTGTCTTTGACATGTTCATATTGAGGCCCCATTTTTCATATTCTTTCTTTAGTTTTCTAAACATGTAGTCCATGTCTTCCTCATCATTCGCTACGACTACCTGATCATTTTATCTAACAATAAAACACTAAAAACGTTTGTTTTCTATACTTCCACAAAATTTATTACAACTATGTGACTACAGCTGTTTCGGCAGAGTGCCTTTCTCAAGTGATTTAGATTATTATGAGTTTGCCTGTTCAAAAAGGCTGGGTTTTGTAAAAAGGCAAACCCATAGTAATCTAAATCACTTGAGAAAGGCACTCTGCCGAAACAGCTGTAGTCACATAGTTGTAATAAATTTTGTGGAAGTATAGAAAACAAACGTTTTCAGTGTATATTTTTTTGTTTTCCAATCCGATTTTCTTTTCTTGCGTGGATCCACCCGTGTGCAGTATGACCATACAAAAAAGCTATATTCTGGTAAAAGTGCAAGTATTTTGGCATGCAAAACTTATATTTGGTATTACAAAATTAGCGAGATATACTAACAATATGTTTCCACTTGATAAACAGAGATCCAGATCATATATTTCCCCCTAATCTCTCCTCCACATTCTGCACCAACGCCCAAGCCAACGCCATAAACGCATTTTTTTCTCGATGAATAGTGTTGTCAACCTCAGGAACGCAAATAGCAGCAAATGGAACTTTAAAAACACATCAAATCTTTTGTCCCACATAATATCATTCATATAATTGATAAATAGTTATCCAACTCATGTTAGATTTACAACAAAAAATTTTTATTTGGTAATTGTAAAGTTAATCAAGTCAAAATGAAAATATTTAAGCAAAGATAGTCTTTCTATTACAATGGAAAAATTATTACTCATTAACATGTTAAATTTCACGGTCTTCAACATTTTCGGAATCATCTTTTTTTTTATTAAATCGTACATACCTATATAGATACTTTTATTTGAATTTTTCATATTATGCACCTCAGTTGCATTAAATTCAAAACATTTCTTTACTTCTGCCTTCGTATGCAAAGTGCCTTTAATAGTCGTCGGGACATTTTATTCCTTAAAAAATTGAAGAAAAAAATTTTCTATGTAAGAGGTATATTTATTTACAACCCAAATAAAGGGCCACATTAAAAAACAGAACGTTTTCGCTCTAAAGAGAGCATCATCAGTGTTCTAAGCACGCTCTACATGCTAAGCCACCAAAAATACATGGGTTAAAACCCTTAAAATGCCGACTAGAAGCCTTACATTGGCGTGTTATATATTAAACCCTGGCGATGAGTAAAATTTAAGAAAGATATACCTTAAAGCATCATATGACTATACCACGAGCATGTGGGTGGTTGAGTCGATTTCTCTTTGTGAAGACAGAGAAATCAACTCAACCACCCACATGCTCGTGGTATAGTCATATAATGCTTTGAGGTACATATACTTTCTTAAATTTCACCCATCGCCAGGGTTTAATATATAACCCGCCAATGTAAGGCTTTTAGTCGGCATTTTAAGGGTTTTAACCCATGTATTTTTGGTGGCTTAGCATGTAGAGCTTGCTTAGAACACTGATGATGCTCTCTTTAGAGCGAAAACGTTCTGTTTTTTAATATGGCCCTTTATTGGGGTTTTAAATAAATATACCTCTTAGGCAAGCCGCACACCAAAGAAACATGAAACGAAAAACATGAAACATGAAACGAAAAACATGTTTCATGAAACTAAAACACTGCTAAACAAATCTCAAAGTCTGCCTACCAATGAAACGAGTGTGATTCATGCTCATGACACATGACACATTTTTATTTTCGGAGAGTTTCATAAATGGCCGGACGTATATTTGTTTAACAGTGTTTTATTTCCATGAAACGTAATTTACGTTTCACATTTCTTTGATGTGCGGTCTCTGCCTTACACAGAAGATCTTTTTCTTCAATTTTTGTAATTAATGGTATACAGCCAGTAACAGGAAATTTTTCCTTATGGATTTTATTCCTTGATTTTTTTTTTCATTATATTTATCGCTGAAAAGAGCATTTCAATAACAGTGTTTTGTTTATCTATTTAATCTAGTAGCAATATCTATCTGTCTTTCCAGTGTCTCACTGATCGTGATACACCCTGTATCACCTATTTAGGTAAACCTCGTTCTGTAACACAGAAAATGGGACTAAAAAAGGAAGTAAAGCTGTTTTTTTTTATAAATTCTTGAACTTGTATTTAATTATATATCTAGAAATAATTAAGCCAATTAGCAGAAGGTAACCTTGTTAAACAGATGACAGTTTTAGTTTTCGTCTACAGTTGTTACAAATCCGGTTTCGGTGTCATGTGGTCTACATCTACATGCTTCGACTCGACTTGTTTCCAAAGATTCAAAGAATTTGATAAATGAAATACGTCTAAAAATAGGATATTAAAACGACTAAAAAGATATTATTGGAGTATCTTTTATCATTTTATTTCGTGAAAAAAAATACATAAATTAAAAAGAAAACATGGTCTCAAAATAGGAACGTTGACATCTATAGATCACAACCATATAACAAAGTAACATCATCTGTAAAAAAATAACAAATGTTCATAAAAAAGATATTATTGGTGTATCTTTTAAAAAACACACAAGGTGCACAACGTCAGTACAGTAAAAACATATTTTATTCCTTAAAACATTTAAAATAAAACTGTAAAACTCTTTGGGAAAACCAATGTTACATAGAGCTTCACGATACGATACAATATAGATACTTTTCGGGTATTGATTGTTGTATTGGTTATGCCAATGAAATATCGTATCGTGTATCGATATCGGCATCGGCAATACTTTCTTATCTCGCCAGGGTCAGAATTTTTTCATTTATTATAAATTAATAAATGGAAAATAGTTTCTGTCCTTGTGAGATCGGTACTCACCGGAGGGACCGCAGACGTTCGGATACAATTAGCGTCTCTTTGCAAAGACAATGACGTCGACTTTGCAAAGTAACAAGACACTTACTCAACACACACACTACACATTACACTAGATACCTCATGTTGTGACTGGCTGAATGACATAAAGTCCATGCCATTAAAAAAAAATACTTTCTTATAAAAATATCGTATTGATATTGATTTCGATACGATATCGATACAATACTCGATAAAATATCGACACAAAAAGGATTGAATAAAAAAACGATTCTTTATTAAAAAACCTTTTTAAACTATACAATAGGATAAATTACATTGTAACCATGTAACCTCACAAATATTATACTTTAAAGAGCTCTTCATCCATCTGTTCACACAAATGAGTTATTTGATACTTTTATCTTTCAAAAAATCTAGTAATTTCTACTGATTTTTTGAAAGCAAAACTACTGAAGAAATAAAAACGGACCTGACAACCCTGACGTTGATGTTTTATGTTGCGTTTGGACATTGCTTTTAGACCAGGACGCATCTGTAAAAATATTAGTACATTTGGACGTTGAGGGGTGACTCAAATTTTTTTGCAGAAATTGCTTGAAAATAACTCAAATAATAATATTTGAGTTATCCTCCCTCTCAAAAAGGTCCGGAACATTGTTTAAATAATCAAAATGTCCAAAAATGAAGGAAAAATTCGATTGTTTTCTTCGTTTTTTGATTATAACTTTAAAAGTATTCATTTCCGAGAAAAGGTTGTGCTGATATAAAAGTTGCGTAATTAGATTTCCTACAATATAGAGTTGGTTAAATATTTAAAAAATAGTCACCCTTGGTGCAAAATAGCAATAATTGCGAAAAAACCATACAAAAACAAGTATTCGCATTTTACGTTTTTCAACCATTTATGCTACACATAGGACCTTCATATTTCACTCAGAAAGAATTCTGATGATACAGTAAAATAACACTGTAAATTTCATTAAGATCGGTTCAATAGATTTTGCAAAATTAATTTTGCAATCCAGCTTTTGCAAAAAAAAATTATTTTTTCAAAATGTTACAGGGCTAAAAATAAAGCAGATAGTAAGTTGGAATTTTTTTGCATATAGACGTGTACTGTACCTTTCATTTGCAATTTACAAAATTAAAATAGATTAACTACCACGGCGTCAGGAATTTTTTTAAATAAACATTAATTATTGGTGCTACGCGCAGGACAGCGGATAGTTTGCTCTGATTGGTCATTCCAATGACCTTTGATAATGATTGATACATTTTAATTTTTATTACATTTCGATATAAATAAATAAATTTGTTTATTGCAAAATAAAAACACATACTCTATCCTTTGAAATAACACTTTTTTTAGTAAAAACTTTCTTTGTTCGTATATTTTAACTTTGAGAATAAAAGTTTATTATTTTTAAACATATGCAATTGTTTAAACAATATTTCACAAACAATAATAAAATTAGTTTGATTTTTGTGGAATTAAAATATTAAAATACAACAAAATATAGAGTAAGAAAATAATATATTAGATAAAGATTGGAAGAAATTTTGGTGGAAATCAACTTGTGTGAATCGAACACCGCTGTCCTGCGCGTAGCACCAAAAATTAATGTTTATTTAAAAAAATTCCTGACGCCGAGGTAGGTAACCGATTTTAATTTTGCAAATTAAAAATTAAAGGTACAGTACACTTCTATAAGCAAAAATAATTTCAACTTGCTATCTGCTTTATTTTCAGTCCTGCAACATTTTGAAAAAATGAATTTTTTTCCGAAAGCTGGATTGCAAAATTTATTTTGCAAAATCTGTTGAACCGATCTTAATGAAATTTACAGTATTGTTTTAGTATATCATAAAGTTTTTTCGGGTAAAATATGAAGGTTCTAAGTGTGCATAAATGGTTTAAAAACGTAAAATGCGAATTCTTGTTTTTGTATGTTTCTTTTGCAATTAGTGCTATTTTGCAACAAGGGTGACTATTTTTAAAATTTTTAGCTTATTCTATGTTGTGGGAAATTTAATTACGCAACTTTTATGTCAGTACAACTTTTTTCAGAAATGAATACTTTTAAAGTTACAATCAAAAAACGAAGAAGAAATTGAATTTTTCCTTCATATTTTGACATTTTGATTATTTAAACAATGTTCCGGACCTTTTTGAGTGGGAGGATAACTCAAATATTATTATATGAGCTACTTTCAAGAAATTTCTGCAAAAAAATTTGAGTCACCTCTCAACGTCCTTCTCAAAACAGATGCGCGCTGGACTATTTGGTGTACGAGTCCGCTTACAGCTTGTTTACATGGGCGGTTTGCCAACGTTTGACGCCGCGGTTTACCTGAAAAACCCAACCGCCGCGGTTCGTACACATGGGAGCCGATTGACTGGCGGTCTCATTCCTCCCCTAGTAAACTTACAACCGCCGCGATTTGACGACGGAAAGGTTGCATGTGTACGATTTTGAGCGGTTGCATTTGTTTCTATGTTAAACTTGAACCGCGGCGGTTGGGTTTTTCAGGTAAACCGCGGCGTCAAACGTTGGCAAACCGCCCATGTAAACAAAGCGTTAGCATTTAAAAGGTTAAGTTAAAGAGTGCAATCTGCTAGTTACGATCCACCAATCTCTTAGCCGTGCTTTATTTTCATTCACAAGTACAACACGATCGAGAATTACGTTTCTTTTTAGTACGTAGGTTCGTTAGAAGCCATTCTTAGATTAAAAAAAGTAAATAAACAGTCGGTGGAATCGCAGAAATGGCATTTTCTCCTATTTTTCTCGAACGGAGATAAGCATGCAAAAGAAAATAAGAGCGCGGCAAGTAGGAGAAGAAAACATTCTGGGCACATCCTTTGGAGGTTTGCCGACATGCTAAGAGTTTATTCGAGCATGAGATTTGCATAAAATAACTTGACGGTCAGGACTGGACTTCAATCGGAAGATTCTTAAAGGTATTTCATAAAACGGAGAAGAAAATGCTTGTCTTATTTATGAAAGCAAAGTTTCCAGAGACAATTATGTATTTTCCTCATCATTTATAAAAATATTTTCTTTTGTGATTTCTATTAGATTATGATTGTGTAGTACAGGGGTCATCAATTAGTTTCCCTGAGGGTCACTTTCGAAAACCTATGACACTTCCGGGGTCCGGATTTAGGCTGCCTGTGTCTGACTGTTCTGATTCGGTTTCTTTGTGGATTCTTGATAAAAAATATCCCCTATAAACAAATTAGAAGGGTGCCGGGCGAAATTTTTGCGCAGAAATTGTTTAATATTTTTTTAACAAATTCAAAACATCAACTTTTTTGCCCGCGGAAATATGTGTTTAGCATTTTTTGGGTCATCAAATAAAAAAGATCTATCATTTAATTAAAAGTTAAGAGTTTTCAGGCATCGCAAATGCATATTTTCGGATTTTTCAGATTTTAAATCGCTTATAACTCGAAAACTATCAACTTTTCAGAAATATGACAAGAGACCTTTATTGTTTATAATTACCCAAGAAACTTAAAAATACATTTTTCGAGGCAAATTAATTTTGAATTTGCTTAAAAAATTGTTTCACCCGGCACCCTTCTGATTTGTTAAAGGGGACATTTTTGAACAGGAATCCGCAAAGAAATCGAGTTAGAAACATTTTTCATACGAAGGTGGCCTCACACATAGACTAATATGGAAAGGAAATCTAATAATATATGATTGTTTTTTGGTTACTGTATACTTTTCTGTAAGTTTTCCTGGTACAATAAATAAAATATAAATTCATAGTGTATTGTTTTGATGTTATTATCAGTATATTCTGAAAACAGCATTGTAAATTGTTACTGAGAATATTTTAAAAATTAGGAATTTATATTCTGAATGCTAATGAAGTTTATAGACATCTTCAATTTCGTAGAAAGGAAATTGAGGAATTTAAAATAAATAATCATAGTACAAAATGCTAATTAACATGTTATCTTTTCTACATTAGTTTCAATGCAAGGTGTTTGTTGCAAATTTATTAAATCTGAAAATTATTTTAATTAAATGCACATCTGAAAAGTACTCCTACTTAACATATAGGTAGTAGAGAGGAAATGAATATAAAAAATGCACATAACAATTTTATATTACAGCTTACTTAATTTCAAAATTAACGATTATTAAGTATAACAATAAGGGAGAAAACTCTTTACAAAATTAAATTATCAGAGAGAAAAATGACATTTTTTTTATGTACAACCTGTCTGAAGTTTGGAGTGAGTTTAGTGCAACTGAGTCTTATTAGGGAGTTGAGATATTCATCTGTTAAGTGAGATCTCTACCGATTTTTAATAAAGTTCATTCCTGATAAAGCGGCTTCGCACACCCAAGTTGAGCCAAACATAGTACACAATTTCATGGCCAAACATTTTCAAAATTGCCAAACACTAGGTATATTCTGAATTTATTGACGGTCCACACAAAACTAGCTCAGGGTCCGGATGCGGACCGCGGTCCGCTAATTGGTGACCCCGGGTGTAGTATACCCGTACATCACCTCATGTCAATAATACTTACCTGTATGTAATGTTAATTACAGGCTCCAATTTATTATTTCAGTTGTTGAAACATAGCCCGTTGTGGGGGGAAAACTATTGAAATGTATAAAAATCTTATTTTCCTCATCTCTTAGCTTCTCATAGTTATTTTTAAATGTTTAAGTAAGTTCTACCAACGTCCTCGAAGTGGTTAAACATTTGTATTTTGTGCAATGTATTTTTTGAAGTATTAAGTAGTTTATTTCATTTTGGTAGTGTAGATTACATGGAAATATTAATTGTAGGTTACGTGTTGACACCAAATTGTTATTATATCTGACATTTTAGCGTTTCGTTGATTGTAGGTTGCATAGTGGCGCCCAACGTGGGGAGTGAATTCACAAAACTTATACTAAGAGTATCTATTATGCTCTACCGACTTGGCATAGCACTCTAAATAACGTCTCTTATTTTTGTTATTTCTCTAATGCATTATTTATTTCTCTTCTGGTCTGGAAGATACTCTATTGACTTTTTTATGCTTTACCTGATTCGCCTTTTTATTTGCGTTGTCTAACTTTCTTCTAGATAGCATTCTGGATTTCAGCATTTTTCTGGGTGTTTCTTCTACTTTCTTTTTCATTCTCTTATTAATTTCACTGCATTCAAAGTTTCTGTTATTTATGTCAACTTCTAGATTGGTAAAATTTTCTGTGATTGGGAAATTGTATATTTTTAAATCCGTAGAATCAGTTACTCAGCAGATATCATAAAACAAACAAACTTTGGATAACATTTTAGCAGATAATATTAGTGATATAAATTTTCTAAACAAAATTTGCACGAATGATTTAGGGAGGTGGTTTGAGCTTGGTAAAGGATCTTGGAGGTAGTATAGGTTGCGGATGTTCATACTGTAATAAAACTCTGAGCAATGATCACTGTTTGCGACGAAAAAGTTGGATGTTCTAGAGGTAGAACTCAGCTTATGCCAACAAATCCTAATCTCACGTCCCCGAAGGCTTTTGTCGCGTAACCAGTGGGTGCATGGTATACAATGGGTTTGCGGTATGTAGCAGAAGTGAGAGGGTAAAAGGAGAGTTTCCAGTGTTGGGGGTTGGGCAGTGGGCTAATATCCGTAGCTTGTAGAAAACCTGTTACGGAAACTTCAATCAGTCGGATGGTATTTTTGTGGACGACTCGGGAAACGAAATAAATGATATCGGTTTATTTACTTGCAATGTTCGTAAGTTTTATAACACAGAGAAGTCAGGAAGTCTATCAAAACACATTAGATGAATACTTGCATGCATACCAGCAGTTCAAGAAAGCAGGTGTATAGGTAGTGGTAACCTGCAAAAAAGAACTATACTTTATACTACAGCGGAGATAAATAGTGTGGGATTAATACTGAGCAAACGCGTAAAATCGACGGTCACAGCTTTCGACATCTTTAATGACGAAAAGATAATAATTAACGAAACAAACACTTATTTTGCAGGACACAATTGTATTATAAAACAAAAGGACTTTCTGCCAAAAACATGTTTTTTCATTTCAAAAGAGGTTACTATGAGACGATCTACTATTTTGATTTTAGGGATTTTTGTTGCTTGTAAAACTTCCAATGAAATACAAAGGTGAATTTATTAACTGCTTCACCTAACGAATATACTCGATATATTTTCTGTTCAAGAAAGAAGAAAATTTGAAAAGAAACGACAAGTCGTTCCAGATCATTGACTTTCCTTTCGTGAATAAACCCAATCCGATAAATCTATAGGTTAGGAAGGTCGTTGTGCTCGAAAAATAATTAATATGGCCGGAAGGGCTGAATAACGGTTGAACAGACCAAAGCTTAAGAGAGAAAAATGCGTATGCCCTTTTGAACCCTTGAGAATTACACTAATTAAAAAATAAAGTCGAATTTTTTTACGAGGAAAAGAGTCCGTGTAGGTGTTTTTTAATTAGAGCCAAATGGCATTTAAATAATTTAAATAAACGTACGCATTGGAAGGTCAGAGTTCAGTCACATTTTAAACGAGGATCTTTACCTGTGCGTCTCTAATACCTGTCGAAATACAATACATACTTTTAGTTTGGAATTATGGTGTCACACATGTAAAAATAAAGATAAAATTTCCAGGAGGAAAAAATTTTCCTGTAGTTGGCTGTATACCATTTATTACAAAAAACCATAAATAGGGGAGTGCAATTAGACCGAAAACATGCATTGTTTCGGAAAAATTCAAGCAAGCTTATATTTTTCTAAAACTTTTTTGTTAGTTTATATACATGTTAAAGTAAAAAGTTCTACTCGCAGATTTGGCCGCTAATTGTTTATTAATTGTTTAAACAATAACAATTGTTTTGTATAAATAATTTTAAAAATATCGATAAATTCATTATTTTTTTTTATCAAATATGTTTCTATTTTGTTTTTGATTATGGTGAATCCGAATATGGCATTGCAATTTGAAAATTCTTATACAGAAGCTCTTATACAGTGTGTCTGCGTAGCTAGGAACCACATGGAAAACTTTTTTATTATCAATTTTACGAAAAAAAGTTATTCTTAATAAAATGCTCTGGATAGTCAAAAATCTAAAACTCAACCATGATATCAAATTCTATCAATTTTATACGAGTTATGTCAAAAATATGAATTTCGTTAAAGAGTAAAGTACCTTTATATTCCAGAATATAAAAAAATGCTATTATGAAAAGTTGTTTGAAATTAGAAACTATGTCTAAATAAATTACATCATTCTAATCGAAAAAAAAATAAAAGTGGTATACATTTTTATTCGAAAAAAAAATTTCAATTTTTTCTCAAATTACGGATACTCATCATCATTTTATTACAATTATGATAACTATTTTATTTTCACTTTTACGAAAAAAAGTTATTCTTCACAAAATGCTCTCCCTGGTTTAAAATCTAAGATACAATCATCAGATATCAAACTTTTTTAATTTTATACGAGGTATGTAAAAAATGTGAATTTTTCTTAAGAGTTAAGTGCCTTTATTATTCACAATATTTTAATTAGAAGGATGTAATTGAACACTAAAACAAATTTTTTAATCCCAAACAACTTTTCTTAATAACAATTTTCGATATTGTGAAATTTAAAGGTACCTTACTCTTGAGTGAAATTCATATTTTTTGACATACCTCGTATAACATTAATTAAATTTGCAGAGTATTTTATAAATGCAGAGTATTTTATAAAGAATACCTTTTTTTCGTAAAACTGATAATAAAAAGTTATCAATAGGTTCCAAGTTACGCAGACATACTGTATAAGAGCTAAAAAAAAATTTTTTGCTGAACATTTATTATTGTTGAAGCTTATTATTAAATGTATTTTAGGTAAGTTTTACAGAAAAATGTTTTGATCACTTTGTATAAACATTTTGTTAGCTGGTAATTTTCGGTTTTTGTATTACATTTTTGTTATCTTTCTTAATTTCCTTAAAAAGAAATAGTTTATTTCATTTCTAAAGTAAAATAATTTAGTGCATTTTAAAGATTACATCCTAAGCTTTCAAAAAGCACTTATAAAACTGTAATAGATCTGTTCAAACTTGAGTAATACCGTCTTAAAGTGGTGGTAATTCTATAAAACTACGAAGATTTCAAAAATTACAATTTTTGAGACGTCATATCATTTGAATTAAATTTTTGAGATTTTTTTGAATGAAACATCATTTAGTAAGATGCTTGAAAGGTAAGTTGTGCAAAATTGAGAGTTTTATAAGAAAAATTGTATTAGTTACACATTTTTAAATCATTTTTAATCAAAATTCATGTAAAGCTCACTTTCCGCCCACACCGTACTTATGCCCATACATTTTATTTCTTTCTATTATAACCATAAGATAGCTTAATTATTCTTCTTTCATGTTCAATTTGTTTTTTATTTGATCAATTAGTTAAAGAATTACATTAAAATAACTCAACTGTGCACTTCGCCGTACGTTAGTTTACAGTGCGCCAATGTTTGTGAGAAGGGTGACTTTAGCGTTATAAATAAAAAATTATAGAAGATATAGATTTAATTTTAGAAAATTCTTTATATAAGGTTTTTTTTGTAAAATTTTCTGAATTTTTCAATGGTCAAGTCACTTTCTAAAGTTTATATTTTCGGAGTTATTTAAAAAAACATAATTCCGTAGTTCATTTGTTTAATAAAAAATGAAGCACCCACTTCTCGAGTAGAACTTTTTGATATGTTGTTTATTAAACATTTCTTAATGAAATTACAAAAAGTTCTATCTTGTTTGATTTTTTCCGAAGTGAAAATCTATATGCACTCCCCTAAAAATCATTTATAAAAGGTATATTTGTTAAAATCTCTATACAGGGCTACATCACAACAGAACTAGTTTTCAATCGGTTGACGGATCATCATCAGTGTTTGCGTGAATCTAACATGCTAACCACCAAAGTAAAAAATATTTGGGTAAAAACCCTTTACAATTAATCCGTCATAGGAACATAGAAATAAAATGTGAAATTAAAAATGGATGTTTAAAATATCCAATGTTTCATGCTCTAGGTACCATTGAGCTCGAATCTGACTTGATCACATCATGACTTTACCATCACTTGCTACCATAAGTCAGATTCGAACTCAATGGTACCTAGACCATGAAATATTGGATATTTTAAACATTCATGTTTAATAAGACCGTTCAACCACCTTTTCAAAAATACCACATACCTAAATTATATTTCTTTTTAAGAATTTTTGGAAAAATCGAGTTCAGAACTCCAAAATTTTTTTTGTAGTATTGAGTACAAGATTTTTCCAAAAGTACTGAAAAGAAATATAATGTACGTGGTATTCTTGAAAAGGTAGTTGAACAACCTTTAAAATGAGGTATCACTCAACCCCCCTTTGGGACCGTTCAAGTATTACGTAACGCAGGTTGGGGGGGGGGGGGATCAAAAAATCTTCAAAAATTGCGTTACGCAATAGTTAAACTCCCATAAGAGTGCGTTACGTGGGGGGGAAGGGGGTTAAAAATCTTCAAAAATCGCGTTACGTAATACTTGAACGCTCCCTTTCCATTAAAGTTTTTGGGGGTTGTGTCCGGGTTGATACAATGTAGTTGAAAACTGGTCTACAAAATCTTCCCTTCACAAATTTTGACGTTTGCATATTTTTAGATTTTCTATAGGGACCAAATTATAGAGATTTGCACCTTTTCAAATTGACACACTGTATGAATTTTTGTATTAGTCTCTCTGTACTATTATTATATTTGTATTCTTTGGGGTGTAAACTGCCTTTTCGTTTTCCCTATTTATTCTATCAAAGGCCTGTTTGAAGTCGACGTAACGTTTGTATTTGCAGAAAGTAGTTTGGATTTCTTTTGTACCGCGCTTACCTAAAGTTAAACAAATCGCCAAACTCCCTTTGTCGTGTTCCAACTTCAAACTCACATTCATTACCTTTTAATAGAACTCGCCTTTTGAAAATCGCGGCGCACGCCCTAAACACGTCTATCTCTGTCCGACCACCGTGGGATTAGGATCGCTTTGATCCTTATCCACGATTTTATGGATAAATTCCATGATGATTACTTACCTTTGAGAATTTGTGATAGTGGATTCATTTTCAGGCCGATGATGGAACGAATATTTCAGCTCGCTGAGCAACGATAACATAATGATTCGTGGTTCGGTATCAGCATCAGCTTATTGATTATAAAAACACAACTGTAATGGTCTACAAAAGGAGACAAAAGGGTTAGTAATACGGGGTCAGACGGTGAAACCTATGTATAAACTATGTCGAGAATGTGTCTTCCAATGAACGTTAAGGAAATATTTTAATAAGTTTAATATTTGACCATGTTTTTCGCTACAATTGATAGTATGCTATAATAAAATAGCAAAATTGTAGACACTAAATTCTGAGAAATGATAGTTGAGTTTTAACGATATAGTCCTGTCGCCAGGGGGGGTACAACGGCATCCTTAATTCAGATGGACTTACTCAAGTTTTTTTTATGTATTTTGACCCGTAGAACACGAATTTTTTGGGTAACAGTTGATCCGGATGTCGATAAGATTGTTATAAACAAAGAACTTGAGGAATTACATAACAGCGATTTTTCGCAAAACAAAACATTTTTCTGTATTTTTTGGGTGATTCTCAGCAAAAAATGGTCTTACAAGTTTTTTTCGTAGGATGCATAGTTTTCGAGATAAAAGTGCAAAACTTTAAAAAAATCGAAAAAGTGCAATTTTTGAACCAGAATAACTTTTGATTAAAAAATAAAATAGTAAATCTGCTTACTGCATTTGAAAGTTCAAATCAAATTATATCGGTTTTGATTATTTGCATTGTTAAAAATTAAGTTTTTATTTGTTAAACAAAGCCATAAAAGCATAGTGTTTCCCGTGCCCAATGCATGCGTTTTAATGTACGTAATCTACGTAGAAATTGTCTACTCGTTCGATTTCAAATGAGAAATGCATTGAAAACATCATTGAATCACTTGTGTTTATAGCTTTGTTTAACAATAAAAAAATTAATTTTTAGCAATGAAAGTAATCAAAACCGATAGAATTGGACTATTTGACTTGAACTTTCAAATGCGGTAAGCAGAATTGCTATTTTATTTTTATTTTTGAATCGAAAGTTATTCGGATTCAAAAATTGCAATTTTTAGATTTTTTGAAAGTTGCATCCTACGAAAAAACTTGCAAAAACATTTTTTGCTTAGAATGACCCAAACAATAGAAAAAAATGTTTGGTTTTGCAAAAAATCGCTGTTATGTGATTCCTCAAGTTCTTTGTTTATAACAATCTTATCGACATCCGGCTCGACTGTTACCCAAAAAATTCGTGTTCTACGGGTCAAAATACATAAAAGAAATTTGGGTAAGTCCATCTGAATTAAGGAGGCCGTTGTACCCCTACTGGCGACAGGACTAATAACACTGTTTGCCAAGTTTATTATATAATCTATAATGTATCAACTTGTACAATAACAATTCCCATACAATCAAATAGTCATAATATAATAAGCAACTTGTTAAAGTATCTCATAAAATGTGACAACGCTGACCAGTAGAAAAACACAGTATATAATCGAAGCTGCTAGAATGCTGCTAGTTAGAGAGAGAGAGAGAGAGATAATAGAGAGTTATTGCCAACGTCTTTTAAGTCGACCCTGTAATAAAAGATCCTTTATTTTGACATATAAGCATGCGCAGTATTGCGTCTTTTATTTTTGTCTTTTAATAAATTGCCTGTATTTAAGGAAAATTAGAGGACACCTTTATTTTAATAAAAGTTCCTTTATTTTGACATAACGTGTCAAAAATGTGAAGAAAGGTCTAACTTCACTTGTATTTTGAATTTATCTTGTCGCTTCTTTGGATTGATAATTTATGTATTGTGGGATTGATATTTGATTAAACTTTCATCATTAAAGTTGTATGTTGGGTTTTATTTATTAAAAACAACTCTAAGTAATATTCTGAGATATAGATTATTGATGTTTTGACCCAAACGAATATAGAAAAGAACATTTTATTGAAGCTTGAGTTATTACAAGAAGTTGTAAAAAGGAATATTACGTAAATAATTTTAAATTGTTACTAATTACAATGATCAGACTTAAAATATCAGTAACTCATTTATTAAACTCAATATATTTTACATTTTTCTATAGAAATAAATATTTATTGAAGATATAAGAGATTGAAGATATAAGATCAATAAATTTTAATGAAAGTTAGGATTTGTTAAAATTCTAGATTCAAAATAGAGTTCTATTCAACAGATATATAACAACAGGTTAACAAAATAAAACAAAGGTTCAAGTATTTATTTTTGAAAATTTAATCTTTTATAGATTAGAATCTATAAAGTTTTTAATCAAAAGTATTAATACACTTTCATTTTCATGCCATCTTCTTCTTTTGGTTCTTATCCGTTTCGAATGTTGGAAATCATATAGCAATCGTAACCTTGCTAGCTGCGATTCGAAACAGTTCCATTGATATTCTCCCTCTACCAGGTCTTCGCTTACCTTTGACTGTACCTTGCAATATGTACTGAAGCAGGGAGTAACGGTGCTGATTTATCATATGTGTCCCAGATACTGCAGTTTTATGCGTTTAATGGTAAACACAATCTCCAATTCCTTCTTCATTCCTCCTTGTTCGTGATCCATTTCATGCCATCAGTATTTTTTTATTTAAACATTGCCAAAAAAATTAATAAAAACCAGCATAAAGCTTAATTCTTCTATTATCTTTTTGTATATCGGGAAGTTTATCTGACAGATTAGAGGTCTTTTCATTTTCAGATAACTAATTATTGGGAAGTTTATATAACAGTATCCTTAGTATCTGTCTTTTCAGCTCCGGATAACTAGTTAACGGGAAGTTTTTCTCTGTCAGATATCTATTAGTATCTAATCTGTCAGATAAACTTCCTGATAACTAGTTATCCAGAGGTGAAAAGAAAGAAAGAGAGGGCCATAATGGATAAAAGATCAAACGCCAATAGCATGTATGTATATATTTATAAATTTATTATTTAAAACCTGCTAATAATCATAAAATACTTAAAATCAGTCACCAATATAATATTTATATAAATTTATTAACAAACTGCAGTCCAATAAAAATAAAATTTAAGCGCTAGCTTTAAATGTCGAACAATAATTTTAAACAAACACACACACAATTTAGTCGCATTAGATTAGCTCCTGGTTGAAAATGTACTGCCACAGCTTCTATATCAATATCAACAGCACACTCATTTGCCAGTATTTCAACGTTTTCTCTATTATGTACTACTGCAATATGTAAAACTGAACAAGCTGATATTATTCTTTGAATAAAAGGTAACTTGCATCTCATTACATATGGTAAAATGGGAAATCTCTTCACAATACCAAATGTTCTTTCAATAACAATTCTTGAAGGGATTTGTGATGGATTATAAAAACACAACTTCTGTCTGAAAATTCTGGAATGGTGTCATTCGGTAGTTGTAGTTGAGGAATGGATATCCACTATTCCCTAATAATATATTCTCCAGAAATTCCCCATTACATATACCCATAATGCAAAAGTATTTAAAAACTCCTAAAATAGTATTTCCAATTTATTGCACTTCCATATTATTGAACGATGAGTATTATGGGATATATTATGTTGTTCTCTAAACATCTTTAAATGACAAAATAATTAAATTTAACGTTTTACTCTTCAATTATCTTATTTTAATTTATATCGACAAATGGAATTTTATAGGTTATTTTTATATTTACAAAAATATTTCATGTCATTTGTCAAAATAAAAGATTCTTTAACTGCGTTTGCAATACCACTCTTTTAGACCCGTCCTGTATTTGTCCTTTATTAAAGTATCCTGTAATAAAGGATCCTTTATTTGCCGGTGGCAATAACTCTCTAATCACTGAGTCTGGCCGTTCACTGCACACAAAGTAGCGTATCGTCTTTTTTTGGGCGTCTATTTGTTCATAATAGTCATTGGTTTCTTGGATTCGAAAAGTACCAAGCCTTTATCCAAAAAAACCCGAATAACTGTATGAGTCTCCGTCCTTTGCCCTCTGGAGTGTTCAGACCCTATGATAACCCTTCAATAAAGGCTTATCGACGGTTTCTAACTCCATTAAACGATGGTTTGTCGAATTCAACTGCGGTTGTACCGATTTCAATAATGCTGAACAACCTGGAAGGCCAAATGAGGCAGTTATTCCCGAAAACATCGACCAAACGTTGACAATTATTATGGAAAATCGCAAAGTGAAGCTGCGAGAGATAGCTGCGCTAAAGTTATCAAAGGGTAGCATGTTGACTGTAATATTACGATCATTTGGGTATCACAAAGTTGTTTTGCAAATGTTGTGTCAAACCAGAGCAAAAACAACATCGAATTGATGAATTTCGGCGCTGATTGGACATCTTTAGTTGATGGATAGTTAAACATGGATCCATTATTTTACTCCGCAATCAAATCGGCTGTAATCTCAGTGGATAGTACACGGAGAAAGACGTCCAAAACGACTTAAGATGCAAAAAATCTCAGGAAATGTTATGGCCTCTGTATTTTGGGATCCGCAAAGAATTACTTCCATTAACTATTTGAAACATGTCAACAGCGACTACTGAATTGGGTTATTGGAGCGTTTGAAGGCCGAAATGGCAAAGAAAAAGTCACATTTGTTGAAAAAAAAAAATTGTTTCACCAAAGCAATGCATCTGTCGTAAATTGGTGAAAATGCACTAATTGGGCGTTTAATTGCTTCCTGCCCCACCGTATACTCCAGATTTGGACCCCAGCAACCAGACGCGGATGCAGGGGGGGGTCAACGGGTCCATGGACCCCCCTATTGTATTTAGTCTATAAGTATTTTTTTATTATTTATTATTTTTTTCTGTTAACTCTAAACTTTAAGCCATCAGTACAACACTAAATTACACGACAACCGCTTCCAAAGAATTGAAAGAAGCCATAAAATCTAATAAAACACCCTTCTCTGAAAAATAATCTGCAGGCGCATTTGTTTGGGTACCGGTGGAACCATAAACAACGGAAATATTTTTCTCAATTCAAATAATAACCAAAATTATATTTTAAAATGAAAAATACATTACAGTGGGTATAAACCTTATCTCATGAAAAGTCACGTTTCAAATTTGCGATACAATAAAGATATAAAAATTTGTATTTTATTAGATAATCCATGCGTACCTACCCATTGATGGGTAGGTCTTGGACAAAATTTCGGGAGACTGCTCCTATTTTTCGGTAGAAATCGTCAAATTTCGATAGATTTCATTTTTTTGCTTCTTTTGCTATCACATTGCAAAAAAATGATATTTTAGGTACGAGTATTCAAAAATAAACTACATTCATCATCATAATATTAATGATCAATAATCACCATTCATCATAAAAATCATTCAAAGTTCAAAATCGCTATACCTTAAAAAATGTATTTTCTCGGCTTTCTAGGTATTATAGAGCAATTTTCTTCATTTTTTTTTAATCCAAAGTAACTCGAGTAGAGGCGTCTAACTAACGCAATACTAAATATCAAGGATGCTTTAGTTTTGTTATAAGGAATTAATTTATTTATAATAAAATAAAACTGCATATTTTTCCTGTTGTAGGCTTTTTAAAAAAACTTACCACGCGTGTACCTATTAACGTTCAAAATACAAATATTCTTATTTGAAAGCTGTATAATTGTTATAATAAATAATAGTTATAACAAGTTAAACAATTTTGTTATAATAAATAATAGTTATAAGTTATTAACATTTATAAATTACTGCAAAAATAAGGGTTTTTTGCAATTATCTGTAATTGTTTATGTATTTCAAATTAGAAACTATTAAGATCTATTCTGCGTTCCGCAGTCACTTTACAGTGTGGACAGCATATCCCAATATAAAACTTATGGAACCTTGCAGCTCAGTGTTGCCGGTTTTAAGCAGACGAACTTAGTCCGTCTAAATAGAATATTCCAGAAGTCCAAAACATCTTGATTTGAAAATCTGTGGGTTTTATTATTTTTAAATAATTCATAGATAGGTACTATGAAAGATATTTATACGATATTAAGGATATATCATTTGAATATTAATTATAATTAGCCTGTGATTAATATTATATTTAATAGTTATTTACGATATGTGTTAAAAGTACAATTTTAAGGCACGCATGTGAAAGTTTGCAGAATGACCGAAGCGAATTCTGCAATTCACATGAGTGCCTTAAAAATGTACTTTTTAACACGTGTACTTTGTACGCACGTAAGAAGTTATACTTCTATTGTATGATTTCAACGAAATAAATATACTTTCAACAGGTTATTTGTATTTAAAGATTAAACTAATTTTTACTTACTACTTTCCAAAAATTTTTATTAAAACAATACTAAAAATTAAAAAAAAAGTTAGATAACACACGGATTCGAACCAGGGACCTCTCGATCTCCGGTCGAACGCGCTACCACCGAGCTAAACTCCCTTTGCTTTGACAGCTTACAAGATTTCTCATACATACTGACAAATTTACCAAGTTAGGTATAAAAGTACTTTAAAATTTATTTAATATAAATATTAATCTCTCTTGGCAACACTGTTCTTTATAAGAGTCTGTATTGAAAGGTGACCGTGGAACGCAGTATAGAATATTTATTTGAAACATTTTTCTCTAAAATCTACAAGGAATGTTTTATAGGCAAAAACATGATTTTTTACACTTTATAATCGTTTAGAAACAAAATAATGTCGGATATTGAAGCAATTGAGAACGAGAAAAATTTTGATGTTCTTTAGTTATGTCAAAATACTGTAAGTTAAAAAGGTGCAAAATAAAGGTCTCCTGTTTTAAGGTTTTAATATAAATACTATTTTTAGTTTGGAATTATCTTCTATATCAAAATAAGCCACAATCCTTCAGTATTCACTATTCAGATTCAGGTAGATACATTTTACTCCCAAAATCATAATATAAAAGCTCAAAAAGGACTGGTCATAAAATTGATACTTATCGGTAAATCCGTATCTGCTGGTTCGCACATTGTGTCACAAGCTAGTAAAAGCAATTCAAGAATTCTTGAAAATTGACTAAACTCTGTTGCCAAATCTATCCGCTAAAAAAATTTTCTAATAATTTTGATTTTTCGGTAGAAAAGAAAATCGGCAGATTAATTTGAAAATTAAGAATTTTGATTTTTCGGTAGAAAAAGGGGAGAATTAGGTAGATTGGTAGATTTGACAGGTATTCCGTAAATCTACCGAAAAATCGGTAGCTGTGGCATCACTGTATTTGAGGTAAGTCTGCCCCCCCCCCCCCCATTATGAATTTTTAGAATCGCGCCTGCCAGCAACTACCATCTTTTTTCCGATCCAGAAAAAAATGCTCCGCATCAAGAGATATCACTCCAATGAAGAAGCAATGTTGTTTTATTAGTTAGGCCCGGGGATAATTTACCGACGAATTATATCGTCATATAAAATATTCATTAGCTTACAGTCTTCAGCTGCCAAAAAATAATTACCAATTTCTGGACCAATTTTGAATCATATATTTATGTCAGTTTGTGCCTCAATAATAACGCTTAAAAAGTAACCAAATCAAATTCCCTTCCCATGGCAACAAACCCACCGTTACAATATGTAATTTAAAAGAAACTATGCTGAAAAATAATAAACAAAAATTACAGTAAACCGGTCAGACAGGCCTCACACTCACAGCCACTTCTTTAATAATTCCTTGATTCATGTTGATATAACCATAATCGCAAAGTTGTAAGTATCTTATTGCATGCGTCTTTAAATTAAAAGACCAAGACTAGCAATCATAATCAAGCAATAAAACGTCACAATGTTGAATATTGTTTGAAGTTTCTGTTGTAACCTATACGCATTTTTTTATATGTACTTCAAAAGACCACTTATTAATGCACAATTAATTTTTAATCCTCAAAACTGGTTTTGTAATAAGCGAATGTTATGTAATATTTTATTATCTCCTCATGACTATAAAAAATTATCTTAGTCCAGGGCCCATCTGTTTTGAGATGTGACATGTGACATTGAGAGGTGACTCAAATTTTTTTGCAGAAATTGCTTGAAAATAAATCAAATAATAATATTTGAGTTATCCTCCCTCTCAAAAAGGTCCGGAACATTGTTTAAATAATCAAAATGTCAAAAAATGAAGAAAAAATTCGATTTTTTTTCTTCGTTTTTTGATCATAACTTTAAAAGTATTCATTTCCGAGATAAGTTGTACTAGCATAAAAGTTGCGCGATTAAATTTCCTACAACATAGAATTGGTTGAAAATTTAAAAAATAGTCACCCTTGTTGCAAAATAGCAATAATTGCGAAAAAACCATACAAAAACAAATATTCGCATTATACTTTTTTCAACCATTTTTGCTATACTTAGGACCTTCATATTTCACCCAGAAAAACTTTATGATACAGTTAAACAATACTGTAAATTTCATTAAGATCGGTTTAAAAGATTTTGCAAAATAAATTTTGCAATCCAGCTTTCGCAAAAAAAAATCATTTTTTCAAAATGTTACAGGACTGAAAATAAAGCAGATAGCACGTTGAAATTTTTATTGCTTATAGAAGTGTACTGTACCTTTCATTTGCAATTTGCAAAATTAAAATCGATTAACTACCACAGCGTCAGGAATTTTTTTAAATAAACATTCATTATTGGTGCTACGCGCAGGACAGCGGTGTTCGATTCACACAAGTTGATTTCCACCAAAATTTCTTCCAATCTTTATCTAATATATTATTTTCTTACTCTATATTTTGTTGTATTTTAATATTTTAATTCCACAAAAATCAAACTAATTTTATTATTTTTTGTGAAATATTGTTTAAACAATTGCATATGTTTAAAAATAATAAACTTTTATTCTCTAAATTAAAATAAATGAAGAAAGAAAGTTTTTGCTAAAAAAAGTGTTATTTCAAAGGATAGAGTGTGTGTTTTTATTTTGCAATAAACAAATTTATTTATTTATATCGAAATGTAATAAAAATTAAAATGTATCAATCATTATCAAATGTCATTGGAATGCCCAATCATAGCAAACTATCAGCTGTCCTGCGCGCAGCACCAATAATTTTTGTTTATTTAAAAAAATTCCTGACGCCGTGGTAGTTAATCGATTTTAATTTTGAAAATTGCAAATGAAAGGTACAGTGCACTTCTATAAGCAAAAAAAATTTAACTTGCTATCTGGTTTATTCTCAGTCCTGTAACATTTTGAAAAAATGAATTTTTTTGCGAAAGCTGGATTGCAAAATTTATTTTGCAAAATCTATTAAACCGATCTTAATGAAATTTACAGTATTGTTTAACTGTATCATAAAGTTTTTCTGGGTGAAATATGAAGGTCCTAAGTGCAGCATAAATGGTTAAAAAACGTAAAATGCAAATACTTGTTTTTGTATGGTTTTTTCGCAATTATTGCTATTTTGCAACAAGGGTGACTATTTCTTAAATTTTTAACCAATTCTATATTGTAGGAAATTTAATTGCGCAACTTTTATGTCAATACAACTTTTCTCGGAAATGAATATTTTTAAAGTTATAATCAAAAAACGAAGAAAAAAATCGAATTTTTCCTTCATTTTTTGACATTTTGATTATTTAAACAATGTTCCGGGCCTTTTTGAGAGGGAGGATAACTCAAATATTATTATTTGAGTTATTTTCAAGTAATTTCTGCAAAAAAATTTGAGTCACCTCTAAACGTCCAAATGTACTAATATTTTTACAGATGCGCCCTGGTCTATCTGGGCACATATGTACTCGTATATCATTGCATAAATCTTTTAAGAGTTAAGACTTTTCCTGGAAAAACATGTTGATAATATTAATAGAGATTTCTCTAAAAGGAAAAATGGGAAAAACTGTTTTGCTCTCCAACTCTATATACTAGGTGTCCCATGATTAGATGGACAGTAGCTAAAAGGTTATAAGTAACATCAAAATACAGAGTTTGAACCCAAAATGCTCTTTTCTGCTTCTTCAAGTCAGTATCCACTTCGTTTATTACTACTGTTCTAGTTCTAAAGAGATGGCTAATGGTGATGTTGAACCATTAGTGCAGATTTGTTAACCAGTAATATTTTCTGGTTTAACTTTTGATATCCTACCTTCGTAATTTTCCCTTTATTCTTTTCTTCTTTAGCAGTTGCTCCAATTTTGAATTGCATCCCTTTCAATTGTTTTTAAGTCATCATTTATGTATATCAGGGCCGTAACTACGATGTTGGGGGCCCGAGGCAAATGTGATCGGGGGGTCCCATACCGGGAGGTCTGGGGAATTTACCCCCAGCGCAAGGAGGGGTCCGGAAAAATGTTTGATATTTTTAACCCCTTGAAAGCGCATTTTCCCTCCTATGTGAACACCACACTCTCTTCTTTCTTTTTTTTCAGCATGTCCTGCAATAACTATAAAATTAGCAGTGCTAATGATTACAGCTTCATCTGTATCTGACATTGCGGACGGTTTATCAACGAATGCGTTCGTTCGCTACAATGTAAATGGTCTTACTTTGTACCGAATGAGTAACCGAGCGGACACCTACGAATTCGTTCTTTCGTTCGTGTTCACTTTGATTTAAAAGCACCTTAAGGTGCCTTAAGCTACTGCAGTGAGAGCCAAGCACACTCAGTGAAGCTGGTCAGTGTACTGGTGGGACTGATCCTAATGTGCTCATTTTATCTTATGTATACCTTTCTTTTCAATATGTGGCTCCTTTCACGTAACAAGATGTGGTCTGGGGTAAATTGATTAAGACAAAGTAGCTGGGACCTGGGGTCCCTATTCCGGTTTCATTTTAGTTTTTATTTCGCCAAAATAGCTCATTTCCTCAGTCACAATTTATATGTTTACGAAAGGTCTCGGGGGCCCCAGCTTAGCCCGGGCCCCCCTCTTCCAATGGCATTTTAGGTTTTATTACGTCGAAATTAATTTCTTAAGTAATAATTTAAATTTTTATGTTAAGGTCTCGGGGGCCCCAGCTTAGCTCAGGCCTCAGGGGCCCTGTTCTGTTCCAATTGCATTAAATGACTAATTTCCCCAGTAAAAAATTAAAACGTTGCGGTCTTTTTAAAATTGTGTCATTTGAAAATATTTCGTTGGGATCGGCTTTTAAAATACATATTTTTATTTTCCTCGTTAAAATCTATGCACGGGCCCCCCTTGGTTGGAGTCCCCGGGGCACTACCCCGGTTGCCCCAATGGTAGTTACGGCCCTGATGTATATGCGATTCGGCAGTTCATTGAGCACTTTTGTTTTTTATTATTTTCAATTACTTCTATATCCATTTTCTTATCGATGAAATTTTCCACTGCTTCTCTTACTATACCTGGATTATTTGTAACTAGCGGGATACCTTGTATAACTATGTTTTCCTTCTTTTGTCGCATTCAAGTTTTTGGAGTCTTTCGTCGGAACTCATTTCTTTTCGCAAAACATTAGTTTCTTGCACCATTTTTTCATTAGTGATATTTCTTTTTTATTTTCACTGTCCCTTTTCAAGTTCTTTTATTTCCTCAGAAATTTCCTTCATCTTCTTTTTGTTGTTTTCTTATTTCTTTCATATCCTCTTTCAGATTCTTCAACATATTCATTATTTGCATTAGCATTTCTTTGTTAGAAACGTCATATTTTCTTGGAGATCTGGTTGATTCTTTAGATTATTTAAAAGCGTCCAAAACATCTTCGGCTTTTCTTTTTCACCATTCATTTGATGTAGAATCATCGGAGTCTTTGTGATTACACCCCAATAACTTTCAGTAACCTCCGTTTCTCTCAGTGCAGCCTTTTCTTTGTATCCTTTAAAGTATATCTTTTCTTAGCGCAATTCTTTTGGAACTGTTAAAAATATTCGTTCCCACCTCTATTATTTACAAATTTGAACAGTTTTTATTTAGAACTTTCGTTCTTTTACTTAAATTATCCGTTTTTTTTTTGCTTCTTTCTGTTTTTATAAGCCAGATATTGTAATTCCAATGTAAGTTTTTATAAGCCAACTTTTTTTACTGTTTTTATAAGCCGACCCCGCATAGGGATAAGGCAAAGAGAATGATGATGATATTGTAATTCCACTATTTGATAAAACACCGCCAGTAACCTGACTAAAAACTTTAAGACCACTCCAAACTCTTGAATTATGAAGAGAAACGGAAGAACCACTTACAGAACTTTTAATAGCTCCCGAAAGAGATATCTGTCTCAAAAACGATTTCCGTCTTTCAATCTGTCAGTTAGTCGAATCCCACAAGTGTCGTGTTGTGTTCAATGACTCCATCATCTTCATTGTCTCGGGATCTCTTTTTATTCAAACTCACGAGACTTTTTATTCCTACGTCAATCGAAGTGTGATAATTTAATAAACTAGTTTCATTGTGTATTTTGCTCGAGAATTTTTTTAAGCTGTGATGCGACGGAACGTGGCGTGGCACGCCAAGGGAAATCTTCTTCTTCATGTGCCGTGCTCGATTATCGAGCGTTGGCTATAGTAATTTTGTAATTTTCTCGGAAAAGGGATGCAGAGGATCTGTTAAACCATTATCTCTGGTTTTTAAGCCATGACGTTCTTCGACCTGGCCCTCTTCTTCCGTCTACCTTGCCTTGCATTATTAAAAGGAGTGTATTATATCTGTGGCGACACGCTTCAATTACTGTTTTGCTAATTTTAATTTTTAATAACTTTTTCAAAATGAAATAATATGGGCCATTTAAAATTCACATCTCTTTCTATACGAAACCAGATGTTGATGGCCTGTTCAGTCTATTTATGGGAAACAAAATTCCCCATTAAATAGCTACCTTATCAGACCTTATGTCAATAAATCACTTTTTAAATGCATTCGAAGACGCTTCTTAAAACTACAGAAATGTTTTCAGCTTTTAAAACACCAGATAAAGGGCCAGCCTCTTTATGTCAACAAATTAGTCTTCAACGTAAAACCACAGACATGTGTTTTTAGTTCAGCCACAGCAGTCTGACACAAACCCACGTCCCGCAAAGAATAACAAACCCTCTTACGAGATATAAGCACGCCTCTTTAACCACAAATAAATAAATATATTATTGTTCGTTGTCTTACACTTATTGTAATTTCATTTAATTGTTTCCGTAAACCACCAACGGAAAATTGCGTTAGCCAATAGTTAAACTCCCATAAGAGTGCGTTACGTAGGGGGGGGGTTAAAAATCTTCAAAAATCGCGTTACGTAATACTTATACGCTCCCTTAACTGTTCTGACAACTTCCGTGAGTTTTCCCATCCGATGCAAAACAACTTCGTTACGAACTCTATCCACCCAACTTATTCGTAGGATTCTCCGATACACCCATTTTTCAAAGGCTTTCAATTTCTTGAGAAGTGTATCCGTTAAAATCCAACCTTCGACACCGTACAAAAGAGTAGAGAACACATAACACCTCATCATCATCATCGGTAACCGCTGACAGCCCATTGAGGGTCATGGTCGCCCGTTTGGGGTTTTTAGGCTATAAAGTTTTACATGGTGTGGAGGCCAGCCACACGTAACATCTCACTAATCTAATTTAGTCCAGGAACCGAAGCTTTTCACCTCGCAATTTTTACAGAATGGATCGATTTGCTGGAAAATTTGAGAATAAGTAGTGGATAGTCCAAGGATCAAAATCGATATGATGCCGAAAGGCGCTTTTATCATGGGGGTGGTTGCCACCCCATCTCGGGGGTGGAAACTTTTTATTATATTTTGATCACTAAAGTTGATAAAACGTTCATTCTAAGCTAAAAATGTTCTATACATTTTTTTGATAAAATTAATAGTTTTCGATTTATTCGCTATCGAAAGTGTTAGTTTTATATCGAAAAAATCAATGTTTTTCGATAATACTTATGATTCACCCAATTTTTGCCGTAGAAAAATTTTTTTCACAGGAACACCATTCAAAGAAAGCCAGAAGCTGATACAGAATAGGAGGGGCCGGTACG
Source organism: Diabrotica virgifera virgifera (assembly GCF_917563875.1). Taxonomy (NCBI): domain Eukaryota; kingdom Metazoa; phylum Arthropoda; class Insecta; order Coleoptera; family Chrysomelidae; genus Diabrotica; species Diabrotica virgifera. Next base: position 224,325,623 of record NC_065451.1, on the reverse strand, counting down.
GTCAGTGCCGTGGTGATTTTGGTTGGCGGTATGCATTAACCAACTTACTAAAATGCCTACCGCCATCACTGGTGGTGTACCGTCGATACTTGAGGGGACAAGCTCCATTCGGTCCGGCCGAGTTTATCAAAAACTGTCAAAAAGTAAATATTTATTAATTTAACAGTAACGTGGGTCCTCTTTTCTTTTTACTATTGTATAATATCATCTATTTCTCTTTGCGACGTAAACTGGCGAAGAGTGCCACGTCACACTCCATCGGATCCCGGCTTTCATTGTCTCAAGAGCTTTTTATTCAAACTCATGAGACTTTTCATTATATGTACGTCAATCGGAGTGTGATAATTTAATAAACGGGTGCTGTGTACTTTGTTCGAGAATTTTGTTAGATGCTGTGCGATTGTTTGGTCCATAACAATAAAACTAAGTTATGTTGAAATCGTGACATTGTTGCTAATTTTATCTTTTCTTGATCTTGATATTAGCATTCTATGTGTTTCTATTTTATCGTGCATGGATCTAATCAAATTTAAAAGATTTATTTAAGTCGTTTATTTTGATAGAGACAAGTTTTACTAGAAAAGAAGTAGATATTTTGTATTGAAAGAGAAAGAGGGTGAGAGAGAAAAAGAAATTTTCCAAATTCTACATGAAAAATCCTTAGAAATTGGGACAGAATGCCACAATTTTACGTTAAAATAAAGTTTATGTGACGTTTCGATAAAATATTCGGAATATAGGTAATATAAAATTATCAGTAGTAATTGCACAAGAGCTCTAAAATTATATATTAATTTTAGAGATCGAGTGCAATTTATTGCGATTATTTCATGAATAAAACTGTTCAAAACCAAAATTTTATTGTAATTTATTTATGTAAGTACAAATTAGTACTGTTAAACACACAGTTGATATAAAATATTTTACGGTCGAAAGTCATCACTTTTATAACTTTTAAAACATTAATTGTCATTAATGTCACTGAATGTATTTTTTCGTAGCAACGAAGGGCATCTGACGTAATATACTTGACGACGGGATATTATCAAAAATTATCACCTTAATTTGCATTTCTGTAGCTTTCTATTGGTCAGAATCTCCTATGAATGAAATAATCCTCTAAATCATTAGTTCTTTTAAAAGTTTAGTTTTAGAACGGTTTTAGTCTGTAATTTTATGGCTGTTTTTTATCTCCTGTTTTGAATAGTGGAACTAGTTCGTTCGTTCTCCATTCTTCCGGTATTTGATTGTGTTTTATAATTGTGTTAATTAACGTATAGCGATACGCTTTAATTACTATTTTTGCTAATTTTAATTTTAATATTTTTTCTCAAAAACGAAACAACGTTAGTCATTCGAAATGCACATTCAAATACAAATGTTAAGAGACATGGCTTTACCCTGTCACATCTGTTTTTCGTCTGCGCGGTGCAACAAGCTGCACCCTCATTAATTAAGTACTTTATCAGACAATTATTGTGTCAACAACTCACTTAATGCAGTCGAAATTGTTTTTCTTAAAACTGCAAAAGTAGACGCCAGACCTAGTGATTTATTTGCTCATCTGGTCAGGGGAAAAGGAACAGAAACATTATTATCGTTTGTGGTTTTTTTTCTTCAGTCACTACACAGCACGTGAACGATTCACACACACACCGACTCGACCCTCTCCGAGAGACCTAAACGAAACACATTTTCTTTACAACAATAAAATTACCGTTCGTTTTATTATATTCATTTTTAATTAAATTCCGGCAACTCACCCATCGGAATAAATGTTATTATCTAATTGTTCTGTCTTTGCTGCTCCACAATATTTCAGTAATTCGTTTGGTATTTCGTCTTTACCAGCAGCATTTCTATTCTTCAACTTCTTTATTTGTGGTAATTTCTGGTGTTTCCGGTTCTATCGTCATTTGTTCTTCCCCTTCATACAGCCTTTTTAGATAGTCAATCCGTGTATGATTTTCTATGCGTTTTAGTTCTATTAGTTCCTTTACCCCCGTTCTTTAATGTCTGATAAAGCGCCATATTTCATTTTGCAGACTATTAAAATCATGTTCTATATCTTTCGAAAAATGTTCCCAGTGATCATTTTTTTATTCTTCTTACAAGTTAATGTTTTTCGTTTCTTATTGTCTTATAATAGGGAACTTGCACATTTTTTATTACATAATAATGTTCAGTTTTGTTTAAAAATGAGATTTAAAAAATTTCACGCTTCAAAAACTCATAGTTCAAACGACCCGTGACGTCACATAGTTTTATTATATACAGTAGAGCGTCGATTATCCGAACGTCGATCAACCGAACGACCGGTTATCCGAACTCCCGACTCCGGCGCCCCGCACTCGAATACTGAGCAAGCGTTAGTAATTAACGCTTAAAATATAGGGTGCGCCAAACCTCTGGTTTTCTTTGATTACGGCTAAATTATGGGATATACAAAAAAATGTTTTTAACAAAATTAATGTATATCGAAGCCTTTATAATTTAAAATTATTTTCGATTATACAGGGTGAGTCAGAACAACGGTACGAACCAAAGTTGTGTTTTTTTAAATGGAACACCCTATATATTAAATCATTTTTGAATATATTTTTAAAAATATTAAGAATTTATATAAGGTATTATAGGCCTAAAGTTAACAATTTTCGAAATATTTACACTTTTATTAAGAAAAATGGTAATATCCAAAGGGCTGTGAAAGGCTTTCAAGGTAATAAAAATTTAAATGGCATGTCAAAGTTTTTTTAGTATACTTTTATTTTTAAACAAATTAACATATTTGACATATAGCCATAAAATATACAGTGTGATCACTATTGGCAAATACAAAATTTTCTCATTTTTTTTAAATGGGACACCCTGTATATTATTATTGCCTTTTGTAGTAAATATTACGACCTTTCTTTTGGTATAAGGTTGTATGTACCTAGCATGTTTTGTTTTGTAGATATTTAAAAAAAACTACAGATTTTACGTTTTTGCGGATTTTTTATTAAAAATTTTTTTTGCAAAAAAAATAATTATAATATGGTTTTAGAAACAAACATCAAAATATCAAATATGAAAATAAAAGCGTAATTAAAGATTAAACTAAATCGTATACTAGTACAATTCGATTGAATTTAATAACTTAAAATTATTTTACAAAAAATATTTTACCATACTAATGAATGCATAAATTAGTTACTAAATTAAATAAACAAACAAATTGGATATCTACCCTAGTAATTTTTCTACCACAGCAACTTCCCTGTACCAAATTAATTGTTAGTTATGTTGTATGTACGAGTAAGATCAGTTAAACTTTTAATTTACCTGTTAAATTTACGTATATCTTGAGAACATAATTATAAAGTATGCTTTGAAACAAATGAATGTTAAATGTATTAGCCAAATTATTTATTAATATAAATAGTATTAACTGGTGTCACAAAAGCTGGTAATACTTTTGTAGTTGAAATTTTTGTAACAATTTTTTATAATTTAAATTTTAATTTTTCAACCGAACAATTGATGGATATGACATTTGTTTTGGCGAAACCATTAGAAATTATTACCAGCTTTTGTGACATGACTACATAGATACTATTTACTTCATAATATACTTCTATAACGTTCATTTGTTTCAAAGCATACTTTATACGTTCTCAAGATGTAGGTAAATTAAAAAGTTATTAACTGATCTTACTCGTAAATACAATTTAACTAACAAAATTGGGTACAATAAAGTTACTAAGGTAGAAAAATTTCTAGGGTAGATTTTAAAATTGGTTGTTTAATTTAATAATTAATTTATCCATATTAATTACTTAGTATGGTAAAAAATTGTTTGTAACATAATTTTAAAGTTATTAAATTCAATTAAGTTGCACTTGCATACGTTTTATTTTAATCTTTAATTACGATTTTATTTTCATCTTTGATATTTTAGTGTATGTTTCTAAAATCAGATTATAATTTTTTTTGCAAAAAAATTTAACTAGAATTATCGCGGATATAAAATATCGGCGAAACGTAAAATCTATAGTTCTTTTTTAAATATTTACAAAACCAAACACGCTATGTACATACAACCTTATACCAAAAGAAAGGTTGTAATATTTACTACAAAATGCAATACTAATATACAGGGTGTTCCATTAAAAAAAATGAGAAAATTTTGAATTTGCAAATAGTGATCACACTGTATATTTTATGGCTATAAGTAAAAGATATTAAATTATTTAAAAATGACACTATATTATAAAAACTTTGACCTACCACTTAAATTTTTAATACCTTGGAAACATAATCCACAGCCCTATAAATATTACCATTTTTCTCAATAAAAATGTAAATATTTCGAAAATTATTAACTTCAGGCCTATAAGACCTTATACAAATTTTTCATATTTTTAAAAACTATATTCAAAAATGATTTAATATATAGGGTGTTCCATTTAAAAAAATACAACTTTGGTTCATACCGTCGTTCTGACTCTACCTGTATAATCGAAAATAATTTTAAATTATAGATGGTTTTGATATACATTAGTTTTGTTAAAAACATTTTTTTGTATATGCCATAGTTTAGCCGTAATCAAAGAAAACCAGAGGTTTGGCGCACCCTGTATCTTCAATTTTCTTCAATTGTGTATCCAAAAATATGTTGTTGCAAAGACTGCACTTTTTTGTTTAATTGCTATTTGTCATTATCAAGGTATAAACAAATATACAGTTATGTAAATATGGTTTTTATTCACTTGTGGATAAATATGTATGACAATCTCAATATAGTTCGATTATCCGAACAAATCGGTTTTCCGAACACCCATGTCCCCCAATTAGTTCGGATAATCGACGCTCTACTGTAGTTATGATTATGGTTATATTTAGGTATATTCTTCTTCTCCTTCTTAAGTTTATTGGCCTCCACCTACTGTATTTAGCCAGCTTATCGTAGCGGAATAAGGGAAAAATATTTATATTCTAATGACATTTATCGTATGTCATTGTAATAATATATACCAGTTTGTTGAGATTGGAGTTCGATACAGTTTTTGAAGCAAAGGAAAGAAGGTTTACTATGGAAAATTAAACCATTTTGTAAAAGTACAAGTTTTCTATGAATAGTTCAAACGATCAAAAACACTTGTGACGTCACATAACTGTATTTTCTACTGACGTCTATAATGTCTAATTTAAAATTATATACAATTTTGTTTACTTTGTTGGTGCAAAATGTAAACATATAACCGGATGACGTCACGACGCGTTTTTGGGCTGGCTGGTATAATTTGAATTTTTAATCGTCTTTAGGGGCTAAACGAAAGACGAAAAAAACTGTTTTTATCTTTGATACATGTTTTAAATTATGTTCTGTTGTGATTTATAATATTTTTTTCGAATTTAAAATTTTATGCAAGTTCCCTAATATCTGATAGTACCTATGCCTCTTGTGTCTTGGTGGACATGTATTTCTGCTAATGATAGTACTCTTACAACTAAGATTTGAGAGGGGAGTAACTCTCTATTTGACAGAATATAGTGTATCATAGATTATTGTCCACTAGTGTTTCCAAAAATGTATTGGTATTGTTCTTTATGAAGGAAAAGTATACAAAATATTTTTATTAGGATGAAAAACTTTGACTTTTATTTAGCAGATGTCGCTAGGCATCTACTACCATCACGTTAGTGGCAATGCGGGGACTAGCTGGCTGAAGATTTTCACTTGGGTCAGAGATAGCAAACCTTTGAATCTCTGATGATGCCTCTCATACGAGGCGAAATCGTCGATTAGAGTGCTGGTTTGCGTTCTTTGAACTAAGTGAAAATTAGGATAGTTTTGACTTCGCATTGTAACTGACTAAAAAATGGTATACATTTTTATTTGAAAAATATACACTTGTTCACTAGCTAGTGGTGTTAGATTAACATCAACTACCGTTATTCGCAAAATCACATATTACCATCTCCCAACTCTCCACACCACACACGCGCAATTTAATACTTTTTAACCCTAAAGTAATTCCCGTAAGGCCGTAAGCGTATTCAGACCACCCAGAAACAGTTAAAATCAGATAACGCAATCATAAAGCACAATCTTACTTCCGGCATTCCTTCATTGTATTACTTCTATTTGTTTAGTTCACTTAAATGGTTTTTGGTGTGCGTCGAAAGGGTTTCGCCCTTGACGTACATGTACATGCAAAATTACGACTCATCCGAAAACCTTCGATAAAATCACCGTTTTGAACATTGCCTAGCAACCGGAACGTCACAAAGGTTGTACGTAAATGCAAAATTTGCTTCCCCTCTAACCTTCGGCTTTAGCGCACGTTTAATTTTGTCCAGGAATGGCGTCAGCCTAGTTACGCAATGCAATGCAAATTAGGAAAAGTCAAACAATAGAGAGATTTTGCACCTCTTAAAATAACCGCTGATTTTGGCACCGCTATGGTTAACTTTATTAAGCATAACGATTACGGCAACGTTAAAAAGCAGAGTTTTTGCAGCCTGTCAAGTAGGTTTTTCGTGTCATCGTTATCGTTATTTAAACATAACCTCACTTCACAACGTTATTGTAATTTTAAGCATATACTTAACAGTTTTTGATATTTTAATTTATAGGTAATCAAAATTAGAATCTATGTAAATGTAATTTTACTGATTTTTTTACATTCTGGCAACAAAGCAATTTAACCATTACTATAACGATAACGATAAGCACTACTTTAAACCTCCGTAAATTACGGAATCCCTTATGTTTAATAACGATAACGGATCATATATTCGCTACTGCGCAGACGTAGTATAACGATAACCATAACGGAATTGCAAAATAAGAGGTGCAAAATCTCTCTAATAAGGAATGCACGTTTTTCCCCTTGTTGCCATATTCTAAATTTGAAAAAGTATATAGGGAATAATCAGATTTTTTTGACACGCCATCTCTGTTACAGCGAGCATTTCATTGGCTAGAATTAGTGACGAGTGTATATGACGTCATTATTATATTTGGTGAGATTGTAAATGGTAACTGACGTCTGTCATAATATTGGAGGTTAATTATAATGTCAAATTATTGTTTTCAAATTATATTTTAGATATTTAGTTTATATTTTAACGACAGTTTATTTTTTAACCAACTTCACTATCCCTTCCCTATCCTTGATTGGTCGATTAGGTTCGTATAATAGTTTTATTGTATGGTAGGTTTAGTTAGGCATTAATTTAAAAAATATTGATGGCTAAATGGACACAGCTCGCAAAAGCCATAAAAAAAAGAAGAAGAAAATTAAACAAACAAAAATCTTACATAACCGTCTATAGGACAACATGACTGTGACACTAATATTACAGATAGTTAGTTATCTTTGTTTCACACTCATAAAGACAAAAAGAAACAGTGTATCCGGTAGCTGCTGTGGTAAATACATATGTATATGTTTTTTATTGGGCAACAGCGCTTTCCAGCTAAACTTGACGGTAGCGAAAAAACTAATATCTTCTTCTTCTTCTTTGCCCTCTCTTTATGCCCCTCAGGGGCGTCGGAGGTTTTATTCATCCTCTATCCATATCTTCCATTTCTTGCGTCCTTTGCTAACTCTTTCATTTGTTGAAGTGTTTTTCCTTTTTCCTGTCCAATTTCTATAATTTGATCGATCCATCTCTTCCTTGGCCTCCCTTTCCTTCTTTTACCATATCTTTTTGATTCCATCACCTGCTTTGGTAGTCTTTCTTGGTCCATTCTGTTCCATACCATTTTAATTTTCTTTTTTGGATCTTGGTTATTATCGAAAAAACTAATATAAGAGGAAAAAATTGTTGAATTTGTTTGCCGTCAAGCATGTACCAGTGGGTTATGACGTGCATGGTCATTATATCTATGACGTGCATGCCTAATTGTTTGACTTTTAGTTTATATAACTTTTTTATTACAAAAATACGCTTACATTATTAGAAACTTCTGACGTCAGAACCACGCAGCGTTGCCAAAACATTAGAATAGTAAATAAATGTGAGGTATTTTCCAAATGTCAAGCTGAATCATTCATTTATTCACAAATAACTGGATGAACTGTTTCCAAGCTTGGACTTATCTGCCCTAGGAAACTATCGAAGAGAAACACTGTGTTAAGCACTACTCCAGGAAGTAGGCATCTGGACATGTTTCATTACCTTAATACCAAGAGATAAACCAGAAATTAATAAATCCATAATAGTTTACACTTACACCAAAAACTTCGAACTCCTCTCCTTTTACTTAAAAAAGTCCTACCTCCACGAAGATCTAAGTAAAGTCTCCAAGTTCCAAGCCAAAAGCCTTCTCTCCTCGCGTTTGTTTGGATGTAAATAAAATGAGAGCACTTGATCTCGTTAGCAGCTTTAGGCTGTACAAATAAACACTTAGCTTAGATTATGTTTATTATCTTCAAAGATTATAAGACGCAATTCTTAAAGTGTTAATAAAAGTCTAGGCCCTAGGCCCTTCTAAATGTATATGTTACGGACAATGATGTAAATTGTCCATTTCCCCTGGTTATTAGCGATGACAATGCCCGGCCATTAACGACAATTACATTAGCTATAGTCGGTCTTGACGGTCCAGTTAGCTGGGGCTCAGTCGATCGACAAGTTTAGTGGATTTGCGATTTGCGGTCGCTGGTTCGAGCCTCAGCTAGGTCATGAAATTTATAAAAGGCCAACGCCGTAGTATAAAACTCGATAGAGTCTACGGCTTGGTCTGGAATAAACTGGCGTCTGATCGGCCTATGGAGGAGCGGTACGGGAAGGGATAAGGGCTTCCGGCTTGGTGATACTCCTCCATAGATCCCTACCGAAGGGCGTTGACGCCTAAGAACGGTGTATACATACATACATTAGCTATTGGCCCATGTTGTAAAAAAATAACCTAAAATTGGAGTTTTCATCAATAACCGGTCAATAACGACAGTGGCCAAAAGCAAATGGCCAATGTTGATAAATAAATAAAATTAGAATAATAAATGGGTTGCATGTGCGAGTCCATACTATTGTAGTTACTACATTACTCCATTATTACAAAATAAAATTAGGTATGATGTCCTAATATTTTTTATATAATATATATAAGATAGCTTTTGAAGACTAATGATTTACACATCAAGGCACTTTTTACATAAATTTACTGGGAGTAATTTCAGCACGAGCACAGAAATGAAGCAAATAATATCTGAACATAACCTATCTTTTAGTCTAAATTTCAACATTGACCGATTAACAACGGACATTGTTGACATTGACCGGACAATGATGGAAATGTTATCAAGAATTTAAAATTATCATCAATGTCCAGTTTCTATGGACAATAACGTTAATATCCGGCCATTGTCGGCAATGACTAATTCAACAGGCCATTGTCGATATTGACCGGTTATTAACTTTATTGGCCGGATTTACGTTATTGTCCGTAACATATACATTATATAAATTTATAAAAAGACAATATTTTTTGGATGACTCTATACTTATTTTATTTTTTTTGTTCCAGGTAAGTGTCTTACATATTGTCGACTATTGGGTAAGTTATTTCAACTGAACATAAAATTGACGTTGACATACGTCAACGAAAATGATACTTCTTACGTCAAATGTCATTATACGTTTGAAAACCTTTTTATTTCGCCAAATATCTTTTGAAGTTGGTAAATTGTAAATTTGAAAGCATAAAAACGTATTCAGTAAAATTATTGTATGAAAAACTCACAATGAAAAGTATCACGAACAAAATAAATAGTATAGTATGCTGGTCTATCCGCTTAAAAACAAAAAAAAATCGACTCCAATACTGCATCGTTGCTAATACGTGTGCACGTTGGGCGTTGGGTCTTTGTATATGCCAGCTCTGCTCTTCGCCAACTTCATTGTATTACTTACTCTCCATCTCCATTGTGTTCGGCTTTCCCAGATTCAGACTAAATTTGCTATTTTGGCAACAGCTGCTTATGATAAGCGAATTTACTTCCACGTACGACGTGCTTACTTCTCTTCTTCCGCTTTTTGTGTGCTTTATTTTTGTTTGGATATTGTATTCTGTTACGGATAAGGCTAAAAAAATCGCGTAGTGGTTCAGACAATTTTTGGTATTGTCAATTTTCTACCTATTGTTAATAAATTGGGGTTTTCGCAGACCTTATAAAAGTATAAAAGCAGGGACGTAGTTGAATGGACTCAATTTTACTTTTTGTCGTGCACAAATATCTTTTATCAATACTATTTTCAAAAAAAAAACGTTGCACTAACGAAAACGCCACGTCGTCTCATCGGAAGACTGTATTGAGTAGTTTTTTTGTTTTCTGGCCTTGTTTTGGAACTTTTAGCCACGTAATAGGGAACTTGCATAAATTTTTAAATATCAAAATGATATTAAAAAACATAAGGTAACATGATCTTAAAACGCTTGAATGCGAAAAAACAAATATTTTTAACCCGTACGCTAATTACGACGCTTTGAAAATGCTATAAAATTCAAATATCTTAGGAGGCTCTTGAACGTCCTTCTATTGGTTCGACGTCACGGGCCACGGTCAACCGGGCTAGCTAGTCGGAAACAACGCGATTAGGGTAGGTATCACGGGTATATTACATTTTAATCGTCTTTAATGGAAAATTCCTAGGTATTATTTATGTTCATCTTATATATTGTAATAAGTAGTTCCCCAATCAGCTTAGTTTTAAACTGAAATTGATAAAGTTGAGTGCTACTTTGTAAAGAGTTTAAAACGCATAATATGACGGACGAGGGTTTTTCAAAAGGTCAATCTGACTAACTTACCTACCGTTGATGTCTTCATTGTGGCAACTTTTATAAAAAGTAGTGAAAGCTATTCTATTGGAGCAATGCGAGGTGTCAAGGCAAATAAGTAAATTATAGTATACGGTTTACCCCGTGGGTTTGATCTACCTACCTCTAATCGAAGGATTTCGTATATCCTGGAAAAGATTACGGTGTAATTTGCATTATAATAAAGATTTTATTTTATTGTAATGTTTATTAGTACCTACTGGAGCTTTTCATTATTGTGTTCAAAGCCTTCTGAGAAAAGATTATGGTGATTAGCAGACGTACCGATAGAACGTGTACATAGCCAACAAAATCCTTCTTTACAAAGTTAATAATACGCATAAATAAGAAGAATTATTAGTTAATATCTTTAGAAGTTAATATCTTTATCATCTCAGCTTATACTTACACCGCATCCCTCGGTAGACCGCAAGCTATAGTAGAAACCCGACTGTAGACCGCATACTATAGTAGCACCAATACTTTTCAGTTACTGTTACTTTTATTACTAAAAGCTTTGTTTATTTTTAAGTTACTTATTTCTTCGTTGTTCTTCAACACAAGAAACGACAAAAGTAATTTCATAAAAAAGAACTTTTTGATACATGTCAACAGAGATAAAATGTTAATATTTTGCCTGTCACAGAAAAAATCATTTTTGCCACAGAGTAAAACAAGATATTTCAACTATATTATTTATCTATGGGCAAACTGCATTAAATGCAATAGCCCACCCCGAACGGGCAAACGATACGAGTGGCCTATGACGTCAGACCCCAGCTCTCGCTTTTGAAGTTGTTTGAAACGGAAATTTTAGGCGCGGAACTTTGATCAGATATTGTACGTACACTATTCATTGTTAAGACGTAATATTTTGAATATAACATTATAAATTAACAATTTTATGCAAAAACATTTTTTAGTGCAAGTTCCCTATTGTAATAGTAGTATGTAATATGTAGGAGTAATGTGTAGAATGTATGTTGAATAAATATCTTGTTACTGAGTAAAGTTCAGTCATTTTTTATTACTATTATGAGAGCAACTGTTATAGATGGAAAGTAAGGTAATCGTGAGGTTTTATAATATTCATCACTGAGAAAGAAGAAAGATTGATAAGTATTGCAATACCAAATTACATGGTGCATTTTTTATCTATCGTTATAGTCTTTTGAGCATGCCCTAGTAGCTTTTCATTTACCTGATTTAATGAGGGATAATTTCTTGGTGGTATCCGTTCTGCGCAGATTTTAGACATGTAAAAGGGTTTAGTTATTTAGTTCTATTGCGCTGTCTCGAAAATGTGCCATAGAAAACTCTATTCTTCCTATTATCCAGAAAACACCAGGTACCCATCATCGTCGTCAATCAGCCAATCGCGTCCTCTTTTGGACATAGGCCTGCCTCAGTTCTTTCCAGTATTCTGTACACTGGGCCGCTTGTAGTCAGTTTCCCGCTACTCTTTTTATGTCGTCTGTCCATCTAGTCGGTGGTAGTCTTCGGCTTATTTTATAGTTTCTGGGCCTCCATTACATGATTCGTCGTATCCACCGTCCATCTTGTGTTCTGGCTAAGTGACCTGCCCAGTTCCACTTACTCGTTGTAGTTCTTTCGATGACGTCTTGAACTCTTGATCTTTGCCTGATTTGTTGGTTTGTTATGTGGTCTCGATGGTTCACACTAAGCATTGCACGTTCCATGGCTCGTTGTGTGACTCTTGAGTTAATTCGCGGATTTTTGTGTCAGTGTTAAAGTCTCTGCTCCATAAGTTTGTATTACAGGCAAAACACATTGGTTGCAAACTTTTCGCTTGAGACATATGGGAATTGAACTTTTAGAATATGGCTTAGTTTGAAAAATATTGCCTATGTCAGGCCTATTCGCCTCTGTAATTCATGTGTTTAATTGTCTCTACTTATTTTGATCTGGGATTCCAGATATTTGTAAGTATCTGTTGTATGTATGTTATCATTGTCAACAGTTATCCGCTTATTACGAGATTTTCTTACTTATTTGTCATAAGTTTAGTTTTTTCGAAAGTTTATTTTTATTCCTGCTCTCTCAGGCAGAGCAAAATGTATCATAGAAACTGTATCAGAGAACAACGACCATGACTGTATCTTACAAGTTTTCTGCGATTAATGGAATGTCATCTGCAAACCCCAAATCTTTCTCCATCTATGTTGATGCCCATATATGTATTGCCATTGAGTCTTTTTAAATATTGACTCTATAGAGCTTCCGGGAACAATTTTGGAATAATAATAAGTCGACAAATTATATCTACAATCACAACCTGGCAACTATGTTGTCGTAAAAACTCAAGTATCATTTCTCAGAAATTAATGCTTACAATTTTGAAAATATATTACCGAGGGCATATTAGTGTTAGTTTGCCATCAAATTCGCTAGAAAATTTAAACTGAATAAAACAAAATTGAGTTTGGCAACAGTGTGTGAATACCAAGTCCTCTGATATCAACAGAACCGTAATTTAGTCCAGAGAAATTAATATATGCGAAATGAATTTCGACTCGATTCGAGTTCTCTGCTTAACCCAGGTATAACCATACCAACAGGCACCGCTAGGAAAACATTCCACATTGCGGTTCAGAGAACCCGTACGAAACGAGTCTGTGTACTCTATACAGAGTATGACATTAGTAAAATACTAAAATAAGAAAATCTACGGTTTCGTTTTGATTAAAATCTGTCTTCCTCCATCCCCCGATAGTACTATTTCTAGGTCTACCTGTTTTCAAGGAGGCTCTGAGGAAGACAGCTTTTTACCATCACGGCCGTAGGTTCTCGATATAAATTAAAATAATTTATATCGCAGTATGGTTAGAACGCCCTCTAACGGGGAATAAGCGAAATTAATATATCTTTTTACCAACAAAAACGACATATTTTAACCAAATAGCGTTTCAAAAATGACGTGCAGAATGAATTTTAATTCGGTTCCGCTAATGAAATTGCTTTGTCTTTAAAAGTAGAAAAAAAAGTTTAATTTCTTTTAATATTGTATCGTCTAATAATTTTAAATGTACCTACTAATATGCAAGTTGACTACTAATGACTAATCTACACGATTAATGGGATGTTAAATATCGACAAGCTCTTATCTTCAGTGCGGCGCGCGGCGTATCGAATGTCTTAAACATTTATACCAAACATTGATAGGCCACTTTTTTGCGCATTCTGACAAAGTTCCGTTTCTACTATAGAACTTTATAAACAATTAACGATCAATAACGTGTAGAAAAATTATGTTAATTCCCCGTGTTTTGTTAAGCCGATCCTGGTACCTTGAGTTACTGTGATAATGCCACAACAGTAGATTATTTACGAAGGTTTGTATATGTACAAGACACTAGAGATATGAAAGAAATATAACTGGACTAATATTCTTATGCGCTAATGGTAAACAAATAATGTTTGGTGGAATGAAAATAGATATTGTCTATTTTCATTCCACCAAAAGCTAACTATTGACCGACGTTTACGAATAAACAAATCGCAAATAATTAACTGAAATAACCGATATATGTGCAGTTTACTGTAAAACAAGTTTTATTTTGGTCTCGTGCGTGTTTACACACACACACACACATGTGCATGGGCATTTAAAATTAACGGAATTGGTGAAATGTAGAATATTTTATTTTTGCACGAATACGTGAATGCGATCGGCTCTCGTTCACTGAATACATGAATATTAGAAAAATCGTTGTTCCAGATTAACCCGGTCTATATAGACATTTCAAATAACAAAAATTGCCGGAGAGCCAAATTTTGGTGGAGAGCTAGGGTATACCATAACAAATAAAGTTTTAAAAGTCCCCATCGATCCCATGTGTGCGTCAAAAGTTATTCGGGGTCAAAGGTCAAAATTTGAGGTTTTTTGGATTTTTTTCGAAAACGGTAAGATTTATCAAAAAAAACCTTAAACCAAAGTTGTAGATCTTAAAATTCTCTACAAAAATAGTCCTTACTATTTTTTTCCTAAGAGTTGCCATTCCTGAGATATCGCGATTCAAAGAGTCACATTATACATGATATGCACACGTTTCCACACCACCTGTGAGGTAGTGTACTCGGCGCGTTTTTTTACCGTGGTTTCCCCTGTAGGCCTACTCCACTAACTGTTTTGACAATTTTAGGATAATTTAAGGAAACAATACCGGTCAAGTTCTAGATATTACCTTATTATTGATATTGATTATTGATATTGTTATTGGTTATTAGGTTAACTATTGTTTTGATTTCTTTAGATATTTTAATCAGATTCATATTCTTGAAAGTCTGCTTTTTCATCTTCTTCCTCTTCCTCTTGCTGGATGTTCAAAAATTGTTCAAATGTGACTGAGTCATTGGTCTCTTCATTAAAATCACAGGAGTCTTCCTCTGTTGTACTAAACTGGGCATTTGAGCAAGACTGACCTTGGCAGTTGGTACACACTAGAGAACACAGCAACCCGACTTTTTTACATCCACATTTGGCACTACAACCTTTTTTGCAATTGCAAAAAATAGTGTAAGGAGTTTTTCTGGAGCAGGTGGGAGTAAGGTTTTAATCGGTTCCAGAGTATTATCTATTATTTTCCAACCCCAGTCTTCTGGATTCAGTTCATTGCCTAGCCATGTTTGAACTTGATAATATACTCGATACAAATGTTGAAAAGCAGATGCTGATGTTGGAGGAAGACATGATAGTTGTACTTGTTTCTTGTTTCGCGTATTTTTTACAAAAGTTAAGTATCGGCATTTATCAAGACAAATAATTTTTTTTGGAGCTCCATAAACCGCAAGAAGAAAGCGAATTCCTTCCGTAATTATTGTTTGCGGTGTAGAATCAAGTTCTGTAAAAACTTTACAGCAGTCAGTCAAATCTTTTTTTTTTCGAATAATTTAAGTACTGACGTTTTGCCCCTTCTGTACATTGCGGACGTAGTGTCGCAGCCGGTTATCGCATGTAAAAATAAAATGTACTTTTGGCATTTGGGATAAGCCGATAAACTATTTGAAGAATATATCTCTGTTCGCTGTTGAGCCCTTCCAGGTTTCAGAAAATAAATAACCTTATCTACTGGAGTCCTTGCAGTAATCAGTACCAACAAATCAACATCTTCACCAACTACAATTGTGTTTGTTGCCTTAAATTTTTCAATTAGTGTCTCAATTATAAGGACATCTGCGTCATTTTTAGCTTGTTTCACTTCAATATTCAATATGTAAAAGTTTATTGCAAATAAAGCAAAACTGAGCCATTTTTAAAACTATAAAATTGTACAAATAACGGTAACGGTACTAAATTGTAGACGCTTGTAATAAGTACTTATATTCACTTGAACTGAACCTTTAGCACTAAAAGAAACAGATAATATTATGAACCAGACCTACGGACAATACTGTAGCCATTGCCTATAATAGACAATCTGTTCTTTTTTAAACAATGGTATAGCTAAATGTTTTTCAAGGCCACGTGGATAGGGGAAATTCAGTTTGGGACTGATTACCTTTTGAAGAAATATTTTCAGAATAGTATAATATACTATATAAAAGGGACACAAATAGGCATTTATACTTGTCTTAAGGGCCACATATGTATATACGTGGCTTATATGTGCATATAATGTATAAAGTAACTTTTAAAATCGCGATATCTCAGGAATGGTAACTCTAGGAAAAAAATTGTAAGGACAATTTTTGTAGAGAATGTTAAGATCTACAACTTTGGTTTGAGGTTTTTTTTGATAAAACTTACCGTTTTCGAAAAAAATCCAAAAAATCTCAAATTTTGACCTTTGAACCCGAATAACTTTTGACGCACACATGGGATCGATGGGGACTTTTTAAATTTTATTTGTTATGGTATACCCTAGCTCTCCACCAAAATTTGGCTCTCCGGCAATTTTTGTTATTTGCCAAGCATTTTGATGTCTAAGTTGACCGGATTAATGTTATAAAATGCTTTTAGTAGCGAGAAACATAAAATAATGTAAATATTATTGTGCAGTTTGTGGTTTATTTTCAAAAATGTTGTTTTTAAATGATTTTTACACGGTATTAGCAAAAAGTCATTTAGAAACTTTCTGTCCAGTAACTCCTTTTATGATAATACTAACAAGCTATCTAAGAGGCTCATTAATATTTAGCTGAGCGGGGTGTTATTGTTCGAGGTGTGAAATTATATAAACAAGGGATAATTTCATAAAACAATTTTAAGTAGGACACAAGATGGATGGTGTACAAAACCAATCATGGAAGCCCTGAAAATGTGGAATGGAGGCCCAGAAACTATAAAGAAAGTCGGGGACGACCACCGACTAGGACTAGATGAATAACGACGTGAAAAGATTAGCGGGAAACTGGCTACAAGCGGTCCAGTGTAGAGAATGTTGGAAGAACCTGAGGGAGACCTATGTCCAGCGGTTGGCTGGATTATGATGATCCAGTATTCTCGGGATGGTTTTTATCTGAAGAGTACTTACTCAATAACTCTATTGGTACTCTATATCTCGAATTAAGTCAAAACGAAACCGTCTATTTTTATTCAATATATATCTATTATAATTTTATTTAATAGGCAATTTTCAACTTTTTAATAGTTTGTGGATAATTTAAGAATGTCTTAAACTATTAAACAATAAATTGTTATTAACTCCGATTTCGTTATAAGTTGCAGCAATTTTTTGAAAGTTTTTATAAAACTATTACAAATATCTATTACGAATCTTATTATTTGCATATAGTCCGGGAG
Source organism: Diabrotica virgifera virgifera (assembly GCF_917563875.1). NCBI lineage: Eukaryota > Metazoa > Arthropoda > Insecta > Coleoptera > Chrysomelidae > Diabrotica > Diabrotica virgifera. The sequence continues at coordinate 224,308,044 of NC_065451.1, read as the reverse complement.
GTAGCGTCAAATCTGACCGGAGCATTTTGGCATGGCTATTTTTTTACATAGTCATTTGTTCCAAAGTTTATTAACAAAAATGATGTGTCAGCTGGCCCAAAACGGGGGGCATAAAATGAAAAAAGACCAGGAAAATAATCATAAAAATAATTACTTTTATAAAAAAAAAGAACTTTTTTATAATACCACCTTTTTATTATTTATAGGACAAAATTTAAAAACTATTATTTTTCAAATTAAAATGTCAAAAGACAAAAAGGATTTCCGATGCCGAGAATCGAACCCGAGCCTTCTGGGTGAAAGCCAGGTATTCTAGCCACTAAACCATATTATGGTTGTGACGGATGGAGATAAAAATATTTGACATAATACGTTCTAGGGTTTTTTTGATCTACATACTTTCATATTATTTTTTCTTGCCTAAAAGAACCCGAGTAGCGCCAGCTGACAGACATTTTCGTTATCAAATAAGTACTAACTACCAAAATAAAGTCATGGAATCCGTGCCAAAATCACCGTAAAAATTTGACACTACCTCCCAGACTAATAGCACTACAGACAATGTATTTTATGCAACATACGCATAAAGCAATTTTTTTTAGATTATATAGATAAAGCAAATCAGTTAATTAAAGTCCGAGCTTTTGTCTGTATTCGGATGTATACAGATCATAGATCGAAAGCAGCAAAATCCTTTTGTGGTGTTGCGGAATTCGAAGTGTATGTCAAAGTGGGTTCACTTTCACATTCGTTTAAGTAACTGTCTGTGCGTTTATTTCTTGGTAGGATTTGTAATATGTGAATCATTAACTTAATAACCTGATAATTATCTTAATAATTGATAGCTTTAGGCATTTTCTTGGCAATGCAGGCAAAAGTAAAGATATCAGACGTTCTCAATCGAAGGCTGCAATTTTTTTATTTCCTGTATATACAATGTACTTCCTTCAGTATGTACTCCAATTTTATAAAATACTGTTTATCTGCTCTGTCATATTATGTATAACTTTTTAGTTTGTGGAAACTGTCATTATAGATAGCAGTGCGTGAAGTGTTTAAAGTGTGCGTGAAGTAACAATGTATTTTAAATGGGACTTACTTTTTCGCACTGTTTTTGACACACTTTCATATAATCAAATATCCTTTAACTTTCGCGTTGTCATAGTGATGACATAATGAGCAATAAATTACAACAAAAGTTTTGACAGTTTTGTCTTTTGAAAGAAGTTAGAATTTTTAAATGTCAAAGTTCTAAAAATTGTAAAATAGAAATAAATTCCAGTGACGAAGAGTTACAGTTTTTTTATTTGTTCATCATAGATAAAATATTGTATGAAACTGTGCATGAAGTACTTTTTACGAACTTACGCGATGTATAGCACTCGCTCCGTTGTCGCTCGTGCTCTAAACATCGCGTGCGTTCGCAAAAAGCATACTTCACGAACTGTTTCATAAATAACTATTTTATATTTTTTCGTTTATTCGCACTTTCGTTTTTTTTGTTATTTATGGTAGGGGAGCCCAAGCGGGGATTTTTGCAGTTACTCGAGCGCATTAGATTATCATATGGGGAGAAACCTGTTACCCTGCAGATGTACCATTACCATATTATATTGGCTCTTAATACACGGAAGTTCGTTAAGGGGGACCCGAAAAAAAATCTATCCTTAAAAATACTCGAAATTGTCAGATTAAGATAAGATAAGGTAAGTTAAGTATGGCAACTCAGAGTATGGCAACAGCAGAAAATGCCTAGAGAATGGAATGGAAGCGTTATAATACCCATACATAAGAAGGGAAATAAAGAGCAATTCCGAAACTACAGAGGCATATCGCTTATTAGTACAGCGTATAAGATTCTATCAATTATCTTACTAAAGAGACTCACTCCGTATTCGGAAGATATTCTAGGCGACTACCAATGCGGCTTTCGAAGTGGAAGGTCAACAATAGATCAAATATTTACCATCCGACAAATATTAGAAAAAAACTGGGAATTCAACCGAGATGTACACCAAATCTTCGTAGATTTCCAGCAAGCATATGACTCGATAAAAAGAAGCAGACTATGGCTAGCAATGCTAGAAATGGGAATACCAAGAAAATTAGTGCAGCTCACTCAAATGTGCGTGGCAGACTCATATGCACAGGTAAAGATAGGAAACAGAACATCGATGCCATTTAGTATAACATCAGGGCTTAGACAAGGAGACCCTTTATCACCATTGCTATTCAATTTGGCTTTAGAATACGCAATAAGTAAAATATCGTCTGAACTAACAGGGGGATTCGCAAATCGAGGATCAAAACTATTGTTGGCCTTTGCCGATGATCTAGATGCAGTCGCTCATTCTACAAGAGACGTAAGAGAGGTGTTTTCACAGCTCGAGGAGGAAACAGGTAACCTGGGCCTTCGAATAAATGAAGAGAAGACGAAATATATGCTGGTGACCAAAAATCCAAGACAGATTTTCTTACACATTATGGCATTAGTGTTGACATGAGAAACAAACGACTAGTAAGCTCAAATATGTCAAGCAGTATTACCTGTGTGTCTCGTCGTGTTAAAGTACCAGAAGTAGGCCTATCCACTGCCCATCCTTACGATCGTCCGGCAGCCACTATACCAGAGGATACTGAAAGGGTCCAGCACTATATTGAGACTCGAGGTACACCAGTATTTTCTAAACCACGAAGACTTCCACCAGATCGTTTTCAAGCTGCACGAGCAGAATTCAATGAGCTGATGTAGGCAGGCATTATCCAACCATCAAAGTCATCTTGGGCTAGTAACTATTAAACAATAAATTGTTATTAACTCCGATTTCGTTATAAGTTGCAGCAATTTTTTGAAAGTTTTTATAAAACTATTACAAATATCTATTACGAATCTTATTATTTGCATATAGTCCGGGAGGTAGCGTCAAATCTGACCGGAGCATTTTGGCATGGCTATTTTTTTACATAGTCATTTGTTCCAAAGTTTATTAACAAAAATGATGTGTCAGCTGGCCCAAAACGGGGGCATAAAATGAAAAAAGACCAGGAAAATAATCATAAAAATAATTACTTTTATACAAAAAAGAACTTTTTTATAATACCACCTTTTTATTATTTATAGGACAAAATTTAAAAACTATTATTTTTCAAATTAAAATGTCAAAAGACAAAAAGGATTTCCGATGCCGAGAATCGAACCCGAGCCTTCTGGGTGAAAGCCAGGTATTCTAGCCACTAAACCATATTATGGTTGTGACGGATGGAGATAAAAATATTTGACATAATACGTTCTAGGGTTTTTTTGATCTACATACTTTCATATTATTTTTTCTTGCCTAAAAGAACCCGAGTAGCGCCAGCTGACAGACATTTTCGTTATCAAATAAGTACTAACTACCAAAATAAAGTCATGGAATCCGTGCCAAAATCACCGTAAAAATTTGACACTACCTCCCAGACTAACAGCACTGTAGACAATGTATTTTATGCAACATACGCATAAAGCAATTTTTTTTAGATTATATAGATAAAGCAAATCAGTTAATTAAAGTCCGAGCTTTTGTCTGTATTCGGATGTATACAGATCGTAGATCGAAAGCAGCAAAATCCTTTTGTGGTGTTGCGGAATTCGAAGTGTATGTCAAAGTGGGTTCACTTTCACATTCGTTTAAGTAACTGTCTGTGCGTTTATTTCTTGGTAGGATTTGTAATATGTGAATCATTAACTTAATAACTTGATAATTATCTTAATAATTGATAGCTTTAGGCATTTTCTTGGCAATGCAGGCAAAAGTAAAGATATCAGACGTTCTCAATCGAAGGCTGCAATTTTTTTTTATTTCCTGTATACAGGGTGTAACAAAAATACAGGTCATAAATTAAATCACATATTTTGGGACCAAAAATAGTTCGAATGAACCTAACTTACCTTAGTATAAATATGCACATAAAAAAAGTTATAGCCCTTTGAAGTTACAAAATGAAAATCGATTTTTTCGAATATATCGAAAACTATTAGAGATTTTTTATTGAAAATGGATGTGTGGCATTCTTATGGCAGGAGCATCTTTAAAAAAAATTATAGTGAAATTTGTGCTCCCCATAAAAATTTTATGGGGGTTTTGTTCCCTTAAACCCCCCCAAACTTTTCTGTACGTTCCAATTAAATTATTATTGTGGTACCATTAGTTAAATTCAATATTTTTAAAACTTTTTTGGCTCTTAGTATTTTTTCGATAAGGCAGTTTTTATCGAGTTGCGACTTCTTTTTTAATATGTTTACATAAAAATTTTACGGGGGCTTTGTTCCTTTAAACCCCCCAAATGTTTGTGTACGCTCCAATTAAACTATTACTGCGATACCATTAGTTAAACAAAATGTTCTTAAAACTTTTTTGCCTCTTTGTATTTTTTCGAGAAGGCAACTTTTATCGAGATATGACTTCTTTTTTAATACGGTTCAAAATATACCTAAAAATGTAAATCATACATAAATTTTCATATTATTAGCAAGTCTCCATAATCGTACTTAACCCTTAACTACAGAGATCCGGTATTTTTTACCGGCGGGCATTCCCAAAATGTGGATTTCGTGGTAACCTCACCACTTACAAGTTCATATTCTCTGTACCTCTCGGGCAGTTTGTATAACAATGCTAGTCAAAGCGTGTAGTGTGTGTTGTCAATATTTTCTTTTCTAGCACACATCAAAAATCTTAATCTGTAAAAATTACCGGATGTCTGTTTTAAGTAAGTATTTTTATATGAGTACTATATCAGTAAATCTGAAATGTTTATATTATTTTTTTGTGTTGTGAGGAAAAAAAGTAAAGAAATGGACTGTGGAAGTCATCCTGGACCTTCAATGAAGGTTAAATTTGAAGATAAAAATTTTGAGACCACTTTGCAAAAATGGGATTGCCATTTCAATCTGCGATAATTTTACACCTTGCAGATTTTTCCTCGTGGATGTAAAAATTTTCGTAAATGCTATTTTATGTTTCCTTTGTCATTCTATGTTACGTTTATTTGTTAAAAAAAGGTCTAAATTTTTGTCCATAGCATTTATGGCCGTTTATTTCAATAGACCAAAAAGTCACCAAAATTCTCGTTTAACAGATTTTTCTTTAAAAATCTTGTAATGTATTATTACAATCACTCATTTTACGATTTTTCCCATATCTAGAGACTCCAGAAAAACACATAATGCATATTCTTTTTGTTTTTTTTATTATTAACTTTATATTTCGACTCTATTTTAAAATGACCGGTAAAAAATACCGGGGATCTGTAGTTACGTGGTAATATTGGGATGTCTGTAGTTAAGGGTTAACCATATACAAATATGTGGTGGATTTGACAAATATTCAAAATATCTCGATAAAAACTGACTTTTCGAAAAAGTACTAAGAGCCAAAAAAGTTTTAAAAATATTTTGTTTAAGTAATGGTACTACAATAATAATTTAATTGGAACGTACACAAAAGTTTGGGGGGGTTTAAAGGAACTAAACCCCCATAAAATTTTTATAGGGTGTCCAAATTTCACTATAATTTTTTCTTAAGATGCTACTGTCATAAGAATGCCATATGTCCATTTTCAATAAAAAATCTTTAATAGTTTTTGGTATATTGGAAAAAATCGATTTTCATTTTGTAACTTCAAAGGGTTGTAACTTTTTTTATATACACATTTGTACAAAGGTAAGTTAGTTTCAATCAAACTATTTTTAGTCCCAGAATATGTGATTAAATTTATGACCTCTATTTTCGTTACACCCTGTATACAATGTACTTCCTTCAGTATGTACTCCAATGTTATAAAATAATGTTTATCTGCTCTGACATAATGAGCAATAAATTACAACAAAAGTTTTGACAGTTTTGTCTTTTGAAAGAAGTTAGAATTTTTAAATGTCAAAGTTCTAAAAATTGTAAAATAGAAATAAATTCCAGTGACGAAGAGTTACAGTTTTTTTATTTGTTCATCATAGATAAAATATTGTATGAAACTGTGCATGAAGTACTTTTTACGAACTTACGCGATGTATAGCACTCGCTCCGTTGTCGCTCGTGCTCTAAACATCGCGTGCGTTCGCAAAAAGCATACTTCACGAACTGTTTCATAAATAACTATTTTATATTTTTTCGTTTATTCGCACTTTCGTTTTTTTTGTTATTTATGGTAGGGGAGCCCAAGCGGGGATTTTTGCAGTTACTCGAGCGCATTAGATTATCATATGGGGAGAAACCTGTTACCCTGCAGATGTACCATTACCATATTATATTGGCTCTTAATACACGGAAGTTCGTTAAGGGGGACCCGAAAAAAAATCTATAAGATAAGATAAGGTAAGTTAAGTATGTACATGCAAAAGAGTGTATATTTCAAAACTCTGATGATTTGAGCGGGGTGTAAGGAAATTTTGGAGTCAAAAAGTTTCACAAAAAAAAAGCGATTATTTCGCGAAATGAACGTCAGATCGAAAAACTAAAAAATACGTCTTCAATATTTTTCAAAAATGTATCGAATGGTACTAAACATGACCCCCACGGAGTCTTAATAGTGTTCTGAAGCTATTTTATTGTTTTTTCACAGTTTAGTACCGTATATCTTAGAGAATTCGTTCTGACACTTATTTACGCTATAAAACAATAATAACCTTCTATACAATTAAGTGTCGTACTCCTTTATAATATTCTGAGAACCTCGGATTATACAAATGCCGTAACAAGCGTCATCCTCTAGTGAAGTCTATTAACATTCAAAACAGTCACACCAGTTGTCAATGAACTCTGTAAAACATCATTTTTATTATTAATTCAACGCTAGATGATATATTATGTAGGAGGTTGAACATTTATAAAAAATACAGCAAAGGCATATTAAGGCCTCTCAATAAATATGTGTTGTATGAATGATTTAAAAGTTTAGATGTACATACTTGTTATACTTTTCCTCCCACTCTGTTCTTTCTATATCTCACTGTCTTGTCTCACTGCTTAAATTTTTATTCTCAGTTCATTTATGTTTGTGTTAATTTCAATTATTCTCAATTAATTCTATACTAAATTTACATTCAAGATGGAGTAGAAATAAACAAACCAAGACACGTCGAATGTTACAAGGAGCACTCCCGAATTATAATTTACATTGTATAAACTTTAGAAATCATGATTTGGGATTTACAATGTATATATGTTACAGTTCAAGTTGATTCTCAGTTAGAGTTGACTCCAACTAGTTGGAGTCAACTCCAACTGAAACGAGCAGTAAAAGTTGATTTTAAAAATTTAAATCAACTTTTACTAGTTGGAGTTGACTCTTCCTGGATCGATTCAGTAAATGTTGATTATACGAGAATCTCAAGTGCATTTTTGATGAGTGTGCGTTTCTTTGTTTTGACCGTTTCAACTACTTATTAGTATAGTCTGTAACGTCGCCCCCGTTAGGTAAATTATTCTGATTCGATTTTTTCCACAAACTTGCTCAAAGAAATACATCCGTATAACAATCCTTATAACAAATACACAGGGTGTCACGCGGTACCGCGGTCGAAAAAGTGTTTAACCAATTTCAGTGAAGTCAGTCAGTAAAGTGACTCTTTATCGAACGAGTCTGATATTACGAGCAGAGAAACAGACGCGTTCGATAAAGAGTATTGAGGTAGTGCGTACAAAATTGTATCGTCAATCATAAAAAACATTAACACTTACTTACAACTTTGAGGAAATTTTTTTAATTTTAGACGAAATAAAAATATCGTACGACAGTAATGACAGTAATGACAGATGACTTTTGCATGATGGCCGGTTTTGATGTTTAATCGATAGTTATATCAATATTGTATACCTACCTAATTACTAAATCTGTAAAGTTTTGATTTATTTTGTATGAATATAATTGCGAAACACTACAGAATTTTACTTTTTGACATAAATTTTATTAATAATAAGATAAATTTTGTACAATATTTTTAATAATTAAAGTAAATAAATTTTAATTTCACTCAAATAAATAATCGATTGCTGCCATTGACCATTTACATTCAATCTCGGTTAATTTGATTAATTATCGCGGCAGGTAAAGTAACATTCTTCTTTCAATACAACAAAGTGTTACTTTAATGAGTACAATAATGAATGATTTTAGTGAAGTTTGGCGATAAACAATGATTTTAAACAAATTCGCAAAAATACATAATTTTTTCACTTCGTACAAATTTTTTTTGATCCGTTGGACTTTTTTCTCTAAAATTGACTGTTATCGAGTTATAAGCGACTTAAAATTTGAAAAACGCCAAAATAACCATTTTCAAGGTTTAATAACTCGGTTAAAGATAATTATTGTGAAAATTTTTTGCTCAATTAGAAATCCAATGAAATCAATTAATTTGTGGTCATCTGATTGAATACAACCAATAAAACCAACATTATACTGAAAACAGATCCCATGGGCTGTTTTCACTCAATCATGTAGCTATGGATACCTACATTTCGTTTCATTTCGATTTTGACATTTCAAATATTCAATATTTCAAAATGTCACGATTTGGTTGTAATACTGATGAGAATATTAATGAAATTATCGAATCAAATATACCAAAGAATACTGTTTATAGTAAAAAATTTAAAAAAAGTTTAAAAGGAAAAAAAATTACTAATCACTCCAATAGATCGACCGCGGTCAGTTGGTTGGCCAAAAGTGGTGTTCAAGAGCAAGAGCTTATAAAAATTACGGGGCATAACAATCCCAACTCAATAAAACCGTACTTGAACATTGACGAAGAACATCATAATAAAATTATTAACAGCATGCGTAGTGGAAATACATCTTCATCAGTTATAGAAACTAACATGTCTGGATCTTCATTAAATTTTTCTAATTGTTCCTTTGTTAATTGCACATTTAAATAAATTGTTTCTGCTCTGTATTTTTTTTTTCATAACCAGCAAAAAATTTTCTATCCGAATAACCCTCGAACATTGATAAATTCTCAAAAATTTTTTAACAACTTTCTTAAGCTTGTTGCTTACAGGCAACAGACCTCCGCCTACGGCGTCGGTCTGTTTCCAAGCAACAAGCTTTCGAAATCTGTTATAAAATTTTTTCGAACAATTATCAATGTCCTTTGGTTATTACTACTGAAAATCGAGCGAGCGGCCGTGGAGTAACGGCCTAATCGCTGACCTCATACGCCAGTGGACGTGGCTTCGAGCCCTGCTAAAGACAAACCATTTTCGTTTTCAATAATGACACGAGCCGTCTCACCGTGCCTCGGAGAGCACGTTAAGCAGTCGGTCCCCCTGGGCTAGTGTACATCGACACTAGTTACTTGAAACAGGGTTAAAGATGTAATTGGCGCCGGAACTGTCCGAAAGGCAAAAAGGCCATACAATATTATATATTATGAAAGTCAGAAACTAAAAAAATCAAAGATTAAAACTACCTCTAAGATCCTGAAGAAATTTTTGTCATTATTTCATTAATAAGATATTATTTTTAATTATCAACAATGAGCGCTAACCGTGTATTGAGGCGGCCGTCAATGTAAGTGCGAGTGAGATTCACCATTGGACGGCTGGAATGGTGCATCTCTTTAGCACTCACCATTGACGGCCGCCTAATACGCACTTAGCGCTCATTGTTAATAATTAAAGATAAAGCTTAGTAATAAAATAGTGACAAAAATTTCTGCTGGATCTTGTAGAGGGGGCTATAAACTTTGATTTGGTTACTTTCTGGCTTTCATAATAATGGATTTTAACCGAGTTATTAAGCCTTGAAAATGGCTATTTTCGCATTTTTCAAATTTTAAATCGCGTATAACTCGACAACAATCAATTTTAGAGAAAAATCACAAAATACCTTTTTTTGCTCAGAATAACCCAAATGATCTAAAAAAAAAATTGTTCGAAGTGAAAAAATTATTTTTGTGAATTTGTCTAAAAAAAATTGTTTAAACAATTTATCGATCAAGGTACTGCCTGACACCCAGTACATTTGCTATAAGGACCTCTTTTTGAGTAAGTTTGTGCAAAAAATTCGAATCGGAGTAATTTACCTAACGGGGGCGACGATACAGCCTAGACTAATTTGAACATATTCAGTAACATTTAATTGCTAGAATCGGCTGTTTGTGTGAATCAGAATCAACTTTTACTAAATGGCATTAGGAAGAGTATACTTTTCTTAGTTGGAGTCTACTTTTACTAGTACATGTTGAATATAAATCTTCATTTTATATTTATAATCAACTTTTACTGAAACCAGCATGTAACATATACATTTTAAATTATGATTCGGGGTGCTCCTAGTAGCATTTAACGTGTCTTGGTTTGTTTATTTCTACTGCATCTTGATTGTAAATTTAGTATAGATCTAAATTAATTTTTAACTAGTTAATTTCCTAGGAACTCTATATATTTTGTTTGTCCTTTTGCGCCTAGTACCTATGTAGTTTTTGTCAAAAAAGTATGAACAAAAAATATCTAGAGGACATTTTTTCTAAGATAAAGCCATTGCAGAACACTTATGCCTGGTTGCACCAACAGATCTTAAGCTCCACTTAGCTAAGCTCTACTTATAGATAGGGCCTCCTTGAGTATCACTTACGTTGCACCGTAATTTTAGATTCTTGCCTTATTATCAATTATATCTATTATTATATTATGGTATTCTTATTGTAATAAATTATAATTATATTAAATTAATTCTTATGATATTCTCGACTTAAGCTTAAGATCTGTTGGTGCAACCGGGCATTAAAGGTAGAAATAAATAAGAAATTAGGAACAACAATTGCCAATGTATGTAGAAGAATACTGTGGAATTATTCTATAATAAAAACGTAGAACTGTCATTATCCAATTGTCTGGCTAAATAGGTCTTGAACATAAGGCCAAAAAACAACAAAAAAACGAAAGAACTGAGCACTTCAAAAACTGACATTAAGACGAAAGGAGCCAGTTTGATGAAGACTGAAAGCTAGATCTTAACCAGAGAAACAAAGGAATCACAAATAACACAGACCAAAATAGAGCAGAATATAATGCTAAAAAGCCTGAAGAAGAACGAATATGTAAAGAAAAAAGAGAAACCAAATGGAAAAACACCTAGGAGTAGACTACAGGAAAGGATAGACCGGCTTATTTTAAAAATGTGACAAAATGAAAAATGCCAGGACATTGGAATAATGCACTTCATATTTTCAATGTTTCTAGAACGTAGTATGTAATTCGACGAACAAGAACAAAGAAAAATCGATGTTTGAGAGGAAAATCCGACGGAAAATCTTTATAGTTTATGAAATAAGCGAGACTTTAAAGTTAGGGCGTAAAGCGAATTTGTTACACGTGGTATGGATGCGGGTGGACTTTACGGGGTTGAAGCATGGACCCTGACAGAATCGCTTTTAAAAAACCTAGAAGCATTTGAGATGTGGGTCTACCGCCGTATTCTGAAGATCTGTTGGGTAGAAAGAGTCACAAACGAATGGGTTTTACAACGTTTGAATAAAAGTTGCGAAGTAGTGAACACGGTTAAAAGGCGCAAATTGGAATACTTTGGTCATACAATGCGTCACCCAGAAAAATATGACATACTTCATCTTGTCATGCAAGGGAAAAAGAAGTGTGGGCCGCCGTACAACTTCTTGGCTTAAAAACCTACGCCAATGGTTTGGGAAAACTAGCACTGAACTATTTCGTGCGGCTGTAAATAAGACAATGATTATTAATATGCTAGGCAACATGAGAGCCAACGATCGACAAGCGGTCTCAGCACCTTAAGAAGAAGAGGTATGGATGCCAAAGAACAAAAACTGCCAAGAATACCACAGACAGTATAGACAGAAAAAGAAGAGGACTGCCAAGAAAAAGATGTACAAATACAGTTCAAAGGAACTTTAAAGAAATGGGGAAATCAGACTAGAAAGTACAAGCAAGGAACCAAAAAAATTGCACCAAAGCCTTAGCTTACATCCCGAAAAATATATAATACATATATGTAAACATTTTCTTTCATTCGTTCAATAAATTTTCACGTTTGTTCTTTTTTGATTTATTGGACAAGCGTTTTAGTTTGATTCAATACTGGTAAAAACCGCTTGTTTATTGCTAGAATAATTACCAATGCCCTATTATCACTTCAATTTTTATAAAAGAATATTCAAACCAGTTAATCAGACATTGACGTACAATTTAAACTAATCACATTAATAACAGTTCTGACGCGACTTCTCATTGAACCGATTTGCTTAGTTCATTATCAAGATTGATTGATGACATTGGACGGATAGGTGTTAATATATTTTCGATTTTTAACTGAAGTTCAAGAACGAATGACTATGTATGTACCCAACTTGGACGCTTAAAATGCAGATAAGGTGTGTATCGATGTTTATGAAGCACAAGGCTAAATTACTAAAAGAGTTTTTATACGTTAATTATTTAAAATACAATTTTGGTTAATTTGTTTTTTGTTAAAACACTATCCAAATTCCAAGCCGCACTGATTGTCCTCGTTTAGACAAAGGTGACAGCCACAGAAACTTAACAACATTTTTGTTGTTAAACATGCTAGAACATTTCTTCTTAGCAATATTAACCCAGACGTAACACTACCTGTTGATGACATATTGGCGCAATAGTCGTAAGACCACTGTACGTGGCGCGCTTCGATTGGTATCACTACGGCTTAGGCACGATATGTCCGTCAGGATATATTGGGAAGATCTCTTGTTAACTACTGGCCTTTCTCTTGGAACCTTACGGATGAACCAATTGTACTCAAGGGGACAGAAATTGCTTCGGGGTGATCTAAGGGAGCGTTCAAGTATTACGTAACGCGATTTTTGAAGATTTTTGACCCCGCCCCCACTTCCCCCCTACGTAACGCACTGTAATGGGCGTTTAACTATTGCGTAACGCAATTTCTGAAGATTTTTGCCCCCCCCCCCCAACCTGCGTTACGTAATACTTGAACGCTCCCTTAACAATAGTTTTTAGAAAGTATGTCTTCGAAAAATGCGTAATAAATTGGACTATAGGTACTTTAAACTGTGATCTCACAATTTTTACACAAATATACCCTTTGAAATTTATCCCTTAACGAAAACAATTATGAACAGGCCAATTCGTGAGAATTTAAAATATGAAATATTTTAGATTTTAGATAATTAAAGTACATAAAACAAGATCATAATATTACGTTAGAAGTGAATATTAAAAATAAAATATTTAGGTAAGGTAATATTATGTTAAATAGTAAATGTAGTAAGAATAATAAAACGAAATATTTAAACAAATCCTAAGTACTTTTCCAAACAAAATATATCACGTTTTAGGTATATACTTCTTTTTTTTAATGAAAATATCCAAACAAATTATATCACGTTTTAGGTATATACTTCTTTTTTTTAATGAAAATAATTGAAATATTTCCTGCAACGAGTCCATTAATTATTTAATTTAACTGAAAGATCCCTGTCAATTCAGTCTTGACATCTGTATTACATGAAATATAGAATCTCCCCCTCGTTTCAGTTCCCTGCATTCAGTTGCTGTCGTGTCTTTTTCGTTTAATTTACGACATTTCTGAAAGCATTAGAACTACCAAGTCAGGAGCGCCTGCGAATGTTCTATTAAAAATGTTCCTAACAGAGGGATTAATAAATTAAAGAATGGGTTAATTTAGACTTCTGTATATACCTAAATAATAGATAATAAGTTGGTGACTGTTAGAATATAAGAGAGAAGGAAGACATGATATGGAGGTCTTAAAAACTCCTTATCATCGTCTAGGGCAGGGGTCACCAATTAGTTTCCCCGAGGGTCCGTTTGGAAAACACCCGTGTTGAGCTGCCCCCCCCCCCCCCCACTTGCAAAAATCAAAAAACAAATAGCCCTGATTTATGAGCTATTTATGAGCTCTCATATTCCGCAAACTAAAATTTTTGAGCTCGTTCCACTGAGCAGGAATTTGATACTTTAGTGGTGGGGGGGGCTGAGTCAGCCCCCCCCCCCCCACTACTTAAAAATAGGAATATTGAATCGGTTTTTGCGGCAGAATTACGAGCTATTTATGAGCTCTTGAAATTATATAGTTTCGATTTTTGAGCTCATCCCCTTCACCCCCAAACAACCCTTTAATTGATTTAACTTAAGAGAAAAATGCTGAGAAAACTTAAAATATATCGTTTTGCGGATATAATTCCTATAGCTTATATACTCTAAGAATAAACTATTAAATCACGTGCATTTCGATTATTGAGCTACAACCCCTTCGCAAGAAAACCACCCTATCTTCCCGGCTTAAGAGAAAGTTGTACTTAAAATGCATTAAACTAATTATTTAGCGACTACATATCATTGAATAATTTATAAGCTTCCAAATTACGCGCATTTAGATCAGTAAATTGCAATTTATTTTGTATAGTGCAGTCACTGAAGGTAAAAATCAACGATTACCTTCAATTTCGGTGAACCTTCATCGATTTTCACGAAAATTGGTCAGTGGTTAGAGGATACGTCAAGAAACAAAGGTGACATGGTACCACCTTGCGCCTTTACCCTGAGGGTGGATACCGCCCCTTCTCGGGAGTGAAAATTATTTTATTAAAAATAACTGCACAAATCAATAAAAGAACAAATTAAAAGCAAAATTTATTATATAAAGTTAATAAAATAAGTCAATACTTTTTAAGTTATTAAAGATCAAAGATTTTAATTATTCGTGACAAAAATGCATGTTATGAAGCGGTTTTTCGTAAATCACTGAAAAACTGTAAGTTTTTACAAAAAGGTTAATAGTAGTTTAATTCGTATCATAGGCGTAACCAGGATGATCCTAAGGGGGGTTACAACTACCTGAAAGGGGGGGGGGGTTACAACTACTGGAAGGTCTTTGAGGGCTATGGTGTTAAGCGTATAGAGCTCAAATCACATCCCAATGGGGGGTTACAACCCCCAAAACCCCCCCTGGTTACGCCTATGATTCGTATAGCTTATATTCTAAGAATAAACTCTTAAATCACGCGCCTTTCGATTATAGAGCTACAACCCCTTCGTAAGAAAACCATCCCATATTCCCGGCTTAAGAAAGTTGTACTTAAAATAATTTAAATTAATTATTTGGCGACTACATATCGTTTAATAATTTATGATCTTGCAAAATATACGCATCTCAATTACTGAATTGCCATTTTCTTTCTATAGTGCAGTCACTGAAGGTAAAAATCAACTATGACCTTCGATTTCGGTAAATCTCCATTCATTTTCACGAATTAACAATAACAACTTGGGGTTTTAACCTGGGGTATATGTCACCCCTTCTCGGGGGTGAAAATTACTTTATTAAAAATAACCCCACAAATCGAGAGAGGGACAAAAATGTGATTAAAATAAATCAATACTTTTTGAGTTATTAAAGATCAAATATTTTAATTTTTGTGAAAGAAAATGCATGCTTTAAAGCGAGAGAGAGACATACTTTATTGATACAATGTACCAAAAGGCCATCGACCGAAGTCTTTCAGCCAGGCCTTTAAAGCGATTTTTCATAAATAACTCAAAAACTGTAAGTTTTTACAAAAAAGTGTTCATCACTAGCTAAACATTCAAGCTAATAAAAAATATAATAAATTGCTTACTTGAAAAACCCTTTAATGTTAATTTAAAGTAAGTTATTGGTAATTAAATGTATATTGTTTCTGCGACTATTCAAATCTAAGGATTCAAGCTTAAATAACGGAAAAGAGATGCATTTTATAACACTTAGGTACTAAATACTTGTCAAAGTACTTAGAAATACCTATCAAAAATGAGCTCCAGAAAAAGTTGATAGCATCAAAATCCGCTCACCAATTTTCGTGAAAATGAATGGAGATTACCGAAATCGAAGGTCATAGTTGATTTTTACCTTCAGTGACTGCACTATAGAAAGAAAATGGCAATTTAATAATTGAGATGCGTATATTTTGCGAGCTCATAAATTATTAAACGATATCTAGTCGCCAAATAATTTATTTAAATTATTTTAAGTACAACTCTCTTAAGTCGGGAATATGGGATGGCTTTCTTGCGAAGGGGTTGTAGCTCTATAATCTAAGCTCTAATTGTGATTTAAGAGTTTATTCTTAGAATATAAGCTATACGAATTAAACTACTATTAACTTTTGTGTAAAAACTTACAGTTTTTCAGTGATTTACGAAAAACCGCTTCATAACATGCATTTTTTTCACGAATAATTAAAATCTTTGATCTTTAATAACTTAAAAAGTATTGACTTATTTTATTAACTTTATATAATAAATTTTGCTTTTAATTTGTTCTTTTATTGATTTGTGCAGTTATTTTTAATAAAATAATTTTCACCCCCGAGAAGGGGCGGTATCCACCCTCAGGGTAAAGGCGCAAGGTGGTACCATGTCACCTTTGTATCTTGACGTATCCTCTAACCACTGCGTATCAATTTTCGTGAAAATCGATGAAGGTTCACCGAAATTGAAGGTAATCGTTGATTTTTACCTTCAGTGACTGCACTATACAAAATAAAGTGCAATTTACTTATCTAAATGCGCGTAATTTGGAAGCTTATAAATTATTCAATGATATGTAGTCGCCAAATAATTAGTTTAATGCATTTTAAGTACAACTTTCTCTTAAGCCGGAAAGATAGGGTGGTTTTCTTGCGAAGGGGTTGTAGCTCAATAATCGAAATGCACGTGATTTAATAGTTTATTCTTAGAGTATATAAGCTATAGGAATTATATCCGCAATACGATATATTTTAAGTTTTCTCAGCATTTTTCTCTTAAGTTAAATCAATTAAAGGGTTGTTTGGGGGTGAAGGGGATGAGCTCAAAAATCGAAACTATATAATTTCAAGAGCTCATAAATAGCTCGTAATTCTGCCGCAAAAACCGATTCAATATTCCTATTTTTAAGTAGTGGGGGGGGGGCTGACTCAGCCCCCCCACTAAAGTATCAAATTCCTGCTCAGTGGAACGAGCTCAAAAATTTTAGTTTGCGGAATATGAGAGCTCATAAATAGCTCATAAATCAGGGCTATTTGTTTTTTAATTTTTGCAAGTGGGGGGGGGGGCAGCTCAACACGGGTTTGGAAAACTTATGATACTTACGGGGTCCGGATTTAACGCTACCTGTGTCTGGTTGTTCTGATTCGGTTTCTTTGCGGATTCTTGTTAAAAAATATCCCTTATAAACAAATCAGAAGGGTACTGGGCGAAATTTTTGGGCAGAAATTGTTTAACAATTTTTTTAATAAATTCAAAACATCACCTTTTTGCCTCCGAAAATATGTGTTTAGCATTTTTGAGTCATCTTAAACAAAAAAATTTGTCATTTTCCCAAAACTTAACAGATTTCGGGTTTTAAACGATTTAAAATTTGAAAAATACGAAAATAAGCATTTTTGAAGCTTGAAAACTCAGGTTTAAATTATTATTTTTTGCGGTGGTCAAGTTCTTAAATTGAAGTTTAAACATTCAATTCTTGTTTTTAATTATTGTTGATTATGCGCGATAATTCGCGCGAAATATGCCCCGATTACTCATTAGAATCTTGAAATTGAATGAATAAACTTCCATTTAGGTACTTGGCCACTTGAAAACTAATAATTTACATATGTGTACATGAGTTTTCAAGTATCGAAAATGCCTATTTTCGTATTTTTCAGATTTTAATCGCTGATAACACGAAAACTATCAACTTTTCAGAAATAAGTACCACCTTTTTTTGTTTAAAATTACCCAAAAAAGGCAGAAAGGTAATTTTGAATTTGTTTAAAAAAATTGTTTCGCCCGGCACCCTTCTGAGTTGTTTAAAGGGGACATATCTGAACTGGAATCCGCAAAAAAAAACGAATCGGAAAATTTTTATTTTGGACACAGCAAGATAGTAATATTTTAAAAGCAAAGATTCTATTGTGAATGTTAATGGCTTAATCCATCAAGCCCAGAACAGAGAGAAATTTGCCATATTGATCGCCAACCTCAATAGAGAAGGCACTTAGGAGGAGGAATGATCATTAGTCTTCCTTTACGTTTATATTGAGTCCATATTGTTAAGTAATACGTGGTTTTGTTCAGAAGAACTTGTAGGTCTTCTAGGTTGTCCGCAAATACTATGGTATCATCTGCATATCTGATGTTGTTTAGCCGGAACCCGTTTCACAAAAGATGATATCCTGATATTATACTCATAATCAACAAAAGGTGATTATTAAGTAAACTTAAAAAAAAATAAAGTTATAACGCAAGCGTTTCCGCCACTGAGTTTGAATGTTTCATATTTAAACAGAGACAGCCAATGTTGAATACACGAATAATCAGTTATGATATTCATACTCCCTCCTTCGCATTGAAACGATGGTTTTTTTCGAGCTGAATGCCTCTTTTATGTCGCTTGACATGGAACTGTCAATCAGCGCCCTACAGGATTTAATTTCGGCTCCCGGAATAATGTTATTTCTGTCGGGATTAGTTCGGAAACCGTGGGCTCGGAAAATTGTTTTCTATACGATGGTTTTTACATTTTCATTCAACGGTGGAAAGGAGTAATCTTATTTCGTGTACAATGAGTCAATACGAAAGAGTAGTAAAGAGAGAGATTACATGCAGATAGTGAAAAGTACGATTTAGAAATGATTATCTGGTCCTTTCTTTGATAACATAGTAGTGTAGGAAGTCAAATTTTGATGGATTCGACCGTTACTTGATGGAAGTTCATTTTATCTCACAATAAAACTGTGCTATTCCTTTCTTTTTATGTATCTGGCTATTTTTGTTGTTATTTTGCCAGTATATGTGAGAGAGCAGAAGGTACTGGGTTCTTTCTGTGGTGGTGGATACACTAATTTCAAGGCTTTCTTATGGAGTTTTTGGTTTAAAATGTTGTTAACTGTTTGTTCGTTATACTCTCACATATACTGGCAAAATAACAACAAAAATAGCCAGATACATAAAAAAGAAAGGAATAACACCAGCTTTCAGAACTAACAACAACTTAAGCAAACATATTAAAAACAATAAAAGCCGAAAGAGAAAGCAACTACAGAGTGGTGTGTACAAACTAACTTGTGGTGACTGTCCGAAAACTTACATCGGTCAAACTGGCAGAACTTTTGACAAACGGATAGCAGAACACAAAAGGGCTTTCAACAATAGAAAAACAGACACTTCTACATACGCACTTCACCTTCTAGATCATAATCATTCTTTCAATGAAGAGTTTCAAATTCTACATATTCAAAATAAAGGCCTTAAGCTATCACTTTTAGAATCAATGGAAATTAATAAATTGAAAAATACAGATATAATTCTGAATGACCAACTCGAGACAAACAGCTCCCCACTCCTCAACCTCTTCAGTTAAAGACTTAAAAAGGCAAACACATTGTAAAATATATCACTTGAGAAAGGCACTTTGCCTAAACAGCTGTAGTAATAACATAGTTGTAATGAATTTTGTGGAAGTATAGAAAAACAAACGTTTTTCAGTGTTTTATTGTGAGATAAGTCAAATTTTTCTCAGGACTTTTAATAATCCAGGAATAATTGACAACTTTTCTAGTTATTGCAGACCTACCTATTTAGCAGTAAGCCTACCTATTTTTAATTAAAACCTTTTTATATACTTGGCTTGGTTGGTGTCACGGACTCCGCAAATTTTGTAATCCATTTTAAAAATAGTTCTAGGCCACCTAGACACCTGAAATTTTCAGGATAGCTTAGAACTAGCTAACAATGCAATATTTAACTGCTATTATACAGGGTGATTAATTATATAGTGGGGTGTGTTGTAATTCAACTTTATTATTTTTGTTAAGTGTTATAATACACATGTGGGGTCTTCCTTCATGGGTGGGCCAATTCCCCGAATGCATTAGGGCGATAAACTCTTACCTAAGGTTGCACATGTTACAAGGGATGTGAATGTCAGAACTGTATGTTAGTGTTAGTTCTGCGTTCGATACAGTAGTCTGGAAGTATACGTTGTAGAAGACACATCTTAATTTCTTTGTTTGTATATTATTATAATACGGTTCGGTTTAAAATAAATAGTTTGTTTACTATTATTTGTACCTTTTATTATCTACTATTTCTAATAGGTTCTGGGCTCAGTTACGTTGTTAGCTCACCTGTATTAAGATAATAATTAAAAGTGTACAGTCGCGAAATTTTCGTGTTAACCGAATACATAATGGCGGAGAGTGCGAAATATAACGTCGAAAAGTTGAACGGCAAGAACTATCAATCTTGAAGTTATTTAGTGAAAATGTTACTCATCAATGCTGATCTATGGGAAATAGTTTCGAGTGAGTTACCATTAGAAGCAGATCGAAGCAGTTCTTGGAAAAAACAAAATGATAAGGCTTTGTCAACTATAGCCTTACTTGTTGACGTTAATCAATTAGTGCATATCCGGAACAGGGAATTCGCGCGCGATGCGTGGATAGCGCTAAGGGAGTATCATCAGAAATCAAGTTTGTCTAGTATGGTGTTTTTGTTAAAGCAAATCTGTAGGCTATCGCTAGAGGAGAATGGTGATATGGAAGCACACATTAGTTTATTCCTAGAATCGTTGAATAAACTGGCTGCCTTAGGGGAAGAAATTAAGGACAGGTTCTCAGCAGGAATTTTGCTGGGAAGTCTTCCAGACTCATACAGTTTTTTGATTACAGCGCTGGAAAGTAGGCCATCGAGTGAATTTACTTTAGAATTTGTTACGAGTAAATTAATAGATGAGTACAGGAGACGTCAGGGAGCTTTGGGAAGAAATCAGGAGGAGTCGGTGATGAAGTCAGTATACGAGGGTAACAAAAATAATGGTACTGCAAGGGCAGAAGCAAGGCAGTGTTATTTTTGTAACCGGAAGGGCCATTTTAAACGAGATTGCTTTAAGTACAAAGCGTTTAAGAAGGAAAAGGCCAATAAAGTCACTGAAGGTACTGATGATGCATGTTTTATGGTCAATTATAGCTCAAGGGACGGAAAAAGGGATTCTGCTTCGTGGTATGTGGACTCAGGAGCTTCGAGCCACATGGTTAATTACAAAGGATTCTATACCCAATTTGACGGTAGCAGAAAGGGCGTTGTAAGTTTGGCGGAGAAAGGGCAATACTCCGAGGTTCAAGGTATAGGGACAGGACTTATTGAGTGCGTGACTGGATCGGGAGTGGAAAATTTAAAAATCGACGAAGTGTTGTATGTGCCGGGATTAGACTCAAATCTGCTTTCGGTGAAAAAGCTAACAAGTGCGGGACATAATGTGCAATTCGATAAAAACGAGTGTAAAATCGCTTTACACGGAAAAGTCGTCGCGAGTGCGGTGCCTTCACCGGACTTATACAAACTTTCAACTGTGGACCATGGATTGAGTGCTGTGGAGCACTCCAGCAACTGTCAACATGCATGGCATAGACGGTTTGGACACAGGGACATGGATGCAGTCAAACACTTAATGGAAAAGAAAATGGCAGTCGGGATTGATATGACAGACTGTAGGATTAGGGAAACTTGTGAATGCTGTATGAAAGGTAAAATTTTACGTAAGAGTTTTCCAAAATTTTCTCATAGCAATACATTTAATATTCTTGACTTATTACATTCGGATATTTGCGGGCCCATGAAGACTGTTACTCCAGGGGGTAAACGTTATATTTTGACTTTAATTGATGATTTTTCTAGATATACAACTATATATTTATTAAATCATAAAAATGAAGCGGTAAAATGTATAAAAGAGTTTATAGAATTTGCGAGTAATCAGTTAGGTAGGGTTCCAAAAGTAATTAGGTCGGATAGGGGTGGCGAGTACGTAAATAATAATTTAAGGGAATTTTTAAAGGGTAAAGGTATAAAAATTCAATATACAGCGGGGTACTCTCCAGAACAAAACGGGGTTGCAGAAAGAAAGAATCGATCTCTAGTTGAAATGGCTAGGTGTATGTTAATCGATGCGGGTTTAGCAAAGAAATTTTGGGGGGAAGCGATAGTGACAGCCAATTATTTGCAAAATCGATTACCTACTAAGTCGAAAGAAAAAACGCCCTATGAATTGTGGCATAAAGTAACACCGAATGTGTCGAATTTGCAAATATTTGGGTCTACGGTTTATAGCCACATTCCCAGAGAAAAAATGAAGGATAAATTTGATCCAAAAGGTGAGTCACTGATATTTGTAGGTTACTCTGATGAATCAAAAGCGTATAGATTGTTAAATGTAGATACAGAACGTATTACAATTAGCCGTAGTGTGGTGTTTTCCAAGAGAAATATATGCGTCGAGAAAAAGGAGGCAAAAAGTGAGGAAATATCCATTGGGTCCATGATGGAACGGGAAAAAATAGAGCCAAACGACGTAGAAGACAAAGAGGTTGCAAATTTTGAAAACACGGAGGAAATAGAAAATTCTACGGATACATCTAACACGTATGAGAGCTTAAGTTGGGAACAATCCCATGACGATGACGGTGATTCTAACTATCAATTAGATACAGATCTCGATATAGAGAATTCAGGTGATCGTAGATCTAGCAGAATAAATAAAGGTATCCCACCTGAGCGCTACATAGCAAAGTTGACAAAATTCCAAGAAGAAGAACCAAGAAACTTTAAAGAAGCGCTTGAAAGAAGTGATAGTGAAAAATGGAAGCAAGCTATGCAAGAGAAAATCACGTCATTACGGAAAATTTTTTGTAAAAGCAATATTGATATATATTTATATATCAAGGTAATAAATCATGAAAGGGTTTACGTACTTATATACGTGGATGACATTTTAATAGCAGCAAAGGATTCACAGGTAATAATTGATATATTTGAAGAGAAACTAAAATGTAATTTTTATATAAGGAGTTTGGGATTATTACAAGATTATTTAGGTATGAAGATTGAAATGTGCGATAAAGGGATATGTAGTTTAAATCAGGCCAGTTGTATTGACAAATTGCTGAACAAGTTTATGATGAAAGATGGAAAAGAGTTCAATATACCGCTGGATGTTGGATACTATAAGCCTAGCAGAGAAAAGCCGGTGAAAAACAGTGAAATATATCAACAATTGATTGGTGGTTTATTATATATTGCGGTAAATACTAGACCGGATATATTGGCAAGCGTCACCATACTAAGCCAACAAAATAAAAATCCAAATGAAGTAGATTGGAACGAAGCAAAGAAGGCGTTAAGATATTTAAATAAAAGTAAATATAAAAAGCTTATTTTAGGACAAGAAGGGACAGATAGTGCATTATACGGCTATGCAGACGCTGACTGGGCAGAAGACAAGGGGAACAGAAAATCAAATAGCGGGTATATATTTTTATTACGGGGTTCGCCTATAAATTGGGGATGTAGAAAACAGAATTGCGTGTCTCTATCATCAACTGAAGCAGAGTACATAACATTGGCTGAAGGATGTCAGGAAGCAATTTGGTTAAAACAGGTTATAAAGGAATTTGTGGGTTTAGAGCCGGAATTAGTTATATAGAAAAAGGGGTTGTTAACTTTAGGTATTGTCCTACCGAGGATATGATAGACTATATGTTGACTAAGCCGCTGAATAGGGTTAAGTTAGAGTACTTAAGTAGTAAAGGGGGTCTGTTTGACTAATTCAAAAATAATTTTAGTTGCGAGGGGATGTTGGAATTCAACTTTATTATTTTTGTTAAGTGTTATAATACACATGTGGGGTCTTCCTTCATGGGTGGGCCAATTCCCCGAATGCATTAGGGCGATAAACACATCTTAATTTCTTTGTTTGTATATTATTATAATACGGTTCGGTTTAAAATAAATAGTTTGTTTACTATTATTTGTACCTTTTATTATCTACTATTTCTAATAGGGTGAAGCTCCGTAGATCCGTTATAGTAATGTATAGCGATAAAACTTAATAACAAAAATTGTACCGAACTTTGAGCTACATATTACAAAATTAGTAAGAATGTTACAGGGTGTTCGATAACATAGTGGCAGACCAAACTTATGTTTTTTTAAATAGAACACCCTGTATTTTATTTTACATTCGAAATCTTCGTAACTTTTCGATTACAAAAATATTAAGGTTTGGTTTGTCATACGGGGTATTTACAAAGTTATAACCAATTTTATATGAAAATCGTAACTGCATAGTTACGAAAAAGTTAACTACCTGTATAAATAAAAGCAAGCACAAGGTCAATAGTTTAGTGACGTCATAATTTTTTATTTATTGTCAAAATTTTCGTAAATATTTGTTTTGCTAATTTTCTTTATATTGAATACAGGGTGAGTAAAAACGCAAGTACATTATTTTCTCAGTAATTTTAAATAGAACACCCTGTATTTTATATCATTATCGAAAAGTACCATTACCATACTATAATTTTTGTATAACATTCCCTATGTGTAAATTTATTAGTTTTCGAGATATTTTCATTTTTCAGAGCAAAATTATTAATAATTACGGGTCTAAATCTTTCCAAATTTTAAGTAAGCCATAGCTGAATAATTGTCTAAAACTTACAATTTACGATTACTGATTATCAATCTGTAATCCAAGTTGACTAGAATTTTTGTTATTAACTTTTATTACTATCTGTTTCTTATATAACGGATCTACAAAGCTTTAACCCACTGACCAATCACACTGTATGGATAAATCGCTTTTTTTTAATTTCAAACTATTTTAAAAATGTGACTAATGCAATGATATTTTAAAGTACGTTAGTTAATAAATCGATATCTACAAATTGATGGTGCCTCAGTGGCATTAGACTGCAGATCGAGAGGTCTGCAGTCTGCGAGAGGTTGGAACCCGGCTGTTGCGTATCTTTTTGTTTTAATAAATAATTAAAAGTTTATATACTTAAAATTATATATACCATTTTAAACAACCGTGGTATTATAAAAAACACTATTTTATTCTAGTGTAATTTTTGGAATGATAAATATAAATAACAGTTAATACACTTACTAAAAATTCATATTTTATAAGTTAATTATTCTTTCCAAACATGTTGTGTCCTACATAATATTATGTACATGTACATATTATGTACATGTACAATAACAAAACCGTGATATTATAAAAAGTACTTTTTATTAGAGTGTAATTTTTGAATTTTTGAGCATTTTATCGTTAAATAGTTTATCGTTAAATTATTTTATATTCTTTCCGATAAATAATAAAAAGGTTTTATTATAAAAAATTCTTTTTTATAAAAGTGTAATTATTCTGTCTAGAATTTGGATTGGTTTTTTTAATGATTAACAATTTAGTGCAAAAACACGATTTTTTCGATTAATAGTTAACATAAAATTCACACCTTCTTGAGGTGCTGTGTCCGTATTCAGACGTTCGTCGTCATCATGTTTACAAGTTCCTGAAATCTCTCTCTATCGGCTGCTGCGCGAAATAATTCTTCTACTGTGCAGCCACACCATTGTCTAATATTACGCAACCATGAAAGTTTCGACCAATCCATCTCTTTCCCTCCACTTTTCCTTGTATTACAAGGCCCTCTAATTAGATGGTCGAAGTATTCTGTTTTTCTCCTCTTTATGATGTTTATGAGCAGACGTTCTGAATATCAGCATATCTGATATTGTTGATTACTTCTCCGCCCAGTCTTTCCCCCCTTGTCTGTCGTCCAAAGCCTCCCTAAAGATTTCTTCAGAGTACAGATTAAAGAGACTGGGTGACAAAACACAACCCTGTCGCACCCCACGTTTCATGGGTTATTTTTTCAGTACGACTATCTCCAACTTGAATAGAACATAAAATTACAAAATTTAATTTTTTAGAACTTTGAAAAAGCGTCAAAATGGCGATTTTTGAAAGTTAAAAAGTCAATTTGTTGCTTCGCAAACTGCAAAATATGCCCAGTTGTTATTCGTTAATTACTATTCTTAAAATTAACTTTGGTATTTTACCCAAAGTTGGGTATTGGTTTACTTAACAAACCCTCAAAATTTAAAACCGATCCAGCAATTAGTTAAAAAGATATTCTATTTGTCTATTCCAGAGAACTTTTTTTTGCAATAACATAAGACAGAAAATAATGAAGATACGGTAATTCTGCGGATGCCAAATGAAAGTAGAAGACTTATATTATCAATATAATATAAAAAAAAAATAAAAAAAGTATTTATTATACATAGTTGAAAATACTAATGCTAAATTTTTGATATTTTTAGTTTATAAACATTTAGAATAACTAATATTGTTCGTATAAAAATTTTTTTTATCTATCTCATATTATGTACAGTCGGAAAAATGAAAGATTGCCCATGAACGATCACATCAATCACTTATTTTGTATTTGCTGTCTTTTTCTATAAATAACAAACGTTTGTTATAGAAAAAGACAGCAAATACAAAATAAGTGATTGATGTGATCGTTCATGGGTAATCTTTCATTTTTCCGACTGTATAAGTTATTAGTTTGTGAAAACTGCTATTATAGATAGCAGTGCGTGAAGGATTTAAAGTGTGCGTGAAGTAACAATTAAATGTATGTATTTTAAATGGAAATTTACTGTTTTGAGCAATAAATTACAACAAAAGTTTTGACAGTTTTGTGGTTTCAAAGAAGCTAGAATTTGTAAATGTTGAAGTTCTAAAAATTGTAGAATAGAAATGAATTCCAGTGACGAAGAGTTACAGTTTTTTTTATTTGTCTATCGTAGATAAAATATTCTATGAAACTGTGCGTGAAGTACTTTTTGCGAACTTGCGCGATGTATAGCACTCGTTCCGCTGTCGCTCGTGCTCTAAACATCGCGTGCATTCGCAAGAAGCATACTTCACGAACTGTTTCTTAAATAACTATTACATTCAAAAAGCTGATTTCACAAATTTTAAAGAGTAGATTGCTTCGCCGCCTTTAAAGCCATTCTACAAAGTAAGCTACTACGACTTAAAACAAGTAACGATTTTGGCTTATTTTGCAGTTTGCGAAGGAACAAATTGGCTTTTAACTTTAAAAAAATCGGTATTTTGAAGCTTTTTCAATGTTATAAAAAATAAAATTTTGTAATTTTATGTCAACTATACATTTAGCTTTTTAATGGGCACGAATCTTTCTGCTCTTGGCAGGAAAGAGGTAGGTTTTCTTTCTATGGGTTTACAATATAATAACTAATAGAGTTATCAGATATCTGGATTATTTTTGTTGCTTATTTCCCTGGAGAAAAATAGTGAAAAATTTTTATACAAAATTGACTGGCAAAGGAAAACCCAAAACTATTGATGTGCCAAATACTTCCCATGTAATATTTTAATAAATTTCCTCTGACTTTCGAATTTATATCCGTCTATATATAAAATCAAACTTTTCCTGTGCTCGGCCGTGTCTCTTTCGACGAGTCAAAAAACAGACAGAAAAAGAAAAAGGCACCTCCCCCGAGAATAAGATGTTATGAGAAAAGTTTCCACTTTCTAAGTTGATTCCGAGGAAAAGTTAGTCTTTGGAGGACTGTTACTGTTGTACAAGTTTTTCCACTTTGCAGGGGGAAACGTATTAGACCGGTTGTTAAGGGTTGATCAGAGTAACCACCGTAAGTGATTGACGCAGTGGATTTTTTTTGCAAACAGCGTTAGGGAGGTAGTTTAAGAACATGGCAAAATTAATCGAAAAAACGAGTACTCCTTGTTATTTTCTTTGTTAAGTTGATTTCACTTTTTATTTCGCAAAATATGCGAAATATACAGTGGTGAGCACGCTAATAACCGGCAAAATAGCTCAAAAGATGGAAAACATAATACATTACGAAAACAAAAAGGGATGAAACTAGTGGAGGTGGAAATTATCGTTATTATAAACGTCCAAAATAACATTACATTACATAGTTTCCCACCTTTAGGCGTCTGTGACAGGAGTATTTTATAAAATTCTACTGTCACAGTGACAGTTGTCATACTCCTCTGATACGTCTAAAGGTGGGAAACTATGTAATGTAATGTTATTTTAGAAACTTACTAAGGAAGTAAAACCTCACTTGTAGGTAAATGGTATATAAATTTATTAAAATTTTTATCTAAAATGATCCAAATTGGATTGAAGTGGGTACATCTATGGTACAAAAATCACACAAACGTTTTCGGACCACTTTGTCCACCATCAGGTAGAAAACTTTAGATCCAAGGTAGTTGGAACTAGCTACATAGTTAGGTCAAAAGACCTTAAAATTACAATAATCAGGCCATTTCGGCTACAACAATGTCGACAATAAGTCGATGTTTAAAGAATTTATAAATGTAGTGGTACTATAATGTGGTCTTCATCTTGGCTTCAAACTGACAGATATTTCAGTCTGAAAACAAAAGTTGCCTCGGGAAAAGCCTGGAAATTATTTTCATAACTTTAGGTCCACCGCTAGAGGGCGTAATTGAATATCAAAAATTAAAAAATCAAAATTTTACAAAATTTACCTCATAAAAGGGCACTGGAAATCCAATCATCGTATTATTCATAAAATTCTGCGCATATTTGATTTCACAAGTTTAAGTCTACCTGTGCAGGTAAGAGGTGGGGGTGAGTGGGAACTTTCTTATGAAAAAATGGCTGTAAGTCCGGTTCTGCTAAATCGAATTTAGCATACTTGATCTTGTTGAAAACAGCTCTTCTTTTTAATGCTGTATTACAAAATTAGACCAAATTAGCAACATAATACCGAAAACCGCATGTCGATACCTTTTTTCTTTCTCGAGATATCTTAAGAAACGGGTAAATTTTAAACAGCTGTTAATGTCACCGGTAAACGAAGTTAAGGAAAAGTAGTGTGCTATGGAAAAAACAAAGAAACATTTTCCAGATGTAAACGTATATAATTAATTATAACAACAATAAGAAACAACACTGCAACTAGGTACTTACTTAGTGACGACCTAAATGTTCAAATTGTTGCCCATCATTTTCGATGCAAACATTTACTATTTCAAGAGTAGATTGAACAGCAGTCTCAATTTCTGCTTTCGCAATGCTTTGAATGTCGTTTCGTATTCTCTAGATTCTAGATCATGTTTTCTCGAGTAGTGGGCCTAGCTACAAAAACAAGGTCTTTAATCCGTCCCCATAAATAAAAGTCTAAAACAGTTAAATCTGCTGCTATTCAATCTACTCTTGAAAGAGTAAATGGTTGCATCGAAAATGATCGCCAACAATTTGAACATTTAGGCAGTCACTAAGACTAAGTAAGTAGTTGCTTTTATTTCTTTGTTATATGTTATAGTGTTGTTTGTCTTATTGTTGTTTTAATTAATTATAGACTTTTACATCTCAAAAATGTTTATTTGTTTTTTCCATAGCACACTACTTTTCCTTAACCTCGTTTACCGGTGACAGTAACAGTTATGTTTAAAATTTACACATTTCTTAAAATATCTCGAGATAGAAAAAAGGTATCGACATGCGGTTTTCGGTATTATGTTGCTAATTTGGTCTAATTTTTTAATACAGGATTAAAAATGCATACTTGTATTTAATATTTTCCAAAGAAGACTAGATTTCTAACAATAATTAAATAACGCCTCCTAGCTGGCATATTACTTATTAGGCTATTTCGAAAAAAAGACACTTACATTGACGAAAAAGAGCTGTTTTCAACAAGACGAAGTATGCAAAATTTGATTTAGCAGAACCGGACTTACAGCCATTTTTTCATAAGAAGGTTACCACTCACCCCCACCTCTTATTTGCAAAGGTAGACTTAAACTTGTGAAATCAAATATGCGCAGAATTTTATGAAGAATACGATGACTGGATTTAAAGTGCCTTTTCATTAGGTAAATTTTGTAAAATTTTGATTTTTTAATTTTTGATATTGAATTACTCCCTCTAGCGGTGGACCCACAATCATGAAAATAATTTCCAGGCTTTTCCTGAGGCAACTTTTGTTATAAATATTTTTTTCTCAAAGCTATACTATAAAAGGTTCCTGAAATATGACCGAGGGCGATTCTTATTGGGACACCCGGTACATACATTTCTTTGCAAAAGGTTTGCTCTAATCGTATTTTTCTTATTTCCTTCGACGTCACCTCAAAGACCGTCCTATATTTATATACATGTTCGAGGCTTTCGCGTTAAACGAGGTAGACGACCATTATCGCCGACACAGAAAAGAACCAACCGAAGATTGATAGGCTTGATTAGGGAGAAAAAAATTAATTAGGGAACTGGAAATGGAAAAGAAAACTTAATTGGACGGACACGATTTATATTATTGCAGGATTAATTCCTCCGAAATTAAAAGAAACTAACTCAGGATCAGGAGAGATCCTGAGAGAGAAAATTCGGGAATTTATGAGGGTTAGTTCGCTAAGTTTAATTAAATTTGTTTGGAAAGTACGAGGAAAGAGGTTTTTTTCTTGAATAATACCGGATAAACAAAATATGTACATAAATAAAACCAAAATTATATACACGAATAATGCCAATATTTTGAAAAACTTGCGCCCAATTTTTTGTGCAATGACTTAATTTATTTAGATTTTATTTTAATATATTTACACTTACTTTTAATTTATTTATACTAAACTACTAAACTATTTACACTGAAACATAATAGATACATAGAAGAACCGAACATTGATAGGATTGATTGGGGGGAAAAAATTATATAAATTTATAAAATGACAATCTTTTGTCAATGGCTCTATGATTAATTTGTTTTTTTTTTGTTCCAGGTATGTGTCTCTTACATAAATATATCATCAAGTATTGGGTAAGCTATTGTCACTGAATACAAAACTGATATTAACATACGTCAACGTAAATAACATACACGAAATGTCATTTGACAGCTTGAAGACATATTCATTCCGTCATAGGTTTTTTAAAGTTGGTAAATTGTAAACAAACCTTCAAAATTTGAGACCGATCCATTAATTAGTTTAAGAGTTATTCTATTTGTTTATCCCAGAAACCTTTATTTTGCAATAAGATAAGACAGAATATAATGAAGATAGGGCAATTCTGAGTATGTCAAATGAAAGTAGAAGAGTGATAGTATCAAAAATTTTGTGTTAAAAAAGATAAAACAGATAATTAATATAGTCAAAAATCCTAATGCCAAATTTTTGAAATTTTGTGGTTAATAAACATTCAGAATAACTTTAAAAATGTTGTCCGTAGAAACAATATTTTTATATATTCGAAAAGATAGTATTTTAACACGAATTTTCAAATAAAAAAATTTAGCCTGGTTTCATTTGGGACAAAGTTAGCCATATGTTTTTTTTAATTCACAGCTAATTTGTTTATAATAATTCAGGAATCTCATTAATGTCATTTTAAAGAATGGGATTTGTATTTTTTCTTAAAAAAATTGCAAAAACATTTTACCTTCACAGCACCCGCTACGATTTTTCAAAAATGTGGTTCAAACGATTACTAGGGGTAACCTACAAATCCACCGAGTTAAAATACCGAAAAAAACAATTTCAAACGAATATAATTTTCTGTATCTCCGGATCAATTCAACGGATTTTGATCTTTATTTTTTTAATTTGTATGTAGTTTCTACGTACATTACAAATATGCAATTTGTTTATAAATTTATTAATTAATAAACAGTCTAATTTGTTTAAACAATTCTTGAAAAAATATTTTTTTTACAAAAATCTATTTCTTTAATCATATGTAGTATCATTAATGATCATAGAAAAAAAAAGTATGGTCGAAGCGAAGATCGGTGGGATATGCGCATTTTATCAATGAAATTCGATATTTTTAAGATATTCCAGAAGCCGCTACAGATAAAATGTTTTAACAACCTATTATTAATCATTTAGAATTACTCAACCGATATTAGTACAGTTAAAATAATTAGGACGATAACCGGACAATAATGATTTAATGAGTGAAATTTTAAGTTTTTTACTTTAATGACAAAAAAAGCAAGCCCATTAGCAGAACCCAATTAAAAATTATTTTACACATCATATTTGAAACATTATTTGGCTGAAAAATCGCATTTTTGTTGGCAAAAAAAATATGTTAATTTGTTTGGACTAAATTACAGTTGTGTTTATCTTAAAAAGGATATGTTACTATCAACATTCACACAGTGTTGCCAAACTGAATTTTGTTATTTTGGGTGTAAATTTTTTCCACGGATCTCCGAGGGTACACTTTAATAAATAAATGATTTTTATTAGATAATTATTTACTTATTGAAGATAATTTATTTATTAAAATATACCTTAACTTTTTCTATGATTAATAACGACAGTATGATTAAAATCATCGATTTTTGGGAAAAAATTATTTTTTCAAAAATTGTTTAAACAAATTAGACTGTTTATTAATTAATAAATGTCTAGACAAATTGCATATTTGTAATGTACAGAAAAATTACATGCAAATTAATAAAAGGGCCAACAAAATATATTCAGTAGATCCCGAGATATAGAAAATGATAGTACATATGTACTTTTAAGTAGGGCTTCCAATCCCGCAGCCTGAGTTCAATCTCGGTATTTGCGGGACTACGAATTTTCAATCCCGCGGGATCTCGGTATTTGAGGGATTCCGCATATTGAAAATGGTCATATTTATATAAGGCAAATAAAACAATAAATTAATCAACTAACTCCACATTTATTTAAGTATTACTATTAGTAAGAGATCAAAACTGTTTTTTTCTTCACAAAAAACAGTAACAAATACTGAAAAAACAAAAAATATAGCTTCTTCAAAAAATACACCAACAACATTTTAAACATCAACCAAAAAACCCATTTTCAACTGAAAATTAATATAGTTTACTAATTTAGTTGCTATATTACCTAGCAATAAGTTACTATTATTTAGCTAAAGCTTTGAATTATTGAAAATGGGTGCAAAGGAAACACAACCGATGGTATGAATAAAAACGAAGTATAAACTCCGAGTACGTTCTTATGAGTATGAGCATAAAGTATAATAAGTTTATACTACACCATAGGCGTAACCAGGATGATCCTAAGGGGGGGTTACAATTACTGGAAAGGGGGGTTACAACTACTGGAAGGTCTCTGAGGGGTATGGTGTTAAGCGTATAGAGCTTAAAGTCCATCCCAATGGGGGGTTATAACCCCCAAAACCCCCCTGGTTACGCCTATGTACTACACTTCATCTGAATAAAAATATGTTGATGTGATGAGTTTCTACTCACCGTACATAAGAGTAGATACTACCGCGTGGAGTATGTACTCCAAAATTTGGAGTATAAACTACATTCCCATTTTTATTCTTACGAGCCAATATCTAAATCTAAACTGTCATCTGTCAAACTCGTGCGTATTAGACGCAATATAGCCAGCAGCAGATAATGCCCTTTCGGCTTCCATACGTCGACGGTATTCCTTTTTAGGCTTTATATGTAAATGTAAGATATTTTCCCATTGACTCCCCAGATTCGTAGAGAGTCATTTCTATTTTAATAATGGACTCAAGTGTATTAACTCGAGATGGCGACGGGCAAAGTAAATACATTACATGCTGACGATATAGTTAACTCTAATTCCTGTTGCAATATAAGATCAAGATCGAAACCCGATGATGGAACCTCTACATTGTTTATCACGTGTTTCTTACTTGATCAGCCTCTTCGTCTCAGATGAATTTAAAAGGTTCATTCCCGTTACAAAATCATTCATTTCTTTTCGAAGTAAACTTTTCGGTGGGAGCTGAAAAGTTTTATCGTCACACGACGCTTGGTAACTACGAGGCTTTTGGAGATAAATCAGTAGTGCAGTCACATTTATACGTCGTTGTAAAATACTGCGCAAAGACAAAGCTAATTCTGAAGCTAACCTTGAATAATTTTTTTCCAGTTTTTTAATAATTTTGAGCGTAGCTACAGCAGAAATGTACGCTTTTTTCAGTCCCGCAAATCCCGCGGATCCCGCGCCTGTAATCCCGCATCACGCGGGATTGGAAAATGACGCGGGATTGGAAGCCCTACTTTTAAGTTGCCTTTTTTAGTTTTTGAACTCGTGCATTTGTCGGCTCCCAGCTCCCCCTTCACTTACCACGACTAGTCACCAATTGAACAACATTTTTAAAAATCCGTGTAAAATACCAGCTTTTCTAATATGTAAAATGATTTTTTCTACGGACAATATTTTTAAAGTTATTTTAAATGTTTATAAACAATAAAATTTCACAAATTTGGCATTATGATTTTTGATTTGACTATATTAGACAATTTTTTATCTTTTTTTAGTACATTTTGATAGCATCAGTTTTCTACTTTCATTTGGCATACGCAGAATTGCCATCTTCATTATTTTCTGTCTTGTGTTATTGTAACAAAGGTCTCTGGTATAAACAATTAGAATAACTCTTAAACTAATTAATGGATCGGTCTCAAATTTTGAGGGTTTGTTAAGTACCCCAATACCCAACTTTGGGTGAAACACTAAAGTTCTAAGGTAGTTTTAGTAAAAGTTATTAACAAATAACGATTTTCACTTATTTTGCAGTTTACATAGCAACAAATTAACTTTTTCACTTTCAAAAATGGGCATTTTGAATGTTTTTTAATTTTCTACAAAATTAAATTTTGTAATTTTATGTACCCTTTGAATAGGGTACAAAAAATCGAAAAAATCGCGATTTTTGCACTAAATTGTTAATAATTAAAAAACGGACGCTAACTCTAGGCAGGAAACAGGTAGGTTTTCATCCTATAGGTATACAATAACTAAAAAAGTAGTCAGCTACCTGGATCTTTGAGTGTACCGAACATGGTCTCTTTCTAGCTTATTACCCTGGAGTATAACTTCATTTGCAATAAATTTAAAAAAATGCATACGAAAGCTGCACTCTTCATCTTTAAAACATATCTTGATTTTAGTCAATAGGGCACTCTAATCAAAAGATCTCGAATTTTTACCGTCGATTAGATACAAAATTTATTTAAAAAAATGATTTCGGTCTCGTAACTGACATTCTAAATCACCGGTCACTTCAAGCGTTGTTTTTCTGAGAGAACGGTTGATTCTACACAACAAGAGCTACTAAACATTTCTTTTCAAAATTATCTCAGCTACATTTCTTGTATGGAAGTTTTTTTTCTAAGGCGTACAGATTCTTCGTAAATCGATGCTTTCCGTACCCTCCCCCTACGAGGGGGAGTTTTAAGGGAAAACCCGGAATCAGGAGTTCCAAACTTTTTTGCGTCTTTTTGAAGTCCCAATATTCACATTGTCAACAAAATTTTACGTCTTAGTCCAGAAAGCCACTGCGCATCCGCTAGGAAAAATATTCTAATTCGTATTCTTTGCACAATCTTACTCAAAAAGGACTCCTTTTAACAAATTTGCATGTTGCCAGGACCAAAAAGTGGTCAAAAATTTTTTAAACGTTTTTTTTTTGTTTTTTTCCTAAAATTATTTTTTTTTGCACGGAAAAAAATTTTTTTTAGGTTTTTTGGATTATTCCAAAGAGAAAAGGTCTTTAGTGACTTTTCTCTAAAAATGATAGTTTTTGACATATAAGCGATTAAAAATTGAAACATTGCGAAATCGGCCATTTTTAACCCTCAAAAACTATGTGAAAAGCTGAAAATTTGAATGTTGCCAAGGTAGGTAGATATTCTTGAAACATCGATTGATGAAATCCCGAAGAGTTTTTTGCAATACAATATTTAAAACTCCTTTGTTTTTTAATTGCTAATCAAGCGTGCACGACACTATTTTCCACCGACAGTATGGTGCAAATGAAAGGAATAAATTCGTTATTTCGTAAACCGGCGACTTTAAGGAAAAATCCCGAAACAGGTCGATTTTTATTTTTAAGTTATGATATTGTGGCATATATCGTATACTAGTGACGTCATCCATCTGGACGTGATGACGTAATCGATGATTTTTTTTAATGAGAATAGGGGTCGTGTGCTAGCTCATTTGAAAGGTTCTTCAATTTTCTATTCAGTAATATAAACATTTACATAATTATTTATACAGGGTGTCCAAAAAATTTTTATTAAATTAAATTATTTGACAAAAAAAGAAGTAGAAGGACACCCTGTATAAAAAATTATGTAAATGTTTACATTACTTGATGGAGAATTGAAGAACCTTTCAAACGAGCTACCACACGACCCCTATTCTCATTTAAAAAAATTATCGATTACGTCATCACGCCCAGACGGATGACGTCACTAGTATACCATATATGCCAAAATATCATAACTTAAAAATAAAAATCGACCTGTTTCAGGATTTTTCCTTAAAGTCGCCGATTTTCGAAATAACGAATTTATTCCTTTCATTTGCACCATACTGTCGGTGGAAAATAGTGTCGCGCACGCTTGATTCGCAATTAAAAAACAAAGGAGTTTTGAATATTGTATTGCAAAAAACTCTTCGGGATTTCATCAATCGATGTTTAAAGAATATCTACCTACCTTGGCAACATTCAAATTTTTAGTTTTTCACATAGTCTTTGAGGGTTAAAAATGGCCGATTTCGCAATTTTTCAATTTTTAATCGCTTATATGTCAAAAACTATAATTTTTAGAAAAAAATCACTAAAGACCTTTTCTGTTTGGAATGATCCAAAAAACCTAAAAAAACTTTTTCCATGCAATAAAAATAATTTTAGGAAAAAAACAAAAAAAAAACGTTTAAAAATTTTTTTGACCACCTTTTGGTCCTGGCAACATGGAAATTTGTTAAAAGGAGTCCTTTTTGAGTAAGATTGTGCAAAAAATCCGAATTAGAATATTTTTCCTAGCGGATGCGCAGTGGCTTTCTGGACTATCTGGAGTATTTGCAATCGTTGAAAATGGATTTTTTCTACAACATGCACACGTTTTAACGATTCCCACAAGGTAAACGTGCCATTTCATTTATTCCTTACGATCCAAAGTACTATTAATGTTTTCTTTCGATATGTATACCTATAAAATTATTTAGTTCACTGTCAACGTGCTGAATATACCAAAATAGAAACCACGTGCACCCGTCTACTTCAAGAATGCGCCTCAGCACAGGTTCAAAGTAGAAAGTGCACAATATTTTTCATTCAGTAGCAGAAATGAAACAATGGCCGCTTATTGCGCTCTATTATTATTTATTATGTGATTATTTAATTGTTAATTGAATAGCTAGATTGTTTGTTTTTGAAACAACGGAAACATTGTGGCGTCTTTATGTGTGCTTGGTTCTTTATAATTAATTATTTTGTTAAAAATAGTTCACATGACTAGAATTATTATTTCAAATACAGTAGAGCGTCGATAATCCGAACCCTGGTAATCCGAACGCAAAAAAAGTTATAAAATTAAAAAATATGATCGCGGACCGAATTTTTGGATTTAATATGACAATGTGGGCAAAATATGACCGCGGATTTTTGCTTTGTTTATGCAGAAATACATACAATATATTAATTTGTTTATTATGCAGGTGTTTTATTCCTTGTAACTAAAACGTATGTACCTACATATGTACTATGTTTATGAGCTTTGTATGTATTTTGGACATATGTTCGATAATCCGAACTACCCCTGTACCAATTAGTTCGGATTATCTACGCTCTACTGTAATAAACATTTAAGTAAATGTATATGTTACGGGTAAAGAACGGGTAATCCTAGGATTACCCGGGTAAAGTACGAAGTACTCGCCAGGTTTTGGTAAAATAAATGCAAATGTAAAGCTTCTGGAAATATTTGTAACTCCAAATGACACTGCAGCTTGACTTGTTTTAACAAATAGATTATAATTTTTATTTCTGTAGTATTACTCCATTAAAATGTTACATTTTTTAAGCCGTACCTTGCATTTGTTAGAGGAGTCAATTTTAATTCTTTAATGTGTAGGGGGGATCAGTAGAAGTTTAAGTTCAAGTTTTTGGGGTCGCCACCCTTGTCCCCCGGCCGCCATCTTGGAAATGGTGTGCAAAGGAGTTTCGCGCTATATCTCGTAAACTACCAACCCTACGGAAAATCTAATTAAACATAAAATGTAGCAAATTAAATTTTCTACAATTTTATTTCTATTACTTTTTATCGTTAAGTGACCAACAAAAAAGATATAAACAAAAATATGTAAAAAAATTTTAACAAGATTCCTTTTGGAGGTTATAACTTTTTTTCAGTTCATTTTAAAATAAAAGAACATTATAGCAATTTTGTAGAGGGTTTTTCAGCGAACAATTTCCACTATAAATTTGTTTACTTCTATTTATTTATATAGGTGTTACAGCGCTCCAAACTTGATGAGATTCACAAATGCTCATAGGAATATAATAAAAACAAAAGTTAGTCTTACTTTTCTATCTATATATATTTTTTTATCATACAATTTATTATGATTTTAATGAAATTATTAATCTGATTATAAACTATGCTATTATTAATCTGTTTTTGACCTTTCTCTCCACTATAAAACTTATAACCCGAAGCATATATAGAAACGGCCCAAGAAGTTGTTTGAGGACAAATTCGCCGGTTCAGAAGAAGAATGACGCAACCGCATATTGCAAAATTCTTAAGAAGAACAAAAAACGAATTTTTGTTATCAAAATCATAAAGTATGATCAAAATTAGCTATTCACCACACCGTGGTCAGGATCTCGAGATATAAGCGTTTTTTGGGGTGTGCCGCTTGTTTATGAAGTAACATAACTTTTTTCCTATTGTATATTTTGACTTAAAATTTTCCAAAAAACTTCATTATGAATTATATTTTATTGTCGTGTTAGTTAAAATTATAAACTAGAAAGTTTGTCACTCAACTTTTTTAAGTAAACATGAAACTAACGAAATATGATGACAAAATGTTTAAAAAGTAACAACTCCTTTTTTAATGTGTTTAAATATTTAGGACAAATCCCATTGTTATCTACATACTTCAGAGATTAAACAGTAAAATTTTCAAAAGGAAATATATACAGCGAGGTAAATTTGAAAAATCATCAAAATTGATTTTCGGCATTTTTGTATAAAATTTGATTTTTGCACATGTTCCACCAAATCTAGATAAAAATAAACTTCATATTCGGATTCAGCGACCTCGAAAACATAAAAATAGACCAAAATTGGTCATTCACCTTAAATTTGATTTTCGTGGTCGGCATAAAGATTGCTGCTGTTCGACTAATATATAGTCCTGTCGCCAGGGGGGGTACAACGGCCTTCTTAATTCAGATGGACTTACCCAAGTTTTTTTTATGTATTTTGGCCCGTAGAGCACGAATTTTTTGGGTAACAGTTGATCCGGATGTCGATAAGATTGTTATAAACAAAGAAGTTGAGGAATTACATAACAGCGATTTCTCGCAAAACAAAACATTTTTTTGTATTTTTTGGGTCATTCTAACCAAAAAATGTTCCTACAAGTTTTTTCGTAGGATGCATAGTTTTCGAGATGAACGCGGTTGAACTTTCAAAAAATCGAAAAGTTGCAATTTTTGAACCCGAATAACTTTTGAATAGAAAATAAAATAGCAATTCTGCTTACCGCCTTTAAAAGTTTGAGTCAAATTATATCTGTTTTGAATATTTGCATTGCTAAAAATTTATTTTTTGATTGTTAAAAAAAGCTGTAAACACATAGTGTTTCCCGTGCCTAATACATGCGTTTTAACGCGTGCTACGTAGAAATAGCCCCGCTTGCACTTTTACCTCTTCTACCTACTCGTTCGATTTTAAATGAGAAATCATTGAAAACATCACTCAAGCACTAGGTGTTTATAGCTTTTTTTAACAATAAAATAATAAATTTTTAGCAATACAAATAATTAAATCCGATATAATTTGACTTGAACTTTCAAATGCGGTAAGCAGAATTGCTATTTTATTTTTCAATCAAAAGTTATTCGGGTTCAAAAATTGCAATTTTTCGATTTTTTGAAAGTTCAACCGCGTTTATCTCGAAAACTATGCATCCTACGAAAAAATTTGTAGGAACATTTTTTGGTTAGAATGGCCCAAAAAATACAAAAAAATGTTTTGTTTTGCGAGAAATCGCTGTTATGTGATTCCTCAACTTCTTGGTTTATAACAATCTTATCGACATCCGGATCAACTGTTACCCAAAAAATTCGTGTTCTACAGGTCAAAATACATAAAAAAAACTTGGGTAAGTCCATCTGAATACAGGAGGCCGTTGTACCCCCCTGGCGACAGGACTAATATTATACATATAAAAGTAATTTTTTTTTGTTGTATTCCTATGAGAATGCGAGAATCTGGTGAAGATTGGAGCGCTGTAAAACCTAGATAATAAATAAAATTAAACAACTTTATAGCGAAAGTTGTTCATTGAAAAATGTCTACAAAATCGCTATGATGTTATTTTATTGTGAAAAGAACGGAAAAAAAGTTATAACCTCCAAAAAGAAATTTCTTACAAAATTTTCTCATATTTTTATTTATAGCTTTTTTGTTGGTCACTTGACAATAAAAAGTAATAGATATAAAATTGTAGAAAATTTAATTTGCTACATTTTATGTGTAATTAAATTTTCTGTAGGATTGTTAGTTTAGAAGATACTGCGCGAAACCCATTTGCACCACTTTTCCAATATGGCGGCCGGAGGACAAGGGTGGCGACCCCAAAAACTTGAACTTTAGCTTCTACTGAACCCCCCTACACATTAAAAAAATAAAATTGACTCCTCTAAGAAATGCAACCTAAATGTAACATTTACATTTTCTTTCCTTACTTTTCTAAAATGCGTTTTTTTTTTTAATTAAAAACCTATTTTCTTTATTAATGTGCCACATTTCGAAGAACTATCTTTTTTATAATTATTTACTTGTGGTAAAATCCTAACATTTGAACAATCAAAATGGTACCCAGTTTTTAAATGATGTTCAACTGCCGCACACGCATGTTTCTTTTTTGTTCAGTCATTTTGTAATGTGTTATTCTTTGTTTGATCCATTGTGATGTTTTGCCAACATAACAACTCTGACAATCCGAACAAGGCAACTTGTACTTGTAGATAACATTGAAAGAGTTGGAGTCTCGTCTCTTACTTTTCACAGAAGGGATTAAATGCTTTCTCAGAAACTAGAGCCAATTTGGCAATTTGTAGATAATATTTGGATATTATAATATAACAATGAAGATAATACACTTTACAAATACTTTTTATTATTGAAAAGAATAATTATTGATAAATATTGTATTAGTGACCACCCATACTCTTATTACCCTGTGTCAATACCTGTTTCTCTCAAATTAAATTAACCAGTCTACGTCCCAAAACACAGACTAAAAGCATTGATCTCAATTTTCATTAAACAACATCAAATTTGTTTTACATTCCCTATTTACAGCAAACATCTCGAATTTCAATTATCTTCTCGGTACATCTCAAACACGTCAATTGTTGAATATATCTATATTTAACCAATAGACCGAACAGGCGCCATGTCCCTCTTGTTGTATATCGCCATAGAACAGAACCATTGTTGTAAGTGACAGTGGTATTATACAGTCAGCTGAACTTGAGCTTTTGATAGAAGTTTATGGAAATAAGATGTATAATGTATAACATGCTACTTGTTGTATCTACTAGGTTAATCCTTGTAGACGAAGACTTTTTTAAAAAATCTACGAGGAAAATAAACTTCCTGTAGCTCTGGCTGTATACCATAAATCACAAAAATACTAGATTAGGTCTAGTATAGGTCTAGATCCCGCGTATGAAAAAAAAGTTGATTAACAGCAAGCTGAAAATTTGTTAATAGTTTAAGGGTGTCTAGTCGGACAAACTTTGATATATGGGAACACTGGAACAGGGGAAGTTTTAATTGTGGAACAGGTTAAAAATTTGGAACGGTCAGACCACGAAAACGGCACATTTATTTTGTCCGACAGAATAGACTTAAATTCTCCGAACAGAGATTAAACTCTCATGCAAAAATCAGACTGTTATTTATCACTTGTCATAATTCCTGTCATTTGACATATTTTACATATTCCACTCATTAAAACGCCTATTTGGTGATAAATAGCAGTCTGATTTTTGCATGAGAGTTTAATCTCTGTTCGGAGAGTTTAAGTCTGTTCTTTCGGACAAAATACATGTGCTGTTTTCGTGATCTGACCGTTCCAAATTTTTAACCTGTTCCACAATTAAAACTTCCCCTGTTCCAGTGTGCCCATATATCAAAGTTTGTCCGACTAGACGCCCTTAAGCTATTAACAAATTTTCAGCTTGCTATTGATAAACTTTTTTTGGTACGCGGGATCCAGACCTATACTCAAATCTGAGTAAAGATAGAAATGAAAAGGACAGTTTATGTTTCCTTTCGATTCAAAGGCGATGCACAATCTCTAGGCAGCTTTCTGTCTTACGACTAAATTTCCTATTGAAAATATTTCTCCAGCATTGGTACGAGCTTTTCGAAGACTCATTTTTTTAGCACTCCTTTAAAAGAGTTATAATTGGCAGACATAGACTCAGATGGAGGGGTAACATTCTAAAACATTTGCATGCCATGGGAATACATAATTAGCGAGAATCTTTATCTATTCAAGGTTATTAAGAGGGGTATAGTTTGAAAATTTTCAAATTTTTGATTATTTTAAATGAAGGTATATAACTTCAAGAATACTCTCTAAAAATTTCAAATTGATTGAAGCAAAATTACCGAAGATACAGCTTGTTGAATAACCCTTCGATTAACTTTGCAGCGGCTTCGCACCAGCCCGCTGAGCATATATGAGAAACAATCAACGGCTGCTTCCCTTTTCTTTTGTATGTTATTCCACGATTCAAAAAAGTATTCCGGTGAGTTCCCGGTGATTCACTTTAAAATCGTTGATTGTATCTGAGCATTGAAAATGAAAGTTGGCAAAACTTTACGCGTATTTCTCTAAACTGTTTTTTTTTAATGGCGGTGGGCATTGTAACGCAAACACCGACCGATCCACCTGAAATTTTGCATAGATTTATTTAGAGTTAAACTGGCCTTTAAATAAATTTCAACATACTTATTGAGCGATGTATTTTTTTATACAAAGTCGGTGACGATAAAAAATAATGTAACAATGAAGGAGTAAACAATAGTATATTCTTTGTCTATAAATAGAGCTCTCTCGTTTTGTTGATCTATGATAGTTTGAACCACTTAACCATAAGACACAATAAAATAACTTGTGATACGATTATATCTAACTCCCTCCGCCAAGTTGAACGTACTTGTTCATATAACACAATAAACGTTAGACTAGATGATGGCACTATTAAAGACTGTTTCTCAAACGTCCCGGTCTAGGGCCCTTGTTATTTGATTAATGCATTACAGAGACCCCATAATTGAATAATACTTTGCTTTCTAAATTCAATTAGTTGAGTGCGACTTGAAGACCGTCACAATCTCGGTTCGTTTGCCAACGAACGAACCGGCCTGGATTAATGGGATTCTATCACGCGAAATTCGTCACAGACGCCTTGTTCCCCTTTCTCCCATTAATATTTTGGCGGAGGTTATGAAATTAAGCGCCGCGACACTACGTAAGACAGAATCGACTATTAGACAATTACAAACAATAAATCGTTATTAAACTAATTATTGTGTGCAGTGATGAGTGCGCTAATAACCAACAAAATAACGTAAGAGACAGAAAACATATTAAGTTGTGAGATAAAAAGAGATAAAACTAGCAGAGGCAGGAAGTTTAGCGATAGAACCCTATAAATTTACACCAAATTGATTGTTTCCCACCTTTAGCCGTATCGGACGAGTTTGGCAACTGCCACTGTGACAGTGACAGTTTTAGTTGACATACTCCTATGATACGTCTAAAGGTGGAAAACAGTCAATATAATATAAATTTATAGGTTTCTATCTCTAAATTTCCAACCGCTACAGGTTTCATCTCTTTTTATATCACAACTTAACATGTTTTCTATCTTTTGCG
Source organism: Diabrotica virgifera virgifera (assembly GCF_917563875.1). Classification (NCBI taxonomy): domain Eukaryota; kingdom Metazoa; phylum Arthropoda; class Insecta; order Coleoptera; family Chrysomelidae; genus Diabrotica; species Diabrotica virgifera. The sequence goes on along the minus strand of NC_065451.1, from coordinate 224,264,157 downwards.
TTATTTTGTTGGTTATTAGCGCTCTCATCGCTGTATTATTACTGAAAAATTAGTCGCCGGACTGAAAAATTATTTTCAGTCCGGTTTGACTTTAGGCTGCAGATTATCCTGAAATGACCACATTAAGTATCTAAAAAGAGCTTGTCAAACTTGACTCAACGTTATAAAAGCTACAGCACACTATAACTGTGAAAAAGTCAAGAAGATCAGGCCCCACGTTGGGCGCCAGAAAGTATAATGATAATTATTATCCCTATTGGGACAAAGTGTGACTTTAGGTGGTAATAAGCCGGTCGTACACAAGAGCAATACTAGAATGGCTCACCCCATGGGCGTCCTTGGGGTGAATATGTACGAAATATAGATAGATAACGGTTTGACAAAAAAACTAACCAAGCAATACTGAAAGCTACTAAATGGCAAAATTGGCGCCAATAAATCTTAACCAGAGCACTTCAATTCGTCATAAAACATAAAATATATCAAATCATTACATAAACAAAACTATTGAAATAACGTCCTTAGTAATGCAAAAAAGATTGTATCGTGAATAGAAGAAAACCATCAAAAATCAATAAAACCAGCAAATCGAAACAAGCGGTTCTTCAAAAAGTAAATTAATTATTACTTAAAATTTCAAAATTGATAAATAAGGGTTATATGGGCCACAATTCTAAAATTTCAATAAAAGGTAGATTCAAAGGTAGTTATTAACTTGTTTTTTTTTTAAATACTAACAACTTGGTTTTTTTGATTTCATCAAAAAGTAGATGTTTCGCCGAAGAAAATGAGTCTTAGCAGAAGTAAAAAAAATCATCATGGAATTTCTCTTTGGAAAAAGGAGTGTTTTATTTCTCGAAAAACTAATATCTCAGTAAATTTTGGATTATTTATTTTAAAAAAAGTTTCATCAAAATTAAATAACGTTTACAGAAATAAAAACTGAAAACGAAAACATCGAAAAAATACGATTTTTTCAATCTTCCTTGGTCATTTTGAGGTTATGTTAAAAATATTATATAACAAAAGCTTTAGATTTTTATATTATCTACAACTTTCGTATTTGAAATTTTTTGATACGATGTCAAATTTTGACGAAACAGATTGTTTCCCAATTTACAAGAAAAAACATCCAACGGATGAAAAACTAATGATAATTTAACTTTCCCGTATCTATTCTCGTTTTTAATCTTTTTCTGATATTCACATAACTTATTAGTTTAATGACTCATTAACAGGACGCCTTATTACAGTAATAAAACGAACGAGAAGATGAAATTTGCTTTGTTACTGAACAAGGCAAGCAACAAACTATTTCCTATAATATAAACCTCTTTCGTTCCCGATTAATTATGTACTCCAAATTGCTGGTATAATTAGATTAATAATTGATGCCTTCTACTGCGGAACAAAAAGTAATTAACCATGTGAACTAACAATTAGATGCTAGAGAAGTAAACTGCCAATTTTGTCTGTAGGTGATGCAGTGGATCTTTAGTGTATGTTCTATCATGTGAAAGTGAAATGGTTTCCTACCATTGGAAATTAAAAGGAGTAGATCTGAGTTATGTTATTTGTTTGATTTGTTGACACACGACCAGTTTTACAAAGAGTGAAAGGGTAACATGTTCTAGTATGCAGTTACAAGTGCCTTTCAGAAAAACAGGAACAGTTCGACGGTGAAAAATTATTTCAGCTCATATCTTAACTTCTAAAATCATCTAGATCCTTGGATGCCAATAGTGTAGCAATAAAACGACACCTCAGCTGTATAAACATGACATTTCAGTTGTCAATTTTATTGTTAATAATTCGACTAGCTTTTTCTCAGCGTAGGTATGTCTTATCTTAATGCAAATTGTACAATGAGAAATTTAGCAGGAGAAGCTGAATGTATTTTTCTCATGAGGATATAATGTAGGCTGTAGCTGGCTGTAGTGATATTAGCAGCATTGATGTTGGTTGTAATGGTAACAGCTAGGACTGCTAACTTGCTACATCCCTTTAATAAATAACATCACAACTACAAGTTAGTGGTGTAAATATCCCACAGGTGTGGGGAGTCACTTCAAAAATGGGAACAATAGGGAATTAACCTAGTAAATAAAACTACAACAATCAATCTTGTGTTAGCTGACAGCATACAGTTAAATATCTTGCCCTTGCCTTGAGGTTCAAATGGATGGATAATTATACAAAAATTAGCAATGCAAGGACAATATTATTTACACAAATATATGAATTTAATTATTAAAACAAATTTAAAGTAGATTAATAAAGTTACAAATGAATTAATCAAAATATTCTGTTTGCATATATCCTTGTGAAGTTTTAAATGAACATGTGACTTAGGAGGATATGTAAGTTGAAAGGAACAATTTAAAAAAAAATAAAAAAAAAACAACGACTACTCTTTAAAACACCTGGCAGATGAAGGGTATCGAATAGGACCCTCTTTAATGACTCTTTATCGAAACGCAAATACACCACAAAAAATCGATACAATAATTTGTTAAAGAAGGAAATGAAATATGTATTGGAGTTAGAGCATGGAGAAGAGTTGCCAAGGACAGGGGTGAATGGAGGATTGTTTTGAAGACGGCTTTGGCTCAGAACCAACTTTTATGCCACTGACGACGATGATGATGATAAAAAATATTTTACTATAGTTTGTAATTTGTTACCCATTGTATAATGGACCTGTAAAAGTTTGAGCTCTTCCTGTGGCCCTAGTTCTCTCCAAACTCTTACACTTGAGTGCTGATTTGGTTTATCTACTATTATTTTGGACAGTGTTGTTTTTTAGAATTAAAAAGCATTGATTCATATTTGACTCACATTCACATTTAGTGCTGTCCCCAGGAGGGTACAACCTTTATTCAGAGGGACTTACCCAAGTTTTTTTTATGTATTTTGACCCGTAGAACACGATTTTGGGTTGTTGATCCGGATGTCGATAAGATTGTTATAAACAAAGAACTTGAGGAATTACATAACAGCCATGTTTTGCAAAACAAAACATTTTTTTTGCATTTTTTGGGTCATCTAAGCAAAAAATGTTCTTAAAAGTTTTTTCGTAGGATGCATAGTTTTCAAGATAAACGCGGTTGAACTTTCAAAAAATCGAAAAATTGCAATTTTTGAACCCAAATAACCTTTGATTAAAAATTAAAATAGCAAATAAATATGCGGCTTACCGCATTTGAAAGTTCAAGTCAAATTATACCGGTTTTGATTATTTACATTGCTAAAAATTAATTTTTTAATTGTCAAACAAAGCTATAAACAAATAGTGTTTCCCGCGCCCAATGCATGCTACGTGGGAATTGCCTGTTTGTAGGCGCGCCTACTCGTTGTATTTTAAATGAGATATGCATTGAAAACATCACTGAAGCAGTATGTGTTTATAGCTGTGTTTAACAATAAAAAAAGTTAATTTTTAACAATGCAACTAATCAAAAATGATATAATTTTGACTTAAGCTTTCAAATGCGGTAAGCAGAATAGGGAACTTGCAAAAAATTTTAAATATTAAAATGATATTAAAAAACATAAGGTAACATGATCTTAAAACGCTTGCATGCGAAAAAAACAAATATTTTTAACCCGTACGCTAATTACGACGTTTTGAAAATGCTATAAAATTCAAATATCTTAGGAGGCTCTTGAACGTCCTTCTATTGGTTCGACGTCACTGGCCACGGTGAACCGGCGGAAACAACGCGATTAAGGTAGGTATCACGGGTATATTACATTTTAATCGTCTTTAATGAAAAATTCCTAGGTATTATTTATGTTCATCTTATATATTGTAATAAGTAGTTCCCCAGTCAGCTTAGTTTTAAACTGAAATTGATAAAGTTGAGTGCTACCTTGTAAAGAGTTTAAAACGCATAATATGACGGACGAGGGTTTTTCAAAAGGTCAATCTGACTAACTTACCTACCGTTGATGTCTTCTTCGTGGCAACTTTTATAAAAAGTAGTAAAAGTATTTTGGAGAAATGCTAGGTGTCAAGGCAAATAAGTAAGAGTTATTAATAAGCATGTTTAAACCGTTTATAACAATAGTTTGGTACCATTATATTATAGTACTAGTACTTATACGGTTTACCCCGTGGGTTTGATCTACCTACCTCTAATCGAAGGATTTCGTATATCCTGGAAAAGATTACGGTGTAATTTGCATTATAATAAAGATTATATTTTATTGTAATGCTTATTAGTACCTACTGGATGGAGCCTTTCATTATTGTGTTCAAAGCCTTCTGAGAAAAGATTATGGTGATTAGCAGCAACAAAATCCTTCTTTACAAAGTTAATAATACGCATAAATAAGAAGAATCATTATTGTAATTTTACAAGTTAATATCTTTATCATCTCAGCTTATACTTACACCGCATCCCTCGGTAGACCGCAAGCTATAGTAGAAACCCGACTGTAGACCGCATACTATAGTAGCACCAATACTTTTTAGTTACTCTTACTTTTATTACTAAAAGTTTTGTTTATTTTTAAGTTACTTGTTTCTTCTTTGTTCTTCAACACAAGAAACGAACAAAGTAATTTCATAAAAAAGAACTTTTTGATACATGTCAACAGAGATAAAATGTTAATATTAAAATCATTTTTGCCACAGAGTAAAACAAGATATTTCAACTATATTATTTATCTATGGGCAAACTGATTTGCGGAACTTTGATTAGATGTTGTACGTACACTATTCATTGTTAAGACGTAATATTTTGTATATAACATTTTAAAACATAAATTATAACAATTTTATGCAAAAAAATTTTTAGTGCAAGTTCCCTATTGCTATTTTATTTTTTAATCAAAAGTTATTCGGGTTCAAAAATTGCAATTTTTCGATTTTTTGAAAGTTCAACCGCGTTTATCTCGAAAACTATGCATCCTACGAAAAAACTTCAAGAACATTTTTTGCTTAGAATGACCCAAAAAATATTTTGTTTTGCGAAAAATCGCTGTTATGTAATTCCTCAAGTTCTTATAACAATCTCACGACATCCGTATCAACTGTTACCCAAAAAATTCGTGTTCTACGGGTCAAAATACATAAAAAAAAAATGTGTGTGTGTACTTTGTACGCACGTAAGAAGTTATACTTCTACTACATATTATGTGATTTTTAAGACAATACCAAAAATTTAAAAAAATAAAAGAATAAAACGCACACAAACACATTGAAAAATGCCACAAAGAAAAAATGATTTCTGAACGATAATAATTGTTGGTAAAAATTTTAAATACGCATTTTCTGAAAAAAAAATTATATAACAAATATACTTACAATCATAAAATGCATAAAAAAATAAAAACTTGCATCGGGAATCTAACCCGTGAATATCGGGGCGCTTTGATTCGTAATCGAAGCCTAGACTCACTCGTCCAATTCCACATTATTTGTCATGTGGAAAAATAGGGTAACTGAACGTTTTACTGTTTGACAGGTGTTTTGAATATAATTAAATTATGTAGTTTAAATTTTGTGGAAGAAAATATTAAAATATAACAAAACAGTAAGAAAACAATATATTAGATGAAGATTGGTAGAACTTTTGTTGGTAATCAAATTAAGTATGTAAATCAAAGCATTACATACCTACTAGATAAATAAATCTACGCCAAAAAATCATAATTTAAAAATAAAAATCGGACCTAATTTGGGATTTCTCTCTAAAATCCCCATTCTTGAGAAAATAAATGTACAGTAGAGCGTCGATTATCCGAACGTCGATCAACCGAACGACCGCTTATTCGAACTATCGACTCCCGCGTCCCGCACTCGAATACCGAGCAAGCGTTAGTAATTGACGCTTAAAATATCTTCAATTTTCTTCAATATTGTATCCAAAAATAATTATGTTGTTGCAAAGACTGCACTTTATTGTTTAGTTGCTAGTTGTCATGATAATCGACGCTCTACTGTATTTCAACCTAATCCAAATGTATAATTACAATATGATTATAATAAAAACTACTTACCAAATTAGAATGAGTTTTCCTTGTCCAAAATAGTCCAAAAGTCCAAAAATATAGCTATATGAAAACTATTTAAAAAGGCAGTATAACTACATATTAACTAACTTTTGTTTGTTGTTTCTTTTCACACAAATTTTAAAACGCAACAACCATAAATAATCTAACTACAGCTGTGCCACAGCCGCCATATTGAATAATTTTTGGCATGTCATTTGAACATCCAATCAGAACAAAGTTATAATGCGCATGCGCCGGGATCATAGGTTTTAACATATAAAAATTCACCCTCATATCGCCGGTAAAGAAGTATAACTTCAAAAACTTGGGTAAGTCTATCTGAATAAAAGAGGCCGTTGTACCCCCACTGGCGACAGGATTAATTAGCTTGCATCGTTTCAGTCAAGTAAACGACTGTTTTTTAATATCCTAACACAATTATTTAAATACCCTCTTATCAGTAGTAATAATAACGTTTTTATCTGAACAATAACTTCCTTATTAGTGATTTACGACTAGGAACCTACTTGATTTGTTTCTAATTATGTTTATAAATATTTGATGAACAAAATTTGTTTATCACTCATGGACTTTAAATAGCAAGTTCAAACAAATTATAGACTTTATTTGTATACACTGTAGATATTTTCGTCAAAAAGTTCTCATATAATAAATTAGTTGAACTTGAAATATTTCATCAATGTACAGGATGGCTATGCCAAAGTCAGACAGGTTAGTTGTCACTTGTACTTGTCACTTGTTACTTGTCAAATAGTAAAATTACATCATATTATTACAAACTGATAGGAAATGAGATACGTAGACAGTAGACCTTGGAACATCACCTCAACATTCCAATATGCTGAAGACTCGAGAGTTCATCTCCACTATGTGAGGTTTTTACAAGCCTGTCAAACTTTGATTATGACTTTAAATCAGAGGATAATCTAAACATCTCATATTGTTATTCCTGCTTGCATTGAAAAAGTAGGGATACGTTCCGTATTTTTCCAAAATCACATAAAATGGTGGACGTTTGTCCACCAAAAATTGTATGTTTTTGATGTTTTTAATAGAACATAAAACATTACGACACTTATTAAATGTTTCAATCCAGAAATCAAAATGTTCTGTTTATTATACTGCAACTTGAAATCAGCGACATTTAAACTCTTAAACTCAGATTGATGTAATAGCTATGTTACAGTTCAAGTTGATTCTCAGTTAGAGTTGACTCCAACTAGTTGGAGTCAACTCCAACTGAAACGAGCGGTAAAAGTTGATTTTAAAAATTTAAATCAACTTTTACTAGTTGGAGTTGACTCTTCCTGGATCGATTCAGTAAATGTTGATTATACGAGAATCTCAAGTGCATTTTTGATAAGTGTGCGTTTCTTTGTTTTGACCGTTTCAACTACTTATTAGTATAGTCTGTAACGTCGCCCCCGTTAGGTAAATTATTCTGATTCGATTTTTTGCACAAACTTACTCAAAGAAATACATCCGTATAACAATCCTTATAACAAATACACAGGGTGTCACGCAGTACCACGGTCGAGAAATTGTTTAACCAATTTTTGTTAACCAAATTCACAAAAATAAGTTTTATCTACTCTATTTCATATTATGTAAAAATGTAAAGGTTTTATTGTGTGAAAATTGTAAATATAGATAGCAGTACATGAAGAGTTTAAAGTGTATCTGAAGTAACAATGTATTTTAAATGGGTTTTACTTTTTCCCACTGTTTTTTAGCACACTTTCATATAATTAAACATCCTTAACTTTCGCCTTTGGGAGGAAATCAGACACGCCCTTACAACGGCAACTGAAATGCTCACAAAACAGCGACCACGGAAGCAAAGATAGATGACGGAGGAAATATTGGATTTAATGGATGAAAGAAGAAAATGCAAACAGCACAAAGCAATGTACAAAGCATTAAATAGAACCATTAAACAAAAAATAAAAATTGCAAAAGAAAAATGGATAACAGAACAATGTGAAGAAATCGAAAACTTATATAAAAAACATGACTTCCATCTGTATAAGAAACTCAAGGAATTCACAGGCACGACATACTCACAAGGACCAAATAATCTAATCAACGTAGAAGGCAAACTGATTTCAAGCCCTGAAGAACAAATAAACATGTGGGAAGACTATATAAAGGAACTCTTCTATGACATCAGAGAACCTCCTACAGGAACCTCCTTAAATACCGAAAACGACGAAGGTCTTCCAATACTAAAGTCCGAACTGGAATATGCTCTACGTCAACTAAAAAACAACAAATCTGTAGGAAAAGATGAAATACCAGGTGAGCTATTGAAGTTAATCAACGAGGAAAACTTAGACCTTCTTCTTGGACTATTTAATAATGTTTACAATACAGGGACTATCCCTAAAATATGGCTTGAATCAGTCTTCATACCACTGCCTAAAAAGAAGAACGCCAAATTATGCCAGGACTTCCGCCTTATTAAATAACATTCTGAAGCTTTTCTTGCGTATCATACAGAACAGAATATATTATAAAAAATGTGATGAGGTCACCGGTCAAGAACAATTTGGCTTCAGGAAAGGTATGGGGACACGAGAAGCAATATTCTGTCTTCAAACTCTGGCACAAAGATACAAAGATCAGCAAGCAGACCTTTTTATCTGTTTCATAGACTTTGAGAAAGCCTTCGATAGGGTGAAGCACAAGACCTTGATAGAAAGATTGAATGACATCGGAGTCGACAAAAGAGATTCTAAAATTATAGAGGCTATTTATTGGAATCAGACAGCAATCATAAAGACCAATGGTAATACGTCAAGGCCAATTGAAATACAACGAGGTGTTAGACCGGGTTGTGTGCTATCACCCATACTGTTTAACGTCTACTCTGAGGTAATATTTGCGAACTCTTTATCGCACCCTTCAGAAGGAATCAGGATAAACGGTCAGAGAGTAAATAACATCCGCTATACAGATGACACAGTATTAATGACTGATTCGGACCATAGTCTGCAGATACTGTTGGATAGGGTTACTGAGAGTTGTGAAAAAATGGGGATGAAGATCAATACTGCGAAAACCAAAGTTATAAGAATATCAAGGAACAAAAATTTACCTCTTCCAATAAATATATGAAACACCAACAGCTTGAATACGTAAGCCAGTACAAATATCTTGGCTGCTGGTTCAACAATCAACTTGATTAAAAACAAGAAGTCAAGAGCGAGAATAGAGTTGTTCTGAAGCTATTTCCTTGTGGCATTTTTATGATTAATTATTTATATGGGAAATAAGCCACAATTAAAATGAAAAAAATAATTTTATTAACGTTTCGACGCCCAAATCGGGTGCCGTTGTCAAAATACAAAATATTACTGTAATATTTTGTATTTTGACAACGGCACCCGATTTGGGCGTCGAAACGAGAATAGAGGTAGCCCGACAGGGGTTTATCAAAATGAAAAGCTTATTTTGTAACAGTAGCATTAATATCAGCCTTAGCCCAGCCGCACACCAAAGAAACATGAAACGTAAATTACGTTTCATGGAAATAAAACAGTGCTAAACAAATAAACGTCCGCCCATTTATGAAACTCTCCGAAAATAAAAATGTGTCATGAGCATGAATCACACTCGTTTCATTGGTAGGCGGACTTTGAGATTTGTTTAGCAGTGTTTTAGGTTCATGAAACATGTTTTTCGTTTCATGTTTCATGTTTTCCGTTTCATGTTTCTTTGGTGTGCGGCTGGGCTTAGATGTCATTTTCTGCATTGCTATGTGTGGTCAATACTTTTGTATGGAACGGAGGCCTGGACACAACACAACACTGATGAACAAGTTGGACGCCTTTCACGCCTTTGAACTCTGGCTGTATAGAAGAGACTTGAAAATACCTTGGACAACCCACACCACCAACGAGTATGTTCTGAGGAGAATAGGTACAGATAGGGAACTACTAAAAATCATTAAAGTCAGAAAAGCTAGCTACCTGGGACACATAATGAGAAACGAAAAGTACCGCCTCACGCAACTGATCATCCAGGGTAAGAGTGAAGGAAAACGGGGTCCCGGTAGGCGCCAGATTTTATTTTATTTTAGAAATATCAGAAACTGGTCCGGCCTTGATTCAACATCTTTGTTTAGAGCCGCATTGGACAGAGACAGATTTGCCAGTGTAGTAGCTAACCTCCACTAAAGGAGAAAGCACCACAAGGAGAAGAACTTTCGACTTGTCATGGTGATGACATGTGAGCTATAAAGTACAAAAAAAGTTTTGACAGTTTTGTGGTTTGACAGAAGTTTGAATTTTTAAATGTCAAAATGGTGCAATGGTGTATCTCACTCGCACTCACATTGATAGCTGCGTCAATACGCTCCTAGCGCTCATTGTTAATAATTAAAAATAACCGCTTAGTAATAAAATAATAACAAAAATTTCTTCAGTATCTTGTAGGGGGGTCGTTAAAATTTTATTTGGTGACTTTCGGACTTTCATAATAATAATTTTTAACTGAGTTATTAAGCCTTGAAAATGGTCATTTTCGTATTTTGCAAATTTTAAATCGCGTATAACTCGAGAACAACAAAATTTTACAGAAAAATCACAAAAGACCTCTTTTGCTCCGAATGACCCAAATGATGTAAAGAAAATTGTCCTAAATAAATTTTTTTTGTGAGTTTGTTTAAAAAAATTGTTTAAACTATTTTTCGAACACACTACAATCTGACACCCTGTGGATTCGTTATTTGGTCGAAGAGAACCTCTTTTTAGTAAGTTTGTGCAAAAAAAATCGAACTGGAATAATTTACCTAACGGGGCCGACGATACAGCCTAGCCTAATTTGAACATATTCAGTAACATTTCATTTCTAGAATCGGCTGTTTGTGTGAATCAGAATCAACTTTTACTAAATGGCATTGGGAAGAGTATACTTTTCCTAGTTGGAGTCTACTTTTACTAGTAAATGTTGAATATAAATCTTCATTTTATATTTATAATCAACTTTTACTGAAACCAGCCGTTAGAGTCGACTCCAACTAGTTGGAGTCAACTCCAACTGGATAATCAACTTGAACTGTAACAGCTACATGCTACATCTACATCATGTAACAAGGGGAATACCCGAATTGCAAACTCTCAGATTACTGACATCTGGATAAGAATAGTTGATATTAATTATACTAGTTGTTAATATGTAATAGAAATTTTTGTATGAAATACAAACCGCACAACTTCAAAATCGCATTAAAATAATCCATAATCGCATAAAAAGAGACCTTACTGTATTGTGTTTTCTATTAGTTCCAATACATATTGAAAAAAAAATAGATATATGCGCTCTACAGGAAATAAAAAAGGAAGGAACAGGCCAATCAAAATTAGGCGAATATATAGGTACTAATCTACAGTGGAGTAGCAAAAAACAAGGCCAAAGAGGGTGTAGCCTTACTGATACACCAAAATAACATCAAAGAGTGTCAATACGTATCAGAATGGATTGTCGCAGCAAAAGTAAGAATGGAGAAGGAAGACCTGAACATCATCGGAGTAACGACCTAGAAATAAAGTAAGCCCCAAATAACATAGGAAATATTCAAATATCAATTGCAACAAGTAGTAGGTCTTATAGCCTTCTTCTTCTGCTTCTTCTTCTTCTTCTTCTTCTTCTTCTTCTTCTTCTTCTTTTTCTTCTTCTTATAATAGGCCTCTTGGCCTGTTCCTTACCGATTTTGAGCTTGTATTCGTAGCTGTGATGTTGACTGCCAGCTATCTCGCCACCTTTTAAAGGGCCTTCCTATTGGTCGCTTGCCGGTTGGCTTCGAATCCCTGGCCATACGGGCTATTCTCTCGCTGTCCATTCTCGTCACATGCTGATTCCACTCTAGTCTTCTCTGTCTTCCCCACCGTACTATATCTTGTATGTTACAGAGATCTCTTATTCTACCTCTCAGTGTTTTTCCAGTTATTGACCTCAGCGTTCTCATTTTTGATGTTCTCAGTATCCTCTTGGTTTCTTATAGTCTACATTTTTAAAATGTTAAAACATGATTCATGAAGTATTCGCACTTGCCAGTCTAATTTACACAATAACGAAACAACAGACGAAATTTACACAATCGTCATAACCGCGAACAGTCACAATATGCTCGAAACGCCGCCTGTCCGTTACTTTCGTATGAGAATGTTGAAAATCCGTTTTCTCAACACCCTTTGTGTTTGTGCGTACATATTACCATCAATCGCGGCGTACAACACTAATAACTGCTTTGTTGAAATTTTCGTGACAACACGAAATACGTCTAATTAGTCAGAGACAGAAACCTCGCTATGAAATGTCTCTTCAAGGTGTGTGTGAAAGCGTTTTAGGTCTGGATCCCGCGTATGAAAAAAAAGTTGATTAATAGCAAGCTGAAAATTTGTTAATAGCTTAAGGGTGTCTAGTCGAATAAACTTTGATATGTGTGAACACTGGAACAGGGGCAGTTTGAATTGTGGAACAGGTTAAAAATTTGGAACGGTCACAGCACGAAAACGACACATTTATTTTGTCCGACAGAACAGACTTAAACTCTTCGAACAGAGATTAAACTCTCATGCAAAAATCAGACTGCTATTTATCACCAAATGGGCGTTTTAATGAGTGGAACATGTAGAATATGTCAAATGACAGGAATTATGACAGGTAATAAATAGCAGTCTGATTTTTTCATGAGAGTTTAATCTCTGTTCGGAGAGTTTCAGTCTGTTCTGTCGGACAAAATAAATGTGCCGTTTTCGTGCTGTGACCGTTCCAAATTTTTAACCTGTTCCACAGTTAAAACTACCCCTGTTTCAGTGTTCCCATATATCAAAGTTTATTCGACTAGACACCCTTAAGCTATTAAAAAATTTTCAGCTTGCTATTAATCAACTTTTTTTTCATACGCGGGATCCAGACCTATTTATCAAGCGACAAGTTTGTAACCTAAGGTGGCAGGCCGTTTGATTACACCTGAAATTTTGAGGACAGATATATTAAATACGTACCTTACAAGCTATTCATGAACACGGATCCGTATACGTGCTTTCACATGAAATATACCACGAGTCCTCTAAATTTTATCGATAAATTTTTTTGTTTTCACGAAAATTTCTTTATTTGGTAAAATTACGAAAACAAACCGAATGATAAAATCACGAGTCCGAAGGACGAGTGATTTTATCCATTTCGGTTTGTTTGAGTGATTTTACCCTAAATAAAGAAGTTTAAGTATGAAAACGAAAAAATTTATCAAGCAAAATTTAAAGGACAAGTGGTCTTTGAAAAGATTATTTTGTGAACCAATATGTATAAATACGGGCATTTGTGAAATATTTTTAAGACAACTAGGATCAATGTCTTAACGACGTTCTACACCTTCGTTGCGGGGTATGCCTCTCAGAGGAAAGGGGGGAAACTTATATGCAAGCGAAAGTTGGTAACAATGCATTTATAGCAGAATACTCAAATCATATGTTTCAGTATTGAATACTTTATAAAAATAAATTATAATAAATTACGGAAATTACGAAATAAATTACGGAATTAATTATAATAAATAAATTAAAAATAAATGGTACGGTAAACAATCCTCATTTTTTAATATGTTATTCCTTACAAAAAAACCTTTAATTTAAGCACAAATAATTAAAAAACGTAAATTTTGGTCAAAAGTTATTAACTTTTTAAGAATTCTCATAAGAGCCCATGTTAAAACTTAACTTTGACCCTTAATAGTAATTAAACGGCACGGTAAAACAATTTTTAAAAAATCAAGTCTTAGTTTTTTTAAGTAAACTCTAACATACTAAAATTTCATGCAAATCCTTAATTATTTGCCGAAGGTGTAGAATGTCGTTAAGTAGGTTATAGATAAATTATTTTATGATTTAAAAATTAACCAATTTATTTATTATATTGTTAATACATAAAAAAACTGTTTAAATCGAAAATGAACAATTATTAAAAACACAATTTTTATAACTACATAATATGAGATTTTCGCAGTCGTTCGTAACGTCTAATCTGTCGTCACTTTCAGTATCATTAATTACAGTCGCAGTTGATGTACTGGCAATGCACTCAGTTGTAGTAGTTGTTCTAAGTTTATTAATAATTTTTTTATGATGTTCTTCATTAACTTGTAAATAAGGTTTTAACGAAGAAGCTGTGGCATGTCCAGTTATTTTTATTGCCTCCTGTTCTTGAATTCCTGCCTTAACAAGATGAGATACTACACTGGATCGGCTTGAATGATTTGTTATTTTTCGGTTTTGTGTGTCCAATCCGCATTTTTTTGCAGAGTTCTTCAACCATTTAGCCATTTCATTTGGTCCAATGGGAGTATTTTTATACCATATTCCATTACCTGTTTGCCAGTATGGATTTGGGGTAAGGAAAAATCTATCGCTGGTAATATTTTTACCACGCTTCTCCATGATTTTTTTATATAGTCTTATTGGGCACCTTTCTGGATCTTTAATGTTTGGTGTCAGCCATTTTGAATCCGAACACTTTTTTTGACCACCTTGGCATGTTTTGGTAAAAATTGGATTATATTCAATCCTTCCTGTTTCTTTGCCGGCATTATTTATTTCATATTTGAAATAATCAATTCTACAATGAACACCCTCACCACCGCGCCATGCTAACTCGTAAGAGACAACATGAAAAAATTTCATCTCTAATCCTAGCGGATTATTTTCATCGCACGAGTCTATAATATGTACTCAAATACTCTTTTTCATCCAGCGCTATAGCACTTTGTTTTCTTTTTTCGGGACGACTTTGTAACTCTTTCCTTTTTGCATTTCTCACGTCTCTTGCCTTCTTAAATTCAATGTCGATAAACGGGTTAAAACTTATATTAAACTCTGAAAAATATTTTTCTTGAATCATTTTGGCTGTTACATTCCAAATAGTTTTAACAGAGTATTCCTTGTAATCTTCACCATTCATTTTCTTCATATTCATTCCCCAATCTTCAAGAACTTTTGCAATTTCTTGAATACTTGTATTATCATTCAACTGACAGTTCCTTACTGTGCAAAATTGCTCAAATTGTGTCCAAACAGACCTTTTTGTCTTAATTGTATTTTGAGGCGTATTATTTTTTAACAAATCTTTAATTTGTTCATGATTATTGTCACCAAATCTAACGCTAACGTCCATTTTGTTTAAATTAAATTATGACGATGTTAAATCGCGAAAATTTAAATCGGTCAAAATTGCGCGGCCTACTTGCTTCGTGGTCTTACCCAGCTACGCTGGGTGAGTTCACCAGAGTGCAGTGGTGTAATTGGTTTTGCCTAACCCCCAGGTGAATGCATTTTATTTAATTATTATTCACCCGTGTTTTTGTAATAATAAAATAGGAGAATGTAATTTTAGAACTATTTTACTAATTCTACTAATAATGTGTATTTTAAAAGTAACTATTGTTCCAAAATATTACGTTGTAAATATTCGAATCCTTTTATGTGATAACACTGGTTTCTTGAAATCGGCAACAAAATAGAAGAATTGGTTCTGTGTTCTGTGTACGGTTTACATCGGTTCTGTTTGACGTTTATGAAAAGTTTAGAAATATTTATTTTGAAAATAAAAACTGTAGAAAATCTGAGTATATCGTGGTTAGTCTTTTTAAAATATCTATGTACCAGGGCTGTTCATAAATTAAGTTAGTAAACACAGGTATGTACGTATTATGTGAAATTTAGGGTACCTTAAGTTTTATCAGGGAAGAGACTGTTTTATCAAGGAAGAGGCTGTTTTATCAGTATTACACTCAATGATTGGCTAGAACGACGCGTGGTGATTGGCTGAAAAGGCAAAAACGTCAGAATTTGACAGGTGAAAAAAATAATCAGTATAATACTCATTCATTAAAAATTAACGCAATATTATCCAGATGTGCCCAAAGATATTCTAAAATTCTTCTGGCATTAAAGAACATGAGAATATATAACACAAAAGTTCATTGCAAAAAAATAAATTGTTTACAAAAACATGAATTTCAAGCCGTACTATATACAGTGCGTCCATAAAGTAACGCATAAATTCATTATTTCGTAAACCGACGACTTTGAAGAAAAATCCTGAATCAGGTCGATTTTTATTTTTAAATTACAATTTTTTGACATATATATCATACTAGTGAAGTCATCAATCTGGGCGTGATGACGTAATCGATAATTTTTTTAATGAGAACAGGGGTCATGTGATAGCTCATTTAAAAGAGTATTCAATTCTCTATTCACTAATATAAACATTAACATAATTATTTATATAGGGCAGCGGTGCTCAAAGGGTCGATCGCGATCGACCGGTCGATTGCCAAAGTTTTTGAAGTCGATCGCGATTCACGGAAAAAATACAAATGGAAAAGACGGGGACTGCGCCCTGTGTTCTACAGGAACACCGGGTAAAAATAAAAAAATTATTGATTAATCAAATGCCGCTCATTTGAAATATGTTTATTACGAGACGGAGCTGCAAGCAGTTCATAGCGAAAGACGCTTCGCTGATTTTAAAAAACTGACAGATATTGTAATATTCATCTCTAATTCATTTTCTTTTGAAGACATGGAAAAATTGCCAGTGAAATATCCATTACTTTCAATATGAAGATCATTTCCATCCAAAATGAGGTACTGAAAATAATTTGGGATATACACCTTAAGTCCAGAGGGACCGATACGAAAGTTTGGTCTTTCATATCGTCTGACAAATATCCGGCTTTGAGAAAAGTAGCTCTGGAGCACACAGCATTCTTTGGATCAACATACATTTTCCCAAATTAAGGTAGTGACATCAAAGTATCGTAATCGGCTGATGAACATCTCTCATCATGCTTGCGTTTGGTCCTCGGTAATTACATAATATCATAATACTATGAAAAACTGTTGGATGATATGCAGTGACATGCATCAACCTTCAAATAAAATTAATATGAAAAACATAACTGTAATTACAACTCCCTGTAGTTACAACTTTTTATCAAATAGAAATGTGCAATCAATTTTTTATTTTCAAAATTGCCTTATTTTACTAGCAGTCGATCGCTGGACACATGCAGTTTGTATGGTAGATCCCACGCAGTATATAGGGTGTCTGAGCACCACTGATATAGGGTGTCCAAAAAAAAAAATTTTTTATAAATTATTGATACAAAAAGATGAATGTCGTATGTAATTTATTTAATTCTAAATACATTTTACTGCTGTCAGAAAACACAAAAAAAAAATTATTTGAAAAATAAGCATTCATTTTCGCTTAAACGATATGCTCAAACTGTCAAGAGACAGGTGGGTGGTAGCGTTAACATTGAATTTAAGCGAAAACAATATTCATTTGTCAAATAAATATTTGTTTCGGATTTCTGACAACAGTAAAACGTATTTTGAATTAAATAAATTATATACATTCTTCTTTTTGTCTCAATTAATTTAATTTAAAAATTTTTTTGAACACCCTGTATAAATAATTATGCTAATGTTTATAATATTATTGGATAGAGAATTTAATACCCTTTCAAATGAGCTATCACACGACCCCCATTCTCATTAAAAAAATAATCGATTACGTCATCACGCCCAGATGGATGACATCACTGGTATGATATATATGGTAAAAAATCGAAATTTAAATATAAAAATCGACCTGTTTCGGAATTTTTCCTTAAATTCTGCAGTTTACGAAATAATGAATTTATGCGTTACTTTATGGACGCACTGTATATAGGACATTGTACAATTCCACTACTACAATAATTATACTTACTATGATAGATTATAAAACACTGTTCTGGACATCGAAGTAAAAAGTGAAGTTAAACCAAAATATCGGAGAGGACCACAAAAAATCAAGTGGTGGATGCTAAAAGATCAGAAAGAAGGTCTATTCAGGGAAAGAATAGTAGACAAAATATGTTGGAATATGAAAGGAAACCCTAATACAATTTGGAGAAAGATGGCCAGTCTTAGACAGACTGCTATTGAAATACTTGGGAAAACGTCAGGAAAAAAGTTTCAGGATAAAGAGACTTGGTGGTGGTCAAACGAAGTACAAGGAAAAATAAAAGAGAAGGAAAAATTATATAAAAAGTGGCAAGAAACCATATCCGACACAGATCTTCAAAACTATATGGTTGCGAAAAAGGAAGCGAAAGTAGCAGTAGCAAAAGCCAAATCAGAAGCGTATTCAAACCTATACGATCAACGTGATACCAGGGAAGGCGAAACGAAGATATATAAAATAGCCAAACAGAGAGCAAAGAAAGCAAAAGATTTTAATCAGATTAGATGTATCCGAGATGAAAATAATAAAATACTAGTTCACGAAAAGGATGTTAAAAAGAGATGGAGAAAGTACTTTGACAGCTTATTAAATGAAGAATTTGACAGACAGCCTGTGGAGTCAACGGACACAGTAGCAGTAATTGTCACCAAAATAACAAAGGAAGAAGTGGCTCAAGCGCTCATATGGTATTCATTTCTTGAGAAAGCATGTGATAGAGTTCCTCGAGAGATTCTGTGGTGGGCACTCAATAAGAAAGGAGTCCCTGGTGAATATGTAAAGATTGTGAGGGATATGTATGAGGGAGTAACGACTAGTGTTAGGACAGGTGTGGGAGAGACTGATAAATTTCATATGAAAGTAGGATTGCACCAAGGCTCGGTGCTTAGTCCGTATTTATTCTCATTAGTCTTGGACCAGATAATAGCGAAACTACAGGGTAACATTCCATGGTGCTTAATGTATGTTGATGATGTCGTGTTAGTAGGAAATAGTGAAAGAGACTTAGAATAAAAACTGGAACAGTGGAGACAAGCTCTCGAGGAAAAAGGTTTAAAACTTAGTAGGACAAAGACAGAGTATTTGGAATGTTAATTTAAAGATGGAGTTACTACAAATAAAATGGTATCTTTGGATGGTGAACTATCTTTGGTGATGAAAGTGTTGTGTAAATCAGCGAGACAAATTATCTCTGACAACTAAATTTAAATCTTCTGCAACAAAAACATCAGCAGACTTAAAGGAAAAAGATCTAAAAGCCGTTGGGTGGATCACAGAAAAATACTACAAAAAAAAAACATTAAACTAAAACTTAAAAATAAGAAAAACAACAAGAAGAAATCTTACTGAAACGTTTCATAAAGAACTTTTAGTACGAATTACTTTCATATCAAATTCGAAACTTTACGAAAACGCGGAAGGAAATTTTTGGAAGGTAGGCGAAACTTGGGGAAACTAACTAATCAAATTTCAGGAACCTTTCATATATTGCTCGAATTTATTTCATATTACACGGCCCGTATTTCCTTGAAGCCTAGGGGCTGCGCCCTTTTGACATCAATATCCGACACACGCACGAAACGCACAAATATAGTCTAAGGGCACATTTAACACATCTCTATACCACTGTTTGTCTTGGAAAAAAATTATTTTTGAAAAAATACACAACTTTTTGCAACAAAAACTATTTGTTTATACTATTTTAAAATGCGGCTTTCTGCTTTTTCATCTGTTAATTATTATCGGCATTTAGTATGCTATCTGATCACTGTCATCCTTTCCATTTTCTTTCAGGTGTCTATATATAGTCTATTTTTTATCCCGCAGATAATGTCAGTTTCCTGCTTTGTCTTATCTATAAATAATGTGTTGTTTGTTATTTTTATGCGATATTTGTTTATACTAACTTCAATAATCTTTAAATCCAATTAAACCTATTCTAGTTTTGTGTATCGTAGATTTCTTTTCTATTGTTCTTTTCCTCTATATTTGTCTCTATTTGCTTACGTCCGGTTGCAATGCTTTGATCCTTATTAAGGCATTTTTATAATACACATGTCATGTTGTAACTTGACATATAGGCAAGATCCTTGAGTTTCTTGAGAATACGAGGCTGGTAAAAGATCCCAAGTAGCACCGAACGAGTTTATTAAGTCTTTTAAAAGTGCTTTAAAACTATAGAATAAAGCTAAAATTAAAAACATTTGGTTTTTAAGTAAACCTTAAGGTTGCAATAAAACCGCTTTCAGCATAAAAGGGCCCACTCTGAAAGAGGTCAATAAAGCCAAAAATAAAAACCTTCTTAAAAGTTTGTTTTCTTAAGCAACTGGTTTTAAAGCTGCTGTGAAGGTGCTTTTAAATCCATGTTAAAAGACACTTCAAGTGCAGACAGTTTTATAGCAAACTTAAAAAGGTTTCTTAAATGGAGACTTTTAAAGACAATTTACCATATTAAATGATTTTTTAAACCAATATACTCCATATAGGCCAACAAATTTTTACATGTGTTATGATAGGTAGATACGTATTTGCAACCATAAAATAATAAAAAGTACTTGATTATTTCGGACTGTCAAGGTAGAAAAACACTTGCGCACCCAACTTTATTGATAATGTTAACAAAAATAGGTCACTCACGCGCCCTAAAATTTCTGACTTTTGGCGATTAAAAATAAAAACAATAAAAAAAGTGAAATTCGAAATATCGTAATTTGAAAGAAAAATAATTTTATCCACAATTTTAATGTTTTAATGTTAAAATAAATCGAATTTATGTCTTTAAGACGCTTATTTATAATTTTTATGTAAGCCTTATATTGTAATCTATTAGGGCTTTTAACATCTCCAGAAAGCAATATGGCCGAAATCCAAATAAAACTATTTGGTCTATCGTCAGAGAGTTGTTAAGATCAAATGGTTTTAATTTATACCTTTCCAAGAGCATATTATATCCTACATAAAAGCAAGGTTGCCTTGGAATTAAAACCGTTTAGTTTTAATGCTGCTGTCAATAATGCCACTCGGTTTTAATGTGAATCTAACCTAAAATCGAGGCGTCGTAGTACTGTGTGTGTTGGATTTTTCTTTTAAAATGACCAGTTCGTTTATATTTTAAGTACTTGCGACCTATTTTTTCTTGCTAACTGTACTTCCACTTTTTACAACACACTACACCACTGTTTCACTCTAAAACGAATGGCCGACCATTTAGGACATGAAAGAAGAGGGGATGAGTTTAGTTTTATTGTTTCTAAGAAGAAGCATAGTTTAGTCTTTACGATAACCAAATTGATTCAGTTAAGAGCGTTTGCTTTTAATATAGCCTACTAATTGCTTTTAAGAAAGCAACTTTAAAGAAAACTAAAAAAATAGTTTGAAGGCATATGTTTTACTGACATAATAGTCTCTACTAGATCTCTAGATCAAGTAGTTTTAATAAGAGGTTTTAGTAGTCATATTAGGAGAATCTTTAAAACTGCAATAAAACTGAAAGGTAACAAACTAGAATCTACAAGGGTGATCCGCGCTCGGTCTAGCAGCTCCACCTAGTGGATACGTTGGTGATTCAACCGGTTTGCGGTTTATATGTGTGAGCAGCTACACCGAGCGCGGATCACCCTTTATGGATACGTACCTTCAGGTGCATATAGAACAACGTCAACGGTGGCCATTCAAGTGATCGCGGGTGTGCTATCCATTCAACTGATGGTGCAGGAAAGGGCATAAACATAAACCTACAAGAAGGATGTCCCTCAGCTTACCCCGGGTCTAATTTCAATATCCTCTGACAGCTATTCAATAACATGTACTTTTGCTTGCTGTTTAAAGTATAAATTCGGTATAATCTTTAAATAATTTAGGCCTGGATCCCACGTACCAAAAAAAGTTAATTAATAGCAAGCTGAAAATTTAACGGTGTCTAGTCGGACAAACTTTGATGTACGGGAACACTGGAACAGGTGAAGTTTTATTTGTGGAACAGGTTAAAAATTTGGAACGTCAGACTACGAAAACGTCCCATGTATTTTGTCGGACAGAACATCCAATTGATTTGTTACCCTTTCATTAAACTCTCATTCAAAAATCAGACTGCTATTACCAACCAACATGATTCCTGCCATTTGACATGTTCTTCCGTGTTCCACTCATTAAAATGCCCAGTTGGTGATAAACATCAGCCTGATTTTTGCATGATAATTTAATGAAATCGGAAGTTCTGTCCGACAAAATACATGAAACGTTTTCGTAATCGGACGTTCCAAATTTTTAACCTTTTCCATAATTAAAACTTCACCTGTTCCAGTGTTCCCACACATCAAAGTTTGTCCGACTAGACACCGTTAAACTATTAACAAATTTTCAGCTTACTATTAATCAACTTTTTTTTGGTACGCGGGATCCAGGTCTAATTGTGTTAGTATTCTAACCATAGTTTAAATTCAACTTACTATAATTAAACGACCTGTGTAATATTTGACTTTATTAAATCCTTATTCTTCTTCTTTATTAAACTTAAGAAATATATTTACATAGTTTTTTTTCCTTGGGTTTGTATGACTGCGCACCTTAGGATCCATTCGCCCATCTAACCGATTTTGCTCATTTTTACATAAGTTTGTTTTCCTTCCCTATTAATAATTATAATATCATATCATTATTATCATTATTATACATTAACAAAATATAATGCAAGGAAAAATAGAAGGAAAACGGAATCCAGGCCGTAGAAGAATGTCGTGGATGCGGAATTTGAGAGAGTGGTTTGGCTGCACCACTAATGAACTTTTTAGGTCAGCTGTAAACAAAATCAGGGTAGCCTTGATGATTTCCAATCTCCGATAGGAGTGGCACAAGAAGAAGAAGAATACATTAACATTTTTTACTTCTATTTTTCATATTATTCATTTTTTATATTCAACTTTTTTTCCTTTTTTTTGTAGGTATCTTTTTGTTTTTTTTTTATTTTTTTTTTTGGTTTTTTATTTTTTGTTTTTTTTTCCATTACGGTAAGACTAAAACCCGATTCAACATCTCGGAGGTTATTCGTATTCTTAATGGTTTATGTTTTATTTTTTTTATATACTTATTACAATGTTTTTACATTTTTTTGAAGATATTTTTCTTTAGGCGCGATTCGATTGAGGGTAAAATTGTACATAAATCTGCGCGCCTGCGCACACAGACAGTATGTAGTTCCTTGCTAATCTTTCAAGATAGGTATTTATGTATCTGTATCCGTGCAAATAAGTCATTAAAAGAATATATTAGTGTTTTTAGTAAATGTATTATTTATTATAATTCTTGTGTTTTTGGATTTGTGTTTCTCTGTAGTAAAATAATTATTTTACACTACATAACATTTCTACACTACTTGTCGCCGTGTTTTGTAATTATATCCGAAACTTACATGTCAATTAGAAGGACCTTGCTGGTGTAGTTGGTAGGGCGTTAGCTCCGTGGGTTGGAATGACGCGGGTTCAAATCCTGGGCGATTCATATTTTTTTTTATTTTTAGTTGTTTTAATAAAAATTTTTTGAAAGTGGTAGATAAGAAAGTTAGTTTAATTTTTAAATAAAATACAAATAACCTGTAAAGTATATTTACTTCGTTGAAATTACCTATATAATAGAAGAATATCTTCTTACGTGCGTACAAAGTACACACACACATTCTTTTTTTACAATATTTATATGCTTCTAAATACAGATAGTTAACTATAGCTACTCATATTTTCAGTTTAATACTTTTAATATGCTCACATAATAAAATGACCACTTGTGGATTATTACTTTGATTTATTAAGAACTTTAAATTAATTGGATGTATGACATCCTTTAACTTATAAATTTTGTCCAAAAAGATTTTCACTTGAGCTTGTATTAGAGAGCAATTTAACATACATACATAGTTATATACAGCAGTTAGATATTATAGATACAGTCACGAATAAAGAAGTGTTAAGGAGAATTGGCAGAAAGAGGGAAATTGGAAACACAGTAAAAGAAAGGAAATTGCAATATCTCGGACATGTGATGAGAGGCGAAATATATAACATCTTTAGACTCATTCAAGCAGTGGCGCACCGAGAATTTTCCTCTGGGAGGGGTTGGCTTGGACACCGAATTTTTTTTGTATTGTTTGTGAAAAGCAAGTTACATTTTCCTGTAGGCGAGGATATAAAGCATTACGTTATTCTTTTTCTCATTATCATCTTTCAGTGCGTCACAGTTTTTCGATTTCTTTCTAACGCATTAAATTGTATGTGACAGAAAAAAAGGCACGTCCGTGATAACAGACATTTACAACATTTATTCTAGTTATTCTAGTTGTAGATAGATGGCGCCATAATAAAAAAAATAATTTTTTTAATTAGATAATAATATTACAAATATAATCTGTATAATTTATAAGACTATACAAATCAAAGAAAATACCATTTTATAAATTCAAGAAACACATTTGATTTGTTTTTATTCCAAATTGAAAATAAAATGTGACAACTGTCAGATTTAACTAAAATGTCATGTTAGAATAAATGTCATAAATGTGTATTATCACGGACTTACCCTTTTTCCTATCATTTGTTACGCACTGAAAAATGCTCATGAAAAGGACAATATAAACCTTTTGCGTTCGATTCGAGAGAGCATTAGGAAAATTCTTATATACTCGGCATGAGGAACAAATAAAAATGGCATTGTTGTAAACAGAATACCTAGTTATTTATGAAACAGTTGGTGAAGTATGCTTTTTGCGAATGCACGTGATGTTTAGAGTAACATCGCGTAAGTTCGCAAAAAGTATCATAAAATAAAAAGTTTCATACAATATTTTATCTACGATAAACAAATAAAAAAACTGTAACTCTTCGTCACTGGAATTCATTTCTATTCTACAATTTTTAGAACTTTGACATTTAAAAATTCTAACTTCTGTTAAACGACAAACCTGTCAAAACTTTTGTTGTAATTTATTGCTCATTATGTCATCACTATGACAACGCGAAAGTTAAGGGTATTTTGTTATATGAAAGTGTGTCAAAAACCAGTGCGAAAAAGTAAATCCCATTTAAAATACATTGTTATTTCACGCACTGCTATCTATAATGACAGTTTTCACAAACTAAAAACTTATAGATAATATGACATGAGTAGATAAATACATTGTATAGTGAAAACTGTTATTATAGATAGCAGTACGTGAAGTAATTTTTGCGAACTTACGCGATGTATTGTACTCGCTCCGTTGTCGCTCGTGCTCTAAACATCGCGTGCGTTCGCAAAAAGCATACTTCACGAACTGTTTCATAAATAACTATTTGCATAGTGCTTCTTAAAGTGTCAAAAAATAAAAATTCACAACTCAGAAGCATACTTCACGAACTGTTTCATAAATAACTATTTGCATAGTGCTTCTTAAAGTGTCAAAAAATAAAAATTCACAACTCAGAAAATAATCAGTAGTAATTGCACAAGAGCTCTAAAATTATTGAATTTTTCCCGAGTGAAACTTTGACAGTTTTAATTTCACGAGCCGAAGGCGAGTGAAATTATGTCAAAGTGTCACGAGGGCAAAAATTCTATATTAATTTTAGAGATCGAGTGCAATTTGTTGCGATTATTTCATGAATAAAACTGTTCAAAACCAAAATTTTATTGTAATTTATTTATGTAAGTTCAAATTAGTACTGTTAAACACACAGTTGATATAAAATATTTTACGGTTGGAAGTCATCACTTTTATAACTTTTAAGACATTAATTGTCATTAATGTCACTGAATGTATTTTTTCGTAGCAACGAAGGGCATCTGACGTAATATACTTGACGACGGGATATTATCAAAAATTATCACCTTAATTTGCATTTCTGTAGCTTTCTATTGATCAGAATCTCCTATGAATGAAATAATCATGGAAATGAGTTATATTTTTATACTCGGGGGTTTTGAGGTTGCTAAACAGAAATATGGGTTCGGCGAAGCTGTAAGAGGTACCTGGTGCCCGGTATCCTGTATGGAGGCACGTCGTCTCCTGGAGTTTTATGGAAATTCATTATGAAAATCATTGAAACTTATTCCGAGGTTTTTGAGGTCGCTGAACCCGAATATTGCTTCGACGATGCTGTACGAGGTACCTGGTGCCCGGTATCTATATTATCTCCTGGAGTTTTGCAATAAATATTGCATGGAAGATGCTGTATGAGTATGAGTTACCTGGTGCCCGGACTCTACTTCGTCTTCTGGAGTTTTATAGAAATTCGTTATAAAATTCAACGGTGAATAACAATAACAGTAAGTTATTTTAGTTCAGAGCGAAAATTATGAAAAAAAAATAATTCGAAATTTTTTTTCACTATTAATAATAATTTTTTTAGATATAGTGATGCCAGAACCTCGAGTATATGATTAAAACTCTTAGTTACCTTAAAAACCCCGGAATAGCAAGTTGCAACAAATTTTATTACGAATTTTCATACAATTCCCAGAGACCACGTAGATACAGGGCACCAGGTATCTCATACAGCATCTTCATTGCAATATTCTTGTTCAGCGATCTTAAAACTTTGAGATAATAAATTATTTTCAATAACGAATTTCTGTAAAACTCCTAGAGATGGCGTAGATTCCTGGAACCAGGTACCTCTTACAGCTTCGCCGACCCTATATTCCTGTTTGTGGACCTCAATATCCTCCGAATATGAAAATTAAACTCATTCTCATGATTATTTTCCAAGTTGTGAATTTTTATTGTGTAAACACTTTGAGATGCACTTTGGAAAATGGATTTTCCGCCTACAAGAATGAAATTCTCATTTGTAATTATTCATGCCAAGTATTCAAGGAATTTCCCTGAAGCTCTCCCGAATCGAATGCAAAAGGTTTCATAATCCGTCCTACTTTAACAAAGTTAGAGGTTTAGGCGGTTTTAGTGCTTTATTACTATTCTTTATATGTATATCTTTGTTATATGCCCTGGGAGGGGTTTTAACCCCCAAAACCCCCCCTGGGTGCGCCACTGCATTCAAGGAAAAATAGAGAGTATGAGAAGCTTGGGAAGGAGACGCGTTTCCTGGTTGAGGAACCTGAGAGAATGGTTTGGTTGTAGCTCAAGGCAACTATTCAGAGCAGCTGCCTCGAAGGTCAAAATAGCCATGATGATTGCCAACATTCGTCGCGGAGATGGCACTTAAAGAAGATACAGCAGTTCTTTATGGGTATTTTATCTCTCCCTAGGCTACAATTTTTTTCATTTCCTATTGTTGTCTATCAAGTGACTGGTATAAGCTCTTGTTTTTGTCGTTAATCTTGAGAACAAAAAGGCATAATACGATATAATCTTCCAGACTATAAACACATATCAATGTTATTATACAGGGACAGTCTCCACCCTTGTAAAGTCATTTATCAGTCTACCGTTCTGACAGTCACCGTTGTGGCCTATCACAACAAAGTAATAGTATACGGGATTTTAGTCTAATAAAAATCGAACAGTCATCTTGGAGCGAACAGCACATGGTGGTAATTTACTTTATTTCCTTACTTTCTCTGGTGATAATAATCGCCGTGGGAAAATTTGTTGGAGAAACGTGAATGTCACTGATATTAGTGATATTACTGCGGCTGCAAATAAAAAAAAGGAATATAGAAAAGGTATAGTCTAGGGGTAGAAAAGTTAAAACATAAAATAGAAATATATTATAACTATTCTACGAATATCCGCTGTGAGCTCGTAGGTAGAGGGGATACTTAAGAGGAAACAGTAGCGATCAACAGGTAGCGAAAACGCGTTCTAAGATTGCGGCTGTAATTTTGAATATTTTTTTGAGATATTTGGCACACGTATTCGTAATATAATAAAGAATGGCGGTACAGAGCCCAATTTGAAAAATATATTAATATGTGGAAATTACTCTGTAATTAAATACAATATTATAATAACGAGCCTGTACCGCCATTAAGAAGAACAAAAAAATACACTTTCTTCAAATAGACTTTTTTATCCGATGCCTAGATTTTGTGTCATTTTGGAACTACTAATGAGATAAAAAATTTTAGTAGCTCCAAAATGACACAAAATCTAGGCATCGGATAAAAAAGTTTATTTGAAGAAAGTGTATTTTTTTGTTCTTCTTAATGGCAATACAGGCTCGTTTTTTTAATATTGTATTTAGTTACAGAGTAATTTCCACATATTAATAGATTTTTCAAATTGGGCTCTGTACCGCCATTCTTTTTTTTTATTACAAATACGTGTGCCAAATATCTCGAAAAAATATTCACAATTACAGCCGCAATCTTGGAACGCGTTTTTGCTACCTGTTGATCGCTACTGTATCACCTTAATATCAGATACTTATATAGTCCAAGTAATGAAGCTTAAAATGGGACAAAACCTCGCAATTTTTACAGAATCGATCGATTTGCTTGAAAATGTGAGAATAAGTAGTGGATAGTCCAAGGATCAAAATCTATATCATGCCGAAAGGCGTTTTTATCATGGGGGTGGTTGCCACCCCATTTGGGGGAGGAAATTTTTTATTATATTTTAATTGCAAAAGTTGGTAAAAACGTTCATTCTAAGCAAAAAAACGTTCTATACATTTATTTGCTAAAATTGATAGTTTTCGATTTATTCGCTATCGAAAGTGTTAGTTTTATATCGAAAAAATCATTGTTTTTAATCAGTTTTCTGCTAATAACCCCAAAAATTTTCGTTTTATCAAAACAACTTTATTTAACAAAAATGTACCTTTATAAAAAATAAACAAAACCGTTTTTTTTTATTTTCTTTAAGACCAATAGTAATCGAGCTATACTTTATTATATGTTGGCTCTTCTTCGTCAAATGCTAAATATTCTAGTTTCAAATTCAAAAGACAGGAAAACTATGCATTTTTCAAGAACAACTTCTTCAAACTACAGTAGAACCCCGCAAATCTGAACTAATTGGGGGACAGCCTGTTCGGATTCCGAAAAGTTCGGATTATCCGAAAGTTAACCTAACACAAATTCAAAGATTTCGTTGTCGTTGATTTTGAGTAGTTGCACCTGTCTCACTCTCTCCCTCTCCCACTAAGTTTCAAATCACTGCCTATCAAAAGTCTTGCCCCAAAAGAAGAAGCTTGTGCATCTGGCTTTAAATGAATATGCAAAATTTGACTCATATGGCATGTTGTAATGCTGCAGCAACAACGAAATACCTTTAACGATCATTGGAAATCTAAAAAACCATGAGTTTAGAAAGACGTTAACATGAACGCTTTACCTGTTTATTATAGGGCCCAAAGTAAAGCATGGATGAATAATGCACTTTTTAAGGAATGGCTTGAAAAACGATTTGTTCTATCCGTTTCGAAATTCATTAAGGAGGTGAGACTTCCCAACAGAGCCCTACTTTTCTTACACAATGCTACATCACACGCCGGAGTCAAGGGACTTATATGTGATGAAATTAAAGCTGGTTTCCTACGAGAAAATGCGACCCCATTATTGCAACATATGGACCAACGTGTTCTGCAGTTTATAAAACTGCATTATAGAAATAAAATATCAACTTTTGCGGTCAAAATATAATAAAAAATTTCCACCCCCGAGATAGGGTGGCAACCACCCCCATGGTAAAAGCGCCTTTCGGAATCATATAGATTTTGATCCTTGGACTATCTACTACTTAGCGGAACTATGGTGTGACGTCGCGCGTCGGCCAGTAGGAAGGCCAATGAAGAAGTGGATAGACGAAGTGAGAACCGACGCTAAAGAGATATTGAGAGTGGACAACAGGCAGGAGGAGAGCAGCCAGGGATAGAAATAGTTGGAGGCGCATGCTGGAGGAGGTCAGGGCCCGACTTGGCTGTAGCGTAATAGAACAGAGAAAAATTCCCTCACTGCCTAAGACAAACACTGAATAGCTTGATCGGCGATTTTTAGACGTAATTCAAAAACTACTAAAGTGATTTACACAAGTCAATTGAGCTGAGTGAAATAAATATTGGATCCTTATTCTATTCCAAGAGACATTTAAAGTGTTCTTCTTCGAAATTTTTTAGATTTTTATAAAAAAAATTCGTTTCGAATTTCTAAAATGCAAAACGTCTAATGCTTATAGGACTATACATATATTTTTTTATGATATACAGGTTCGCAAAAAAAGTGTTCTGAATCAAATCGAATTTAAAAAAAATTAAATTGTTTTTGATCGTTACATTTGTAAGCCGAAAGCTCTCAGCTGAGGATTAAATACTTTACACACTTTTCAATTCATTCAGTGTAATGAAACCCTCTACTAAACAACAAATTTAAGTAAAAAAAGCATCCCAGTCCCACTCAATGCACAAAAGGGATCAATTCCAGGGGTGTCACAGCCAAATCCCCAATATTGACTAAGATATAAATAACACCGCAACCATTCCAATGAATTTGGAAATTGGAGGTTATTGTCGGCCATTAGCTTTCGACGCGGTTTAGGATTCGGGATTTCGGGATTAGAGGATGTAATATTTCGACCTCTCCCGTGGGATGGAGAGTGTGAATTATTAATACGGTTTTGTATCGGCGGTATCGGGAGTTATGCTACGTTGGCGGATGATTTGGATTACAGGGTGACTAATTTATAGGGACATAGATCATTTTGAAACGAGGGGGTGCTTGCGGTTTAGTAACAGATCGGTTGACACGGTTAAAAGACCTTTTCCGCCGACCCTACAGCAATCTTATTGTTTCAGATAAGATCATTTTAGAATGAAGTTAATATTGTCGGCTTTAGGCAACAAAAACTACGAAATATTCATTTCTGTCTGCTGAGTTTCGTATTTTTCGTCCAATCTCGAATATGTTGTGTTTCCCAAAACAAAAAGGTTGTTTGTGACACATATTTATTTTATCATTAAATTAGCTCTGCTGAGATATCTTAAATGTATAAAAGTGCAGAATTGTTTTATTTCAACTGAATTTATAATGGACAAAACTAGTAGTTTATGTATTGTTGACCTTTCTTATGTTATGTAGCTTGTGCAGCCGTGTGTAAATTAGTGTGTTTAAAAATGTGAGCTTTATGATTGTCACATTTAACTAGATAATCTCCTTTCTTGTGTATCGGGCACAGCGCATCGATATTCTATTTTTCAGGAATTTATTATGTATTTCTTTTTCTTCTTATTTAAGTATTATTTCTTTGCCACACTGTTCCTTTAATCTTGTGTATGTGATTGGCTAGGTGTTCACCTTCATTTTTGTATAGATCTGCAAAGATTTCATCACTTCTTGTACAGGTCTAGTGGATGTGTACCATATGTTTTGGGAATCACTTGGTAGTCTCCCAAAAGTGTTTGTTGTCTGCTTTCGCAGACTGCTACCTCGCAGTCATGCAAGATTCTGTTTCAGGGTCTCTACAACATAGTTTGCAGCTTAAGTCTCCATGAAATAGTCCCATAGCATGCAGATGTTTCTTGACTAGCTCATGTTTAGTAACAAAGCTGTTATGACTCTGAAGCTGATTCCTTCTTGCTTTCCGCAGTACTTCCTCCCTATTAATTCATGTCTGTACAATATACATTTTTCCATTAGCTTGACCGGAAATCCTTTCCACCCTATTGCTTCTAAGAGCCCCCATGCCCTTAATTAACTACCTGTCCATACAGGTTTGCGAAAAAATCTGACAACACGTTGTTTTCTCGGAAACCGCTAGAACGATTTTTATAGATTTTGGTGGTAACTATAGTAGTAATTACATTGTTGTCAAATCGTTCGTTTTTCTGGAAATCTACTGAACTTTCTTATTTCCAATGGAACACCCTGTATATTTTTTAAGTTTTGGAATCCTTAAGGAATACTGATTATTTTTCATATGATATTCCCTATACCTAAATGCTATAATTTCGGAGTTATTTCTTCTTCTTCTTGACGTGCCCTATCAAGTCCTCTTGACGTTGGCGATTAACATGGCGAAACTGTCTCTGTCTCGAGCTATTCTAAATAGGTGTTCTGCTTTCTTTATTCCTGTCCACTCCCGGATATTCTACATTTATTAAAAAAAAATTAAACAATTTATGACAATCAATTTTTTCGGCCCGGGTAGACATTATTTCTTTGGATCATTGGGAGCAAAAAAGGTCTTTTGTAATTTTTCTCTAAAATTAATCATTTTCGAGTTATAAACAATTTAAAACTGAAAAAACGAAAAATGACGATTTTCAAGGTTCAAAAACACAAGTAAACAAAATAATTTTTGAAATTACAAACTACTTAAATTCAAAATCAAACCTTCTTCTATTAGATACCTATAAGAATTTTTGGCACGTTTTATTCTAAAATACTGTTTTTTAATTATTAATGAAGCGCATATGAGAGAACGGGCCGATAAAATAATGTCTACCCGGGCCGAAAAAATTTATTTTTATAAAATTGTTTAAATTTTTTTTTAATAAATGTATTAATAACTCCGAATTTATGGCATTTAGGTATAGGGAATATCACATGAAAAATAATCAGCATCCCTTAGGAATTCTAAAACGCAAAAAATTACAGGGTGTTCCATTTGAAATAAGAAAGTTCATTAGATTTCCAGAAAAACGCAAGATTTGACAACAATGTAATTACCACTATAATATCGGCCGTATTTAAAGACCCTCACCTACCAAAATCCATAAAAATCGTTCTAGCGGTTTCCGAGAAATTATCGTGTTGCCAGACTTTCTTGCAACCCTGTATATAGGGCTTTTCATCGATTGTCATTTGTTTCGAGCTTCTGTCATATGTTGTATAATCTGTGTATACGCAGATTATACAACATATGACAGAAGCTCGAAACAAATGAATACACAGATTATACAACATATGACAGAAGCTCGAAACAAATGATTGTGAATGAAAAGCCCTATTGATCCACCTCAGTTTGAAAGCCTTCGTGTTAATTTCTCTAAGTGTAAGATCGATTGTATAACCATCGTGGTGGCCAGTGAGCATCTCCTACGGTTTAGAAGTTAGTATTTTGTATGACTCTGCTACTTGGACCTTGACCTGTCTCATACCTGCACCGCTAGCTTAAGAGTCCTGGAATCTCCACAAAGAAGCTCCTTAAAACTACCTCGACCAGTACTGGAGGCCACTCCAATCACAGGTTCAGATCCCAAAGGCAGAGTGAATGAGTCCCGACCCATTCGTTACCTTCCGCACATGAGTGTTCCGGTAGGGCAACATCAGTCAGTGATCTCTTGCACTCAAAAACCATCTTAGAACTCACTTTTAATGTTTCCAGAACCTTTAGAGCAGATGTGGCTATCAAAACAAATAAGCCTGGATAAGCACTATAAATTATTTCCTGAGCACAAACCAGGATCACTAAGACCTCGGTCTGAAATACTGATTCGGCTCAAATCCATTCTCACGACTATATTTATATTCCAGCGCCTGCCCGTTTATTCATTCTGGATCCATCGTGAACCAAGTGAACCCGCTCCGACGATTCAGTACAGATTCTCGTTCCACCCACTCGACCCGGTCTGTAAATTGAACCAAGAAGAAGGGTGAGAACGTAAATTAAGCGGTTTTGCTTTATTTTAATGATAGTGTGACATAATCATGATACCCGACTGTTTTCAGCTCCTGGTCTATTTATTATAATTTAACAGACTCTTTTTGTTTGCTGAATTTGATTTATGTTTGTGAATACATTTAAAAGGGGGACCTTTTTAACAGGTACACACCTCGATATTTCTTTTTCATTCTAGAAGTTTTATTGATTTATTATGTAAATATTGTTTCTCGAGTTTTCTGTACTATTATTTTACTTGTATTATGTAAACATACAATTTCTTTCCGGAATGTTAGCGAAAGATTATGTTTCTATAAAAAGAAACAAAATTGTATATTTGGTCAGTCGTGAATTTGAAACCGTCGGTGTACTTTGAGATGTAACGGGCGCGGTACAATTTTTGTATTTGTAATTAGATAAATTAGTAGATTTGGTGTAATAAATAAATTAGATATCGTAGTTTGTAAAATAAAAGATATAAATTCAGTGTTTTTCATTTGTTTAGAAGTTATTTATTAAAAATAAATAAAGTCAACTAAAACTAAACGTTAGTGCCTAAAAGATCATAGAAAAGTCAGTTTTGTAGCAATAGGATATACTCGATGGACTATCTCCAAATATCACAATGACCTATCCGACCAGCTACATTCCCAACCAGTATCCAAAATAGTTAAGCCGATAGGTCGTCATCACGGCTTCGTACTCAAAAATAAGATTTTGAGAGGGTAAACCCAACATAGCCTCAAGAGCCGCTGTGGCGATCCTCATGGCTTCTGAAATGCCAACGTACACGAAACTCTTGAGGTAAGCCAACTGGGCATTTCCTAAAACCAGTCTAGCCGAGGGCCTCTACACATGTCCGCATACGTAGGCTTTATCATGAATTGATATGTCCAATGTAGAATTTTTGGGTGCAGATCCCATTTGGCTTCGAAAGCTCTTCTGAAAGCCCAGAAAGCTGCAGCAGACTTCTATACCTTGTAGTCTAGATGCTTCTGTTATGGCAGTTTAGAATTCGTGATTACCCCTAGGTTTTACCATAGAAGGTAAGCACCTTGATTGACTTGATGCCCTTCTCCGAATAAAGGGAACCACGGCACTCTTCTCAGGATTAACTTCGAGCAACTACTCCCGGCAAAAACCTACAACGAGTTCGAGGCTCACCAGAGGAGCAACGGTGATAATTGCTTTCAACTGTTTCAAAACTAAACATGAAACCATGACCAAAATTAAATTTTCACATACATACCGTTCTGTGACGACAATCCACATACATGTATTTCGTTTATTCCATTTAAAGTCTTATATGTAATAACACTTTCTCTTGTGAAAACATCGCAATTATTTTTAATTTTTACAATGCATGATGTATTTATTTTTAATTCTTTGAAAGTGATGCAAATTCACCCAACCATAAGTTAATTTGTTTGTTTTACATAATTGTTAGTACTTACATGGCTTTTAACAAGGTTGCCTATTACGGACCGTTGGTCAAACATATACACCACCTAGTCAGAAGGAGATTAGACCATTTTGTTTTTCTGTTAATCATTAATAGAAATAACGCTTTATGTGTGCGTTACACAATTAAATTAAATTGAATTAACATATTTTAATATCGATTAAGAACGATATAGATATATGCGGGCGATCGTTCGGATCTTTCCCACATACTTTAATTGAAATAGACACCTGTTACCAAATCAGTTCAATAAATTCGATCGTTAGCATGTGTCATTGAAATTTGAATTTATCGAAAGCTAATTAACAGAGCGGGAGGACTATTTGGAAATTTATGTGAGTAGGTAGCATATTTAATAATGTTCGAATGGTACCAATGCAGAACATACAGTTTATTTCATGTGTTCACTTATACGTTTTTTGAAACTTTTACTGGTATGACCTGAATGTGGAATATCTATTGATGTCTTTTTAAGGTTAGACCTTCTCGTATCCCGTGATGGTAAACGGACCTGATCTCTCCACATACAGGGTGTCTGCGTAACTTGGAACCATATGAGAAACTTTTTTAATATCAATTTTACGAAAAAAAGTCATTCTTTATAAAGTGCTCTGCATAGTCTAAAACCTAAGATGCAATCATCAGATATCAAATTTTGTCAACAGTATACGAGGTATGTCAAAAAATATGAATTTCGCTCAAGAGCAAACTACCTTTATATTTCAAAATATCAAAAAATTTTATTATGAAAAGTTATTTGTAATTAAAAACCATATTCAAATTTGCAATAACAGCCTTCTACTTGTAAAAAAAATTCTGAAATTATCCTAAATTACCGATTCCGAACATCATTTTTATTTATTAGACATGTAATAACTCTTTCATTAATAATTTTAGGGAAAAAAGTTATTCTTCATAAAAATCTGTGCATGGTCTAAACCTCAAGATACAACTATCAGTTATCCAAGTTTGTTAATTTTATACGAGGTGTGTCAAATAATACGAATTTAGAAAAAATTCTTTCTAAATTCTTTCTAAATTCATATTATTTGACACACCTCGTATAAAATTAACAAAATTGGATGGTTGCATCTTGAGGTTTAGACCATGTACAGATTTTTATGAAGAATAACTTTTTTCCTAAAATTATTAATAAAAGAGTTATTACATGTCTAATAAATAAAAAGATGTTGGGAATCGGTAATTTAGGAACATTTCAGAATTTTTTTTTCAAGTAGAAGGCTGTTATTGCATATTTGAATATGGTTTTTAATTACAAATAACTTTTCATAATAAAATTTTTTGATATTTTGAAATATAAAGGTAGTTTGCTCTTGAGCGAAATTCATATTTTTTGACAAACCTCGTATACTGTTGGCAAAATTTGATATCTGATGATTGCATCTTAGGTTTTAGACTATGCAGAGCACTTTATAAAGAATGATTTTTTTCGTAAAATTGATATTAAAAGAGTTTCCCATATGGTTCCAAGTTACGCAGACACCCTGTATAAGTGTCTTCCTGAATGTGCCTTCCTATTCAAGTATAGTATGCTTGAGGCTTTCTTCACTTGTATACCCACTACCCAGTAACTTGCTTTCTAATACCGGGTGTCCACTTATATTTTCCCCCATTTTAACTGCCTATAACTTCTAAACGGCTCAAGATAAAAATATGCGGTTTTCACTGAAATGTTTTATTTTAGTAAAAGTTTTGTCTGAATGGATTGAATTTTTTAAATCGCTTTCAAATACGAAATAAAATATGGCTGATTTTTCAAAAAAACGTTGTTGACTTTTTTTAATGGAACACCCAGTATATTCTTTTGTAAATTGAAACAAAGGTCATTCACCTATCTAGCGATATTAAGTTTTTTAAAATCTGTTGTCAAATCACTGAGTAATTAATTTTTAAAATGAGAGGTGCAACGTGGATATCACATATCTAAATAACATAACTAACCAAGTTACGTGATTTCCACATTGCATCTTTCATTTTATAAATTAATTGCTGTCATTTGACAACCGATGTTAAAATTTTTATATCGCTGGATAGATAAATGACCGTTTTTTTAAGTTTTTAGGTAAGTGACCATTTTTTATATCGCTTTTAAATAAAATTGGCGGATTTTTGAAAAAAAAACGTTGTTGACTTTTTTTTTAAATACCCAGTATATTTTTTGTATCTTGAAAAAACGGTCATTTACCTATCCAGCGATATAAAAATTTTTAAAATCGGTTGTCAAATGACTGAGCAATTAATTTTTAAAATGAGAGATGCAATGTGGGAATCACATAACATAATATCATTTTGCTCAGTTATGTTATTTAGGTATGTGATATCCACGTTGCACCCCTCATTTTAAAAATTAATTACTCAGTGATTTGACAACCGATTTTGAAAAATTTTATATCGCTGGATAGGTGAATGAGCTTTCTTTCAATTTACAAAAAATATACTGGGTGTTCCATTAAAAAAAAGTCAACAACGTTTTTTTCAAAAAATCCGCTATTTTTCTTTTCGTATTTGAAAGCGATATAAAAAATTCAATTCATTCAGACAAAACTTTA
This sequence comes from Diabrotica virgifera virgifera, assembly GCF_917563875.1. Classification (NCBI taxonomy): domain Eukaryota; kingdom Metazoa; phylum Arthropoda; class Insecta; order Coleoptera; family Chrysomelidae; genus Diabrotica; species Diabrotica virgifera. The sequence goes on along the minus strand of NC_065451.1, from coordinate 224,226,776 downwards.
CTAAAATAAAACATTTCAGCGAAAACCGCATATTTCTATCTTGAGCCGTTTAAAAGTTATATAAAATATAAGTGGACACCCGGTATTGTAGTATAGCTGTGCGGGTCTTCTTGGCATTTTTCACTAAGTACACTTGTGTACTTTCTTCCTTTCGTATTTTTTGTAGATCATCTTTGTAAGTCTATAATAATTTTTACATGGTCGTTCCTCTTTCATCTCTTAGCCCACTGTATTGTTTGCCCATCTTCTCTCTACCATTCTTGAACCTTCTTAATGTTTGAATGATTTTGCTTATTTCTGGCTTTCCTCGGAGTCCTTTCGTCTTCTCTACTTTTTCTCGCACTTCTACTTGTAATGTCATCTTCGGTACATTTAGTTTCAAAACAATAGACGGAGAGCTAGAGCCGAAAAATCATCGTCATAAGTAATATGGAGTTTTTCCTGTGAAATGTGTCCGTTGTATATTGACAATTATGACCCCTTTCAGGCTGACACCTCAATGGATACAGGAAGTAGCAATAAAAGATGAAAGGGGAAAGTTAGTCCAGTCATTAACGGTTTTCACCTCCTATTTTGTTAAACCTCCATCGATTTGCATGAAAATTGGTGACTAGTTCGAGCATACCTCAAGAAATAAAACTGATTTGGTGCCAACTTGAACTTTTACCCTGGGGGTGTATACCACCCCTTCTCGGGGGTGAAAACTATTTTATTAAAAATAACCACACAAATCGATAGAGGGACAAATTTTAAGTAAAATTTGTTATATGATGTTATTAAAATAAATCAATATGTTTTGAGTTATTAAAGATCAAATATTTGTCTGTTTAAGAGCATATGCGTGAAGTTACGGATGATAAAAAGAACATTTTAATTAATTGTATGTTAGTAAAATAATATTTTTATATCGTGTCAATATTTAATTAAATTTTTTCTATCAATATAATCTGAATATGTCCATAATCTGGGGGTGTCCAATAATGGGTACATTTGACATATTCGAATACACTTTTGCTAAATTTATAATATCGAAATAATATAAAAATAATATTTTAGTAACATACAATTAATTAATATGTTTTTTTATCATCCGTAACTTCACGCATGTGCTCTTAAACAGGCAAATCTTTGATCTTTAATAACTCAAAAAGTACCTATTGATTTATTTTAATAACATGATATAACAAATGTTACTTATAATATGTCCCTTTATCGATTTGTGGGGTTATTTTTAATAAAATAGTTTTCACCCCCGAGAAGGGGTGGTATCCACCCCCAGGGTAAAAGTGCAAGTTGGCACCAAATTATTTTTATTTCTTGAGGTATGCTCTAATTAGTCACCAATTTTCATCCAAATCGATGGAGGTTTAACAAAATAGGAGGATAAAACCTTTAAAGACTACACTAACTTTCCCCTTTCATCCCTTATTGCTACTTCCTGTATCCACTGAGGTGTCAGCCTGAAAGGGGTCATAATTATCAATATACAATAGACATATTTCACATGCCAAACTCCATATTACTTATGACGATGATTTTTCGACTCTAGCTCTTAGACTACAATAAAAGTATTTTCTTCATTTATATTCATCAACAACTTCTGTGATGTTGCCTTCTCTTTGCAATTGCTCTTCTGACTCTGGTACTTCTGGATTATATTCATCTTAAAGTTTTCTCAATTATTAGTCTCTATTAATTAGTTTTGTTGACATATTTGCTTCAAACTCTTCCCTATGCCTTATTGTTTAATTTCCCATCACCCTAATCGATAATGAATAATAATGATAATACTACTATAATAGATATATTTTATAATATTCTAATATATATTTTTTCTTTTTAGGTAAGATTCTTCTAGACTTAATTAGTAGATCGTTGGTAAGTTTTTTTATAGAAATAGTATTTATAAAGAAAAGAGAAAAATCATTTTGATTTTAAAAACGTACAGATTTTATAAAAAGGCCAAATCATAATAAAAGGTCTTCAACATTGATATGATTCATATTAAAAAACATCTAAACTATATTAATAACAAAACAGACATCAAAATCATTTAAAATATACCTATATAAAATTAGACCTTATTTTAACAAACTGACGGTTCATCCTACACAAAAAGTGCTAATAAACATTTTTGTTCAAAATGATCTTAACCACATTTCTTGTTTGAAACATTTTTTTCTACGGTATATAGATTCTTGGTAAATCGATGTTTTCCGTTTTGCCCCCCCCCCCATACGAGGGGAATTTTAGGGGGCGCCCAGGGGTAGGAGTGGCAAATTTTTTTGCACCTTTTTTTTAAAACTAAATTGCCATTCTTAGTGATTTTTAAAGATTCAGGCATTTTCGTTTATGACGACTAGACTAAACTTTATTACAGGGTATTAAATAAGTCCTATAATCCTTTCGAGCGATAACAACGAAGAATTGCAAGTTTGTCGAACCACGCAACTCCTTACCACTCCCCCTCTCAAATAAAGATTTTTTAACGCTTCCTTCACCTCTTTCTTAATCTACTTACACCCAGTTAATAGAAAAATGAAAAATACATTCCAATTAAAAATATTTACATAATCATAAATTTATGGGTGTCATAATAAAACTAATCCGTGTTTATGTGCTTCTCCCTTCCCAATCCGGCAATAAAAACGAAATTGGGGTAGCGAAAAGTGCCATACGACCTTTTAAAATTAGTCGCGCTCTGTGGGGGGCTCTCCGCAAAAATATCACAAACATAATTTTGTGGCAGTCTCCAGAGAGCTATAGTAAACTATTAGACTATACAATGACTACAATATCACATCAGCGAGATAGTCTGGTCAAATTAGGAAAAAACAAGGAAAAGTTTATTTTATAATAAAAAAAATGAAAAAATTTTTTTAAGAAACGCTTTTCTTAAGTTATGAGTGACTAAAATATTATAAAAAAATCAACTAAAAAGCAAAAAATAAAAAAATTAAACTCCAAGGATTATTCGAAAAAAAAGATTAGTTAAAAATTGAAAAAATCCAACACATTCGTTAAAGAAAAGCGTGGGGCGAAAACCGTTTATTCGATGAAGACGCGCCCCACGCTTTTCTTTAACGAATGTGTTAGATTTTTTCATTTTTTAACTAACGTTTTTTTTTCGAATAATCCTTGGAGTTTGATTTTTTTATTTTTTGCTTTTTAGTTGATTTTTTTATAATATTTTAGTCGCTCATAACTTAACAAAAGCGTTTCTTAAAAAAAAAATTTCATATTTTTTTATTTTTTACTTTTTAGTCTTACACTTTTAAAACAGTAAACGATATGTTTAAAAAAAGGATGTAAGTATATGACAGATACATTTTTTGCATTAATTTCAACTTTTGATACATACATTGTACATTTTCTGTAATTTCATTATACATTTCTTGAATCAAAATCATTATTTACACCTATTACCTTTCCATCTCTTCTAATACTTTACTATTGCACTTTACTATTGTACTGTCTTTATGCAGAGTATAACGTTATTCATTTCTCACGGGTTTGGATGTTTGTTTCGTTGTTCGTACGATTCTTTGAAATTTGGTGTACTAAGGTACCCCAAATTGTTTATATCCTACAAAATTGTAAACGGAACATTTTTCAAAGAGGTCCCACGTTAAGTGAAGACTAGAATCCTTTTTCGTAGATAGTCAAATATTACGAATTTTGTTTATCTATCTGTTCTTCGAAATTTAAGTGCCAGGAATAGGCCACCAGCGTTGATGTAGCTTGCAAGATAAAAGGTTTTTATGACATTTACAGTCTTGAGTTATTTTCGTCGGTATATCCAAATAGCTAGAGGAAGAACCCCTGCAGAGTTGTAGACTAGAGTCTTAAGGTTTATGGCGTTCTCAGACACAAATCTATTGAATGTTTGTATCACAACAGGAAAGCTCAACCTGGATAAGCCGGTGTTTTTAGTAATATTGGTTCTCAAAACTAACTGTATAGTGTGAATCATCGCATTTCGTGAGAACTTAGGAATCTTGTTATTGCAAAGATAGCGAGCTCGTAATTGGTCGAAAGAAAAATTGATTCATTTTGTAAGATGTCCTGAGTAAGTTTCCTAGCCACCTGATTGGTAGAGAAATGTTTGGTATGGTCACTATTGGTCAAAGTAGGAGGTAACTTCTTTTTTTGGAGACGGAACCCAAGTTTAGAAGGATCAAGGTAGAGCTGAGAGAGGTCAGTTCCATGAGGGCCATCATCATGTTCAGTTAAGTTCCATTAGGGCCATCATCATGTTCGGTTCAATTAATTAAGCAGTTCCACCAGGGCCATCATCAAGTTAAGTTGTGTTGAACCCGTCACCAAGTACAGTTCAGAGTCAGTGTTTCCAAAATGTAGTTAAATACCAGTTTCCTGGCTGGCTGAGAACTCAGCGCGGCGATGCAGTGTGGTGGAAAAATGGGACTCCGACAATTTTCGTTGCTATCAGGCGAATTGTCGTTAATTTGTAGATACCATTTTTGGTATTTTGTTTTTTCGTGCAGTCAGAAGCAGGAATGATGTACAGTTTTCTTTTTTTGTTACTAGTTTCAACCCCCTAGTTGAATACTAAGCTGGCTAGTAAATTTTGAGCTAACAATTTTTGAGTTTAATGAACTTTTGATAATCTTGTTCGAGTAAAAGTAAATTTTGATCCAGTTTATTGAACTTTAAATACCTAATTTTGTTCCGAGTTTAACTAAATAATTTTGTTCGAGTTGAATGTACTGTTTGCTGTAGCTATTAGCAGTGAAGTGTTTTTCGCGTAGTGAAATAGCGTTTTGGACTTACCAACCAACCAACAGAAGAAAACAGGACATTCACTGTAGAGGTATCATTTTTATGCTTGTAAAACTTTTTCGTTTCATCTTTGTTTATTTGGTAATCTAGATCTCTAATTGTAACACAGAGAGATCAGATTAATTTTTTTGTTTTTTAATAAATGTTTGATTTTCAACATATAAATTTATTATTTCTTTCCTTCTCTCTTGAATCGTAAGAACAATAAAAAATTGACTGAGTATATAATTTTGAGTATAAAGTAAAGGAGGTAAGTTACATTATAATATTTTGTATATTATGTATATCATTTTATTTGACTATGTTTCTTTGTTATATTTTGATTTATCTTTCTTTGTTTTATTTCAATTTTTTTGTATAAAGTTTGGTTTCCCTTAGGTAACCAATGGCGCCCACTATTTTATTTTTTGTATTTTTTTATCTTTTTATTCTACATCCTTATTTAAATTTTTCTATCTTTTTAATTTTTCTAAGCTAATAAGAGTATATCATTAACATCTATTAAAGAATCCACTTCCTAAAATCTCTGAGACTAGAGCTTCCGAGGTAATAAAAAATTATGCAGCACGAATTTTGTCAAATCTAAGTATATCTTTATGTTCATCTAATTAGTCGTGTATCATAAAAATGGCTTCCATTCGTGGGGCTGTATCATGATCGCACTCGGCTCAATGCATCGTAAGCTTTGCAGGTTCAATGCAGGCTTTTAAGCATGTCCTTACGTAAACACTTTCGGGCCCAAGTTCACGACAGCGTAGTTAACAGTCGAACCTTGCGTTTTATGGATAGTCGAAGTCCACGACAATACTAAGGGCAGCATTCGTCTCTCTGCGGTGCCATACCTTTTTTTCGCTGAAAACTGGATAAAAATCAGACAAAACTGGATAAATTTGAAACTTTATTGTTTATGTATAAAACATAACGTAAACAATTAACGTAAAAAGTGAAATTATGTATAGTTCATATAATTAGCTACAATCTGTAAAAGTTTCAAGTTTCTACATTGTAAAAAAACAAGAGAATTTAAGCATTTTCCATTAAAATCTGTTTTTTTATTTAAACAATTCATAAACACAAAAAAAATTTATTGACTATTCGTGTATTATTCCCACGAATGCATATGTCTGCAAAATTTCATTCATTTGCATTGAAGAAAAGGCAGTCAAATTAACGTCTAAAGATTTGACGTAAACGATTGAACTAAATAAAAGCGTTTACAAATAAGGGACTATCCTAGTGTAAATTTAGTACGAAATTCGTATAATTTTTGGGAACTCTCTAAAATAAAAAGTACTGTACCAATTGTTTTGAAAATTTGCATAAGCGTTTACTATAAAAAGAATGATGTATGTACCTACATGTAAAACAATGTTCAAAAAATATTGGAAATTAAACGATTTTTGCGCCATCTTCTGGCACCGCGAAAAAAAAACAAAGCTTCTCTGCTGCCGTGATTGGGACTATAGAAATCCTGAAACATAAAATTTCAAAGTTATTATTGAAATATAAGTTATTTTTTATTCCATCAACATAAAAAATGTCTATTTGGCGGTTTTTGAAACTGAGAATGTTTTAAAACTAATTTAAATTAAAAAAGCTAATTTAAAAAAAATTCAACACTTCGTCATTTTTCCAAATTTTAATATTTTTCAAAAATCCTAGTTGATGGTATAGAAAATAACTTATATTTATTCAATATTCATTTGAAATTTTATGTTTCAGGGTCTCTATTAGTCCCAATCACTGCAGCAGTGGAGCTATGTTTTTCTCGCGGTGCCAGCAGATGGCGCATAAATCGTTAAATTTTCAATATTTTTTTATGAAAATTGTTTTACATGTACTTCTTTTTATAATAAATGCCCATGCAAATTTTCAAAACAATTGGTACAGTATTTTTTATTTTCGAAATTCCCAAAAAAGTATATGAATTTCGTACTATTACACTAGGAAATTTTCCTTAAGAAAAAGATCCTGAAACAGGTCGATTTTTATTTTTAAATTATGATTTTTTGACATAAATATCATACTAGTAACGTCATTCATCTGGACGTGATGACGCAATCGATGTTTTTTTAAATGAGAATAGAGGTCGTGTGCTAGCTCATTTGAAAGGTTATTCAATTCTCTATTCAGTAATATAAACATGTGCAGAATTAAATTACGGTGAACCTTAATTCGGGTGTTTTTAGTTTAAAGTCAAAACCTTCGGAGTTACAGAACAATATATGAAAAAAAACACCATTTCGGAGCTCTAATTTGTTAATAAACAAAATAGCAAACTTTCTGCGGACTTTGCAATCCGATATTGCTAATATCAAATACTATAGTCCATAGTATTTGCTAATATGTACATGCAATCTTAACCTTTCAGTACCATTTTTTTTTTCAGTAAAGAAATCCTTTAAATGTAAAAAAATATTAATATGGACCCATTAATTCATTCATTTTAGATTTGTTATAGGCATCAAAAGTGCCTATAACAAATCTAAAAAACTAGCGCATATGAAACATAAGAATGCAATTTTTTTTCTTTTGAAAGTATAAATGGACATTGCAATTCTGGCATTTTCATCTTGATTTTCCTGTACGACCAGGGTTTTTGCACCTTAAAGGTAAAGGTAGCTGTGGGTGCTCTGGAAAATGTCCAATATTATCAAATTGCACCTCAGTAATACATATTTTTTAGAGTAATGAAGTTATCTTAGTTATCATCGTTTTCGCCCTGTTCATTATCAACCTCTTTTTCTTCTTTATTATCCTCTTCCTCATTGTTTTAATTTTCTGATTTATCATGTATCATTTCAAGGTATTTATATATATCATGTTTTGCTTGTATTTCTTCTTCGAAGTCACTGTCATCACTAACACATCCTTCTCCGTTAAATAATTTTGTATATTTTAATATAATAATTTTGGCACCGACAAACTGTGACAGTAACACTGCGATGAATTACGTCAGATTACGGTGAAAAAGTCAAGGTTCTTCACTGCGCCAATGGAATGTGCAAACTCAGCAAGCGGTGGCTTCCAACACATCCTTGGAAACCACCGCTATTATTTTGTATGGTACAGTTTTTTATGACGTCATTCATTGCAGTGTTACGTTCTCAGTTTGTCGGTGCCGCTTTCGAGGAAACCGAGGCTTTAGTCATTTTGGGTACAATTGTGCCCATCGAATTTGATGTACACTTCTCTATTTGAAAAAGTAAAATTTCAATAAAATACTGAAATGTAAACCGCGATTTACATTTATTCAAACTGATATTTGAAAAAACAACTACACTTACCTCTTACCAACAATGCAATTGCCGCCATATTGCATTTGAACATTAATTTTCTTTTAGAATAAAACGATCCATTCGCTATCTGGATACAAAACGCAGAAGTATAGTACGTACTTATAAAATATAAATTTCTTTAAACTGGTTTAAGTTACAGATTCCTGTAGAAGTATTATATTCATTCAAATTAATGGGTACAATTGTACCCAACATGATTGAAAGGGTTAAGATTCGATTCCAGCAACAAAATAACTGCTAATAAACTTCTCCCAAAAATGGTCATTTTTCGATCATTTGCCCAGACTAACAGTAAAACTGTTACAATATCGTATCAGAGAGATAAATGCGCGACTCACTCCGTGGGTAATGAATAGCGAGATCGTGAATAGAATGAGATTTGTTAAGGGTAAGTTTGTCTGTCGAGCAGACATCTGGGATAACAATACTAGAAATTAGTGGTAAATGTTTTGTGCTTCGTTTAATGAGGGTGTTTTGTTGGAGGGGAGATAATGAGTTAGAGTTAGCTATGGATTTTCCTGAAGATGGCGTATTGTTAGATCGCTTCGTAGGCGACTTTACAGGATCTGGACAATGGGTGTTGATAACAAAAAAGATATTTACAATAATTCATTTTAGAAGGATGGCATTGCGCAGTTTATATCTCTATCTGTTTCTCTGGTCGTTTTAAATAATAATAATTTGGATGAGTTTGCTTAGTTTATCGATCTGATATTCATAAAAATCTTTAAAATTGTTCAAACGTTTCGGTAAATTATATTATCATTTTTAATGAGAACTTTATTTTTGGTGTTGTATCATTTACAATACTGATTCATGGGTTTAGCAGCCAAGGATTCTGAGTTTATGGTTTCGTAAACGATAATGTAATAGGGACTAGTGAGCTGAAATTCTGAAGCAATGAGCTCAAGTGATAATAATAATGTATGGCATTTTTGCCAGGGAGATCCTTTCGGACAGATTCCGGCGCCACTGCATCTTTAACCCCGAAGAAGCACGGTTAACGGTTCGTAACATTTTTAGAAATGTTGTTGTTGGTGCATGGAATCGAACTTTTGCTCTCTTCTGACTCATGTAGCCAGTATCTTGCCACTGAGCTATGGTTGTTCACAATGAGTCTAAGTATCTAGGCAGTATCATAACCAGGTATTTCAAACTCAATTGGAACACTCATATTAACAGCATAACCAACAAGGCTACGCATACTGTCGTGAAAACAAAACAATAATTAAAATTAGAAAATCTACGGTTTCGTTTTGATTTAAATCTTGTCTCCTGCCATCCCCCGATAGTACTATTTCTAGGTCTGCCTGTTGTCAAGGAGGCTCTACAGAAGACAAATTTACTCCAAAACGTCCGTAGTTCTCGGTACAAAAATAAAACTGAATGAATAACCTAAATGAACAAAAAATGAATAACCATTTTCAATTTTTTTTTAATAAAACTATTTATATCGCAGTATGGTTAGAACGCCCTCTAACGGGGAATAAGTGAAATGAATTTCCACTCGATTCAAGTTCTCTGTTTAACCCAGATATGACAATATCAAAAGGCACCGCTAGGAAAATATTCCAATATGCGGTTTAGAGAACTCGTATGAATCGAGTCTGTGTACTCTAATACAGAGTATTGCATTAGTAAAATTAGAAAATTTACGGTTTCGTTTTGATTTAAATCTGTCTCCTACCATCCCCCGATAGTACTATTTCTAGGTCTACCTGTTGTCAAGGAGGATCTGCAGAAGACAAATTTACTATTTATACACTATATATTTATACCGTAGTATGGTTAGAACGCCCTCTAATGGGGAATAAATGAAATGAATGTCGACTCGATTCAAGTTCTCTGTTTAACTCAGATATGACAATATCAAAAGGCACCGCTAGGAAAATATTCCAATATGCGGTTCAAAGAACCTGTATGAAACGAAGGTTTTTAGACTCTAAGCCCGGCCGCACATTAAAGAAACATGAAACGTAAATTACGTTTCATGGAAATAAACCACTGCTAAACAAATATACGTCCGGCCATTTATGAAACTCTCCGAAAATAAAAATGTGTCATGAGCATGAATCACACTCGTTTCATTGGTAGGCGGACTTTGAGATTTGTTTAGCAGTGTTTTAGTTTCATGAAACATGTTTTTCGTTTCATGTTTCATGTTTTTCGTTTCATGTTTCTTTGGTGTGCGGCTTGGCTAATACAGAGTATGGCATTAGTAAAATTAGAAAATCTACGGTTTCGTTTTGATGTAAAAACAATAATTGTTTTGGGCTGTTGTGCCTGATTATTATTGTCTTGTTTGTGTTTATATTTGTAGTATAGTGTAGTATAGTTCAGTAAATTTTGCAACTACAGCCAGTTTATTTTCTTTCAATTTGATCCGTATTTTAGTGCTGATGAGGAGGAAACCATGTCTTCCTAAAACTATGTTAGTAGTGTGGAAAATGCGGAAAATAGCTCAGCTCATGCAAAATACGATTTAGAGGTCTTACAACTTCGAGAAATAACGAGAAAAATAGAAAATTATCCATGTGACGATGTTGATTTAGCATTTTATGAACATCTCGAAGACCCCTGTATATTGTGGTAGATTTATCACGTATTTGGGAGCCTGAAGTTTTTAAAGCCTAAGTTATGTTCCAAAATGCACGAGTAATTTCATCCGAAAACCATTCGCCCCAAATTACAACGAAGGGATCACCGGGATCATCAACAAAAGAAAACAAATTGCAAACGCCTTAAAGTATTCCTGTACTTTTTATTGTCGTTTTACTGCTGTTGGGGCAGGTGCTTCTGTCAAAATCAGTCGTAAAAATGAAAGTGACGACCTCCACGTAAGACGTAAAATCCAACTTGCTCTGACCAATAACTCAACTCTTAATTTTTAAAAAAGCAACTAGCCCTAATACCAGAGCAATAAAGTTGATTTAGGGGCAGCAACGACAGGGGCTCTTCCCCTATAAACTTCACCCTCTGTTGAACATATTGTGGGCACAGGTATCTACTTGTGCACGCACCGGCTCACACCTCCACCGTCGCCACGCCCAAAACTAGCACCCAGCCACCGTATTCTCCAGATTTGTCCCCGTGCGACTTCTTTTTGTTTCCAAACTTGAAATTACTCGCCGAGCAAAATTATTAATCGAATGAGAATAGTCTGCCATGTGAGTAGTGTGGAAATGCAAAAAATAGCTGAAATGGAAAAATCAGATGAAAAATACGAATTAGACATTTTAGACCTCTTGGAAATAACGTGGAAAATAAGTGAAAAATAGAAAAAATCTTCTAGGTACTCTATTTTAGAAAAATAAAAAGATGAAAAAAATGGAAAAGCATCCATGTGGTGAAGTGACAACGACGAGTTATGAACATCTCGAAGGGCCCTGTATATCGTGGTAGATTTATCAAGTAGTTGGAAGCCTGAAGTTTTTAAAGCGTAAGTTGTGTTCCAAAATGCACGAGTAATTTCATCCGAAAACCATTCGGTCCCAAATTACAACTAAGGGATCACCGGGATCAACAAAAGAAAACAAATTGCAAACGCCTCAAAGTATTCCTGTACTTTTTATTGTCGTTTTACTGCTGTTGGGGCAGGTGCTTCTGTCAAAAGCAGTCGTAAAAACGAAAGTGACGACCTCCACGTAAGACGTAAACGTAAGACGTAAAATCCAACTTGCTCCGTCGAATAACTCAACTCTTAATTTTTAAAAAAGCAACTAGCCCTAATACCAGAGCAATAAAGTTGATTTAGAGCAGCAACGAACGCCAGGGGCTCCCTCCCTCTATAAACTTCACCCTCTGTTGAACATATGTGGGCACAAGCATCCACTTTGCTCTAATGGCGGTAATAGTTTTAGTAGTTCTAGAGTGCAGGGCCTGACTGGGACGTTGCTAACAATGGTTTGTATTTCTGGTATCGATTTGAGAACAGCGAAATAGAGCAGTCGAATAAATTTTAACTAATTTAATCTGTGTAATGTTTCTATCAAATTATCAATATCGACAGAAAAGAAAGGGCCTAGCCGGGTAAGATGATGAAAAGTGCCCCCAACTCGATTCGAATTCCATACTAGGTCACCGTTTAGCATATATAGTGAAACTAACTTTCTGAAATTTTTAGCCCCCTAGGTGGTCATGTGACCCACCTAGAGCCTAATTAGGCTTTTTAAGTTTTTATTTTTTATCTCAGCCGCATCGAGAACTAGCGAAAAACTTTAAATAAAAAAGTTGTAAGTTTAAAAAGTTCTGTCCGAAAAATTTTTTTTTTTATTTTTGGCGGGAAATTTAAATTTTAGAACGATTTTAAAATTTTAAATGAGTATAAAAAAATAACTAAGATATTCGTTTTCACGAAAAAAATATATAACGTGTATTTTTGCATAATATTTCACCCTGAATTTTTTCAAATTTTTAAAATAGGTGAAACGCACCTTTAAAAATAAAAAAACCGCATTTTTTCGGTTTTTTTCGTTTTTTGATACAATTTTTCAAAAAAGGTTATACCGTCACTAGAATAGGTAAAACACTGAAAAATAATTGGGTTTTGCTTAATAAAAATTTTTTGTAATCCCATCCATTTTCAATATACAGGGCGTTGAAGAAAACAAAATTTTACACATTTTTTATGATTTTGCCGAAACTACTGGCAACTTGTAATAAAATTTGGCGATTTTTAAGAGGTAGTTGTTGTGCATTTTTTGACATACAATTAAGAATTTTATATTTATCATTGGCGCGTATACGGGTAATAGTCTGAACTTTTTAAAGAAAAAAGATAGTACGCCACTGACATAATTCAAATTAACAATCCTTTTTGAATTCCTCGTTTAATTTGTGACAAAAAATCTATCTTCCTATTTTTTCATACGACGCGCCATTATTATTCAAAAAATAAAACATCTTAACCCTTACAAAGTATTCGAACTTCTATTAGTAGTTTCTACATCTACATACGTAAACTCGTACGTCCACAAACCATACATACTCATAGACGTTTCACGTAAATTGTCAAGGTCAAGACAGCAAATTAGTTACCATTCCAATCAAGAGATGTCGCTGTCAGTCAATTCTCTTGTCATATTTAACAACTGACAGTTGACAATTAAATTAATTTTTATTTACTTTTTATTTTACAGTTTGTGGCTTAATTATTTTATTATAGTGGTGTTACGTTTTTAATTAGATTTAATCACAATTTTAATCAAGTGTATTAACCTCCTCTCCATTTTTATGAGTAGAATTTTTAGTTTACATTGATCATCCCGTGTTGTGTTTCTCCACATTAAAAAAAACAATATAATAGATCTGAAACAGTTTATTCCAATAGGCAAGTGTGTCATCAACATTTCGGACCTATATATTTTTGGAAGTTTGTAAAAGATTATAAGGTATTTATCTAACTAAACAATCATCCTACAAGATTCTTTCAAAAATTTTCATTTAAGTCGATACACATCAGTGCTTTCACGTGACACATAGCAGTAGTGTTTAGCATTTTGAAAACAAATTAAGTTTTCAGTAAAATATGGAATAAAACATTGAACTGTCTTTCTGTTGTTTTAATTTCCTGCGAAATTTCATCAAAAATCCCGCAAAATGTATAATTTGAAATGCTCACGTAACTAAAATTTGTCATTTTAGTTCCCATTCCAATCAAGAGATGGCGTTAATTCGATCCGAAAGATTAACATGGTCGTGAAACGTCTATAAGTATGTATGGTTTGTGCGTACGTCCATTAAAAAACTAATTCGAATACTTTGGAAGCGTTAAGATATATAATTTTTTGCAGCAAAACGGCGCCTCGTATGAAAAAATGATAAGATAGTTTTTTTATCGCAAATTGAATGAGGAATTTAAAAATGATTGTTAATTTGAAATATGTCAGTGGCGTACTATCTTTTTTTCTTTGAAAAGTTCAGACCATTACCCCTAAGCGCGCCAATGATGAATATCAAATCCTTAATTGTATGTCAAAACATGCACAATAACTACCTCTTAAAACCCGCCAAGTTTTATTACAATGTTGCCAGTAGGTTCGGCAAAATCGTAAAAAATGTGTAAAATTTTGTTTTCTTCAACGCCCTGTATCTCGAAAATGGATGGTGTTACAAAAAATTTTTAATAAACAAACCCAATTCTTTTTCAATTTTTTACCTCTTCCAGTGACGGTGTTACCTTTTTTAAAAAATGTGTATAAAATTGTATCAAAAAACGAAAAAAAAAAAATACCGAAAAAATGCGGTTTTTTATTTTTGAAGGTGCGTTTCACCAATTTTAAAAATTTGAAAAAATTCAGGGTGAAATATTATGCAAAAATACACGTTATATATTTTTTTCGTGAAAACGAATGTCTTAGTTATTTTTTTATACTCATTTAAAATTTTAAAATCGTTCTAAAATTTAAATTTCCCGCCAAAAATTAAAAAAAAAAATTTTTCGCACAGAACTTTTTAAATCTTACAAATTTTTTATTTAAAGTTTTTCGCTAGTTCTCGATGCGGCTGAGATAAAAAATAAAAACATAAAAAGCCTAATTAGGCTCTAGGTGGGTCACATGACCACCTAGGGGGCTAAAAATTTCAGAAAGTAAGTTTCACTATATATGCTAAACGGTGACCTATATGGAATTCGAATCGAGTTGGGGGCACTTTTCATCATCTTACCCGGCTAGGCCCTTTGTAATCAAAAAAATTCGCTGGACAAAATAATACTGAAAACTCTGCTCTATCTCTATGGACTATAGCTCAATATCTGCAAGTTTGGGAACGAGTTTATATTTTTGATTTTTCAAGTACGGAGGACAAGATCTAACTAAACAACTATTAAAACTAATACAACAAATAATAGAACAAAACAGAATAGCACAAAGAATAGAGATCAAGCATCCTAATACCTCTCTTCAAAAAAAGGAGACAAATCGGACCCGGAGAATTACAGAGGAAGTAATTATCATTAAAGGACGTTATCCATTTGTTATCTAGGAATAATTAAAACGATCGAAAACATCTACCAGAACAACACAATAAAAGTAAAAGTGGACGATGAATTAACTGACCCAATTGAAGCCGGCAATGGGATAAGACAGGGGTATTCCTTGAGTCCTTTATTGTTCAACCTGATCATTGACGAAATAATAAAAAAAGTAAGAACTAAAAAAGGATATCAAATGGGAGAAACACATCTTAAAATAATCTGCTATGCGGACGATGCAATACTAATCTCTCAAAGTGAAGATGATTTACAACTTATGCTGCACCAATTCAACATAATCGCTAGAAAATTTAACATGTTAATTTCCTCACAAAAGACAAAATGCATGGTTATAACAGCAGATCCAATAAGATGTAAATTGGAGCTGGAAGGTCATATAATAGAACACGTGATGGGGTTTAAATACCTAGGCATAACACTATCTAGCTACGGAAGGCTCGAAACAGAAGTGGAAGTTCAAGTGAATAGAGCAACCAGAGCCGCAAGTTGCCTGAATGACACAAAATGGAGAAATAAAAATATCGGAAAAGAAATCAAAGGCAGAATTTACAAAACAATCATCAGACCAATAATGACATACGCGGCAGAAACACGACCCGATACAGAGAGGACAAAAATATTGCTCGAAACAGCGGAGATGAAAACCCTTCGAAAAATCGATGGTAAGACTCTATGGGACAGAGCTAGAAGTACAGATATACGACGGAGATGCAAGGTGGATAACATTAATAACTGGGTAAGAAACAGAAGAATAGAATGGAATGACCACATCAGCCGAATGACAAAAAATAGGGTAGTCAGGACAGCGAGAGACGGTTCCCCAATAGGAAGACCACGAAAACGATGGAACGACAACTTACTAGAGGCACATTGAAAAAACAGACAGAGTCATGTCTATACAAAAAGAAGAAGAAGATTTGTCAAGCGAAATTTTTTGCAGAAATCCATTTTTTGCTGGAATCATTTCAAGATGTACCCTCTATTAATAATCACGATATGCACTAGTAGCAAACCTTATGGTTCATTTTTTAACACAATGAAAGATATCGCAAATGTTTGCTTTTTGTGAACATATTCTTGCCTATAATTCAAGAGATATTGCTCCTACGGAAAAAATTATAGAAGGTAACTCTTTTTAATTTTAGATAATATATGACTAGCTAGAAATTGAAATTTTAATGTTTATTGTTTAAAAAATAGTTATAACTGGGAAAAAGTGCAAAAAGTTTCTCTTTTAAATTTTGTCCACCCCTCAACTTACAGCCTTCATATATCAAGCCACTATACAAGCAGCAATAGATAAAACAGACTGCACCAAGATGCTGGGGGTCCTTTTAGACAGTAATTGTAAATGGTCAAACCACATTTCTAATTTGAAATCCAGATTAAGTAGCGCATGTTATGCATTGAGAATTCTTTCACGTCTCTTTAATACATCAATATTAAAAACAGTATACTTTGCCCATTTTTACTCAATAGCCAAATATGGCATTGAAGTCTGGGGTTGTACCTCTGAATTAGAGCAGATATTCGTACTTCAGAAAAGAGCTATTAGGATAATGTATAAAATTAAATTTAGAGATTCCTGTAGAGACATCTTTAGACAAAACAATATTCTTACAATTCCTGGTCTGTATATATTTTCGTGTATAATGTTTACATTGCAAAATTTATGAATTTAATAAATTTAAATTTAACCATGTTTATTCAACAATATTTAGAGACAATCACTTTATGCTTCCACAACATCGTTCTGTTTCGTTGGAAGGTAAATAGCACACATTATGCAGCCATAAGTTTCTTTAACAAATTGCCAATAGATATACGAATGAACTTACATCAGCCAAAAATTCAGAGGAGTGTACATCAATACATTTGTGAGCTAGAGCCATATTCTAAAAATAACTTTTAGGTATGTTTTATCGTATTTATTAATTTATATACTTTTAAGATGTATGTCTGTAACTTTGACTTGTCTCATACATGTACTTTGTATAATGTCGCATGTGATCAATAAATTTGACTTGACTTGACACATTCCGAATAGAAAAAGTATTGTACGTCGTTTTTTGCATAATTTTGCAATCCAGTATCCGCAAAAAAGTTTTTTTAAAAATGTATGCTTGGCCCAAAATAAGCACTTTAAATAGTTGAAAAAGATTTACATATGGGCCATGTTAAACAAAAAGCAACCAACCCTCAATTTGTAAATTAAGAGAAAATTAACTTTTTATGTTTTTCTAAATATTTAATTTTCCGTCGTATTTTTTTAAATGATAACTTCTCTAATCAATAGTTTAATTTTAGAGCAATTTTATCATAGTATTATCAAAATTATCCTAATAAATGTTTACAAAAAAAATAGCCATATTGAGGGTTGGTTTCTATTTGCTGTTGGAAATATATCTAATAAAATGCAATCTGCAAAATCCAACCAACCCACAAAATCCATGAATAAAACCGAATAATTTCAGTCAACTCAGTAATTCCATACAATAGAATTTCTACTATTAAACATAATATCAATACAAATAAAAAATATGCGATAATCAGTCAAAACAACAAACCATAATATTTAAAAAGTAAGATAAACATAGCCTTAATCCTAAAACTTACCATTTTCTGCAATTTCGCGAGCCGCTTTAATTATTTTAACAGTTCTTGATTTAAACATATTTTTCGCATTAAAGATTCAAAGATTTCTTCATAATATAATAGATATAACACAATAAATATTTTAATATTTAAGCACGAACTAATATTGGTCAGTACCTACACGTAAAAACAAAAAGATGCAACATTCCAGGAACCGTAATCGGCATAACAATATCAACCCACTTGGCTGGTACTTTTCGACAGTGCAATGTAATAATATGTTCAGTCACACGAACAATCCAAGTGGGTTGGTTTATGGTCTTATGCGAAATCTTAAATGAACTATTATTAAACAGAAATAATTTGGAGTAGTATTTTTCATGGTTTAATATTTAGAATAGCTTGGTTGCTTTTTACACAAGGTAGAATACACATTTTTAAATCGATATGTGACATTATCTTGTTTTCCTCAAAAATGTGGGTTGGTTGCTTTTTGCATAACAAGGCCCATATACAGAAGAGCTGAATATTTCAAGCGCATTTTGAAAAATTGAAATCGGTCAACTAGGAGAGCCTACGGAATTTTTTAAAAGTAGAAACACAATGTTTTAACTTATGAATAAATAAAATATCTTTTAACAATTTTATAATAATTATTAAATTTTAAAATGTATTTTTATTTGAAATTAACTAATATTTTTTTAATAGTTGTTGTATTAGAAATATAAGATAACAAATAAAAGATAAAAACTATTTTTATTTTAACCGAACCGAATTATTACAATAATATATACAAAGAAATTAAGA
Source organism: Diabrotica virgifera virgifera (assembly GCF_917563875.1). Lineage (NCBI taxonomy): Eukaryota > Metazoa > Arthropoda > Insecta > Coleoptera > Chrysomelidae > Diabrotica > Diabrotica virgifera. Next base: position 224,208,281 of record NC_065451.1, on the reverse strand, counting down.
GATGTGTTTCCTTTACAAAATATTCTAACAGACTGAATACCAAAAACAGAACTAACACTGTTCTCACATTCATATGTAACATGACACTTGTATGCAATTTTAGGCAAGAGTGTATCGAATTAATCGTTCGGAGAAGTCGGAGGCGGGTCCTTGAAGACTGCGTATATTTATTTAAGCAAAGCTAACAAAAATAATAATTTATAGTTGAATATTACATTCCAACATTTTCTACTTTAAATAGTCGAAAAAGATATGGAATCTGGTGGAATCTCCAGGTATTATAGATGAAGAAGGGAAAAGAGAAGAAGAAACTATACATATCCAAATCGACGATGATGGAGACATCTAGATACAAAATGAAGATACCGTACATCAAAGTTTGTCCGACTAGACACCGTTAAGCTATTAACAAATTTTCAGCTTGCTATTAATCAACTTTTTTTGGTGTACGCGGGATCCAGGCCTACAAAGGAAAATCGGTAAAATATACCTATTAGGGCGTCAACTCAACAATTTCAACAAGACTACCAATGCCAAGGCCAAAATTGATTGTAAAATCGAGCAGAAGCAACATAAAAGGTGACACGACAACGGCATTAATTTATTGGTCATAAATAGTGACCTTGCTCACGAGACCAGAGACGTATGCGTATATTTGTGTGTGTCCGTGTGTGTACGTATTTATACGTGTGTGTGCTTGTGCCACATGTTCAAGGGCGCATTCTCGACTTTCTCCATAAGGGGCGTCCGGTCAGTAGAAAGTAAATAACTGAAAATTGCGGTGAAATGTTTAAATTGTACGGTAAGTTCAATAAGGGCGTGTTTACTGCAATGAGGACATAATTGTACATACTTATTTGTGGTCATTAGCGACCGCGGTGTATGTTTAATGATTCATTCCAGATTGTTGGAATTTCGTGACGGATTATAAAATAAAACAGGGTGTTGTATGAAGCAGTGGCGGATCTAGGCATTTGCTTTGGGAGGTGGACTTGTATTGGAGAAGGAACTTCCAATGAAAAACCAACCAAAGGACATACAAAAAATAAACGCAAACCAGTCCAAGCTACGTACATAAAATAATGTGCATTAAGTTTGCTTAATATTCCTAATAGTCCTGTCGCCAGTGGGGGTACAACGGCCTCTTTAATTCAGATGGACTTATCCAAGTTTTTTGAAGTTATACTTCTTTACCGGCGATAGAGGGTGAATTTTTATATGTTAAAACCTATCAGCCCGGCGCATGCGCATTATAACTTTGTTCTGATTGGATGTTCAAATGACATGTCAAAAATTATCCGATATGGCAGCTGTAGGACAGCTGTGGTTTGGAGGTAAAGATAAAGGTAAACAAATGTATAATATATTAGTTTTATTGTTGTGAGGACAGAAACAAAAAAGTTTATAATATTGTAGTGACTTTTAAATAGTTTTTAAAAGCAACAGGTACGTAATAATTGTTAATGTATCATGGGTATAAACCTACCTATTTGATCTGCCAAAATACATAGTATGTAATACTTTTATTTATATAATTTGATTACCATCAAAATTTCTATCAATATTCACCCAATATATTGTTTTCTTACTCTATGTTTTGTTATATTTTTTCAATTCTAAATCATTTTAATTCAAAATTAAAATAATTTGATCAATTTTCAAAATATCAAAATAACACAAGTTTAATCCGTTTAGTTAGTCGATCTTCGTAAATAATGACACATAGTGTCCGTGGCTAAGCGTTTCAAGCGAATGAATTCCAATACCAACCGCGCTTATCAGCGCTGGTTCGAGTCCCAACAGAAACTTTCTTTTTTGTTTTTTTTTAATACATTTTATGATTGTAAGTATATTTATTATATAATTGTATTTTCAGAAAATACGTATTTAGTTAAAAAAATTTTCGACAATTAATGTTCAGACATCATTTGTGGCTTGTTTAATGTGTTTGTGTGTGTTTTTTTCTTTTATTATTTTAATTTTTGGCACTGTTCTAATAAAAATGTTTGAGAAGTAGTACGTATAAATTAGTTTAATATTTAAACAAAATATAAATAAAAAGTATATTAATTTCGTTTAAATCATATAATAGAAGTATAAGTTCTTACGTGCGTACAAAGTACACACACATTCTTTTTTTTATGTATTTTGACCCATAGAACACGATTTTTTTGGGTAACAGTCAATCCGGATGTCGATAAGATTGTTATAAACAAAGAACTTAAGGAATCACATAACAGCTATTTTTCGCAAAACAAAACATTGTTTTGTATTTTTTGGATCATTCTAAGCAAAAAATGTTTTTACAAGTTTTTTCGTAGGGTGCATAGTTTTCGACATAAACGCGGTTGAACTTTCAAAAAATCGAAAAATTGCAATTTTTGAACCCGAATAACTTTTGACTAAAAAATAAAATAGCAATTCTGCTTACCTCATTTGAAAGTTCAAGTCAAATTCTATCGGTTTTGATTACTTTCATTGCTAAAAATTAATTTTTTTATTGTTAAACAAAGCTATAAACACATAGTGATTAAATGATGATTTTAAAGCATTTCCCATTTGAAATCGAACAAGTAGGCGCGCATACAGACAATTTCTACGTAGGTGAATTTTCATTCAAACGCATGCATTGGGCACGGGAAACACTATGTGTTTATGGCTTTGTTTAACAAATAAAAACCTAATTTTTAGCAATGCCAATAATCAAAAACTATAGAATTTGACTTGAACTTTCAAATGCAGTAAGCAGAATTGATATTTTATTTTTTAATCAAAAGTTATTCGGGTTCAAAAATTGCACTTTTTCGATTTTTTGAAAGTTCAACCGCGTTTATCTCTTAAACTATGCATCCTACGAAAAAACTTGAAAGACCATTTTTTGCTGAGAATCACCCAAAAAATACAAAAAAATGTTTTGTTTTGCGAAAAATCGCTGTTATGTAATTCCTGAAGTTCTTTGTTAATAACAATCTTATCGACATCCGGATTGACTGTTACCCAAAAAATTCGTGTTCTACGGGTCAAAATACATAAAAAAACTTGGGTAAGTCCATCTGAATTAAGGAGGCCGTTGTACCCCCCCTGGCGACAGGACTATAACACCGGGTTTATTGTCTGTCTATGGTTTGTTTCGAGTCTGCTAATATATTTTTATGTTTCAACAATTTTTTCTCCATTAGTATCTAAAATACTAATAATGGAGAAAATAATGGCGTGCACAAATATATCGGATGAACAACATCCATTTTAGAAGTGGAAGATTATGTAACGATGCAGTTTTTGTGACAAGGCAAATAGCGGAGAAATCATTAAAATATAATAAGCCAGCCTTTTTCTATTTCATAGACCTAGAGAAGGCGTTTGATAGAGTACAATTAAAAGATGTGATCCCCTACTATATGATAAAAATTTACCACTGAAAATCATAAAACTGATATTGTTGAAAACATATGTTGTAAGAAATTTAATCAAATAGACATGAAAGTCAATGGAATAATAACCGAACCCATAGAAACACAGAAATCAGGCAAGGATATTCACTAAGTCCTCTAATACAACATAATGTTGGATGCAGTAATAAAGCAAGTGAAGAAAAAAAGAGGGTACAAAGTGGTACAAAAGACGGTAGAGAGATAAAAATACTCTGTTATGCTGATGACACCGTGTTAGTAATAGAGTGCGAAGACGACCTACAAAGATTACTGCAAAGCTTAGTATGTAATAGTTAAAGAACCAATAAAATGCAGATTGGAGTTAGACAATCAAATTATACAATAAGTAATGACTTTCAAATACCTGGTAATTAATCTATCAGCCGACAACAATATCGAAGAAGAGGTAAAAGACCAAATAGTCAAAGCCAGTAGAACGGCCGGATGCCTAACCGACACAATTTGGAAAAACAAACAGTGGAAACAAAGACCCGAATATATAAGGCAGTTATTAGGCCAATTATGGCATACACGGCCGAAATAAGACCAACACTACGGCAGATACAAGCAAAACACAAAGACTCTGGAGACCGACGAAATGAAGATCTTCAGGAGAAGATATTCATTGCCACTTCCATTTTAGAATCAAAGTTGACATGGCAGAAGTTCAAGAGTTGCCAATTGACAAATATATTTTGTCGCTTGGATATTGGCATAAGACACCATATAAAATTTATATATGACTGTGATTAAGTTAGTTGCTACCTTTAAATGTGGGGAAAAAGATAGGAACAGAATATTTAGAATAAAAGAATTGGGCGATAACTGTTTTTAACATTGAACCAAATATTTTTTGAATGCAAGAAGCATAAACACCTAACCAATCACCTAATTAAAAGAATTATAGACCAGAACATCCCACTCCCTGTAAATGTTCTCTTTATTCTGTCACTGAATAAAAAGAACATTTTTGACTGTTCTGTATCTTTCTTGTCGGATAGTAAAATATTATTGTAATTAGTTATAGGTATTTGTGAAATATGTTTAAAAAATATTAAAAAAAAATAATAAAAAAATGAAACAAAAAAAATTAAAAAAAAAATTATTAAATTAAAAAAATCTACTATCTAAAATAATCTAATTAAAAAAAATACAAAAATATATAAAAAAAAATTAAAAATTAAAAAAAAATCACTAAGAGGACTTATACCTCCGAGGGGTTGAACCGGGTTGACACCTTATCGTAGTGACAAAAAAAACAAAACAAAAAAAAATACAAAAAGAATGCATTTATTTTAAATAATTAACATTAATATTTTTATTTGTAAAATGTATACACTATGTTTTTTTGATAAACATTAAGTATAATATATTTATAATGTTTATTAACATAGTATGTACATTAGCTGTAATGAGTAGAACTGTTTTTAGAAGAAAAGTAGTAAAACAAAACAGAAAGGTAACAAATGAATAAAACCAATAGACACTGGAATAGAATAATTATTTAAATACAATTAACAAACATGTAACGTATATAACGATACCAGATGTCTCAGAAGAGAGAAAGCCTTGCTCGACAGAGAACTATGATAAGAACTGAGTAATGAGTATTTTCTCGATGAATGAAATATCTGAAAAACAAAAACAACCTTTAGAGCCGTAGATAACCTTTAGAGTTATTGTATCCATTATTTCAGTTTCCATTTTCTGCCCGTTAACTTTACGAGCTTTTGCTTCTAGCTCCCTAAACATTTTATTTACGACCTTCCATCTTAAATAGCCGTCGCATTACGACCGAACAATATTACAGTCTATCGGTCGCATAGTCGCATGACAAACCTCACTTTGGTCACAGACGAACCTTCTTTGTGGCCAGTAATTTTCAAAAATAACTTCAAAAGCATTCCCGGGAAAGGAATGGCGCGTGTCTTCGCGACGTTCCATTGAAAGATAACCACGAACGTAGAAGCAGATCGGCCTCAAGGGAATCGATTCCCCCAAAGCTTTAAGTCGTGATCTAATCGAATAAAGAACGGATGAAAATGTCTTTGTTTCACGCGACTGAAACGCCATGCTGTAAATGGGAATGTGATTTGAGTTGATTCAAATTCTATTAACTCAAAAGATAAACAACTGTCGTATCTACAGGTTTCAGTATTTCTTTATTGTTTTATTATTAGTTGTTGCAGCTTCAAAGTTTTTATAAAAATATGAAATAAATATTAAACAAAACGTATTTCTACGTCGTACTTATTACCTCATCAAATTGCAAGTAATACGAATCGCATTAGAAGGGCGCATCACAATTGCTTAAGAAAAACAACATTGGCGCTCTTACCTATAGTTCTGGCGCTGATAGGGGCCCCTACCTAAATAATCGGTGAGCATTCACCCTGAGATGCTGTATCGACGATTTCAACTCGTCACTTTTGTTCCTGGTCTGTTGCGAGACAGTTATCACTTTGCTGCGCGGTAGTAGCCGCTACTGCTATCAACATCCTACACCCCACGTGGAAATCAATGTTTGAGTAAAGTTTGGTCACATACGAGCCTCCTTTGTGGCCTCCGCATTTCAAAGGCCTCCAAACGGTTAATGGTGGATATTTTTAATGTCCATGCTTCGACACCATACAAGAGGACTGACCAAATGTAACATTTAATCATGCGCTTTCAAAGTTGAAGTTGCAAGTTATCATTACAGAAGAATGACCTCATTTTTAAAAATGTCGTGCGTGCTATCTCGATTCTACATTTGATCTCTTTATCTGGATCTAGTTGTTCACTAATATGGCAACCAAGATATTTAAAAGTGGTTACTCTTTGAATTATATGACCATCAACATATAACCGTGAATCTTGATGGGCCAAACGGCTAAATACCATGTATTTTGTTTTTGAACCGTTTATGTTTAGGCCAAACTCTTTTCCCACCGTGTCAATGACATTTAAAAGGTGTTGTAATCAATTCATATCATCACTTAAAATAACTGTATCGTCTGCATATCTGATCGTATTTATCAGAATTCCATTAACTTTCACACCCCATTCCAAATTATGCAGCGCTTCATTAAATATTATATCTGAATATAGATTAAATAACAGTGGGGACAGTATACAACCCTCTCTGACACCTCTTTGTATTTTGCATTTTTCTGTTGATTTTTCATTTATGCAAGTTGTCGCTGTTTGACGCCAGTATAATTTTTCTATGATTCGTACATCTTGACTATCAACTCCTTTATCCTTTAATATTTTAATTAATTTGTGATGTTGTACTCGATCAAAGGCTTTTTCATAGTCAATAAATACAGTAAAGACGTCTTTCCTTTGATCTCGGCATTTCTGCAATAATACATTTAGTGCAAAGAGTGCGTCCCGGGTTCCCAGTCCATATCTGAAGCCAAATTGTGTTTCATCATGGTCTTTTTCACATTTATCTCTGATTCTACTGTGGATGATACGTAGTAAGATTTTCAAAGTGTGGCTCATATGGCTTATCATTCTATAATCGCTACAGTTTTTCGGACGTTGTTTTTTTGGTAGGGTTATGAATTCGAACTTTAACCAATCGTCAGGGTTATCACCTTATTATAGCTGCTGCCATGTATTTATTACCTTTAGAAAAATTTTCAATAAATAGCTTGGCTTTATAAATGGGTATAATGACAGATTTTGACTCCTTCTGTGAATATGGGCAATTACAAAAATCTGGGAACACCTGAGAGTATGCAGACTTGGTCCATCACAGTTCATTCTCGATGATCTATGTCTTGCAAATACAAAGGCAGTAGACGTAGTCCGATACTGGGCAGAAAAAATGTTGTAGACTCTAAAAAGTAAAGTAAGCCGCCAAAAGAGATGTGCCTTCGTTAAACAAGGAATTGGACAAGCTGAAAGCTAGTGTACGTAGAGCCTTTGACAAGCCTAAAAGCTCATGTAATTGGCAGGACTAAGGTTCTAACAAACTCTAACAATGAATAAAAGGTCTAAAAGGAGGACATGGAGGCTGTTTTGAGAAGGGATCATCAATTTAGCTTAAGCCTTCAAAAATGACGGCAGAATTGTTTACACACCCTGAAAATTCAATCTATGTATGTATTTTGTAATAGTAAATAGTATGATACGAGCTATAGCGACACGCTTCATTTATTATTTTTTTAATTGCTAATTTTAAATATTAACTTTCTTTCTAAACGAAAATAATATGGGTCATTTAAAATTCACATGTGTTTCGCTCCTAAAATACAAAACCAGATTGTATAAAATTAATGTTTTTTTCTGGGAAACAAATTCCCCATTAAATAGTTACCTTATCAGACCTTATCTGAATAAATCACTTTTTAAATGCATTCGAAGACGCTTCTTAAAACTACATAAGTGTTTTCAGCTTTTAAAACACCAGATAAAGGGCCAGCCTCTTTATGTCGATAAATTAGTCTTCAACGTAAAACCACTGACATGTGTTTTTAGTCAGCCACATCAGTCGATACACAACCCCGGCAGGCATCGGTCGGTCATACAACCCTCACTGGGCCCAAACAATAACAAACCCTCTTACGAGATATAAGCACGCCTTTTTAACCAAAAATAAATAAATATATTACTGTTAGTTGTTTTACACTTATTTTAATTTAAGTTAATTGTTTCCGTTAACCACCAACGGAACAGAGCTATAATCTAGTATAGTAAAAAAGAGTTTAAAAATGCTTGAACCTGTATACTCGTTTCAGATCAAGAACTTACTACACCTGTCCTCGTATTACAAATGAACTCAACTATTTCAGAAAACATTTTTGCACAATAAAATCCACAGGGAGTTAAACTCCATTTTTAGATTAAAACCATTAAAGAAATCGTAATCGAACAATCTATTTTAGTATTCGTTTCACTAGCTTGAATGGATATGTACAGCTTCTGTCAACTGAATATAGTTCATGTCCCCTCAGTCAGCAAATCACTGACCTATCTCTATACTTTGCATTCATTGTCCACTTACAGCTTAGTGACATTTAAAAATACTTTTATGTCTTTTATCGAAGGAATTTATTAATAATTAAGTGTAAATATAGAATATTATTGATTATTAATTGAAAGGAACCGCTAAAGATGATCAGGAAGTTACACAAGGGCATAAGAATACTTATATAAGGGTTATCGGTTCCGTGAACTGGAGTGGAGAAGATAAAATAATAAAAATACTAATTCATCAATTTAATGGAAAACGTTTCGTATTTCAATCCATACACATTATCAGTTCTAATGTACATTTAAAATTTTTGAAGTTATACTTCTTTAGGCGCGTTGAGAGTAAATTTATATGTGCGCGAATTCATCAAAAGTCTTGGTCCTGGACGCAGCTTAAACGTTATTCGTCCTCTGATTGGGTAATTACAATGACCTGTTAACAATTGTTCAATATGTCGGTTATTTTATTAATACGTCACTGATTATGGGTAAACAAATTGTGTGTATATTAGTTTTTATTGTTGTAAGGACATACACAAAAAGCAAGTTTATAATTGTAGTGACTTTTTAAATAGTTTTTAAAAGCAACAGGTACGTAATTATTGTAAATGTTTCAGTATTTCAATAAAAAATTACATACTTATTTGGAAAATATACCTACCTAGCTAAGTAGTAGGTAATGCTTTGATTTACATAATTTGATTACCAACAAAATATCTACCAATCTTCATCTAATATATTGCTTTTTTAGTCTATATTTTGTTGTATTTTATTATTTTAATTAAACAAGAATCAAACTTATTTGATGAAACTAAGAGAATAAGCAACTGTCAAAAAAGTTTAAAACGTTTAGTTGCTATATCTTCCCACATCATTCATATGCCTCGATAGCTAAATTCTGCGTGCGGTGAGTTCAAAATCTAACAACCTGATAGACGCAGGTTCAATCCCCAATGCAAATTTTTATTTCTTTATACATTTTATGATTGTTGTAAGTATATTTATTATATTTTTTTTTCAGAAAATAGGTATTTAGTTAAAATTTTTGTCAACAATTATTGTTTAGAAATCATTTCTTTGTTTCATTTTTCAATGTGTTTGCGTGTGTTTTATTCTTTTATTTTTTTAATTTTTGGTATTGTTTTAATAAAAATTTTTGGAAAGTAGTAAGTATTAAAATTAGTTTAATATTTAAATAAAATATAAATAAACTGTTTAAAGTATATTGATTTCGTTGAAATCATAAAATAGAAGTATAACTTCTTACGTGCGTACAAAGTACACACACACATTCTTTTTTAGATATAAATATACCGAAGAATACTGATGAACTCAAGGGTACATAGAATGACCAACGTAGAGATAATGAGACGTATACATAAGGAAAGAGAAGAACTTAAAAAAATTAAGAGAATAAAAGTGAGATATATATGAGACATGTGATGAGAGGAAATAAATATCTAATACTCCAGGTCATTATGCAAGGAAAAATCCATGGAAAAAGTGAAGTCCTTGTTCTTGAGTGAAGAACCTTAGGGAATGGTTTGGATAGTAACAACGAATTATTTAGAGCCGCAGTTTCAAAAGTAAAAATCGCTCTGGTAGAACATAGAAATCGAGAGAAAAACAATGTAAAAACTTATTATTGAGAATATTCCCGTAAAGTAAACCGCCTCAACTGATGCAAAGGATGGGGGAGGGCCCAATCTAGAAGTATCGTGAGTCACGTTCACACTCCATTGTTCATGTTCACGCCCGAAAAATTATCTTGCGCTCACGTGGTCACAACTAATTATATTGGGGATTTAGCTTAGTTATAGTGATGGTGATGGTTAGGTAAGTTAGAAAGTTAGAGAAGCAGCTGGTCTTTATCATAAGAAAACTCCATATACTATAACCGATTCGTCGGGAAAAATGATAATAGACGAACACGAAATTCGAACTACCTGGTATAATTATATAAATGAACTGTATAATGATGATAGACCCGAAGAACTGGAGACTTTAGATGAAGGTGAAGGACCAGAAATACTAAAATCAGAAATTCTACATGCTATAAAATTGGCAAAAAACAAGAAAGCAGTTGGTCCTGACAACATACCTACAGACATGTTAAAGCGCATAAATGAAGAAAACATTGGAATACTGGTCAAACTTTTCAATGTTTATTCGACTGGTGATATCCCTGAAGATTGGTTAAAGTCCGAATTCATAACCCTACCAAAAAAACAACGTCCGAAAAACTGTAGCGATTATAGAATGATAAGCCTTATGAGCCACACTTTGAAAATCTTTCTACGTATCATCCACAATAGAATCAGAGATAAATGTGAAGAAGACCAGGATGAAACACAATTTGGCTTCAGAAATGGACTGGGAACTCGGGACGCACTCTTTGCACTAAATGTATTGTTGCAGAAATGCCGAGATCAAAGGAAATACGTCTTTGCTGTATTTATTGGCTATGAGAAGGCCTTTGATCGAGTACAACATCACAAATTAATTAAAAGATTAAAGGAAAAAGGAGTTGATAGTCAAGATGTACGAATCATAGAAAAATTATACTAGCGTCAAACAGCGACAGCTTGCATAAATGAAAAATCAACAAAAATATGCAAAATACAACGAGGTGTCAGACAGGGTTGTATACTGTCCCCACTTTTATTCAATTTACATTCAGATAAAATATGGAATGGATAATTTGGAATGGGGTGTAAAAGTTAATGGAATTCTGATAAATACAATCAGATATGCAGACGATACATTTATTTTAAGTGATGATATGATGGATTACAACACCTTTTAAATGTCATTGACACAGTGGGAAGAGAGTTTGGCCTAAACATAAACTGTTCAAAAACAAAATACATGGTATTTAGCCGTTTGGCCCATCAAGATTTACGGTTATATGTTGATGGTCATATAATTCAAAGAGTACCCAGTTTTAAATATCTTGATTGCCATATTATTACTGAACAACTAGATCCAGATAAAATGTAGAATAGAAATAGCCCGCACGACATTTTTAAAAATGAGGTCATTCTTCTGTAATGATAACTTGCAACTTCAACTTCGAAAGCGCATGATTAAATGTTACATTTGGTCATTCCTCTTGTATGGTGTCGAAGCATGGACATTAAAAATATCCACCATTAATCATTTGGAGGCCTTTGAAATGTGGCTGCACAGACGTACACTGAAAATACCATGGACGGCTATGCTGACAAATGTGGCAGTCCTAAAGAGACCAAATGCTGCCCGCGAGCTGCTTGATAACATCAAATATAGAAAGATGGCCTATTTTGGCACGTAGTAAGGGGAGACCGGTATAATATTCTTCAACTTATTATGATGGGTAAAAGCGAAGGACGCAGAGAAATTGGTAGAAAGCAGGCCTTTTGGTTGAAGAATATCAGGGAGTGGACAGGAATAAAGAAAGCAGAACAACCATTTTAGAATAAAATTTTAAACAAGAATCAAATAGGCTATTTATAAAAACAATAAACAGAATGAGGTCAAATCACGCACTAACCCCAGTATACAAACACAGCATAGGTAACAGTGACAACCCATATTGCGCCTGTGGTGGAATGGGAGATCTACAGCACCTCATATTGGAGTGTGGACAGTACAGACAAAATATTAAAGTGATGTATGAAAAGTTAATTGATCTAAATTGTCCTTTACCTGTCAATTTAAACGAAATTCTTTTTCCAAAAAATAAGCAGACGTTAAATTGTCTTTACGAATATGTAACGTCCTGTAAATTTAAATTTTAAATAGGCTTAGATAATAAAATTAAAAATTGTAAAAATATCACACAAAATTGAAAAATGTATCCATTAATATATTATAATTATAACACCCTGTAAATTTAGATAATAAGTAGGCTTAGATATTAACTTAAAATTGTTATTGTAATACCATACAAAAAAAAACAAATAGTCTAGCTCAGCGGTTCTCAATCTGTGGTACATGTACCATTGGTGGTACAAATCATTATTTGCGGTGATACACAAAACGCAAAAACAGCCAAAATCAGCACCACTATTATATGTAGTTAATTAGATTACTTAGCGACATCGACATAAGCATTTCAGTCAGGTGGTACCAAAAATAATAAAAATAATTTTGTGGTACATGACTCAAAAAGATTGAGAACCACTAGTCTAGCTAATTGGCTAGTCAAAGCCATTAATAAAAAAAAAACCATTTTAGAATAGCTCGAGACAGAGACAGTTTCGCCATGTTAATCGCTAACGTCAAGGTGACTTGATAGGGTACGTTAAGAAGAAGATGGTTAGGCAATAGAACCTGATAAAATACCTGTATAGGAAGGGGTTGATGTGTTGTTGCAAATAATCTGGAAAATATACGAGGAAGAAAGGATGCCCAACGCATGGAGGAGAGTGTGACGATATCACTGTAAAAGGGGACATTCAGGACTGAACTGTAGAGGGATAAAGTTAATGTCACACACGATGAAAATTTGGAAGAGAACTGTAGGGCGAAGGTTATTTTTTTACTGGTTTTTGCCGAGTAAAGCAACAAAACTAAATTATTGTTCATATTTCTTGATATATTGTTATTATATGTGTAAATTCATGCCAACTTAGAGGTAAGCATAGAATTGCTGCTGCCTGCTTTATAGTTCTGGATGATTTTTATTTAAAGTATATTATTTCCCGTAAATTTCTTGTCAAAAACCGTGCAAGACTTTCTGTCGCTATGAATTGAATAGTCTTTCATTGAAAACCTTGACCACTTATATGTTTTTCATAATTCACAATCTCTGTGCCGCTTACAAAAACTCAACTGGCGTTAAATCATATTCAACCATTGCCAAAAGGTCTATTTTGTCCTGTTTTTTTGTTCTCTCCTCGTTTGAATTCCAAATCCCGACTCAAAACACGCAAAATGAACAAAAGCGACTGGATATCTTTACAATCGCGTATATCTGGCTCGCCCTTTAGTCTGATGTGAGAGCCAAGTGATAGGATTAACAGGCCAGGGTCAATGCAGCAGATTTTGGTCCTTGTAACGCGTAATCCTGAAAGAGATTTAGCAGATGACCTTGCGACGATATTGCGTTCATTTATTTAGAGAATTGGGGCAGAAAATTCCGTAAATATTTATAAACATGATGAATTGTGTTTGCGGTCTAAATTAGAACTGCGAAAGGGGAAAATGTCGACGGGACGATCAATTAGAGACCCTTTGTGGTTTTCTGAAACTTTTTTATTGTGGAATCTCAGTTTAAATTTTTTTTACGGAATTAACAATGAATAAAATATGAACTTTGGAAGATCGTTAACAATTGAATCGGTCATTTTGAAAAGGGGTTATCTCCACTTTTTTGACATTTCCTCTTTTCGTTGAATTTATATTTAATACACATAGAGACGTCTATTCCACATGAAAACGGGTCAAGTTTCAATGTTATTACCATAAGCACAGCATACCCCGCAAACTAGTTCAGTTTGAAAAGGGGCCATCTCCTAGAGATACCCATTTGAGATGACCCGTTTTCAAAATGAATATCATTTTGAATGAATCAATCTGTTCATTTTAAAAACGGGTCATCTCTATTTAAAAAATTGAGGTTTCTAAGTCTTTTAAAATTTAAAAGCATTTTTAAAATATTCATCAGCTTGTATTTAGCCGTTTAATGTGTGTAATAAACAATATTCACATTATAATGACTATTTTTTCTTTTCATACCTGTTCATTTTGAAAACGGGTCATCTCTTTTTAAAAAATTGCGGTTTCTAGGTCTTTTCAAACCTAGAAAAATATTTTTAAATTATTCATCAGCTTGTACAGTGAATATTAAACCAAAAAGTACTTAAAACAATTATTTTCCTAATAGTCTTAAAGATAAAAAGTTTTTGACCTCTCCTGTAAAATTTAAAAAAGTGGAGATAACCCCTTTATAAAATGACTGATTCAATTACATCCGTTAAATTTAACATATTGTGTGTAGGCAAAATATGGATACAATACTCTCTTGTTTTTTTGTTGATTGTTAATATTTATAAAAATGCTATTGCTAATTTTCTTTATATCAAATAGAGGGTGAGTCAAAACGCAAGTACATTATTTTCTCAGTAATTTTAAATAGCACACCCTAATTAATAACTTGCTCTGAAAAATGAAAATATCTCGAAAACTAACAAATTTAGACATAGGGAATATTATACTTCTTCTTCTTCTTCTACGGCACTACAGCCCAAATTGAGCCTTGGCCTCCTTTATTTTTTGCCTCCACCCTTGCCTGTCTGTGGCTGCTCTTCTCCATACACGGACTCCTAAAAGGGCTTGTGCGTCGCTGTTTACTGTGTCTTCCCAGCGCTTTCGTGGCTTCCCAACCGGTCTCTTTCCTTGCATTCTAGCATTCAGTGCTCGTTTTGGTAGCCTATCCTCTCCCATTCTTATCACATGTCCGGCCCATTGCAATCTTTGTAATCTAATGAAGTCTGACAGGGGCGTTTCCTTATAAAGTTGATAAAGCTCGTTGTTGTATCGACTTCTGAAGATTCCGTTTTCCCTCACAGGTCCTAGTATTCTCCTAAGTACTTTCGTTTCGAATGTGTCGAGTTTGTTTTTGGATGTTTCTTTCAGCACCCAGACTTCACTGCCATAGCATGTTATTGGTCGAATTAAGGTTTTTTAGATTCTCATCTTTGTATTTCGGTGGACACTTTTTGACCGAAATATATGGGAGAGGGCAAAATAAGCTCTGTTTGCTTGCGTTATTCTCTTCCTTATTTCTCCATCTTCTGATCCGTCGGCATATATTTCTACTCCCAGGTATGTAAACTTTTCAACCGTTTCAATGTCATCTTCATGTATAATGTTTTCTGGGACTATATTTCTTCTCGTCTGAGTCATTATTTTTGTTTTTTCTGTGTTAATTTCCAGACCTAGCATTTTTGTTTGTGTTTTTAACTCTGCATATGTTTCCTGTGCTCCTGTTGATGTTCTACTCATAATATTAATATCATCAGCATAAGCGGCCAGTTGAACCGTTCGGTTGGTCAGTAGATTTCCTCGTCCAGTTTGCATTTGCCTAACCGCATACTCCAGTGCCAGGTTAAACAATGTTGGGGCCAGCCCATCTCCCTGTTTTAGTCCCTGCGAAATGTTAAAAAAGTCTGTCCGGTGGTTTTGTATTCGTACACATGCCTGAGTTTCATCCATTGTGGCTTTAATGAGTCTTATTAACTTGTGTGGTATTCCCAATTCAGCCAATATAGTATAGTTTGTTCCTTTTGACTGAGTCGTATGCCTGTTTGAAGTCTACAGACACGTTGTGAACATCAGTATCGTGTTCCCATGCTTTGCTCAAGATCTGTTTTACTGTGAATATTTGATCCAGTGTCGATCTTCCCCGTCGGAAGTCCGTCTGATACTCTCCAATAATATTTTCTGCTAGTGGTTGGAGCCGCTGGTTTATAATATACGTGAGGACTTTATATGCTGTACATAGTAGAGAGATTCCACGGTAGTTTTTGCACTAGAGTTTGTCTCCTTTTTTATAGATCGGGCATACTATACTTTTCTTCCAGTCGTCGGGTATTTTCTCTTCTTGCCATACGTCTCTGATGAGCGCGTGGATGTGACTTATATTTGTGATGAGCGTGAGGGAATATTATACAAAAATTTAAGTACGGTAATGGTACTTTTTGATAGTGATATAAAATACAGGGTGTTCCATTTAAAAATTTCTGAGAAAAGAATGTACGGTAATGGTACTTTTTGATAGTGATATAAAATACAGGGTGTTCCATTTAAAAATTTCTGAGAAAAGAATGTACTTGCGTTTTGACTTACCCTGTATTCGATATAAGAAAAATTATCAATATCACCAATTCTTAAAAATGTTCCCAATCAACAAAAAAGAATGTGTGTGTACTTTGTACGCACGTAAGAATGTATACTTCTATTATATGATTTCAACGAAATAAATATACTTTCAACAGGTTATTTGTATTTTATTTAAAGATTAAATTAATTTTTAGTTACTACTTTCCAGAAATTTTTATTAAAACAATAAGAAAAATAAAAAAAAATTGAAAATTCACTGATTCGAACCGGCGACCTCTCGATCTCCGGTCACACGCTCTTCCACTGAGCTATACTCCGTTTGCTTTGACAGGTTACAAGATTTCTCATACATACTGACAAATTTAATAGACCAAGTGAAGTATACAAAAATACTTTAAATTTAATATACTTACTTATATACTTAATAAATATCCACATTCAAATAGCAAATTCTTAACTATAAACGCACGTGTTACTATTAATTCGGATTCTAATAATTTACAGGTCCAAATTGGTCAGTCTGCAAATTCAAATTGTAGGTAGCGTGTTGGTTTTTAAAATACACTTCAGGACGACCCTGTTTAGCTTCCATACGCGTTTGTTTACAGTTGGGAATCTGTAAAATGAATGGACACTGTCGGTGTGCGCATGCGCCAGGGAATGTAAAAATTCACCCTCGTTCCTAAAGAAGTATAACTTCAAAAATATGCCCACAATAAACATATGCACAATATGTTGTGCTTATTTTTATTTATACAGGGAGCTGAATTTGTTACGATTTTCATAGAAAATTGGTTATAACTTTGCAAAAGCCCTATATAACATAACAAACCTTTATATTTTTGTGATGGAGAAGTAAGAGGATTTTGAATATAAAATAAAATATAGGGTGTTCCATTTAAAAAAACATAAGATTGGTCTGCCACTATGTTATCGAACACCCTGTAATATTCTAACTAATTTTGTAATGTGAAGCTCAAAGTTGGCTACAAGTTTTGTTATTAACTTTTAGAGCTATTACTATTGCGGATCTGCTGAGCTTTATCACACTAATCAATCACCCTGAATTTGGATTTAAAATTATTTTTTCTACAACCGTGTTAAAAATGCAATTTTTAACACTCCATACGAGCGTTAAAAATGTTACTTTAAGGCACTAGTGCTTTAAAATTTTTATGACACTGCAGTTCGTATTGACCGTATAGGCAGTTTTGATGTAATGTCAAGAAAAATGTAAAAATGGAATGTCAATCAAGTTCAAGTAAAAGTTTTTGTAGATATTGTCCTGTAATTACGTTTGTAGAAAAAATATTGTATGATATGCGTGTTAAAAAGTACATTTTTAAGGCACTCATGTGAATTGAAGAACTCGCTTCGCTCATTCTGAAAATTTTCACATGCGTGCCTTAAATGTGTACTTTTAACACTTATATCATAAATAACTATTAAGACTAAAAATTTTTTTGGCATTACTTTTTAAACCACAGAAATGTGTGGCAATTATGATTTATATTTATAATAATGTTTAAAAAGTAATGACAAAAAAATTTTTCATCTTAAAATAATTTTAAATTCGATATACTTATTTCCCCGTACAAGTGTGCTGCGCAGTAATGAACGCAACCTGTATCAGTATCCAGATGGCCGGTACGGTGTTCGAGGAAGCATAGAGAATAATATATTAAAGAACCAGTTGTCTTAAAATACTTTTTTTCGGATGTTGCTAGCTCTTGGTCCATTGCTTTCCTTTCCGCCTCATCTTTATCGCCATGTCCACTATCACCGGTCGGTGCTGATTAGCTACACACTTACACTTTTTCACTTTACAGTGTTGGTAAATTACAATCCTTTCTATAACTAGATTATATAGTTCAATAACAACTAAGTGGTGTAAGAAAGAAAGCGGAGGTTTATTTTTTTAGTTAAGTTTTTGTTTTTCCATTTTTTATTCGTCTACGTGTTACTGTGCAACATTATCCCAAAATATATACATAGTTTATTGCTCAAGCCAACGGACTGTAACCCCTACACTAAATCTAACTCTGTGAGGTATCTATACAAACGGTAATCCTAAGAATAATAGCCTATCATAGCACCCATCATTTCACATTTATCTCCTTAAAAACCGAGTCTTTGACACCTCTAAATTTGGTATATTAACCTTTTAACACACCGTGAAAGAAGAAGATATCGAGAGAGCGTCGTAAGTGCGAGAATTTGAAATAAATGGAGCATGAAATGAGAAAGAGAAAAATTAGGGCTGCGAGTTCTTGAAAGGTGATTAACTCTTGGATAAAGTGCGGAAAATGACCTTCTTTGGGGCTAGAAAAGGGCCGTAACAGACGCTCCAGTTTAATTAAATGGGAGTCTTACCATACGTGCAGTAGATTGGTGTTGTCTTGCGTAGAGGAAATTTGATAAGGGTTTTGCTTTAGGAAAATGAAAAGAGAAGATACATTCTCAGCGTGGTATAATACATTTATTTAAAAAAAGGCGGAAAATCACACAATTTATGTAAACATAAAGGACTTTGATACCATTCACAAAGAGACGTAATACTCAGTGACATTAGATGTGTTACACCCAGAAGCAATCATTTCTTGAGCTTAATTTTTTGGCAGCACAATGACTATATTTAAAGCATGCTGTGATAACAATATCAATGTTTTATCCTTTATAGTTTTTGTAGAAATAAAGTTTTATCTTTAATTTTTTTTGTGAAAAGACCAATTTATGATGACCGGTTGGTACAGAAATTTTTAGTTATTATTCCTCAGTCTAATTGTATTGAGTGTAAGAAAATGCCTCGAGTTCCAAGACACCAAAATTACCACCATTTTAGCTATTTTGGCAGGGGTAGAATTATTGCCTATAGAGATATGGGTTTGTCGTATCGCGAAATTGACCGTCGTGTTAATTGTACGGCAGTGACAGTTATGCGAGTCTGTCGTGTGTGGACAAACGAAGGTAGAGGAACACGAAGAACAACTGGTCAACCGAGGCGTACCACCTGGCTCTGCGAGACCGTTTTGCTACTACGGCTCAAATCGCTGACCAATGGTTTGGAGTAGAAGCTAGACTTGTTACTGTGCGTACCCTATATCGTAGCATTCGAGCCTTTGGACTGGTTTCATTCCGCCCACGACGAGTGCTTTCTTTGACTGCGGACCACTGTCATCAACGTTTGAATTGGTGCAGAGATTGGCAGTATTGGGTGGCAATTTTGTTTAGGTATGCATGATGGTCGTAAGATGATAAGATGCCGCCGTGGAGAGACGAGATATCGGGTTTACTTAATGTTGTTCTGAAGCTATTTCTTTGTGGCATTTTTATAATTACGTATTTTTTTTTATGGGAAATAAGCCACAATTTTACTAAAAAATGAATTTATTAACGTTTCGAAGCCCAAATCGGGTTTCGTTGTCAAAATACAAAATACTATTAAAATAAAACAAACATGTTGTTGCTAAGTAAAAAAATTCTTCTAATAATTTATTTAATCTGACTCATTTATATTTGCAATTCAGACGTATATTATACATTTTAAAGTAGAAGACTTTAAAATGATATCGCCAATATTTATGAGTTGCGTTCCTGGGACGACTTTACTAAAAGATAGTTCATTCGATTACATGAAATCAATCCCAACTCAAGAATATCCGTCGTAAAAAAATCATAGCATGTGATCTGTCTTTAAAAAGACAACCAAATGCAACGATGACAGTAAAATTCTCGCGTTAGAGATTCCATAGTAAATCACGAGGGAAAACCAGGAAAAAACCTCGTGATACTATCCCGACATCGTAAGTATTTGGTCTTACATTTAATCTACCTTCAAAAAACTAATACCAAATTCTGACTTTAATATGTTTAAATTATAAATAATATTAATATTACATAGATATACAATAAGTAATACTAAAATATAAAATTTGTACTAACTCGATATGTTATTGACTTACTAATCGTGGTATTTTCTTTCTATTGACTTCCTCTTTCAGTATGGGTAACCACATCCTACTGCATTCTACCGAGGAATTTGCGACACAATTGGTTTCATTTAGCATAATTAGAGCCGCTTCTTTGATTTTTCTCTTTTTACTATCTGATTCTTTCAGGACTATACTTGAATCTCTCCACTGAACTCTATGTTCATTATCCCATGCGTGTTGACATATCTGAGATCTATCAAATTCTCTGTTTTTAATATAAGACTTATGTTCACTTATTCTAACGTTTAATGGTCTTGATGTTTCACCTAAATAAAATTGTTCGCATTCACAAGGTATTCTATAAATGCAATTCTTTGTTCTTTCTTGTTCATTGTTAGGTTTAGTTTTAGATAGAATAGATCTCAATGTGTTTGTTGTTTTGAATGTTGTTGAAATGTTGAATTTATTTCCTATCGTTTTAAGTTTCTCGGATAGTCCTTTTATATATGGTATTGTTATTTTCCTCGTATTATTTCTTGTGAATGTTGTAGGATCCCGTTCTAAGTTGTTCTGTTCCATTCGATCTAATCTTGTCAATTCCTTATTTATAAACGATAAAGGATAATCATTTATAATCATTAATAAATTCATTTTTTAGTAAAATTGTGGCTTATTTCCCATAAAAAATACGTAATCGGGTTTACTGTTGAGAGGCATCTACACAGGACAGTTGGAGTAATGGTTTGGGGGGTTATTACCTATGGTAGCCGATCACCACTTTTGTTTATTCGAGGCAGTATGACAGATGCGCGTTATGTTTATGACATCTTAAAAACCACTTTACTGCCATATCTAGACGGCCGTCGAAACGCCCTTTTTCAGGAACACAACGCGCGTCCCCATATTGCTTGTCGAACTATGGACTTTCTCCAAGAAGCTGGCGTTAATTTTTTGCCGTGGCTACCTCGTTCACTGGGTTTAAATCCTATCGAACATGTGTGGGATATGATGGGGAGAAGACTCTCCACTTTGCACCATTCTCCACAGACTCTGGCACAGTTAATTCATGAAATTCAAGTTGCTTGGAACGAGGTGCCTCAAGCAGACATCGATCATCTCATTTTGTCAATGACTAGACGTATACAGGAGTGTATTCAGCTAGGGGGTCGCCAAACACATTATTAATTTTTTTTTGATTGCATGTCAATAAAAAGTCTTGCCAATGTTATCGTTTCATTCTTCATGAAAATGTACCATGTTGCCAAAAAAGGAAGTTCTAGAAAGGATTCCTTCTGGATGTAACACTTCTAATGTCACTGAGTATACAATCTACAGACTCCAATTATTATGAATGGCATCACATTAGTCAGTTCCAAAGAAGTAAAATATCTGGGGGTAACCCGAGATCAATTACTCACCTGGAATAGTCATATTGAAAAAATATAACCCAGAGCCTTGGTGACAAGTTGGACCTACCGCAAGACACTTGAAAAGACTTGGGACCTAAAACCGAAAATGATCCTCTGGTCATATAAAACGATTATTAGATCCATGATCACATACTCGTCACTCGTATGGTGGCCGAAAACCCACCAAATCCAAAAAGTGCAATGTTCGTTTCAGGTAATCACAGGGGCAATTTCTATTTTATCAGATAGCCAAGCTGCCTTAAAAGCTCCAAAGTCATTTACTTATGAGTCAAAGTTAGTTTGGGACTGTAAACAATCCCTCAAGAAGCTGGCGGAACGCAAGAAAGTATCTTTGATGTGGGTGCCAGGTCACAAGGGAATTGCAGGAAATGAGGAAGCTGACAGCGTAGCAAAAGAAGGGGCTAATACCCCATTCCAAGGTCCAGAACCCTTCTGTGGACTATCGTAAAGCCACATCAGAGAGGAACTCCGGACCTGGTAACTTAATCAACTACGATTACATTGGTCTAACACAGGGATGGCCAACCCGCGGCACGCGTGCCACTCTGTGGCACGATTGAGTCCTATCAGTGGCACGCGTAGCGTTTTGGATTAAAAAACTTTCAAAAAAATTAAAACTTGAAAAACAAAAAATAATAAGAAGAAACTTGGTACGTTTACGGAAGTTACGATAGATGCGGCATCATTGCATCCTCTGGCGAGCGATATTGCTGCGATTGGGGCACGTGATCCTAGCTGTCGTAATGTGCAATAGGACTGCGTTACCCTTGCTTAGTTTATTTTAAACTGCCCCGTTGTATGTGCACATTTTGTCATCGCGCATTGTTTCTTTAAAATTTTAAAAGTATTTGTTCGATATGTCCACGAGTAAGCCTTCGACTTCAAAACGAAAATACGAAGATGATATTGCAATTCGCGATTTTCAACCTGCTTGGGAAGAACAATTTTTATTTACTAATCGTAATACTTCAAAGCCTGTTTGTTTGATATGTGGATTATCTGTAGCAGTTCCGAAAAAATTTAACCTGGAACGACATTATAAACAACTGCATAAGGACTTCAGCAACAAATATCCTATTGGTTCACATTTGCGAGCCGACTTTATTGAAAAAAAAAAAGAAAACCCTAGCCAGCCAACAGTCACTGTTTCAGAAGAGAAGTGATGAAACTATGGTTAAAACATCATATGAACTTTCTCTGCTGTTAGCCCGGAAGAAAAAAGCCTACTCTGATGGAGAGGAGATAATTAAAAATAGTCTGGCAATATTTGCTAAAAATGTGGGAGATGTAAAGATCAAAAATATGGTCGATAATATTGCATTATCCCGAAATACAGTCATGCGCCGTATAGATGATATGGGCCAGGATGTTGTTTCCCAAATTATAAGTGGATTACAATCCTGCAAATTCTTTTCTTTAGCGTTGGATGAAAGTTGTGACAACACAGAAAATGCGCAGTTAAGCATTTTTGTCCGTTATACCAATGATAATTTTGAAAATGCCGAAGAGCTTCTGGATTTGCGCCAACTAGTCACAACAACAGGAGAGGACATTTTTCAACAGCTTAAAAACGTAATCGAAGTCAACAAAGTTGAATGGTCAAAATTAGATAGTGTTTGTACAGATGGAGCTCCTTGCATGGTTGGTAGACTAAAGGGGTTTGTTACATTACTGGAAAACTATTTGGGAAGAAAAGTTTTTAAGTACCATTGTATTATTCACCAGGAAGCTCTTTGTGCAAAGGACCTAAGCATGTCATCTGTTGTTGACCCTGTAACACGCTGCATTAACAAAATACGAGCTCGGGCATTGAATCGACGACAATTTCGAGAACTGTTCGCGGAAGAAACGGAGCAAGATGGAGAGTTACTTCTCCATTGCAGTGTGCGCTGGCTCTCCAAAGGAAATGCACTCGAAAGGTTTTGGAACTTGAAGGAGTGCGTCTTAAAATATTTGCAAGAAAAGAATGAACTACCCAGTGAGTGCTCGTTACTTAATGATAAAGATTGGCTTTGGGATTTAGCTTTTCTCACTGATATTATGAGACATTTAAATCAATTAAATTTAAGATTACAGGGAAAAAATTGTATTTTTCCTACTCTAGTTGGTCATATATCTTCTTTTGTGAATAAACTTATGCTTTTTTGTAACGATTTTGGAGAACAGAGATTGACACATTTCACATTAATGCAGGAATTAGCCAACAAGGTCAGTAGAACTCCAATTTATGACAGATTTAACGACGTTCTACACCTTCGGCAAAGAATTAAGGATTTGCATGAAATTTTAGTATATTATAGTTTACTTCAAAAAACTAAGACTTAATTTTTAAAAAATTGTTTTACCGTACCGTTTAATTACTATTAAGGGTCAAAGTTAAGTTTTAACATGGGCTCTTATGGGAATTCTTAAAAAGTTAATAACTTTTGACCCAAATTTACGATTTTTAATTATTTGTGCTTAAATTAAAGGTTTTTTTGTAAGGAATAACATATTAAAAAATTAGGATTGTTTACCGTACCATTTATTTTTAATTTATTTATTATAATCAATTTCATAACTTATTCCGTAATTTCCGTAATTTATTATAATTTATTTTTATAAAGTATTCAATACTGAAATATATGATTTAAGTATTCTGCTATAAATGCATTGTTACCAACTTTCGCTTGCATATAAGTTTCCCCCCTTTCCTCTGAGAGGCATACCCCGCAACGAAGGTGTAGAACGTCGTTAAAAACCTTATATCTATTTTGCTAGGTTCATTCAATACCCGGTTTGAAGATTTTCAAAAAGACAAAATGAATGTTGACCTTTTCATAAATCCTTTTTCTATTTCTCTGCAAGATATCAATTGTTACTCAGCTGAAATACAGATCGAAATTATTGATTTACAGAACCACACTATACTAAAAACCAAATATAGGGAAATTATTTCAACTGTTACTGATCCCAATTATATTGAATTTTGGAAAGTACCAGCAAACAATTTTCCTAATTTACACGAGTTAGCTCTGAGATATTGTTGTAGATTTGGTTCAACGTACGTTTGTGAGCAAATGTTCTCTATTATGAACATAATAAAATCAAAATATCGGTCACGATTAACTGACATGCATTTAAAAAATCTAATTCTGTTGGCTAGTTCCGAAATTAATCCCAATATAGATGAATTAATTAAAAAAATACAAGTTCAAATACCACATTAAATAAGTAACTGTTTAATAATTTGAATTTTAGATAATAAGAAAATATTTAAGTTTTTTTGTTTAACGTTTTTATTTTATTTTTATTAACAATAAAGTAAGTTTGTTGTTATGTTTTACTTATTACGTTATTTTTTTAACCTCCACTATCTTGACTAAACGGAAAAATGTGGAATTTACATAAGAAATACATATTGTACCGTATATTATTAATATATAGTATCCATATTAGTATGTCGAAAAATTTTAGTGGCACGCCAAATTTTTTTGTTCTCATATTGGCACTCGACTTAAAAAGGTTGGCCACCCCTGGTCTAACACCTGATCTGCATGGCCTTAACGATCTCAGATAATCTAATCGAAAGTAACATATAGACTGTCCCCGATAGTTTTATCCATTTTAATACTTCTACTTAATATGGTCTAAGAGCTAGCAACGTTTTCGAGAAAGAATTTTAAGACAGCTGATTCTTTTATATATTGTTCCCTATGCTTCTTCGAACACCGTACCGGCCATCTGGCTGCTGATACAGATTGCGTTCATTACTGCACAAGCACACCTATACAGGTAAATACAAAATCAAGGTGATTGATTAGTGTAATAAAGCTTAGTAGATCCGCTATAGTAATAGATAGCAATAAAAGTTAATAACAAAAATTTTAGCAACTTTGAGCTTCACATTACAAAATTAGTTAGAATGTTACAGGGTATTCGATAACATAGTGGCAGACCAAACTTTTGGTTTTTTAAATGGAACACCCCATATCTAATTTTATATTCGAGATCTTGTTAACCTCCCCATCACAAAAATATAAAGGTTTGTTATATTATACAGGGTATTTACAAAGTTATGGTCTATGAAAATCGTAATAAGTTCAGCTCCCTGTATACATAAAAATAAGCACATCAGCAATGGTTTATTTGTGCCATATTTTTTTGTTGATTGTCAAAATTTATAAAAATAGTTGATATTGCTAATTTTCTTTATATCGAATACAGGGTGAGTCAAAACGCAAGTACATTATTTTCTCAGTAATTTTAAATAGAACACCCTAATTAATATCTTGCTCTGAAAAATGAAAATATCTCGAAAACTAACAGATTTAGGCATAGGGAATATTATACAAAAATTAAAGTACGGTAATGATACTTTCCGATAATGATATAAAATACAGGGTGTTTTATTTAAAATTTCTGAGAAAAGAATGTACTTGCGTTTTGACTCACCCTGTATTCGATATAAGGAAAATTAGTAATATCAACAATTCTTAAAAATTTTCACGATCAACAAAAAAATAAATCATTGCTGTTGGGCTTATTTTTATTTATACAGGGAGCTGAACTTATTACGATTTTCATAAAAAATTGGTTATAACTTTGTAAAAGCCCTATATAACCATAACAAACCTTTATATTTTATGATGGCGAAGTTAAGAGGATTTCGAATATAAAATAAAATATAGGGTGTTCCATTTAAAAAAACATATGTTTGGTCTGCCACTATGTTATCGAACATCTTGTAACATTCTAACTAATTTCGTAATGTGAAGCTGAAAGTTGTCTACAATTTTTGTTATTAACTTTTATTGCTATTTATTACTATAGCGGATCTACTGAGCTTTATCACACTCATCAATCACCCTGTATATTGAATTTAAATTATTTTAGGACGAAACATTTTTTTGTCAATTTTTTTAAACCACAGAAATGTCTGGCAATTATAGTTCATATTTCTAATAACGTTTAAAAAGTAATGACAAAAAATTTTTCGTTTTACAATAAATTTAAATTCGATATATTTACCTGTACAAGTGTGCTGCGCAGTAATGAACGCAACCTGTATCAATAGCCAGATGGCCGGTACGGTGTTCGAGGATGCATAGGGAATAATATATTAAAGAACCAGTTTTGTCTTAAAAATACTTTTTTTTCGGACGCTGCTAAGCTCTTGGTCCAATACTTTTAAGTATGTAGTCTACAATTTAAACCCAGCCACTGCTTGGTTTTACGGTTATTGGCGCAAATACTCCAATGGACTACTAAGTTCGAAAACGATCGTTCTGAACAACTTTTGTAATCCATTTGGATTTTTAATTTAATTTTTAATAACATAACTTATATCAATTACAACAGAAGTTTTTTTCGACTATGTACAATCTACTCTAACGAGGTCGTTGCTATGTCTAGTGTGTCTGTTATCTTACGCACTTTTGTATTTTTTCAACCGTATTCACGTCATCTCCGTATTAAGCCCCATCGTTATCGTAAAAGCCCCGTATATCGAAAATCCCCCAGCGCAATTTATCTTAATATCTGCCATCATCAGCATCAGCAATCTTCGCTTCAGCCGTCCTTAACAGACTGTTTCGTTCGACGTCTCGTTCAAGAATTCCATACACGTCTAATAATTCCTGCGGAATCCAATACACAGTTAGTTATTTGGAGATTGGAGGCAGAAACAGAACTAGCAGGTATTCAGCTGCAAACGGCAGACAGCGAGGCACGACTTGAATGTGGATGGATTTAGAGAGAATCAGACGGTGAAATTTGCAGCCGATTGCTGGCTTAATCCATTTACTTGTTTATTTTGCTCATGCCGATAGTATTATAGAGTTCAGTGAACATGTATCTGAAATATTGGCAATTTCGAATTTAACTCATATATTTTTTACAATAGAAATAGATAAAACAGGCGATTGTCATGATATAAACGAGTACAAATACGGAATACTAATCTCCTTTTTCGTCCTTATACGAAGGCGCGTCAATAAGTCTATGACTTTTTGAATTTTCTGCATCTTAATTGACTTGGCAACACTGCTCCTGTCAACAGGCCACTCTCACTTGACTCAGGTCTTAATTTGAACAAGCTGCGTCATTTAGTTTGTGTTTGGCAGCCATTCAATAACAATGTTAGCATAATACAATAAGTAACCACGTTATTCCTCAATACGGAATAATTACACACAGTCTCGCAGTCACGGAATCAAGATATCAACAACTACACATACAGACCCATACAACGACTCCAGACCGGAGATGGAATCAACCGCTCACTACGCGGTTACAGGGGTTTAATTACAAGCGAAGCGCCTCTTCAATACAGAATTGCTCCGCCCTGGCAGGCTTCGACTCAATCTGTCGAAGCCCAGTTAGCTTATTAACTCAGTACGTTAGTTAGCCAGGGAGTCTAGAGCCGCAAGAATAACTGTTCTCTGTTCTTCCTCGCTGCCTTGCTTTTATACATTTGACTGACCACCTCTCTTTACTTTGGCTGCTCCGTGGTTGATCTTAGATCGAACGAGCATACGGTTCGATTCTTCGTCGCGGAGGCAGTGCGCATTCGGTATATACAAAATCATTACAAAAGTGATAGAGATTGTGAAAGCCATAGACATCTCACATGGCGCAGTGGTTTCAATTTTGAATGATCACTTGGGTATGAAGAAGCTTTCTGCAAGATGAGTGCCGCGTTTGCTCACAATCGACCACAAACGCAAACGTGGATCCACTACAACGCCATAGACCAAACAGTAGTCAAAACAGTGGGTTTCTCAGTTTGAATCGGTAAAGAAGGCAAAAGGGGAAAACACTCAATGCTGAACATCATACCAACTTATTGGGTCGATTCAATGAGGAATTGAAAAAAAAGACCGCATTTAACTAAGAAAAAAGTTCATTACCGCCAGGACACTGCAAAGGTGTGCATCAGTTTCCATGGCAAAAATCTATGAATTAGGCTACAAACTGCTCCTCTTCCGCTTTTTCTTCAGATTTAGCCCCGAATGACTATTTAGCCCCTAGTGATCTTACTTGTTTATTTTGCTCATGCCAATAGTATTATCGAGTTCAGTGAATATGTGTCTGAAATATTGGCAATTTCTAATTTAACTTTTATATATTTTTTACAATAGATACCACTGGTGATTGTCATATTTATTATAAGCGAGTACTCGAGGAAGGTGAACAATAAATTAGGATGACAATCTTACTGCCACTTCGAGCGTAATAAGCAATGTAATAAATTTAAAATCGAAGGATCACCTATTAATGTGGGAATAAAAGAGAAAAAGCATTAACAAATATGTAATTTAATGACTAACTTTGTTAATATGTATTACTAAAATAAGACTGGTCAAAGTTCTTTCGTAAAGTTGTTATATTTCATCCGCCCAATTCACTGTCCAATTCACACTAGTCTGCGAAACACAAAGGCAATAGCACTTTTACAATTTAAATATCACTAACTATGACATGAACTAAGGATGATTTCTTTTAGTACTAAAATAAGCG
This sequence comes from Diabrotica virgifera virgifera, assembly GCF_917563875.1. Taxonomy (NCBI): domain Eukaryota; kingdom Metazoa; phylum Arthropoda; class Insecta; order Coleoptera; family Chrysomelidae; genus Diabrotica; species Diabrotica virgifera. The sequence goes on along the minus strand of NC_065451.1, from coordinate 224,179,196 downwards.
TTTGCATAACGTGTAGCTTTTAAACTATAAGCGAGACAAACAATATATTGATACTCCAAAACAAGTAATTTTGGCGTAAATATTTTGCTGTGTCTAAACTAATAATTCTTTTTACTAACTAAAAATTGCGCCCGAACTCGTGGATAACTAAGCGATTACTTTTTTCACAAATAAGCGAGATACGGTACTCTAAACTAAATAAACGCGGCATCCTGACTCAATGGATTCTAAATTAATACTTTTCACACAAATACGCGAGAGTTGCACTGGCGAAGCGTCCATGTAACCATTGTTACCATTGGTAACAGTTAAAATTTGTAAATAAATATTTTATGACTACTATGAAATAATTCCATTTATATTTTTTAAAAATAGAAATATTTGTTAATAGTATCTACCTAATTCAGTAAAATAGCCAACTAGACGCACGAAAATATCAGCGAGTTTATGTCAAATCGGTTGCACGTTATTATAATACGCCCTTACCACAGTATAAAGAGGTTCCATATTTATTATACTGTGCCCTTACCGTGCGCCGTGCCGTTTACCACTTCTGTGAGTGGCAACGATAGTAGGATCTTTGACTGGATCGTCTCTGAAAATTTTGCGGGGACGATGGCTCTGAAACCGCGTATTGGTGTTACCAAATTTTAATTTGGTGACGCTAGGTAGGGCCGGTGTCTATCGGGACACAAAATACCGACCGTAAGAATATCAGACTTAATAAATGCAATTTTAATTATTATTATAATTATAGGTAATAATTATAATTCCATTTATGAAGTCTGTTATTCTTAGGGCCGGTATTTTCTCGATTAAACTCCGGTTAGTTAACCGTACCGGCCCTTTGGATTCGATTATTGCATAATATGCATTATTAATTATTAGTTTATAACTTGTAACTGTACTTGCTTATTATACAGATAATATATCTATACCTTTTTATCCTATATAAATCATATTAATCGATTTTAATTACTTGTCGAAATATATTAATTAACAACAACATTATTATAATATGACGTATAATAATATTGATTATACAGTACATTGTAGTGTATAATCAATAAAATAAAAATTATTTAATATTTTAGGCTAAAAATGACAAATGAATGTACTGATTAGTATACTAATTATACAATTTGGATTTTTTAATAAAGTATAAAGGTGATATAATACATATTTTACCTAAAAACAACAAATATGTTTTTAGTTTGTAGATACTTTATTAATTTCTTAAATTTTTAATTTTTTAATTTTATTTCATTTATTTTTATAACAGACCTGGATCGCGCGTACCAAAAAAAGTTGATTAATAGCAAGCTGAAAATTCACGGTGTCTAGTCGAACAAACTTTGATGTATGGGAACACTGTATATATAAAAATATTTATAAAATACATTATATATATATATATATAGATAATATATAATATATCTGGTATATATTTAATATCTGGTTTTGGTAACACTTTAGAAAAAGTCACGCGTCGCCACTGGAGAGTTGTCATTCTAAAACTAATAAATACGGCGACCAAACTAGTTGGATTCTAAATTAATAGTAACTGCATTTAAATTATAACTGTATTTTTGTACTTTAGCACTAGGCCTCCAAAGCTTGTTGAGATTTATAAATAATAATAAATCTTTTGTGTGACTCGAAGAAGATAAATCACAACAACGAAAACGATCCATATTAAACTGAATTGTTGTTTTCCGGAGTTTTATAAAAACCGCTGAGAACGAAAGCCTTTTTAATTTGCCTCATAATTCTAAGATCCACCTAAAGATAATTGATTAATACACCATAAAAATCATAAATCTTGTTTATCTTTGAAACCATAATCACTATCGTTATGTAATTATATCCTTCTTGTTTTTTTCAGGTAAGCTTCCAGTCTTGCAATCAGTTCCCTTGAGAGATTGTGGTAATGTATAAAAATATCGCTTAATTATGTTCATATCAAAATTACTGTACTAGTAGGTTATTATTAGTTCGAGCTCCCACACCACGAAACAATTTGTACACCAGTCAATGAGAGCAAAAGCAGGATATTGCCTCCCATTTGACTTCCGAAATAAATTTGAACAAATAATTTATTTATCTCTTTATTTACGTGGCATTCAAATTTTTTTGTCATTTACAATAAAAAAATATATTTGGTAATTTTACATCCGTTAAAACTATCACCTATGGTGTAAAATATAAACGTGGAGAAAAAATCTTTTGCAGAAAAAAAAAATATTAATTTATACACACGATATAAATATAGAAAATTATATAAAAATTTTTAGACGTTTAGAAAAAATGGTCATGTCACTAACTTATTCTAATGTACATCACTGTCGCCACTGTCATTCGTTTCCTTATTTTTGTCAGAAAGTGGAGCACCGTTTTGGAAGTTAAAGGCACGTATCCATATTGGCATTATTCCGTCCCCAATCAATTAGATTGAGAGCTTTATCGTTTAGCCAAATTTCTTCTTCTTCCTTCTTTAAAGCCTGTTTCTTCTTCAATATTATCCTCCTAAATTGTTTAAATTATCGCATCATCCTTTTTTGTTCTGCCAATACTTCTTCGTCCATTTGGTGACTTATATCGTGCTATTCGTACTATCCTATCCTCTGCCATTCTACTAATGTGTTCGTTCCACTCCTGTTTCCGTTTTGTCACCCATCCATTTATATCTTCTACATTGCATGATCTTATGTTTTCGTTTTTCTCCCCATCCAACAAACTTTTCCCTAATATTCGTCGAAGTATTTTCATCTCTGTTGTTTCTAGTAGTCGTCTCGTTTTAGATGTGTCAGGTCTTGTCTCCGCAGTGTATGTCAATATAGGTCTAATTGCTGCTTTATAGATTCTTGCTGTTGTGTCTTGTCTTAGGTGTGTCTTGTTCAAAATTGCCTTAGCCAAGGTGTGTCTTAGCCAAATTTGAATTTTGTAATAAACTCTCTTAGCGAAGAAACAGACGGACCATTCTGCAGCATGTAACGTCTGTCGTTGTATTCGATGCTCCAGGTAACAAAATTCAGCCGAAGAGAAAGGTTCGCTTTTTTAAGACATTTTTATTTAGAATCAAAACATACAAATGATAAGATAATTAGCCTTAATTACTACTCATTAATTTCGTTAACAAAATATATTTATAACCTACGTATCGAACATTAGGTTCGGGTCGATGTGACGATATCTGGTACATGAATGAATACTACCGACGGTCGCGTGGATTAGGAATTACATTTATTAATATGAAACGGACGTATAAGGATAGGATATCTCGCTCAGCTCGCCAGAGGAAAAGACATGTAGGGAAATACGATCACCGCTCGTATAAGGATAGGTAAAAGGAAAACCGTCGAAATTAGTTCAGCGCACCAAAGACGATGAGGGAAGATGGTCGGGATAACTCACCTCTTATACCTCGTTGTTGTTTATTATTCTTCGATCAACGCTCCAAGAATAATAATCAACTAGGCTTTTCGTTCCGACTTTTATATCGTCCGAGACGGTACAAAAACACGTTTTACTTAATTCATTGGCGTACTCTAGACGATAAAATTATATTATCGTCACAAGCACTACTATGTGGCGCCACAGAGTAGCTTCCGATGATTAGCCGTAAATTCTTATGTAAATTAAACGTGCCATTCCAGACTAGCAACAGTGGCAAGCCACAGTCGCAGATCCTCGTTGCTAGTGGCGTCCATTACAAAATCATTGGCACTACAAAATCGCCTGTCTAAGCCACTTTGTGGCTCCACTCAGTAGCGCTGCAGTGTGGCTAGTCTGTTTCTGGGGTAAATGTACTCGTCCAAAGCATCTAATGTAGGTACGAGCCATGCCAACTTTAAGCAGCTCTTACACAAAGGAGAAGGGGAATTTTTTATCTTGTGGTTGGGAACCACCCCCAGGATAAAAATATATTTTGGCATAGGGTAGACTTTATTTCTTCAGCTATTTCCTACTTACTGCGAAAATATAAAGTAAATTGATGCTTTAGGGCGGAATTTGGAGCAAAATACATTGACTGCACTATTGTATTTATGAAGGGAAAACGAATGTTATTGAGATCTCTGACTATAACATGATTACCCCAAGTTCAAGTCTATTATCCAATTATTATTAACAGATGTAACATTATAAATCAAAATAATAACGAATAATCAATCTAGATCGGCAAAACGGTTTTGATAATAACTTATGAGAAGCGTCACACCGAAACTAATACTGGTTTGATAGATATGATTTACTGGTCATTAAATGGAGCGATCTGATCGATACGTCGAGACATTATCATTATATCAAGATAAATTTGGAATATTTTTTTTAGAAAAATCTGGTTCTGTTTTGTAAGAACAGGTTTTTTTAGTACAGGTCAATAAATTTAAGTATGGAAGTCAATACCTTTAATAACGCAAGTTGTGCGTTACCTTTTTTGCTTCCCGGTGACACAATTATAATATATCTGCTTCTTCCAACTCCGTTTCTTCACCAGAAGCGAAGTTAGAAAACTATAGGCTCTTCCAAGTTGTGAGTTACCTTTTTCGCTTTCCGGTGACACAATTATAATATATCTGCTTGTTCCAACTCCGTTTCTTCACCCGAAGCGAAGTTAGAAAACTATAGGCTCTTCCAAGTTGTGAGTTACCTTTTTTGCTTTCCGGTGACACAATTATAATATATCTGCTTGTTCCAACTCCGTTTCTTCACCAGAAGCGAAGTTAGAAAACTATAGGCTCTTCCAAGTTGTGAGTTACCTTTTTCGCTTTCCGGTGACACAATTATAATACATATATCTGCTTGTTCCAACTCCGTTTCTTCACCCGAAGCGAAGTTAGAAAACTATAGGCTCTTCCAAGTTGTGAGTTACCTTTTTTGCTTTCCGGTGACACAATTATAATATATCTGCTTGTTCCAACTCCGTTTCTTCACCCGAAGCGAAGTTAGAAAACTATAGGCTCTTCCAAGTTGTGAGTTACCTTTTTTGCTTTCCGGTGACACAATTATAATATATCTGCTTGTTCCAACTCCGTTTCTTCACCCGAAGCGAAGTTAGAAAACTATAGGCTCTTCCAAGTTGTGAGTTACCTTTTTTGCTTTCCGGTGACCCAATTATAATATATCTGCTTGTTCCAACTGTTGCTTCACCAGAAACGAAGTTAGAAAACTATAGGTTCTTCCAAGTTGTGCGTTACCTTTTTTGCTTCCCGGTGACACAATTATAATATATCTGCTTTTTCCAACTGTGTTGCTTCATCAGAAACAAAGTTAAATTTTTAATTTATGAATGTTTTTTTGATATTTTCAACTCAGGCGCGTCAATACCTAGGATGTTGGAACGATAGCAGCCTAAATTCTGATCAAGAAATAAGATCGAGAATAGAACAGGAACAGACCAGAAATTTGTAACGTTACAAACGTCACATCTTTGCTATTTTATTTTTAAATAATTATTTTACTTTATTTTCTTTAGTATTTCATTAATCATTATCTTCTGTATTCGTTTTAACTTGTTTCCCGTTAAAAACTTGTTTGGCGCCCGTTCTATAGGCAACTCTCTTTTCATCTAAGTCATACTGAACGTACTTCATATATCCTTACTCTGTAGATATCTGTCTTAATACGGAACATGCCTGCCACCTCCTACGTTGCACTGGCATGACAGTGACACTTCATCTCTCAATTCTCAAAATGGTGGTGGAAAATTAATTTCGGTATAAAAAAGCTTCAAAAATAGCTATTTATTTCCAGACTTTGATATTCTCTTGGGGTGAGTTTTTATTCTAGGCCTGTACTAAATTTTTTATAGTCATTTTTCCTATAGGTACCTAACCTTCCATAAAGCACATGTTTCATATTTCATTTCATCTATTGATATGCTTTTAGTAATCAGATAGTTTAACTATAGTCGGTTCGCTAAACTCAGACGCAACTGGCTAGATATTTTAGTCGATAAATTTTTTGTTTTTTGCCAATTTTGCAAAAATTGGCAAAATTACTAAGTATTTAGTGATTATTAACTACTTAGTAATTATTTTTTGCCAATTTTAATAAAATTGGCAAAATTACCGACTAAAACATCTAGAAAGTTGCGTCTGAGTTTAGCGAACAGACTATATTAATAATTCCATTTAATTTATTCTTGTCATCTGCTTCTCTTTCGATTATTTCTTAAAAGAATGGCAGACTTGCAAGGGGGGCATGCAGCTGTACCTAACAATTGTTTGTTACAATTAGGAATTGAGAAATTGTAACAAAATGTCTGAAAATTAATTTAAAAAGGGGGTAAATACTATTAAAAAGCAAATTTTATTATTTTTTTACGTATATTTATACATGTAATTGTAATATCTATTATTTTGTAGCCGATTAAACAAATTATAATATCAGTTGAGTATGTATGAAATTAGATTGTTAAACAAATTAAGGGGGTGCAACAATATTTTGTTTTTTAAGGGGGGCGCAGGTACAAAAAGGTTGGAAACCGCTGGACTAGAGTATTTGAATGATTTGAATGGTTGTCAATTCTAGAATCGATTTGTACAGATTGCTCAGTGAAACTACGATATTGTATGTTGTTTTACAATAATAATAAAAACTAACAATCACGATAACCTTTTATGTTTTATGTACATGCCTTTCAGTAATATATTAGATTTCCCTCTATTATCAATAAATAGTTGTATTAATTCTCGACTAAGAGAAATCAATAGAATGGCAATCGGGCGAATCGCAAGGCGTTTTCTAGGTCATTGGGTTGCCGATAATCGGGCTAATACCAACTTACCTTCTTTCCAATATACAAATCGAGCGAGAGGCAGGGCGAAGAGAGAGAGTGAATGTACCTGCTACGTCTGACAGCCTATCACTTTCCTTTTAAAGAAAATACACCATTTTCCCTCGCTAACTCAATTACTTCCGCTAAAAGCCGCTTGTGTTTTAAATGCTAGGGGAGAGCCGAGTAAAACACATACATTTTAAATAAATAGTCGGTGTAGAACACGCATGCCAAAAATTCGAAGAATATAAAGCCGGGATCCAATGGAGTGTGCCGTGGCACACTTTACCAGATTATATCGGCAAAGAGAAATACAAAATATATCTATCTAACAATAAAACACTGAAAACGTTTGTTTTCTATACTTCCACAAAATTTATTATAACTATGTGACTACAGCTGTTTCGGCAGAGTGCCTTTCTCAAGTGATTTAGTTTACTATGGGTTTGCCTTTTTAAAGCCTTTAACTGAAGATATTGAGGAGTGGGGAGAGCTGTTTGTCTTCGAGTTTCGAGTACTAAAGTAGTATTTTGTATTTTGACAACGAAACCCGATTTGGGCTTCGAAACGTTAATAAAATCATTTTTTTGGTAAAATTGTGGCTTATTTCCCATTGAAAATAGTTGATTATAAAACATCTTCTAGCGTATTTTTCATTTCTTAATACATTATCAAGAACTCTCCAATATAATAATACCAAAGTAGAATAATAACAGAAAATATTACTAAAAAGATTTTAACTAGGTGCAAAGCCACAACAAATTTTCAAAATTACCTCCTTTAAAGTGACAGAATAATTTTATATTCACCATTGGCGCCCGTACAGGTAATAGTCTGAATTTTTTAAAGAAGAAAAATAGTACGCCACTGAGAAACGTCAAATTAAAAATCATTTTTGAATTCCTCGTTCAATTTAAGACAAAAAATAATTCTTGTCTTTTTTTCATATTCAGCGCCGTTTTTCTACAAAAAAATAAAACATCTTAACGCTTACAAATTATTTGAAGTAGATTCCATATGCATAGAAACTTAGTTCAAATAAGTACTTTGTAAACGTTAAGATATTTTATTTTTTTACATGAAAACGGCGCCTCATGAAAAAAAGACAAAAACAATTTTTTGTCGCAAATTGAACGAGGAATTCAAAATGACTTTTAATTTGACATATCTCAGTGGCGTACTATTTTTTTCTTTAAAAAATTCGGGTCATTACCCGTACGCGCACCAATGGTGAATATAAAAATACTCTGTCACCTTTAAAGGAGGTAATTTTGAACATTTGTTGTAGCCTTGCACATAGTTAAAATCTTTTTAGAAATATTTTCTGTTATTGTTCTAGTGTGGCGTTATTATATTGGAGAGTTCTTGATAATGTATTACGAAATGAAAAATACGCGCGAAGATGTTTTATTTTTTTGCATAAAAACGGTGCAGCATATGAAAAAAAGGCAAGAAAGGTTCTTAATCATAAATTAAACGTGGAATACAAAAATAATTTTTAATTTGAAATATCTCATTGGCGTACTATTTTTTTCTTTAAAAAAATTCAGACCATTACCCGTAGGCGCGCCAATGATGAATACAATATTGTTACATATTTGTATATAAAAAAATGCGCAATGATTACCTCTTAAAACCCACCAAATTTAATTTTCATAGCTCAAACGGTCTTAGAGCAATAAAAAAATTCGCAGTTTGAAAAAGAAATTTCAACACCCCGTATCTTGGAAACAAAGCATTTGCGGAAATACGTTTATAGAGAAAACGGTAATTATTTTTTCATGTAGAATTAGTCCTTAAAGTTTTCCATACTTATTTACTAACACCCTGTATAATAGTGAAACGAAATGAGAGTACATTTTTCACCCCACGTTACTGTAAAATTAATAAATACTCAAACTTTCCAGATTGCATTTCCTATTATTGATATTTAATAAATTTATCTTTAAATTCTCTTTAAATCCGTATGTATATTGAAGCACTTTCCCCCATTAACCCCATGTCTAAAACAGAATTGGAACAATAAATTTGTCAGCAAACTAGGATGGACATGAAAGGACGAAACGTAGATTTATTTAATTTGTTTATTGATGTCAAATGCAGCATGCAGTCTGTTGTGTTGTCTGTTATAAAAGTCGGTTATAGCGTAATACACAATATTTCATTATGTACGTAGTTTGCCAGACACGTGTATCTTTTATATGGATCGGGGTTGTCTGTTATTTATTTCGTTTTGTAGGTATATAAACTGCGCGTAATAGAAAACGGGCACCCTAAAAAATGGGTCATTTTTGATGTCGCGTATCTCCTAAACCTGTTGTCCGATTTAAGTGATTTTTTGAATATGTTATAGCCCTATTCTTTGTCAATATCACTGTATTAATATTTTTGCAAAACAGGTAAATTTTCATTATATACCGGGTGTACGAATCAAACTGTGTTTTTTTCTCAAAGTTCGCAACACCCTGTGGCATATTCTAGCATTTATAAAATACTGAAATTAAAACCCAACTATAGCTGCAGGTTTTCTTAACATTCTGTTTTTTGATTCATTCATTTATGATGGATAATACAAAAGTTATGTACTTTAACAACTAGGCATGCTCTTTATCAGTACAGGGTGTTTCTAAAGAAGTACGACAAACGTTAAGGGGTAATTCTGCATGAAAACATAATGACCGGTTGCTTTATAAACATATGTCCGCAAATGCTTCGTTTCCGACATACAGGATGTTGAATTTTTTCTTAAAAACTGACGATTTATTTATTGCCCTAAAACCGGTTGAGATATGCAAATGAAATTTGGTGGGTTTTAAGACGTAATTTTTGAACATTTTTTGATATACAATTAAGAATTTTTTATTCACCATTGGCGTACATACGAATAATATGATCGGTCATATTACCCGTATGCGCTCCAATAGTGAATATAAAATTCTTAGTTGAATGTCAAAAAATGCGCAATAACCATCTCTTAAAACCTACCAAATTTCATTTGCATATCTCAACCGGTTTTAAAGCAATAAATAAATCATCAGTTTGTAAGAAAAAATTTAACATCCCGTATCTCGGAAACGAAGCTTTTGCGGATATATGATTATAAAGCAAACTGTCATTATTTTTAATGCAGAATTACCCCTTAAAGTTTGTCGAATTTATTTAGTCCCTAAAACACTTTAGACTTATAACACCCTGTACTGATGAAGAACATGGCTAGTTGTTAAAGTACATAACTTTTGTATTATCCAACATAAGCGAATGAATCAAAAAACAGAATGTTAAGAAAACCTGAGGCTATAGTTGAATTTTAATTTCAGTATTTTATAAATGCTAGAATAATCCACAGGTTGTTGAGAACTTTGAGAAAAAAACACAGTTTGATTCGTACACCCGGTATACAATGAAAATTTACCTGTTTTGCAAAAATATTATTATAAAGATATTGACAAAAAATAGGGCTATAACATATTCAAAAAATCATTTAAAGCGGACAACAGGTTTAGGAGATACGCGACACCAAAAATGATCCATTTTTTAGGGTGCCCGTTTTCTATGACGCGCAGTTTAGTACGCGAACTGAGTTGAAGCGAACTACTTTTAAATGCAATATTTATTTTTCATGAAAATATAAAGATGAAAAGTATTTTTCATCTTTACGAAACTCTTTGGATTATTATGGTAGGGGAGCCCAAGCGGGGATTTTTGCAGTGACTCGAGCGCGTCATATTATCATATGGGGAGAAACCTGGTACCCTGTAGATGTACCTCTACCATATATTAGCTCTAAACACAGGGGAGTTCGTTAAGGGGGGGGGGCCGAAAAAAAATCTATCCTTAGAAAAACTCAAAAGCGTCAGATTAAGATAAGGTAAGTTAAGTACATGCAAAACAGTATATGTTTCAAAAATCTGACGATTTAGGCGGGACGTAAAGAAATGGGCGAGTCACAAAGTTTCACAAGAAAAAAGCGAATATTTCGCGAAATGAACGATAGATCTAAAAACTAAAAAATACGTGCTCAATATTTGTCAAAAATCTATCGAATGATACCAAACACGACTCCCCACGGAGAGGGGTGGGGGGTAAATTTAAAATTTTAAATACGAATCCCGCGATATTTCGCGAAATGAACATCAGATCGAAAAACTGAAAAATACACTTATTCAATATATTTGAAAAATCTATCGAATGGCACCAAGCACGACCCCCCACGGAGGTGGGGTGGGGGGTTACTTTAAAATTTTAAATAGGAGCTCCCATTTTTTTTTGCAGATTCGGATTCCTTACGTAAAAATAAGTAACTTTTATTTAAAACATTTTTTCGAATTATGGATAAATGGCGTTATAATCGGAAAAAACGATTGTTGGAAATGGAAAATTAAATTAAAAATGGAAAGTCCCCACTAAAATGGAAAACTTGACTTAACTTTTTTTGGTTTTAGAACCTACTCTCTACTCTTCACAACCCAATAGGTCCCCAAGGCGCTCGAGTGACTGCACATTTAGCATACTTTGCTCCCCTACAATTACATAAGAATTTACGGCCAATCATCGTAAGCTACTTTGTGGATCCACAGAGTAGAGCTGCAGAATGGTTCGTCTGTTTTGAACCTAATACTTGAGGAACGGAGTGTTCAACCAGTGCATCCTTCCTATCATGACATATGGATGTCAAACATGGACCCTAACCAAGGCCAATATGAATAAACTAGTTACAACAGAAAAGGCAATGGAGAGAGTAATGCTAGGTATACGACTATCAGATAAAAAGAGGAACGACTGTAAGATCAAAAACAAATGTCGAGGATATTATGGTTTGTTCAACAGTAAATGATTAAATATAATTACTGCGGTCGTAAACATTATTAAATTTATCTGGACCTGGCCCATTGTTAAGACCCACCCGAAGCGATAAGCAACCGAGGTAGACAGAGTTGGTCTTTTGACAATTACAATAATTACGACTACAAAAACCAAAAAAAATTTGATGTAAAATATTTTGCTTTGCCTTATATACCCGAATAGAAATTAATGTTTTCAAATGAGTTTTAAAATAAATTAAATCTATTTTAATTGCTAAGATTATAGAAAAACAAACATTCAAACATTAATAATAATTTGTGGTTCTGAAAAGAACCGTTTTTTTAATAGTAACATTTGTAGATTTGATGAAAGTATCACTCCACACATAGTTCCATTTCGCTATCGCTATCCTCATCTAAATTAATTATGATCGGTCCAATTATATTATGATGTACACGAACATATGAATTTTCTTTACCTGTTACGTGTCGGACTGAATTTCTCCAACTATTTGGAAGAATATCATTGACACATTTTCTTATTAATTCTACAACAGTACTACTTAACGTTGGAGAAATATTTTGTGACCTCACGTTAGACTTCAATTCGTGCCACATATGTTCTATATTCTATGGGATTAAACATACAATAATAGGGTGGAAGCCGCAGCACTGTATGTCCCATTTCCTCTGCCAATGTATCACAAACATATACTTTTTTTATAGAAAATGCCTTTAAAACTTCTAAAAGCTCTTGTTTGGTATAACATTCTTCAAAATACATATCATTAGTCTCCATGTAATTTTGAATTTCCAATTTAGTGTTATTCGAGTTTGGAGCCTTACTTAATTGGCGACTGTGATAGCTTGCATTGTCCATTACTATCACGCTATTCTGAGGAATGTTTGGCATAAGATTATTTTTGAACCATTCTTCAAAAAGTTCTGCCGTTGTATCTTCATGGTAGTCGACGCAGGAGTCTTTAATGTTCTTTGCAGAAAACCACAGGGCATTTGGAACCCAACCATTTTCTGATCCAGCGTGTAAAATCGTTATTCTATTTACCGGAACACTAGAAGAAGCCCCATTATTACTATCCCACGGACGCCACATAATGATAGAAAACGTAATGAATAAAATGAGTAATACTACTTAACACTTCCCGTGATACATAAAGACTAACAAGTTTTATCAAGAAATCGTATTTTAATACTGGTTGGTTTTCAGTTCCATAAACTTATTATATAATACCTGAAAACCACTTAAAAGGTGATTAAATAGCAACTTCGTCGCGCACTACAATCGAATTCGAAAAACCCTTTTAGCGGTACAGTTTCGTCAATATAAGCCTAATCTATATTAATGAAATTATAATGAGTTTGGATTGTACGCAATTAAATCAACATTAAGAAATGAAGATTGACAAATTTTACCAGAAAACATTTAAATTTTACCTGAAACCGGGCCTTTTATACTATTATCGGCTAATCCAGGATGTTTATAATGGTAACTAATTGATCTTAACCATTTACTGTTTAACATACCATACCACCTATTTCATCATCTTCAATCTTCGTCAACACTTCCTACAAAAAGAAGCCCCTGGGAAAATGTTTTATTACTATTTACACCAATATTAGTATGTATAGTCCAGGTATGTTAAACAGTAAATGGTTAAGTTCAATTAGTTACCACTATAAACAGCCCGGATTAACCGATAATAGTATAAAAGGCCCGGTTTCAGGTAAAATTTATTTTAGGCTTTATTATGGGAGTACCGTCTAGTCAGTGTTAATTGCAAAAGACCAACTCTGTCTACCTCGGTGGCTTATCGCTCCGGGTGGGTCTTAACAATGGGCCAGGTCAGATAAATTTAATAATATTTACGACCGCACTAATTGAACTCAAACCAATTACTGTTGAACAAATACAACAAAAATTGCCAAACTCAAGTGGAGCTTTGCAGGCCACACTGATAGACAAAAAGACCAACGTTGGAATAGCACAATACAATATTGGAGACCCTACTACAGTAGACGACTAAGAGGCAAGACCACAGATGAGATGGGTAGATGACATAAAAACAAGAGCTGGAACAAATTGGAAATATGTTGCTCAGGATAGAAACCGATGGAAGGAGTTGGGAGAGGTCTATGTCCATAAATGGACAATAGAAGGCCAAGAAGAAGAAGACAAAGTGTAAAAGAATATGATGGCCCGAGGTACCGCAGTAAAAGAACACTTTTTCTATATAAAAATGACTAAAGAGTATTTTGCAATAACTATATGCAATATTGCCTCCCTGTGAAATTTTATTAAGTAAATTTTGCAGTGAGGTAATAAGAATAAAATTGTATATAAATTTATATTGAAAAAATAATTAAAAAAAATGTGTACAAAAAATAAAAGAAAAAACAAAAAAAAACAACAAAAAATATTAAAAAACAAAAAAGACAACAAAACAAAAAAGAAAAGATTAAATCAAATAAAAAAAGAGTATAATAAATTACAAAATAAAAAAGAGAAAAAAATTAAAAACACAAAGGTCTAAGCATCCGAGGTGTTAAACCGGGTTGAAGCCTAAAGTTGGATTTATAGTTTGACGTAGCGTAGACGTAGACGCAACGGAGACGCACTGGAAAAGATCAACACCGAATTTTGTGTACTCGTGTTTATAGATGAACGCAAGCGCCTGACGGAACGTAAGAGAAACGTAACGTAACATAAGAGATGACCAACTTTCATCTTTTACAGTGCGTTTCTTCCGTCTGGCCAATCATAAGGCAGAATTTTGTTCTGTCACTCAAAGTGGACCCGCCCCGCCCCCTCATTCCTTGTGTTGTGTAAAAAGTTGATTGTCAACATATTCGAATTTTGTTAATTATTTGTTAATACAATGGATGTTAAGTTATTAATTTAATAAAAATATATCATAGAGTCATTTCAATATTTCAGATAAATATGAGTTGTTTATTAGCCTAATTCGTGGTTATCCACACATATACGATAGGTAAATCCAATAAACATTTAAAGACCAGGAAATGAAACAAAATAGTTGGAAATCCCACGGCATGCGGCACCAAAGAGCATACTTTCGTTTATTTCCTAATCCATGTAACACACAAAACAGATAAATATTATAATAAATAATAGTATAAGTATAAATAAATAAACACAAAGTTTGTTTACTGTTCGGTTCGTATAATTTATAGGCTATGTTGTTGAATTAGAATTAAGTCATTGTTTACTCTTTCTACTCATGCGCAAAAATTCCGCTACGTCGATCTATAAATTGACATAATATTTTCTTCCGTCTCCAGTCCGTTTCTTACGTCTACGTCTACGCTACGTCAAACTATAAATCCAACTTTAGCGCTGTGAGAAAAAACTTACATATTTATTAGTATTTAGTATTGGTATTTAGTATTAGCATGTAGTGTTTTTGTTAATTTCATTATTTGTAAATTAATTTAAGTTGGTTAGGGCCATGAATGAAAAGTATACCTGCTGGTCAATTTAATGTTTCCACCCCCTTTGTTGCATTTTTTTTTGTTTTTTATTTATTTCAGTATCTACCTATGTATGTATGTGCGTGCATAAGTATTACGTATGCGCACATGTATGGAATGTTATTATATTTCGAATATTGTAGCAAACAGTAATTTATTATCTATCGTGGCTGAATGGATCAAGTAATCCAAAGCCAATAAAGGGAAAAAAATAATACATAGTTACTAGGATTCTCCGTTTTCTTAATACCTACTGATCGAGAAAATTCGTTTATTAACATACAGGAAATGTGTAATAAATATTCCATCTAGTTTGATGACGAGATAAGAATAACAATTGTATTCTTCACTGTCGTAACTGGTACGTGTAGGCATTCGGTTCTTGTTCTTAAAACGTATCAAGATGGCTTTTATGGTATTGTTCCAAAATCGGGTGATTCTCAATGAATGATATCAATTCTAATTTGTTTTTGATCGAAGACGATTTGGTGTTGTTATTAAAATTAGTAGCCAAAACATTTCTATAGATTGGAATCTAGCATATACATATACATATAAGATCCATCTACAAAGAAGGAGACAGGTTAGTATGTGATAATTATTATAAAGGCATTAACGTCACAATTTCGGTGATAAGTTTTACATAATACATACTTATGGGCGTAGGCGCAAAATTTCGCGCCAATGTGTTTTAAATACATTCATTTTTTTCGAATCCTGGGAAAACTAAAAGTATTTTTGAAAAATTTAAACGCAAAATGAAGGATTGCATTATTACCAAGGGCCGAAAGTCCCTAAAAGCTTTCCTGAAAAAATGTTTATTTTAATAAGTTACAGGAGTAAAAACGAAGAGAAAACTTATAGTCCAGAGAAATAAGGTTTTTGTCGGGAAACTTAATACATTATAAATACAAAAATGTCCGTCACAGTTCGGACGAGAATTTTAGTTATTAACAAATAAGGGTCAAAATGGCAGTTTTTTCGTTTAAATCGCTACAGGTAAATATAGGGTAATTAAATATCTTATTTATAATATTTTTCTTTTAGTAGATGAGCCAAGGTTTAAAATAGCACTTTTTGAATTTTGATCCGATCATTTTTTGCTTCGGAAATTGCAAAATAAGACTAAAATTTCAAAAATAAAAAATGTGCTATAACTTTTGCGAAAATGGCCTTAAGATTTTCATATTGCAAAAAAAGTGTTGAGTCAAACATTCCTTATAATGCACAAAAAAATTTAAGACGATTGGTCAATTAGTTTAAATTTTATTCAATTTGTTTATCGCAAAGAGCTTTTTTTTCGCAATATTATTGTTCAGAAAATAATAATGATATAGCAATTTTGTGGAAATCACGTGCAAGAAGAATAGTTATATTTTCAAAGTATTGAAAAAAATCATTAAAAAGTCGTTTTTATCACTCCGAAAACAGTTTAGTAAAATAGAGTCATTTTTGGCTTATAAACAATTTGAATAGCTTTGTTAATATTGACTATAGAGTAAATCTACTTTAGGATTTCAAAACCTGGTATTTTTACACGAATTTTCAGAAAAAAACTTTTTGCCTAGGGTCAAAGTTAGCCACTTCTATTATTTAATTCAGTTACTTCTATATATGTACATCAAAGTCTCCTGTAACAGTGTTAGTTACCATATTACTCCGAAACGGCTTGGCTGATTTTTATGAAATTTTACACGTATATCCTATAGGACGGAGAATAGGTTATAATCTATTTTTTATACCCATAAGTTATAAGGGGGGTTGGCCCCCTGACATTTTTTTTATTTTTTTGGACAAAATTATCTACCTTAATTTTATATGATGTAGAATTAAAAAATACATACAACCCTTCATTTTCACTCTTCTATCACCAACCCCTATTTGTTAATAGCCATCTATATATTTACATCTATAAAATTCTCCTGTCACAGTGTTAGTTTCCATACTCCTCCGAGACCGCTTGACCGATTTTTATGAAATTATATATGTATATTCGGTAGGTGTTAGAATCGGTCGTAATCTATTTTTCATATCCCTGAGTGATAAGCGGAGTTCCCCCTAACATTTTGTAATGTTAGGTGGGGATGTGCGTACATAACGTACTCTATAAGACTATGAGTACATACAAATTAAAAAAATTATGATCAAAATTCATCAACAAGCTCCGGCGATATTAATCGTAGCATATGTTTGAAGAATCAGTTTCATTTTTTGAGTGCACGGATTTTAATAATTCCCCTCCACCGACCACGAATCCGTTCCTTTAGGACGCCATTTTTAAAACTTTATTAACCACTCTATTGAGGTTTAAAGTTTACTCAAACTTTTACACATAAACTATTACCTTCAACTTCAAAATGGCTCTAGTTAGGTTGCTTAATTGTTATAAACAAAGTAGCCGTCAATTAAATAAAAAAGTGGCTAACTTTGACCGTAATTACCCTAGCCAAAAAGTTTTTTTTGAAAATTCGTATAAAAATACAAATTTTACAAATTCCATTGTAGTTTTAGCCTACATTCAATATTAACAAAGTTATTCAAATTGTTTATAAGCCAAAAATGAGTCTATTTTAGTAGGTAAAATGTTTTCTGGAGTGATAAAAATGACTTTAATATTTTTTTTAAATGCGTTGAAAATATGACTATTCTTCTTTCATGTTGTTTCCACACAATTGCTATATCATTATTATTTTCTGAGCAATAACATTGCGAAAAAAAGCACTTTGGGATAAACAAATTGAATAAAATTTAAACTAATTGACGAATCGTCTTAAAATTTTTTGTGCATTGTGTGGACTGTTTAACTCAACTTTTCTTGCAATATGAAAGTCTTAAATTCATTTTCGCAAAAGTTATAGCAATTTTTTTATTTTCGAAATTTTAATTTTATTTTGCAATATCCGAAGCAACAAAAATGGTCGGACCAAAATTCAAAAAACGCTATTTTAAACCGTGGCTCATCTACTAAAAGAAAAATATTATAAATAAGATATTTAATTACCCTATTTTTACCTGTAGCGATTTAAACGAAAAAACTCCCATTTTTGACCCTTATTTGTTAATAACTAAATTTCTCGTCCAAACTGTGACGGGCATTTTTGTATTTGTAATGTATTAGGTATATACATAGTACCCAAAAAACCCATTTGCAACCTGGCTGCTCAAGTGTCCCGAACAGGGTATATTTTGCCTTATTTCCCTGGAGTATTAGTGTGATTTTTAAATTCAAATATCTCATTTAAAGGAAAATTTTTGTATATTCTAAGGGACTTTCGGCCCTCGGTAATAATATAAACTTTAATTCAAAATATATTAGTTTTCTCAGAATTCGAAAAAAGTGAATCCTTTTAAAAAGCATTGGTTCTAAATTTTGCGCCTACGCTCTTATAAGCAAATCATAATCTACAGAATGCATAAATTGGTAATTTTAGAATGTTAATACAGTTTTAGTACTTGTTTGTCTATGTATGTACATAGAAATAATCAAACAAACTTCCCAGCCAAAACGTTCAACGTAATCTCTCATGACCTTTTGGACATTAATTTACCGTACTATAACCAAGATTTTCGATTAACCTTATCTATGTTCGTTGTAGTTGGTGTTGTTTCACGACTGCCCTTCTAACATTCTTCGAGCAATATCTCGGAATGGTAATTAAGCAACGATCGCATGAACCATCAATTCTAATTACGACAGAGATACCAATACATTCTGATCTTTCTGAGGGCCGCAAAGGCGAATACTATTCACAACTCGGTAATTTACGAATGCATTAGTAAAAGTGTTTTGTTAGTGATGTAGTATAGTAGAGTTACCTACGGACATACAGAGTGGTCCAACTTAGGACAAATCATTTTAATTCATCGACTTCTTTACTGTCCGTGTCCAAAACAAACGACACCACTTCGGCCAACACACTAACACCAAGGGGAATCACGCAGGGGGACAGCTTCAGCTGTCTGTAAAATTCTTAAAATCGGCTATTTTTCATTTAAATTGTCAATAAATAAGTAAATGATGAATACCTTTTATACCACCTTCAAAGAGGGTAATTGTTACACGTAAGTACATACCTGGAATACCGGTATTAGAACTTATACATACTTATACATATACTACTTAGAATATGAAAGATGAAAGTTAGAAATTCACCGGTAGTTGATGGGCTATCGAAAAATTATCTGAGGACCAGAGTTGCCAGTTGGCCTGTAATTAGGATGTGGGATTAAAATAATTACGAATTCACCGGGACCCACTGAACCAGCTACACATAAACAAAATATTAAGAACACGAATATCAGAACAAATATTGGCTATTTTGGACACGTGCTTGGAAGAAATAGTCTTGAAAAACTTACCATCCAGGGAAAGGTAAAAGGAAAAAGACGTCGAGGTAGATCTTCCACACGATACATATTGCACATACCATATTGTTGCTACTATTGGCGCCCCATTGTCAGAATGTGCTAGAATGGCACAAGATCGATAGAAATGGAGGAATATTTCAAAAAATCAGCTAATAGCTTCAAGATATCACGATACCTGCTGGTTAACGACTAAGAAGAAGTACAAAATTGGGGCTGTATCTAGCGCCAATGACTCCTTTTCGAAGATCATTTTGGTCACATGTATCATGAAACTTCTTCTCTAAACTACTTTTATCTGCTAGGATGTCGGGATTTTTTGTTGTGTATGTGTCTATTCTATTTTTTCATTTATTTTGTTTCTCAATATCATTCTCATTTCTGTTGTTCACCTCTCTTGCCTTACAGACTTTTTTAATTTCATTTTTCTACCTTTTTCTCGTAGAATAGGAGCTAAAACTCCTATTTAATCTATGTCTACACAAGGCAGAAATACCTCACGACTGGAATGAGAGTATTACCATACTTCTATTCAAAAAAGGAGACAAAAGAGACTTAAAGAACTACAGACCTATCTCACTACTCTCACAAATGCACAAACTCTTTGTTAGAATTATAACATAACCAATAGACTAACAAATAAAATGGACAGTTATCAGCCAGTTGAATAAGCAGGTATCAGAAAAGGGTTTAGTACTATAGATTATAGATCATCTCCTCACTATGATAATATTGATAGAGAAGGCAAACGAATACAACCTAGATTTATGTTTAGCCTTTGTAGACTAAAAAAAAGCGTTCGATAGTGTCGAGATATGGGCGATAGAAAAAGCTCTAAATAACAGCAGAATAGACTCCAAATACAGGCAACTCTTACATAACATCTATAAAACAGCAACTATGACAGTCGAATGGGAAAATAAAACAAACAAAACTAATCCCATAGAAATAGGTAGAGGCATAAGACAAGGAGATGTAATATCCCCAAAACTCTACACCTTGGCTCTGGAAGACGTCTTTAAAGAACTGGAATGGGAAGACATGGGTATCAACATAAACGGGAAGAATCTCAATCACCTCAGATATTGCGATGATGTTGTCCTTATTACAACCAACCAAGAAGAACTAGTCAGAATGCTGACTCAACTATCACACGCATCGGAGAAGATAGGATAAAAAATGAACATGAGTAAAACCAAAATCATGACAAATACAAACGACAGAATGAATGTAAATATAAATAATGTCAATATTGAGGTTGTTGACGAATATATATACCTGGATCAAATAATCAAAGCTAATAATGAGAACCAAACAATTGAAGTACAGAGAAGAATCCGATTGGCGTGGGCAGCATTTGGAAAGTTAAGATGGATACTAAAAGGCACAAAGATACAACAGTACCTAAAAACCCGTGTATTTGACCAGTGCATCCTTCCTGTTCTGACGTATGGCTCAGAAACATGGACATTGACAAAGGCCAACATAAACAAAATTGAAATAACTCTGAGAAAAATGGAAAGATCCATGTTGGGAATAAAACTACAAGACAGAAAATCAAACAAATGGATAAGAGAGAAAACAAAAGTAAAAATGTAACTGAACATATAACAGGGTTAAAATGGAGATTTGCGGGCCACAATGCGAGACAGGAAGATAAAAGATGGAATTCTGAAATACAAAACTGGAGACCGTGGACAGGAAGAAGAGGAAGAGGAATACCTCAGATGCGATGGAAGGACGATATTGTTAAGCTGCAGAGACTAACTGGAAAAGCGCAGCCAAGGACAGACGGAAATGGAAAGATTTGGGGAAGACCTATGTCCAAAGTTGGATAGAAATGTGCTAAAAGAAGAAGAAGACCTTTTTCTTGATCGTCCTCTTTCTTTACTCTGTGTTGTGTGTTTTTACTTCTGTAGGCTGTAATCAGGGTAATAGGGTTTCTGTAAGTCGATTATATCCAACTGTTGTTGGAAGGGTCCTCGTTCTAGAAGGCTCCGTTGAACATATGAAATAATAAAACTCCTTTAACGTTGTAGCTCCTTTTAGCCCTTTTTTGTTGGACATAATCAATAGCTTAAAAAGAGCCATCCCGTATAAGCTCAAACGTGAGTTGTAAGGTTGTGCCACACCTTTGTGCACTCTCTGTAATATGTTAATATTGGTGGAACACGCACGATTTTCTTTTCTCAGGACTATCGCAATCAATTGTTTCGTTCTTTCGTTGTTTTATGGAAGCTCCTACCTTGAACAATGCTACAATTAAATCATAACTAAAAATATCTGTAGCGTATCGGGCAAAAATAGAGAGCGAAAAGGTACATCGACAAAGAAACATAATATATTTTATATTAGTGACCATTTAAATAAAAGGTCAAACCGGCAAACGAGTGTATGTACTAAAAAAAAATTGATAGTGTGTAAAAAATGTTTTATTATCAGCTAAGTACTTTCAACACATAACGTGCCATCATCAGAGCTTCCTAAAAGGACATTTAAGATAAGATTTTTTATAAAAATGAAAGATTGAAACACTTACGTCCTCTTATAAAACCTTCATAGAAGAGCAATTGCTAAACGACACAATAATAAACCTAGATCCTGGGCAAAAGCCACAGATATCGGGTATAACAACCCCTTTACATTGAATAAATTACATCTAATTTCTTTTTTATTTTAAAAAGACAACATGGCTGAGTCAAACCATTTTGAGCCCACGTGAACAGCTGAGGAGGACTGTCAGTGGGAAGACCACCAAAACGATGGAACGACAACTTACTAGAGGTACATTGAAAAAACAGACAGAGTCATGTCTATACAAAAAGAAGAAGAAGAAGGAAATAAAGGAAAAGTTTGAATCGGAGACAAATTAGAGAAACTACCACAAAACAAGGCCTCTAGAATGGTCAATTAAATAAAGAAGAAAATTGTATTGACAGAGATTTTTGACCATTTTTGTAATTAGGTACGTGATTTTTTTTATTCTATAACACGAGAATCTTTCTTGTTATTAAAGCAATTAAAATAATTCGGATTGTTGATCGGATGACATAATTGTTTTTCATCTTTTGTCAATTTTGTTAAAATAAAATTTTTCTCAAGGACTTTATCGTTAACCCTAAGAATTTATGCTTGGTTAACCATGTATATTTTTATAAACAAATTAAATGATGTCATACGAAGATGAGAATAATTTATGTGCTAATTAACTAATGCCGAGAATTTCATTAATATATTATTTTAGAGTTTCTCACAATGCAAAATCTATAGAATAATTCTGATGTATACGTATCACAATAAGAGTAGTAAGTCTTTTCAATAACATATATCACATCGTATTATCGTCCTTGTAGACTATATTTATAATGTCTTTTTTGTCAATTACTGAAATAATATTTTGCTTTTCCCCTACCAAATTAAGAATTCATCTGGAAACTCATTCTGCGAATGTAGCAGCTGAAGATAGAGACCAATGGATAAACATTGTTAGAAATATTGGAAGAAATCACGATCCTCAGTAATGGGGAAAGGACAAAAGAGAGTTTCCCGCTTTAAATAATTTTTGCTTTGACGTTTTCTGTCCATTTTTAGTAATCAAACAAAGTTCAACCAATAACAAAGATTATGGGTTATGAAAAGGAACTATAGCCCATTCTTCAACACAAATAGTTGCATATGCAGATGATATACTTCTTATGGAAAGAGACAAGGAAAGTTTAAAAGAAGCAATATAATCGTGGCAAAGGAAGAACGGAAAAGAGGTCTAGAGATTAACGAAGGAAAAACAAAATATCTACTCTGCTCTACACAGAGTAGAAATCTACAGCTTTGAAAGAGTTCAACAATTTAAATATGTGGAAGTACATAATTGTGAGTGGCAAAAATAAGAGAAGTGAAGAATATTGGATATATCATAGGTTAATGAAGGACAAGAACTTAACCAGAAATGAAAAACTAAAAATATGTATAGAGTTGCAATCAGACTACTAGTCACGTACGTAAGATGAAGAAAAATTGAGAATATTCGAAAGGAAAATCCTCAGACGGATTATGGGCCCGATAAGAAAGGAAAACGGAGAAATGAGAAGAAGAATGAACCATGAACTAAGAGACATAATGAAGGGAGAAGATATAGTTAGATTTATTAAGCGCAGAGACATAGATGGCTGAGACACTAGACAGAAGGAAAAACGACCTACTGATCAAGAAGATCACCAGATGGAAGCCAAGAACCAAATGACCAAGGGGAAGACCTAGAGAAAAATGGGAGGACCAGGTCTTGAGAGATACCAAAATCCTGAAAGTGAGAAACTGTAGGGAACTATCCACATATCGAAATAAGTGGAAGAAAATTAACAAACTTTGACAACACATAAGTGGAATTCGAAGAGATTCACAGCAATAAGCAAATCAGAGAGCTTTAAGTAAGAAAGGCAAACATTCCATTCGGAATGAAAAGCCTTGATGATGATGATAATAGGTTATGTGTATGATTACAGTGGTAAATAAATGCAATGCTCTTGGGCCAACTAGTACAATTTGTGAAAAAATCTTTACACTATTAGAACTTATTAGATGAATAACTAACTGTGGCGTACAAATAGTTCTTGAATCGCAATAAAATATAATCGAATAATAAATTTTCTATGACCAATAACTATTCACCGATGTTGTTAGTGAAACCGGCCCTCAAGCTCAAGAGATTCATTATACGATCGATTATTAGGTGGCAGAAGCAGAAAGCAATATCGCATCTACCGATTAATCACAGGATGTAAAATATTACTAATCAACCGGCCACTTTCTCCTTTATTAAGAATTCCGCCCGGAGAGCCGGAGACAACATCTTTGAATTAAACAAGGTTAACTACTCCGCAAATACCTTTCTTGTACTTAGAAATAATAACAGTACTTTCTCTTTTTAAATAAAAATTAAACAAAGATAGAAATCCAACACTTTCCTTCGAGTAGGTCAACTCTTGATAGTGACCATCGTTTATCAAAAGTGTTCTTTAAGAATGCATAAGAGCGTGTATAGTTGTTCCATTATATCTTTGCACAAACGTCATGATTCATTTGCAAACAAGTTAAATCAAAACATTAAGTGAAACGTGCGTCAATATGTAATATCATTGATATACAGGGTGTCCCGAAAAGATTGGTCATAAATTATACCACAGATTCTTGGGTCAAAAATAGGTTGATTGAACCTCACTTACCTATATACAATAGTGCACACAAAAAAAGTTACAGCCCTTTGAAGTTACAAAATGAAAATCAATTTTTTTTCATATATCGAAAACTCTTAGAAATTTTTCATTGAAATTGGACATGTGGCATTCTTATGGCAGCAGCATCTTAAATAAAAATTAAAGTGAAATTTGTGTACCCCATAAAAAATTTATGGGTGTTTTGTTCCCTTAAACCACCCCAAACTTTTGTGTACGTTCCAATTTAATTATTAGTGTAGTACCATTAGTTAAACACACTGTGTTTAAAACATTTTTGCCTCTTATGACTTTTTCGATAAGCCAGTGTTTATCGAGATATTTTGAATATTTATCGAATTCACCACATATTTGTATATGGAGTACGATTATAGAGACCTGTTAATAATCTGAAAATGCATTTATAATTTACATTTTTAGGTATATTTTGAAAAAGAAGCCACATCTCGTTAAAAGGTGACTTATCAAAAAAAGACTAAGAGGCAAAAGAGTTTTAAAAACACTGTGTTTAACTAACGGCACCACAATAATAGTTTAATTGGAACGTACACAAACATTTGGGGGGTTTAAAGGAACAAAACTCCCATAAAACCTTTATGTAAATTAAAAAAGAAGCCGCATCTCGATAAAAACTCGCTTATCGAAAAAATACTAAGAGGAAAAAAAGTTTTAAAAACATTGTGTTTAACTAATGGTACCACAATAATGAATTAATTGGAACGTACACAAAAGTTTGGGGGGTTTAAGGGATCAAAACCCCCATAGAATTTTTATGGGGTGGACAAATCTCACTATAATTTTGTTTTAAGATGATTCTGCCATAAGAATGATACATGTCCATTTTCAATAAAAAATCTTGAATAGTTCGAATATATCGAAAAAAATCGATTTTCATTTTGTAACTTCAAAGGGCTGTAACTTTTTTTATGAGCACATTTGTACTAAGGTAAGTTAGGTTCAATCGAACTATTTTTAACTCCAGAATGTGTGGTAGAATTTATGACCAATCTTTTCGGGACACCCTGTATACTGTCAATGTAATAATTAGGAAATGGATGGACGTATTTTATAAAGTTATATTGTACATTTATACATATATTTAACTACCTATGTTATAATATATTTAACACAATATAATTTTATAAAATAAACACAATAAAAGTTAAAAATTCCAATAAATACAACAAATGCGCTAATGCCACTGTCACTGAAAATTGAAAATGATAAACGTCAAAATTCATAGTAAACAAGGTATTGTTTATCCTTGTTTAACTTATTGTGGTTTCTATGGACAAGCTGTGCGATACTAGTCTTGGTAAGTCAAAAAGGGACCTAGTATAAAAAGTAATTCGAGAATAATTTCATGCATGTACAAATTGAAGAACTCTAGTGCAGTCATTGAGGGTATTTGGCTCCGAATTTCGTCCTAATGCATCAATTTCTTTGATATTTTTAGTAAGTAGGAAATAGCTTAAAAACAAAGTCTACACTATGCCTATGACTTCCAAAAGGCATTTCATCGTGTTAAGCACTCTATATTGATCGAAGCTCTAAAAGACATAGGCTTGGATGGCCGAGATGTTCGAATAATTGCAAATTTATATTGGAATCAAACAACATCAGTTTTAGTAGATGGTGTGGAATCACAGGCTCTTAATATTAAAAGAGGAGTACGGTAGGGATGCCTCTTGTCACCACTGCTTTTCAACGTTTACTCCGAAAGAATTTTCAGAAAATCTCTTTCTGAAAAACAAGAAGGAATACTTGTGAACGGTGAAGTCATCAATAATTTGAGATATGCGGACGATACAGTATTCCTAGCTTCTAGTCAAGAAGATCTGCAAACACTACTTGATAATGCCGTTGAGAGTTGTAGGGAGGCAGGTCTGGATCTGAACGTACGGAAAACCAAAATACTCGTAATAAGTAAACAGCAGCATATAAAACCGTCTATATATGTAAATAATACCAAACTTGAGCAAGGTGATAAAATCGTTTACCTTGGACAGCAACTAAATTGTAACGCAGAAAGTCACGGCGAAATTAGATCTATGATAGAGCAGGCTAGAGCCGCTTTTAGAAGGATGTCAAAAGTGTTATGTAACAGAGACCTAAAATTGGCATTGAGGATCCGCCTACTTCGCTGCTACGTGTTCTCGGTCTTACTTTATGGTGTCGAGTCCTGGACTGTGAATAAAATCGATCTAAATCGCCTTGAGGCTTTCGAAATGTGGTGCTATAGAAGAATTTTAAAAGTTTCCTGGGTGAAGAAGATTCGAAACTCCACAATACTAGAACGTCTTAGCAAGACTACTGAGATCATAAAAGCATCAAGCAGAGAAAGCTGGAGTATTTCGGACATGTAATGAGAGGTCCCAAATATAAGTTGCTACAAAATATTATGCAAGGAAAAATAGCAGGCAAACGCGGTCCAGGACGAAGAAGAACCTCATGGTTGAAGAACTTGCGAGATTGGTATGGTGTTGATACAAGCATGCTATTTAGGGTGGAAGTGAATAACATTAAGATAGCTATGATGGTAACCAACGTTCTGAAAGGACATGGTACATGAAGAAGACCCTATGCCAAAATATCCTTTTATCTTGGTTAGTAGTTTTCATCCCTTTGCGGCGGTAGACATTTTTTTAGTCAAAATAACTACGGGAGTGGCTAGAGAACATAATACTAAGCAAAAACTGTTGTATACTTTTTTATTCGTGGTTGAAAATTCGCAATTTTCATTGAAAAATGACACTTTTATTTTAGTGTTATTCATTAGTTCATTGGTTAGATTGGTTTAAAATGCATGGTTTTTGAGAAAAATAAGATTAAGTTATAGAGCGCATTTTTAAAGCTTCTTAAAAATCTGCCTTTTTCTCCATGTAATTCAAAAATCATAAGAGATACAAAAAATGATTCACTACCAACATGTACGGATTTTTTCAACAAAACTTTTTTTTTATTACTGTAGCATGAAAGATATCACTACTTTAAGTTAGGTTGATAGCGCGAGTATCACCTACTTGCGCCCTTTAACCCTTTACCCAAAACTAAAGGTTTTGTGAATAGCTGTAATATAGGTGTCGTTTTATAGTCTTTGAAAAATTGTATAAAATAGTTTTTGAGTGGAGACGGTATCTTTAAAATGAACGGAGTTATTGTAAAGAAACCAAACAACTTTTTTTCAATTTTGGAGCATATACGAATTTTGAAGCAGATGAGAATGGGATCTCGGTATACCAACTACTCACTTTTCATAGCTGCTGGTGAAAGCACTGCTCTACAATTGGCATCCTCTTACCTACATTAGATGGTTTGGACGAGCACAGTAAGAGAGTTTATTACCAAATTCAAATTTGGCTAGCCGATAAAGCTCTCAATCCAATTGACTGGGGATGGAAGATCTAATGGATATTTTCAGTCCACCAAAATGCACACATCACCTGCGCCGCTGGCTAGACTTTGAATTAGGAGGAGGTAGAGCTTATTGGCAGAGAGTCTGGAAGACCTTCCAACCCTGTTGAACGCTGTAAACAACGAATGTACTGCAAAGGGCTTAGCAATCGACGCAAAGAAAACAAAATGGATGTTGTTCGAAAAAATTAATATCGCAGACTCAGTACTAAAATTAGGTAACACAATCCTGGAAAGGGTGGAACACTTTCCTAGCTGGATTGACTGCAGGGTTGAAAGTGATGAGGAAATTTTGACCACAATAGAACTTACACGAAAAAGCTTTATTAGCAGGCGTTCTGCATTGTGCAGTAGAAATCTGTCATTTACCACACGTCTAAGAGTATTAAAGTTCTACGTCTGGTCCGTTTTGTTCTATGGATGTGAAACCTGGACAACAAAAATGAAGAATCGTAAAAAATTAGAAGCGTTCGAGTTGTGGTGTTACCGTCGCATGCTCAGAATTCCACGGACAGCACACATATCCAACGAACGTATGCTGGAGACCATTCACAAAGAGCAATAATTGATCAACATCATAAAAATCAGAAAGGTTCATTACTTCGGTCATGTAATGAGAGGACCTAAACATCGCTTACTCCGGTTGATAGGGCAAAGTCGAAGGAAAACGATGGGTTGGAAGAAAACAACTGTCCTGGCTGCGTAACATTAGGCAATGGACAGGTCGAACGGTCGAGGAATTGTTTCATATAACTGCCGGCCGAGAAACATTTCATCAGCTTGTTAATACGATACCCAACACTTGAAAACAAGTAGGTACGTCACACAAAGAAGACGAAGAAGAAGAAGAAGAAGAAGACGAAGAAGAAGAAGAAGACGAAGAAGAAGAAGAAGACAAGGAAGCAGAAGAAGAAGAAGCGTCTATTCCCAAAGTTTCATCAAAATCCATGATAGCCCAATAAATGACCGTTTTGGAGTGTAATTTTCACTCCGAATTGCATGAAAATTTGGATTTAAATTCTACTTACCCTCCACTTCAAAGTTGAAATTGTGCCGTTGGTTACTTTTACTTGGGGTGTGACATTTACCCCTTCTCGGGGGGTGAAAAACGCATGTTTAAAATAAGGCCGGAAATGGATAAATTGACTTATTTTAAGCACTTTTGTTCCATAAAGTTTTTTACGTAAGTCAATACTTTTGAGTTATTCGCGATTTAAAATGTTGATTTTTCGACAAAAAAACTACGTTTTCAGACCGTTTTTCCCAAATAACTCAAAAAGTAGATATTTTATCGAAATAAATATTTTTAGCAAAAGTGTAGCCTATAAAAAAACGAAAAAAAATGGTGTACCAGTAAAGTCTACAAATTGAGCAGAAGCAAAGTTGTAGCTCATGAAAAATACGTTCTTATTTGTCTAATTCCAAATCGAATAATTCAACGCGAAATCACCGAAGAAAGAAGCGTTTTTCGGGAAAACCTTTTTAACATTTTTAAAGTATCGAAAAAAAGCTTATTATTTGTTTTTTACAAAAGTTTACAGCATCAAAAATAGGCGAGTTACACTGCAAAAAAAAAGTTGGCCCCTTTTTTTGGTAAAAAAAATCGTAAAAACCTCCCTCTCTTTAGCACCCTAAATGAAATTAATCGTTTGGCTTTACTATATATTTTAACTGTATGTGTATTGTTTATATGATCTGTAAGTTTGATTGGTTTGAAGTGCTTATTTTTAAAAACATTTGGTTTTATAGTAAAAAAAAATTTCTAAAAATTTTTGAAACATTTAATTTTTTCAAAATAACTTAAAAAGTATTAGTGATAAGAAAAATCTTAAAGAGTAAAAAAATGTAGGTTTTGCTATTATAAATATGCTAGTTTCATTTTGTTTCTCTGTAAGACAAAAATTGGTTAAGATATAGCTGTTCAAAATGTGCATACACTCGTGATTAGTGACCCATTCAAGCTTTCTCAATTATAACCCTTTCAAAATTAAACACTTTAAACCGGTGTGACTGACAGATCATATAAAAAATAGATAGGTAAGTACATAAATTGCTTGTAAAGCGGTAGCGATTAATTTCAGTTGGGGAGCTAAACACGGCGAGATTTTCATGATTTTTTCCAAAAAAAAAAGAGGCCAACTTTATTTTGAGCGTAACTCGCTTATTTTTAATGCTAAAACTTTTGTTAACAATTAAAACAAAGCTTTTTATAAACACTTTAAAAAAGTTTAAATGGGTTTTTCCCGAAAAGTGCTTAATTTTTCGGTGATTTCACCTTGAAATATGCGATTTGGTATTAGACGAATAAGAACGTATTTTTCATGAGCTACAACTTTGTTTTTATTTGATTGATAGACTTTACTGATACACCATTTTTTGGGTTTTTTATAAGCTACACTTTTGCTGAGGATATTTTTCCGATAAAATATTTACTTTTTGAGTTATTTGCGAAAAACCGTCTGAAAACGTAGTTTTTTTTGTCGAAACATTTTTAATGGCAAATAACTCGAACAGTATTGACTTACGTAAAAAACTCTATAGAACAAAAGTTGCTTAAAATCAGTCAATTTATCCATTTACGGTCTTATCTTGAACGTATGTTTTTTCACCCCCGAGAAGGTGTGACTGTCACCCCCCAAGTAAAAGCAACCAACGGCACAATTTCAACGTTGAAGTGGAGGGTAAGTAGAACCTAAATCCAAATTTTCATGCAATTCGGAGTTGCCCCTGAAAATTACACGGTATCGCCGAATTTCCCGTTCATTTACTGGGCTATGAATTTGGATAGAAATCGGAGATAATATCCTATTCTTGCTCTCATTGACTGGTGCATTTCAAATAAAAATTAAACAGAGATAGAAATTCAACACTTTCCTCCCAGTAGGTCAACTCTTGATACTTGACCATCATTTATCAAAAGTGTTCTTTGAGAATGCATAAGAGCGTGGTATAAATTCACTTTCCCACGCGAGGTACTATTTGTAATGAAGCTGTGGACACATTCAACATTCAAGGCGTAGTCTTGTATCTGAAGTGCCTTATGGGGTTTTTGTTATACGCGATGTGATAAAGGAACCGTGACGAGGTACTCACGGTATCAATGAAGATATTTAGTTACCTGGTACTGACCTGTCATCCTACTCACGCACTCACCGACAGATTTAGTTACCTGCTATTCGCTGGGTAATAAAATATATGGTTTATTTACGTGGAATTAATTGTATCTGTGTTTATATATTTATTCATGTATTTAGCTCAAAGAATCTTACGAGGCATAAAGATTAAAGTCCAAATACAAAAACACATATTTTCTACAGGGTGATTGACTAGTGGGGTAAAGCTCAATAAATCCGCTATAACAAAAATTTTAGCTAACTTTGAGCTTCACATTACAAAATTAGTTAGAATGTTACAGGGTGTTCGATAACACAGTGGCAGACCAAACTTATGGTGTTTTTAATGGAACACCCTATATTTTATTTTATATTCGATATCCTGTTAACTTCTCTATCACAAAATATAAAGGTTTGTTATGTTGTAGTGTAGAGGATATTTACAAAGTTATAACCAATTTTGTATGAAAATCGTAACAAGTTTAACTCCCTGTATAAATAAAAATAAGCACAACAGCAATGATTTATTAATGCCATATTTTTTATTTATTGTCAAAATTTTCAAGAATTATTGACATTGCTAATTTTCTTTATATCAAATACAGGGTGAGTCAAAACGCAAGTAC
Organism: Diabrotica virgifera virgifera; assembly: GCF_917563875.1. Classification (NCBI taxonomy): domain Eukaryota; kingdom Metazoa; phylum Arthropoda; class Insecta; order Coleoptera; family Chrysomelidae; genus Diabrotica; species Diabrotica virgifera. The sequence continues at coordinate 224,147,357 of NC_065451.1, read as the reverse complement.
ATTATTTTCTCAATAATGTTAAATGGAACACCCTGCATTTTATATCATTATTGGAAAGTAACATTACCGTACTTTAATTTTTATATAACATTCCCTATGTCCAAATTTATTAATTTTCGAGATATTTTCATTTTTCAGAGCAAATTATTTTAGTTGTTACTTTGGACATCGCACACATCATATGGAAAATATAATGTCACTCAAATTCAATAAAATTTATACGAATAGATTCGTTTTAAATTAACGGTCAAATCTTATCATTGCGCCAACTCTTAATTATGATTAATTACGGCGCAAATTGCAATTAAAGTTTATCGAAATCAAATTTTTTAGTCAGTAAAAGTGTCAGTTACAATCACTATTGCTCTGGGTGCTATTCAAAAGAGCTTAAACCCCGCTGGGCCTAAGCGGATTAGTGAAACTATCCGCTGATTTATGGAGTACCGACAATTTGGGTATTATAAAATATTTTTTCTCTCTCTAACTTATGTACGTATCCATTTGATTTCAGATTTATTTATATCAATTTCTGCTCTTATTATTGAAAATATGGAGTTGGCGCAATGATAAGATTTGACCGTTAATTTAAAACGAATCTATTCGTATAAATTTTATTGAATTTGAGTGACATTATATTTTCCATAAGATGTGTGCGATGTCCAAAGGACATCTAAATTTTAAGTAAGCCATGACTGAATTTACAATTGACGATTACTGATTATCAATCCGGTAATCAATGTAACAATATAGCAAATAAATAAATAAAAATAATTTATTAGTAATACATTTTACAAAAAAAAACACAACCAGAACATGCAACATTTTTGAAAAAATTAAAAACTACTTTTTATGTAAATGTAACAAATAAATTTACAAAAAAAACACACAAACACAAAATACATACACAATAACATTTTGTGAAGACAATTAAACACTACTTTTGTATGTAAATGTAACAATGTAACAAATAAAGAACGAAAAATAATTTATCAGTAATACATTTTGCAAAAAAACATGTTTGAAAAAATTAAAAGCTACTTTTAATAAAATATTTTTAATATTTAATTACATAAGGTGTTCAAAATTACCTCATAACACATTTATGCACGCCTAAATACGATCATTGAATAAGCTATTTACTCTACGAAGCATTTGTAAATTAACACATCGAAATACACTTTGTATTATATTTTTCATCTCATCCCTTGTTGGAGGAATTTTATAAACTTCATAATTAACATAAACCCCAGAAATTCAGTCCATTTTATTAAATTCTGGTGATTTGAGTGGCCACGCTACTGGTCCATTGAAAAATGAAAATATCTCGAAAACTAATAAATTTAGACATAGGGAATGTTATCTAAAAATTAAAGAACGGTAATGGTACTTTTCAATAGTGATACAAAATATAGGGTGTTCCATTTAAAATTACTGAGAAAATAATGTAGTTGCGTTTTGACTCACCCTGTATTTGATATAAAGAAAATTAGCAAAATCAATCATTCTTGAAAATTTTGACAATACGTAAAAAATATGGCATTAATAAACCATTGTTGTTTTGCTTATTTTTATTTATACAGGGAGTTGAACTTGTTACGATTTTCATATAAAATTGTTTATAACTTTTATAGTTTTGTGATGGAGAAGTTAAGAGGATATCGAATTTAAAATAAAATATATAGTGTTCCATTTAAAAAAAACATAAGTTTGGTCTGCCACTGTGTTATCGAACACCCTGTAACATTCTAACTAATTTTGTAATGTGAAGCTCAAAGGTGGCTAAAATTTTTGTTATTAACTTTTATTGCTATCTATTACTATAGCGGATCTATTGAGCTTTACCCCACTAATCAATCACCCTGTATAGTAGGTACTATTGAGAGTAAAACGGGTACCAGAAATATACAGCGACCATTACTTGGTAAATATGCCAAACCAGTATTAAAGTGAAATTATAAACAGTAATGCAGAAAAAACCGAGAAAAAGTGATAAAACTAAAAAAACCTTACTAATACTGTCATTAAATCGTACAAATTAGGAGAAAAGAAAATAGCTCAGGAATTCAAAAAACATGTGAATAATTGTCTAAAAACGCGTAACCCAGAACTATAACTTAGGAAATTTGGCAAAAAAGAAGCTCTTTAAGACGGTGGTAAGAAAATACCTATGAAAGGAAAATGGTAGGAAAATGGACCTAGTTACTCTAGGACCTAGAGTAGACGTTGGAATTTACCAAGCTGTAGACGGGGTCGTGAATTGCAACTTTTAGACGTCCCTCTTGTCTTCACTGCAGCATTCATCTGGCTTGCAATTTTTAGAAGCCATGGAGGTTGTCACCAGGAAAATGGTCCAATAAGTTGTTCAATTAAATATCTTGTAAACATATTTTTAAATAATTTTATTAGGTTGAAAAACTTCGACTTTCATTTAGCAGATGTCGCTAGACCCCTACTCCATAAAGTCAGTTGCAATGCGAGGACTAACTCTCGGTGTTTTGTCACTTGGGGCAGAGAATAGCAAACCTACGCCTCTCTGATGATGCCTCCAACAAGAGGCAAAAATCGTCGATTTAGAGTGCTGGTTTGCTCTCTCTGTACTAAGTGAAAAATAAGACAGATCTTTTTAATTGAGGGGTTTTTGTTTTTAGTTGTGTGAAATTTCTTTTCAGTAGATTGTACCCTTTATGAGCAACTGTGGTGTTGTGTTTAGATAGGAGATTTGCAAGCTGTTCTGATAACCCTTTTATATAAGAAAGAGACGTGTAATTCTTCTTTACATGATTAGTTTTATTGTTATTCTGGTTATTGTAGAATGTATGTAGTCGCGACTTAAAAGTGTTTTCTACGAGTTGATGGGGATAAGAATTAAGCGTCAGTGCTGTTTTTGCCTTTTTTATGGCCTGAGGTCTGTTGATAGAGTCGGACAATCTGATGGCTCTATCGGCGAGGCCGATAACTACTGATTTCTTTTGGGACAGGGGATGATGAGAGTTGAAATTCAGATATCTCGACGACCAGGTTTTTTTTGGTATACAATGAAGTGGTTATGATGCTATTTTCTCTATGTAAAGTCAGGTCCAGAAAATTGATTTGACAATTTTTTTCCATTTCCAATGTTAACTTTAGTTTTGGGTGGAAGTTATTAAATTCGTTTAAAAAAATATCCATTTTATCCTCTGGTGCTGCAGTCAAACAGGCATCTATATAACGGTAGAAAAAAGTTATATCGAAATCTATTTTATGTAGGACAATTTCTTCTAGGTGCTCTAAAACTAGTTGAGCGATAACACTAGATATGCTAGCACCCATAGCACATCCATCTGTTTGTTGGAAGAATTTGTCTAAAGTATGTTGAGTTTAATGTTGTCTCAACTGTCAAAAGAAATTTGTCTAGAGTCTAGAGGAATGTCCGTAAACATTTTAATTTCATTCCATTTTTGTTTAATTATCGCTAATCTTTCGCTAAAGCTATTGGAACATTGGTGTATAAAGATACGACATCGAGCGAAACTGAATAAAACATTGCAACTGAATAAAAATGGTATACATTTTTATTTTTTTTTAATTTCTGAATTTCGAATTTTGTTGTTAAAAAAAGTAATGGTAGATTTGTAATCAGCGACCTGGATCTACCAAATTTGACAAAAAATTTTGCGTTTTGATTGATATTTTCAATTTCTTTCCGCCATGTGGGATCCGCCATTTCGTTTTTCAAAAAAAAAAAAATAATATCAGATTCGTAATCAGCGATGCCAGAAACCGATGAGTACGAAAGTAATTCCGAAGTGTATGAATAATATACGCTTTTAAAGGTTCATGACCACCTTTTCGGCATTTGGAACCATAGTGCGTCGCCGTCGATTCATTATTATGGATGAGACTTAGGTATATCACCATGATCCTAAATCAAAACAAGAGGGTAAAGAGTGGTGTGAACATTGTCCTGTGGCTCCGAAAAAAGAGTTCGTGTCCAGAAATCAACCAAGAAGGTGTTAGCATCAGTGTTTTGGGATGTGAACGGAATTTTGTTTGTGAATTACTTGCAAACTAGTAAAACAATAAATTCTGAATGTTATGGTAACCTTTTAGGCTGAAAAAAAAATCGTAAAGAAGACTCGGTTTGTAGAAGAAAAAATCCTTTTTATCAGGACAATACACTGTGTCATAATATGAGCCTTTTGACAATGGCTAAAATCCATGTATTAAACTTCGAATTGTTGGAGCATCCACCGTATTTACCAGATTTGGCCCCTAGCGATTTCCATCTGTTTCAAAACCTAAAAATATCATAAAATGTACGTGGACTGAGGTCATAACATCCGTGGAAGCGATTTGGCAGTCCTTCCAGATACTCGCTTCAGGCATGGAATTTATAAATTGGAATCTTTATTGGAACAAGTGTATTGTTGTTTGAGGAGACTTTTACTAAATATAAAGTATAGTTCAAACCATAAACTTGTGATTTTCTTATCGAAGTGCAGAACTGAGAACAACGTATTATTTCTTAATCAACAAGAAAAAATCTTTGACAAAGCTGACAGGCAAATTACAATTATTAAAGTATTATTGACAGTTCATCGTTAGTCATAGTTGTTAGAACATCTGCTCTCTCAAATTTCCACCCCATTTACCACCCTATAAATCAATCATATATCGCACACTTGCGATCAATTTTCAGCTCTCTCAAGCTAACTTTACACCCAAAAGTAATATATAGAGCCGACGTTACAGCCTTGTATATAATTGGATAACCGAATGGGGTTGAAAACCGGCTCAAGTTAGTAAAACACCCTCTCACCGCAGCATGTTCCCGGAGTTTTCGTACTCGTATCCATTTCTGCCTCGAGCTAGACCCTACACCGGAAGTTAAAACAAATGTGAGCCTATTAGGAGGGATTTACAGCGCCCTACTTTACTTACAAGCTACCAGTTACCAGTTAGAGAAACATCTTGAAATTATGAGGCCTTTTTAGTAGTGATGGGAGTAAATGTAGAATGTAGGAAGAAATGTTACGATTTGTCACTTAGTGCCGTTCCAACCAGCAGGTTCTTTTTAGAGTTGGTGTTAATATGGTTAGAAATGTAGTATAGGTAGGGTTACCATACGTCCGGATTTCGTCCGGACAGTCCGGATATGAGAAATGTCCGGTTTTTTTTCTTTACTAAAAAAAATGGTAAACACTTGGCCCATAGGTGGGAAATTTCATTTCAGGTCTAAAGTATGTTAAAACATAGGTGTATATGTATTTTAAACTGGCAGAGATTTTCGATGTTAGTTGCATATTGTAGCGAAACAGCTGAACTTTTAATTGTGGCATATGCATTTTGCATATATGTACAATGTAGAGGTAGTAACACAGTCAAATTCACATTTTACATTTTCTACAACCCCTGTCTACTGTGGACTACCCCTGTCCGGATTTGGTCTTAAAAATTATGGTAACCCTAAGTATAGGTATTTACTACATATGTATACTGCCTGACCTGACATCGATAATAAACATTTTTTTTGTCATAAAGTGGGTACTACCATTAATATTCAGCTCAGCGGCTTGCTGGTTTGCGAGGTGTGAAATTGTATAAACAAGGAATCATTTCATGAAACAGATTCATCCCTTGTTTATGAAATTTCACCCCTTGAATGATAGCACTTCGATTTGAAGAAAACTTGTTCAAAACTCTTTTTCCTTAATGATTTTCTGATGGACGCTCAGCAAAATTCAGCCAAATACGTACAAAAAACAAAAAATTAATGTTTGTTAATCCTGTTTAATTGAAGAAGAGGAGGAGTGCGCAAGAAATTATTATTTAAATAACATCAAATAATGATAATAATTTAGAAAAAGTGTTTTTCTACGAGCGTGCAAAAATGTCTACTTTCGCGCACGCGTTTTAGTTTAGAAAGGTTCACTTTTCCGCACGCGTTTTACTTTTCCGCACGCGTGTAGATATTTTAATATGGCCTTAAAATAATTATAATACATGCAATAAACTAATATTTAGATATTATTTACTAATTTATTTCAAATATATCTTATTGTGTTCCTGTTTTAATGAAATTAACGCGACAATTCGATGAAATAAAATTATTTTGACATAATATTCGAAAGTCAAATCGATAGACAATAACAGTCGTTTTGAATCATCGTCATGGAAACCAAGATCGTCGTCATGCTAACTAATTATATTGAAAGTTTGGTTTTGACAACCTTGTCAAAGAATTAATTTGTATATGTATTTTCAGTAGTAATTGCACAAGAGCTCTAAAATTATCGAATTTTTCCCGAGTGACACTTTGACAGTTTTAATTTCACGACCCGAAGGGGAGTGAAATTATGTCAAAAGTGTCACGAGGGCAAAAATTCGATAATAATTTTAGAGATCGAGTGCAATTTGTTGCGATTATTTCATGAATAAAACTGTTCAAAATTAAAATTTTATTGTAATTTATTTATGTAAGTACAAATTAGTACAATTAAACACACAGTTGTTATAAATATTTGACGGTTGAAAGTCATCACTTTTACAATTTTTAAAACATTAATTGTCATTAATGTCACTGAATGTATTTTTTCGTAGCAACGAAGGGCATCTAACGTAATATACTTGACGACGGGATATTATCAAAAATTATCAATTTAATTTTTATTTCTGTAGCTTTCTATTGGTCAGAATCTCATATGAATGAAATAATCAGTAGTAATTGCACAAAAGCTCTAAAATTATTGAATTTTTCTCGAGTGACACTTTGTCACGAAGGCAAAAATTCTATATTAATTTTAGAGATCGAGTGCAATTTGTTGCGACTATTTCATGAATAAAACTGTTCAAAATCAAAATTTTATTGTAATTTATTTATGTAAGTACAAATTAGTACAATTAAACACACAGTTGTTATAAATATTTGACGGTTGAAAGTCATCACTTTTATAATTTTTAAAACATTAATTGTCATTAATGTCACTGAATGTATTTTTTCGTAGCAACGAAGGGCATCTGACGTAATATACTTGACGACGGGAAATTATCAAAAATTATCAATTTAATTTAGATTTCTGTAGCTTTTTATTGGTCAGAATATCCTACGAATGAAATAATCATATTAATTAAATCAATTGATTAAGATTTGGCCATTTTTTAAAGACTCGTAGAAAAAATATTGTTCCTAACTCTTGCAAAAAGTCTCTTTTCCGCACTCGACTGCTTGCCGAACTCCCGCTTCGCATCGTTCGGCAAACTGCAGTCGCGTGCGGAAAAGTATGACTTTCTGCACTTGTTAGGAAAATAACTATTTAAATATTAAACGCTCGGATATTGTAATTAAATCCAGTCCCTTATATCGGTTATTATTAGATATCTTAAGATAAAGGCAACATACCACTTGACCGGCTTTCTTGAAAAAGATGATTGAAAAGTACTTACAATAGGTTGGACAACTCACTTAATAAAAAATATTAATAATTTTAATAAAAATTATAGAAACTGTATTGCGTTGGTTTTTTGATAAAATTTTTTGCAAAATTGAGGAAGATAAACCAAATTAATACATATTATTATTTGGGAAAGTTTTTTGCCTTATGGTAGTATACATTTTTTATATTGCCACTGAAATCCCAGAAGAAATAATTATTCTTTTTTTTTGCAGGTAAGCTGATACACTTTAAATCATCAATGTATGGTAAGCAAGCTTAAGATTATGAAGTACATATGTATAATTTTATATAAAAGGTTTATAGACCAAGGCGCATCTGTAAAAATATTAGTACATTTGGACGTTGAGAGGTGACTCAAATTTTTTTGCAGAAATTGCTTGAAAATAATTCAAATATTAATATTTGAGTTATCCTCCCTCTCAAAAAGGTCCGGAACATTGTTTAAATAACCAAAATGTCAAAAAATTAAGGAAAAATTCAATTTTTTTCTTGGTTTTTTGATTATAACTTTAAAAGTATTCATTTCCGAGAAAAGTTGTACAGACATAAAAGTTGCACAATTAAATTTCCTATAACACAGAATTGGCTAAAAATTAAAAAAATGGCCACCCTTGTTGCAAAATAGCAATAATTGCGAAAAAATCATACAAAAACAAGTATTCGCATTTTACGTTTCTCAACCATTTATGCTACACTTAAGACCTTCATATTTAACCAAGAAAAATTTTATGATACAGTAAAACAATACTGTAAATTTCATTAAGATCGGTTTAATAGATTTTGCAAAATAAATTTTGCAATCCAGCTTTCGCAAAAAAATTCATTTTTCAAAATGTTACAGGACTGAAAATAAAGCAGATAGCAAGTTGAAATTTTTTTTGCATATAGAAGTGTACTGTACCTTTCATGTGCAATTTGCAAAATTAAAATCAATTAACTACCACGGCGTCAGTAATTTTTTGAAATAAACATTAATTATTGGTGCTACGCGCAGGACAGAGGATAGTTTGCTCTGATTGGGCATTCCAATGACCTTTGATAATGATTGATACATTCTAATTTTTATTACATTTCGATATAAATAAATAAATTTGTTTATTGCAAAATAAAAACACATACTCTATCCTTTGAAATAACACTTATTTGTTAACAATTTGTTAGCAAAAACTTTCTTTGTTCGTATATTTTAACTTAGAGAATAAAAGTTTATTATTTTTAAACATATGCAATTGTTTAAACAATATTTCACAAACAATAATAAAATTAGTTTGATATTTGTGGAATTAAAATATTAAAATACAACAAAATATAGAGTAAGAAAATAATATATTAGATAAAGATTGGAAGAAATTTTGGTGGAAATCAACTTGTGTGATTCGAACACCGCTGTCCTGCGCGTAGCACCAATAATTAATGTTTATTTAAAAAAATTCCTGACGCCGTGGTAGTTAATCGATTTTAATTTTGCAAATTGCAAATGAAAGGTACAGTACACTTCTATACGCAAAAAAAATTTCAACTTGCTATCTGCTTTATTTTCAGTCCTGCAACATTTAAAAAAAATGAATTTTTTTTGCGAAAGCTGTATTGCAAAATTTATTTTGCAAAATCTATTAAAACGATCTTAATGAAATTGACAGTGTTGTTTAAATATATCATAAAGTTTTTCTTGGTAAAATATGAAGGTCCCAAGTGTAGCATAAATGGTTGAAAAACGTAAAATGCAAATACTTGTTTTTGTATGGTTTTTTTCGCAATTATTGCTATTTTGCAAAAAGGGTGACTATTTTTAAAATTTTTAGCCAATTCTATATTATAGGAAATTTAATTGCGCAACTTTTATGTCAGTACAACTTTTCTCAGAAATGAACAGTTTTAAAGTTATAATCAAAAAACCAATAAAAAAATCGAATTTTTCCTTCAAATTTTGACATTTTGATTATTTAAACAATGTTCCGGACCATTTTGAGTGGGAGGATAACTCAAATATTATTATTTGAGTTAATTTCTGCAAAAAAATTTAAGTCACCTCTCAACGTCCATCTCAAAACAGATGCGCGCTAGACTATTAGTCACTTTTAGTTCTTGTTATCTTGAAAACACATATGTCAAAATAGCCAATATTTGATTCGTGAGATTTGTATCTTTGTGTAATCTTACGGTCATGGTCATTGTCTATGTTTTCCACCAGTTTGAAGTACCGATAGCCCTAGGCCTACAAGGCCTGTTGAGCTTAATAAATGAAGTACCGATAATCTATACAACTACTTTCCTTCAACGTTCTCATTACGTTGTTAATTTCTATTTCTATCGAATGCTTTGCGAAAATCTACGAAAGCCAGAACCAATGGTCGGTTGTATTCAATGAATTTTTCTATAATCCATTTTATGCAGTGGAAGTGGTGGTTAGTGCCAAAGTTTTTTTAAACCTTACTGTTCCCTAGGTTGGTAAAAATCTAATTTTGTTTCCAGTCTACTTGTTAAATTAAATTTAACTTTTTATTGTTTAAATTTAATTGTTGGATCGGCCTGTTTGTGTAATAAAACGGTAAGGGTACTTGCCACTTTGTACGTGTTTCACTTTGGTGCAGACATACGTTGAACAGTTCCTTTTTATTCCCTAAAAGTCTGCCTCCTCCAATCTTTACGGCTTCAATAATGATATTATCTTCTGCCGGAGTTTTATTTCTTTTAATTTTCTTCAGTACGTTCCTTATTTCGTTTGTTGATATCTCCCGGGCTTCAATTCCGACCCTTGGTTGACTAATCTTTTTTCTGAATTTTTTTAACTTTTCTGTTAATTGTTAATCATAGTTTCGTTGACTTCTGTATAATTCTGTATAGAATTATTTTACTACCCTTAGTAATTCACCTTTGTTTGTGATGATATTTCCATCTTTATCTTTTAATTTCGTATTTCTTTTTTTGTCATTTGGTAATTTTCTCCTTGGAACTTTTGTTATCTTCAATATTTGGTTGGATTTGTTCACTTTTATGCTTTCGTTTATCCGTTTGAATAGATTTTTGTATTCTTTTACTTATCTCTCTAAGTTTACGGTGTGCTTTTCTTCTATTACTTTGCATTTTTGTTCTCTCTTCCGATAATGCTAGTATCTAGGAACTTATTCTTCCGTTATATGGTTTATTTTGGCAGTGTATTTTCTGGCTTTCCTCTATAGGAATTATAATATTTAGGTTTGTATTCATTTAGAGAATGCTGTTATGTGTTCTTCAAATGAATTTATTTATTATCAGACGCTGTCCAGGTAACAGTAGCTGTGGACTTCTTTTTAATCATGAAGTATCTCTCTTTGCCAAGGTTTATTTCTATCTAGCCTAATAGTTAGTAGCTTTAATTTCTAAAAAAATGTAATAGCTTTTAAAAAAATAATTCCAATAAACGATTAAGAGTTAGTAAGAAATTGTTTCGTAAAAATCTTCTGCCGTTCCTTGAACGAACTGTTCCTTCATACCGTTCCAAAATACCGACATCGTCCCACTTTTCCTTATAAGTTATAGAAGTCACAACATCTTGACGTTATTAGTCTTTTTTGTCGTTAGGAAGTGCGTAACAAGTTTTTTTAATGCGACTTCCCGCTATTACATTAAACATGTGTTGAAGCTGAGTGCAACATCGAGTGCATGATTAATATCACCATTATTTTACTGTGTATAGGTTTTTTAAGAGCTTGTTTTTTTGGTCCCTTCCAATTGTATAAAAGGTTTGTACAGGTCGATTTGGAAATATTGTTTAATTAATTATCCCAGATAAATCAGAAATTTTTATTTTTTTTTAATTTTTGAAATATGTATTTAATTTTTATGCTTATTAATGCTTACAAAAGTAAAGTTTGGGAGAGGTTTTGCTAAAATACGATACTTTTTTCAAAAAACGGTGTCTTTTTAAAAACCCGGTGCAATAATCAATGGCTGTGAACAACAAATAATTAAAAGAGCCAAAAATTAAAAACAAAGATTTTAACAGTCGAACCCGCTTATTGGAATAGCCTTCGTGCCAAGCAAAAATATTCCGATAACCGGGATATTCTAATACCCGATCATTGATGGCTGGTAGAAATAAGTGTACCTACTGAATAGACCTACATAATAATAGTACATACTATGTATGTACCTACATTTACATTATATTTATATGGTTTTAGGTCCTTTTATGTCAATGATACAGCAGTGTTACTTGTTTTATTAAAAAACCAAATTACATTTTCTGTGCATAAATCCATTAATAAGCATGAAGTATGTGTAATATGTAAACATGTATATATTATCTTATTTAAAATGCATACGCCAAAATTACTTCTCATTTTTTTTGAAAAATCTTATAGTTATACATATTAGAAAAAATTACATTAAATTGGCCCTCCAGAAATCTTCTTATAATATTACAAACGGTTAGGACTTGCCAAATTGGATGGAATATCCACAAAATCGAAAAAATCTTCATCTTTTGCCTCATCTTTCGCTTTAATATTAAGTTGGGTGGTTTCATTGTTTTGTTCTAAATCTTCAGTATCTGCGAAAACCGACAAATTATCATCAAATATTCGTCCTTTATTTTGTCGAATTCTGTGTTTTGATGAATTGGCAGGCAAAAATGGATTGTTAAAATATTCAAACTCATGTCGGGTTTATGGACAGGGCGGTTATCAATAAAAGAGAACATTTCTATTCTTGTCTGCCATTGTATTGTCGAAGTCAATAAACCATTAACCAATAAAATTTATAACTGCAACGAGGTGGGTCGCAATAGAAATTTTTACAAGTTTTGTGAGACAAGTAAAAGTAGGTATTAAAAGGGTCCAACTGGTGCGTAATAAAGTATTTATTATCTAAAAAATCTAATAAACCAGACATAATTTAATGGAAAATATGAATAAAAAGTTGTTCGTCCACATGAATAATATTCGATTAAGCGATATTAATTCATAAAAAGGTGTTCCTATAAGCAAATAAATGTATTAAGGAGTAAACAGAAACGTTTCGGGACCTCAAATTTCTATTCCTTAAACCGGGATATTTCTATAACCGGTACTCTAATAAGCGGGTTCGACTGTATTTCTAATTATTACAATAATTACATTACAGGATGTGGGGGACACAAATATATTTTTGAATTATTCAATTGGTATTTTCCAATTGATGTTAACCAATGTTTAACCACTTATATACAATAATTAAAATACATAAACTAAATGATAAGTGTGCTATAAACATTGTTTGAGTAATATACTATTTTTGTGATTTATTTAAAAAACACAATACCGAGTTTACTTTAGTATCTGACCAAAGATTCACTATAGATAAAGGACAAAAAACCCATAATCAATAAATTTAAATATGGTTTCCTTTGAGAGTCTTTCACGCTGGATAAAAAAAACTGTTAACAAAGTGATAAAATTACCTGTTGAATTTTGGTGTGAAAGAATCTCTGAATTCATTCCGTATTTTACGTAAGTTTCTTTTTAACATTCGGTGTATATTTTGGGCCGGTCTAGTCTTCCTTGTTCATTGGCTGCTATGAGTATATGGTGTATAGTATCATCAGTAAATCTTAAATTGAAGTTTTTTTTACCAGCCACAGTTACTCCATCGATTCATCCTTCTATAGTCATCCTCATAATGGGTTCACTATAAATATTGAGTAAGTTAGGTGAAAAAAGGCATCCTTGTCTAAGCCCTTCCACTTCTGTTTTAAACTTTCTATAGCTAGATGGTATGATGCCGAGATATTTAAACTCCATCACTTCTTCTTCTATTATCTGAGCCTTCAAATCTAATGTATTTCTGATCTAGTCGTACTATTGCCATATTTTATTGGTATAGACTAGACTATAAACAATCCTTTTACATGTCTAAAGACAGTCGCTCAACTTCTTTAACTATTGTGACACTATTTAGTCCGCTCACAGATTGGCCTATTTCTTCCCGAAGCTTCTCGGCGTTACGAGACAATACCATTCCTATCCACGGCGTTCGGTACGACCGCTGCCGAAGTATATATAGAACCGAGATTCGAGCACAGGCCAGTCATTCATTCATCGAAGCGCGTCGCGTAATTTAATGTATTCGAATCGGATGTATTGAAATGTATTTATTAGTTATTATTATGTTTAGTTAATTAAATCATAAATTTGAGTTTGTAAATAAATTAGATGTGTTAGTTGGTGTTATTTGTAATTATTAAATAAATAAGCGATGTAAATAAAATAATATAAGTAAGTCTTCCTTCATTTAAATTAGTGCCTAAAAATATAAGTAAATAAAATAGTAGAGTCAACCGCGTAAAAAAGACAATTACATCACACTATTCTGTCTTCAGCGATCTATAAAAGGTAAATAAATTTAATAGATTTACTATAATATCCTCTTCATTTCAATCTAGTTATTATATAGATATGTCGTCCAGAACTTCCTTAAAAGTTTGAAATTAATTATGAATATAACAATTCTACATTCTGTTCACTTACTTTCGAGCTAAAAATAATATTCTTATAGTAAATATAGCAAAAACTAGCTAATTACAGTTAAGTTCTCCGTGTAAGCTAGGTCTCTTTTCCACTCGTCATTCATCTATTCATTCGCTCACAACCGTATTCGCGAACAATGGAAGTAGCTGAAATACATTCCGATTGACAGCAGAACAAAAGTCTGTCACGTCGAATCTTCAAATACAACTTGGGTTTTGTTGTGCAAGCACAAAAGATGCCTGGAGGCTTTTTTGATCATTGTTTTTCCGTTTTTATTTGTTTTTCCCTTTCCCTTTTATGATTTTCCATTTTAATTAGAACCGATATTACGAGGACGCTATTGAGTGCCTTTATCCAGAGGCGTACGGAGCTTTAGGGGTTTGTTAAGGTACCGTAATTATTTTAAAAATAGCAAAATATTTATTACAAGTTTAATGAATTTACAAGAAGTGTCGTTGAAAAAGGTACTTTTAACTGGAATATGTTCCCTTGTCGGGAACCCTAATAAAAATTTTTAGTGAAAAATCTTTAGTGAATTGAATATGTATTATCTAAGATTCAGGCTTATTTGTGAGACTTATAGGAGATATCATCCTACAGCTCCTTTGCAAATATTTAGGGGTTTGGTTTACTAAAACTAATGACCAGATAAGAGAAATTAAGAGGCGAATAGAAATGCGAGACAATCATTTATCAAAATGAAAAAGTTCCTAAGCTGCCGAGACATAAATTTGAAATTGACAACGAGAATGTTTAGGTGCTATGTTTTCTCCGTTCTGATGTACGGCATGGAAGCTTGGACACTAAAAAAGATAAAGATTAAAAACATTGAGGCAGATGTGATGCTATAGGAGAATGTGGAAAATACCATGGACAGAGAGTAACAAATCAAGATGTTTTGCTGAAGATTGGGAAGGAATGCGAAGTCATAAAAACAATGCCAACTAGAAAACTAGAATATCTAGGCCACATAAGGGAGCGTTCAAGTATTACGTAACGCGATTTTTGAAGATTTTTGACACATCCCCCTTCCCCCTACGTAACGCACTGTAATGGACGTTTAACTATTACGTAACGCAATTTTTGAAGATTTTTGACCCCCCCCCCAACCTGCGTTACGTAATACTTGAACGGTCCCTAATGAGAGGGGAAAAAGTACTCCTTGTTAAGGCTCATAAACCAAGGAAAAATTTCGGGAAAAAGAAAAGCGGGACGTAGGATGATTTCCTGGTTGCGAAATTTAAGGGAGTGGTACGGGTGCAGTTCAATACAATTGTTCAGAGCTGCAGCCAACAAAGTTAAGATTGCTGTGATGGTAGCCAACCTCCGATAGGAGACGGTACTGCAAGAAGAAGAAGCTCCTCTGCCGAACATAAGCCTCGTATGTCTGTCGTTTGGCTAACGTATGGGTGGTCTACTATTCTAGATCTTCTGATTCTTCTCCTGATGTGCTGTTGTTATCTTCTTAACCTATTTTTTTCTTATCTACTTTATAGTTTCAGTTATAGCATCGTATCCTATTCTGTGGTATTGGAATATATGCTTTTTCTACCTCTTCTTCTTAGTTATGGCGATACTCATTCTCTGGCAAAATCGTTGGTCTTAAAACCTTTGTACCATGTTTTTCCATTAAACTCTAATAAGTTAAGGGCTTCAATGAAGGCTAGATTTGCCCTTGAGTGAATCTTCATTCCGTTTGATGATTCCTTATCGACTACTTCTAAACCTCGTTTTTTGTAGCATCTGTAGTGATGCCACAGAATGGTTCTGGGCCTACAAAGGTTTTTCTCAAGCCTTATTTTGTCAACAAATCTGCTCTTCATTACCATGCACCCCTTCAAGACCCGGCACCCATATTGGACACTTAATTATTTTTTGCCAGGTTGTTGAGGAGATCTTTGCAGTTACTCGCCAGTTTTGATTTAATGAGTGGTTTCTTTACTGCCAAAATAACCGCTTGGTTATCTGTATAAATTTTGATTTTCTTTACTTTGTGGTCTCCATCAAATAAATGCAGGTCACCAACATAAAAACTTCAGCTTAACCCAGTTACATACTCACCTAGGATGTAAGGTTTATTATAAAAATTTAGAAAGAAAATTTATTAAACAAAACAAAATTTATTAGACAAAAGATCTAAAATGACTATCTACAGAACATTGATTAGATCCGTAGTAACCTATGGTTGTGAAATCTGGCAATGACGAAAACGGATGAAGCCCAACTCAGGACATTTAAGAGAAAAATACTGAGAAAAGAATATGGCCCGGATGAAGGTTACCATATTGTACGATTTGTGAAAAGTCAAACACTGTCATGGCTGGGACATTTGCAGAGACAAGACGATGAAAAAATAACAAAGAAAATGCGAAAATAAGAAAGAAAAGGCGAAAAAAGGACCCGGAACGAGATGGGTGGATGATGTGGAAGACGACCTGAAAACCATGAACATAAGACAATGGGGAAGAACAGTACAAGAGAGTAAGAGAGATCCGAATGAAAGGGCTTAGCCAAACAGGCAAAGATCCATCCAGGGTTATGATGCCAAAAGAAGAAAAAAATTATACTTTACAACACAAATTAGAACACAGTTCTCTCAACATATATCTAACAAATTGAAGAGTCTCAGATGCAGAATCCACCAATTTAATAAAAATTAAAATGGTAAATAGTAATTTAAACCTGAGACTTTTCGCGTTGAAAGTTCTTACTGGTACATCCTTAATCCGCGACTTTTTCAATTAATAAGACAGCAGACGACGAATATAGAAAACGAAAGGGAAACGATCACATTCCGCCTTCATTCGTCTCGGAAAAGGACAGCAGAGGAACTTTCAGTACTCAAACCGAGTAAAGGAAATAAAATAATAAATGATGGTTTTGCTTGTTTTCGATTCAGAGGGTTGCACACCCGCTAGACAGGCTGTTTCTACCATTTCAGGCGTCATCAGTAGCTTTTGTTAGCGTGCACACCTCTGAATCGAAAAATAGCTCCACCATCATTTTAAAGGAAATCTGAAAAATAATTCAAATTTCCCATTAGACACGATACAGCGACATCTCATAACAAATTGAAGAGTCTCAGATGCAGAATCCACCAATTTAATAAAAATTAAAATGGTAAATAGTAACGCACGCTAAAATGGTAAATAGTAAAATGTGCACGCTAACAAAAGCTACTGATGACGCCTGAAATGGTAGAAACAGCCTGTCTAGCGGGTGTGCAACCCTCTGAATCGAAAAGAAGCAAAACCATCATTTATTATTTTAATATATCTAACAATAATTACATAAAGCAGATATTTAATTTGCTCTTACTATTTTGAGCGACTAATAATTAATCCTTTGACGAGAAATAAAAGCGAAAAAGCTTAGGGCACAATGGCAGTACATATACATATTTGTTCGCGGTTTCGTTCAGAATTAATCTCTCTACGCTCATGTTTGTAATTTCGCGAAAATCCCCTAAGTACCACTCCTCAATTTCAATCTGCTGGAAATGGCGTATATTTTTAGCCATCTGTTTAAAATGGGTCATGGTTTGCACTACCATTACTACGATATTTATTAAAACACGACAAATAGACATCTCCCAGTGTCGAATTAATTGTAGACACAATATATCTAACCCGGTTAAAAACAAAAATAAGGAACACGCATAGAGATTTATTAATAGGTAAATGGGACATGCATATCTAACATTTGCACATAAAAATTAGGCCAATAAAAAAATAAATTAAAAAAAGAATTTAACTGTGGAGGGGGGAGCTGTTTGGCCATTCAGAATTGTATCTGTATTTTTTAATTTATTAATTTCCATATATTCTAATAAAGATAGCTTAAGGCCTTTATTTTGAATATGGAGAATTTGAAATTAGTCCAGGGCCCATCTATTTTGAGATGGACGTTGAGAGGTGACTCAAATTTTTTTGCAGAAATTGCTTGAAAACAGCTCAAATAATAATATTTGAGTTATCCTCCCTCTCAAAAAGGTCCGGAACATTGTTTAAATAATTAAAATGTCAAAAAATGAAGGAAAAATTCGATTTTTTTCTTCGTTTTTTGATTATAACTTTAAAAGTATTCATTTTCCAAAAAAGATGTACTGACATAAATGTTGCGTAATTAAATTTCCTACAATATAGAATTAATTAAAAGTTGAAAAAATAGTCACCCTTGTTACACAATAGCAATAATTGCGAAAAAAACCATACAAAAACAAGTATTCGCATTTTACGTTTTTCAACCATTTATGCTACACTTATGACCTTCATATTTCATCCAGAAAAACTTTATGATACATTAAAACAATACTGTAAATTTTATTAAGATTAGTTCAATAGATTTTGCAAAATAAATTTTGCAATCCAGCTTTCGCAAAAACAATTCATTTTTTCAAAATGTTACAGGACTGAAAATAAAGCAGATAGCAAGTTGAATTTTTTTTTGCTTATAGAAGTGTACTGTACCTTTCATCTGCAATTTGCAAAATTAAAATCGATTAACTACCACAGCGTCAGGAATTTTTTTAAATAAACATTAATTATTGGTGCTACGCACAGGACAGCGGTGTTCGATTCACATGTTGATTTCCACCAAAATTTCTTCCAATCTTCATCTAATATATTATTTTCTTACTCTATATTTTGTTGTATTTTAATATTTTAATGCCACAAAAATCAAACTAATTTTATTATTGTTTGTGAAATATTGTTTAAACAATTGCATATGTTTAAAAATAATAAACTTTTATTCTCAAGTTAAAATATATGAACAAAGAAAGTTTTTGCTAAAAAAAGTGTTATTTCAAAGGATAAAGTATGTGTTTTTATTTTGCAATAAACAAATTTATTTATTTATATCGAAATGTAATAAAAATTAAAATGTATCAATAATTATCAAAGGTCATTGGAATGCCCAATCAGAGCAAACTATCCGGTGTCCTGCGCGCAACACCAATAATTAATGTTTATTTAAAAAAATTCCTGACGCCGTGGTGGTTAATCCATTTTAGTTTTGCAAATTGCAAATGAAAGGTACAGTACACTTCTATAAGCAGAAAAATTTCAACTTGCTATCTGCCTTATTTTCAGTCCTGTAACAGTTTGAAAAAATGAATTTTTTTGCGAAAGCTGGATTGCAAAATTTATTTTGCAAAATCTATTAAACCGATCTTAATAAAATTTACAGTATTGTTTAACTGTATCATATAGTTTTTCTGGGTGAAATTTGAAGGTCCTAAGTTTAGCATAAATGGTTGAAAAACGTAAAATGCGAATACTTGTTTTGTATAGTTTTTTCCCAATTATTGCTATTTTGCAACAAGGGTGACTATTTTTTAAATTTTTAACTAACTCTATATTGTAGGAAATTTAATTACACAACTTTTGTGTCAATAAAACTTTTCTCGGAAATGAATACTCTTAAAGTTATAATCAAAAAACGAAGAAAAAAATCGAATTTTTCCTTCATTTTTTGACATTTTGATTATTTAAACAATGTTCCGGACCTTTTTGAGAGGGAGGATAACTCAAATATTATTATTTGAGTTATTTTCAAGCAATTTCTGCAAAAAAATTGAGTCACCTCTCAACGTCCAAATGTACTAATATTTTTACAGATGCGCCCTGGTCTAAATTGTTCGTTAAAAGAATGCTTATGATCTAGAATCTAGAAAGTAAAGTGTGTACTACGTAGAATCTATTTTTCTATAATTAAAAGCCCATTTGTGTTCTGCTATACGTTTGTTAAAGGTTCTGCCAGTTTGACCGATGTACGTTTTTGGGCAGTCACCCCATATAAGCTTGTATACACAACTGTGTAGGTGTTATTCCATTCTTTTTTATGCGTGTCGGGTTATTTCTGTTGATATCTTGCCTGTATATGTAATCATCGCGCAAAAGATATTGGGTTGTTCCACCACCACAGAAAAAATGCAGGTGATACACAGGTCTCTACCACCAATGCCTTTGGTTCTTAATATGTTCAAAAACGTTCCAAATCTTTATGTGGGTCGCGGCATTTTTGGAGAAGTGCATTTAAACTTAAAAGTGCCTGACGTGTTCCCAACACATTCCTAAATCCAAACTGGGTTTCATCTAGGTGTGTTTCTGTCTGTTCCGGAGTGAAAATCAAAACGTCACACATTAGTTTTTTTCTCTACAACCATTCCTTACACCATGTTTTGCATTTTTTCCGTATGGTTTTACATTTCGCAACAATTACAAAAAATAAGGTGAGAAATAATATCATCTTCTGCAGAATTCATGGAGAAGTGACAAATTTGTCAGGTACATGAAGAGTGTGTGTGCTCCTGACAGGCGTATGTGTTCAGGCGTACCTGTCAAGTGTTCCTGATAGTGAGTGTCCGACCTTATACAACAGGTACGCCAGCTGGCAAGGTCGTCTTAAGAACAAAAAATATAAATTCCTTTTACGTACTAATTATTGAAAGAATCTCGTTATGTTAAATTATGAATTATTTTCTTTGTACAGATAACATTTTCTACTCCGATGCTTTAACATAGCTAATTTCCATTAGTAATAAAATACTCGTTGCATATTAACTAGCCGTAAAACTAAAAATTGTGTATAATTTTCGTATTAATTATGAACGACCTTGCAAAATCGAAACACTCGAATGATTATTGAACCATAAAATATGGAATATTATTATGCACTATCAAATAGTTAAAAACTATTAACTGGGAATAAACGCAAAAGAGTCGGGTATAATAAAATATTAAACTAATCATGGATTCTAGGTTAATTAGATAGTCAATGCACCGTCACCATAGGGAAAATAGTCTACTATCCATTTTTTTAAATATATTCTTCTTTAAGTGTCTTGTCCTTTCAGAATTGACGATCATTCGCATGATCTTTACTTTTTCCACAGCTGACCTAAATAGTGTCGTGGTGCTCACTCCTTACCACTGGAAGAGGTTCCTAAGCCAGGATGTTTTTCTGCGTCTGGAGCCGCACTTTCCCACTATCTTTCCTTGATCTTTCCTAGGTAATTCTTGATTAAATTAGAATAACAAAACAAGCACACAAAACAAAGAAACAAATAGTGATTGTCTGCGTAAGGCCGATGCCACATTATGCGTTTTGACCGGATGCGGTGAAAACGCATCCGTTTCCAACGCAACCTGACCGACCTGTCACACTATGCGTTTAGTCTGGTGCAGTTTGTAAGCGCGTACCGATTACTCAAAACGCATCCGTTTCCAACGCAACCGGACCGATCTGTCACACTATGCGTTTTAACCGGATGTGGCGGAAACGCATCCGGTAAAAACGCATAATCTGACACCGGCCTAAGAACTGCAATGCATCCTTTTACAACTAAATCCATAAACCTTTTGTTTTGTTCATCGGATTCAAACACAAATTGTATCACGAGTACGGTATTACTTTTTTGGATAGCAGCTGAAAAGTGTCAAGTCAAACGATTCTTTACGTCCCTTCCATAAATTTGTAGATTTTTATATACCAGATCATCTCACTGAATATTCGCGAAACGACGGTTTCTGGGTTATTCCCAAAGTTCTATTTTATCTGCCTATTTTATCGTTTTTTTTTCTAACACACTGTTCTCGATACCGTTGATATTGCCAGAGCCATCTTCTCTCCCTATCCAGGAGTGGATTTTTGTATTATGAAATAGACGTCCGATGGGACAATTCAGCAAAAATTTATTTAATTCAGTGGAATAAAAATGTATGAAAAAACATGTATCAGAAATAATCAGCTTATTTGGCAAATTATTGTTATAATATAAATAAAACCTACCTGAATTAAGACACAAAATAGAAATCAGTTTTCAGGAAGTAGAGATAGCCATAAATTCACTCAACAACAGAAAGTCACTAGGACCAGACGAAATAACCAACGAGCTTCTAATATACCGAGGAGAAAGTATAACCCTAGAGGTGACAAAACTTATACAAAAACTAATATTGCACTGCAAGATACCAGACACATGGAGAAACAGCATAATGATACCAATGTTCAAGAAAAGAGACAAAAAGAAGACCCCAACAAATTATAGAGGTACAAATCTACTGAACACCGCACTTAAGCTAATAGTCCAGAGAAATAAGATATTTCTCGTGACACATCCCCCTCCAGGCTGGAACAAAATTTTTTCAGTAGTATGGACATCTATATTAATAACCTATGTGTTTCCTGCAGCCGATTTTGATGATATACTGTTGCGATCTTGATTATTGATATGAGATAATATTCTTATATGTCATTTAATTTAATCAATGCATTAATCATAATCTAATTAATTTACCAGATCACATATCAATATGTTTTCAATCTCAGGGCGAATTATAAAATTAATTACTTACTCTCGTGGCTTCTAAGTATTTCTCAATGGTTCCTAATCGGGATAGGAAAGAAAAGAGTAAAATAATACACACATATGGGTTACAATTATAATCAAAATATTGTTTATTTTATTTAAATGGCAATCACTGCTTAATATTTGCTAGATCTTATTATTCTTAAACATAACATTTACAAATGGGAATCTTATTTCCTTTTGGTTTCCAATTGAAAGTTTTATTAACATTTAACTATTAGGATTTATTAGCAACAATTCTATTTAAGTTTGATGAAGCTTTTCTGATATTATTTATTATGTTCTTCAATTTATAATGTGGTATTTAATACGAAAAACCCATACATTCATGTCCAAACAAATGAGACTGACCTTTTTCTGGTGAATTGAGAATGTCTTCACACAAGACCCGTTTCCTGCTATCCTTGGCTGCGATCAACACCTCGTCCTGGCTTTCAGTAATGTTCTCCTTTGAAAACTAGCTCGTATAGCTCCCGTTCCTGCTTCTGTCGTGATGCCGTGTTTCTACCTTTTTCGAAACTTCAATCAGCTACCGGGACACTCTTGGCTCAAGGAGGTTCTTTTACTCTCAACCTGGCCTACCTCTCGTTCCACGATAGATACTCCACACTCACGGAACTACACCGGCTTTTCTCACTCTCCGTACACTACCGTCTACTACTGGACTTCACTTCTCGACAGCTCAAAACATTCTGATCTCTATTTGTCATTCATTCCCCTACTTTCTAAATATCCCTTCCAGATTCACAAATCAAACTTCCACCACCAACTCTCATTCGCAGACTTACTCAAAACCAATTTTTAATCTTTCTAAATATGCTTAATGGATTTCAAAGAAAATAGTTAATTCCCATTCTAAAATTACTTTCTACTATTTACAAAATTTAATGACCTATTATCTACTTCAACTGAGTCTTATTTAGCATAGGCTAATGATCGAACCTTCCGCGAACAACGATAATGACCTATTATCGATTTCACTTGAGTTTTATTTAGCATAGGCTAATGATCGAACCTTCCGCGAACAACGATAATGGTACGCGCCATTCACTTTGTTTATTCTAAGCGCATTGTCCCGAGTTTCGTTTAATCACTCCTTAAAATTAAATATAACAATTTGTTGTATACATGTTGTTCTAAATTTATATGCCCGTGGTTGAGAAAATTGAAAATATTTTATATTAAATTGAATCCTTTTTATAATTATCAAAATTTAATTTTCATATCAAATAGAAATATAACAATACATAGTTATAAACAAATGAAGATCAAAAACCGTTAAATTTTTGCTTTTTTCGTCTATTACCAAAAAGTTAAGCATTTTAAACAAATTTGAGAGTAAGAAACTCATAAATCGTCTAAAAAATTTCAATATGGCGTTCGCTGAATAGGTCTATCCTTATTGGTTGCTTAGAAAATTGCAAAATAAATCATAAATTTTGAGTTTTTATAAATATTCATAACTTATGTAAAAATTAACTTAGAACCTTCTTATTACACGAATTGCTGAGACCTCTGGTGCTTAAATTATATTTTAAATTTCAAATCAATTGGTCAAATAGTTTAAAAGTTATTTAATTTGTTTATCCCAAATTCATTTTTTTGCAACACTGTAATTCAGAAAATTATGAGGTTACAGTAAGACTTCTGACAGTTAATTGAAGAAGAACGTTTATACTATTGACTTAATTAAAAAAAAAATGACAAAAAGTAATTTTAAACAGTGTACAATTATTTTGCAACAACACGTTAATTTTTTGCTTACTTATAAACAATTAGAATAACTTTTTAACCGTAACTCGTAGAAAAATTATTTTTTCATATTTGGAAAGACTGAATTTTTATACACATTTAGAAAGAAAAACAATTGTCCTCGGACAATTAGGGACGAAGTTAGCCTAGCCCCCCCTTTTTTAATTTACATGTTTTGCAAAATAATTTTGCAGTATTTAGAATTATTTTTTGTCATTTTTTTTTAAATTAAATTAATAGTATAAATTTTCTTCTTTCATAAACTATTCAAAGTATTAGTGTTACTTTATCATTTTCTGACTTATAGCGTTGCAAAAAAAATGAATTTGGGATAAACAAATTAAATACCTTTTAAACTATTTGACCAATTGCTTTGAAATTTGGGGTATTATTTAAGCACCAGAAGTCTCAGCATTCCGTGTAATAAGAAGGTTCTAAGTTAGTTTTTACATAAGTTATGAATATTTATAAAAACTCAAAATTTATTATTTATTTTGCAATTTTCTAAGCAACCAATAAGGATGGACATATTCAGCGAACGCTATCTGGGGACAATCTGGAACTGCCGGGGACCCTAATTAGATGAAAAAAATACAAAGTCAAATATGAGAAGAAGCAAAAGATGCAAATATAAAGAAAGAAAAAACAAAAGGTATATAAAATATCTTACTCGAACAACACTTGAAACTCTTCAACATTTTAATGCGTTGATTTCGTCTGCACCATGCAAAATAAAATAGAATTGAAAACGTATACCTTTTTATAGCAAAATATTTAAATAGAAAAGGCACGGTTACTAAGTGATTTCTGGGTGGTCAGGATATTTTCAATAAATTCTTTAATTTATTCTGCGGCTGGTTTCAATATTTGCAAACAAAACGTGATTGTATAGTAATATACCCAAGTAACGGAATATTTTTCGGTAGAACTTTTTAAGGGATTAGTTTCTATATTTGCAAACAAAAGCTAACGACAAGGTAATCAAAATATAACGGGAATTTATCCAGAAGATTCGCAATACAGTCATAAAACGATAAAGCACAGATTATTTAGGTAAGGATTATACTGAGAGAAAATGATAACATAACCATTACTGATATAAGAAAGCTATATGTAGAAAACACAATAAATGTACTGACTTCCAAGCATATTCGGCAAGAACAACAAAAATAAATCGGATTTTATTATAACTTGTATAAACAACAAGCAATTCCCGACCATAAAACCACTCGTTGACTTATTCTTTCCTCGAAAACAAATTGCTGCTTTAGAAACAAATCCGCTCCTGATAGGCCATTCCAACAATATCCCTTACTTGTCCCAGGGTGTAGATATTCTCTTATCCTGTGCTAGAAAGTGCGCCTAAAACAATATAGAGGCACCAAATGGAAATCTAACTGCTACAAAAACGGCCGTATCACTCGAGCAGATGCCGGCTTGTGCGTATCTCGAAAGCCGTTCCAGAGAGCGTTTCCGTCTGCTGGCTGTTGTTTAGGCTGGCAATCAGAAGTCAAACGGATACGGGGATTAGGTGGAATAGCATTGAGGGATCACCGTTAGAACTAAACCGGTGGAGTACTATTGAATTATTTAATAAGATAAGTGATTGTTTATATACAGGGAGTCCCCGAAAATAGTGCGTTCCTTAAAGGTATAGGTAGAAGGCACAATCTGGAGCAAAAAGGTCTTATAACATTTTTGTCTAAATTGATCCGTTTGACCAAAAAACGAAAATACATTTTGATATGCAAATTGAAGTCTGGCAACAACGCGCAACTCAAAAATCTAAAGATTAAAAAAGTAGGTTTGTAGGTCAGCTGCATCTGGTAGGTAAAATAATTTAAATATCAACCAAGCCCATATCCATTATTTTCCAGGTAGGTACCTACGATGTCAACAACCCCAAAAATCACACCTCAAAGTAAATAAACAAGTGGTTATTAGGTTAAATTTCCACAGTCACAGCAAGTTCTTCTAGGCTACGTTGCCATGTCATTTAAATTTATGAAAATAAAAATTCATTTTTATGGAGAACAATGTAATTTTTTCTTAGAAACGGTTAGCTTTAGAAAAAAATGTTATAAGACTTTTTTGTTCTAAATTGTGTATTATATCCATACCTTAAAGGAACGCACTATTTTCGGGGACACCTTGTATATGAATGGGCAAACGTTAGCTGGCAAAGGACACCGGACACATCTAATGGAACATGTAATGTCACTCAAATCCAATACAATTTACATGAAGAGATTTGTTTCGAAATTACAATAACTTCATATCATTGCGTCAACTTTGAATTTTGCTTAATAACGACGTAAATTGATATAAATAAATCTAAAATCAAATTGGTATGTACGTAAGCTAAGGAGAAAAGCAATTTCACTTCATAAATCTTTCTGGAAGTATTATGGCAGAGGCTTACTCTTATCTTATAGAAAATAAAGTAGGTGTAATTGGGTCAGTTGTACCAAAGTTCGTCTAATCTGTTTAGCGCACGCTGGGTTAAGCTGTTTTCAATGGCAACTAGACTAATAGTATTTATGAATGACAGTTATATGGACTTGAAAAATGTGATTTCCATAAACTTTAATTACACTTTACGCAGTTATTAATCAAAATTCAGAGTTGAGTGATATTACATTTTAAATAAGATGTGCGCGGTGAGATTTCCAAAAAATTACGTATTTAAATAAGTTTTTTTTACAAATAATAAAAGGCAGATATAGACCACAGTTATTTATTAAATATTGTCCAAGTACTTAAGTAAAAGGGCAACAACAGTTCTAGATATTTTCCCATGTAAAATCCCATAAGAAATTTTGCCCATTTTGCGCAAAGCTGAAGCTGACTACAGGCTGACTCGACCTGACTCGACGCTGACTAGACCTGACTACAGGCTGAGTCGGCGTCGAGTCAGCCTGTAGTCAGGTCGAGTCAGCTTGTAGTCAGCTTCAGCTTTGCGCAAAAAGCGTCAAAAATGACCAGAATGGACCTTAGCGATTTCTTATGGGATTTTACATGGGAAAATATATAGAACTGTTGCTGCCCTTTTACTTACTTTCGTTGTCAGAGCATCATCAGGGGCATTTCGTCAGAAAAAGGAAGCTATGCAGCACATCGCTGGAGGTAAAGTTTTAGCTCTAATCGTAGCCGATAGTGTTTTCTCCCAATTAATAAACATTTATTTTAATCTGTTTGTCATTTGTCCAGTTTGTGTTATTTCTATTATTATTTTTAAGTAAATGTATACGACATTCCATGTAATATACAGCTTCAGTTTTTTGACGAAATGTCCCTAGAGACTTAATAAATAACAGTCTCGATATGTGCCTTTTATTTATAAAATTCATATATTCGATCACTCTAACGTCTCTTATTTTACAATAAGTATTCAAAATGTTCAACATTTCTCTCAATATACATACTTCAAATAATATTTTTCCATCGAATTAATATTGCGAGCGAGCATCGCAAGATCTTCATTGAAGATTTCGCGCAAAAACTCTATTCTTAAGCATGCCCTAGATTGGAGAACTCCATAGGAGTAATATCTGGTGAACTTGGAGGCCACAGTTAGTTTCCACGTCTACCGATACTAGGAAAATGCTGATGTAACATAATCTAGCTTCCTAGTCGCGATCCTGACAGTAAAACTGTTCTAATAAAACACAAGTTATAACGTAAACTTAATGTAAACGTTATCTGCCATTTCACTCGAAACACAAGGACTAACACAGGAAAAATCGGTTTTCATTCGTTTCGAGGTCGACTATTGTTGATTTTTTAACCAAGAGGAGCAAACTAAAAAGACAGATTCACACCCAAGTTAGTTACTAGAAAAGTCACCAAATTCATCTTCTTTTTTCGTTGATCATATCAGGTTTCGATGATAATCCATACATATTATATTATACTAACACATCGCTAAAGAGTTCTAAAAACAACTGTTTTTTGTATAAAAGTAGACTAAAAATCTAAAAATTATAGGAATAATGCAGAAAACACAAAAAATCGCTGATATACTTAATTAACCTATAAACTGACAGAAGTGCCAAAATTTCATAAATGTCATTAGTGTCAATATTTAATAACAGTGGAGTAAACTTGCCTGCGGTTGGACCAATTAGAAACAAGCATTATGGCGCGGTAAATTTGAATCACTCCTCTTGGTTAAAAAACAAACAATAGTATACTGACTTAATGCCCAGCCGGTTGTGTTGCTAGGTAATGCACACTAAACGTGCGAGAGAATGGTGGAATTCGCTCATGCCTCGTTTTCCAGGACATCAGCTGACTTATGCTCACCTGTGTAGTCTGTAGAAAGCTTTTGAAAGTTTACGTACAGCTACGTGGGAGTATCGTTTTAAAGCTCTTGTACTTTAAAGCTCTTCCCCGTACCCTCTCTTTAAACTTTTAAGTTCGGTCTAATACTTTATTTTGTTTATAATTTTATTTATTTAAAAAGACTTCTAGATTTACTTCCTTAATTAGTTGATTTACTACGCCAATGTGGATTAGATTCTAATTTGTTTTTTCAGTCAGCTTTTGTTTTGTCACATTTGTCACATAAGTAAATGATGTGATATAAATATAACCATATGAAGAACATGGAATGAAAGGATTATCTTGTGAATATCAGTTGTAAGTATTAATTTGTAGTCTTTGGAAATTTATTACCATGGTTTATTCCATTCCGGAAAGGGTAGATAGCGTTCCGCTGTGTTTTGTGAACAACAAATGTGCCAATATGGCAAATCAGCAATTGAATTAACGATATCAAGATAAATACGACAGTAGAAAGTATGTTTCGGAGTTATTAAAAAAAAATCTAGGAAGCTGAGAATGAAGGTAATATAAAACGAGAAACTGAAAAGCCTGTAGTTAATAAACCTAGGGAAGTTGTAGTATTACGACATGTTCACCTAGATTCCGAACTAGCCATTTCAAGTCCAAGCTATTTTAAAGAAGAACAAAGTCCATCCATATACAATAGTTTTAGTGCAGAAACTTAATGGGAATGATTATGACCGCCGCACCATTTACAGTTTTGTAAAATAAGCAGTGAGCGAGCAGTTGCCGATCCACAGTTTAATATTTTTTTCTCCAATGAATGCACTTTTTTCATAAATGGTTTGTAAATCGTCATAATTACCATTATTGGTCTGAGTAAAACATCAGAATTTTCCAATTTTAGCAACTGCAAAAATTAAAAGTATGGGCTGGTATCTGGGACCATTTTTTTACTTGGCAATTGGACTGACAAAATGTATTTACAATTACTGGAAGAAGTAATTAATTCTGCCTTGACGAATGTTATTGAAAATGATCAAGAATATGATGAAGATTATTAATTTGATTTCTCAACAGAACGGTGCCTCTCCGCATTATGCTTCACTTGTCGGTCAATATTTAGACCAAAACTGTCAACAGAATTGGATTGGGTAGAGATACAGCATCGAATGGCCACCTCGGTCACCAGATTTGTCTCCACTGGATTTTTTTGTGGGGACACCTAAAAAGTAAAACCTAAAATAATTATTTTATTATAATTGCTCTCGATTATAATCGAGATAAAAATTTGCCTGTCACTGGGTTTTCAAAAATGTAGTAGTTCCCTATAATGCCTCTTCCCTTTTTGTCTGGCCACCCTGTATATAAAGCTGTATTAAAACTAATCTTTCACTAAAACTTAATCGGAAGAAACCTGAAACTTATTATTGATCTAGCCCTTACAATACACAACGTACTCCTTGTATACCTACGTGGTCTTCAGCCCTGAGAGGCACTACAGGGATGAAAAGTGAGATAATAGTTTTGGCTACTCGTCCGAAAATTTCCGATGGTATCGGAGATTGGGTAACGGTCGGATATATTCGAATGCTCAAAACGTGCTCGTTAGTGCTGTTTTACGGCGCTGAGTAAGTTTTAACTACAAACTGTGGACTTGTTTAACTTTGCTAATAACTAGCTCAGGCGACTGCACATTAAGGCGTTTTATTGCGGTTTAATATCGGTACGAGTTGGTCGAGAACGATAACTTTTTTTAGAGACGTCGAAGAACTGAGCAATTTATAGTGTGAGTGTTTATTTATAGTGTTTTAATTAAAGTTTCTACATCGTTCGAAATTTTCACAAAATAACAATTAAATAATTATCTATTCAAAAGATTATTTCTGTCCTTATAATTTCACTTAGGGTATACCCAGCCGCTAATTTCAGAGAAGTACATCCGACCCTTCTATAATAGTCGGTGAGAAGTCCAATATCTGTCGACGGCAGGCAGTAGCCTCTTCTCTTTCTCCTAAGTCATGTAAAAACACATCAAAATACAGTCGTCAAAAGTCGCAAAAAATGGTCGTCATAGAACACAGTCAATATACGTTGGTTGAAGAAGACACAACTATCGAAGTAGTGTATTACAAGTACTTACTTGTATCTCGACTTTGAAAGTCCGCCAGTACCAATAATATTCGTTACTTGTTAGTTTAGTGGAGTCACTGAAGGTGGATATGAGCTATTACCTCCGATTTCGTTGAACCTCCATCGATTTTCATGAAAATTTGTGAGTAGTTAGAGAATATAGTATTTTACTACAAAAGCGATATTACGTAGGTCAAAATTTTTGACGTAAGAGAACTGTCAAAACATTAGAATGTGACTTTTCATTATTGCCATGTTTATAATAAAAGTCACATTCTAATGTTTTGACAGTTCTCTTACGTCAAAAATTTTGACCTACGTAATATCGCTTTTGTAGTAAAAATACTATACCTCAAGGAACAAAGGTGACATGATGCCAACTTGCGCTTTTATCCTGAAGGTGGATGCCACCCCTTCTCGGGGGTGAAAATTATTTTAATTAAAATAATACCATAAATCGATAGCGGGGCAAATTATAAGTAAAATTTATTATATAAATATATTAAAATAAATCAAAACTTTTTGAGTTATTAAACATCAAAGATTTTAATTTTTCGTGAGAAAAATCCATGTTTTTAACCGATTTTTCATAAATAACTCAAAAACTGTAAGTTTTTAGAAAAAAGTTATAATTACCCAAATTGAAGCAAATAAAAAATGAAATAAATGAGTTACTAAAAAAACATTTTAGTTTTAATTTAAAGTGAGTTATAGGTAATTGAATGTATATTTTTTTCGACGAGGCCCCAAATATTCAATCTGAAATAACGGAAAAATTATGCATTTTATAACATAAAATATTAAACATTTGTCAAAGTACTTAAAAATATCTATCAAATGAGTCCCCGAACAAGTTGATAGCGTTAAAAGTTTATGCACCAAAATTTTTTCAAAATTTATCTTTTAAAATTTTTTCCAAAAAATGGTGTTTTTTTTTAATAACTCCGTCAGTTTTTACGATATCAGAATAGCCTCAAAACCATTTGAAAGCTAATTTCAAGGAATAATAAACCATGTCAAATTTATCCTTTTAACCCTCTTACTTTTTTAAAAATAAAAGGTTAAATAGTCCCGATTACATGGTTGTCGCAAAAAAATTTAAGTTTTAAACGTTTCTATCTCGCTTATTTTTTACCCTAAGGAAATAGTAAGAACGGTCGAATATTTGGTACAGAAAAAACTAAAATTTGGTTAAATATCATTTTTTACGTATATTGAGTATTTTTGGAGTTATTATCAAAAGAAAATGAAAATTACAAGAATTTTAAAAATTCTAATTTTCTTAAATTATATCTTTTTTTCAAAAATATGCATTCGAAACCGGTCAAAATTATTGAAATCATTACTTATGCTAATATAAAGAAATTGTAATAAGGATTACTATAAATTTTAATTTTTGTGGAAATGGCGTATGTTTTATTTTTCACTTTTTCGTAGAAAAATTCAAAAGGGCTCTCTTATTTTTATCATAACTTGCTTAATTTTAATGCTATTATATTAACTTCTCCTGGAGCTCATTTGATAGGTATTCTGAAGTACTTTGATAAGTGTATAACACGTACATTTTATAAAATGGATCGTTTTCCTTATTTAAGCTTGAATACTTAGATTTGAGTACTCGTCTAAAAAAATATACATTCAATTACCCCTAACTCACTTTTAATTAACATTAGTTTAGTTTTTTAAGCTAGGAGTTTATTTCGTTTTTCATTAGCTTCAATTTTGGTAATTAGAACTTTTTTCTAAAAACTTATAGTTTTTGAGTTATTTATGAAAAATCGGTTAAAACATGAATTTTTTTCACGAAAAATTAAAACCTTTGATGTTTAATAACTCAAAAATTTTTTATTTATTTTAATACCTTTATATAACAAATTTTGCTTAGAATTTGACCCTCTATCGATTTATGGTATTATCTTTAATAAAATAATTTTTACCCCCGAGAAGGGGTGGAATCGACCCCCAGGATAAAAGCGCAAGTTGGCGTTATGTCACCTTTGTTCCTTGAGATATTCTCTAACTACTCACCAATTTCCATGAAAATCAATGGAGGTTCAACGAAATCGGAGGCGAAAACCTTCAATGACTGCACTAGTTGTAAGTTTGCATTGTGGTTACTCGCGAAATTAGTGGAAGCTATATGATCGAGTTGCAAAGTTTCGACTAATATCTAGGCAAGTGATACCCATGAACCCAGTATTTACAAGTACTGAACAACGAAACAGGTGGCGTTGTAGTAAACGGAATCCTTATTAGAGGTATTCAGATGACACCATGTTAATGGCAGATAATATTACAAAAGTAAGTTTACATTATGGCTTAAATACGAACTTCAAATAAAACCAAGTTTCTATTCGTTACAAAGAAACCAAACAATATTGTCCCATTTAGTACTGACGACCAAAATATCGGACAGGTATACCTAACCTAGAAATATTATCTTGGAACTTTAATAAACAAGAATAATTATATGATTTAAACAGAAATATTACGAATATTAAGATTTTTTCAACAATGTATAATGTATTATCAAATTTATTTCTCAATATATACATATAAACGGTATTTCTATTAAAAATTCAGGATATTTCTTTAGTTTTAGAATTAAAGTACACATAATTTATAATTTATCCCAAACGATGTATAGCACATAATTGAACAACAGCTCTTTTTGAGCATTTGGCATTTAGGAGAACACCGTGCGTCGTTTTCAGTTGTTTTCCATTAAAACGATTTGAATTATTAAATTTTGTATCTCTCTGAACCGAGTAAGAGATCTACATCCGCCCACATCGTGACATTTTGTACCAGGCTTATACTAGGCAGAATAACGTCAGACCATCGGGGGATTTTAGGCCAGTAAATGTCCGTTTCGAAGTATATTTTCTTGAAAATTTAGGTTCGGTTCAATTTTTCTATCTGTAAGTGAGGTTCCTACAGCCTCTGCTGCTTCTCGTATTTCGACCGTCATCGTTTTCTGTCCATCCATTCATCTTCTTTGATGGCTCTATCTCTTATTATGTGCCGTACATTTTCTTCAGTCAACTGAAGGCTTTCCGCTTCTTCTTCTTTGTTATGGTATGTAATTTAAAGCTTTCTTTGGCCATCTATCTTCATTCATTCGTTTCACTTGACCATACCACACTAGTTGTCTCGTTTCAATCCATCTACACTGGAATATACAGTATTCGTCCTCCTTCTAATATCTTCATTCCTGATGTGATCTTTTTTGGATATACCTACCACACGCTCTCTTTAGATAATCCATTTCTACTACTTCCATCCTTTTGCTATCTTTTTTCGTGATCTGCCAAACTTCTGCTTCATAAGTCATAATATGCTCCACCAAGGTAGAGCCTATTATGGGCCTCTGTTCAATTTTTCATATTATGCAAGAAAATAATTTTATATTTTTTGCCATATATGTAATTTCAATAATTCTCATCCTCAATTTTAAATTACTGCTTAATCCAACTTAATCCGAATAATTCCCATTACTGTTTCATCCCACTCCCTACCTACGTACAAACAATTATTGCTGTAAACTATAATAAACACTGCTAAAAAACAATTTATTGTTCAGCGGCAAGTATAATATATGGGAACATCCATAAACTACGTCGTAAATATTTTGGACTTTTTAATACCCCTCCCCCCTCCGTCGTAAAACGTCGTTTACAGTTGACCCCCCCTCATACCGACCGCGACGTCGCAATTGCAACTCATGACCCCCCATTTTTTAGTGATTGTTTATAAATGTTATTTCATGTTATTTCTGGATTTTTTAAAGTTAGCTATCAAAGTTTATTTACGAATGTATCCAAATCAGTATTACTGTGTAGCTCATTAATATCCGCGTACTTTTTTCTCTCAATTCACTATGCAACTAATTAACTTTATTGGGACAAAAGACAATACTTTTATGGAGGTTCTATGCTTTCTTAACGGCATTATATAAATCTTGATACTTATTTTGTTTTGATTTCAATACCATTTCTTTTATTAAGTATAAATACAATGTACTAACTAAATAAAATAGAATATTTTATTTCTATTCATTCTCGTAGAATAATTGTTTCACACAGAGTATTCAGGAAATAAATGAACAGTTTAATATTTATTGCTTCCAGACGTTGTTCTGCATAGAAGCGTTTGTTTAAATACATAGAACAATGTTTTATTGTTTGTTATTCTGTACAAAACAGCTCTATATTATTAAGGCTGTGAGTGATAAAAACGAAATGAAAAGTATGCGATAAAAGTAATATACCTACTAATTCTTTTTAATCCTACAATAGGGTATATTTTTTTATATTCCTGAACATCAAACGACGTTGGATATGCACTCATGGCCCCCTCCCCACTGTCGTATACCGTCGTGATAAGCAAAGACCCCCTCTCCGCCTTTTCAACGACGTAGTTTATGGATGTTCCCTATAACCTCACATAACAGAAGGTGATAGGCTGTCACAATCGATACGGCTCCATCGGGAACTTCTCCCCCACTTTTTCGTCTCTTGAATGCGACCAATACTTTTCGAGTTATTTGCGAGTCAAAAAGGTTAATTTTTCAACAAAAAAATCCATCTTTTTAAACGATTTTTCGCAAATAACTCCAAAAGTAGGTTTCTTATCGACTATTTCACTAGACTGTTTTTAACTGATAAAACGGCATAGCAACGCTTCATTTTCTACTGACAAAACTCCTTAACGACGTGAAATCTCAGCGACAAAATTATGACAGATCCGTCACGAAAGTGTATGATAATAATAAATAAATAAAGATTATATTTCGTTGATATGGTGCATTAATTGTCTCGTGAAATAGTCTTGTCGAATATCATTCGAGAGAAAATTATTTCCGGCAAAATTTTCTCCTGGTTTCATTCAAGTTCGTTGCCTTTTGGTAATTTTCGCTTATGAAATTTTGACAAAATCACTCGACTGACGTCTCGTGATTTAAGTCAAAATTTAATTCGCGAAAATTGCCAGGCAACAAACTTTCATACCAGTCGAAAATATTGCCGGCAAAATTTTCTCTCTTGTGATATTATATACGAAAAAATTGTGCTTAGTAAAAAATGTAGCATATGGAAAAACAAAAATAACGGTATATGCATGAAGTCTGTACTGTAGATCCAATAGAAGCAGAGTTGTAGCTCATGAAAAGTAGGTTCTTACTCGGCTAATTTCAAATCAAATATTTCAAAGTGAAATAACCAAAAAATGAAGCACTTTTCAGGGAAAACTCAATAAAACTTTTCTTAAACACTTTAAATCAATTTTGATGAGTTTTCCCCGTTTTCCTTCATTTTTTTGTTAATTCACGTTGAATTGGAATTTGACGAACAAAAACCTATTTTTCATTAGCTACAACTCTGCTTCTACTGGGTCAACAGATTTCATACATACACCATCTTTTTTTTTTGGTTTTTATAAGCTAAATTTTTGCCAAGAATTTTTTTTCGATAAAATACTTTTTGATTTATTTACGGAAACCCGTCTAAAAATGTGTTTTTTTTTTTGTTGAAAAATGAACATTTTCGCTCAAAAATATCTCAAAAAGTATTGATTTGGTGGAAAAACTCTATAGAACAAAACTTGCGTAGAATATCCATGCAGTTTATCCATTTCCGGACTTATTTTGAACGTATGGTTTTTGATCGCTTAGAAGGGGTAGCTTTCGCCTCTCACGTAAAAGCAATCCTGGGATTAAGTCCAAAAGTGAAATAGAGTGTAAGAGGAACCTTTATCCAAATTTTCAAGAAAATCCGTCGTGACGAGAAAAATTTCACTATACAACTGTCATTTACTGGCCTATAGGCAGAATAACGTCAGTCTCTATCGGGGGATTTGTAACGCAACCCCGAAAACCAAGTTTATATCAATAACAATAATAATGTCAGAGGTCACCGGTGTTATTGTTGAGTCTGGAATGTGCCGGTTTCGGCGAAAATGTTTTGTTTGCCGTGAAATTATGTTTTGCAAAAGCTCCCTTTCTTTTCTTTGTAAAGTTCAAATTCAGTGGAAAATATGAAACCAGAAAAGTGAATGGGGTTGTTTCGATTTGTTTAATATAGGTAGATTTTTTATCACAAAAACTATATTATCCAAGTATTTGAATGATTTGACTATCCATTATTTCTTCTTCTTACGTAACCTAACCTGACGAAGGTATCGTGATATCATGAAGCTATCAGCTGATTTTTCCAATGTCACTCCATTTCTTTCTATCTTCTGCCATTTTAGCTTATTCTATCAATGGAGCACCAATAGTAGCAACAATAGGTTTGTTCGTAGAACGATCAGCAACCGTTGCCAACTATCAGACGCATGCGCGTTCGTAGTCTACGAACGCTAACTGTTAACTGCGCAACGCTAACTGTTCACTGCGCATGCGTCTGATGGTTGGCAACGGTTGCTGATCGATTGGATCGTACTACGAACAAACCTTATATGGTTCGTGTATCACGTGGGATAACTACCTCGACTTCTTTTTCCTTCTGCTTTTACCTGAAGTTTTTCAAGACCATTTCTTCGAAGTACGTGTTCAAAATAGCCTATTATTTGTGCTGATATTAATTTGTGTTCTTAGTCTTTTCTTTTTGTTAAGCTGGTTAAATGAAAAATGGAATTAAATACAGAAGGCATTGCTAAAGGCTGAGGAAGAAAATTTAAAGCCTGCAAAGACAAATAAAAAGCAGAAGTGGATGACTTCGGAAATCCTAGCATTAATGGAAGAGAGGAGAAAAGCCAAAGGGAGAAATGAGCCAAAATACAAAGAACTACAAAATAAAATTAAAGTAGAGATAAAAAAGGCCAAGGAAAAGTGGTTAACAGAACAATGCAAAGAAATAGAAGAGTATGACAGAAAATACGACAGTTTTAATATGCATACAAAAATAAAAGAACTAACAAGTACCAAAAAGCGAGCACACTATGGGATACTTAAAGACGATAACGGTAAACTCATCGCAGACATCAAAGATAAATTAAGGTCTTGGCAGGAATACATAATGAAACTATTCGACGATGATAGAATGATACAAGAAGAACCACAGGAACAAACAGGACCGAAAATAATAATGTGCGAATTAGAACAGACAATTAGAAATGCAAAGACCGCAAAAGCAGTAGGCCCAGATCGGATACCCACTGAGCTAATTAAATGCATTGACGAAGAAACACTGCATAGTGCATATACTTTTAGATCTGTTCAACAAGGTATATACAACAGGAGTAATACCCCAGGATTGGTTGCTGTCCACATTTGTAACACTACCAAAGTCAATACATGCGACAGAATGCTCCCAGTACAGAACAATTTCTTTAATAAGCCACACACTTAAGATATTCCTCAAAATAATACATGGAAGACTATACAAAAAAATAGAGGAAGATATAGATGACAACCAGTTTGGCTTCAGAGGAGGACTAGGAACGAGAGAGGCTCTGTTCGCTTTTAACGTTCTCGTGCAAAGACGACTAGATATGAACCAAGATCTCAATGTCTGCTTTATAGATTTTCAAAAGGCTTTTGATAGAGTACGACATCAGAAACTCAGAAAACTTTTAAAAGAGAAGAATGTGGACAGTAGAGATATACGGGTTATTGTCAATCTGTACTGGAATCAAAAAGCAACGGTTAAAATCTAAAATGTCGAAACAGAGGCCATAAAAATCAAGAGAGGTGTTAGACAGGGTTGCGTGTTGTCTCCATTGTTATTCAATCTGTACAGCGAAGCTATTTTTAAGCAAGCAATATCAGAGGAAGAGGAAGAACAGGGTATATCAATAAACGGAAAAATCTTGAACAACATAAGATTCGCAGACGATACCGCTATTTTTGCAGACAGTCTAGATCAGGGGTGGGCAAACTTTTTTTAGTAAGGGCCACAAAATGTTTTTGGTCAATTACCGAGGGCCGCAATATTTTTTACCTTTACATGTTCGAATTTTCAACTTTATTAATTTTGTTTAGGGGGGGGCTATGGTTTTAAATCAACATTTTAAGCACTTTTGTATGAATTTTATTCACAGAAAATTATTATTGATGTTTTTTATGGCCATTTTTGAGTTTTTGATATCACTCAGAAGCCAAAGTAACAAATTTTTTTGCAAAAAAGTGTGCAAATCAACATATTTTAGTATTGTTAAACAAAAAATAAGCATAAAACAAAAAATACATCGACAGCTTTACCTCACGAAATGTCTAAAGAAAATATATGATAAAGGGCCTAGCCGGGTAAGATGGTGAAAAGTGCCCCCAACCCAATCTAAATTCCATATAGGCCACTTTTTAGCACATATAGAGGAACTCACTTTCTGAAATTTTTAGCCCCCTAGGTGGTCACGTGACCCCCCTAGAGCCTAATTAGGCTTTTTATGTTTTTATTTTTTATCTCAGCCGCATTAAGAGCTAGCCAAAAACTTTATTTAAAAAAGTTGTAAGTTTTAAAAAGATCTATATGAAAAATTTTTTTTTTATTTTTTTGGCGGGAAATTCGAATTTTTAGAACAATTTTAAACTTTTAAATAAATCTGAAAAAAAAACTAAGACACTCGTTTTTACGAAAATTAATTATAATGTGTATTTTTGCACAATCTTTCACCCTGAATTTTTTCAGATTTTTAAAATTGGTGAAACGTACCTTTAAAAATAAAAAACCGCATTTTTTCGGTTTTTTTTTCGTTTTTTTGATACAATTTTATACATATTTTTCAAAAAATTTAACACCGTCACTAGAATAGGTAAAAAACTGAAAAATAATTGGGATTTGCTTCATAAAAATTTTTTGTAACGCCTCCATTTTCAAGATACAGGGCGTTGAAGAAAACAAAATTTTACATATTTTTTACGATTTTGCCGAAACTACTGGTAACATTGTAATAAAACTTGGCGGGTTTTAAGAGGTAGTTATTGTGCATGTTTTGACATACAACTAAGGATTTAATATTCATCATTGGCGCGCATAGGGGTAATGGTCTGAACTTTTCAAAGAAAAAAAGATAGTACGCCACTGACATATTTCAAATTAACAATCATTTTTGAATTCCTCGTTCAATTTGCAATAAAAAATCTATCTTCTCATTTTTTCATACGACGCGCTGTTTTGCTGCAAAAAATAAAATATCTTAACGCTTCCAAAGTATTCGAATTAATTTTGATAATGGATGTATGAGTTTATTATGTATGTAGATTAAGTCCTGTCGCCAGGGGGGGTACAACGGCCTCCTTAATTCAGATGGACTTACCCAAGTTTTTTTTATATATTTTGACCCGCAGAATACGAATTTTTTGGGTAACAGTTGATCCGGATGTCGATAAGATTGTTATAGACAAAGAACTTGAGGAATTACATAACAGCGATTTCTCGCAAAACGAAATATCTTTTTGTATTTTTTGGGTCATTTTAAGCAAAAAATATTCCTACAAGTTTTTTCGTAGAATGCATAGTTTTCGAGAAAACCGCGGTTGAACTTTCAAAAAATCGAAAAATTGTAATTTTTGAACCCGAATAACTTTTGATTAAAAAATAAAGTAGCAATTCTGCTTACCGCATTTGAAAGTTTAAGTTAAATTATATCGGTTTTGATTATTTGCATTGCTAAAAATTTATTATTTTATTGTTAAACAAAGTTATAAACACCTAGTATGTGAGTGATGTTTTCAATGATTTCTCATTTAAAATCGAACGAGTAGGTAGAGTAGCTACAAGTGCAAGCGAGGCAATTTCTACGTAGCATGCGTTAAAACGCATGTATTAGATACGGGAAACACTACGTGTTTATAGATTTGTTTACAATAAAAAAATTAATTTTTAGCAATTCAAATAATCAAAACCGATATAATTTGACTTAAACTTTCAAATGCGGTAAGCAGAATTGCTACTTTATTTTTTAATCAAAAGTTATTCGGGTTCAAAAATTGCAATTTTTCGATTTTTTGAAAGTTCAACCGCGGTTATCTCGAAAACTATGCATTCTATGAAAAATCTTGTAGGAATATTTTTTGCTTAAAATGACCCAAAAAATATAAAAAGATGTTTTGTTTTGCGAGAAATCGCTGTTATGTAATTCCTCAAGTTCTTTGTCTATAACAATCTTATCGACATCCGGATCAACTGTTACCCAAAAAATTCGTATTCTACGGGTCAAAATATATAAAAAAAACTTGGGTAAGTCTATCTGAATTAAGGAGGCCGTTGTAACCCCCCTGGCGACAGGACTAATTGTAGATGTAGAAACTACTAGAAGTTCGAATACTTTGTAAGGGTTAAGATCTTTTATTTTTTGAATAAAAATGGCGCGTCGTATGAAAAAATAAGAAGATACATTTTTTGTCACAAATTGAACGAGAAATTAAAAAACGATTGTTAATTTGAAATATGTCAGTGGCGTACTATCTTTATTCTTTAAAAAGTTCAGACCATTACCCCTATGCGAGCCAATGATGAATATCAAATCATTAATTGTATGTCAAAATATGCATAATAACCAGCTCTTAAATCCCGCCAAGTTTTATTACAATATTGCCAGTAGTTTCAGCAAAATCGTAAAAAATGTGTAAAATTTTGTTTTCTTCAACGCCCTGTATTTTGAAAATGGATGGCTTTACAAAAAATTTTTATTAAGCAAACCCCAATTATTTTTCAGTTTTTTACCTATTCTAGTAACAGTGTTACCTTTTTTGAAAAATATGTATAAAATTGTTTCAAAATACGAGAAAAAAACTGAAAAAATGCGGTTTTTTATTTTTAAAGGTACGTTTCACCAATTTTAAAATTCTGAAAAAATTCATGGTGAAAGATTGTGCAAAAATACACATTATAATTAATTTTCGTAAAAACGAGTGTCTTAGTTTTTTTTTAAGAGTCATTTAAAAATTTAAAATTGTTCTAAAAATTCGAATTTCCCCCCAAAAAATTTAAAAAAATTTTTTTCTTATAGATCTTTTTGGAACTTACAACTTTTTTTAATAAAGTTTTTGGCTAGCTCTTGATGCGCCTGAGATAAAAAATAAAAACATAAAAAGCCTAATTAGGCTCTAGGGGGGTCACGTGACCACCTAGGGGGCTAAAAATTTCAGAAAGTGAGTTCCTCTATATGTGCTAAAAATTGGCCTATATGGAATTTAAATCGAGCTGGGGGCACTTTTCACCATCTTACCCGGCTAGGCCCTTTCAGGTGGATCTGTCAAGAAGCTTTTCAGTTAGATTTTTAGTTGAATTGGTTTTAGTGTGGAAAGCAGTTTTAAGAAAAACTGTAAGTTTTTTGTCTGTCAAATCGTAAAGTGATGCACACCGGAAAATGTTTTTAAATCGCGGAATAATTTACAAATGAGAAGGGAGCAACTGTTGAATGTTTCTCACTACGCTCAAGCTGCTGCAAAGCGAGTCGAAGGTGGGGATATTAATAATGCAGTATTTCCGGTAATTTTACTCCGGTCAAACTGAAATTTTTAGAAAAGAGTCTTGAAGTAATGTACTTTCAAAAATAATAGTTTTGTTGTAAAACGAAAACTAGAAACGTCTTATATTTCAATTCAATCAGAGAGTGTCATAAACACCCTATCCGGTTTCAAGCTCCTAAGCTATTATCAGAGAGCGTATAAATGACTTTATCTGAATGAACTAAAACAAATCCGACTGCTAGTACCGATTCACAAAATAACACGAAGCGGGTGCCGTGGCGGTACACGTATCGTGCAACATTGGTCCGAAATTTGACTTAATGGCTTGTATTGCCAAAATATACAAATTAATCTATAATTTCTAGTTCAATGTAGACTGGTACAGAATCAATTTGAACTAAAAAATGATTTCTTAGAAGTGATAAGGAAAATGATATAATATCATCAAAATCTTTGAAACGATTTTCAAATTCTGTCAACAAATTACAAAGCTTTTCTTTATAAATTTTAAAATTATATTCTTATACAAATTAATCTATAATTTCTAGTTCAATGTAGACTGGTACAGAATCAATTTGAACTAAAAAATGATTTCTTAGAAGTGATAAGGAAAATGATATAATATCAAAATCTTTGAAACGATTTTCAAATTCTGTCAACAAATTACAAAGCTTTTCTTTATAAATTTTAAACTGATTTTCTGGTACATTATTAAATGATTTTAATTAGGAAAATTATTGAACTAATTCTTTCTTTTTTATATGATCAATGAATAGTTTTGAATAGTTTGAGTTTCATTTTAAAAGTTTCATTTTGCGTTCAAAACTTATAAATTTAGCAAATGTGTCACATTTTTCATATCTAAAAATATAGCAATTTCTTCCCCTAACTCACAGCACCTTTAAGAACATTTTCTATACTTAATATGACTGTGGTATCTATAAGACATCAGTATGTTTTGTCTCTAACTCTTCCAAATATGCTATGAATGCACTATGATTTAATCCTCTTGAATGAATAAAATTAACAATATTAACAATAAAATCTTACATCTTACAGTTCTTGTGTCAATTATTTCAAAGCCACCTTAAACAAGAACTTGCAGCAATTTATAGTTCTCATTTCTTCGCGGAAAATGAATATCATTTTGTTAGTAAATATAAAATTGTCGTTATTGTATAGAATTTACCAGAAAGTTGGAGAAAAAATGAAATGCAGTCTAATTTTAATTATCACTAACACATTGGAGGTTTCTAATATTAAGGGTATAATTAATTATTGTAAGCCATCCAAAACTACTAGAGGCACTAGAAAATAGTGGAATACGCGGCACTGCTTATGATCTACTGAAATCTTACTTGGACAATACACAACAAATTGTTAGGATAAATAATATCAATAGTAAAAAACTTCACGTAAGATGCGGGGTGCCTCAAGGTACAGTATTAGGGCCACTATTATTCAATATCCATGTCAACGATTTATATAACCTTAATACTGAGGGAAAGATAATCAGTTTTGCCGATGACACTGCAATTTTATATAGCGCAGACAGTTGGGAACATTTAAGGGATAAAATTAATGTAGATATGCACAAACTAATAAAATGGTTTAATTATAAAGGTTTAACAATTAATTATGAAAAAACCTTTTTTGTTCCGTTTTGCAGTTACAAAGTATCACTACCTTCTTATAGTGCTATAACAATTAAAAACACGAAAGGAAATATAATTATAAAATCAAGTAACAATATAAAATATCTTGGAGTAAAAATCGACTCTCATTTAAGGTGGGATGCCCACATAGATCAAATAACAAAGTGTTTGAGAGCCTTGGTTCCAAAGTTCAAATTTCTCAAATCTAAAATAGATGTAAAATATTT
The DNA here is from genome assembly GCF_917563875.1 of Diabrotica virgifera virgifera. Classification (NCBI taxonomy): domain Eukaryota; kingdom Metazoa; phylum Arthropoda; class Insecta; order Coleoptera; family Chrysomelidae; genus Diabrotica; species Diabrotica virgifera. Next base: position 224,103,598 of record NC_065451.1, on the reverse strand, counting down.
AAAAATATTATATTATGCACTAGTTGAATCTAGAATTGGATATGGAATACTTGGGTGGGGCGGTGTACAAAAAACTTATTTAAAGAAAGTCGACATCTTACAAAAAAAAATATTGAAAATAATAATTAACAAAAAAATGACATACCCGTCTCATTTATTATTCTGTGATACTAACGTAATGGATACGAGGCAACTTTATATGTATTCCCTGGTATTATACACATACAACCATAAACATATCCTGCATACATTACCTCATCACTATGAGACTCGCACTAAAACCAACCAACACGTACAATTGGGCCTTGTTATGCAAAAAGCAACCAACCCACATTTTTGAGGAAAACCAGATAATGTCACATATCGATTTAAAAATGTGTATTCTACATTGTGTAAAAAGCAACCAAGCCCTTCTAAATATTAAACCATGAAAAATACTACTCCAAATTATTTCTGTTTAATAATAGTTCACTTAAGATTTCGCATAAGACAACCAACCCTCTTGGATTGTTTGTGTGTATCACTGGACTGAACATATTATTACATTGCACTGTCGAAAAGTACCAGCCAAGTGGGTTGATATTGTTATGCCGATTACGGTTCCTGGAATGTTGCATCTTTTGTTTTTATGTGTAGGTACTGACCAATATTAGTTCTTGCTTAAATATTAAAATATTTGTTGTTATATCTATTATATTATGAAGAAATCTTTGAATCTTTAATGCGAAAAATATGTTTAAATCAAGAACTGTTAAAATAATTAAAGCGGCTCGCGAAATTGCAGAAAATGGTAAGTTTTATGATTAGGGTTATGTTTATCTTACTTTTTAAATATTATGGTTTGTTGTTTTGACTGATTGTCGCATATTTTTTATTTGTATTGATATTATGTTTAATAGTAGAAATTCTACTGTATGGTATTACTGAGTTGACTGAAATTATTCGGTTTTATTCATGGATTTTGTGTGTTGGTTGGATTTTGCACATTGCATTTTATTAGATATATTTCCAATAGCAAAAAGAAACCAACCCTCAATATGGCTATTTTTTTTGTAAAAATGTATTAGGATAATTTTGATACGTCTATGATAAAATTGCTCTAAAATTAAACTATTGATTAGTGAAGCTATCGTTTAAAAAAATACGAAGGAAAATTAAATATTTAGAAAAACATAAAAAGTTAATTTTCTCTTAATTTACAAATTGAGGGTTGGTTGCTTTTTGTTTAACATGGCCCAATTGGGAAATATTAAAAAATCAATAGGACAGAGATCTGCCATGTATCTTGCTCCAAAAGTATTTAATCACTTGCCGAACATATACAAGATATATTTTAATACTCTTAATTCATTAAGTATGGTAAAATCTATATTCAAAAAGTATGTATTGAACCTTGATCGTAATATTGTACATAAGTTATTTGATTGACTTAGCAAGTGAATGAAATTAAAAAAAAATAAAAAAAAAATGATAAAAAAAAGAATGTTTGCAATACAGTGGTTTGTTAAATTTACCCAGTTCCTTTATTTATAATATAAAAAAATAAAAGAAAATAAATAAATACATGTAAGATAATAGAATGTTTGTACCTTGGCATTTAGTATACACATACTATATTCAATAACTAAACATTGTCACACACTATCCCCGTGTTCGACCAATAGGTTTTAACGGGTAGTGAGTAAATGTTTCTTTATTTTCCAGGATTAACATGTAAAGTTAAAATGTAGAATGTAATAATGTAAAACGTAGAATATAAAGTTAAAATGTATGTTTTCAATTCTTGTACTGTGAAATTAATAAACATTATTATTATTATATTATTATATAATAAACGTATCTATGAGTTATCAACAATAAAACTAAAATATCTCGAGGTATAGGGAATATTTAAAAGATATGAAAGTATAATGATAGAACTTTTCGAAAATATGAAGAAAATCTTTTATTTACATTTTGACTTACCCTGTATATAATTTGTGTAGTGATAAAAAAGTTGTACGTTGTTGCAAAACTACTTTAATATTGACAGTCAAAAGCAGTAAAAAAATAAGTTTATATTACACCGTTAGAAACATACAGGACGATCACATCAGTATGATTTTTTAATAAAAGTGCTCGTAACTTTGAAACACTCGGTATAACCCTAGACAAGTGTTATATCTTTTGAATCAGAAACATGTAGAGAAACCAGATTTTAAATAAAATACAGGGTGTTCCATTTAAAAAAACCTAACTTTGGTTTGGCACGGTGTTATGGAGAACCCTGTATATTTCTCACTAATTTTAAAATGTGTACATTAAAGGTGTCTATAACTTTTATTAACAACTTTTTTTCGTATATTGTATAATAACAGATATATTGGACTTTGTCACAGAAGTTGATCACCCTGTATACATAAGTGGCTAGTGATGATATACATATAGTGATTTTGTCCAATCTTCATACCATTTACTTGTCTCCCACACTCGTTGGCAACTTTGATGTATTATATTCAACTCCAACGTCATCTAGGGCCCAAATCATTTCAACATGTATGTTATCTGGACCAGCAGCTTTATAACTTTTTTGCACCATAATTGCTGTTTCAACTTCACTTTTGTCAGTATGTCAGTTTCCGTCCCAAAACTGGTATCTTTTTGTTGTGATGGGGCGTCTGTGCTCTCATCCATCATCAATCGTCCACCATATTCTTTCCACCTCAAGATGAAGATCGTCTAACGTTTGAATAGGCTCCATCTGATGTCTGTTCGATTGTCAGTTACTTTTCTCATATCCCATAAGGAATAGAATAGGGGATAATACACAACTTTGTTTGGCTCCACTTACTAGGGCTATTTCTTCCCTTACTTTACCTGAGTGTTTCAGTTTGGCCTTGTATCTCGGATACATCTAACATGATTAAAATATTTTGTTTCCTTTGCTGTACGTTTGGCTATTTTATATTTCTTTGTGTTCTTTGGTGTCAAGTTGACCATCTAGATTTACTGCTTAAGTCGTTGGTCTCCAATACACGCTGCACGCAGCTTACGACGTCTGTTGGATATACAGCCTTAAGCTGTGGTCTCCAATATACGCTGTAGGCTGCGTACAACGTCACGCCGTAGGAAATTTGTTCATTTTTGTTACTTTTGATACACAAAAATAGATACACAAACTTTTTAGTTAACTAATTAAACGGGTTTATTTAATCTTGACGTATTATTTTAAGTTAATAAAAATTACAAACAGTTAGAAAAAGCATTGTTAAAAGCGAATCAACTGGAATATTCATTAACAATATTTCAACATGGTTCGTCTCTTCACAATGGCTATTGAAACAACACGTTTTTGTTGACATTGTTATTAAGAAAACCTACAAACATCATGCTGTGTTTATTTTTATGAATCATTTGAAAAAAATTGCGGACTGGAATTGATCAACAACATAAAAATGTGAACAATAAATAATTCAATGAATACAAGATTGCACATCTTGAATGTTTTTTGAAGAAAAGTTTATTATTATGTTAAAGATTGTTTGTTTTATCGAAATCGTGCCATTTCCTGTTGGCAATTTGTATGTGCATATATAACATGTAAACAGCTTCATTGAAGTAGATGTTTCTACATCAATCTTATATCTATTTGGAAACCAATATCAATAAAATATAAAAATTTAATCTAAATTTACAGAAACTGATTGAGATTCCTCAAACTACAATAATTGTACGAGTAATATCTACTAAAAATAAAAAATAAATTATTATAATTAATAATAATATTTACATTTCAATAGAATATATACAAAACGTCTCAGCCTTCTTTCTTCTTCTACCACAACGTTTCCCTTCTGCATTCTACATCTCTTACTTGAGATTCATTGTAGTCTTCGCTGTTGTGAGTGAATGCTGCCCAATTTGTCCTGAAAGTACAATTTATTGAAAAGATTATTTCCTCCCTGTTCTTTTTCCTTTTCTTTTCTTGTTGTCCGTTGTTATGTTGTTGAGTACCTGGAAACGGTTTTTTGTTGAGACTTAGCTAGGCCCCTCCCTCTCTCTGGTATCATTAAGGGTCTGAGGATTTGGAGAATCTGGTCAATAACACCACTCCTGAAGACATTTAATTCATTGGTTTCCCATTGAAGTCTCCATCAATCCTAATATCATGTTTCATCGACAGAAATCACTATTAGCATATACTGGTTTATTATGCACATACCATTGTATGCTAGACACTGCGTTTCAGTTCAGTTCAGTCTTTATAAGTCTCCCTGACGAGAGGTAGACCTCGAAATACGTATAGAAGAATGTTGCGAGACTTAAATTAAACAGAAAAGCAACCGTCTATGCATATATTATATTATTGAAGGATTTTATCGATTTAGAATTTAGGGTTTGTTTGTTAGTAAACGAGAAAATCTTGTAAAAGCTAATGCCCAACGAAACTTTGCAATTATCTACCTAAACGATATTCGTATTTAACGTTTCTTAATGACCGTCGCTTTTTGGATTAGCATGTGTATGATCCCGAATCACCAAAGCGAAAGCATCCCTTGTGTTTTAATAGTCGTTTATACGTACACCCTTTTAACACCCCCAGAGCCATTTCCCAGCTCTCCGGTCCGCATAAACCATTCGGAACTTCCCGGGATGATATTAAAGAAGAAATATCAAATGGCCAGCAAGATTCCAGGATTTGACACCTCTTGATTATTTTTTATTTGGTTATTTAAAAAGCAAAGTGTATGTAAACAGGCCACAGATCATCCAAGAATTTAATGAAACAATTACAGAAGAGATAGCACTAATTTTTCGGGAAACGATTAGAGAAGTCTTATATGAATTTTCATTCAGAATGGATTTCTGTTTCCAAAGAGAAGGGGGTCATATTAACACCACTTTTAAGTTTTTTCTTTAGGTGCTTTCTGTTTATACAGCAATGTTAATTACAAAATTCCCTCCTCTGTGTCTCAGTTGTAAGAGAGCCTACATTTCGATCCAAGGGTTGTGAGTTCGAATCTCAGCTGGGTAGGAAATTTTTCATTTATTAAAAATTAATAAATAGAAAATAGTAGTAGTAGTAGTATTCTATGGATTTGGGGGATCTTCTAAAGGCTAATATCCAACAAAACTTTGTAATTATCTACCTAAACGATATTCGTAGTTAACGTTTCTTAATGACCGCTGCCTCTTGGATTAGCTCGTGTATGATCCCGAATCACCAAAGCGAAAGCATCCCTTGTGTTTTAATAGTCGTTTATACGTACACCCTTTTAACACCCCCACAGCCATTTCCGAGCTCTCCGGCCTGCATAAACAATTCGGGACTTCCAAACAATTACCACAGGTCGGTCCCGTCTACTATTTTAATTACTGAATCAATTAATTTTGTATGTAACGGAAAGTTTTGAAGGTTGATCGTATTTGTGCCGTTCGGAAAATTATTGATGGTTTCTGTTTTATTTGTGGGCAATATTTTTACCCCAGAATGGACCGAGAGTTTTAGACTTTTACCACAGGGATATACAGGGTGTTTCATTAATAATTGTCGAGATAGTAACTGGAGAAACCAACCAGGACAAAATACGAAGATTTAACCTAAAACACTTAAATAAAATATGGTTCCTTACTGAGTTACAGGGTGTTTTATCTAAAAATTTAAAAACTATTTTTACTCAGCATTTTAAAACTAGTCGACGTATCATTTTCATACTTGGCAGAAAGTGCGACTACTAGACACCCTACTAAGTTATGATAAACAAACGTTTCTAGTTACTACCAGAGGCGTATTACAGGGGATGGTGAATGGTTGATGCTTCTCAAATTCTACACCACTGGAGGAATTACTATTTTAGTGCCATTTTTAGATTCTCCAATACTTTCTACGTAAATAATATACGAGTATTAGTGTTACTGTAGTGTGGTGTTATTAATAGTATATAAATATTTAAATATGCTCTAAATTCACGAGCAGAAGCTATTAAAACCAATCTTATAAAAGAGGGAAATAAAAATGGGTACAACCTACACCCTTACAAGTTATTTTTATTAATTACTGTTATCTTGGAGTTATTTTTACATCAAAGGTCCGCCCTTTTAAAAATTCTTAATCAAGAAGTAGACATGCAAGACAAAAACCTCCCCGATTCTCCCGTGTGTACGATTTTCCCGCAACGATAGACAGGCGTTACAGGAAGCGAATCACTGGCCGTGAAAGAGATATAGAATGCGTACGCCTTTATATATAAAAACATGTATCCGTTTTTAATACACGATTATCTCTTAGTTTACATACGGATTATAATAATTAAAGATGGAAAGGACGTTTAAAACGCAGAGATTTAGTTGTGATGAGAGTAGAGTTAACTCGTTCTCTTTACTGATTCGATATCTGTTGATTTATAGTCACATATCTTGTTCATGTACCTTCTCCTAATCGGAGGTTGGTCAACATCAACAGGAATTCTTTTCTATTTTGTGCTAATCCTATTATGCTGGCCTCCCTGATGCCGAGCCATTCCTGTAAGACGAAAGACGACGTTTTTCGTCCTGTTCCTCATTACCATAATCATCAATGGTAACTCTTCGTGAGTCTTTGCCTCGTTTACTATTGCCTTCCATGTTTGTCGGTCCTGTGCCACTCCCATTTTCCCCAGATCTTCTCTGGTTGCATCTTTCCATCTTTTTTAGGCCGTCCTACAGACTTTCTCCCATCTGGCCTTTCCCAAAACACATTGTTTATAAGGTCTTGTTTCTCGTCTTCCTTCAATCCTCCCTGCAACGATCAATAATAGTAAAAATTCCTTCTTATCATTTCTAAAAAATATATGGCCAAAATGTGTTACATTTCTTCGCTTAACTGTTATCAATATAGTCTAAGAGCTAGTGAACCCTCCGACTAACGGTCGTCCTGTAAGGCTAGAAATTTTTCTAGTGATAACATAGCACATCAAGGCTAAAAACCATGACCTGGCAGGCCTCAGCGGTGCACATGTATCTACCAGGTGAATCGAAAAGTGCAAATTTAGGGGGTAAAATAAACTTTCTCCTGTAAGGTTTAAATTTAAGTATGTGTTTGAGTAAGTCATTTAGAAGAAATGTGTACAATGACAGGCGATTCTGAAGAACATAAGACCTTGCCAGGCGAGGGGAAAGAGATTAGGGGTTTTTCCTAAAATTATTCTTTTTGCAACGAACAATTTTTTTTAGGTTTTTTGAATAATTCCAAACAGAAAAGATCTTTGATGATTTTTCTCTTAAGTTAATAGTTTTTGTTATTTAAGCGATTGAAAATTTTGAAAATTGCGAAATCGGCCATTTTTAACCCTAAATCGGACATTTATCTAAAAATTTCAAAGTTGCCAAGGTAGGTAGATATTCTTTAAACATTGATTGATGAAATCCCAAAGAGTTTTTTTCAATACAATATCGGAAACGTCTTTGTTTTTTAATTGCTAATCAAGCGGGCGCGACACTGTGGTATAAGTGAGGACGTTTGAGTTGGCATAAATTCATTATCTCGAGAATGGGCAAATTTCAAGAGAAATCCTCAGATAGGTCGATTTTTATTTTTAAATTAGGACTTTTTGGCATATATGTAATACTAGTGACGTCATCCATCTGAGCGTGATGACGTAATCGATGATTTTTTTAAATGAGAGTGAGGGTTGTGTGATAGCTCATTTGAAAGGTTATTTAATTCTCTATTCATTAATATAAACATTAACATAATTATTTGTACAGGGTGTACAAAAAATTTTTTTTTATTAAATTAACTTTGATTAAATTTGACAAATAGAAGAAAATTTTTTTTGTACACCCTGTATAAATAATGATGTTAATGTTTATATTACTGAATAGAGAATTAAATAACCTTTCAAATGAGCTATCACACAACCCCTACTCTTATTTAAAAAAATCATCGATTACGTCATCACGCCCAGATGGATGACGTCACTAGTATTATATATATGCCAAAAAGTCCTAATTCAAAAATAAAAATCGACCTATTTGAGGATTTCTCTTGAAATGTGCCCATTCTCGAGATAATGAATTTATGCAAACTCAAACGTCCTCACTTATACTAGAGTGACGCGCCCGCTTGATTAGCAATTAAAAAAACAAAGGGGTTTTCGATATTTTATTGCAAATAACTCTTCGGGATTTCATCAATCAATGTTTAAAGAATATCTACGTACCTTGGCAACATTGAAATTTTTAGATAAACGTCCGATTTAGGGTTAAAAATGGCCGATTTCGCAATTTTCAAAATTTTCAATTGGCTTATATAACAAAAACTATTAACTTACGAGAAAAATCACTAAAGACGTTTTCTGCTTGGAATGTATCAGAAAACCTAAAAAAAAATTGTTCGATGAAAAAAGAATAATTTTAGGAAACACCCCTAATCTTTCCCCTCGCCTGGCAAGGTCGTATGCTCTTCAGAATCGCCTGTCATTGTACACATTTCTTCTAAATGACTTATTCAAACACATAATTAAATTTAAACCTTACAGGAGAAAGTTTATTTTACCCCCTAAATTTGCACTTTTCGATTCACCTGGTAGATACATGTGCACCGCTGATGCCTGCCAGGCCATGGTTTTTAGCCTTGGTGTGCTATGAATTATCACTAGACAAATTTCTAGCCTTACAGGACGACCGTTAGTCGGAGGGTTCACTAGCTCTTAGACTAATAGTTCATTATCCACCCTTTAACATCACGCTTAATTTAATATGTTTTTTTATTAACTCCTTGAGGGATCTGCAATCTGCCTATTAGGTAATAAGCGTTTTTTCTGACAATGAAGCTGATGACATGTAGAGTATTATTCCAATGAATAATCTCTTTTAATCTAAACCTAAGTTAAACATTGTTGGTATGATTTTACAATAATTTGCCTTAAAAAAACTAAAGTCTGTGTGATATATATAGATCGATGGCAGTAGACGTTTTAGCCTAAGGATTTCATTGGTATCGCGCACTTTTAGTTGGGTCGCTAACCGATTCGGATGCACTGACACTTTTTCACTATAGTTGACACTAAAACGATGTATGGCATCTTTGATGGATTCTAAAGGGATATCATGCTGAATGATTTCGTTACTGACGTACTAGGGAGCATCAACAATAGTTCGTAGTACTTTATTTTGGAACCTCTGCAAGATGGATATGTTGGAGTTGCTAGCAGTTCCCCACAGCTGGATGCCGTAGGTCCACACAGATTTTAAGATTGTTTTGTATAATATTTTATTGTCTATGGAGAGTTTTGATCTGCGACCGATGAACATGTTTCTTAATTTGAGGCCAAGTTGCTTGCGCTTAGTGAATATGTGTTTTGTCCAAGTAAGTCGTCAATCCAGGTGCATTCCGAGGTATTTGGCGCTATCAGATTGTGGAAGTTGACAATCAATAAATTGAACAGGTGGGCACGTTTCTCTGCGGAGGGTAAACGTCACATGTGTTGATTTCAATCCATTTGCTTTAATACGCCATCTTTTTAGCCTGTATTGGACCTTGTTTAGACTAGTTTGCAGGTTTCTAGAGGCTGATTTGGATCAGTGTGGGACGCCAAAATGGCTGTATCATCGGCAAATGTCGCAACAGTGGTAAGTCGTGTTGATGGCACGTCTGCAGTATACAGTAAGTACAGAATCGGTCCAAGTACGCTACCTTGTGGAACTCCCTGAATTTATTGGATGCAGCTCTGTATATTCACTTCCATGTTTTATTTGGAAGTGCCTATCTATCAGGTATGATTTTAGAAGTTGAAAGTGGGGATGGGGCAGTAGCTTCTTTAGTTTAACTTGCAATTATTCATGCCACACCTTGTTGAAAGCGTGAGATATATCGAGGAAAGCTGCTGAACAATATCTTTTACTATTCAGGTCCTTATTGATTTGATTTACCACTCTATGAACTTGTCCTATTGTCCCGTGTTTATTGCGGAATTCGAATTGGTGATTTGGAATTATCTTTTTTCCTTTTAACATATAGCTTATTGTTATACTAATGAATTATGTGATTATTTTTTTTCTGTATTTGTCCTATAAATGGGAAACTGTTGGGCAATAAAGCTATTATTATTATTATTATCAGATTTAGCCATACGGCTCACACTCCCTCTAAGGGGAAAATTGACTCATCCCAGATACCTACGGTATCAAAAGGATTGAGCTCTGGTGGGACTCTTTCCGTGTTATCGAGCCCTATTAGGTGACTTGGAATGCAGGTGTATCTCCCAAAAATTTTCGTACACATCTGGCCGTTGCGAGTAGTACTGCTTTCTGCATGGTCTTATAAAGATGTTCATTAAGACCCAGCTTTTTTATGCTTTCTAGGAGGGTCTTCGGAATGACTCCAGTAGTAGACATAATAATCGGTATCGTCTGGGTACTTTGCATTCTCCATTGTCTCCGTATTTGAATTTCCAGATCTCTGTACTTGGCTATCTTTTCAGTAAATTTAGTACGTAGATTATTGTTGTTAGGAATCGCCACATCAATGAGGGTTGTTTGTCTCGTTAATTTATTGACTATTACGAGATCTGGTCTATTATGCGCCACTGTTTGGTCTGTGAGCACAGCGCGGTCCCAGTATAGCTTGTAGTTGCCATCCTCAAGCATACTTTCAGGGACGTATTGATAATATGGGAGATGGTCGGTTTGGAGAAGTCCCAGCTTGATAGCTATCTCCTGATGAAGGATTTTTCCCACTGCGTCATGCCGTTCCTTGTACTCAGTTGCAGCAAATGCCTGGCAGCCCCCTGTAAGATGTTGGATGGTTTCTTGGGCTTGATATCCATATCGGCATCTGTCGTTTTGAACATGAGGGTCTTTGATGATATATTTCAGGTAATTTCTGGTTGGTATAACCTGATCCTGAATGGCCAGTAATGAACCCTCCGTTTCAGGGAACATCTTTCCTGATGTCAACCAGTAGTTCGACGCTATATTGTCGACATAATCTTGGCTGACCTCATTGGGATGTCGCCCGTGCAGAGGTTTACCCATCCAGGCGCGCACTTTTTCGTCCTTAGTAAGGTGGTTTATGCGCAGTTCTGCTTCCCTCAGTTTTATCGGTGTTGTGTCATCTACTGCGCAGATAGCGCGATGTAGAGTAGATGTTTCAGCCTGCATCTGAAAGAAAGATCTTAAATTAGCAATTTGTTTGTCTAATTGCTCACCTATATCCATAAGTCCTCTTCCTCCTAAATTCCGTGGTAATGTCGTTCTTTCTACTGCACTTTTTGGATGGTGTTTTTGTGCCTTTGTGAGGTGCGTTCTTACTTTCCGCTGAAGATTTTCTATGTCCGTTTTTGTCCACTTAACAATGCCAAATGAATAGCTAAGCGCGGAACATGCGTAGGTGTTTAGTGCCTTAAAGAAATTTCTACTGTTAAGGTGTGAGCGAAGCAGCTGTTTTACCCTTCGTATAAACTCAGTAGTTATCTCTGTTTTCATTTGTTTATGGTCAATTTTCCGCGTTTGCTTTACTCCAAGATATTTATACATATCGTTTTCACCCATGGCCTCGATGTTCTGGCCATTTTGCATATCGAATCCTCCGGGCTGTACTTTTCCTCTGACTATATTTAAAATACGGCACTTGTCTAGTCCGAAGTGCATACTAATGTCATTAGAAAAAGTTTCTACAGTTTTTAGCATCTCATCAAGTTGGTTTCGAGTGGAAGCAATTAATTTCAAATCATCCATATACAATAAATGATTAAGCTTCGCCACCACATTGTTGTTATTTTTGATGCTAAAACCTGCGTCTGTGGAGTTCAATAGCTGAGATAGTGGGTTCATAGCTAGACAGAACCACAGTGGACTCAACGAATCTCCTTGAAACAGGCCCCGGCTGATTGCGATATTTTCAGTTTCGATGTTAATTTCACCAGGTATTTGAAGGTGAATTCTAGTTTTCCACTCCGTCATTATATGTTCTAAAAAGGTCACTATATTATCATCGACTTTATATATTCTCAATATATTTATTAAGCCATTCATGCGGCACTGAATCAAAGGCCTTCTTGTAATCAATGAAGGCAGTAAAAAGATTCCTCTTTTTGGAATATGCCTGGTTAGAAATGACTCAGTCGATGATGAGTTGTTCTTTGCAACCCATGGAACCCTTAGCGCATCCTTTCTGTTGAGGCTCTATGATATTGTTCAGTGCACAGTGTTGGTAGATACGCCGGGCTACACAGGATGTGACCAATTTATACAAAGTTGGAAGGCAAGTAATTGGGCGGTATTTTGCTGGATCTTGGGTGTTATTTTGATCCTTCGGTATTAAATAAGTGGTTCCCTGAGTTAGTAATGATGGAATATCCTGCGGATTAGAAATAACATGATTAATTAGTGTTGATAAGCATTCATGAGCACTCGAGAACTTCTTGAGCCAAAAGTTTTGAACTCCGTCTGGTCCAGGAGATTTCCAGTTATGAAGCTCTTTGATGATATTTGAGACTTCTTCAGTGGTGAAGGGTTCGTAGAGAGTAGTAGTGTAGTGTTGGCAGTTCTGTGCCGTATCTTCTATCCATCCAGCATTGTTGTTAAGAGCAGCTGGTGTGGAAAGTTGATTTCCCCAAAACTCATGAATTTCTTCTTGGCTTGGGTAAGACTTATCGAGATTTTCTACGGTGGAATTGAGTTTCCGATAGAACGTCTTCTCAGCAGTCTCAAAAAGGGCATTGTCGGATTTTCGGTTGTTACTCACTTTGTACCTTCTTAGTCGTCCTGAATAAACTGAGAGTCTTTGTTTTAATGTATCCAGGCACTGTTGGGCTGTGTTGTTTTCTGGATCGTATCTTGAGTGTCTTGCAGTATTCCGTATTATTTCTTCAGCTCTCCTGATAACTCTTGTACTTCTTACACCTCGTATATATTCTGTGACTTGACCAATATCCCTACGTAGCAATTCAATCTTTCCGAGCAGTCTTTTTTCCCAGGGTGCAATTCTGTTACCAGTCCTTCCGTTGTTAGTACCCCGTCGTGTTCTGATCTTAACGCCCATTACATTAGCAATTGCTGTTGCTGCACAGTAGATTAGCATGTGCAAATATTCTAATGTGTGGGCTTCTTCGACATAATTGGGTAGGACTTCAGTGTTCACAATTTGTAACAGCGCCCCTAGTTTCTTACAAGAGTTTATTCGTGGTAGCGGTGGTCTGCTAAGTGGGTTTGTTCCATTAAACTCATGTACAGCACGTGCCGTTTCGCTTACTAGGTTATCATGTAGCTCGTTGTTTTCCTGCTCTGTATTGTCAGGTTGAGTTTCTTGTATGGCAAGCTCAGGAATCTGCTCATGAACTTCATTGGGGACTTGATCTTCAATTACAACATCGTTATGAATCTCCCGTTCGACTTCGCTTCTGATGATATTGCGTCTAGTCTCTGGGATAAGGTTGTTTCTTATAATTACCCGGTATTGGTCTGATACTCGTTGCTCCGATACTTGAATATCTGGGTACGTCGTGCAAAATTCGGCATACAGCTGTTGTCGGTAGCCGATTGTTTCTTGACCGAGGTTTGTCACCTTGTAGTAGAAGCGCAAAATGTTTTCATTAATGGACACAGTCCATTTCATGCGCTGCCTCGGCCGTCCCGCTTGAGTGAGCGCCGGCTGATGATCCAGCGCAGCACCTTCGGCGGGTGGAGCTCTTGTTGTTGTTTGGCTCGCTTGTGGTTGTGGTTGTGGTTGGGCTGTAGCTAATTGTATGACAGGGGCCCGCCTCCTCAACACCCTGCCACCGACGTCCCGCATGCTGTCACGTCTCACAGGTTATTATTATTATTATTATTATAGCTTCTCAAAAACCTTGGAAATAATTGGCAGTAGACTTATCGGTCTGTAGGAAGACAACTCTTCTGTTTTCTTCCCGGGCTTGGCTAGCATAACGATCTGGGCAATTTTCCAGATGCGAGGGAAATAATTTAGTCGTAGTATAGAATTAAAAATGTAAGTAATAAGTCTATAGCACTTTTCGGATAGTTCTTGAAGAATTTTTCCAGATACCAAATCGAAACCAGGAGCTTTTTATATATTAATTTCTTCCATATGGAGCAGGTCCATTTGGAAGGGTACATTTAGATAGTCGGTAATTTCGTGTTCTTCTTCAGCAGATAATTCTGAAGGAAAGGGCATGAAGACTTTTTTCAGATATTTGCCAAAAGCTTCAGATTTTTCTTTATCATTTCTGGCCCAGGTGTTATCATTTCTGATTGGTGGATTAGGCAAGTAAGACCTTTTTAATTGTTTCGTTGCTTTCCACAGCGAATAATCTGTGGCCTCTGTAGGTGTAAGGCTTTCCAGGTAACACTGGATTCCCTGATTTTGTTCTCCTATGATTAGCTCTTTCAATTCTTTGGTGGCTTTGTTCAATTTTTTCTTGTTTTCTGTGGTCCTAGCTTGTTGCCATTGTTTCCTCAAGTGTCTTTTTGCGGCAATTTTTTTTCTGACTGAAGGAGATATTTCATATTTTCCTTAACGCGTTTCATAGTGTGGGGTAGCAAGCCAGGCCGCCTCCTGTATAATCTTGGTCAACTTGTCTGTCTCTACTTCTATGTCAATTTCAGTTTTAAATGGCTGATTTAAATTTAATATAATAATGTAAACTTTTCATACTTTTGTACAACATTTAAGGGATTTTTACACACATATTTTAGTGGCTCAGCGTGTTATAAACCTATTAACACACTGATGATGAAATTTTTAGTTCGTAAACGTTCTGTGATATAGCCATTTAATCGATTTTTAAATAAAAATAACTTTTATAAAGGATTTTACTAATTTTTTTGTGATTAATGATATACACCAGCTACAGGAAAGTATTTTCCTTGTGGATTTTCTTCTTCAAGTCCAGCCCCCGCTAACTGTCCATCTGATTGTTCAATTGGGTCTCGATCATCAGAAAAATTCGAATATGTCGGTTTTCCATTTTTCTGCTTCATCCTGTTTATCTATTATTATCAATCTGTTGTTTTCGTCGATAAGTTTTGCAGGTATTTTGTGTTTTATAAGTATGTGTTATCTCTTTGATCTTATGTAATTTAAAACTGTCTTGTTTTATTTTAAGTGTTTCTATGTTCTTGCACTGTTCTTTTACCCACTTTTCTTTGGATACTTTAATTTGTCTTTTTCTGATTTAATTGATTCTATTACATTCATCTTGTCTCTTCCATCAGTAGTTCAGAGAAATAAGGAAAAAATATCCTGTTGGTGACACAACCCCGTCCAGGCCGAAACCAAAATTTTTAAGTAGTATGGACATCTATATTAATAACCTTTATGTTTCCTGCAGCCGATTTTGATGGTATACAATATACATAGTTATAAACAAATGAAGATCAAAAAACGGTAAATTTTTGCTTTTTTTTTAATTTAAAATTACTTCTTGTCATTTTTTTAAATTAAGTTAATAGTATGACTGTTCTTCTTTCATAAACTTTCCGAAGTATTACTGGAACCTCATAGTTTTCTGACTTATAGTGTTGCAAAAAAATGAATTTGGGATAAACAAATTAAATAGCTTTTAAACTATTTGACCAATGGCTTTAAAATTTAAAATATAATTTAACCACAAGAAGTCTCGGCATTCCGTGTAATAAGAAGGTTCTAACTTAATTTTTACATAAGTTCAACAAATAAGGATAGACATATTCAGCGAACGCCATATTGAAGTTTTTTATATGATTTATGAGATTCTTATTCTCTTTGTTTAGAATGCTTCACTTTTTAGTAACAGACGAAAAAAGCGAAAATTTACCGTTTTTTGATCTTCATTTGTTTATAACTATATATATCATCAAAAGCGGTTGCAGAAAACATATAGGTTATTAATATAGATATCCATACTACTCATAAAATTTGGTTTCGCCCTGATGATCGTTCAAGTATTAAGGCGGAGACAGATATCCGCGCCGCGAACTCCGCGCCGTGTGTGCTCCGCGCGTTCGTGGCGCGGTTATTGTTCGTTAAAATTTTTCATTTTGACGATCCAGAGGAAACTTACGAACGTTTAGTAATTGTAGATAATCATGTCTCTGTCCTGTACTTCTACTACATCTTATTTTGGTATTGTTCTGAAACTATTTTCTTGTGTCATCTTATGCAATTTACTATTTTATGTGGAATAAGCCACAGTTTGGGAACATTTCGGGAACTACCTTTTTCGCTTCCTGGCAACACAAATATAATGGTAGGGGAGCCCAAGCGGGGATTTTTGCAGTTACTCGAGCGCGTCAGATTATCATATGGGGAGAAACGTGGTACCCTGCAGATGTACCTCCACCATATATTGGCTCTTAACACAGGGGAGTTCGTTCAGAGGGGCCCGAAAAACAAATCTATCCTTAAAATATTCGAAATTGTCAGATTAAGATAAAGTAAGTTAAGTACATGCAAAAGAGTCTATATTTAAAAAATATGACGATTTCAAGAATATGTACGGAAATGGGTGAGTCAAAAAGTTTCACAAAAAAATAGCGAATATTTCGCGAAATGAACGTCAGATTGAAAAACTAAAAACTACGTTTTAAAATTTAACTAAATTTAAAATTTTAAATACAAATCCCGCGATCTTTCGCAAAATAAACATCATATAGAAAAACTGCAAAATACACTTTATCAATGTTTTTGAAAAATCTATCGAATGGTTCCAAACACGACCCCCCACGGAGGTGAGGTGGGGGGTTACTTTAAAATCTTAAATGGTAGACCCCGTTTCTTATTGCAGATTTGGATTGTTTGTATAAAAATAAACAACTTTTATTCGAAACATTTTTTTGAATTATGGATAGATGGCGTTATAATCGGAAAAAAGATTGTTGGAAATGTAAAATTAAATTAAAAAATGGGAAGTCCCCACTAAAATGGAAAATTTTACTTAACTTTTTTGGTTTTAGGACCTAATAATCACAACCCAATAGGCCTCCAAAGCGCTCGAGTGACTGCACATTTAGCATACTTTGCTCCCCTACCATAATATATCTGCTTGTTCCTACAACCAGAAACAAAATTAGAGAACTATAGGTACTTCCAAGTCATGCGATACCTTTTTCGTTTTCCGGTGACACAATTGTAATTTATCTGCTTGTTTCAACTGCGTGGCTTCACTAGAAACGAAATTAGAGAACTATAGGTTCTTCCAAGCCCTGTGTTAACTTTTTCGCTTTCCGGTGACCCAATTATAATATATCTGCTTGTTCCAACTCAGTTGCTTCACCAGAAGCGAAGTTAGGAAACTATAGGCTCTTCCAAGATGTGCGTTACCTTTTTCGCTTTCCGACGACACAATTATAACATATCTACTTGTTCCAACTCCGTTGCTTCACCAGAAGCGAAGTTAGGAAACTATAGGCTCTTCCAAGTTGGGCGTTACCTTTTTCGTTTTCCGGTGACCCAATTATAATATATATGCTTGTTCCAACTACGTTGCTTCACCAGAAGCGAAGTTAGAAAACTATTGGGTCTTCCAAGTTGTGCGTTACCTTTTTGGCTTTCCGGTGACCCAATTATAATATATCTGCTTGTTCCAACTCAGTTGCTTCACCAGAAGCGAAGTTAGGAAACTATAGGCTCTTCCAAGATGTGCGTTACCTTTTTCGCTTTCCGACGACACAATTATAACATATTTACTTGTTCCAACTCCGTTGCTTCACCAGAAGCGAAGTTAGGAAACTATAGGCTCTTCCAAGTTGTGCGTTACCTTTTTCGTTTTCCGGTGACATAATTATAATATATCTGCTTGTTCCAACTCCGTTGCTTCACCACAAGCGAAGTTAGAAAACTATTGGGTCTTCCAAGTTGTGCGTTACCTTTTTGGCTTTCCGGTGACCCAATTATAATATATCTGCTTGTTCCAACTCCGTTGCTTCACCAGAAGCGAAGTTAGAA
Source organism: Diabrotica virgifera virgifera (assembly GCF_917563875.1). Classification (NCBI taxonomy): domain Eukaryota; kingdom Metazoa; phylum Arthropoda; class Insecta; order Coleoptera; family Chrysomelidae; genus Diabrotica; species Diabrotica virgifera. The sequence continues at coordinate 224,085,714 of NC_065451.1, read as the reverse complement.
AACTATTGGGTCTTCCAAGTTGTGCGTTACCTCTTTCGTTTTCCGGTGACCCAATTATAATATATTTGCTTGTTCCAACTGCGTTGCTTCACCAGACACGAAGTTAGAAAACTATAGGTTCTCCAAGTCGTGCGTTACCTATTTCGCTTTCCGGTGACAGATAATATATATCTGCTTATGAATGTTTTTTGATATTGATAACTATTTCCGAAGTGAAAGTCGAAAGGTCAAGTAAACTTGATTTCAAACTCGAATTGTGGCTTATGCCCAAATAAAATAGTAAATCTTATTTTTAATACATGTTATTTTTAGTACAACAATGAACTAACATTTTTTAAAAAGGTCCGCATGTACATTTTTTTATTTCAGCTTCTATTTCCGTTCAGATCGGATTTAAGTTGTTTCTTTAAATTAAATGGTTCTTTATTGAGGATCCCACAATAATGATTTTCCACGGTAAACATCAATTTCCTTCCGACAGTTCCGACCATTCCATTACTAACAAATATTCAACTCATGCGCGCCAAAACCAACAAACCACTCGCAAACCCGTCCAAATACGTATTGCGAACCATCAAAGCGTTTGTTGAAAAACCGACAGAATTTAGATCGTGGTGCGCCGTGTGCGTACCGTTTGTGCGTCACTTGAAAACACGTACTAATCTGACGAATACGCTGCGCGCGAGCGGCTCGCACACCGAGCAGAGCGCATATGTATCTCCGCCTTTACGTAACGCAGGTTGGGGGGCGGGGGTCAAAAATCTTCAAAAATTGCGTTACGCAATAGTTAAACGCCCATTACAGTGCGTTACGTAGGGAGGTCAAAAATCTTCAAAAATCGCGTTACGCAATACTTGAACGCTCCCCTGGAGGAGGATGTGTCACGAGAAAAATCTTATTTCTCTGGACTACAGCTGTAGGATTTAATTGGTCATCAAATCTTTTCCTTTTTGTGTACTTACTTTTCCCAGGATTTCCAATGTAGTTTTTTAGCTGTGAAAGAAACTATTCGTATTCACTAGATTTTAGAGATTAAAGCTTACCATTTTATTCGAAACCTTCACAAATCTTTATAAAGCGACCTCATTCAAAGTTTTTTCAACTACCATTTTCACATCCTTTGCCAAGAGCGTGTTTAATATGAAACAGGGCAACTGGAAAATTCTCGTTTCACCGCCGCCATATAATTTGAAAATTATCTCAACTCGTATCATAGCTTCCGCCTACGTGGCAGTCCTGTATCGGCAGTGGAGTTTTTTTTTGAAGAACAAAAAAGCTCTAAAGGTTTTTTTGTCAGATTTTACTTTAATGAAGTTATATCAAACAAGACACGGTTTGATTTAAGAATCATCAAAATACATAAGGGAGAGGAAATAACGATACCGAAGACAGACATCGGAAAGTTCATGGACGTAAAGTACTTATGTTAGTATTCTTTGCGTCAAGATATAAGAAATTTGGCTTGGCGCTGTTGGGATGTCCCTACCGATTTAGTATCATAATAACAAACAACAAACCCTCCAGGAGCGGACTCGCTAAAATTAAGGGGAAAGGAACAAATGCAAAATTTTGACGCCTGTCAAAATTTTCAATGTGTTTTAAATGTAATCATTTTTTTCGAATCCTGAGAAAACTAATATGTAAGTATTTTTGAAAAATTTAAACGCAGAATGAAAAATTACTTTAATCCCGGGGGCCGAAAGCCCCTTGGAATGAATTAAAAGTTTCTTTTGAATGAGATATTTGAAATTAAAAATCACACTAAATTTTCTCTTAGTTTTTACCCCTGTAACTAATTAAAATAAACATTATAGAAGTTTTCAGGGACTTTCGGCCCTCGGTAATAACGTAACGGCTTAAAGCCGAAAGTTCGTACCCAACAAAAAAAAATTCAAGTCTTCAAGTAGATATAATATTTTAATGGGGTTGGAATAATAAATATAAATTTAAATATCATATCATTATATTTATTACGTATTTATATCTATGTAGTTATAGGTATATTATTATGTACAATGAAATAAGAGAAATAAACAAATTAAAGAAATTAAGGAAATTAATGATAATAACAATAAAAGATTAAAAGAGTGGTAGCAAAAATCAGAATTAAAAAGATAACGTAATAAAAAATAACATAGAAAATAAGATAGAAAAATAAAATTTGAAGTTTAGACGGAAAAAAATAAATACAAATTACAACTCTATGTCACTATCGCTGTAATGTTCACTAGAATCGTTATCTAATGTTATAATTATTGGTTTAATATGTGAGGTTAATGGTCTGTAATGATCTTCTGTTTTTATAACATGTGAAACACAATTTTGCCACAGTGTTGGGGAAATCTTTTTTATTTATTCTACAACATGTGACACCGATTCGCTACTAAATTTGGGACAGCAGTTGTTTCGCCGTAAACTTAAACTTTCCTTAAGTTGGCTCCAGATTAATTCAATGGGGTTGAAGACACAGTAGTAAGGAGGCAATCGCAATACATTATGACCATCACGTTTGGCTAATTCGTCTATAACAAATTGTTTCTCAAATACTTTTGTGTGAAGAACTTCCAACATTTCTTTTTTTGTATATGTTTCTTCAAAGTACAAATCATTGTCATACAAAAAATCAGATATCTGTTTTTTTGTCGAACCTATACCGGGGAATTTTCTAATTTGTTCGCTGTGATACGTTGCGTTATCCATTACAATTACACTTTTTGGAGGCAAATTTGGCAACACCTTCTTTTCAAACCATTCCTTAAACAAGCTACTCGTCATATTTTCATGGTAGTCCGGCTTTGAATCTTTAAAGATTTTTGCCGATAGTAAAAAACTTTTCTCTCCAAGCCAGCCATTTTTGGATCCAATGTTCAGAATAATTATTCGCTGACCTCTATTAATTGGATAATTTTTGTGCACATTTAATAGAATCGTCTGTCCACCCTTTTTGAGCAGTATCGTGGGTATCGAACCATGTTTCATCTAGATAAAATATCGGTCTCCCTTCATCTCTAAATTTAGATATAGCATCCAAGTATTCATTTCTCCATTTAATTAGACGAGAAGAATCCATTATTGATGATCGCTTATTAATTTTCTTGTATAGAAAACCAATGTGATTCAAAAATCTTGATAAAGTGAAGGCGAATACATAATGGAATAGTCTTTAACAAGTTAATCGTAGATCATACTAAGCGTTGGAACTAGGTTCTTTGAATAGAAATTGTAAATTGCTCTTCTAATTACCTCAGCATCTTTTTCATTTACTGCTTTATGTGTAGAAAAGTCACTCCGCTTTTTACGAGGTTGAATTCTATTCGTAACAATTTTCCACACTGTTGTATATGGCATCCTTGTCAGTCGAGATGTTGTCTTGATGAGGAATTTACCGTCTTCTGGCTTTGGATTATCTTCTTTCACAGTTTGATGAACATTCCTAATAATTTCTTTGTCATCATCAGATAAATGAACACGTGCTTTACACTTAGCACTAGCTTCACCGACTTCAGACATTTTACTTGAATACTCGCGATCTAACCTTCTATCTAAATGCAAGAAAATAACTGCCTGAATGTGCAAATGTCAAACTTAAATATGTTTGCCCCCCTTTCATAATGTTCCATAATGTATGTTTTCTGGGTAAATAAATGATACTTAATTTTACCTAAATACCTATAAGCACGAGAATTATGTGTAAAGCTATAGAATAATAATTAGAGGTATATCTTATCTTTAACTAATGCTCTTTCTAATGATTCTTTAATTTTTTTATTTAAAGATAGAAAGCTGCATTATCGGAAGTCCATTTTGTTTAAAGTGAAAACGATATAAAACACATTATAATCTAACTCCATAAAATTCACGTAATGAGCGCATTGGACATAAAAATTGTTTGTGATCGTTTGTAATTGATTCCAAGCAAGTTAATTTCAGATGACTTAACTAATTCGTCTACAGTAAACAAAATTTTTAATACATTGTCTAGAAATTTTAATTTTAATAATTTATTTGCATTGATAGGTAACGAGTCAGTTCTGTAAATAATATAAAGTACGGCCCTGGTAGCTGTTCCAAAACTATTGCCACCCGTCGCAAAGACAATTGAGGGATTAGTAACGTCAACTATTTATTATGATACTAAATCGGTAGGGACATCCCACCAGCGTCAGGTCAAATTTCTTATATCTTGACGAAAAGAATAACTCAAAATTTGTCACTCTTAACTACCACAAGATTTTTGATATTAAGTAAATTTTTCATTCATCTACGTATCCATCATCTATCACTGCATTCTACCTCTATCTACCATATATCACTGTACATTATCCTATCATGTACCACTGAGGCTGTGTTCTGTACTACATGACGTTTACCAAGCACTAAACAATAATCTTTACACTGCCACTGTTTTTTGTTACTACGTCAAAGCTTTTGATTTTGTAAATCATTTTGATAAAAATACTAAATTTCTACGTAATTCGAGGCATTTCTTTGAACTGGTTCCAATCTTACTTGGAAAATAATAGGAAACAACTGGTTAGAGCAAATGTTACTGACTTTAGTCTCAAAAACATTGTCTGTAGGGTACCACAAGATTCAGTATTGAGTCCTCTACTTTTCCTCATCTTTATAAACGACATCACTAATTTAAAAATCGATGGAAAAAATTTTCTTTTTGCTGATGGTACCAGTATCGCTCAATAAAAATCTGGTCCGACTCTAATTTAATCTCTTTTAACGTGGATAAGACAGTGGCATTATCCTATAAAGGAGCTCTTCAACCCTTGCTTCTTAATAGCAGCCAGATCAGTATCGTTAATTCTGCATTTCTTGGTTTTTTTTTAGACAGCAACCTAAAATGGTCCCTTCATATCGATTTGTTAAGTAGGAAACTAGCCTCAGCTTGCTAGGCAATAAGATCTGTTTCGAAGGAAATCAATTTAGCATCTTCCAAAATAAGATATTTTTTTTGTTCGAGTCTCATCTTCGATATTGTCTTCCTTTTTGGGGATTTAATACAGCTGCCCAATCTGATGTTATTTTTAAATTACAAAAAAGAGCAATGCGGTATCTATTTGGTCTCATGAGAACAACATATTGCTTCATACTGTTTGCTTATGTTTTTCCATCAAGACCTAATTATGACTAATCTACCAAAAATTCAACCTTTGATGTTTTAATTATGACTAATCTACATTACCGATTAGCCTCCTCAGCCATTTATATAAGTTATTTACGCGAATAATAGTTAAGAGAATGGAAAGAAAGTTAGAGACTTATCAACCAAGAGAACAGGCAGGATTCCGAAAAAATTACGGAACAAATGCCCATTTACAAAGTATAAAAACCCTGATAGAGAAAGTAGTGGAATACAATAAACCCCTAGTTCTAGTTTTTATCGATTTTCATAAAGCCTTTGATACAGTTGAACTTAGCAAAATATTACAGGCGCTTAAAGAATGCAGGCTAGATTATAGGTATACAAAATTATTACACAAAATATACTTACAGGCAACAACCACTGTCAAAATACATACTAACAGTAATCGCATAAAAATAGAACGGGGGGTTAGACAAGGAGACCCAATGTCACCTAAACTTTTTAATACGGTCTTAGAACATGCTTTCAAGAGTTTGGATTGGATGACAAAGGGAATAAAAATAGATGGAGAATACCTAAACAACTTACGTTTCGCCGATGATATAGTCATAGTAGCTGAGGATCTAGGTATGGCAAGAGAGATGGTACAAGAACTCGTTGTAGCTACAGAAAATGTTGGTTTAAATATAAACATCTCAAAAACAAAAATAATGACAAATTTGGTACCCAACCAGAACATCAGTATTGGTGGGAAGGAAATAGAACTCGTAGATAGATATAAATACCTGGGACATGAAATTACGATTGGCAGGGATAACCAGACTCATGAGCTGAAGAGAAGAATCGGTCTTGGGTGGGCAGCATTTGGAAAACTGAGAGAAACTTTTAAAAGTGAGTTACCCACATGTCTAAAGAGAAAGGTATTCGATCAGTGCGTCCTCCCAGTCTTGACGTACGGATCAGAAACACTTAACTTAACTAAAGCCTCGGCTACCAAACTAAGAGTCACGCAGAGAAGAATGGAGCGGTCAATGTTAGGAATAACTCTGCGAGACAAAATCAGAAACGAAGAAATCAGGAGAAGAACAAAGGTGACTGACGTCATCGAGAGGATAGCCAGGTTGAAGTGGAGATGGGCAGGACACGTAGCCAGAATGATAGATGGGCGATGGACGAAGAGGTTATTGGAATGGAGGCCAAGAGAAGACAAGAGAAGCGTCGGTCGACCGCCTACAAGATGGACTGACGACTTAAGAAAGGTAAATAAAAACTGGATGAGGGCGGCGCAGGATAGATGGGGTTGGAAACGAGGGGAGGAGGCCTATGTTCAGCAGTGGACTTTTGAGGCTGGTTGATGAATCTACATCTACCAAAAATTCAACCTTTGATGTTTATTTACCGATCCCGTCCACTGAGTTAGTAAAGAAATGTATAACACTATACTTTATGACTTGAATCTGCAACATCTTTCCCCAAGTTCCGTTAAATGACAAAAACCTATCTATCTGAAAGACCATAATATTACCTATTCAGTAGAAGAGTTTCTTAATGAATAACTATGAAATTCAGAGTACCTTTTAAAAAAATTGTTTAAATAAATGTAGCAATAACTCCGAAATTATGGCATTTAGGTACAGTATTTATTAAGGACTTCAAAGCGCAAAAAATGTACAGGGTGTTCCATTTGAAATAAGAAAGGTCATTAGATTTCCAGAAAAATGAAAGATCTGACAACAATGTAAATACCACCATAATATCGGCCATATCACAAGACCCTTCCTCACTAAAACCAAAACCTATAAAAATCTGCGAGCCGTTTCCAGTGTCCGAGATAATTGAGATGTTCCATATATAAAACTCACTCTGTATATTGCGGTTAAATAATTAACATGTGTGTGCAACAGGTGAAAGATAAAGACTTTGCTACAATTTTATTCCCTCTCTCTATGTTCAAAAAGTGTCTTGAAAGGTTTTACAGGTTTAGAATGCTATAATTAAACGAGCAGTTTTTCATTTACATGTAAAAAAAAAACTGAAATCAATTACCACACACTTTTATGAACCTCGCCATTTATATTGCTTAAGATTGCCTCTAAAGGCAATTATTAATATGAAAAACTGAAAAAGTTCTCGGTCGTTTGAACACATGAAAGCAAAACGTGTGAGTCATAACATATAAGTACCTTGTCATTCTAATCAGTAGCGGTTCCTTCATAAGTGCACCTGCACTCCCACAATTATTTTCATACTTTTTCGTGTCTGGATCCGACTACAGTTTTTCTGCCCAGTATTGGGCCACGTCTACATCTTTTGGATTTGCGAACCATAAATCATCGAGGGTACACTGTGAAGACAAAGTCTGCATACTCTCAGGTGCTCCACACCAAAAACTCGAGTATTTGGGTCACCTGATGAGAGGTCATAAATACGTATTACTTCAAAATATAATGCAAGGAAAAATAGAAGGAAAACGGAATCCAGGCCGTAGAAGAATGTCGTGGATGCGGAATTTGAGAGAGTGGTTTGGCTGCACCACTAATGCACTTTTTAGGTCAGCTGTAAACAAAGTCAGGGTAGCCTTGATGATTTCCAATCTCCGATAGGAGTGGCACAAGAAGAAGAAGAAGGTGCTCCACGTTCTGTATTTCCCCACATTCACAAAGTGCGTCGTTATCTGTCTTGATGCCCCATTTAACGAGGTTCTGTTTTAAAGGGACAACACCTGTGCGTATGCGGTTGAGTGGCCGCCAGGTTCTCCAGTCCAGGTTCATTCCATTAGGTCGTTCTGGATGTAGGGGGAACAGTTCGGGTGGTTCGACGCTGACATTTCTCATAAACCTTTTCTTTGATTTAAGTCGGCTGGTTCCTGGCGTTTCGTCAAACCCTTATAATTGGTACCTTTCGTCGAAAGTGTACCTGAACTTCTCCACATATGGTGAATCGCATCTACGGTCGTCTGGTGATGCGAATCCAGCTGCCCAGTACAGTAGGAGCAGAGGGGTAGGCTTCATACAACCGGTAATTATTCTACATGTTTCATTTAACGCCGTGGTGACTTGTTGGGCGTCTCTGGATGTACCCCACACGGGACAAGCATATTCCCCTGTTAAGAAACATATGCATCAGCTGTTAATTTTAAGACCTGGGGGTTTGCACCCCACTTACTCCCTACAAGTTTCCGGAGAAGGTTATTTCTCGTAGAGACCTTTTGTCTTGTGCTCCGACAGTGGAATTTATACGTTAGTGACCGGTCTAGTATCACTCCAAGATATTTGGATCTATCAGTATGTTCCAAGCGTTGTCCCTCCCAAGAAACATTCAGTTTTACATCCGCCAGATGGTTGTTGAGATGGTATGCACATACTTGGGTTTTAGTAGGGTTTGGCTTTAATGAGTTTTGTTTGTAGTAAGTTGGCATCATGTTTAAAGTCTCTTCATTGTCGCCTCTACTTGTGTGAGTGTTTTTCCCTTTACGGCGATACCAAAGTCGTCAGCCTAAACAAAACTCTCAGTCTGGAGGTGCATTGGTTGGTCGTTGGTGTAGATGTTAAATAGGGACGGCGCCAGAACGCTTCCTTGAGGTAGGCCATTTTTTTGGGTTCTCCATCTGCTCTTCTTTCCATTTAGCACAACGTAGAAGCGTCTATTACACAACAGTGATCTAATGATATTTACCAGATCATAGTCAAGCAGTGTTATAGATCTTAGTTAGCAAGGTTCTGTGGTTTATCGTATCATAGGCCGCTGTGAGGTCTATCAAGGCTACTTTCACTATCTCTTTCTGCTCAAATCCCTCCTCTATGTACTCTGTTAGGTTCAGCACTTGGCCTGTGCATGATTTACCTGGACTGAAGCCTGCTTGTTGTTGGATTAGTTTTGTATCTAATTCTTCCTGGATGCGGTTCAAAATGAGGCGTTCATACAATTTATACAAATGGCATAGCAGAGATATCGGACGGTAACTACCCGGTAGTTCAGGGTCTTTCCCAGGTTTTAGAAGGGCTACTACTTTTATCGAGTTATTCAGAAACGCCGCAAACAAAATTAAAATTGCTATTATGATAGCCAACGTCCGCAACGGACAAAGCACATGAAGATAAAAGAAGAAGTTCGTTCGTTAAGAAGAAGTTCGTTCGTTGGTTTGTGTATCGCCGCTCCTGTAATACTTGGAGCCAATCTACCAATGGATTCATATCGTCGCCTTAATGCTATATATAACTTGATAACTCGAAATTAGTAGTTCTGAGATAAACGGGTTTAAAGATTTTAAAGATATTTGTGCTGCTACCATGATGTTGGTAAATACGGAATTCACTCTGCAGCTCTACAATACTTATCCTTAACTTTTTGGCTACTGATCTATTTAGGAATACGGTGCAAATGTGTTTTCCAATATGGAAAATAACGTGAAAAATTAAAGTTATCAACTTTTAGCACTACCATAATGTTAACATTTGGTAATGTCGCATGTCGTGCCAAGTTGCATCTAAGTGAACTTTTTAACAAAGCTAATATTTTAAGCATTATTTTGGTGAAAATTAGCCCTCTACCATGGGGGTTGCCAGATCTGCTAACAATTCTCGAATTTTTGCATTAACATTAACCGAATAAACAGATAGCAATTACGTGGTAAGCTCAATGGTTTCAGAAAATCACGTGCTACAACTAGATAACTAGAGTTAGCTAGTTGTAGCATTCAGTGTATGTCGTATTCACATTTATTTCCATTAAGCAATAACTTGATGACTTATCTTGTCAAGTTTTAGCACTGAATATTAAGGGCATTTTTTTATCAACTTGCGTCAATCGTAAATAAATACTTAACCTGTTTGGAGCGAGTTATCAAGTTTTTACACAATATCGAGGGAAATAAAATACATCTTGTGAACTAGTTATCTCAAAAACGTCAATTTTGGAGTTATCAAGTTATATTACTAGAGCGAAGATATGTAGTTTTTTATCTCCCGAATCCAAATATCAAAACGGTATCTATTTCGATATTTCGAACCATCTTCGAGATAGCCAACCGTAAAATAGGAAAGTCGAATTTTCGACTTTTTATACAAATATATACAGGGTGAGGCAGATAAAAGTCCTATTAGAAATATTTCGAGAACTAAAGGAACCAGAATCATGAAAATTGGAATGAAGGGGTTTTGAAGAGTGATCTATTTAATGAAAATATTTTCATCAATTTGCTACTTCCGGTTATACCGGAAGTGGCTTATAACTTCGTATTTTTAAATGGAACATCCTGTATATTTTTACATTTTTGGATTCTCCTGGATGTCTTCTTTCTTAAAATATGAGGTTTTGTAATGTTATATAGGGTAGTTTAAAAGATAATTACGTTTTTTTTTCTTAATTTCCTAGCAACATTCACACCCTGTAGAATTGTAGTAGTTTGACATCAGAAACTATATTTATGTTCAAATGATTTTTAATATAGTCTGCTATTGTTAAAAATTGATAGTATAGCTAAATGTTGAATTGGACTATACAGTGTTGGTCGAAACCCGGAAGGAGTATTTTCTGAGTTTTCTTAAATGGAACACCCTATATTTTATTGTCGTAATAAAATGATATTTTATGCTACTTTTTTATTTCTTAAGCGTTTCTTATACCTAACTGCTTTAATTTGTGAGTTATTGGTGATTCAAGCCAAACATTAATTTCAACAAAAAATACGTGAAATTTTATTAGGTTGGTGGTGAAAATATTCAATCACAAATAATTTTTCGGAAATAAATACATATTAATCTTGACTGATCTTTAAAATTGCCAATAATGGTTGAGCTATCAGCTATCAAATTACCTACGTAGTTAACATTCTTGGCGCGATTAACAATTAAGGACAAATTAAAGCATTTAGGTATAGGGAGTGCTTAAGAAATAAAAAAGTACCATAAAATGTCTTTTCATTGCAATACTAAAATACAGGGTGTTCCATTTAAGAATATTCAGAAAATCCTCATTCCGAGTTTCGACCAACCCTGTATACTAAAATTTAACATTTATCTATGCTAATAATTTTTAATAATAGTAGACTATATTAAAAATCATTTTAACATAAATAGAGTTTTTCATATCCAACTACTACAATTCTATAGGGTGTGAAAATTGCTACGAAATTAATAAAAAAACGTAATTAGCTTTTAAACTACCCTGTATAACATTACAAAACCGCATATTTTAAGAAAGAAAACATCAAGTAGAATCTAAAAATGTAAAAATATACAGGGTGTCCCATTTAAAAACCGAAATTTTAAGCCACTTCCGGTATAACCGGAAGTGGCAAATTGATGAAAATATTTTCATTAAATAGATCACTCTTCAAAACCCCTTCATTCCAATTTTCATGATTCTGTTGCCTTAAGTTCTCTAAATATTTCTAATAGGCCAGTTATCTGCCTCACCCTATATAGTACTACAGAAATGATGCTTTGATCTTCATGTACTATGTCCTTTCAGAACGTTGGTTACCATCATAGATATCTTAATTTTATCCACTGTCACCCTAAATAGCATGCTTGTATCAATACAATACCAATCTCGCAAGTTCCTCAACCATAAGGTTCTTCTTCGTCATTGACTGCGTTTGCCTGCAAATGATGCTTGCTAACCGTAAACAAAGTTTTCGTTATGATAATGCTCATCTTGTTATATCTTAATATGTGTGCAACCCCAATACTTTACACTACGCGCCGCCAATGACATCTAAGTACATGTACACCTTGTCATTCTAATCGAATTCCTAACTGTACATGAAAGAAAATTATTTAACGCGATACACGGCATCGTACAATCTAATAAACGCATTAATAAATTACCAAGCTAGCAGGTGTTTAAATGCATTTTCAGTGATAACATCACAAGCTTTTGACGTTGAAGACTGTTTTTAACTGTGATTAGATCTTTGATAGCAATGTAATACAAGAACAAGCAAATAAACAATAAACTTTGATTATTAATTTTAGTATACCATACGTATGGTTACGGTATAAATGTACTAGATATGCCGTTTTTTTTTCGATTTTGTTGTTAATGGTAGTTATCTTTCTCTTGGGAGAGTTTTAGCATTATTTCAAACAACCATAATTCAAATGCTTAATGTTTGTCCTTGGTATCTTATTTTTAAGTAAAGGTAGTTTTCTATTGAGACACAATTGAAGCACAAATTTCACTGTCATTATTCCATCCCTTTGTACTCCCACTCTTCTAAGCGCATCTACAAACTTACTCCATAATGTTATCATAACACTTCCAAGACCCTATCCTGTTTTTTCTATCCTTTTCCCTGTTAAAACCCATACTTTTCTATACTCCATCTAATTTACTTACCGTTGCACGTCATCCACGTCATAGCCCGTGACGTCATATGATACCAACACGAAATATTTAGGCGGTAGGTGTGTTCTTTTTTAGAATCACTTTGCCGAGTACACTGGCATTACAGCCACTAGGAATATTTTATTATATACGCGTAGAAATAATATTTCAAGATTTATATTACTGTTAACTTAAAGAAATACATAATAATATATTTCATTTAATTTGTATAAATTGATTATAAAGCGTTTTTATGAAGCACATTTGTTGGGAATAAACTGTAACTATAATCGAACGAAGGTGATATTTTGGCATAAATTGGTAACATTTATTTGACAGTTGCGGTGATGACACTTCATGTTTGTTTATATTCTTTACTCTTTAGTATTTGTTTAATTATATTTACTGTTTTTATTATGTACTTTAACGTAAGATTCTAACTTAATTCTTGTTTTCTATTTCTAAAGTTTTTATTTATTTACATTGAATATTAATTTGTTTTGCTGTAGAATCCACTTCCGCAAAAATTGTGTGATGTATTTGATTTAAAATGAATTCAAGAATTTTTTGTAATAGGGCAACAATGTCAACTTAGATCTCTAACGTAGATAATGACGTGCAACGGTTAGTAAATTAGACGGACTGTATGCGACTAGCAATGCGAGAGTGGGGCAAAAGCGACTAAGAACATTGCGCGAGCGCGGTCGCCATGCGCGACTACAGATTTTACTTCCAATTTTTCGGAGAGTGGTTCTACTGTCCCTCTTTATACTGTGACCACACTGACTCTAATGTTTGAAACGGAAATTAGATTTTTCTTTCGGAAGATTCTGTTGTCTTGTACCTTTACTTTCTTTTTTCTACATCTGATCTACTACCGCTTTTTTTCCATAATTGATCCCAGATATGTAAAGTTATCTACTTCCTCTATATGTCTTTCTTGGCTGTTGTTTTTAAAAGTTTCGTTTTTTCTATTCGTATTTATCTTAAGCCCCATTACATTGGAGTTTTTTTACAAGCTTGTCGATCTTCTTTTGCTTCTTCTTCAGAAGATCGAAGGACTGCCCTATAAGTCAATGTATTGTTGTCTGTATTCCTCCACCACTAAGAGGCAACTTTGTGTGGTAGTCAAATTTTGAAACTTGAGGGTATTAAGTTAATTTTCACATTTCAGAAGGAGTGTATTTTGCCGACGGTCCAGTTTGCTGAGGCGCAGTCGATCGACCAGTTTAGTGGATTTGCGATTGCTGTTTCGAGCCTCAGCTAGGTCATGAAATTAATAAAAGGCCAACGCCGTAGTATAAAACTCAATAGAGTCTACGGCTTGGTCTGGAATATACTGGCGTCTGATCGGCTTATAGAGGAGCGGTACGGCAAGGGATAAGGACTTGCGGCTTCGTTATACTCCTCCATAGATCCCTACCGAAGGGCGTTGACGCCTAAGAACGGTGTAAGTTCACACATATATAGCATATATTCATTTTTAACTTAAATTGTGGCTATTTTCCAATAAAATAATAAATTGCATCAGATGTCAAAAAGAAACAGCTTCAGAACAATATTAAATTTACAGTAGAGTCAAGACTGTATACCCTTATATAGGGCTTTTCATTCACAGTCATTTGTTTCGAGCTTCTGTCAAATGTTGTATAATCCGTGTATATTAATATTATACACAGTTAATACAACATATGACAGAAGCTCGAAACAAATGACAATCGATGAAAAGCCCTATTCCACTACTTATCTGATTATCATTTTTGAACCTTTTAGACGGAGAGACAGCGCTGAAAACTCTCTGAATTTACTAAAGCTAAATTTTTCACAGTTGATTACTGTGATTGTGTAGAGAGAAACATACTGCGGTTGGTCAAGCGAAACGTAGAACAGCGGTTACTGAGAGTTTATCAAAGTTGCTTTCCTACGAAGGTAATTAAATCCATTTACTAAGGCTGAAAATCAGTACACACATTATAAATTGAATATAAATAAAAGTTATTATAGTCGGTCAGCTGTATAACGGGAAAGAGCCGGTCGGTCGCCCCCAATGAATGTACAGGGTTATGCACTATATTTTGACCCCCTTGTAAACTGCTTTATTTACAGAATTAGAACAAAATGTAAAATACAAAAGTTATTCGATTTTTAAATTATGATTTTTTGACGTATATATCGTACTAGTGACGTCATCCATCTGTGCGTGATGACGTAATCGACTATTTTTTTAAGTGACAATAGGGGTCGTGTGCTAGCTCATTTGAAAGGTTATTCAATTCTTTATCTATACAGTACTATAAACATTAATATCATTATTTATACAGGGTGTCCAAATTTTTTTTTGAATTATTAATTAAACAATTAATTTAATTAAATTTTTTTTTGGACACCCTGTATAATTAATCATGTTAATGTTTATATTACTGAATAGGGAATAACCTTTCAAATGAGCTAGTACTCGACCCCTATTCCCGTTTAAAAAAATAGTCGATTACGTCATCACGCCCAAATGGATGACGTCACTAGTACGATATATATATATATATATATATATATATATATATATATGGATTCCGACTTTAGGAAGACAAAAACGCTATATCGCACCGGTCATACGAAGCCCGACACCTCCTTACGAAGCCCGGATTCGGGCTTCGTAATTCTTTAATGTTATTTCCCCAAAAAACGTACTTTACACCATCTCTCGATATTTTAACCAAGCTCAGAACATGTGAATACGCTTGGGCTTCATATATATTCGGACAAATTTTAGAAATGTACCATAGGTAGCTCTGAAATCATGATTAACAATACGAAGCCCGGGCTGCTTATGCCTGGAATTATTATCAAAACATACACTCGTAGTTCATGATATCTACCACCAGTTTGCGCTGCGAAAAGAAGTATATACTCTGTAGAAGTTCAGCAGCGTTAGGAAGCCCACATTGAGCTACCGATTATAAGAAGCCCTGAAGTTTGGCAACGTTTTTGCATATTCCTCAAAGTACTATTAGCTTGTAAACATTTTTATTATTACCTGGCAATGCACATTTTTTGTATTTTTGGGTCGTTCATCGTCATTAATCTTGTGTACTAAGACTCCCGAGAACAGATTATGGTAATTCTTAGCATTACCTGTACACAGTAAGATACCGACAGAAAAAAGATTTAAAAATTGAATCGCAAAAGAATTATTTATTTTAATTGATACAATTAATACAAATTAATACTTTGTATTACTAATTTACTATTTTAGTTTGTAATAAGCCACATAATTTGCTACCAAATAGGAAATTAATATGACAAATTAAATTATTGTTTTTTTTTTATTTAAAAAAGGTTAATGCCTCGACAACTAATGGCCATTGGCATGGTAGGTACGGTAATTTTTAACAGTTAGGTACCTAGTGTAATGTGTAGTGTGTGTGTGTGTTGAGTAAGTGTCTTGTTACTTTGCAAAGTTGACGTCATTGTCTTTGCAAAGGGACGCTAAATGTATCCGAATGTCTGCGGTTCCTCCGGTGAGTACCGATCCCACAAGGACAGAAACTATTTTCATTTATTAATTTATAATAAATGAAACATTTCTGACCCTGGTGAGATTCGAACTCACAACCATTCGGATTTTTCGATCCAAAGGTAGGCGCTCTTACCACTCAGTCAAGGACGGAGTTAAAGTTATTATTATTAAATATTACTTTATAAAATTAAAAATAGTCATTCTTATGAATTATGCGTATTATTCTGATTCTGATACGATGAACACTTGTTTGATGGGTCTGAGCCACACAATTGAGGGTTAGGCCACTGTTTCATTAGTATTTTTAGTATTTGTCAAGGCAACAATACATTATGTAGTGCCATATTGCCAAATATAGAGCTAGATTGTGTAGACCACTGTTGAACCATATATCCAATTTTTCTGCTTTTATTGATGTATTAATCTAAAAATGCTCAATTTGTGGACTGTGCCACTGTTGCTCTGAGCGCCTCATTTAATACAAATACAAAATATTTAATACAATAATGCATATAGATTTTCCCTTCGGAAAAAATCAAACAATATAGATGTTTTTTAATTTCATTAAGGGAATGGGCACGTAGTTTCTGCTGAAATGCTACTCAAATGGAATTCATTTTTTTTTTCGAATTCTGAGAAAACTAATAATTATTTTTGAAAATTTTAAACTCAGAATAAGAGATTACGTTATTAGCGAGGGCCGAAAGTCCCTGAGAACTTCTATAATGTTTATTTTAATAAGTTACAGGGCTAAAAACTAAAAGAAAATTTAGTGTGACTTTTAATTTCAAAATATCTCATTCAAAATAAACTTTTTATTTATTGTAAGAGACTTTCGGCCCTCGGTAATAATTTAGTCTTTCATTTTGCGTTTAAATTTTTCAAAAATATTTATTGTTTTTTTTTTCAGGATTTGAAAAAAAATGAACAAAATGTCCGTGGTAATATTTTCCAAATCTTTGTCAGTAGTAAATAGAATATTGCCAGCATATTGTCAGTCAGACAGTGACAATTTTAAATATTTGACCTGGCATTGGGAATATTTTCAGTTGTTGATTAAATAATATTGATAATGTGTTTAATAAATACTTGATTTAAGACGTGAACTTAATAAAAAGTTATTTATTGTTTATTATTTATGGAAGATCCAAAGCAGAGAATACACCAGGATATATTCAGTGATCCAAGTATTGTGTTGTTACAGATGTTCAAAATTGTAAGCGTTTCATAGTAACAATATATTATTAAAAAATCACTTTATCACTTTTCCTCTTTTCTCGATTGATTATTAGCTTTTGTTGTACAGTAGATAAATTATTACTGAAACATAGGTAGTGAAAAAATTATCAGTAGTAATTGCACAAGAGCTCTGAAATTATCGAATTTTTCCCGAGTGACACTTTGACAGTATTAATTTCACGACCCGAAGGGGAGTGAAATTACGTCAAGTGGCACGAGGGAAACAATTCGATAATAATTTCAGAGATCGAGCTGCAATTTGCTGCGATTATTTCATGAATAAAACTGTTTAAAACCAAAATTTTATTGTAATTTATTTATGTAAGTACAAATTAGTACAATTAAACACATAGTTGTTATAAATATTTGACGATTGAAAGTCATCACTTTTATAAGTTTTAAAACAGTAATTTTCATTAATGTCACTGAATGTATTTTTTCACAGCAACGAAGGGCAACTGACGTAATATACTTGACGATGGGATATTATCAAAAATGATCAATTTAATTTGTATTTCTGTAGCTTTCTATTGGTCGGAAATATGAAATAATCATATTAATTAACTGAATTAACAATTAAGGCAATTAATTATACTAGTAAAAGTTATCCAAGAACATTCAAAAGCCATCTTTACAGTTAATGATGAAGTTGTCAAGTAAAGTTTACATATCCATACCAGTGACAATTTTACTACACGTAATTTGCGGTGTAAAGACAGAAAGAGTGGGGATAGCATTAAAATATTTGCGAATTATGTACCGATGGCCCTAAGAAATGTTTAATAAACAACATATTAAAAAGTTCTACTCTAGAAGTGGGCACTTAATTTTTTATTAAACAAATGAACTGCGAAATTAGATGTTTCTTTAAATAACCCCGAAAATATAAATTTTAGAAAAAAACTGTCTTGACTTGAAAAATTCAGACTATTGAAAAAAACCTAAATATAAGATTAAAATTTTTATAAAATTAAATCTGTAGCTTCTATAATTTTTTATTTATAACGCTAAAGTCACCCTTCTCACAAACATTGGCGCACTGTAAACTAGCGAAGTGCACAGCTGAGTTATTTCAGTGTATTTCTCTAATTAATGGATCAAATAAAATTTTACAAATTGGACAAGAAAGAAGGAAATTAAGAGAAGGAACAAGAAAGAATAGCTTAATTGGAAAGAAGAACAATTAAGCTATCTTATGGTTATAATAAAAAGAAATAAAATGTATGAGCATAAGTACGGTGTGGGCTGAATTTTGTTTAAACATTATTTAAAAATGTGTAACTAATAAAATTTTTCTTATAAAGCTCTCAAATTTGCACAACTTACCTTTCAAACATCTTACTAAACAATGTTTCATTCAAAAAAATGCCAAAAATTTAATTCAAATGATATGACGCAAAAATGCAATTTTTGAAAACTTTTACGTAAGTTTTAAGGAAAAACGTAGTTTACAGAATTACCAGCACTTTAAAACGGTATTACTCAAGTTTGAAAAGATTTTTTACAATTTTATAGGTGATTTTTTAAAGCATTTGATGTATTTTTAAAATTTACTCAATAATTTTATTTTAGAAATGAAACTATGAAACTATGAATGAAACTATTCCTTTTTGACAAAAATTAAGAAAGATAACAAAAATGTACCTAATACAAAAACCGAAAATTACCAACTAAAAAATTGTTTATAAAAAGTGATCAAAAATGTTTTCTCTAAAACTTACCTAAAATATATTTAATAATAAGCTTGAACAATAATAAATTTTCAACAAAAAAATATTTTTAGCTCTTAAACATTATGTCTGCGTAACTTCGAACCTATTAATAACTTTTTTATTACCAGTTTTACGAAAAAAGTTATTCTTTATAAAATACTCTGCATCGTATATGATCTCAGATGCAACCATCAAATATCAAATTTTATTAATTTTACATACGAGGTTTTACATACGATTTTACATTTTGACATACGAGGTATGTAAAAAAATATGAATTTCACTCAAGAGTAAAGTACCTTTAGATTTCACAATATCGAAAATTGTTATTAAAAAAAGTTGGTTGGAATTACAAAATATGTTTCACTGTTTAATTACATTCTTCTAAATGAGATATTGTGAACTATAAAGGTATGGTATGTTTAACAGTAAATGGTCGAATTCAATTAGTTACCACTATAAATATCCTGGAATAACCGATAATAGTATAAAAGGTCCGGTTTCAGGTAAAATTTAAGTATGTTTTCTGGTACAATTTCTTTGCTTTATTATGGGATTACCGTCTAGTCAGTGTTAATTGTCAAAAGACCAACTCTGTCTACCTCGGTTGCTTATCGCTCCGGGTGGGTCTTAACAATGGGCCAGGTCAGATAAATTTAATAATATTTACGACCGCACTAATTTAACTCAACCATTTACTGTTGAACAAACCATACTGAACTGTTAAGCAAAAGTCATATTTGTTTGATATCTGATGGTTGTTTTTTGGACTTTAGACCAGAATAGAGTATTTTATGAAGAATAACTTTTTTTCGTAAAATTAATAATAAAATAGTTGAAATAATTGAAATAAAATAATGATGATGGGTATCCGTAATTTGAGAAAACATTGAATTTTTTTTTCAATTATAATGATGTAATTATAATAAAACATAGTTTTTAATTCCCAACAACTTTTTATAATACCCATATTTTGATATTCTGGAATATAAAGGTACTTTACTCTTTAACAAAATTCGTATTTTTGACATACCTCGTATAAAATTGATAAAACTTGATATCTGATGATTGGGTTTTAGATTTTAGACTATGCAGGGCAATTTATGAAGAATAAACTTTTTTTCGTAAAATTTGTAATAAAAATGTTTCAAATATGGTTCCTTGCTACGCAGACATAGTGTAGAAGAGCTTCTTTATAAGCATTTTCAAATTGTAATGCCATATTCGGATTCAGCATAATCAAAAACAAAATAGAAACAAAATTCAACGATATTTTTAAAATTATTTTAAATTATATAATTTAACATGATTGTTTGGAATTAAGAACTATATTCTGATATGCAATTTCATCCTTCTAATGGAAAAAAAAATTTTGAAAATTTTTCTAATCAACATTATTTTTAGTTTTTTATTTCAATTATGATACATATAGATATTTGTATAACAAGGGAGGAAAGTGCTTCTTTTCCTCCCGAGAATGAAGTTTACTGCCCGACGCGTAGCGGAGGGCAGTAATCATTCAAGGGAGGAAAAGGCACTTTACTCCCATGTTATACATATGGTTTGTCCACCTTCCTCAAATAACAAGTCATTTTTTCATTTTTACTTAATTTATTTGTGTAACTAACCAACAAAATTTATTAGAACTAAAACTAATAAGTACGTACAATATAACTGTCAACTGTAAAATATAAGTCAAAATAAAAATGTAAACATTGTTAAATCAAAATAACAATTTACAGTTTTTTACCATTCTGTGAAATACAGAGTGTTTTATAAATAAACGTTAAAATGTATACAAACTTACGTAATAGAAAATAGATATTGTACAGGGCGTCAATAAGTTATATTTTTATGAATGAAATACCATGATGTCACTTTTACTTTTCTTCCCTAGGGAGGAAAAGTACAACTTTGCTCCCTACAATCAGGTCCGGAAAAGTATACTTTCGGTAGAGGTAGGTGGAAAACTCTTTTATTATTCATTTTACAAAAAACAGTTATTCTTTATAAAATGTTCTACAGGGTCTAAAACCTAAAATACAACCGTCTAATATCAAATTTTGTCAATTTTATACGAGGTATATAAAAAAAATATGAATTTTCCCAAGAGTACTTAAATAATATACCCTTATTTTTCACAATATTGAAAATTGTGCTTATGTAAAGTTGTTTAGAACTAAAAACCATAATTAACCCGCCAGTGGTCGCTATATGAGATTTTCTCTCACGGTTTCAGAAAATTGCACAGAATTTTTTTTCTGGGAAATTATAAGATCTGTAGTTCCTTCTAGTCTCCTAACTATCCTCCCTCGACAATCTAATAGAATCGTCCGCTTAGATAGTGACTCAGTTGACCTAATATCACCCAATTGTTGAGTCAGCGCGCTTCAAGTGAGACATTCTCTCATCAAGCGACCACCCGCGTTACGAACTGTACATAAAAATTAATTTTATTTTGGCACTTAAAACCTAAAATAATGTAAAAAAAAATTGTAATTGTCGTCAATCAATTTTTCCAGAGCGTTCTTGTTATATTTGTGTGCTGTGCCGTAAATTATCAATTTACGGAGATTGATTAATATTGGTTTAATTCCGATTATTTCTTTTTATTTTATTATATTATTATCTATATTATGTTACATTTTTTTTCTTATTATTAGTTAAGAAAAAAAGTTTAAAAACTGTTTTAAAAACTTTATTTTGTAAAAAAAGGTAAAATTTGGATATGTGAGAGAAAATCTCACGCGCGACCACTCGCGTAACAATCTACCTAGCGACCAATGCCGGATCGCTAGGTTGGGAATCTATCTTTGGTTGGGAAATAAGCCACAATTAAATTGAAAAAATAATTTTATTCGCGTTTGGACGCCCAAATCGGATGTCGTTGTCAAAATATAAAATATTACTAATATTTACTCGGTAATATTTTGTATTTTGACAATGACATCCGATTTGGGCGTCGAAACGTTAATAAAATTATTTTTTCAATTAAATTGTGGCTTATTTCCGAATCAAAATAATTATAAAAATGCCACAAGAAAGTAGCTTCAGAACAACACTAAAAATCATCTTCCAATATTCCATCCTTCTCATTGAAATATTCTGAACTATAAAGGTACTTTATTCTTGATCGAAATTTATCTTTTTTGACATACCTCGTATAAAATTAATCAAAATTGATATAAGATGGTTGTATTTAAGGTCTTTGGCCATGCAGAACTTTTTACAAAGGATAACTTTTTTTTCGTATAATTAATAATAGACCAGTAAGGATCTGTTTTTAGATGGATGTGAGAGGTGGCATTCAGATTTTTGCGGATAAAGTTAGGTGATAACTTCGTTATTAATAATTGATTAATGCTCCGTCTCAAATATGCCCGGAACATTAATAAAAAATATAAAATATTTAAAAATTTCAAAAAATTTCGTTTTTTTTTTCTAATTTTTTTGCTTATAACTTTAAAACGATTCATTCTGGAACAAAGTCGTATAGGGATAAAACAAAGGTAATTAAATTTTCTATCAGATGCGATTGGTTAAAAGTCTCTTAATTAATCACACTTGCTGCAAAATAGCAATAAATATAAAATAATGGGGCAAAACAAGCCTGTTATTATTCAATTATTTTCCATCACTTAGGTTACGCTTGGAACCTTCCTAATTCGCTTAGAAAATTTTTGTAATGTGCTAAAACCGTACACCAAATTTCATTAAAATTGACTTACTAGATTTTGAATAATAATATTGCAATCTAAACTTTTTTTAAAAAATTAAACTTTTTTAAAATCTTGCACAACAAAAACTAGTGTATACAAAGATTTGTCAATTTTTTTACATATAAAGAAGCACTCCACCTATCTAATTCACTTTACAGAATTAAAATCGGATTGTTTAAGCAGCCTCAGCAATGTTTTAAAGTTATAAACAATTTTTTGGCTTATAAACAAATTAGTCCTGTGGCCAGGAGGGGGTGCTGCGGGCTCCTTTATTTAGATGCACTTACCCAAGATTTTTATGTATTTTTTGACCCGTGGAACACGATTTTTTTGGGTAACAGTTGATCCGGATATCAATAAAATTGTTATAAACAAACAACTTGAGGAATTACATAACATCGATTTTTCGCAAAATAAAACACTTTTTTATATTTCTTGGGTAAGTCTAAGCAAAAAATGTTCTTACAAATTTTTTCGTAGGATGCATAGTTTTCGAGATAAACGCAGTGGAACTTTCAAAAAATCGAAAAAGTGCAATTTTTGAACGCGAATAACTTTTGATTAAAAAATAAAATAGCAATTCTGCTGACAGAATTTGAAAGTATAAATCAAATTATACCGGTTTTAATTATTTGCATTGCTAAAAATTAATTTTTTATTATTAAACAAAGCTATTTGTTTATAAGCCAAAAAATTATTTATAAGTTTAAAACATTGCTGAGGCCCCTTAAATAATCCGATTTTAATTCTGTAAAGTGTATTAGATAGGTAAAGCACCTCTTTATATGTAAAAAAATTAGATAACTTCTAAATGGTCTACTTTTTGTTCAGAAAGATTTTAAAAAATTTGAACTTTTTTAAAAACATTTAAATTGCAAATTTATTATGCCAAATCTATTAAGTCGATTTTAATGAAATTTGGTACACAGTTTAAGTATGTTACAAAGAATTTCCTAAGCGAATTACTAAGGTTCTAAGTACGACCGAAGTGGTTAAAAACATTGAATAACAACAGGCATATTTTGCCCCCTTATTTTGTATTTATTGCTATATTGCAGAAAAGGTAATAAGTTAAGACATTTTTGACCAGTCGGATATCATACAAAATTCAATTATCTTTATTTTATTTCTCTACGACTTTGTTCCAAAACGAATCGTTTTAAAGTTATAAGCAAAGAAACAGAAGAAAATCGACGTTTTTCGAATTTTTAAATATTTTATTTTTTTTATTAATGTTCCGGCCATATTTGAGAAGGAGCATAAGTAAATTATTATTAACGAAGTTATCACCTTACTTTATCTGCAAAAATTCGAATGCCACCTTTCACATCCAAAAATAGACGTTTTTTCACAAATCCTTACTGGTCTATAATAAAATAGTTATCATAATTGAAATAACTGAAAATAATGTTGTATATCCATAATTTAAAAAATTCAACTTTTTTTTAATTAGAAAGATGAAGTGGAACATTAGAATATAGTTCTTAATTCCAAACAACTTTTCATTACAACAATTTTTAATATTTTGAATAATAAAGCTACTTTACTCTTGAGTAAAATTCATATTTTTTGACATAATATCTCGTATACGGCTTAAAAAAAATGAACTGATGGTTCTATTTTTAATTTAGACCATGCACAACTTTTCACGTTGACGAACAGAACGTCTATAGTCGTCTAATTTCCATTGATGTAATGTGACACAACGTCTATATACGTTGAATTTTTCCCTATTCTACTTTGCAAAATACATATAGTGTCACAACACTTGCTTATACATTTGACGCAGTGTCCGACAACGTGTTAATTGGACACACTGTACAAAACAATTATTGTTATTGTTTAAACAAATAATAATCAATTAGCGGCAAAATCTGTGAGTAGAACTTTTTTACTTTAACATGTATATAAACTAACAAAAAAAGTTTTAGAAAAAGATAATCTTGTTTGAATTGCTCCGAAACAATGCATCTTTTCGTTCTATCTTGACTCTTCTAAAATGCTTCGTATAGATTGCTGAATAGAATTGGGCTTCTTATAACAGGCAATATGACGACTTATATACACATATAAGGATCTCGTAGAACAGTCGTATTATTTAAACGTAAATTAAAACATGGCAACATCGTCGGGCTTCGTATAATGCGTAATCCATATACACTGTGAACGCGTTTATATGAGTGGGCTTCGTAAGACTGTAGGAATAAGACAGTGCTACAATCCCCTTACCCCGTAAACCGCGGGCTTCCATTCATCGGCAGGTTGTAGCGGGCTTCCTATCATTTGTGAGCCATATATATATATATATATATATGTCAAAAAATCGAAAAACTTTTGTATTTTACATTTTTTTCTAATTCTGTAAATAAAGCAGTTTCAAAGGGGGTCAAAATATAGTGAATAACCCTGTACATTCACTGGGGCCGACCGACCGGCTCTGTCCCGTCATACAGTTGACCGACTATAATAACTTTTATTTATATTTAATTTAGAATGTGTGTACTGATTTTCAGCCTTAGTAAATGGGTTTAATTACCTTCGTAGGAAAGCGACTTTGATACCCTCTCAGCAACCCCTGTTCTACGTTTCGCTTGACCGACCGCAGTATGTTTCTCTACACAATCACAGTAATCAACTGTGAAAAATCTAGCTTTAGTAAATTCAAAGATTATTTTTCAGCGCTGCCTCTTGGACTATTTGGCGTGCTGTCAAATAATAAACATGAATTTTTTCTACACCACCTATAAAAACCCCAATCCTACTTTTTCCACGTTACTCAATCGTATAATTTTTGTTATCTCATCTATCTTCTCTAGCAATCATTCATGACGGCGTTTGCTCCGAGTCTATTATTATTAACCATCGCCAGAAAGAAATATTCGTAGTATTGCGTAAAATTCATTCATTTGCTCTTTCAGAAATAATGTGGGATATTATTCACTAACTAAAACAATGGATGCCTTGTTTTGATGGTGGTCTAAAAATAACTAATAGGTGGTTCCGAACTTTCTTCGTTAGGTGTTGAAAAGTGCCGTTTATAGATTACCAACTGCGAGAAATAGTATGTATTTATAAATCCGGTTTGGCTATTACATAACTTTTAATCAATTGTGATTTTAAATTGTCATTGAATTTTCAGCATTAGCATTAGTCCAGTGAAATAGGATTTTTCTCGTGACACTGACCCAACCAGGCAAAAGACAGTTTTTTGTGTAAATGTCGCAGCATATTATCATGCAGGTAGCGATTCCAGCACGTAGAGTTTAGTTTCCGAAAAATATGATTTAATGGTTTTAAATATGAACAATCCACACTGTCTGGAACGTATCGTATCAGACATCTTTCAGTAAAATCAGGTTTTTCGGAGACTACGCTACGTGCTGGAATCTCTACCTGCATGATAATATGAATCTGTATGTTTCCTGCAATCGATTTTTTGGACTAAATTAGTTAGACTATCTATCTATCTAATTAGCCTTCTTCGGTCCATCTTTGGACATAGGCCTCCCCAATAATTTACCATTCTTCCCTGTCTGTCGCTACAGTTATCCACCTAGAGCCCACGTGCTTCTTGACATCATCTGCCCATGTCATTTGTGGCCTTCCTCTGCTTCGTTTATATTCCCACGGTCTCCAATTTATGAGAATTTTGTTCTATCGGTCTTCTTTTTGTCTTATAGTGTGTCCGGCAAATCTCCATTTCAACTTTGTAACTTCTTGTCTAACATCCCTAACTTTGGTTTTCTCTCTTATCCACTCGTTTCTCTTTTTATCCATTAGTCTTATGTGCAACATTTGCCTTTTCATTGCTCTTTGCGTTTTTATAATCTTGTCCATGTTTGCTTTTGTAAACGTCCACCTTTGGGAACCGTAAGTGAGAACAGGGAGTACGCATTGATTGTATACCTTGGTCTTAAGATATTGTGGATATCTTTTGTTTTTAAGGATGTAGCTTAGTTTTCCAAATGCCGCCCCTGACAGTCTAACTCGTCGTTTGATCTCTGCTGTTTAATTTTCCTTGTTAAGTTTTATAATTTGGCCCAGATATATATAATCGTGAACTTCTTCTATTTCATCTTATCCGATCCTCATTGTGATGTCCTCATCTGTATTTGTTATGATTTTGGTCTTGCTGTAATTCATATTAAGGCCTATCTTTCCGGCTCTATGTCCAGTTCTTTCATCATTTCAAACAATTCTTCTTTTTTATCGGTTATCAATACGATGTCATCGGCGTACCTTAGGTGGTTCAAGCGTTGTCCACAGATTTTTATACCTTTTTCTTCCCATTCTAATATTTTAAAGATATCTTCCAGAGCCTGATTGAAAAGTTTCGGTGATATTGTGTCACCCTGTCTTACGCCTCTATTTATTTGAATTGATTGTGTTCCTTCGTATACTTTAATTGTTGTTGTGGCTTCTTTATATATATACTGGCTATTAGGTCTGTATATCTGTGGTCAATTCTGCTGTTAATCAAAGAACTTTTCACTGCCCAATGTTCGATACTGTCAAAAGCCTTTTCGAAATCTATGAACGCTATATATAGAGGGATTTGGTATTCATTTCGATGTAAATAATATACTCTTCATTCGTAACGATAAAGCCATTCGGTTTCGAGATACTTGAAAAGTATCATAAGGATATGTCAAATAGTTTTATAGTACCGGGCACACATAGTTCTTAAAGTTTTAAATAAAAAATAAATTATTTAAAAAAAATAATACTTTAAAATAATTTGACATATCCATGTCATACTTGGCAGAAAGTGTAGGCACTGTACACCTACTAAATTATGTTAAATAATTGTTTCTGGCTACTAACAGAGGCGTACGACAGGGGAAAGTGAATGGTTCACCCTTCCCAAATTCTACGTCACTGATGACACTGCTATTTTAGCATAATTTTTAGATTCTCCAATACTTTCTATGCAAATAATATACTCTTCATTCGTAACGATAAAGTCATTAGTTTTCGAGATATTTGAAGTTAAAAATGAAAAGGCACACTTATTTTGATTAATGTATTTATGCTCCTTCGTTTTTAGCTTCAAATATCTCGAAAACTAATGGCTTTATCGTTACGAATGAAGAGTATGGTATTTACATAGAAAGTATTGGAGAATCAAAAAATTGCTCTAAAATGGCAATTCCGCCAGTGGCGTACAATTTGGGAAGGGTCAACCATTCATGTTCCCCCGTCGTACGCTTCTGGTAGTAGCCAGAGACGTTTGTTTAACATAATTTAGTAGGGTGGACAGTTCCAGCACCACTTACCAAATTTCGTGTTGTTGTCCCATGCCTGTCAGGAAATATTCAAAAGTTAATAAAATACAAGTTTAACTTTGACACCCTTTATTTAGGTTATTATCAACTTTTGTACTAAGGTAAGTTAGCTTAAATCGACCTATTTTAACCTCAGGAATCTAAGGTTAAGCTATGGCCCATTCTTTAACAAACACCCTGTATAGGTTCGTTTTATTATTGATGTTGATACTACTCAAAAGAAATGTTGATACTACTCAAAAGAACTGTCGTTTGTCTGGCCGGGCCAGTGTTAGAGGTAACACAGACGGGGCGGCGTACGTCGACTGAACCCCCGCTGAGATGTCGATAGCGACGCATCCCTTACTATACTTTGATGCAGTAACACACACCAGACGCTCTTAAAATTTTCGATGCAGCGGCTTTCTGGCGACATATCCTGGAACCCATCCACCGCCAATCGGTTTTATGACTTCGACGGCATATCATAAATGCGTGTATCGTGGTGCAACACAGACGTTTCAGCTGTTTTCTAGCGAATTCTGTAGTGAGTGTTGTCAGATCGTGTTTTTGTGATGGGAAATACACATGTAGAAAAATTAATTAATGAAATTCAGATGAGACCAGCTATTTGGGATATGCGCATTGATGAATATTCAAACAAAATAATAAAAAAACCTTATTTATTATTATTTATTATTTTATTTATTTATTTATTATTTTATTTATTATGCTCTACAGGCCTTGTATTTACAATTTTAGATAATACAGTTTCTGCTAATAATTTATATATAATTTTATTTGATGTCTATGTAAAAATTGCTGAACTATGGTTCTCCACTATATCCTATTTTTCAGCTCCTCTGTCCAGTGTGTAATTTCCATCGATACTACACCGTCCTGAAACTTTCTTGCCGTCTTTTTCTTGGTCTACCTCGTCTCCTAGTCCCAACTGGTCTTCTGTGCAGTACCATCTTTGGCATTCTTCCCTTATCCATCCCCTCGACATGACCTGCCTACCTGATTCTTTATGACTTTGTGTATCTTGTTACACTTGGTTCCTTGTAAAGCATCCTTAATTCTTGATTGGTGCTTCTATGCCAGCCGTCTTCTGTATCTGTATTCTTTCCCCTGAAAATAGCTCTCAGCACGTTCCGTTCTCAACTCTATATCTTTTTTTCTTCTGTTTTATTTCGCACCCATGTCTCACATCCGTAGGTGGCTGTTGCTCTTATTACGGTTTTGTATATTCTGGTTTTCGTCTTTCTCGATACGTACTTTGGCTTTAATTTGAATAATTTTTTAAATCAATTTAACACCTTCATTTGCTCAGTGGCGTACAATAGAATGGCATGCCTCTTATCGTTATAAATAGTTTTTCTTAGGTGATATGCTTTCCCTCATAACGGTGTTATTTCTTGAACACGGCTGTTTAATACTCACTAATAACTCCTGAAAAGATTATTTAGACATTCTTGTAAAATTAAAAAACATCTCTGGGCCTTTATTATATTAATTTCGTTAATATAATGTGTAAAAAATCCCTTATAATTTCGTTCCTTTATGATCGGATGTATCCAATATCTGCGTTTCTTTTTTTCTTTAATCTAAGATAAAATACACTTGTATTTATTACAAAAGACAAATCGTCATAACTTTCAGACATCGTATCGTACAGCAGCCAACACGCGACTAAATTTGGCAACAACGAAATACAAATACTTTAAATCGTAGCATAGCTGCCGCTGTTATACCGCGCCATGTGTTTTACGCTGCCTCGACGTCGATTCGACGCGTGCCGCCTGGTGTGTCCTTGCTCTTACAAACAGTGTACTATTTTTGCTTACTTCCCTGTACTAATTGTATAGATTCTGTTAAACAAACAACAGGACTGAAACTTTCTATTCTAATAATTGCAATTTTCATAACAATACCAATTACCAGACAATAAAAAAATTGTGGTCAAACAAACAACTCTCCGCTTGAACGGTTTTATTGTATTTGTATTATTCATTAGCCCATCAAGCTGTGAAATTGGCTATATACGTGGCAAGAAGAGTAAGTGGTTCGACAGACCCTCCACCCTGTAATCACCCCAATGCCAATGTCAATGTCAATGTCGGGATTACCGTACACCTTGTATAGATTTCGCATTGTACAGCACACCGTTATACTTTGTACCCTAGTTGTAATCGTTTTTACCTGTACGACAGGGGCGTATTTCTAATTATTTATTAATTTGATTTATCAGCCTGTGATTATAGCCCAATGGTCAGAGATTTGACCTCTAAAACGCATACGAACAAGCTGAATTTCGCTGAGAATGTCAATTTTGGACCTAAAAAAAGATGCAAAAAAGATTGCCACTCCTACCCCCGGCCTTTCCCCTAAAACCTCCGCTCGTAGGGAAGGGGGAACCGAAAACATCGATTTACCAAGAATATGTTGTACCCTAGAAAAAAATATTTTAAACAAGACATGTAGCTGAGATAATTTTGAACAATGAACCCTTCTCTCAGAAACAATGCTTGATGCGACCGGCAATTTTGAATGTCACTTTTACGTCCGCGAATTAAATTTTT
The DNA here is from genome assembly GCF_917563875.1 of Diabrotica virgifera virgifera. Lineage (NCBI taxonomy): Eukaryota > Metazoa > Arthropoda > Insecta > Coleoptera > Chrysomelidae > Diabrotica > Diabrotica virgifera. Next base: position 224,055,254 of record NC_065451.1, on the reverse strand, counting down.
GAAATAAAATGTGTATCAACTTGACGGCAAAAATTCGATATTTTTTTATCAGAGTGTCCTATCAACAAAAATCAAAATGTGTTTTAAAGTGTGCGACCACAAACGAAGTTAGTTTCTATAAATAGTGCAGTCACTGAACGCTTTCACTTCTGATTTCGTTGAACCTTCATCGATTTTCATGAAAATTGTTGAGTAGTTAGAGGATACCTCAAGGAACAAAAATGACATGATGCCAACTTGCGCTTTTACCCTGGGGGTGGATGCCACCCCTTCTCGGGAATGAAAAGTATTTTATTAAAAATAATACCATTTGTCGATAGAGGGACAAATTTTAAATAAAATTTGTTATATAAAGTTAATAATATAAATCAATACTTTTTGAGTTATTAAAGATCAAAGATTTAATTTTTTCGTAAAAAAAATGCATGTTTTAAAGCTGTTTTTCACGTATAACTCAAAAACTATAAGCATAAGCTTTTACAAAAAAGTTATAATTGTGAAAATTAAAGATAATAAAAAATTTAATACACTTCTCACTAAAAGAATTAAACTAATGTTAATTCAAAGTGAGTTATGGGCAATTGAATGTATATTTTTTTTCGACGAGTACTCAAATCTAAGTACCTATTCAAGCTTAAATAACGGGACAACGATGTATTTTATAAAACATAGGTGCTAAACGCATGTCAAAGCACTTCGGAATACCTATTAAATGAGCTCCAGAAGAAGTTAATAGCATCAAAATTAAGCAAGTTATGATGAAAATAAGAGGACCCTTTCGAATTTTTTAGGAAAAAGTGGAAAATAAAACATGCCATTTCCACAAAAATTAAAATTTATAGTACTCCTTACAAGAATTTCTTTATGTTAGCGTAAGTAATTATTGCAACAATAATTTTGACCGGTTTAGAATGCATATTTTTGAAAAAAAGATGTAATTGAAAAAAAAAACAGAGTTTTAAGTTTTATTTTCTTTTGATAATAATTCCAAAAATACTTAATATACGTAAAAAATTATATTTAACCAAATTTTAGTTTCCTCTGTATCAAATGTTCTGCCTTTTTATTATTTCTGTAGGGTAAAAAGTAACCGAGATAGAAACGTTTAAAGCTTACATTTTGCTGCGAGAACCATGTAACCGGGGCCATTTAACCTTTTATTTTTAAAAAAGTAAGGGGTTTAAAAGATTAAATTTAACGAGATTTAATAGCCCTTGGAACTAACATTCAAACGATTTTTAGGTGAACCTGATATCGTAAAAATTAACGAAGTTATTTAAAAAACACAATAACATTTTTTGGAAAAATTTTTAAAAGATAAATTTTGAAAATTTTTTGGAGCATAAATTTTAATGCTATTGACTCATTCGGGAGCTCATTTGATAGATAGTTCTAAGAACTTTGACAAATGTTTAATAAGTTTATGTTATAAAATGCATAATTTTCCCATCATTTAAGCTTGAATACTTAGATTTGGGTACTCGCCGAAAAAAATATACATTTAATTACCTATACGCTCTGAGCTTCGTTGGTGGCGCTCCTAGCGGATTACTAATTCAACTTTCACCGGTAATTTTTAAATTTATTATTTAATTGTTATCGCGTAACATTTACAACGCAAAAAAGTAATTAAATTGTGTTCGATTTTTTTAAGATTTTGCTAATCATTTTGACGTTCTATTGATAAAATATGAATTTCTTACTTCGGATACTTTCACAATTATCGTGTAGATGGCGCTAAGATTTTTAGATTAAATTACAATTACATATTACGGAACATTAAAAAAACTTAAATTCAGTATTTAAAACGTAAGTATATTTAACACGTTAAGCCCCATGTGTACCACACTGGCACACACTCTAGTTTTATCTGGGACCGTGTGTACCTATCAGGCCACAGCGAAGTGTCGTGTTCCTAATGCCGTGGCTCGTCGAGGATCGCATTTGCCGTGCTTTCTTATGTATAAATGTGTGTAAACGGTCTGTGGTAAACAAAATCAGAGGTTGGTCCGTTAAACCACGTGTTCACAAACAGGTTAGGTTATAATTTCTAACATGCTTCAGTCAGTATCGGTTCGAACGTCTAACGAGGCTAACACTATTTTCTCTTCAGTTTTTTGTTAAAAAGTGGAACTAAAAAATAAGATAATGTTCCGTAAAGGACTATCGGAAGACGAACTTCGCAGACTTGCTGAGGAGAGTGACTTTAGTGATAGTAGTATGTCTGAAAGTACGTTTTATGATTCTGATGCCGATCCAGTGTACAATGAAAATGTTACTGATGGTTCTTCAGACTCATACAGTAGTGAATATGAGTCTCGTAGAAAAAAAGCTAAAATTTGCAAACAAACACAAAATTGCAAAGAATTTACTGCAGGTTCTAGTTCTAACCAAAAGGAGGCTGATACAAGAAGGATAGGTAAATTATTTAAGAATGCACAAATTCGGTTTGTACTTTACTTTTTTTTTGCTTTGTAGAAAAAGCTGAATCTGCAAACGTTAGCCTGGAAGCTGTTATTGACGATGTATCAAGAAATAAAATAACTGCAGGTCCTAGTTGTATCCAAAAGGAGGCTGATACAAGAAGGATAGGTAAGTTATTTAGGAATGCACAAATTCTGTTTGTAGTTTACTTTTTTTTTGCTTTGTAGAAAAAGCTGAATCTGCAAACGTTAGCCTGGAAGCTGTTATTGACGATGTTGTATCAAGAAATAAAATAACATGGAGCGATGTGCCAAATCCAGATGATCTCAATAAGTTCGAACTATCATTTACTTCAGGAATAAATCAGGAAGAACTCGCAAAACTTACAGACCACAAACCAATAGATTTCTACCTACTGTTTATCGACCGTCAAGTGCAAGATTTGTTGGTTACTGAAACTAATAAATACGCCGAACAAACCATAATCGCTGGTATTGTAAATGAGTCAATAACGAAACATTCGCTTATGAGTAACTGGAGACCAATTGACAGAAAAGAATTGCTTCGATTTTTGGCTCTCATTATTTGGATGGGGTTAGACAGAAAACCGAAACTCAGAAATTATTGGAGTAACAATTTACTTTACAAAAATGAAGTTTCTAAAATGTGTGAAATAAGTAGAAGTCGATTTGAAATATTATTACACTTCTTTCACATTTCAGATAACGAGAGCTGCCCACCTGGAAACAGACTCTACAAAATTTCTCCTCTTGTACAAATACTAAATGAAAAGTTTCAGAAAATGTGTACTCCTAGAGAATCGTTATGTATTGACGAAACTATGGTGCCATTTCGTGGTAGACTTAGTTTTTTGCAATACATTCCTGGAAAAAGACACAAATATGGAGTCAAATTGTTTAAACTTTGCGTCGCAGATGGATATACGTACGCCGTTAAAGTGTACGGTGGAAAAGAGATGCAACCATCTGAAAAGTCGTTAGCATCCAGAGTGGTGATGGAACTTATGCAACCGCTTCTAGATACAGGCAGAAGTTTATATACTGATAATTTTTATACGAGTGTTGACTTGGCTCATGATTTAAATAATAGGAAAACCCATTTAGTCGGAACATTACGTTCCAATAGGAAACATAATCCCAAAGCGGTAGTCAATGCAAAATTAAAAAGAGGTGACATGAAGTATCTACAGAGTAATACAAAAGTTGTTATCGGAAAGTGGAAAGATAAACGGGACGTTTTGTTTTTAACGACCAAGGATATTCCTTTGATGATAGATGTTCAAACAAAACGTGGACCTGTTCCCAAACCATCGACCATTGTTGACTATAATTCTGCAAAATCTTTTATCGATGTGTCGGATCAAAAGGCTGCATATAATTCCCCTGTTCGACGAAGTATGAAGTGGTATCGTAAATTGGCTGTGGAATTACTAACAAATACCGCACTTGTGAACTCTTTAGTTCTCTACAAATCTGTTACTGGCAAACATCTCTCAATTACTGAGTTCCGTGAACAGATTGTTCAAAGTCTTTTAATGCCTCAAACAACTTCTGAAAACTCTTTAACAACTTCTGAAAACTCTTTAACAACTCTGCATACGTTGGACGAGAAAGAGAAAAGGAGAAGGTGTTCAGCATGTTACAAGAACTTTTCGAACCGTGAAGGAAGAGCATCAGCGATGAAGAATGCCAAAAGGGTATACACTTTTTGTCCGGCATGTGCCGTTAATACCGCATATATGTGTGTTAAGTGTTTTGTGAATATTCATACATGTTCTTTGAAAAAATAAATTGTTTTTGTATTTTTAAACTTAAAATATCTTAGGGAGAAGGTATTTGATTATCTTCCTGGTGTGAGCCAATATGGCACACATGGTCCACATTAAAACAAATTACAAAAATAATTATAAATAGACCGTGTGTACCCTGTTGGTACATGCTGTTTTTTTACTTAAAAAATGTATTTTGTTTTTATTTTAGAATAGAAATAAATAGTTATACACATTCTTATTTCAAAATTATTAAAAAAATGTTCCGGTCTGACAGAAAAATTATGTCATGATGGTCCGGGGCTTAACGTGTTAAGGTAAAAATATATACCACAGCTTTGACCAACTAATATTTTTTATAATTAATGTTTTTAATTTTAATTTTAAATTAATCACTTTGACATTTATGTCAAATTTCCGGTAAACGTTTACAGACTTGCCACTACTGGCTCTCGCGAATTTGTAAATATCCCCTCTACGTACGAGCTCACAGCGTATAACTTACTTTTAGTTAAAATTAAAAGGTTTTTCAAGTAGAGTTTATTTCATTTTTTATTAGGTTCAATTTTAGTAATAATAATGTTGGCAAAACCTTATAGTTTTTGAGTTATTTGTGAAAAATCGGTTAAAAACATGCATTTTTTTCACGAAAGATTAAAATCTTTGATCTTTAATAACTCAAAAATTTTTGATTTATTTTAATAACTTTATATAACAAATTTTGCTTAGAATTTGTCCCTCTATCGAATTATGAGGTTTTTATTAAAAAAATAATTTTCACCCCCCAGAAGGGGCGGCATCCACCCCCAAGGTAAAAGAGCAAGTTCTCACCGTGTCACCTTTGTTCCTTGAGATATCCTCTAACCACTCCATAATTTTCATGCAAATCGATGAAGGTTCAACGAAATCGGAGGTAATAGTTCATATCCACCTTCAGTAACTGCACTAAAAGCTAAAATCAGTCAACGTTGCACGATTTTTGTCATGTTTTTCATGAGATCAATAAAAATTACTACTTCCATTGATCGCTCTCTGTGGAATAGGGCTTTTCATCGATTGTCATTTGTTTCGAGCTTCTGTCATATGTTGTATAATCTGTGTATAATATTAACAAGAATAAAAAACCGCTAAACGCCGTAAAAATGAGTGGCGCATACAATATTCCAGCTACAAAAGATCTGATATGAAAATTACGTGGCGCGAAAATGTATTTTCATTTTGATGCAAAACAAAATTCTAGTTTTATTTTAAAAGATTTTTCCATAATATTTGCTAAAATTGAAGTAAACGCGCCACAAAAGAGTTTCAAAATTCAAACTGTATCAAATTTACTCTTTTGTGGCGCGTTTACTTCAAATTTAGCAAATATTATGGAAAAATCTTTTAAAATAAAACTAGAATTTTGTTTTGCATCAAAATGAAAATACATTTTCGCGCCACGTAATTTTCATATCAGATCTTTTGTAGCTGGAATATTGTATGCGCCACTCATTTTTACGGCGTTTAGCGGTTTTTTATTCTTGTATCAGGAGTTTTTCAAGTTATATACAAATTAAATGTATGAAGTTGAATGCAATTTTTCTCGATTACACGTCAAGCTTTATAAATGGTCACCTTTGTCGCATTATCTCCCAAATGATCTAGTGACCATCGAATGTATACTAGATTTTTTTTCTAGTCGAAATAGAATAAATAAAAATATTGGGATGGCCGGTAAATGAACTCAGATTATCCGTTACAGATCAAATTTAGCGTCGTAACCACTACAACTACATAAACCATTTCGGGAATAATAGTTAATTGGATTATACATTTCTAACTTAAGACTTCTAAACGGCTTAACCGATTTTGATCACTAAACATGAGTTTGAAACGTATTGACAAGTAGTATCTGATGCATCTGAGTTCAAGTATGAAAACTAAAGTTGTTACAGAAATTATTGAGCTTGAACTGTTTTTCCCCATAGGAAATAGATTTGATCATACTTATGAAGCGTATAACTTAAAATTTCTAATTTTCCCGGATATGAGGTAAACAACGTTAGATTAGCCTAGAGTCCTTCTACAAACGCTCAGTTATTGGCGCAATTCGTAGGTTGAAATTTTGAGTAATTGTCGAAAAACCAAAATTTTCAAAGTTTAGTTTTTCAATTTTTTGGCTATACTGAGCCGTGTGTACGTCTGAGCTTGATCGCTTAGGCAACGTTTGAAAACCTAACTCAACCCTATTGATGTGGTTTATTTGCGATTTTCCTGTCTCTCCTTGAACCTAAGATATATACGCCTAAAAAATTTGCCATTTTGTATCTACCTAGCCCTATAGCTGGCTTACGGGTAGTCAGAAGTCAAAAATTACACCGGTTCTGAATCGGCCCTCACACCCTCTTGAAACACAGAAACACAATTCAGATCGGTGTAACTTTTCCACATACATACATACATACATACATACATACATATGTACATATCCACAAACATTTTCCCCTTTTTAAAAAAAAATTGAGTTCTAATTCTGAGCTCGCTAACTTTTAAACGGTATAACCGATTTTCAAAATTAAACATGCGTTGGAAAGGTCATGATCTATGCTATCAGAAGCCGCAAAGGCCGAACTTAAGTTTTTGAAATTTTTAGGAGTTTTGGGGACGAGAACGAAAAACAGACCCTAAATAGGAAAAGCCGTAAAATCCACAGCCTTGGACCAAAATGAAGAAGTAATATATGGATCTAGGAGTCTTTTCCTAAACTTTAAGATGGGATTTGGCTCAATTTTCTTCAGTCAGGTTTAGAAAATCGAAAATTTCGTGTATATAATATATAGTGTCGCATGTAGGGGTTGTGCGCCACTGGCGAGAACTGTCGTTCTCTGGTAATTTTCAAAATTAGATGTGCGTTGGAAAGGTAATGATCAGTACTAGCAGAAGCCGCAAAGGTCGAACTAATATTTTTGAAATTTTTGGTAGTTTTGAGAACGAGAACCTTGGTCGCAATCTCTCCCAAATGATCTAGAACTTACGACACCAGTGATAAGACAATCCGAGTTCATATCCCAGCCATCCTAATAATTATGTAATTATGGCCGGCAAATGAACTCGGATTGCCCAATCAAACTAGCATCGTAACCACTACAGGTACATAAACCATGATTGAATAATAACATTGATTTTTTCGATATAAACTAAATTTCGATAACCAATAAATCGAAAACTATTAATTTTATCAAAAAAATATAAAACATTTTTTGCTTACAATTAATGTTTTTACCAACATTTGCGGTCAAAATATAATAAAAAATTTCCACCCTCGAGACGGGGTGGCAACCACCCCATGGTAAAAGCGTCTTTCGGAATCATACAGATTTTGATCCTTAGACTCTCCACTACTTATTCTCAAATTTTCAAGCAAATCGATCCATTCTGTAAAAATTGCGAAGTGAAAAGTTTCAGTTCCTGGACTAATTATACTTTTGGAGCTCTATAACTTCTGAACGGCTGAACTGATGTTGATCACTAAATATGAGTTTAAAACGTATTGACAAGTATTATCTGATGCATCCAAGATCAAGTATGATAACTGAACGTATTACAGGAATTATTGAGCTTGAAAAACGGTTTTTCCCATAAGAAATAGATTTGATTATACTTATGAAGCCTATAACTAAAAAATTCGAATTTTCCCAGATATGAGATATACACCGTTAGACGCGTCCTGAGTCCTCCTACAAACGCTCAGTTATTGGCGCAATTCGTAGGTTGAAATTTTGAGTAATTGTCGAAAAACCAAAATTTTCAACGTTTAATTTTTCAGTTTTTCGGCTATGGTGAGCAGTGTGTATGTCTCAGGTTGATCGCTTAAGCACCGTTTGAAATCTTAACTCATCCCTATTAATTTGGTGTATTTGCGGTTTTCCTGTCTCTCCTTGAACCCAAGATATATACGCCCAAAAAATATGCTATTTTGTATCTATCTAGTCCTCTAGCTGGCTTACCGGTAGTCAGAAGTCAAAAATTAGACCGGTTCTGAATCGGCCCTCACACCCTCTTGAAACACAGAAAAAAAAATTCAGATCGGTGTAACTTTTCCACACACATACATACATACATACATACATACTACATACATACATACATATCCACAAACATTTTCCCTTTTTTAAATAAAAATTGAGTCATACTTCTGAGCTCGATAACTTTTGAATGGTATAACCGATTTTCAAAATTAAACATGCGTTGGAAAGGTAATGGATCTGTGCTATCAGAAGCCGCAAAGGTCGGGCTTAAGTTTTTGAAATTTTTGGGAGTTTTGGGGACGAGAACGAAAAACAGACTCTAAATGGGAAGGGCCGTAAAATCCACACCCTTGGACCAAAATGGAGATATGACATATGGATGGACGAGTCTTTTCCTATTCTTTAAGATGGGATGTGGCCCAATTTTCAATTCAGTCAGGTTTAGAAAATCGAAAATTTCGTGTATATATAGTGTCGCTTGTAGGGGTGTTGTGCGCCACTGGTGAGAACTGCCGTTCTCTGTGGATATACACGGATTATACGACATTTGACAGGAGCTCGAAACAAATGACTGTGAATGAAAAGCCCTATTCGCATTGCTTGATCATAATCTTCAAAACCAATAACATGAAATTTCGATTTTGAGTTTTGGCAATAATTATGAGTCAAAAACTCTGAATTTAAACTTTCAAAATTTGTCCACTGTCGGACATCGGCCTCCTTAAGATGTGACCACCTTTCTCTGTCCTGCGCAGCTGCAATCCAGTTTGTGGAAGAATGTAGCGGAGCCGTGCAATTCGATCGACTGTTCTAATTATAGCGCTCTGCGCCTTTTTTTGTGCCCCGGGGAATAAGTAGCCCGTTATGTTTTTTATTTGGTCCTACCAATGTTCTGAAGATCTTTTTCTGGATATTTTGCTCTTCCACTATTATTTTTGGTCCATGCCTTCTCATCTTCTAGGATAGTTCGGGCGAGTCTAATTTTTATGTTAGGTTCTTCTATTTGTGCGTTGTGCAATCCATGGTATACGAAATATTCTACGGTAGACCCACATTTCAAATGCAATTATACGCTTCGAATCGGGCTTTTTTATGATTCATATTTCTGAAGTGTAGATGGCGATAGTCGTTAATATCAGTGCTCGAACAAGGCGTAATTTTGTGTTTTTTGTAATGTCGGTATTGTTCCATATTTTTGTGAGTTTGAGGGTTGCCGATATAGCTATTGTGAGTAATCAAGGGATATCGTATTCGCACTCTCTACTGTAATGTGTTTGAAACGAGTAAGCGATGGACTACCCCAGCTAATTGAAACAATATTCGAAAATATTACCTCAACTAACCAAGATAGCCATCGTTACACCCTTAGCTCAGCTCAGTCACTCAGGTGTGTGTTCGTCTTGTCTTAACCTCAGATATGAACTATGAAAATTGGAATGGAAGCAAACAAAACATAGTTTTTAACTAATCATGTTTATTGTTCATAAAGATATAATAAATAAAATGACTTAGTAAATTGCATTAACAAATGTATTTAAATTCTTGCCAAAAACTAACAATTCTGGATTATACTTATGGCTTTTGGTAGCTGATGGTATCTTCTTGATGTCGTATGGTACTGCTGTGGACTTCTCTTGACCTGGGCAGATGTTGAGGCCCTAGGTCAGTGCAGCAAAAGATGTTCAGTGTTGCAGCCTAGATTTCATGGTCCATTGTTGTGGTATAGCCCTAGTTCCATCACCGGTGTGGATGGCTTGAAGCTCCCGAAGAGGGAAAGGTTGATCTCTTTCCAAAAAACCCAAGAGGAAGATGATTTGTTGAAATAGAAATCATTTATTTTTCGAATTACATGCCTTTTTAAGGATTAATTTTTCCCTTCCAGTGTATGTCAGGGAGTAGGGGGTCAAGTCGATGAAGTGACACTGTCATTGAAAACGACGTTTAAAATGACAACCAAGTACTATGAAGTAGCGGCATGTTCCGTATTGAAAATACAGATATTTGGAGAGTATGAATATACGAGGTATGTTCAGTATGATGATTTAAATGAAAGAGATATATTAAATAGAAGATAATAAAAGAAGGTAATAAAAGAGAGCGCCAACCGATTTTTAAAGGGGAAAATGGGTAAACCAATTAGAAGAAGATAATTATTAATGAAATATTAAAGGAAATATGGTAAAATAATTCTTTAAAAATAAAATACCAAAGATGTGACGTTTGTAACGTTACATGTTCACTGTATCTATTAATTGTAATGGGGGATATTATACATCCTTGTCGAACTCCAGATTTCAATTTTTTGAGTTTTTTAAAACCATGTTATTAACTCTTACATTACCTATTCTTGTAATAAATAGATTAGATTTTCTGGCCTAGAAATAAATAAAATATATAATAAAAATAAAAAATGGATAAAAGTTAAAATATTATCCAAGACCTTGGAGTAGTCGACGAAGTATAAATATGTTTCCGTATTAAATTCTTGGGATTTTGCAATAATTTGACGTATATTAAGAATATGTTCTCTTGTTCACATATCTGGAGTTATCTGTAGACAAATTTTTCAAAATAATCGGGCATCGCGACATAAACGAATTCTACAATTTTACTGTTTATCCAAAGTCAATTGAAAATAGAAATTTTACGTGGAGGGTCAAATATTATATTATTTAACAGTTCTGTTTTACAACGGTAATACGAGGATATCTTGTAATAGCTTGGTTAAGCCGCGTACAGCGCATTGTGTAGTAAAATAAATTTGTTAATTAATATATTTGAACCTCCTCATAAAATTTCAATTTTCAATTGACTTTGGATAGACAGCACTTAACTGTATAACATTTCACTTCCGTACTGAAAAAATCTGTTATTAGCGATAGTGCATTTATGAATTGACTAATATTTTTTTTCCATTTGTGGGGCAGAACCTGGATCCGCCCCTAGCGTCGACTGCGATCCACACAGCCGCCCTGGCCCTACAGCGGCTCCTCCGTGATCCTTTCATACACCCTACGAACGATAGGAACGAACGCTTTTCGCATCAGTCGCTTTTTTCGTTTCCCGAAACATAGAGGCACAGCTTGCTCTAATTCCCGTTTATACAACTTCGTATTTCCCGTTGTTTCTATCGAGGCACAGGGTTGTTATGTGAGTGAGTTTGCCGGATATATCGAAATCTCGCGTGCACTGTGTTTGTTTTGTAGATACTTCCTGTTTAAAAGTTTTAATTTCGGATTTCAGTGGTTGGATGTTCAGTTAAAGTGGTGATAGATACAAATGTTTAATTCTATTGGTAAGTTTTTGGATTATTCTACACTCATGGACAAAAATATCTACTATTTTGGAAATTTCTAACTTAACTCCAAAGAAGAGTTTATTTTAGCAATATTTAATAAACAATTTAAAGTTTTTATGCTGATAAAGTTACGAAAAAAATAATGCTTAATGTTAGGTATAAGTACGGTGACCATATCTTTTTAAAGAAAAAAAAAGTACAAAAAACAAAAATGTATTAAAAACGCAAAATGTCTCTTGTTATTGGACAAATATAACTTTTTGGCACTAAAAGTAAATAAACTATGTAACTAAACATAAAGAATTATATCAATTAAACTAAACATAACACATTGCATTAACTTTGAAAAAGTTCCAAGCCTGTAATTAAGAGTTTTTAGATAAGACAACTGGAATAGCCTCATCTTCTTCCGGTTTTTTGCATCATTCATATTTTTCTAAACTTAAAATTAATTTAAGAAGGTCCGGCTTCGACTGAAGTAAATGAAACATTTCATACAAGTCTCATCAAAATTTGCGTACACCAGCATCGCTGCCTTGATATGGACATTTGTGACTTTTCCGACGTCTAATAATAATTATTTATTACAAAAAAAAAAAACGCTGGATAGCCGCACTAGTACCCGGAAGACAAAAAATAAATTCGCATAATATTTGTAAGTTTTTCAGTTTGAATTGATCTACACACTTAAAAACTTTAAGCCATCGATCCTGAATATTTTTTTCTTCTCTGTTCCACTCAGCAATTTTTTCACTTGTAGCCACGTCTTTTAAAATTCCCAGTTCGTCAAAGAGTTGATCTTCGTTTAAGATGGTTGCCTTGATATACAATTTAAAAGCTTAGAGAGAATAATAAACATCGTTCCATGTTATTTCACTTCTTATGCGAGCTCCACACTCTCGCCGAAGTCGATCGAGGTTCAACAAGTACGAGAGTGTAGACGGCCACCTGGGTAACTTCTCACTTCGTTCTACTTCCATTCTCTGTCGGTCTGGTCAAAGGGATCTTTGTCGGTATCGCACAGCTCTTTGTCGGTATCGCACTTCCTCGCGAAGTAGAACGAGCGTGTAGAGAGGGTACTTCGGACTTCGGTCAACTTTGGCGAAGTAACTTCGCCGAGAGTGTGGAGCCCGCTTTAGGTCTATGCTTTTGAATAATTTAAATTCATGAAAATTTGTACTCCAGTTTTCTAGGTAGGTTACACATTTTGTGTAAAAATTTTTCACTTGTGCAGTGTAGTTTTGTGTACGACCACGGCACCATAAGCCTGATGTCTCACACACTTAAAATGTTTTTAAAGATCATTCATAAACGCATTTACCAAACACTTGATATGGATATTGAAGAAACCCACTTTGGATTTACACTACTAATCCAGAGAGGCTTGGATGTGAACCAGGATATGTACGTCTGTTTCATAGATTACAACAAGGCTTTCGATAAAGTCCGCCACAAAGATCTAATGGACATCCTCAAAGCAAAACAATTACAATACAATGACCTTTGAATTATAACAAATCTATATTATAAACAGCAGGCACACATACGCATTAAGGAACAGAAAAGAGGAGTGCGACAGGGGTGTGTATTGTAACTACTACTATTAAATGCATACTCTGAAGAAATTATGAAAAAAGTTCTTGAGGGAGAAACAGCAGGAATAAAGGTACCTAAATGGAACGCCAATTAACAACATTAGATATATGCGGTCGACACTATCATAATAGCGGACAACCTCCAAGACCTCCAAAAGCTAATGAACAAGATATTTGAGTATGGAGAACAATATGGATTATCAGTATACATCAAGAAAACTAAATTTATGAGGATATCAAAAACCCAAAATAATGATAAAAGCCTGACAATTAAAGGTACCTAAAACTTTAGAACAAGTTGAAAACAACTATCTTGGCACAATAATTAATCACACAAACTATTACTCCAAAGAAATCAAAGTTCGAATAGAGAAGGCAAGAACCAACTTCAATAAAATGAGAAAGGTAGTTTGTGCAAGATAACTGAAATAATTAAGACTTGGGAGTTAGGCTGGCAAGGTGTTATATTTTCTCGACTCTGCTTTACGGGATAGAAGCATGGTCAATTAACGCGTCGACTTCTAAAAAGTTGGAAGCAGGGGCGTAACAGAGGGCCCCGCAGCATGAAGCTTGCGGGGGGGCCCCAATCGCTTAAGGGCCCCATCTTGTCATCTGATATTATGCAAAAATCTGTTATTGTTATATTATTTTACGTTGTCTGTTTTAATTTAAAAACATAAAAATTTCTAACTATGTAGACGTATTTGCCAAGTGAATCCTCTCATAATAAATCTAGAAACTTAATCCCTTCCGGCCTACCGAAATTTTATGGCAGCGACAATAAACTATATAATGCTTTATACGTGACTATTAAAAGATATTAGAATTGCAATTTGCCGAATTTAAGAACAATATTTTTAAATCTAAAAATGGGTTTTCTTTCTCTCTGTTCTGTACCTACTTTTAGTATTTCGATACAATATTATCGCCAGTAATTTCATATTGGTTGTTTGCATTGAATGTTTTTTATGTTTGTGTTGTTTTACGGTTTTAGTTGTATCAGTTTGGTACGCATTTATTTAACAATTATTGACGACTTTTTTTGTGTAATCATTGGACAATCTCTCGACAGATAAACGGTAAGATAAGGAAATTATAACACTTACGCTTTAGGGGAGTCAATATAGAAAAACTTGCACTGTTTCGGTTTCGAAAAAAATCAAACAAGCTTATATTTTTCTAAAACATTTTTTGTTAGCTTATATACCTTATCTTAAAGTAAAAAGTTCTACTCACAGATGCCTCTAATTGTTTACTAATTCTTTAAACAATAAAACTGTTTTATATTAAATAATTTTAAAAAATATCGGTGAATTCATCATTTTACTTTGTTTAATAATGTTTATATTTGCTTTTTGATTATGCTGAATTCGCATATGACATTAAATCAGGGCCATAAATACGATGTTGGGGGCCCAAACGTGATCTGGAGGCCCCCTACCGGGGGGTCCTGGGGTTAATCACCCAGCAGAAGGAGTTCGGAAAAATTGATATTTAACAATTTAACCACTTGAAAACACTGTAACTCATTAAAATAAACGTTATATAAGTTTTCAGAGACCTTCGGCTCTCGGTAATAATGTAATCTTTCATTCTGCGTTTAAATTCTTCAAAAAAACATTCGTTTTCTCTGGATTCGAAAAAATTAATGTAAGTATGTACTTGAAGAGCATTAACCCGAAATTTTGCACCTACGCTCTTAAGGCAAATGTCAGACACTCACGCCATTTACTTGGTGTCTGTTTCTGTTTTTGTTTTGTTTGTAGTTTTTTATTGTTTTTTATTATTTTTTGTTTTTTATTGTATTTTTTTATTTTGTATAAGCTTTGTCCACAAATTGGTAAAATTTTATGACAATAAAGCATACCTTACTTACTAATATGTACTAATGATAGATAACTGTGAAAGTCTTTTTAGCCTCATTGACGATCGTAGATAATTTTTTCTTATTTTAAGTTTTGAAAAGCTTTTTCCTCACGATCTACTATCACAGGTAATGTTAAGAAACTTGTATGTCAGTATATAAAATTATATATGTAGGTCTTTGAGAAAATTAAACAATGTATCATGTTGCTTTATTTGTTCAAACCTTTCTTCTAATTTTGATAAGGCAGTGTCCAATATCACAAAGTAAAAATTCATTGTAACCTTTAAACACAACCCATATATGTAATATAAAATTTCACTTACGCTACCCTGGGGTACACTAGTACCTACCCCATTAAAAAAACAAGTCAAAAAGTAATGTTTGAATGAATTTATTAAAAACAAATTTTTAACACAAATATAACTAACGTATTTTAATAACTCTGAACATTATTGTTTCTTAGAATATCTTGGACAAACTTTAATTTGATGTTCTACACGGATGAACTGTTTTCACACATTGCACCTCGTTCGGCTCGGTGTCGGGATCGCACACAGAAACTGCATCTGGCTAAATTGGCATGAGTTTCTTGTTGAATTTCATTTAGGTCCACTTTCCTTCAAAAAACCCTTGATATCTTCCTGAATATATACTGGTAAAGTTGGCTAAGCCAAGTACTACTGTACCCCAACACGTTTAAGTAGCGTAGCGTATTGGGAGCAATTGAACGAAACATTGGTGCTGGGTCGGCGCTGAATCTTTAAAATTCCAAGAATCATAATAAAATTAATTTTGCTTGGGGTACTCCAGTACCCCGCGTAGGGTTTAAATGTTTTAAATTAGTTGGTCAGACGGATTTTTTTGAAGCACATCTTTACGTGAAGTCAAATAAACGCTTTTTCATTCGGGACCTAACCATAACCATATTAATCAGTGGAAACGAAGGGTTGCAATCGATATCTTCGGCAATTCTTTTGGCCTCTTCTAAAATATCTTTAAACCTTCATTTCATATAGTGTAGCATCGGATTCCTGCATCACTTCACTTGCAATATATAAACTGTGTTAACACATTATACCTACCTAATAATGGAACAAATAAATTTAAACGATTTAATCTTTAATAGCACCGAATTTGGGGTATTTGTAGTTCTAGTTTCAGAGTCTTTAAAGCGTCACATATGTTTGCTACTTTGCATCTAAGAACTCTAAGCGCATATATTCTACTTTCCCATCTAGTATGTACTAGAAAAAGGTTTTAGTGTCAAAATTCGGATTTCATCTTTTAATACTTTCCAACGTTAAGTTGATGCGGAAAAAAATCGTAAATTTCCTGCATCATAGCAAAAAAACTTATTTGCGTCACATAATTTTTACAGCGTCACTAATTACTATTTAAGCTATGGGCTGTCACGTAATAGGCTCTAGGGTTTAATTCAAGAACTATTTTTTGTTAACATTACGTTAGTGCAACTGTTCATATTCGCACCATTATCGTAGCCCTGTCCTCTTAAATCCCCTAAAGAAATGTTGTGAGTCTCCAAAAAATCTAATAAACTATAAACTATTTGTTAAACCTTGTCCTGTCGAACCTGATATTAATACAACTCCTAATAAATAATGTTCTCTAATTTCGATATTTGTTTTGATTTGTTGTTTAATAAAACAAACTTTACGACAGTGGTAAGTTGGTATGACTTGAATCAGGAATGGAATCTAAAAATATAGAAAAATATTTGCTAGTTTTTAAGAAATAATTTCATTTATTATTTTTTCTCCTGAGAGGGAAATTAGTTCGATTTGAATATGAACACCTCAAAAATGAGTCATATTTAATGGAGTAATTTTAATCCTATTAATGTGGTCGGCTATCGTATCATTAAAGTTTGCAAGTATTGTCTCAATTAATTGCACAGAGTTCATTTTATTGCTCTTTAAATTACAATTTCTTTTATCAAATCCAACCTTTCTGTTAGGAGTATTAATCATATATTTATGTTTTTATAATTTTTATAATTTCCTTACAAAATTTTTGTTTTATCTAGTCTATAATCTACTTAAGTAAATCTTTAATCATATATGTATTTATGTTTTTATAATTTTTATAATTTCCTTATAAAATTTTTGTTTTTCCCTATTTTAGGGCAGCGTGAGCTGCCCCCTTGCACCCCGGGTCGGAATGGGTCTGTTTACCAATAAAGATGAGAAATGTAAGTTGTTATGAACAGTGAATGATAACGCTAACACAAAAAAGTTTTTGTTAAATAAGTCGTATTTAGTAATTGTTTAACGCGGGAGCAGTCGCGCTCACTTCTGTCACGTAAGCAGTCGCGCGTAGAACAAAATCTAACAATACGAATTTAAAATAAATTTCAACTTTATAATATTTTTGTTTGCTTGTTATGTTAAAAATATCTATTTCTAACAATTTTAAAATTAATTGGTTCCCACCAAAGCTATAAATTCCACAAAAAAAATAAAAATGAAATTAAAAAAATTAAAAAAAAAATCCTACGCGTTACTACAATCTTCTTCGAGGCACTTACAAGTGGAAAGATATGTTGCAAAATTTTTCATTACGTTATCACGGAAAATGATAAAAAGTTGGATTTTTTCTAACGGCGCGACTGCTCCCGGGTTAAAAGGGGCCCCATTTCAAATTCTGCGGGGGGGGCCCGACGGAGTTTGTTACGCCACTGGTTGGAAGCATTTGAACTGTGGGTGAAGGTACCTGAAGATAGCATGGACCGAGTCTGTAACAAACAACGAAGTCACGAGAAGAGTCAATAAAAGAATGGAAATATTGGAAACCATCAAGACACAAAAGCTGCAATACCCGGAACAGTATACAAAAAAATTTGTTTAAAAGTAGTAAAAGATAAAAATATTCATTTTTTAGATAAAATAAGTACATTCGCGTGTCCTTAGAAAGGTTTTAAAGTACATTAGGACAATATTTAAAAATAAGTACTGTCCTACTTAAGTAAGTACATATGGTCATCGTAGGTATAAGTAGCTTCCAAATAATGCTTCATTTTTACTCAAATTTGTTGTCATTGGGCAATAGCCACTCGAGCCCTGCGGGCTCTCGTGTCTATTGCCAGACAACAAATTTTCGAAAAACTGTCGAATTATTTTCAATTTATTCTCACTCTCTTGTGATATTATACTCGATTATTTCATTCATAGGAGATTCTGACCAATAGAAAGCTACAGAAATACAAATTAAACTGATAATTTTTGATAATTTCCCGTCGTCAAGTATATTACGTCAGATGCCCTTCGTTGCTATGAAAAAATACATTCAGTGACATTAATGACAATTAATGTTTTAAAAATTATAGAAGTGATGATTTTCAACAAATATACTGTGTTTTTAATTGTACTAATTTGTACTTACATAAATAAATTACATTAAAATTTTGGTTTTGAACAGTTTTATTCATGAAATAATCGCAACAAATTGCACTCGATCTCTAAAATTAATATAGAATTTTAGAGCTCTTGTGCAATTACTACTGATAATTTTTGATAATTTCCCGTCGTCAAGTATATTACGCCAGATGCCCTTCATGCTATGAAAAAATACATTCAGTGACATTAATGACAATTAATGTTTTAAAAATTATAAAAGTGATGACTTTCAACCGTCAAATATATACAGGGTGTAACAAAAATACAGGTCATAAATAAAATCGCATATTCTGGGACCAAAAATAGTTCGAATGAACCTAACTTACCTTAGTACAAATATGCACATAAAAAAAGTTATAGCCCTTTGAAGTTACAAAATGAAAATCGATTTTTTCGAATATATCGAAAACTATTAAAGATTTTTTATTGAAAATAGATATGTGGTATTCTTATAGCAGTAGCATCTTAAATAAAAATTATAGTGAAGTTTGTGCTCCCCATAAAAATTTTATGGGGGTTTTGTTCCCTTAAACCCCCCAAACTTTTTTGTACGTTCCAATTAAATTATTATTGTGGTACCATTAGTTAAATTCAATATTTTTAAAACTTTTTTGGCTCTTAGTATTTTTTCGGTAAGGCAGTTTTTATCGAGTTGCGGCTTCTTTTTTAATATGTTTACATAAAAATTTTATGGGGGTTTTGTTCCTTTAAACCCCCCAAATGTTTGTGTACGTTCCAATTAAACTATTACTGCGATACCATTAGTTAAACAAAATGTTTTAAAAACTTTTTTGCCTCTTTGTATTTTTTCGAGAAGGCAACTTTTATCGAGATATCGCTTCTTTTTTAATACGGTTCAAAATATACCTAAAAATGTAAATCATACATAACTTTTCATATTATTACCAAGTCTCCATAATCGTACTTAACCATATACAAATATGTGGTGGATTTGACAAATATTCAAAATATCTCGATAAAAACTGACTTTTAGAAAAAGTACTAAGAGCCAAAAAAGTTTTAAAAACATTGTGTTTAAGTAATGGTACTACAATAATAATTTAATTGGAACGTACACAAAAGTTTGGGGGGGTTTAAAGGAACTAAATCCCCATAAAATTTTTATAGGGTGTCCAAATTTCACTATAATTTTTTCTTAAGATGCTACTGTTATAAGAATGAAACATGTCCATTTTCAATAAAAAATCTTTAATAGTTTTCGATATATTGGAAAAAATCGATTTTCATTTTGTAACTTCAAAGGGTTGTAACTTTTTTTATATGCACATTTGTACTAAGGTAAGTTAGGTTCAATTAAACTATTTTTGGTCCCAGAATATGTGATTAAATTTATGACCTGTATTTTCGTTACACCCTGTATAACAACTGTGTGTTTAATTGTACTTACATAAATAAATTACAATAAAATTTTGGTTTTGAACAGTTTTATTCATGAAATAATCGCAACAAATTGCACTCCACAAATTAATATAGAATTTTAGAGCTCTTGTGCAATTACTACTGATAATTTAAAGTTAAACTCGTGAATTTACTTTCTTCTAAATATTTACAGCCAGATTAACTTGCCAATTTACTCGAAGAGTAAGTATTTTTTTGATAAATAAATAAAATAAGTCTTATTGGACCTTAGTAAAATGGAGAAATGTCGGTTTAATGGTCCAATAACTTTAATCATAGAATAAACTTCTATTTGTCGTTGGTGAAACCGGCCCTAAAACAAGTCTTTTTAACTGAAACAAGTGCATGATCAGTAACGGTTGTTCCCCACTCTAGCTCTTATTACTGCTTGCATCCTTCTCGGCATGCTTGAAAGTAAATTTTGGACATATCTTATATACTTTGGGGAATTGCATTCCATTCTTCCTATTCAGTAAGCCGAAGCTGCTCTATCGTATTTGGAACGGAATTTCTTTTCCGTATACGGCGTTTTAGCTGGTCCCACAGGTGCTCTGTTGGATGTAAATCCGGGCTAAATGGTGGCCAATTCAATCTTCGAATTTTTACCTCCTCAAGATAATTACTCACTATGGCAGTGCCATGTGGCCGAGCATTATCGTGCATTCACATGAATCTGTCATATCTGTTGTAACCAACATATTGCAAAACATGATCTTGCAGGATGTTTTGAACGTAAGAGTCACCATTCATACGTCCAATCACTTCCACAAGTGCGGTGTATCTCTTCTAACTAATACCTCCCCAAAGCATTATGCCACCACCTTCAAAACTAACGGTTTGGGCTAGATTACAGGGGGCGAATCCTTCTCCAACTCTTATGTAGACGTGGTTTCGACCATTTGGCTTCTATTATAGGATTCTGGTCTGGTCAGCGGCTCCCTGATCCTTTCATACACCCTCCAACGAACGAGTGTTTTTCGCATCAGTCGCTTTTTTCGTTTCCCGAAACATAGAGGCACATCTTGCTTTGATTCCCGTTCATACTACTTCGTATTTCTGGTTGTTTCTATCGGCATAGGGTTGTTGTGTGAGTTTGCCGGATATATCATCCAAATCCTCGCGTGCGTTGGATTCGGACCGTGTCTGTTTTGTAGTTACTTCCCGTTTAAAAGTTTTTTAATTTCGGATTTCAGTGGTTGGATGTTGAGTTAAAGTGGTGATAGATACAAATGTTTAGTTTTATTGGTAAGTTTTTGGATTATTCGGATATTTGAACGAAATTAACAACCGTTTAGTTTTTATTATTTATCAAAAAATTGAACATCCCGTATCTCGGAAAAGAAGCGTTTGCGGACATTATGATTATAAAGCAAACTGTCATTATTTTCTCATGTAAAATTACCCCTTAAAGTTTGCCGCACTTATTTCGAAACACTCTGCACTACTGATGACGAACATGGCCAGTTGTTAAAGTACCTAACTTTTTTATTATCCAACATAAGCGAATGAATCTAAAAACAGAATGTTAAGAAAACCTGAGGCTATAGTTGGTTTTTAATTTCAGTATGTATTTTATAAACGCTAGAATAGTCCACTGGGTGATGCGAACTTTGAGAAAAAAACACAGTTTGATTCGTACACCTGGCATACAATGACAGTTTACCTGTCTAGCAACAATATTATTACAGCGATATTGTTAATGAATAAGGCATAACATGGTAAAAAAATCACTTAAATCGGACAACAGGTTTAGGAAATTCAAGACATCAAAAATGACCAAATTTTTAGTGGATCGCTTTTTTTACACTCGTAGTAGAAATACGATGGGGAGTCATACGATGCCAAAGGCCATATTTATAAGAATTTTATCCATCACTTGGATTCATTAACATTTTTTTAAAACATATAAAAGGTTTTTACCCATGTATTTTTGGTGATTAGCCTGTATCATCAGCACTTATGATGATATTTTTAGATCGAAAACGTTTTGTGATTTAGGTGTAGCCCTTTGAGGGATTTTAATAAATATATAATAAGTAACTGAGCTTCACCGATGAGGCATAAGGATGCTGAAATAGCTATATGGAGATGGTGGTCCAACTCTGAATCAAATATAAACAAAACCTGCCTTGATCTTTTTTATCTATAATAAGTAACCTTTTTATAACCACAAAACCCATACCAATTAACAGAGGAGTGCGACAGGGAGATGTTATTTCTCCTAAACTATTTACATTAGCACTGGAAGATGTTTTCAAAACAATGGAATGGACAAACATGGGAATAAACATAAATGGAAAGAAACTAAACCACCTAAGATATTCAGACGATGTAGTAGTCATAGCATCAAGTTTTGAAGAACTACAAACCATGCTAACCGAACTAGCAAATGAATCCGAACAAATAGGTCTAAAAATGAATTTTGCCAAAACAAAAACAATGACAAACACACAAGACAATAGAAACGTAATACTAAACGACACCACAATAGAAGCGGTTAATGATTATATATATTTGGGACAGATTATAAAAATAAATAAGGAAAACCAAACAGCGGAGGTAAAAAGAAGGGTCAGATTAGCCTGGGCAGGATTTGGAAAATTAAAATGGGTCCTAAAGAATAAAAAAATACAACAATACTTAAAAACAAGAGTGTTTGACCAGTGCATACTCCCGATTCTCACATACGCATGCCAAACATGGACCTTGACCAAGGCAAACATGGATAAAATAATAAAGACACAAAGAGCCATGGAGAGAACAATGTTAGGAGTAAAATTGACAGACAAAAAGCAAAACAACTGGGTCAGAAATAGAACAAAAGTCAAAGACATATAACCAGGCTAAAATGGAGCTTCGCAGGTCATAACGCTAGACAAACGGACAATAGGTGGAATAGCACGATACAACAATGGAGACCATGGACAGGAAAGAGAGCAAGAGGACGACCCCAGATGAGATGGGGAGACGACATTAAAAAGATAGGAGGAACGCACTGGAAACAGAAAGCACTAAACAGAAGCGAATGGAGGAAACTGGGGGAAGCCTATGTTCAGAATTGGACGAATTAAAGGGCAAAAGAAGAAGAAGAACCTTTTTATAAAAGACTTTAAATAACTTTTTAATTAATATTAATGTTTTGTTAAATTGAAATTGGCAACTGATTTTTAGACGATTTCACTTCCGAGTTGAACAACATCCGACCGCATATCGCACACAAAATTCATGTATGGTTGATTCCTCCGCATTATTAATTTTTAAGCTTTCTACTAAAAAAATGTCTGTTGCATAACTGTTACAGGTAGTGGAGTAATAAAATTAAACGTATTACCACTTTTATGATTTATTATACGTATTATTTAACTTATATTTGCATTATTATGGAATATTTATATACATAAAAAATGTTATTCTTTGGCACAGTAAACGCTCTTACTTAAGAATGTAGCGCAAAAGAAAATACCAATTTTTTTAATAGGAATAAATATTTATACTACACTGCCATTAGTTTTTCATCTGCCTATCACTGATTAAAAATTACAAAATTAAGAAAAATCTTGTAAAGGGGGGCAATAAATGAAAAAAGAAACACAACTTAAAAGAAAGAACTGGATGACAGAGGAAATCGTAATGCTCATGGATACTGAAGAAAATATAAAAATAATAGACACCAAAAAATACAAAGAAATCCAAAATAAAATTAGACAGAAAATTCGAAATGCAAAGGAAAGTTATTACTTTACAGATACGTGCGTATGCGTAGGAATAGCAAAACTACTATTCTATGAAAATCACACCCTACAGACTATACGCCAAACTCTAGGAAGGCATTACTGACTTAATGCATGAAAAGTTAATTGACCTAATAAATTATTGTCCTTTATCTGTCATTTTAAATACAATTATTTTTCCAAAAAAATAGGCTTAGGTAATAGAATTAAAAATTGTAAAAAATATGTCATACAAAAAAAAAAGAAAAATAAAGAATAAAACAAAAGAATAAAAAAGACCTAAATTGTCCTTTATCTTTCATTTTAAAGACAATTATTTTTCCAAAAAATAGGCTTAGGTAATAAAATTAATTGTAAATATGCCATACAAAAAAAAATAAAGAATAAAACAAAAGAATAAAAAATGAAAAATAATAATAAATAAATATATACTTAATAATAACAAGTAAATAAATAATAAAGAAAAAAAGCTTATCAAAAAATATATATCAAAAACTGATTAAAATAGCATAAAAATAGGTAGATAAAAAAAACTAAAAAAAAGATTAAACAAAAATAATAAATAATGTAGATTTAAAAGAAAAATGATTTTTAACATAATTAATACTTTTAACGTAGTATGTACTTAAGTAAATTTATTATACATATACAATAACATTATAATAGTCAACAATTACCACAAATAGTCTGGCCAATTGGCTCTAAGCCAATTATTTTTATATTGCTATCGCGTGCTTCTGACGAGCAGCCACTGCTCTAATCCACCCTCCATCGGAAAAATAACAATTATAACGTATTTAATCTAGTAAAATTGGCCGGGTTTGAACCTTGTGGGTCTTCCAATCCCTACGGCATTTTTCATTTCAGGCCCGAAACCACCAAACGAATTAGAGGGTGGAAAGAAGATTTATCCTTGTAATCCTCCAGCAAATCCTTCCCGTCTGTGATTGTTCTGTGGGTAGGTGCTCAGAGGCGTATTAAAAAGTTTATGTTTGCTTTGTATTATACATTTTAGGCTAACAAACATCATACATTTAGTTATTTACGTCACTAAAACTACAGGAACTACGAAAACTTTTTTCTTCTTCTTTTGATTATACCTGTTATGGTTTAACACATCGGTCATCATTATTTAAACGTAAATGACTTCAAAACCAGAAAGATTGAAGGTCGACTTTGTAACACGACAAATTAGACAAACATAAAAATATACTGATAGTATTGTTAGGTCATAGGCATGATAAACTTTGTGCTACATAACTTTTCGTAATACCCCGGTAAGCTACAGTCTCAGAGAATTAAGGGAGTGAGTTTTTGAAATAATATTTGATATTAAGAAAAAAGTATTAATTATTGGGCGCCATCAACAAATCAAAATATATTGCCATATGCCTATACAAAAATTACAAAAAAACTACTTGCAACCGCATTCCATTGAATAGAAATCGGTACTTACCATTGATGTCTGAGATAGTCTGTATGTTTTATGACAATAAGGATCAGAGATAGATTGTGCAAAATAAAAAGACATATAAGTTTAAAACATATTCATTGTTTATTTATAGAAAAAAAAAATAGTCAAAAAGCAAAACTGAATTGGCAAGAAATGAATAAACATATTGTAGCGTGATTAGTGTAATTACTTCTAATTACAATAAAATTAGCGGTTCGTAATTTATATACGACTTTATTTATATAAGTTACAGACGAATTTATCTTATACACTAAACTTATTCACAAAATATGCCCGTATTTATACCCAGTTGTTATTCTGGAACAATCGACTCCCATCTCGAGCTATCGGCTTGTTCCGCCTACGTGACGTACCTTCCAGAATTCTCCGGCGAGGCCTAGCACATCCGATTACGTCATTCTCGAGGTGTTTACTGTTATACGGGGATCGGCCAAGATTTCTCTTCCGCTACAATATTAAGTCCTTCACGTTTTCAAAAGTTCGAAGAAAAAGAATTAAACAGTTCGTTAAAAATAAATGATTATCTGCGGTTGTACTGTTGGATGGAGCTTTGTGTAGCTCGGCTGGAACTCTGGTAGAGCGACACTTTACTAAAGGTAGACTTCCGCACCAAGCGACCGAGACAGGAGACCGCGACAGGCGACAGATAGGTCGCGATTAGACGATAGTTGGTCGCTGGTCTCGGTCGCGGGCTGCAGAACTACCCTGATATAATTGCATTGAGAGCAGTCGTGGGGAGACCTCGCCTATCTGTCGCCTGTCGCGGTCTCCTGTCTCGGTCGCTTGGTGCGGAAGTCTACCTTAACACTTTACAGTTTCTGATCGAAAGTGCTATTATACAAAAGATAACGAAAGATTTATACGAAAGATAAACTTCCATAGTCTTGTTTTATTTTTAAAAAAAGTAACTGCTTAATTTGATTATCAATGAAGCATTTCATCAATTTAATGATTAAAAAAAAAGAATGTGTGTGTACTTTGTACGCACGTAAGAAGTTATACTTCTATTATATGATTTCTTAAAAATAAATATACTTGAAACAGTTTGCTTGAAAACTAATTTTGTGCTTACCGCTTTCAAAAAAATAAAAATAAGTATAGGATTGCTCCGGATTCGAACTCAAGACCTCTCGATCTCTAGCCGAATGCTATACCAAATACGCTACGAGGACTGTGTCTGTATCGGTTCGGACGTACCTAATGACAATTCACGGTAACAAACAGACAAGGTGAAGTATAATAAATATACAATAAAATGTTTTAATAATACTCATCTTACTCCTGAGGAAGAAAAATCCAAAGACACAAAAATTATAATAAATATATTTACTAAAAACACTAATATATTCTTTTCACATCTTTTCTTGCACTGATATATTTATACATAACTTGAAAGATTTAGCAACTAAACGCCATACTGTCTGTGTGCGCATGCGCGCAGTATTATGAAATTTTACTCTCAATTGTGCCTAAAGAAGTATAACTTCAAAAATTTGTTTAAACAATTGATCTTTACTTAAAAGGTCGGGAAACACGTCCCGCGAAGCTTGAATTAAGTTTTTCTTGAAAAAGGCATACCTACTCTACGCCACTTACTAGATACACTGTTCCATTTATTTTACCGGAACAACAACACAAGAATATACCGGTATGGTATTTACGACAAACACATCGCTCTTGCTACTTTCACTACAGAATCTACTCAAGATTCCATCTGAGCCTAACTTCGGCACAGACCAAAAAAACTGGACTTCACTGCATGTCTGATCAAACTTAACTTCCTTCCTCAGAACTTTGACTTTCTGTCCTAAGCTCTGTTCCCTCTCCTTTCTGTCACCTAATTCTCTTTTTTGACCTATAAAAGAATATCTAAGCTTCCTACACTTATTTATTAACCAATAGGGAAAATCAAAACACATTCTAAATCCAACCTCTTTGGTAGGGAATTATACTCTGTAACCAATAGGGTCGTTTAGCCATGTCAGCGAACCTTACTTAGCTCTAACATTTTGAAGAAAGGTATTACTGAGTCCACAATTAACACCCGCGCTTTCTGATACTGATATTAGCACGTATGTGTATCTAACTCCCAAGATTCGTGGAGCCAAAACGATCATTAGCTATATTGTAACTCTTTTTTACATCACAAACTGAACACAGGAAATCGAATATACATAGATACCTATGACCGTAAAATATAATACCGTCTTTCTTTAACAAGACGGATAAACTTCAAATTCTCACGTTTTTTTTTTGGACAGAAATAAATTCCTTACATTCGCTTGGCATATGAAGCGATATTTTTATGTCTACAGGATGGGACAAAAATATGTTACGATACATTTACAATTTTTGGTTTCTGCATAAGGCAAAATAATTGCGTTCTTTTGAATCGTTTCAACTTTTCAATACGCTTCGATTGATATGCCATATGTACTATTTCTGCGACTGTAAAATGACTCTTCCGGTTAGAACTTTTTAACTGGAAATGATAAAACAACCAAAAGTATGCATTTTGTTTTCATCTTGCTAAGGTACGTCGAATAATAAACCGCGTATACTTTTTCGGTGACTTTAAAACGGTATTTTCTATTGCAACTCTAAAATCGGATATCCCAGATCAAATTTCTCATCTTTAATACCATCCTTGGGTTATAAGCTTTCATTCGACACCTCATTTAATAAGGGAGACACCTCATATTCGCCGACGGACGGACAGACAATCATGAAACCGGAAATATATTATTTGTTCTAACTTGCTAAGGCGTGTCGAATGATATGTCGCTTGTAATATTCCGGCGACTTTAAAACAGTACTTCCGGTTATATTTCTAAAACCGGGAGTCCTAGGTCAAATTACTCACCTTTAGTAACATCCTTGGATTATAAGCTTTCATTTGATACCTCATTTGTCATTCTACCTGGTATAATGACGGAGGAGTTGTTGAATTCAACGTTTTCACATTTTTTCAAAATTGGGTGAAAACAAAATGGGGCGGCAATCGAAGGTGTCTTTATATAAACAACAGATACAGTCTCTAAAGCCTAGAACGCTTATTAGACCAGGACTAATCTGTAAAAAAAACGTATATTTTTGGTTGTGAGAGGTGGCATTCGGATTTTTGCAGATAAAGTTAGGTGACACCTTCAGTAATAATACTTGACTTATGCTCCTTCTCAAATATGCCCGGAACATTAATAAAAAAATTAAAATATTTAAAAATTTCGAAAAACATCGATTTTTTTCTGCGTTATTTGCTTATAACTTTAAAACTGATCGTTTTGGAACAAAGTCGTACAGAAATAAAATAAAGATAATTGAATTTTGTATGATATACGACTGGTCAAAAATGTTTTAATTAAGGTATTACCTTTTCTGCAATATAGCAATAAATACAAAATAAGGGGCCAAAATACGCCTGTTGTTATTCAATGTTTCTTAACCACTTTGGTGGCACTTAGAACTTTAGTAATTCGCTTAGAAAATTCTTATAACTTACTTAAACGGCCTACCAAATTTCATTAAAATAGACCTAATAGATTTTGCATAATAAATTTGCAATCTAAATGTTTTTAAAAAAGTTCAAATTTTTTAAAATCTTTCGGAACAAAAAGTAGATCATTTAGAAGTTGGCTAATTTTTTACATATAAAGAGGTGCTCTACCCTACCTATCTAATACACTTTACAGAATTAAAATCGGATTATTTAAGGGGCATTGCTGAAATGTTTTAAAATTATAAACAATTTTTTTTCTTATAAACAAATAGCTTTGTTTAATAATAAAAAAAATTAATTTTTAGCAATGCAAATAATTAAAACCGGTATAATTTGACTTTTCAAATGCTGTCAGCAGAATTGCTATTTTATTTTTTAATCAAAAGTTATTCGCGTTCAAAAATTGCAATTTTTCGATTTTTTTAAAGTTCCACCGCGTTTATCTAGAAAACTATGCATCCTACGAAAAACCTTGTAAGAACATTTTTTGCTTAGAATTACCCAAGAAATACAAAAAAATGTTTTATTTTGCGAAAAATCGATGTTATGTAATTCCTCAAGTCTTTGTTTATAACAATCTTATCGACATCCGGATCAACTGTTACCCAAAAAATTCGTGTTCTACGGGTCAAAATACATAAAAAAACTTGGGTAAGTCCATCTAAATAAAGGAGCCCGTAGCCCACAGCACTAATTTGTTTATAAGCCAAAAAATTGTTTATAACTTCAAAACATTGCTGAGGCTGCTTAAATAATCTGATTTCAATTCTGCAAAGTGCATTAGATAGGTGGAGTGCTTCTTTATATGTAAAAAAATTGACAAATCTTTGTATGTTCTAGTTTTTGTTGTGCAAGATTTTAAAAAATTTTAATTTTTTAAAAAAAGTTTAGATTGCAAAATTATTATGCAAAATCTAGTAAGTCAATTTTAATGAAATTTGGTGTACGGTTTTAGTACATTACAAAAATTTTCTAAGGGAATTAGGAAGGCTGTAAGTGTTACCAAAGTGATGGAAAAACATTGAATAAGGACAGGCTTGTTTTGCCCCCTTATTTTATATTTATTGCTATTTTGCAGCAAGGGTGATAAATTAAGACATTTTTAACCAATCGTATCTGATAGATAATTTAATTATCTTTGTTTTATTCCTATACGACTTTATTCCAAAATGAATCGTATAAGCAAAAAAAGTAGAAAAAAACGAAATTTTTTGAAATTTTTAAATATTTTATTTTTTTTTATTAATGTTCCAGGCATATTTGAGAGGGAGCCTAAGTCAATTATTATTAACGAAGTTATCACCTAACTTTATCCGCAAAAATCCGAATGCCACCTCTCACATCCACCTAAAAACAGATCTTTCCTGGTCTATAATACTGCCGATTTTTTTCCAGCGAATGTCAAAATTAAGCGTATGTATTGTACATATACAAAAAAGCGAGTAAAAGTAAATAAACTCGATTGACTTTTTGTAAAAAATGAACTTCCGAGAAAATGTCGATGTCCTCAAACAATCAAATTAAACAAACCATCGAATCGAGTACACAAAAAAATATCTGCTCTGTTTAGTCTGCTCACTCAAGCATAAAAACAATAAATTTACCGCGTTTCAAAAAGTACCAAGTACATATTTTGCAGTGTTCGTTTTAAAAACCGCAGCATTGCCAGCATTACCACCGCGATCGTGAGAAATCCAAAAAAAGAATAGAAATGTTAAGAATGAGTTCAATAGTAACAAAGTGTGGACGCATATCAATTAGATGCAACAGTGTTGCAGTTTCGGGACTGTTTATAAATATGAAATGGAAATTATGTCTAATTCGTACTTGTAGAAAATAATGAAGTTACATTAATTCTGCTGGTAGCTTAGGAAAGAAGAAGTTTATTCTATTAATATTAGTAAAAAAAATAAGAAAAACAATTTTCAATATTGCATTTTTTGCAACCTTGCATTTTTTGCAACCTTGCATTTTTTCACAAGTTAAAAAAAGTTGTCCTATTACAATTTGGAACGAAATTGGTCCCTTTCCTTTTTAATTCACAGCAGCTTTGTTTATAATAATAATTAAGAGACCTCATTTGAAGGTCTTTTGAAAGAACATACTTTAAAGTTTTAATGTGCCAAATTCGAAAAGATTGACTTTCAACGGAATCGTCCAGATAGCTTCAAAATGTGATCCTCAAAATCGGCCGACTTTGAAATTCACTGGAGTGATGAAGTGGGAAGGAGCTGTTACCTGTTCCGTGTTTATGGATTTCCACTTATACCTTACACTAGGGTGACCAAATCATAAACTTGAAAAAACGGAACACATCCAAGGAGCAGTGGCGCACCTAGAATTGAATTTTTCTCGGGGGGGAGAGGGTTGGTTGGGCGTCGAATTTTTTTGTATTGTTTGTGAAAGACATGTTATATTTTCCTACGATTTTTTGTATATTTTTCATAAGCCCTGGGGGGTTTAACACCCAAAACCCCCCTGGGTGCGCCACTGCCAAGGAGGGTTTGGAGCGATAACCAAACAGATAGGGGAAATTAAAACATGGTCTTTTAGCTAATTTGGGACCTATAAATCCTTTTCAATTTACTTTTGAATGTGTAATTTACGTACGATCAAGACTGCGAAACAGAAAACTATAAAACTCAGCCAGAATGGCATGGATCAACAACCCGTCAGAACAAAACAGGGAAGAATACAAAATAACGAGAAACAAAGCCAACTCAACAAATAAAAAGAAGAAAAATGACTGGTTTCGCTGGAGGATATTGAAAAAGGCAGAGAAAATTATCAAATACAACAATAATTTTACAAACAAGTCAAAGCAGCAAAAAATAAGCCCAGCATTAAAACAAGAGGACTAAAAAAGCCAAAAAAGAAAAACTTTGTTTGAGGACAGACAGATCAGCAAAATATGAGAAGAATATTACGAAAAAATGGTATTCACTGTGAAGGAAATACACTGCGATGAAGAAGTAAGGCCGTACAAGATAACGACGAAGGAAAAATTTTCACAGAAGATGAAATAACTGTGGAATAAAATACGGAGGAAGAGAATTATGTAAAGGAATAAACCAGCTAATACAACAAATATGAACAAAACAGACTACCAGCCGATTGGAACGCAGGTATTATAGTAGGTACCTATATATAAAAAAAGAGATCTAGAGGAGTGCGAGAATTACAGAGCAATAACTTTATTAAACAACACATATTATAACATTCTAGAAAATATACTAAACATAAGACTTAAATCATGCACTGAACGAATATTAGGAAAATACCAGAACAAGTTCAGACCGGGGAAGGTCGACGATTAATTCCATACATATAGTGGAGCAAATAATTCAAAAATCGAGAGAATACAACAGAGAAATGCACCTAATATTCATGGATTTCAAAAGCGCTTTTTGATACAACCAATCGGACAAAAATGATGGAGCAGCTAGAGAATGTTGGAATCCCAGAAAAATTAAGACATATGCTAACAGTGAGCCTAAAGAACACCAGAGCAAGGATCAGTTACAACCGAACAACTTCTAAGGAGATTAATGTACACAAAGGCGTGAAACAAGGTGACTCGTATCTCTCCGACAGTATTTAATCTGATATTGACAATATCAGATATTGACATAATCTGTAATCATGAGGATGACAAACTTGCAAACAAAAACATTATTACAGATTTACTTCAAATAGTAACATATGCAGATGATTCAGTCATCACAGCGAAGACGAAGATAACACTTGCAGTTGGAAAATTACATAAGGAAGCGACGAGAATAATAGGACTAGAGATAAACCAGCTCACAGCAAAATACATGGCCAACTCAGAAATATCTAATAACACAGAACCATAAATTTGAAACTGTATCCATCTTTAGCTACTTAGGAGTAAAAATAGGGAAAACCGGAAAAAGAGAGAACAGAGGAAAGAATTCTGAAGGACAGAAAAACATCTACACGGTAGAAATCTGCTGAGAAGCAAGACTCTAATGCCCGATTTCACCAACGACACCTAAATATTTAAGAATTACCTAAGTGGGTTTAGGTACTTCCTAACTCTAAAACGGATTTCACCATACGATAAGAATTGCCTAAACCGCTTTACCTGACGCTTTACCTGCTAAAGCATTACCTGACGTTAGGATACGGATTTCGATCTCCCTAAACTTTAGGTATTACTTATCGTTGACAGTCCGGTTATATTTTTCCAATTTTGACTAATGTACTTGTGACGTTTGTCAATAATTCGCTTCTTACCTTAATTTTTCTGTTATTCTGTAATATTAGGTATATTAGTTGTAATTTTGTATTCTCTTTTGTATTATTAATATAATATGTGTTGGAAAATATAGAAAATCCTTTGGAGTTTTTTACAGGTCTGTTGACAAAATTATGTAGTCTACCTACTACCTAACAAACTAGTGTTGTGTTTCAAAACCCCATTCATGATATAACTAAAAGTGTGTCATTAAAAAAATAATAATAAAAAGCAATTTTCAACATATTATTTATTTTAAAATTATTTCATTAATGATAATTCAACTAACTTCAATTTTTCGTCATATGTGAAATTTACAACTCTTTTCTTTTCCTCCATTTCACTGTACATATACAAATAACATACAAGACTATATTTATTATATACAAACTTAATGCACAAATAACTAACTACTAAATAAAATAACAATACAAAACCGAATACAGTACAAAACCGAATAAAACCAAATTGGCAAACAAACAATAATGACAAATATTTGAAAAAGTAAGGAAATATCATCTTATTCTTCTTTTTATTTATCAAAAATAGTTCAAACTTACCCTAGGTAATACCTAGAAAAGCATTTCCTAGATAAGCAGTTCTTTTAGTTGTGAAATGCGATTGTTCCTAAGTATTGACTTAAGAAGTTCCTATCGATAAGAATTACTTAATAAGGCAACTGTTTAGGTATCGTTGGTGAAATCGGGCATAAGTATAATATGAACCTATATAAGACCTTAATAAGACTTGGTGTTACATATGGGATGGAAACAACGACGATTAACAAGACAGAGGAAGATAGTCTTCTGAAATTAAAAAAAAAATAATGAGAACAATACTGGGCCACAATGTAACAAAAGAGGGAGAAATAAGAATGAAAACAAATGCAGAAATTGAAGAAAAATTAAAGAGAGAAAATATAGTCAGATACAAAAACTCAACCCAACGCAAATACGGGGCATTTAGGCGTCCCGAGATACTTTTTCGGGACTTCGTGACCAATCGTTAAAAAACGGGACAATTCCGTTTTTACGGGACGTTTGGTCACCCTACATTACACCTAATTATGGCCTGTTTTATACACATAAAATCATTGCAACAGCACGCACATTTCACGGTCAAGTAAGATTTTATGTTTACTTTTGGTCACTGGCTTTTGGATAGGGTTAACAACATTATTTTTATTCAGAATTAGGCGTAAAATATATATTTTATATTAGTTGTATTAAGGGTAGTTAATAGTTTACCACGTCTGTATAGTTGGGTGAATTTGGTTATCGTCCTACCACTTGCTTGTTGGTATATACGTCTCGTTGTAACATACATTTCGTCTTTTATATTTATGTCTATTCTACACACTACTTACTACTGTCATCCATAATTACTTGTTCGTAAAGCATCTGTTCCGTTCTGCGGAAGTGATTAACTTAAATTAAAATAAGTGTAAACAACGAACAATAATATATTTATTTTATTTTGGTTAAAAGACCTGCTTATTCATCTCGTAAAAGGGTTTGTTATTGTTTAAGGGCAGCGAGGGTGCGTCTGACCGACCGAAGCCTACTGGGAGGTGTGTGAACCGACCCGTGGTTGTAGATCGACTGCTGTGGCTGAAAAAGACCACAAATGCTAATATGTTTGTGTTTCTACCATCTGGCCAGACAGGCGATAAATTATTTAGATTTGGCGTTTAAAAGTTGAAACATTTCTGCAGTTTTAAGAAACGTCTTCGAATGCATTTCCGAAGTGAGTTATTGACATAAGGTCTGATAAGGTAATTAATTTATGGGGAATTCAGTTTGTTCAATTGAACACACCAAAAACATCTGGTTAGGGATACATTTCGTTTCGTAAAACTTAACGGGCCCTTCTTAGCATCTGGTTTGTATATTAAATGTGAATTTTATATGACCCATATTATTTCGTTTTGAGAAAAGTTATTAAAAATTAAAATGAACAAAAATAGTAATTAAAGCGTGTCGCCACACATCTGCTGTTTATTTGTTCTACAACCCTCGTAAAACAAGTAAACAGCTTTTAAAAATTAATCCATATCTTCTGCCTGTTTGCACCACAGTTCTCATATCTGTCCGGAAGTAGCTCGATGTCATATTTCGGAAAGAGAAAGACGGCAAGGCGCACCGGATGATGAAAGTTTGTTTCAATGAAGTGAGTCGAAAGCAAATGTTTGAACTGCTACTGATGAATGAAACTTGATATTTCGACGTTGTCGACGATTATTTTCATTAAAAGTTTGTATCGGTTTTATTTTGCCGTTCGTTCGTTGTTCGAGCGTGAATCGAACGTTTGACGTAAGTGGTGCAAAAAAAAAAGAGTCGATGACGTTGTTGAGTGTGAAATTGATATAATGAAAGTTTTTTTGAAAGCTATTAACAGACATATTCGTATATTACAAAAAGCTGTTAGTCTTTTTTAGAACATATACATTATACAGCGATCTTTTTGTAAAGATATTTCAGCTAAAGCTTACACTTGTCGCAGTTTTTCAACCCTCGATCTCTATAAATTCTGGTTTTCATAAATATAGTTTCATATTTCCAGCATTTTCATTAGACTCGATTTTTTTGTCTTAATAAATTTATTTCCAATGTTCTGGCACCCGTTTCCATAAACTTGGGAGACGAAAAAGAGACTGTATCGGGAAATAGTCCAGGCAAATCAAAGTTTAGGTAAAAAGAAATGATTTTTTCACGAAAGTATCAAGACAGACAAGAAATGCCGACATTTGTCAATGTAAATAAACAATTAGGTCAGGTTTATTCTCTTCAAAGGTTTCAAGAAGCAAGTCTTACTTCGACGATTTTCAGACGCGATTCGAAATGCCAAAAAGGCCTTAGAGGAATTTTTTATGATATACAGGGTGGAAAAAATGCTACAACCTTCTTAGAGGCTATGGCACAGGAAGAAGAAGAACGTGAAACTTTAGTATGGATGTACCAAAATACTTTTCATTGGATATATTTTAACCCTACGTTAGGCGCGTCGTTATTGCTGACAACTTAGGCGCGTGGTCTACGATCGTAGACCAATAGTTTTTTGTCGTATAGTACCGGATTTTGGCAAAATTAACAAATTAGTGGTTAATGACATGTTTATTTATGTTCGCACTTTGATATTAGATATGTTTTGTTCCTTGGCTTTTCTCATTTTGACAGTGGTAAAATTAAAAATCAAGTCATGATTTTTTGGGTCTTTATTCGCAAGTAAATAAAAATGATCACAAAAATAAGCTCAATTTAGTAAAAAACACAAAATATTTTTTATCTTTGAACTTATAGAATGACCAATAGGGATAAATAATAAAGAATAGAACGAAAGAGTAAAAAAATAACAAAACTATTAAATGGTCAAAGTGGCACAATTTTAGTCCGTCAAACATTCAGTGCAAATATCCCCAAAATGATCCTTAAATGCAAATGTGTCACATCTTTGGCATGCCCTTCTTGTTGACATATTGCAAATTCATGCACAAATACAACTTCGTCCCACGTAATTTGTTGGAATATTAGGGGAAGGGGGTACGACTTCTTGAACTCCGAGCAGTACGCGAGCTCGTCGTCTAAGTTCTCTTAGCAGGGAAGGCATAGTTGATCCATATTCAATTTGCTGTTTGATTAGTTCCCATGCTAAGTTTTCAATGAAGTCGCTTCTTGAAACATTTTCATTTATGATATTAGCTTTATATACACAGCAGGCTACATATTAGCTTTATATATACAACTAAAAACTGGAACGCGCTTAGTCGCGTGGTCTACGGTTGTAGACCAGTGCTCTTTGAATAATGGTAAAAAAATAATGCAAACAGATCGGCGGCGTTTAGCAAACTGAAGAGTAAGTTGGAAGTATTAGTGACAGCTACTAAGCGGGATGGGGGCGTATGTGCAGTTTTATGCAATTGGCGACCACTTAAATGAGAGTGGTCTACGATTGTAGACCACGCGCCTAACGGAGGGTTAACGATTAAAATGATTTTTTTTTTCTTATTAGTTTAAATAATATTTTCTTTTTTTTTGCAGTTTTGGCAAAAGAACTGGGGGCAGTGCTCGACGCCAAAACGAATGTTTCGTTTTGGAACCTTCAGAGATGATTGTCGTAAGTAGAAGAATTTCTTTACGCATTACTGAAAATATGTAATTTTGACGTATCTCTAAAAAAGACGATCTTTACCAGAAATATTTTAAATTCTAAAATGTTTTATACTTATAAAGTGGTTTATAAATAGTTATAAAAATGGTTATAAAATAGTTATAAAACTATTATGTACTTATAAAAAATCTTACTTATAAAATTATTACAAGTACCTAATTATAGTCCAGAGAAATAAGATTTTTCTCGTGACACATCCCCCTCCAGGCCGAAACCAAATTTTTTGAGTAGTATGGACATCTATAGTAATAACCTTGATGTTTCCTGCAGCCGATTTTGATGATATACATAGTTATAAACAAATCGTCGGCTTACTGCCAAAACCAACTAACTCCACTTTTTAAAGTTTTGAGTAATCAATGTTTTAAACTTTAATTTGAAATGAAAAATCGTTTGAATTTAAAAATGATTTAATGACTGAAAAATATTAAAGTAAATAACATTATAAACGAAACATTTTGTTAAAAAATTATTAAAATGAAGTGAAAGTTAAAAAAAAGTACAAAAAATATTTTTTTTTTGGCACTTGTCGGGTTTTGGCTGTACAAAGTTAGTCAACTTCTAGGCAACTTTGAACATCACTGTCCTCCATATCAGGCACTTGTCTTGTTTTGGCAGAACTAGAATATTGTAAATGATAAAATACTATTTTATTTAAACAGAGATGTGCAGACAACTGCACATATCTGTTTTTGGCTGAATAAAAGTGTCATCATTGGAATTAGTTGTTTTGAGACCCTTCTGTTTCCCACATTTAAAATCTGCTTTGAAGTGTCTGGTTTCATCAGTACATTTTTTGATACTTATTAAGTACAAAGGCGTACTTAACTCAGAATCGACAAAAAGTGGAGTTAGTTGGTTTTGGCAGTAAGCCGACGAAATGAAGATCAAAAACGGTAAATTTTCGCTTTTTTCGTCTATTACTAAAAAGTAAAGTATTCTAAACAAATTTGAGAATAAGAAAATCATAAATCATATAAAAAACTTCAATATGGCGTTCGCTGAATATGTCAATCCTTATTTGTTGCTTAGAAAATTGCGAAATAAGTAATAAATTTTGAGATTTTATAAATGTTCATAACTTATGTAAAAAATTAAGTTAGAACCTTCTTATTACACGGAATGCTGAGACTTGTTGTGCTTAAATTATATTTTAAATTTCAAAGTAATTGGTCAAATAGTTTAACAGTTATTTAATTTGTTTATCCCAAATTCATTTTATTTGCAACACTATAAGTCAGAAAATTATGAGGTTACAGTAACACTTCGGAGAGTTTATGCAAGAAGAACATTTATAGTATTACCTTAATTAAATAAAAATGACAAAAAGTAATTTTAAACAGTGCAAAATTATTTTGCAAAAATATGTCGAATATTTAGCCCCCCTCCTTTTTTAATTCACATGTTCTTGCAAAATAATTTTGCAATATTTAGAATTATTTTTTGTCATTTTTTTAATTAAATTAATAGTGTAAATCTTCTTCTTTCATAAACTATCCAAAGTACTACTGTAACTTCATCATTTTCTGACTTATAGTGTTGCAAAAAAAATTTATTTGGGATAAACAAAGTAAATAATTTTTAAACTATTTGACCGATTGCTTTAAAATTTAGGGTATAATTTAAGCATCAGAAGTCTCAGTATTCTGTGTAATAAGAAGGTTCTAAGTTAATCTTTACATAAGTTATGAATATTTATAAAAACTCAAAATTTATGATTTATTTTGCAATTTTCTAAGCAACCATTCAGGATAAACATATTCAGCAAACGCCATATTGAAGTTTTTTATACGATTTCTGAGTTTCTTACTCTCAAATTTGTTTAAAATTCTTAACTTTTTGGTAATAGACGAAAAAAGCGAAAATTTACCGTTTTTTGATCTTTATTTGTTTATAATTATGTATATCATTCAAAATCGACTGCAGGAAACATATAGGTTATTATTATAGATGTTCATACTACTTATAAAATTTGGTTTCGGCCTGGAGGGCCTAAACTAGTAATGGCACCAATTTAGCAATAAAATAATTTAAAAAATGCTTATAAAAATACAACACAAACGGCTTATATAATTATTAATTAAGTAAATCAATAAATAATTTTAGTTAAATAATTTATTAAGACATATTCATTGTGTCATTGTTTAAATTATTTTTAAATTACATTTTAATGTTATGTCTTAGTTCTCAAATATATGTTTGATTCATTAAAAATTAAAGAAAGACAAGACATTGTGGTGTTTCCCGTTACACGTATTTGGTGATTTTTCTGAGTAATTACTCTGTAAATAAACTTTATCAAATTGTTATTGAATCAATCCCACGACACCGTTTCTTATCTTTGTAGTGTACGTGAAAACCCCCGCATTTGCAACAAATCGTTTGTAGAATTTAAATATACACCGACATTATTACGGTATTGTTTCCTGAATTCCAAGATTTAAGTTATAATTAGCCGCTTGACTGTACACTTATTAATATTTTTAAGAAATAGTTCTG
Source organism: Diabrotica virgifera virgifera (assembly GCF_917563875.1). Classification (NCBI taxonomy): domain Eukaryota; kingdom Metazoa; phylum Arthropoda; class Insecta; order Coleoptera; family Chrysomelidae; genus Diabrotica; species Diabrotica virgifera. The sequence goes on along the minus strand of NC_065451.1, from coordinate 224,015,814 downwards.
CTAGTGTGTAGTAACACCCTCAATTATCTTTAGAAAAATGGATTTATCATTTCCTTCCGTTTCCAGTAACTGATGGCGACTAGAATGCAGTTGGCTAGTACGATAAAATACTTTTATCGCCAACCGTCACGAAAGTCATTCATTATTGTACTCATTTGCCCTCATTTGCAGCAGTAAAGTAACACTTTATTGTACTGAAAGAAGAATTCTACTTTACCTGCCGCGATTAATCGAGATTGAATGTAAGTGGTCGATGGCAGTAATCGATTATTTATTTGAGTTAACTTACAATTTGTTTACTTTAATTATTAAAAATATTGTATAAAATTTACAACATTGTTAATTAAATTTATGTCACAAAGTGAAATTCTATAGTATTTTGTAATTATATTCATATAAAATAAATCAAAACTTTACCGATTTAGTAATTATTCAATGTTGATAACTATCGATTAAAGATCGAAAGCGGCCATCATGCCAAAGTCATATACCATCACTGTCATGAAATTTTTATTACGTCAAAAATTTAAAACGTTCTTAAATTGTAAATTGTAAGTAAGTGTTGGCGATAAAATTTTGTATGCACCACGTCAGTAAAGACTCTTTATCGAACTCGTCTGTTATTCGCCCCGCTCGCTATGCTCGCTCTGCTCATAATATCAGACTCGTTCGATAAAGAGTAACTTTACTGACTTGGTACATAAATAACTATTAGTAGTCCAAGTCATGAAGCTTAAAATAGGACAAAACCTCGCAATTTTTACAGAATGGATCGATTTGCTTGAAAATTTGAGGATCAAATAGTCTAAGGATCAAAATCTATATGATGCCGAAAGGCGCTTTTACCAGGGGTGGTTGCCACCCCATCTCGGGGGTGGAAATTTTTTATTATATTTTGACCGCAAAAGTTGGTAAAACCATTCATTCTAAGCACAAAAGGTTTTATACACTTTTTTTGATAAAATAAATAGTTTTCGATTTATTCGCTATCGAAATTGTTAGTTTTATATCGAAAAAATCAATGTTTTTAATCAGTTTTCTGCTAATAACTCAAAAAGTTTTCGTTTTATCAAAACAACTTTACTTAACAAAAATGTACCTTTGGAAAAAATAAACAAAACGGTTTATTTATTTTTCTTTAAGACCAATAGTAATCGAGTTATACTTTATTATATGTAAGCTCTTCTTCGTCAAATGCTAAATATTGTAGTTTTAAAGTCAAAAGACAGATAAACTATGCATTTTCCGAGGATAACTTGTTTAAACTAATTTAAATTATTAAAAAAATATCTATCACCAAAAATACAAAAAAAAACTCTAGCTCAAAAATTAAGTGACTTATAATGAAAAGAATGTCAGTCCCTATTTTTTTCAACGAAAAAGTGATCGGAAACAACCTCCTAATTACCATCCTAATTAAAATTAGTCATTGACCTTCCTTTGTCTTCTTTATTTGTGTACTATTAATAGGTTCTAGAAGTTTGACTGACTTGAAAGCGAATAACGAATTTTTCTAGTTTGGTAAAAATGCCCTTTTCTTCAGAATAGAAAGATTAGCATCAGAGATACGAAAATTTTTTTAAATATGAAACTGTAGGTTATTAATGCCCGGTTGCACCAACAGATCTTAAGCTTAAGTCGAGAATATCATAAGAATTAATATAATATAATTATAATATATTACAGTAAGAATACCATAATATAATAATATATATATATAATTGATAATAAGGTAAGAATCTAAAATTATGGTGCAACGTAAGTGATACTCAAGGAGGCCCTATTTATAAATAGAGCTTAGCTAATCTGGAACTTAAGATCTGTTGGTGCAACCAGGCATTACTTCCCAAGAAATTGGATTTAAAAATTTTTGAGGCAAAGATTGAGTGAGCTATTGACAATTAAAACTTGTAATAACATGAAAAAACCACCTTTACTAACCCATTCAAAGTCACCTCTTTTTGCGACTGAGGTTTTTAAAAGGATTTAATATTAATAGCCTTATAGATCTTGTAAAACTCTACAAAATTCTGTTTTACCTAACTTTCTGAGATAAAAAATAGAAATGTTACTGTTAAAAAATCAATATATAAAAAAAATGGAGAAATCCAATTGGCAGCACAAAAATTTAAGTTAGCGGTGTTTTTAGTCATTGGCCTTATTTAGTCTTCTGTATTTATGTATTATTAATAGATTCTAGAAGTTTGACTGGCTTAGAATGATTAGTTTTTAAAAAACTGGAGTTAAAAGCGAATAACGAATTTTTGTAGTTTGGTAAAAAATGCCATTTTCTTCAGAATAGAAAGATTATTATCAGAGATACGAAAAAGTGTTTAAATATGAAATTGTAGCCTATTTAATTCCCAAGAACTTGGTGTGAAAAATTTTTTTCTACGGGAAAACTTAAGTGAATAGTAAATGAGTACCTATATCGAAAAACATTGATGTTTTCGATATAAAACTAACACTTTCAGTAGCGAATAAATCGAAAACTATTTATTTTATCAAAAAAATGTATAGAACATTTTTTGCTTAGAATGAACGTTTTTATTAACTTTTGCGGTCAAAATATATAATAAAAAATTTCCACCCCCTAGATGGGGTGGCAACCACCCACATGGTAAAAGCTCCTTTTGGCATCATACAGATTTTGATCCTTGGACTATCCACTACTTATCCTCAAATTTTCAAGCAAATCGATCCATTCTGTAAAAATTGCGAGGTGAAAAGCTTCGGTTCCTGGACTATAGGGCCGATTTCTCATATCGAGTTCAACTCCAGTTTAACCTGAATTTCTAGTGAACGTCAGTTTAAAGTCAAAATTCAAAATCATCTTTCTTAATTATTCACGTTCAACCGATGGCAGTTTAAACAACTACGTTCAACTTGAACGTTCAAATTCGGCCGATTAGAATCCACTGAACCCAGTTCAGATGATTGCAAGGATTACGCATGCGTTGTAATATTGCAACTTGAGATGAAACGTTATATTAGGCATAACGATAAACGATAACATTATTTTTATTTTTATTAGATTTGTTTATAATTATTAAAATGACTGTTTGACTATAAATACTTAAATTTAAATTAATTCAGAAACAGCATAAAAAAGGTCATACAGAATGGCGACAGTTTTACCTTTTGTTATCTATTTTAGACAATAAGAACTGTGCTGACGAGTTAATTCTTCTCGTCTCATTGGGGCTCTCAGGCTAGGGAAAACACGATTGCTTGCTTAGTTATTCTTGTATATTATTTTGTCTTAGATTTTTCAGGGTAAAGTACCAGACCTAACACTAAAGTTATATAGACCAGACTATCGTCTTTTCTATTAAAAATGCTGGAAACGCTTCTGGATAGGTATCTACATAAGAGATGAAATGCTATAAAAGTTAATTTTTAAGCATTCGTCAATATGTATACCAACCTGGTAAATCTACGGACTTAGCGGTTGAGGATCTAAATAGGCTGATCTGGAAAGTCAATGGAGGACAAAGAGAAATTGCCGATTTTTCAGATATTGAAGGGGCAGCTTTTTGATAAAGGCAATGAGTGGACGAGACACACCTGAGGTAATATGCAAATGGTTAAGATAATCATACCCACTTTGGGTAAAGCAACCTTCAAAGCAATAGCAAGTCGAGGCTGTCCACAAGGAGCAGTTCTGCCACCTTAAGGTACTTTGGACAACCTTGGAGGAAGGATGTCCCTATTTTCCAGGCGGAAATAGCGACAATCCATCACTGCGTGGAAGAAATAAAAAGGCAGAAAAGAGCGCGCCGTTCAATTGCTATTTTCAGAGATAGTCAGGCAGCGCTTAAGGCACTCAATTCTGTTAAAGATACATAGTATAAGATTGTGTGGGTGCCCTAAAACAACTAGAAGACTCTAGCCTGGGTACCGGAGAACGAGGCTCATAAGGGCAATGAAAAAACCGATGAAAAGGCCAAACAACAAGACTCATCAATGCCATTCGTTGGAACCCTTCTGCAGCGTTGCAAAGGCAGTAACAAGAACAGCTACAAGAGAGTGGGTATCTTACAAATCTCTAAAATGGTGTAGGGATTCATTAGAACATTCGACCTTTCAAAAGGATCAGGCTAGATAATGTAATCTAGAGCTAGAGCACCACAGCAGATCTGAAAAGGTCTCAGTGTAATAGAATAAAAGCAACCTCATTGAATCTATCTATCTAGATTTTTCAGCCATGATGTTCTGAAATAAAGCCATTTTCAATTAAAATTGTAGTTAATTCCCATTTGAGATAGTAGTAAATAACACATATATACCTAAATGTCAAGAGAATTGTTCAAGAACCGTGTTAAGTAACTGGATCTTATTGGCAGGCAGTTTATCAAACATAAGAAATGTGTGCGTGATGATTATAGATATTATTTTGTAAAACAATTTAATATGTAGATCGAATTTTTCTAAAATGTGTTACGTTGACTCCATAAAAAGTGAAACAGTGGTTTTATGGGTTTCGCTACGTAATATTGTGGTTAACACATTAATCATAATTAAAATTATATATAATCCATTATCAACTCCTTCATCCTCTGTTTCTAATACTGAAACTAAGTCTATTGGCGTCTGTCTACAACAATGACTAATGATCGATTGATAAAATATTAATCACAGGGTTTTTTGAGAACTACTGAACTTAATAAATTATACTGCTAATAACAGATTTAAACAATTCATCATTACATTATAACAATATTAAACTTATGCAATTAATAAGTCGCAAGAGTATCAATTTTTAAAGGATTATGCCCTGAATGCCAGAAGATGATATTTAATAGGCTGTTTATGTTCAATAAGTTTTGGGGTTTAATATGAAAAACACAATTTTATGGTTTGAAATGCACTTTATTATTCAGTATAGTCTCCCTGAACATTAATATACTTGTTTCAACGAGATTCCAATTTATGAAGTCCATCACTGAAGTGAAAATCTGGAAGGGCTACAAAATACGCTTACACAACTGTTATGACCTCAACATCATCATCATCATTCTCTTTGCCTTATCCCTATGCGGGGTCGGCTTCCCTAATTGCATTTCTCCATACAATTCTATCTTTGGTCGTATCAATATTAATCCCCTTTACCAACATGTCCTGCCTTATCGTCTCCCCCCAGGTCTTCTTTGGTCTTCCTCTCCTACTCCTTCCAGGAATCTGCACTTCAGCTATTCTTCGTATTGGGTGATTAACGTCTCGACGTTGAACATGACCAAACCATCTTAAACTATGCTCTCTCATTTTGGCATCAATTGGTGCCACACCTAGACTTCTCCTAATATACTCATTTCTAATTTTATCCTTCTTTGTCACTGCACTCATCCATCTAAGCATTCTCATTTCGTTGTTCCTCTTTCTTTTTCACTGCCCAAAATTCAGTTCCGTACATCATAATCGGTCTTATGGCTGTTTTATAGAATTTTCCCTTCAGCTTCATTGGAATTTTTCTGTCACACAACACACCACTCGCTTCTTTCCACTTCATCCATCCAGCCCTAATTCTACTGCAGGCATCTCCATCTATTTTTCCATTACTCTGTAATACCGATCCTAGGTACTTAAAACTATTGCTTTTCACAATCATTTCACCATCCAAAGAACCATTTTATTTGTAGTAACTCCATCTTTAAATGAACATTCCAAATACTCTGTTTTTGTCCTACTAAGTTGTAAACCTTTTTCCTCCAGAGCTTGTCTCCACTGTTCCAGTTTTTGTTCTCTTTCACTATTTCCTATTATCACTACATCATCAGCATACATTAGGCACCATGGAATGCTACCCTGTAGTTTCGCTGTTATCTGGTCCAAAACTAATGAGAATAAATAACGACTACGCACCGAGCCTCGGTCGCAATCCTACTTTCACATGAAATTAATCAGTCTCTCCTACACCTTTCCTTACACTAGTCGTTACTCCCTCATACACATCTCTCACAATCTTTACATATTCACCAGGGCCTCCTTTCTTATTGAGTGCCCACCACAGAATCTCTCGAGTTACTCTATTATATGCTTTCTCAAGATCAATGAATACCACATGAGTGTTGGTCTCTTTATTCCAGTATTTTTCCATCAGTTGCCTTACAATGAAAATTGCATCTGTTGTTGATTTTCCCCACATAAAGCCAAATTGATTATCAGATATTTCGGTTTCTTCACGTATCCCTCTATCAATTATTACTCTCTTCCATATTTTCGTGGTGTGGCCAAGTAGTTTTATAGCCCTGTAGTTTGTACTTTGTTGTATGTCTCCCTTGTTTTTGTAGACAGGTACTAATGTACTGCTTCTCCATTCGTCTGGCATTTGTCCAACTTCCATAATTCTATTAAATAGACCTGCTAGCCAACTTATTTGTGTCTCTCCCAATGCTCTCCATACTTCCCCAGGAATATCATCTGGTCCGAATGCTTTTCTTTTCTTTATTTTTTGAAGAGCTTGAGTCACTTCCTCGTTTGTTATTCTGGTAACGATTGCTGCTACTGTCTCCGTTAACTCCACAGGCTGTGGAGTTAACGGCAACCCATCTAGTCAACCCATAGTCAGCAACCCATCTTTCTACTATACTAATTGAAGGCGAAGAGTCTTTAGATTCTCTCAACATTCGTTTATAAATTTCCTTTGCTTTCATTAAACATTAATATTTATAGTTCTTAAATTAAACATTTATAGCTTAAGACCATTTCTGTTTATTTTGACGAAATTATCTAATCTTCTCTCTTTCAAATTTCTGTTTTTTTTACGTTTCGATTTCTACTTCTAATCCGGTATCATGGAAAAACAAGTAATAAATGAACTACCAACAGAATATAATAAACATAATAAGAATATAAAGACGAAAGAGTGATGCGATCTAGCATACAGCATGCCAAAAGTGGCAAAAATAAGTTTATTAAAAATGGAAATGATGACGAAAAAACAACAGAGAAACAAAATAGAGAAAAGGAATAAGAAAAAGAGATTTTTAATAAAAAATCAAATAAAAAGTAGAAGAGAGTATAACGGAGATAAAGAACAAAGAAACTTTTACTAAGGTGCCAGACAATAGAAAAGAGGATACCAACAAATGTCTAAAAACCACTTATATAATATAAAATATAAAACATAAAATATAGTAAGGGAGTGTTGTGCCTGCTTAAGTGGCGTTTAGACGCCGCGATAAATCGCAGCAATTTATTGTGACGATAAATTGCTGCGATTTATTAATTCTTTTAAAGCTGTTTAGACGCTACGATAAATTGTTGCGTTTGATTATAAACTGAAACAACTCGATCGTTACAATAAATTGATGCAATCCGATACCAACTCCAATCCAATTCCGATAAATAGCTGTGATGTACCGTTTACACACAACGATAAATTGAAGCAACTCGATTGATATCGATAAATTGCTGCGATTTATCAGGATAAAAATTTGTGAAAATCATTTTAGATGTTTAGGTAAAAATTAAAAAAAAAAAATATTTTTTTGTTACAAGTCACAGCATTCCATCGGTTTCCTTTTCAAATCATTTACAATAGAACCCTCATTATCCCTAACCCTCCCCTTCTATTATCCTCTCCCTATACATATAACAATCCAAATGAAATCGACAATCTTGTCCTACATCGTACAAGATCTCCATCAAGACTCAATAAAATTTTATCTGACCCTTATCTCTTTGGCTAAAAGTCTCGACTTCTGTCCTTGCTACCAGTAACCCCAATTTATTTTGCTCTCGTTTAAAAAGCCCTTCAACAAGTAGTTGTCCTTTAGAGATCAACGGGAGGAAGGAGGACGTTGAAATAATGGAATTTGAAGTTGTTATTGATGAGAGTCTTTAATTTGAAGCTATAAGAGGTTTTTCATTATCGCTGCACAACAAATTAAATTTTTGTTGAGTATTGCATATAAAAATATTGTTAATCATGGCAAATTTTAACGAGAATATTAGTAAAATTTTAGTTTTTCAAGATTGTTCAATATAACGTTCGATAAAATAATTAGATTACTATTCGGCACAGATATATCTCTACAGCGAAATATTAAACTACAGTGCAAAGATTCTAATGGTACCGGTGGGGGATGGGTCTATGCGCAGTAGTTATTATAGTCGGTGTATTATGAGAGAGAAAGTATTCGAAATAATGAAATAACAGATAATACAATAGTATATTACTTTATGAGGCGGAGAAGCATGACTTTTCTTGACGCGCCCGATATTACGCGCCGAACGAAGTGAGGCGCGTTATAGAGGGCAAGTCAAGAAAAGTCGCTTCTTTGCCGAATAAAGTATACTATTTTTTCTTCAAACGTAGCAATTTTCAACCATAAATAGTACAATTCATAATAAGTATGCATCACTGCGGCCTGAAAATTTCACAGAAAAATGATTTTTTATCAAGTACCAAAATTGAAAGTGTTACCGAAGCGTCATGGGAATACATTCGATCAGCGCAGTAGCCCAAAAAGTAGCTAGTTATTTAAATTTAAACGATGCAAGCGCATACACGGGTCACTCTTTACGACGAACTTCAGCAACACTTTTAATTGATGGAGGCAGAAATCTAGAATGCCTCAAACGACATGGGGGCTGGAAATCAAGCACGGTTGCCGAAGGATATATAGAGGATTCAATAAGAAATAAGAACGATAATGCTCAAAAAATTTTAAACCCTCATGATTCGCCAACATCGGGAATGATTGCTGAAAGTTGTGCTCGACCATCAGTATCATCAACAATTATCAATGCGTATCAAGAGTCGGGAACATTTTTGCACGGTTTCAATTTTGAAAATGCCTCATTAACTAATTGTACTTTTAATATTACTATAAATAAAAATGATGTTTAATTGTTGTTAATGACATTTGTATTGTTGCTTTGTGACATGTTTCATATTGTTGCCATGACAACATTTTTCCCTCCACCGTAAAGAAATGGGAAAAAAAACTGCTGCCGGCGGAGACATCAAACTTTGACAGGATCAAGTTAGATAAGTAATGTCATCATTATTTGACGTTTGAAGAAAAAATTTGTTATTTCATTATTTCGAATACTTTCTCTCTCATACACCGACTATAATACCTACTGCTCATAGACGCTACCCCCACCGGCAGCTTTAGAATATTTGCACTGTATCTATGCCGATGAGCTATACCTACCGGCAGTCTGCAAAAGAAATAGAGAAGCTACAGAAAAACTTAACAGTCATGCAACAAGATAAATAAACCAATATATGGGAGAGTGGAAAATTTATTTATTTATTTAGCTTATGGCATACAATTACAATTGGCATATTATTAAAAACAATAGAAGAGTGGATGATCTGCGTATGGGGGTTGAGGAACCCCATGTGGTACTACATAGCTTTTGAATTATATTATTTCGAGTTTTTAGTTTTGCTGCCGTTCTTTTGGGTGTAGTTATGAGTTAGTAGTCTGTTTTTAAAGTGAACGGAGAGTTTGTTGTTGTCTTGGACATTATTTAGATGGAAACAACACTCTGCGGTTTTCGTTGGATTAGGCCGTAGCCTCCATTTACGAAAGTATTCTCCCGTGATGGCAAGGTCATCCGTTAGTATCGTTTCTATAACATCCATGTTATTATGCCTTGCTGCAATGGCTCAGTTGTTAGCGTAGCCAAATTTCTGGAAAGTTGTCCTAAGCAGGTCCTGGATGTATACTAAACAGTAAGGCTGACAAAACAGATCCTTGCGGTAGTCCATTGCTGAGCTTCATTGGGACACTTATATTTAAAGTGGAAAATAAAAATCAATGGAGGCAACCAGTCTATGTTTGCTCATGGTACGCTGAGCTTCATTGGGACACTTATATTTAAAGTGGAAAACAAAAATCAATGGAGGCAACCAGTCTATGTTTGCTCATGGTACTCAATGAAACCATAATTTTTGATGCAATTTTTGTAACTTCTATAGGTACATATAAATGTTGTTTTTCCTTTTCTTTTTTCCTTTATTTTGCATTTTTATGAACAATTATCTTCTTCTTCTTCTTCTTTTTGTATAGACATGACTCTGTTTTCTCAATGTGCCTCTAGTAAGTTATCTCCGTAAGTATATCCGTACTTCTAGCTCTGTCCCATAGAGTCTTACCATCGATTTTTCGAAGGGTTTTCATCTCTGCTGTTTTTTCTGCCTTTCATTTCTTTTCCGAAATTTTTATTTCTCCATATTGTGTCATTCAGGCAACCTGCGGCTCTGTTTGCTCTATTCGCTTGATCTTCCACTTCTGTTTCGAGCCTTCCGTAGCTAGATAGTGTGATGCCTAGGTATTTAAACTCCATCACTTGTTCTATTATCTGACCTTTCAGTTCCAATTTACATCTTATTGGATCTGCTGTTATAACCATGCATTTTGTCTTTTGGGAGGAAATTAACATGTTAAATTTTCTGGCGATTATGTTGAATTGGTGCAGCATACGTTGTAAATCATCTTGACTTTGAGAGATTAGTATTGCATCGTCCGCATAGCAGATTTATTTTAAGTTGTTTTTCTCCCATTTGGTATCCTTTCTTAGTTCTTACTTTTTTTATTATTTCGTCCATGATCAGGTTGAACAATAAAGGACTCAAGGAATCCCCCTGTCTTATCCCATTGCCGGCTTCAATTGGGTCAGTTAATTCATCGTCCACTTTTACTTTTATTGTTGAATACTTATCTAACTGTTAGGAATTGTCTGTACTCTTTCGGTATTTTCAGATTTGCATAATGACAAGCCCTTGATTTTCCTATAAAGTCGTTGAGATTTCGACTTAATTAATAAAAAAAAAAACAAGTGAATCCGTGGAAGGGTTAGAGCCGATTTGCATGCAACAAGTCGAAAAACACGTTCCGAAACTCAACAAACGGAAAACCGGAAAACAATTAGCGTCTCTGTATTTCAAAGGGGTGGTTCGTGGAGCGCACGGTGGAAAATAGCGGAGGGGACGGTATGTATGTTAGTAAATAAAACGGCCATATAGGCCAGTAAATAAATAATGTAAGTATAAGTTTCAAAAGAAATTGGTTTTAAAGCAAATTATGGTTTTAAAGTAAATTGTTTTGAAATTTTGAAAAAATGCCTTTTTAGTATTAGTAATTCGAAAAATCTCCCAAGGAAAAAACGTAGGATTTGTTTTTCTGATGTTTTGGATTTTTTTTCTGTAAGAAAAAAATTGGTTAAGATATGGCGGTTCAAAGTTTGCATACACTCGTGATTATTGACTAGTTCAAGCCCTTTCAACTACAACCCTTTCAAAAATAATCAATTTGAAACGTTGAAACTTACAGATCATATAAACAATACATAAGTAAAGTAAATTGTAAATGGGTAACGATTAATTTCATTTGGGATGCTAATTAAGGAGTGATTTTCACAATTTTTGTTCCCCAAAAAAGGGATTACATTTATTTTCAGCGTTACTTGCTGATAGTTTTGATGCTAAGTTTTAATAAGTTTTCCCTGAAAAGTCCTTAATTTTTTGGTTATTTCACATTGAAATATTCGGTTTGTAGTTTGACGAATAAAAACCTACTTTTAATAAGCTACAACTCTGCTTCTACTGGGTCTACAGACGTCATACATACCTACACCATTATTTTAATTTGTTTAAAACTACATTTTTGTTAAGAATATTTTTTTCGATGTTATTTGCGAAAACTCGTCTATTTTTTTTTAAATAAACATTTTCACTCGCAAATAACTCGAAAAAGATTGACTTAGTGAAACAAAAAATGTATAGAACAAAAGTTGCTTAGAATTAGTCAGTTTATCCATTTCCGAACTTATTTTGAACGTATGTCTGCTATGAGCTACTTCATACGTTAGAAGCAGCGTCTCTAGGTATTTTCGAGCATTGCAACGTACGGCTGGTAAAGGTTTTAACCTAGCGAAATGAGTAAAATAAGTAGTAGAAAAGAGAAAGACTAGTTGCTTATCAACAAGTTGAAATATCGCACTTGACTGATAAAGAAAACAATCGGAATGTTTTTGAAAGCGATCGACAAACGTTGTACCCAACCTACGATATTTATTGGTGACCACAGTTGACTCTAGACCTACGGTGTTTATTGATAATCATGGCCTATGTTTTGCATTGACTATGTGAAGCTGCCGGTCACTGACAAAGGCTGTATGCAACGTCTGACTTGACGCTGTACGTAACCTACGTCATTTATTGGAGACCACAGCCTAAATCCCAATTTTCAAAAAAATCCATCGTAACGAGGAAAATTGCACTCCAAATCGGTCATTTACTGGGCTATATTTCGAAGGGATGATTCGTGGAGCGCACGGTGGAAAATAGCGGAGGGGGCGTGATGTATGTTAGTAAATAAAACGAAAACGCCGCCATACAAAGCGGGATGGTACACGACACAATTAAATTAGTGAGCCGTGTATTTTACGGTGCGTCGCATCCAGAGGGAATTCCTAGGTGACAGACAATAAACGAAGGCCATACTGCAAAATTCAGAATTGTACCTTCCTCATGCATAATGGATTTCGGTGGTGTATATGTAAATTAGGATTATACACCGCTTTTTCCATTTTATATTTCCAACAAGGGTGGAAATCAATCAATAGGTGACATATTTATTCGGCGCATTGATATGAAACATTGCAAAAACGAATAAATTTATTTTTGCGTCAAAATCGAATAATTTTCTAACTGAAAACTTGACAGAATTTAAAATGTTTCCCGTGTACAATTAAGACATGTACTGTTATGCTCTGTAATTTCTCTCTGTCATGAGATTGATCAGCATCTTATTAATTCAATTAATTAATTAATTATTTTAATTGCTACTCATGGAAACAAAACCAACATTTAATAAAACTTTCCAATAAAAAATATTCTCAGGGCTAATTGATTGAATGTATTACACACCTATTTTGTGACTTCTAGTATTTCTCGTTGCTTAATTTATCCAGGACAAAACAGGGAATATACTCAAAATCATATAAATTTTATAAATATTATTTATTTATATACTATACCAGGGGTGGCGAACCTTTTTATATTAGAAGGCCAATTTTCATTTTACCATTTTTGAGAAGGCCACATCCATATAGATATACGATTTAATTAAAGGGATTTATATGCAAAATTAAAATACATAATTTTCTTTGCAATTAAATAGTTTATTTTTTAAAATGACATACAAATAATAAATTCCAAAAAATTTGACATTTAATTTTACGATCCAGAAAATTTAATGGGATTTCTGTGGTTGTTTATTGGATGACAAAAAAGAAATATTTGGTTCAATTGACGTGGTACGTAATTTAAGTTGATCTTCCAAATGAACATCACTTATTTGACTTCTTAGGCGGGTTTTAATTTGAGTCATGTATGAAAATGTTGCCTCGCAACAATATGTACTTCCAAAACATGAAAGAATTCTTCGTGCGTGTTGTCTTAGACGAGGATAAATAACTGCAGTCTTCCATATTTCAATAGGATCTTTTTTTGAATCGAATTGTGATTTAAAGATATTATCTTCTCCTATCTCAAATAATTCCATTTGATATTCTTTGGGCGCTACGTCGCGCGTCGATATCAACAAGGTGTGGTTTGAAAGTTAATTTAAGTGTGACAAGTTTTTCAAAATCTGAGAATCTTTTATTATATTCTTCAATTAATATATCCAGAACAGAAACATACTCATCCAAATTTTGAGGGGAATAATTTTGCTCCATCATAATTTCCGATAACTGTGGGAAATGTTCTTTAGAAATTTCTAATCGACTTAGTAAAGATTTAAAGAATAAAAGTTTTTTTCGAAAAGCTTGAATTTTTTGCCACATTTCGTATATATATTTAGTTTTTCCCTGCAAGTTTAAATTCAATTCATTTTGCTTCATTTTCATGTCACATAAAAAGGCAGCATTTCTACAAAATTCTTTATCTGATAAATCGCAATATTTCTTTTGTTCTTCAAAAAATCTTACAACTATCTTACAACTTACCTTATTCAAAAAATAAACAACATTTAGTAAAGTTGATACAGTTATACACCGGCAATTTCGTTGCCTCGACGTTACTTGGCTGCGTTCCTTTATGCAACTGCGAGGATCGTTTTCATGGACGGATAAATAAAGATGGACTAGGCATGCTCTACTCTTTGTTCACCGAAATTTGAAGCCAAACATTTTATAGGCGCGGGGAAGGAATCGAGGTGATAGCAGATAGAATGTGACATTTCCTTCTTAGTCAGTGGCGTACCTTCCAATAATTGAACGGTATTTGAAACAATTTTTTTGTTTGAATAAATGATTACTAATGGGATTTTTAGTATCGTAAACTTTTTTTTTATCGTTTAGTATCGTAAATTTTTTATAATTTTTAATTTATGAACAGGCCATAACTTGGGCAAGAAAAGGCCACATGCGGCCTTAAGGCCGCACGTTCGCCACCCCTGTACTATACCATACATATAAGATTCAAAATGTATGCTAAAACTTTATTCTGTTGTCAAAATTTCTTATCTAATAAAAATTAATCTTTAATTCTACTAAGTATCTCCTTTTTCTTTTAACAAATTTTCATTTAAATGATTCGGTAGGTATTTAAAAAAAAACAATATTTAATTTACCTTTTAAATACATTATTTATCTCTTCTGTGAATTTATGAATGAATAAATTATGCTGTAAAAACTGTTAAATTGACAAAAAACAAATATGGTATGTAATATACAACAACTCTATCCTTTTCACAAATAATCTGACTAACCTTTTTTATCTTCTTTTCTTCTTCTCATGGATTGTGTTGTCCTCGGTTCTCCCACACGTGCTCCTCGGATGCTACTAACGGTCTTTCTCTTCCAAACTGTTTCACAAACAAAAAACAGCACTCACTCGAAATCTCTCCTCTATTTAGTCTCTGACTCGATACAAACAATATCAATCTTTATAATTCCAAGATTTTTTCTCTCAGCTCGATATCTTGTGCAAAATTGATACAAACCGGCTACTCGTTCCAGGCAGAAAACTGGAATCTATTCGGACACGAGGAGATTGTATTTCTCTACTAGATCACGATTTCGTCTCAACAGGAATCTGCTTACACGGTCACCAAATTCACCACTTCACACAAAATTACTATTTTTCAAACTGGACTGCTTCTTTCCGATCTTAATTACACAGTAAATCTTTTTCCTTTTTTTAGTTTTTCGATTTTATTTTACGATGTAAATTCATATCAGACCATTCTTAAAGTTTGGGTAAATTATTTTCCAGAAATCTCTTAAAAGATTATAGTATGGTATAGTTAGACCCAAACCCAGACATCCAAAGTGAAAGTTATGCTCCAACACCAAATTGTTCTATATGGTCCACATAATGTTCAGAAAAAAGTCACACCATTTTGAGCGTCGGGTTTGGGGGGAGAGGGGGGAGAAATCTGCAAATTCGTAGTTTTTTACGTTTTTCGTCAATATTTCTAAAACTAAGCGGTTTAGCATGAACAATCCTCTACACAAAATTGTTCTACATTAAATTTGAAATAAAAAAGGCCCTATGCATAACCCTTCTAAAATGAACAGATCCAAAGTTACGGAGGCAGTATAGTATAATTGGTCCAAAAAAAGGCCTAATCCAGACATCCAAAGTAAAAGTTTTCCTTCAACACCAAATTGTTCTATATGGTCTACATATTGTTCAGTAAAAAGTTACACCATTTTGAGCGTCCGGTTTGGGGGGGAGATGGGGGAGAAGTCGGTAAATTAGTAGTTTTTTTTATGCTTTTCGTCAATATTTCTGAAACTATGCTTTAGCGTAAGGAATGTTCTATAGAAAAATATTCTACATAAAATTTAAAACAAAAAGGTTCTATACATAATTGTTATAAACTCAACGGTTCCAGAGTTACGGAGGGTGAAAAGTGGAGGTTTTCGATATTTTTTATATTTACCGATTTCTCTCCCCTCTCCCCCCCAAACCCGACGCTCAAAATGGTGTGACTTTTTTCTGGACATTGTGTGGACCATATAGAACAATTTGGTGTTGAAGGATAACTTTCACTTTGGATGTCTGGGTTATGCCATCTTTTGGGTCAACTATACTATACTATTAAAATACATTCATTCTTACCTATATTTCTGGGTAACATTTGTCATTTGTATCATAATTCTCTTTAGAAAGTAGGTCTTTGGAAAGTTAGGCGAGTCAAGCGGTTATTGTCCCCTTCTGAGAAGGACAGTAATGAATGGTTTTGTAATTACGTTTTTTCCAAAGTGAAATTGTGAAGGACAGATATAGACATTTTTGTTTTCCCCACCACCAGGGATTTCTGGACGAGAGTCGTTTTGTAATTTTAGTAGTATTCAGTAGCGAGCGAAAATTGGATCTGTAAACACGTATAGCAATCAATAAAGAGTTCTATCGAAAAGTGACGTCGTATATTATTTTAATTTACTAAAGTAATATTTTATAGCAACGTATACTCACGGTAAACTATTCGTGGGTCAAACAACTAACAAAGGAGAGAAACACACGGATTCTCTTTGAGAATTAAAATAAGAGAGACAGAGAGAGAGAGAGACAGAGAGAGAGAGAGACAGAGAGAGAGAGACAGAGAGAGAGAGACAGAGAGAGAGAGAGAGAGAGAGAGAGAGAGAGAGAGAGAGAGAGAGAGAGAGAGAGAGAGAGAGAGAGAGAGAGAGAGAGAGAGAGAGAGAGAGAGAGAGAGAGAGAGAGAGAGAGAGAGGAGAGGAGAGAGAGAGAGAGAGAGAGAGAGAGAGAGAGAGAGAGCGAGAGAGAGAGAGAGAGAAAGAGAGAGAGAGAAGAGAGAGAGAGAGAGAGAGAGAGAGAGAGAGAGCGATTCGCGTCTGTTCACTTCAAGAGGAGAAATGAGAGAGAGTCGCGATATTTTCGCGTTTTAACTAGTGGTTATTACCAGTGGCGGATCTACGGGGAGGGAAAAAGGGGAAATTCCTCTCCTAACAAGGTCCAAAATGAAAGAAAAAATTATTGAAACATAAAAATATATTAGCTGACATGAAACTTAAACCACAGACAGACAAATTCAATCCAATAAACGATCTAGTTAGGAAAATTAAGGGAACTTAATGCATATAAGTTATTATTTATGTAGTTTGGGTTTATTTTTGTTGTCTTTGGGTTGGCGTTTCAGTCGAATTCCCCCCCATAAGTCAAATTTCCCCTCCCAAGGCAAATGTCTAGATCCGCCACTGGTTATTACTGAGAAAGTATGATGAAGAAGTGTCCAAAATAATAGAAGAGCTAAATGGCAGGTCCCCTAATTAGAATACTAGAGGTACAAACAGAAATGGAAGATTACTAAGCAATTATCTAGAAAACAGAAAAGACTCTGCGGTGATTGGGCCCATCCAACTAACACATTTTCCAGAAGTAGAACCTCTATCTACCCATTTCGACATAGCAGGGATCAAAAGCCTAGGCTCAAAAACCAAGAAGAATTCTAAGGCAAATATTAGTATTTGGAAATAAAAGGTATTGGAGAAAGGGAAGACCCAGAAGCAAATGGATAGATCACACCGAAGAAATAGAAAGGATTAAAGGGAAAAAGTATTGAAGAATTAAAGACGATTGCCAAAAATAGGAATGCATGGAAACTGGGTAAAGGAAGAACCGGAATACCAATACGACGCGTGAGAGAGCAAAAGGATATGAGAAGAAGTATCAATATACAGGGTGTCCCCGAAAATAGTGCGTTCCTTAAAGGTATAGGTAGAAGGCACCATGTAGAGCAAAAAAGGCTTATAACATTTAAACGGCTCAACCGTTTGGCCAAAAAAACGAAAATACATTTTGTTATGCAAATTGAAATCTGACATTTATGTATACAAAATCTAAAGATAGACACAGTCACAATTCAAAAATAGTTGCCCCATTGGCCTTTAGTATTTACATCGGCGTTATCGAAATGCCTCCCACTTTTTCAGGTAAAGATTTTCATACATGAAATGCCTCCCAGGTACAATCGAAATGCCTCCGTTTCGTTAATCATTTAGGCTGATATTTTATCTATTTAATCTCTGTAAAATGACACAATGTTGCCAAATCGTAATTTAAATGGGTAATAAATAGGTAAACTAAAATAGGTATATTTTGTTTGTTTATATTCTCTTTTGTATATTGTATTAATTGGCTAAATGCTGTATAGATATTAAATACTTGAAAGTTTATTAGTTCTTGCATCAGTCAGTTTGTCTATTTCAAGCTTGACAGTTCGTCGATTTCAAGATCAAATTGTGTTTAAGTCATAACATCCGAAGTAATGGAATCAACGATAAGTGTCAGTCAAAAGGGCAAACCTTCACTATCAATTGATGGTTATACATTCTGTTTTCAAAAAATGTTGGCCAAAGATACAGTAAAACGGAGGACATGTAATAAAAAACCTACAAAGCATTTGTGAAAAGACAGGGATGTGAAAATACGATAATTGAATCAATATTAGATCATAACCACGAGAAGTTGTCCGCCGAGGTTTACAATAGAAAAGCCGTGTGGCAACTCAATAAAAAGAACAGCCGTGATGGAAGATCTCAGCGAAAAACCAATGAAGCTCATCTGTAAAGAACTTAAGAAGACAAATTATATAGAGACATTTACTATCAATGATATTAATAGGGTTGGACAAAATTTATATTATGCTAGAACTACTAATCCTTTAATTAAACTTCCCTCAATATATCTGAATTTCATAAACCTCTTGATTCATTTTCTATTATTACAAATAGAAACGAAAATTTTATAATTAAAAATGACACAGTTAATCATATTTTTATATTAACATGTTTTTCAAAATTTCGTTTTTTTCGACTTTTCCATTTGGTATGTTGACGGAACTTTTGAATACTGTCCTCGTATTTTCACTCAATTATTTAGTACCTATACATGGCTTGAAAAATGGACATTATATTCCTCTTGTCTTTTCTCTTGTCTTTTCATCTTCATATTATGTCACTTTTAAATATATCATAGAAAATGTTTTAAAATGAATTGTCCTGTATCCAAATGTATTGTCTAAAATAACACCTTCAGACTTTGAAATTGTATCCGTATGGCATTTCCTGAAGCAGATCTTCATGGATGTCGCTTTCATTTGGGTCAGGCATGGTATAGAAAGGTTCAATTCAAACACTGAGCTTAGCTCCAGAATACCAGAAAAAAGGTGTTAAATCAACTGAAATTACGCATTTTCTTATTTATATTTTTGGTCTTTCATTCTTACATCCTAAAAATGTTAGCGATTTTTGTGCTATACAGTTGGCAGAAATTAAACCAGTCGATGAAAGAGTCACCCAGTTTTGTGATTATTCTGTTGATAATAATTACATATCCGAAAAATCGACATTTTCCACATTTTTGGGCTGAGCACTTTTTATTCTTAGAAAGAACAACAAACTCATGCGAAGTTTTCACTCCAAGTATAATTCTTCTTTATACTGCTCTCATCCTAACGTTAATAATTTTATCGATATAATTTTACAATTTCAAATAAAAAATACCTACGTTAAAATGAATTTTGTTTCGACACCAAAAATAATTGTTGCGGAAAGTAGGTACAGCAAAAATAAATTTTCTAAATGAAAATGTTAGAATTAATATATTGTAAAATAAATAAATTAGAATTTGTCAAAGAAGTATTCTTATAAAATATTTTGTAATTTTATATTTCTATACACATTTTGTAATATTTTCCAAATAAGTTTTTTGTGATGTTATTTTTAATAAAAAAAATCTATAAAATACTTATTATGTTTTTGTATTTTTTGTCAAATTATTAATAACCAAAAATAATGGTTATTATAATATATATAAGGGTTATAAAACTAATTATATTATATGTATTAGTTGAAATTTATAAATACTGCCTAGTGTCAATGATGTCTAATTAATACCTACATAAAAGTTGAAAATAAAATAAATTAAATAACAAATTACCAATTTTGCCAAAAATTTACAAAGGGACGAAGATGTGGCAACGTCTCACCTTCACATAAAGATTAGAAGCATGTAATGTATTTATAGACCAGGGCGCATCTGTAAAAATATTAGTACATTTGGACGTTGAGAGGTGACTCAAATTTTTTTGCAGAAATTGCTTGAAAATAACTCAAATAATAATATTTGAGTTATCCTCCCCCTCAAAAAGGTCCGGAACATTGTTTAAATAATCAAAATGTCAAAAAATGAAGGAAAAATTCGATTTTTTTCTTCGTTTTTTGATTATAACTTAAAGAGTATTCATTTTCGAGAAAAGTTGTATTGACATAAAAGTTGTGTAATTAAATTTCCTACAATATAGAGTTGGTTGAAAATTTAAAAAATAGTCACCCTTGTTGCAAAATAACAATAATTGGGAAAAAACTATACAAAAACAAGTATTCGCATTTTACGTTTTTCAACCATTTATTCTAAACTTAGGACCTTCAAATTTCACCCAGAAAAACTATATGATGCAGTTAAACAATACTGTAAATTTCATTAAGATCGGTTCAATAGATTTTGCAAAATAAATTTTGCAATCCAGCTTTCGCAAAAAAAATTCATTTTTTCAAACTGTTACAGGACTGAAAATAAAGCAGATAGCAAGTTGAAATTTTTTTTTGCTTATAGAAGTGTACTGTACCTTTCATTTGAAATTTGCAAAACTAAAATCGATTGACCATCACGGCGTCAGGAATTTTTTTAAATAAACATTAATTATTGGTGTTGCGCGCAGGACACCGGATAGTTTGCTCTGATTGGACATTCCAATGACCTTTGATAATTATTGATACATTTTAATTTATATTACATTTCGATATAAATAAATAAATTTTTTGGTGGAAATCAACTTCATGTGAATCGAACACCGCTGTCCTGCGCGTAGCATCAATAATTAATGTTTATTTAAAAAAATTCCTGACGCCGTGGTAGTTAATCGATTTTAATTTTGCAAATTGCAAATGAAAGATACGGTACATTTCTATACGTAAAAAAAATTTCAACCTGCTATCTGCTTTATTTTCAGTCCTGTAACATTTTGGAAAAATGAATTGTTTTTGCGAAAGGTGGATTGAAAAATTTATTTTGCAAAATCTATTGAACCGATCTTAATGAAATTTACAGTATTGTTTTACTGTATCATAAAGTTTTTTTGGGTGAAATATGAAGGTCATAAGTGTAGCATAAATGGTTGAAAAACGTAAAATGCAGATACTTGTTTTTGTATGGTTTTTTTCGCAATTATTGCTATTTTGCAACAAGGGTGACTATTTTTTCAACTTTTAACTAATTCTATATTGTAGGAAATTTAATTATGCAACTTTTATGTCAGTACATCTTTTCTGGGAAATGAATATTTTTAAAGTTATAATCAAAAAACCAAGAAAAAATCGAATTTTTCCTTGATTTTTTGACATTTTAATTATATAAACAATGTTCCCGACCTTTTTGAGAGGGAGGATAACTCAAATATTATTATTTGAGTTATTTTCAAGCAATTTCTGCAAAAAAATTTGAGTCACCTCTCAACGTCCATCTCAAAACAGATGGGCCCTGGACTATTAGGGCTTGGGAGGCAATTCGTATATGACCATTTTAGCGACAGGTCAGAAACCGTTCTTCGGGAGGCATTTCGTATGCGGCCATTTACATTAAACCCGGTATTCCTCCTCCACAAACAAAGTCTTTTTTTGTTTGATTTTCACACATAGGGTGGTATAATTATTTTGCAGGTGTCTACCTGTCTGACCTACATTTGTAGTGTCAATAACCTAAGTCACAAACAGTTCTTGTACAGTGATGCCAGATTATTTAATTTTATGAAAATAAAAGTTCGCTTATATGGAGAACAATGTATTTTTTTTTGGAAACGGTTAACTTTAGAAAAAAATGTTATAGGACTTTTTTGTTCTACATTGTGTATTATACAGTGAGCACGTAAAGGTTGGAATAAATTCATTTTCTCGAGAACGGACGATTTTGGAAAAAAATACTGAAACAGGTCAATTTTTATTTTTAAATTACGACTTTTTGACATATATATTATACTAGTGACGTCATCCATCTGGGCGTGATGACGTCATCGTTGATTTTTTTAAATGAAAATAGGGATCGTGTGATAGCTCATTTGAAAGGTAATTCAATTCTCTATTCAGTAATATAAACATTAACATAATTTTTTATACAGGGCGCCTAAAAAAAATTTTTTGAATTAAATTTATTGACATAAAAAGAAGAATGTGTGTAATTTATTTAATTCAAAATTCATTTTACTGTTATCAGAAAACAGGAAAAAATGTTTAATTGGCAGATAAATATTGTTTTTTGCTTAAATTAAATATTAAAGCAGCCACCCACCAGCCTCGTGAGAGTTTAAACATTTAATTTAAGCGAAAAGCCATGATTATTTTTCAAATAAACATTTTTCTGTTTTCTGAGAGCAGTAAAATGTATTTTGAGTTAAATAAATTGCATACATTCTTCTTTTTATGTCAATAAATTTAATCCAAAAAAATTTTTTTGGACACCCTGTATAAATAATTATGTTAATGTTTATATTACTGAATAGAGAATTGAATTACCTTTCAAATGAGCTATCACACGATCCCTATGCTCATTTAAAAAAATTATCGATGACGTCATCACGCGCAGATGGGTGACGTCACTAGTATGATATATATGCCAAAAGGTCGTAATTTAAAAATAAAAATTGACCTGTTTTGGTATTTTTTTCCAAAATCGTCCACTCTCGAGAAAATGAATTTATTCCAACCTTTACGTGCTCACTGTATACATACCTTAAAGGAACGCACTATTTTCGGGGACACTTTTTATAGTGATACTGGGATGTGGTATTATGTGTATAGTGATGGAGGGTATATAATAAGTGTGTCTGAAATAATTCTAGAGAAACGTCCATAAAACCTGTTGACGCCATTGCAAAGTGATCATCTAAATTCCTTCAGCTATTCGCCTTTTCGTGAAAACAAACCCTTCTTATCCATCTTGTTTGTGAAATAAGCTTCCTCCTCCTTTTGAAATGCACTTCACTCCAACAAGTAGTTGTTGTTCTTAAAGACAACAAAAGTAGGTAAACGTCATCGGTGCTATTAGGGTCTAATTTGCCTCGATAACGATGGCAAAACGTTCAATTTATGTGGGCTAAAAGGTCGTAGGTCACGACGGTTCATCATCATACCGATGCCGGCGGCAACGACGCCGACGCTCCGATGCGTTGCCTAGGTAACTTATTCCGACGGAACAGGGCCAGCCGCAGGTGGGACGATGCATCTAGGACTAGGAAATAATATGTGATGTAGGTAATGGTATTGTGTGGGAGTAATGAATTACAAAACACGTCCTGTAATTATGTATTTTAGCAAATAAGCTTCATCGAAATAATAATAACTATATTATAAAAAGGAATGAATCCCTCTCAAAGTTGGACTCAAAGTGGGTACATCACTAGTACAATACAAACAAACGTTTTCGGCTAATCAGTCCATCATCAGGTTAAAGCTCCAGATCCAAAGTAGTTGAAACTAGCTACTGAGGTAGGTCGAATGACCTTATCAATACAATAAATTAGCAATTTCGGCTACATCGAGAGCGACAATAAGTCGATGTTACAAGAATAAAGTGTATTTAAACCATAATGGAGTCTTCATCTTGGCTTCAAACTACATGGTTATGTTGAAGACAGTAGGAAATCATTAATTAATCAGTCCGTTTCCTACTGTCTTCAACATAACCATGTAGTTTGGGGTAGAAATTAAACACTGTGATGAATACAAGTACCTGGGCATAAAGATAAATTAAGATGGAACACTCGATGCTGCTATAAAAGACAGAAACATACAGGGTAGAAAAGCCATATCCATGATGAACGACATTCTGTGGTACCAAACAATATCTGAAGCGAACAAACAGCTCATATACCAGGGGTGGCCAAGCTGCTCGACAGTCCGAGCCATTTTTCAAAATTTGAAATTTTTCGCGAGCCGCAATTAAACAATTATTTAAAAAGTGTAAAAAAGGTATTAAATTTTTCTCTCAGTATTTGGATTTCACGAATTTCAAAGTGAAATAAAATGGTTCACATCGTTGTTTCAAATATGCAAATAATTCGACAAGCAGCCTTTACTAGTTCAGGATACTTCGATTCTTCATCATCCTTCCATCTGTTTCTGGGACGGCCTACTGATCTTCTACCGTCTCTCAGAAAACACTGTCTTTAACACTCTGTCTTCCTATGATCTTACCACATGACCTGCCCATATTATCTTCGCTTTTATGACGATGTTTTCAATACCATACACAGTCGCCAATTCAACTTTGCGGCGTCTTCTCCACTCTCCTGTCAATTCATCTCTTTGAGGTCCAAATATCCTTCTGAGAACTTTCCTTTCAAATACCAGCAGTTTATTTATTTCCCGCTGATGTAGAGTCCATGTTTCACTTGTACATGTAACAATTGAGCGAATAATTGGCACTTACAGTCTTAGAGCCCGTTCACATGACAGGCGCTTAACGCGAGTTTTGATAACGCGCGATTACAATGCGTTCACTGGCCACCGCGCGTTTTAATGACTTAAAACGCGCGTTAGCATGTAAACGATCTCAAGTAAATGAGATAAAAACCCGATCTCATTTACCCAAATCATACCCGATTCAAAATCACAGTACATTCTCTAATACACTAAGTAGAGACAAAGTTTTCATTCATTACCTTTCTTTTGGATTGTGGCGACACGCTTCAATTACTATTTTGCTAATTTTAATTTTTAATAATTTTTTCAAAATGAAATAATACGTCCCATTTTAAAATTCACAAACCATATGCATAAAGGGCATGTTAAATTTTAAGAAACGAAATATATCACTATTCAAATGAAATGCCTTCTCAGCTTTTAAAACACCAGATGTTGATGGCCTGTTCAGTTTATATATGGGAAACGCAAATTCCATAATAGATTACGGGACGATAAAGGGCCAGCCTCCTGATGTCAATAAATCAGTCTTCAACTTCCTTAAAAACCACAGAAATGTAAAACGAATGTTTTTAGTTCATCCACAGGCAGTCTGACACAATCCCTCGTCCCGCAAAGAATAACAAACCCTCTTACGAGATATAAGCACGCCTTTTTAACCAAAAATAAGTAAATATATTATTGTTCGTTGTCTTACACTTATTGTAATTTCATTTAATTGTTTCCGTAAACCACCAACGGAACAGGATTATAGCTTCTTTCCATCTAATCAACGATCTAATTTAAAATGATCCGGTCCATTCAATTCCGTCACACCTGTACGCTTAGAGCAACTAAGAGGGTGGAGAGGGGCTTGAAAAAGTGGGGCGTGATGTTTCATTTTCCGAAGTTGCTAGCGGGTAGGGAGGAGTTTCTAACGAGCTGCAAAAAAGTATTCAACTTCGGCAAACACAATTAGTCCTCTGAGGCTCATTGAATTATATCGGGACCCTTTTGTTGTCTGAGCGAAGTTTCTGATACACTTTCGAATTTCGTAGGGGTGGCAGGTAACTTGGCCGTTATACTTTCTGTAAGTACTTTTTAATTACGCAAGAAAAGCCGAATAACTGAGCATAATTTAAGCGATGCGATGGCTCTAGACCTCATTTTTATGTAAAGCTTTCAAAATGAGGAAAATTGAATTATGAAATATGAAAAAGTTTTAGAAAAAATTATTTGAATTATGTATCAATTTATTTATGTTCTTGGTGTGTAGCAATAATTACAAATAGTGCAGTCACTGAAGGTCTTCACCTCCGATTTCGTTGATCCTTCATCGATTTTCATGAAAATTAGTGAGTAGTTAGAAGATACCACAAGGAACAAAGGTGACATGATGCCAACTTGCGCTTTTACCCTGGGGGTGGATGCCACCCCTTCTCATGGGTGAAAATTATTTTAATAAAAATAATACCATAATAGTATGGTATAGTTAGACCCAAACCCAGACATCCAAAGTGAAAGTTATCCTCCAACACCAAGTTGTTCTATATGGTCCACATAATGTGCAGAAAAAAGTCACACCATTTTGAGCGTCGGGTTTGGGGGGGAGAGGGGGGAGAAATCTGTAAATTCGTAGTTTTTTAAGTTTTTCATCAATATTTCTAAAACTAAGCGGTTTAGCATGAACAACCCTCTACACAAAATTGCTCTACATTAAATTTGAAATAAAAAAGGCCCGATGCATAACCCTTCTAAAATGAACGGTTCCAAAGTTACGGAGGTAGTATAGTATAATTGGTCCAAAAAAAGGCCTAACCCAGACATCCAAAGTAAAAGTTTTCTTTCAACACCAAATTGTTCTATATGGTCCACATATTGTTCAGTAAAAAGTTACACCATTTTGAGCTTCCGGTTTTGGGGGGAGATGGGGGAGAAGTCGGTAAATTAGTAGTTTTTTTACGTTTTTCGTCAATATTTCTAAAACTATGCTTTAGCGTAAGGAATGTTCTATAGAAAAATGTTTTACATAAAATTTAAAACAAAAAAGGTTCGATACATAATTGTTATAAAATCAACGGTTCCAAAATGGTGTGACTTTTTTCTGAACATTATGTGGACCATATAGAACAATTTGGTGTTGGAGGATAACTTTCACTTTGGATGTCTGGGTTTTTGGTATAGTTATATCATAAATATTGCCCAAAAAATATAAAAAGTATCGAAAACCTCGACTTTTCACCCTCCGTAACTCTGGAACCGTTGATTTTATGACAATTATGTATAGAACATTTTTTGTTTTAAATTTCATGTAGAATATTTTTGTATATAACATTGTTTACACTAAAGCATACTTTTAGAAATATTGACGAAAAACGTAAAAAAACTACTAATTTACCGGCTTCTCTCCCATCTCCCTCCCAAACCGGACGCTCAAAATGGTGTAACTTTTTACTGAACAATATGTGGACCATATAGAACATTTTGGTGTTGGAGGAAAACTTTTACTTTGGATGTTTGGGTTAGGCCTTTTTTTGGACCAGTTATACTATACTACCTCCATAACTTTGGAACCATTCATTTTAGAAACATTATGCATAGGGCCTTTTTTATTTCAAATTTAATGTAGAACAATTTTGTATCGAGGGTTGTTCATGCTAAACCGCATAGTTTTATAAATATTGGCGAAAAACTTTAAAAACTACGAATTTACCGATTTCTCCCCCCTCTCCCCCCAAACCCGACCCTCAAAATGGTGTGACTTTTTTCTGGACATTGTGTGGACCATATAGAACAATTTGGTGTTGAAGGATAACTTTCACTTTGGATGTCTGGGTTATGCCATCTTTGGGATCAACTATACTTACGGTGACCATATGTACTTATTTAAGTAGGACAGTACTTATTTTTAAATATTGTCCTAATGTACTTTAAAGCCTTTCCAAGGACACGCAAATGTACTTATTTTTTCTAAAAAATGAATGTTTTTATATTTTACTATATACTTTTAAACAGATTTCTTTGTATACTGTTTCAGGTATTGCAGCTTTTGTGTCTTGATGGTTTCCAATATTTCCATTCTTTTGTTGACTCTTCTCATGACTTCGTTGTTTGTGACAGGCTCGGTTCATGCTATCTTCAGGTACCTTCACCCACAGTTCAAATGCTTCCAACTTTTTAGTAGTCGACACGTTAATTGACCATGCTTCTATCACGTAAAGCAGAGTCGAGAAAACATAACACCTTGCCAGCCTAACTCTCAAGTCTTAATTATTTCAGTTCTCTTACACAAACTACCTTTCTCATTTTATTGAAGTTTGTTCTTGTCCTCTCTATTCGAACTTTGATTTTTTTGGAGTAATCGTTTGTGTGATTAATTATTGTGCCAAGATAGTTGTAGTTTTCAACTTGTTCTAAAGTTTTACCTTTAATTGTCAGGCTTTTATCATTATTTTGGGTTTTTGATATCCTCATAAAGTGTTTAGTTTTCTTGATGTTTACTGATAATTCATATTCTTCTCCATACTCAACTATCTTGTGTTTTAAAGGTCTTGGAGGTTGTCCGCTATTATGATAGTATCGTCTGCATACCTATCTAATGTTGTTAATTGGCGTTCCATTTACCTTTATTCCTGCTGTTCCTCCCTCAAGAGCTTTTTCATAATTTCTTCAGAGTATGCACTGAATAGTAGTAGTGACAATACACGCCCCTATCTCACTCCTCTTTTAATTTCGAACTCTTCTGATGTATGTTCGTTAATGCGTGTGTGTGCCTGCTGTTTATAATATAGATTTGCTATAATTCAAAGGTCATTGTATTGTAATTGTTTTGCTTTGAGGACGTCCATTAGCTCTTTGTGGCGGACATTATCGAAAGCCTTGTTGTAATCTATGAAATAGACGTACATATCCTGGTTCACATCCAAGCATCTCTGGATTAGTACGTTGAATGCAAACAGAGCTTCACGGGTACCTATGCCTCTACGGAATTCTTCAATATCCATATCAAGTGTTTGGTAAATGCGTTTATGAATGATCTTTAAAAATATTTTAAGTGTATGAGACATCAGGCTTATGGTGCGGTGGTCGTGCACAAAACTTCACTGCACAAGTGAAATATTTTTACACAAAATGTGTAACCTACCTAGACAACTGGAGTACAAATTTTCATGAATTTAAACTATTCAAAAGGATAGATCTAAGAAGTGAAATAACATGGAACGATGTTTGTTATTCTCTCGAAACTTTTAAATTGTATATCAAGGCAACCATGTTAAATGAAGATCAACTCTTTGACGAACTGGGAATTTTGAAAGACGTGGCTACAAGTCAAAAAATTGCTGAGTGGAACAGAGAAGAAAAAAATAGTCAGGATCGATAACCTGAAGTTTTGAAATATGTAGATCAATTGAAACTGAAAAACTTACAAATATTATGCGAATTTATGTTTTGTCTTCCGGGTACTGGTCCGGCTATCGAGCGTTTATTTTCTCTAATAAATAATAATTATTGGACGTCGGAAAAGTCTCAAATGTCCATATCCACTCTCAAGGCAGCGATGCTGGTGTAGGCAAATTTTGATGAGACTTGTATAAAATGTTTCATTTACTTTAGTCGAAGCCGGACCTTCTTAAATTAATTTTAAGTTCAGAAAAATATGAATGATGCAATAAACCGGAAGAAGATGAGGCTATTCCAGGTCCCTCATCTAAAAACTCTTAATTACAGGCTTGCAACTTTTTCAAAGTTAATATAATGTGTTATGTTTAGTTTAATTGATATAATTTTTTATGTTTAGCTACATAGTTGATTTATTTTTAATGCCAAAAAGTTATATTTGTCCAATAACAAGATACATTTTGCGTTTTTATTACATTTTTGTTTTTTGTACTTTTTTTTCTTTAAAAAGATATGGTCACCGTAACTATACTATACTATAAGTCGATACAGGGACAAATTTTAAGCAAAATTTGTTAGATAATGTTATTAATATAAATCAAGACTTTTTGAGTTATTAAAGATCAAACATTTTATTTTTTCCCAATAAAGTACATGTTTTAAAGCTGTTTTTCACGTATAACTCAAAAAATATAAGCTTTTACAAAAAAGTTATGATTACCAAAATTGAAGATAATAAAAGAATGGAATACACTCCTCACTTAAAGAACTAAACTAATGATAGTTCAAAGTGAGTTATGGGTAATTGATTGTATATTTTTTTCGACGAGTACTCAAATGTAAGTACAGTCGGAAAAATGAAAGAATACCCATGAACGAATATATAAAACACGCTGTATTTTCCTGTTACCGTGTCACAAAGAAAATTGTCCAGTGCAAGTACATGTAACAATAGTTATTACATGTACGTGCGCTGGCCAATTTTTTGTCTGACACGGTGACAGGAAAATACAGCGTATTTTATATGTTCGTTCACGGGTATTCTTTCATTTTTCCTACTGTATTCAAGCTTAAATAACGGGAAAACGATGCAATTTATAAAATATACCTTCCAAGCACTTGTCAAAGCACTTCGGAATACCTATCAAATGAGCTCCAGAAGAAGTTAATAGCATCAAAATTAAGTAAGTTATGATGAAAATAAGGGAACCCTATCGAATTTTTTAGGAGAAGTGAAAAGCAAAACATATGCCATTTCCACAAAATTTTTCATGTCATTCAGGTAGGTATATGCATATGCCCGCAACAGATGCCACAGATGAGCACATGGACAAGATTTACAACAAGATAAAAAACATTTAACGAAAATTCCATAAAAGGGGCCAGTATTGGAGACTTTAACGCCAAGGTAGGAAAAACTGAAAATTAACCACATTTGAGAGATAATTAAAATATGAATAAGACCAAACAATAACAAGGAACTCTAAGCTAAGGTTGACCAATATTTATTTTTTCCATTGCTACGTACGTAACTGAAACGTGGACTCTAAAAAACGATAGAAGTAAGGTGGAAAGCCTTTAAGATGTGAGTATACAGAAGAATTCTACGCGTGTCATGGGGATAACACAGAACTAACCTGTCAATTCTGAAATAGCTTAATATAAAAGACAGGCTATTTAAAAAAGTAAACCCAGCCTACCTACATTACTTCGGCACACACCTATAAGAACGAAGATTATGGAACTATTGGTAGTACAAGGAGATTTAGAAGGTTGAAGACCTAACTCTAACACAATGGGCAGACCAAATGAAGACTGATCGGAAAATTCCTTCATGAAGCCGCACATTTGGCACAGGATCGCAGTCAGGCGCAGATCTAGAAATTCATAATAAGGGGGGCCAGACTTACCTCAATTAAGTCAAATATTATATTTTCCAGATTTAGCCATACGACTTACACTTAGTCTAAGGATAAAATACACTATAATATAATCCGAGATACCTACGGTATCAAAAGGATTAGTAGACAATTCACGACTATTAATCTCACTGGTCGTTCTTTACCATAAAGATTAACCTTTCTACCCTCAATGGGTAGGTACGCATGGACTATCTAGTAAAATACAAATTTTTATATCTTTATTGCATCGCAAATTTGAAACGTGACTTTTCATGAGATAAGGTTTATACCCAGTGTAATGTATTTGCATTTTAAAATATTATTTTTGTTATTCTTTGAATTGAGAAAAATATTTCCGTTGTTTATGGTTCCACCGGTACCCAAACAAATGCGCCTGCAAATTATTTTTAAGAGAACGGTGTTTTATTAGATTGTATGGCTTCTTTCAATTGTACTGATGGCTTAAAGTTTAGAGTTAACAGAAAAAAATAATATATAATAAAAAAATACTTCTTGGCAAGAATAGGGGGGTCTATGGATCCCTCCCCTG
Source organism: Diabrotica virgifera virgifera (assembly GCF_917563875.1). Classification (NCBI taxonomy): domain Eukaryota; kingdom Metazoa; phylum Arthropoda; class Insecta; order Coleoptera; family Chrysomelidae; genus Diabrotica; species Diabrotica virgifera. The sequence continues at coordinate 223,984,515 of NC_065451.1, read as the reverse complement.
TATCGGCGCCTGATCGCAGTCAATGGAAATAGTAAGCTAACAATATTTACAGTCTCTCCACATTTGACAAGGGCTCAAGGAATGAGGAGGTGGATATCAGCAGGTTGTCACCGATCATTAGGCGTCTTCCTCCTTTATTCGGGCGTGAGGCTGGCAACCGTTCTTAAGGTACTCGATCCACCCAACAGTACTACAGCGGAGTAAATTTTCTTTTAATATTTGCTTTTGTATTTTGAATTTGAGCTAAAACTGTTGTTTTGTAAAAATCTGTAATCTCTGAAGTAAGAGACACTTTTGAAAATATTCAGCAGAACTATACCCTTTCATGATATTTTACACATCTTTTACTTTCCATCGGCTTTTTACCCTGTAGCATCCATTTCAAGAACATAATATGTCGCAGTGCAACTATTTTTAATTTCGATATTGTCGTGTATTGTGTATCTCCAAGTAATGTTTTAAAAACATATGCACATTTTTATCAGTAGATGTGTGATTCTAGCAGGAAGCACTTCTTCCTTTAGATACACTCATTTTCAATCTAGAGTTTAGTAACGTTGCGAGGCGTCGTCTAAATACACGTCTTGATGCGTCGTGTGTAGCGAAGTATGATTCATTCATCTTAAAGTGTAGTCCAGTTAAATTTAAGTTTTTATGTGACTGTTTTTTTTAATGTGTGTTTTCCGAAAAGATTTTTGTGATTTAGTGTTTTTTAACAACGTTGTCTTTTTTGGATGGGATTGTTAACACTGCACAGGTTTTTTATCATATAGATATGCTTTTACTTTCATTAAACTCCGTGTCAAATCAATTTTTAGCTGATTGAGTAGTCATTAAAGCAATCTCAAACTCGTATGAATTTGAATCATTTTCTTCTGGAATAATTCGCTGGTGCTTGAGTTATCATATCTAAGTGCAGATCTGGTCATATTGAGTTAAAAAACATTGCCCTCACTCACAGAATTGAATTTTTTTCATTTTTTTGCGGTCCATTTGATCAAAAAATATGACTCAGCGCAATTTTACTGTTCCCTCCTCCCCCTAAAACGACACTGATGTCCTGATGCAACGAATTTAAAAATTTCATAAAATTCGCACTGATAGTTGGGGCTTTTACAAAACATGGCTATTTTTTATAGATCCAATATGTTGAGACATAACCTCAAAATACATTTTTTTTTGGAAAATATATGTATTTATGTATAACGTGTTTTGGTGTAACTATATTTTTAATTTTTTTCACATTTTTCCGTAAGGTTCCGTATCTAAAATCCGAAAAATTTGTTTTTTAGGGGTTTCTTGGGGGGTATTCCCCTTTTATAGACTTCAAATAGAAATCACATTAAGGTTTTTTTATAGTTTAGGGGAAGTCGGGGCAAAGTGAACCAGTTAAGATTTGTCAAATAATATGACTTATACGAAGATAATAATTACGACTATTTTTTGTTCATACGATAGCAGAACCATTTGGCTACATATTCCAATATCTAATAACTAAAAAACAGTTTTATGTAATATGCTGTAGACATATTTCCCAAAAGTCGCAAAAAGTTCACTTTGCCCCACAGGCGGGGCAAAGTGAACTTTGTGTTTGGGGCAAAGTAAAACATATCAGATCAATTAAACATTTTATCAGGAAATACAATTAAACAAACTGAAAACATAAAAGATTCTATATAAACTGGATTTTTCCATATCTGAGTCTTTTATGGCGAAGCTTTCCCATGATTTGAGATGCAGTTATTACCGAGATATCATCTACCTCTGGAAAGACGAAGATGTTCCAGTTTACTCTATACTGTCTCATAAATTTTATTTCATACCCGTTTTTTAATGGATCTTTAACTTGGGCAACAAATTCTTTTTTTATTTTATCATTAGTTAGTTGAACTAATATAAAATCTTCGGCAAATACATTTTTCGTTGGAACTGCATTAAGCTGGTTTGTTTGCAAAATTTCAACATTTTCATCACTGAAGGTTTCCGTGTCAGTGGAATCTTCGCACAAGTGGGCGTCATCAACATCATGGTCTTCGGAGTCAGAAGATTCTGGAACAGCAATTTTTCGTTTTAGTGCAACTTTTTTTTCTTTTTTCACTATTTTCGCCTTCTGTTGTTCTTTTTCAGCTTTCAGGTCAGCAAGGTAAGGGGAAGATGTTATTACCGTTGTAGATCCTTTTTTTCTCTCCTTTCTCAGAGCAGTTTTAGGAGCTACTTTAGGGACAGGCATTATATCTTTTGGGGATATCGCTTGGCTAAAATTGGCTGAGCTTGTGGTATGGAGTTCGTTAGCTACCGAAACATTTTGCAGCTGATAATGTGACGAGCTAGAGGGTTTATAGATAGGCGATACATCTCTTGATGGCACCAAGTTGTCTAAAATGTTTGAATTTTTGACAGCGCCTTGAACTTCATCAGATGTTGAACGAGTTTGTTTTATTTGTGAAGTATGACCATAAAATTTATTAGTGGATAGTGGTGGTAGATTTTCATTTGTTCTGCTTTTCTTACTAACCGTACTGGAACTTTCAACCCAAACATAATCATTTTTGGGTGCATTACAGCGGTCGGCAACATCTGCAGTATCACGAGTGATATTTTCTACACCGCCATTGTCATTATTTTGAGTTAAAAGAGGACGGTCAGTAACCTCTGCAGCCGTAAATGCCATATCTGGGAAAATGTTGTTATCATAAGGACAAATTCCCGTTTTTTTAAAACCGGATAAAGCATTTTCAAGTGTTGAAGCCCTCATATATGCTTGACCAAATATTTCGCTCACATCATGTATCGTCACGACTTTACCAGGATTATTTCTTAGCCAATTCTGAACACCCTGGCTATAATATGAACTCAACGGAAACATAAACGCAACATCAAGAGGCTGCAAACGATGAGACGTGTGTGGGGGAATTATAATAATGTGAACGTTACTTTTTCTTGCCATTAAAATCAAATTTAAATTTTTAACATGTGTTGAATGACCGTCACAGATAAGTAACACTGGGTCTTCTTCTGTTGGCTTAGCATATTTTATAAAATGTGTGAACCATGTTGGTGCAAAAATATCACTTTGCATCCAACCTGAAGGATGAGGAACTACTACTTTCAGGTGGTAGACTCCTTGAGAAGTTGGGATTATTTTTTACACGCGGGAATATCAGCAGAGGTGGTATATATTGACCTGCTGCATTAAAACAAATTTCTGCAGTGATGAGTGTACCTCGCTCTGCAGATGAGAGGCTACCGACCTGTTTTTTTCCTTTAAGAGATAACACTTTGGATTGTCTATTTGGAACAGTACTAATTCCGGTTTCGTCACAGTTATAAATTCTACTGGGAGAAAATTTGTAATTGTCCATAAGATGTTTTAAAAGATCAAAAAACTTTTTGACATTTACTTTATTAAATGCAGATGCTCGGGCTGCAGATGTTGCCTCCGGTGTTCGAAGAGATAAGTTATGGTGTCTTTGCATAAATGTGGAAACCCAGTCTCTTCCTGCTAGTTGTTTTTCTTGAGAAAAAATGTGCGGAATATTATTTCTTTCGGCATATTGATAGGCAAGGTGCCTAAAATTCTGAATCGTTAAACCAAACAAATGTCGTTCCATGTCAAGTACATGCTTATTTAATTCATTTTCCTGTTCTGGCGTAAATACTGTTCTAAATCTACCCAGCCCTTTCTTTGCTGCCAGGTCAGATGTTCTATTTAATTTCAGTCTTCGGAATAACGTTGCTGGTGGCACATTAAACTGTGTAGCAGCTGCTTTATATTTTAATGTTCCCTCCCGAACAGCATCAATAGCATTTTTCATCGATTCCTCTGACCAAGACTGTTGATTGCTTTTACGAACATACGTTCTAACCATTTTACCTTAAAGAGAAAATTCTCAACATTAAAAGTGTACTCACTCCAGCAAACAACTAATTTATAATATATCTATAGTAGTCTTTTTATCCGGTTTAATTTTAGGCGATACAAGAATTAGTAAATTAATCTCGGATAATTATTAAACCGAGATTTACAAATCCCGACTAAATATAGTTTCTAACCTCCAACCTTCAATAAATACATTCTACAAATCTACCTACTACAAAACAATAGTGGGGACAAAGTGAACCTAGGATCACTTTGCTCCTTGTGAAAAACTTCACTTTACCCCACACTGGTACTTTTTTGACATTTGACATGTAATGTGAAACTGTCATTACATATCATCTTCGTTTTCTTGCAAAAGTATCTCTAATTAGATGCCTAACATAATAGATTAACAACGTTTGAATGTAATAATAACTAGTTGAGTTATACATTAGATTACACACTTACCAGATTAGAATTTTACCACGATAAAATAAAAAATTCATCCACAACTTAGCAGCTTTCGTCAAACGTGTTCTCGTCGTAAGCACACTGTTACCAACTTAAATATATTCAATTTACGTTTGAAACTGTATAACTGGCGCGAATAATTTACAATTTAAAAAGATAGTTCACTTTGCCCCAACGGTTCACTTTGCCCCGACTTCCCCTATATATAATTTGAAGTAACTGAATCCTTTAGCGCTGTTTCACATTATAAGAATTTTGAACGTACGATGGTTGAAATTTACATAGAGGCTCGAGCAATCATATGGAATCTTTCTTCCTTCACCGAACGTTTTCAAGCGGTGAAGGGAGAAAGATTCCATATGATTACTCGAGCCACTACGTAGATTTTAACCATCGCACGGTCAAAATTCTTATAATATGAAACAGCACTATGGATATTCGGATATGGGACAAACACGTTTGAACCACCAAATACATGGGCGTTTTCGGGGGTCTGTTTTGGGGGCTTCAACGTGTTTCTCCCATTTTTGAATGTCCTAAAGAACTCAGTTACTTCAAATTATATATAACCTACAAAAAAACCTTGATTTGATCTATTTTGAAGTCTATATAAATGGAAAAATCCCCAAAAAGCCCTAAATAACCAGTTTTTCGGATTTTCGGTTTAATCTGAAAAAATTTTTTGATCAAATACACCAAATAAAAAAAATAGACCTGCAACCATCTTCAAAAAAAAAAAAAATAAAAAAAAATAAAATTATATTTTGAGGTTACGTACACTCAATCTACGGGTCTTTAAAAAATAGACATGTTTTTCAAAGCCTCAATTTATGCTTGTGAATTTTTTGAAATTTTTAAATTGATTGCATCTTCCCCAAAAAAAATAAAAACGAAAAAATAACGTTTTTGTTGGTGGAAAGGGAATGAATGGTTAAAATTGCGCTCAGTCTTATTTTTAAGAACAGAATGTAAAAAAAGTGAATTCTGGAAGCGAGGACATTTTGCCTATCTTAACGGGGAGTACCCGTTAACTCCACTAATATCATATCACTTGTTGAGGAGTGTATATGTTACAGTTCAAGTTGATTCTCAGTTAGAGTCGACTCCAACTAGTTGGAGTCAACTCCAACTGAAACGAGCAGTAAAAGTTGATTTTAAAAATTTAAATCAACTTTTACTAGTTGGAGTTGACTCTTCCTGGATCGATTCAGTAAATGTTGATTATACGAGAATCTCAAGTGCATTTTTGATGAGTGTGCGTTTCTTTGTTTTGACCGTTTCAACTACTTATTAGTCTAGTCTGTAACGTCGCCCCCGTTAGGTAAATTATTCTGATTCGATTTTTTGCATAAACTTACTCAAAGAAATACATCCGTATAACAATCCTTATAACAAATACACAGGGTGTCACGCGGTACCGCGGTCGAAAAATTGTTTAACCAATTTTTGTTAACCAAATTCACAAAAATAATTTTTATCTACTCTATCTCATATTATGTAATGTACAGGTTTTATTGTGTAAAAATTGTAAATATAGATAGCAGTACATGAAGGGTTTAAAGTGTGTCTGAAGTAACAATCTATTTTGTATGAATATAATTGCGAAACACTACAGAATTTTACTTTTTGACATATAGTGCGTTCTTTAACGGTAAAATATTGCAAAGCCTCTAAATTTTAAAGAACCGCTTGGATGACATGAAATTTGGCATACACATAGCTAACAAGTCAAAGAAAAAAGTGATATTGTGCCGATATGTGCTTTTGCCCTGGGGGTGGTTTTCACCCCCTTTTGGGGATGAAAAAATATTCGTCCAAAGAAAGTCAGGAAATGGATAAACTGGCTAATTTTAAGTAACTTTTGTTCTATAGAGTTTTTTCAGTAAGTCAATACTTTTCAAGTTATTTGGCAGTGAATATGTTCATTTTTTCAACAAAATAACCACGCTTTTAGACGGTTTCTCGCAAATAACTCAAATAGTAAGAATTTTGTCGAAAAAACATTCTTAACAAAAATATAGCCTGTAAAAATTTTTAAAAAATGGTGTATATATCACGTCTCTACACTTAGTAGAGGCAGAGTTATAGCTAATGAAAAATAGGTTGATATTCGTCAAATTCCAAATGGAATACTTTAACGTGAAATATCCAAAAATGAAGCACATTTCGGAGAAAACTCATTACAACTTATTTAAAGTGTTTAAAAAAAACTTCATTTTTGTTTTATAAAAAAAAATTCTAGCATCAAAATTAAACAAGTTACGCTCAAAATAATGTTAGTCCCTTTTGGTTTTGGGAAAAAAATCTCACCCCCTAATTAGTATCTTAAATGAACTTAATCGTTACGACTTCACAAGTTTCTTGACTCGTGTATATATTGTTTATATGATCTGTAAGTTTCATCGGTTCAAAGTCCTTATTATTGAAAGGGCTGTAGTTAAAAGGGGTTGAACGAGTCACTGATCACGAATGTATGCAAATTTAGAAACACCAAATCTTAATCAATTTTTGTCTAACAGAAAAACCAAACAATACATGATATTCAGAAAAGCAAATCTGACTTTTTTTGTTTTTCGAGATTTTTGGTATCTCTAACAATTATTAAGTTATTTTGAAAAAAAGCATATCTTTCAAAATTTAAATTTTTAAAAATTTTACTTTGAAAACAAATTTTTTCAAAAATAAGCACTTTGAGTCGATGAAACTTACAGACCATATAAACACAACATAAGTAAAATAATTTGTGGAGCGGTAACGATTATTTTCATTTAAGTTGCTAATTAGGGGGTGGTCTTCCCGATTTTTTTTTGCAAAAACAAAAGGGATCAACTTTATTTTGGGCGTAACTGGCTTAAATTTAATGCTAGAAACTTTTTGTAAAAACAGAAATAAAGATTTTTTTAAACACTTTAAAAAAGTTATAACGGGTTTTCCACAAAAAGTGCTTAATTTTTTGGATATTTCACGTCGAAATGTTCTATTTCAAATTTGGTGAATATGAATCTATTTTTCATTGGCTATAACTCTGGTTCTACGAGAGCCAGAGACCTAACGCGTACACCATTTTTTTTTACTTTTTTTATAGGCTATATTTTTGTTAAGAACGTTTTTTTCGACAACATACTTACTTTTTGAGTTATTTGCAAAAAACCGTCTAAAAATGTGGTTATTTTGTTGAAAAATGAACATATTCACTCGCAAATAACTCGAAAAGTGTTGACTTGGCGAAAAAGCTCTATGGAACAAAAGTTACTTAAAATTAGTCAGTTTACCCATTTCCGGACTTATTTTGGACATATATTTTTTCACCCCCAAGAGGGGGTGAAAGTCACCCCCAGGGCAAAAGCACACGTTGGCACAATATCACTTTTTTTCTTTGACATGTAAGCTATACGTATGCCAAATTTCATGTCAATCCAAGCGGTTCTTTAAAATTTAGAGCAAAAACCGTGAAATAATGACTAATAAATTTTATTAATAATAAGATAAATTTTGTTCAATATTTTTAATAATTAAAGTAAATACATTTTAATTTCACTCAAATAAATAATCGATTGCTGCCATTGACCACTTACATTCAATCTCGGTTAATTTGATTAATAATCGCGGCAGGTAAAGTAACATTCTTCTTTCAATACAATAAAGTGTTACTTTACTGCCGAAAATGAGGGCAAATGAGTACAATAATGAATGATTTTAGTGAAGTCAGAAACAAAAAAAAATCAAAGATTAAAGCTACCTCTATAAGATCCTGAAGAAATTTTTGTCATTATTTCATTAATAAGATATTATTTTTAATTATCAACAATGAGCGCTAAGCGTGTATTGAGGCGGCCGTCAATGTGAGTGCGAGTGAGATTCACCATTGGGCGGCCGGAATGGTGCATCACTTTAGCACTCACCATTGACGGCCGCCTAATACGCACTTAGCGCTCATTGTTAATAATTATAGATAAAGCTTAATAATAAAATAGTGATAAAAAAATTCTGCTGGATCTTGCAGAGGGGGCTATAAACTTTGATTTGGTCACTTTCTGACTTTCATAATAATGGCTTTTAACCGAGTTATTAAGCCTTGAAAATGGCTATTTTCGCATTTTTCAAATTTTAAATCGCGTATAACTCGACAACAATCAAATTAAGAGAAAAATCACAAACTACCTTTTGTTGCTCAGAATAACCCAAATGATCTAAAAAAAATTACTCAAAGTGAAAAAATTATTTTTGTGAATTTGTCTAAAAAAATGGTTTAAACAATTTATCGATCAAGGTACTGCCTGGCACCCAGTAGATTTGTTATAAGGACCTCTTTTTTAGTAAGTTTGTGCAAAAAATTCGAATCGGAGTAATTTACCTAACGGGGGCGACGATACAGCCTAGACTAATTTGAACATATTCAGTAACATTTAATTTCTAGAATCGGCTGTTTGTGTGGATCAGAATCAACTTTTACTAAATGACATTGGGAAGAGTATACTTTTCCTAGTTGGAGTCTACTTTTACTAGTAAATGTTGAATATAAATCTTCATTTTATATTTATAATCAACTTTTACTGAAACCAGCCGTTAGAGTTGACTCCAACTAGTTGGAGTCAACTCCAACTGGATAATCAACTTGAACTGTAACATATATATAAATACTTATTAAATAGGTATTATAACTGACGATACACGTTTTATTAGGTACTTTACTAACAGAAATCTTTTTGTTTATCGCCGACATGGAGTTTAATGTTTGTAACACTTTCAATTTTTTAAAGATAACACAATCTTTTATTAATGTATTCATATGGCGATTGTTCTGTGTTCTTTATTGTTTGTTCTTGAGATTAAGGTGTTTACTTTAAAGGCGCGTGCTGCATTAATTTGAAAGGAAGTAGCTCTTTGCAAACAGCTTTCACAACTCGCGATGTTTGGTGTTTATCTACCTGAAACAACACAACACACAATATTGTTGTTAGGGAAAGTAAACCCGAAAGCTTATGTTGATCCCTTACACATCTATTAAGACAGTGGTGCTACCTCCACATAGCTTCAAACATTTGCGAATATCATTCTTAATATTTCAGAAAAAATTAAAATAATTTTAGGATATTTTTTTGATTTTCCCAAAAATTTATAACCTTAGATAAGCAAGCCTTTTACACTTCACGTAGAAAATTTAGAAGCTACATAGATATTTAAATGAGTTAAGTTTTATTTGAACGATAATGATAATGATTTTCTATATAAAACGGATCCAAAGCTGACATCTTCGAATTTCCTTAAATAATGATGACCAATTTATTATTCTTCACACTCGAAGTTTTCATTTTCTACGAGCTTTACAATTTCACTATGAATGTCATCGGGATCGGGATCAGGTTTTTTTCTAACTTCTATGCTTTTCAATGCGTAATTTATTTCTAATATCGGAGTGGGTAAATTATTATCAATGTTTAGACGTGTGTTGATATCTTGTACTATGTTACCAGAGTACAGCAGTTCTCGCCAGTGGCGCACACCCACACACTCCTACACGCGACACTATATACACGAAATTTTCGATTTTCTAAATCTGACTGAATTGAAAATTGGTTTTCAGGAAAAGACTCACCCATTCATATGTCAACCATCCATTTTGGTCCAAGGGTATGGATTTTACGGCCCTTCCTATTTAGGGTCTGTTTTTGGTTCTCGTCCCCAAAACTCCCAAAAACTTCGAAACTTTAGGTGCGATCTTTGCGATTTCTAATAGTACTGATCATTACCTTTCTAACGTATGTCTAATTTTGAAAATCGGTTATACCATTCAAAAGTTCTGATTTTTTTTTCTGTGTTTGAAGAGAGGGTCAGGGCCGATTTAGAGCCGGTGTAGTTTGTGACTTTTGACCACCCATAAGCCAGCTATAGGACTTAGTAGGTACAAAACGACATATTTTTGGGGGTATATATCTTCGATTCAAGAAGGGACAGGAGAACCGCAAATACACCAAATCAATAGTGTTGAGTTAAGCTTGCAAATGGTGTTTAAGCCGTCAGGATCAGACATACACACCGATGCTCAGTATAGCCGAAAAACCGAAAAACTAAATTTTGAAAATTTTGGTTTTTCGACAATTACTCAAAATTTCAACCTACGAATTGCGTCAATACCTGAGCGTTTGTAGAAGGACTCTAGACGAATCTAACGGTGTATACCCCATATCTGGGAAAATTCGAATTTTTATGTTATAGGCCTCATAAGTATGATCAAATCTATTTCCTATGGGAAAAACGGTTTTTGAATCTCAATAATTCCTGTAATAGCTTCAGTTATAATACTTAACCTTAGATGCATCAGATACTATTTGTCAATACGTTTCAAACTCATGTTTAGTGATCAAAATCGGTGCAAAAGTATAATCCAATTAACGATTATTCCCGAAATGGTTTATGTAGTTACGACGTGGTTACGACGCTAAATTTGATCTGGCAACGGGCAATCCGAGTTCATTTACCGGCCATCCCAATATTTTTTTCAATCTATCTCGAATAGAAAAAAAATCTAGTGTACATTCGATGGACACTAGATCATTTGGAAGATAATGCGACAAAGGCGACCATTTATAAAGCTTAACGTGTAATCGAGAAACATTGCATTCAACTTCATACATTTAATTTATAAATAACTTTGAAAAACTCCTGATACAAGAATAAAAAAACCACTAAACGCCGTAAAAATGAGTGGCGCATACAATATTCCAGAATTCCAGCTACAAAAGATCTGATATGAATATTACGTGGCACGAAAATGTATTTTCATTTCAAAATTCTAGTTTTATTTTAAAATATTTTTCCATAATGTTTGCTAAATTTGAAGTAAACGCGCCACAAAAGAGTTTCAATCAAAATTCAAACTGTATCAAAGTTACTCTTTTGTAGCGCGTTTTACTTCAAATTGAGCAAATATTATGAAAAAATCTTTTAAAATAAAACTAGAAGTTTGTTTTGCATCAAAATTAAACTACATTTTCTCCCCACGTAATATTCATATCAGATCTTTTGTAGCTGGAATATTGTATGCGCCACTCATTTTTACGGCGTTTAGCGGTTTTTTATTCTTGTTGTCTCATATACAATACCATACTTAAAAGTGTAATCAAATATGACAGTGAAGTTAGGCCACTGAAACAAAGAACAGAGAAAATGTTACTAGTAACAGAGATGGATTTTTGGAGAAGAGCAGCAGGCAAATAAAGAAGAGATCGGATACAATGATGGGAGTCTTGGATATACCCTATGGAAAGCCCATCATTGTACATGTTGCTAAACAACACTGTTTAAATTTGGTTTAATTTCGCTCACGCTGTATATTAGTTTTAAGATACAGACTTTCCTAATTTTCCTAAAATTTAATTATCTTTACGGATGCCGGTACTTGCTTGGAAACTAACTTTCTAAATATAATCCTAATGCGTTCTTAAGAATTATAACAATGACAGTACACAGTTAGAAATTTTTATCTCTCAGTCTTTGTTATCCAAAATTTCCAACCAGGCCATTTCATGAGAAAGACGGCTGACGTAAACTTTAACCAAAAAAGGAAATTTTGAAGGTCAAAAAACGGTTGAGATGAATGGGGGTTGAGTTGGGGGGGGGTGTTCTTGTGTTCGTGTTCGAGAGACAGTACAGTTGCAACTGCGAGACGGAGCAGTCGAAAAGTTGGAGCTCAACGCTCTCGGTTCAGCGCAAACCGGATTCTTTAATACGTGTTCAGTAACTAGTGCCAATTCTTTTTGTTTTCGTGCTCATAGTGTGTTTATTGAGCTATTGCAAGCAAGCTATCGGCGTCCAAAATTTCGTTATTGTAATTGTTTTTGGTAAATAGACTTAGTAAAAACGTTCTTCTCGTATATTTCATTTGTCCCAAAGCTTTGGGTGGTCCTTCGTATAAGTAGAGAAAAAGTGAAACCATTTCCCTAAGGAAAGAAAATTCAGTTTCCCAAGGGGAAAAACCTGCGATCTATAACTGGTGCGCGAAACAAAGGCACCAGGACGAAGTGTAAGGCCAACAACACCTACATCTTCGCACAGTACAGATACACTTTTTTCTCGAAAAAGCAGTCAACAATACACCAAAAAAAAAGCAATCAATTTAACGAGCATTATTTTATAATATTAGATTTAATGAGGGTACCTGATCAAGAATTTTTAGGCATTTTAGAAATATGGGGCCTTTATGCTGTAAATTTACCTGTTCAACCAAAATCTACCTTCAACACGTACATTCTACGAATCTCGAGACTTCGCTATAGAGAGAAATTGTTTACAACCCCCCATTTTTACAAGGTACATTCCCATTGCAAAGATTCCCATTACATGTCGAAGTTGTTAATTTCTTCACTATCTTTCTGCTGCTGCCATTCCACTCGAGTTCCTTCCTACTTGATAAATGAATAATGTCCCATTTCGTTATCTCAACGAGCCATTCGTTCGCTACATTTCATTAAATGCATGTTTAGATCGTTTTGGTACATTTAAAGCTATTTTTATTTTTTACGACACAATTCCATTCATGAGCGTGAATGATTTTTTCAATCGTTTCGTTAATCTCTGCGAAGGTTGTTTAGTGGCGCGTTGTGTAATATCGTCAATGAGTGTGAAGGATCTGATTCACTCCGTTGCACTTAGTTAATGGGTTTAATTTATGCAGCTGGAGTGCGGGTCTACAAAAGTTCAGACGAGAATGGCCTTTAAATCAAAACGAGGTTTTAGTACAATGATATTAAAAAGACGCATAATCCTAGTGATACCTAGTTATCTGTTGGTCTACTTGGTTCTCCTGTTGCTTCTGTGATTTGTCTTTTTTGCAATGTTTTTCTCTTTATGATTTATTTCTTTCTCTTGATTCCAAATTTCCCATTTTCGTCATTTTTCTGGTCCTGGCATCTTATTTTGGAAACTGCAATTAAAAAGTATGTTAAAAGTGTATTTTCTTGTTCTTTATTTTGTAGACATAACTGTCTGCTTTTCGATGTGCCTACAGTAAGTTGTAAGTAGTGGTTTAATCGTTTTCGTGGTCTTTCTACTGATCGTCTTCTTGTATCTGCTTCTAGCTCTTCCCCATAGTGTCTTATAATATGTGTCTAACATTTGCCAGGAAGTAGAAATCCACTTATATCGAAATGAAACAAGAGATCTCTTTCAGAAAGTAAAGTTACTGGCTCGGGAATTCAAACCCAGAAATTACGCTATAGAGGATGAGACAGGTAATATGGTAAGCGATATGGATGCGGTTCTGGAGACTTGGAAGAAATACTGCACAGAACTCTATAAAGCTGAGACCTCTAACATTAATCATATAACAGCACTGCAAGTCTCAACAACAACCCTAGAACCAGATATTCTGAAGTCGAAGAAGCCATAAAACACCTTAAAAGAAATAAATCACCTGGTTGCGATGACATCACGGCAGAACTTTTACAGAACATGGGTGAACATGGTCTCCAATTAATGTGGAGACTGTGCAATCATGTATGGAGAATCGGCAAATGGCCCAGTGATTGGTGTAAATACCGCACTATTTACTCCCATTCATAAGAAAGGCGTAACCACAAAATGTAGTAACTACCGAACCATTTCACTAATTTCACACCCAAGTAAAATTCTGTTGAGAATCATCAAGTGTCGCATGCAGACATACCTGGATAGACAAATACCACAAGAACAGGCAGGCTTCGTGAAGGGTAAAGGCACAAGGGAGCAAATTCTTAATATGCGACAACTTATTGAGAAAGCACGAGAATTCAAAATTCCGATGATCATCTGCTTTCTGGATTATCAGAAGGCATTTGACTGTGTAAACTCTGGACAGGTTTGTGGAAAGTTCTACATGAGATGGGGTTCCTGATCATCTGTCAGCTCTGGTGAAAAGCCTATATGAGAACAGTGAAATTAGAATAAGAATTGAAAACCATAAGTCCGATCCTTTTAAAATAGGTAGAGGAGTCCGACAAGGATGTATTCTATCTCCAAGTCTTTTTAATTTCTATGGGGAATATATAATGAGAAAGCACTCGACAAATGGAATGGCGGTATTTCTATCGCAGGAAAGAAGATCTCAAATCTCAGATATGCAGATGATACAACATTAATAACTGCATACGAAGAAGAAACGTTCAGCCTGCTGCAGCTAGTGGAAGCCGAAAGCAATAGATGTGTTCTCAAGATCAATAAACAAAAAACAAAAACTATGATAGTAGATTATTCAAATTCACTTCAGACAACAGGAGCCTTAGACCAGTTTGAAGTAGTTAACGAGTTCAATTATCTAGGATCTTACATCAGTAATACAGGATTTTGTGAAACAGAAATATGTAGGAGAATAGGCAAGGCCAAAAACGCTATGAGTCGATTATCGAAAATCTGGAAAGATTTAAGAAGAACACCAAAATAAGATTGTGCCTTAATTTTTCCCATATTTAATTACGGATCCGAAACATGGACAATGAAATCGGACGATAGAAAAAGGATTGACGCCTTTGAAATGTGGTGCTGGAGAAGAATGCTTCGGATCTCATGGACGGAACACAGAACAAATCACTCAATCCTCCAAGAGCTTAATATTCAGACTCGACTTTCCTCTATTTGCCTCTCCACCGTCTTAAAATTTTTCGGCCATATTGTAAGAAGAAGTGATGATAATCTTGAGAGACTTATAATTTCGGGAAACGTTGAAGGGCGCAGAAGTAGAGGTCGCTCACCTACTCGATGGACGGATCAAGTACAGAAAGCCAGTGGAAAAACATTCTCTGATTCCATGAGGGAAGCTCAGGACAGAAGCCGATGAAAAGAGATAGTTGCTCGTATTATAGGGAATCACGACACTCAGCAATGAGGAAACGACTGAAGAGGAGGAGTGTCAGATCTTGTTTCTGCCGCATATGTCATTATTGGTTTTATGACTGTTTGGAAATTCTTTCCAGATATTTTTATTTCTCCATATTGTTTCATTCACGCAACCTGCGGCTCTGTTTGCTCTATTCACTTCATCAACAACTTCTGTTTCGAGCTTTCGGTAGCTAGATACCGTGATGTCTAGATATTTAAACACTATCATTTGTTCTATTATCTGACTCCCCAGCTAATTTATATCTTAGTAGATTTACTGTTATAACCATGCATGTGGTCTTTTTTGGGGAAATTAATATGTTAATTTTTCTGGCGGTTATATTACATTAGTGCAGCATACATTGTAGCAGATTATTTTAAGTTGTTTTTTCCCATTTGGTATCCTTTTGTAGATAAAACAGGGAATTCTCCTGTCTGATCTCATTGCAAGTTTCAATTGATTCAGTTAATTATTCATCTACTTTTACTTTTATTTGTGTTGTTCCGGTAAATATTTTCGATCGTTTTCGATGTAACTGCTATTCTCTTCACGTATCATTGATATTCTGCTAATATAATTTCTTTCCTAATTATTAGAATCTTCTTTCGACTTAATTATATAGTTCTGAACCCAGAAAATGTTGCCTATTTTTTAAGTATTTTTTTAACAACCTGTACCTATATCTAAATTCATATTCGGTTGTGACAACACTAATATACCTGAACACATGTTAGTTTACAATCCATAAGGAAAAAAATTTCCTGTTACAGTGGAACCTCGATTATCCGTCTCTCCATTAACCGTCACCTCTGTTAACCGTCAGGGTCCGAACAAACATAAGTTGTATGTATTGAGCACATTAGGAAAAAATTGAGTCATCAATTCATTTTTTTAGCATTGTGATAAGCCAAACGAAATTCGCTGAAATGTACAGTGTGGTAACAAATGAAGTTATGGCTGAATCAACTGTTTTGTTTTCGTTGCCTAAAGATGACGAATATTTAATTAGTGATGAGGACGCAAATGACTATCGATTGCTGACAGATGATGAAATTGTTGAAAAGGCAAAACAGAGGCTGACGAAACAGGTTTAGAAACTGACACAAACTTGGAATTTGACGGTGGCGATGTCGATGATGCTTTTGCAACTGACAAAGATTTGCCTAACGAAGCTAGAGAAGATGCATATCACATGCAACCATTCATCGAGTGGTATTTTCGAAAACAAGAATCCAATAAAATAGATTGCATGATCTTACGCCGAATAAGAAAATCAGCCCTTGCAAAATGTGAAGCATCAGTAAAACAAACAAAGATTTCAGAATATTTTAAACCAAATTTGACAATATTAACACGAGCACAAATTTCTCTTGTATCATCAAACAAAACATACAAATAAAATTTGAGAGTTTTATTATCAATTTTTATTTTTTTTATGTTCTGTTAACCGTCTTTTCGATTACCCGTCATACCCTTGGTCCGGTGCCCTGACGGATAATCGAGGTTCTACTGTATACCATTAATTACAAAAATTGAAGAAAAAAATCTTCTGTGTAAAAGGTTTTCAAATTGTTTTCAAATAAATATACCTTTTACACAGAAGATTTTTTCTTCAATTATGTTATAGTTTACCTTTATCAACCAGGTATTCCCAAAATATACCACGTGGTTTTGTTATCTACAATAGTAGATATATAATGTTATCCGGTTTTCACCTCTTCCTTTGATTA
This sequence comes from Diabrotica virgifera virgifera, assembly GCF_917563875.1. NCBI lineage: Eukaryota > Metazoa > Arthropoda > Insecta > Coleoptera > Chrysomelidae > Diabrotica > Diabrotica virgifera. Next base: position 223,967,603 of record NC_065451.1, on the reverse strand, counting down.
TCCACAGATAGTTTTAAGATAATTAATTATTTTTAAAAATTTGCTGCTATTTACCTTTACATGTGCGAATACGTATGGAGCCAATAAATAGTGTTTTTCCGATTATAGCGCCATCTATCCATAATTCGAAAAAATGTCTCGAATAAACGTTACTTATTTTTACGTAAGAAATCCAAATCTGCAATAAAAAATGGGGGCTCCTATTTAAGATTTTAAAGTTACCCGCACCTCCAGGGGGTGGAGTGGAGGGTCGTGTTTTATGTTATTCGATAGGTTCTTGAAAAATATTAAACACGTGTTTTTTGGTTTTTTATTAGGAAGTGTATTTCTCGAGATATTAGACCATTTCTATAATTTACCAAGGGTATCACGAAAAAATAATTTTTTCCGATTATAGCGCCATCTATCCACTATTCAAAAAAATGTCTCGAATAAGAGTTGCTTACTTTTACGTAAGCAATCCAAATCTGCAATAACAAATGGGGTTTCTATTTAAGATTTTAAAGTTACCCCCACCCCACCTCCAGGGGGCGGAGCGGGGGAGGGGGTCGTGTTTAGTGTCATTCGGTAGATTTTTGAAAAATATTGAACACGTATTTTTCAATTTTTCGATCCAATCTTCATTTCGCGAATTATTCGGTCGTCCCAGGCGACCAGTTCCACCCTGGGCCCAGCAGTGGGACTCTATAACTTTTATAGCGAAAGCGTAAGCAAGTCGTAGCGAAGCGTAGCAAAGCAACGGTTCAGTTCGAATCGTACTCTGTATTGTGTGACTTCGCTTCGCTATACTATCGCAATACTCTACGAACTGGACCGAATTGAAACGAAAGATTGGGTAAAAATTAACGGCAACACAGCACGTCGTTTCAAGATTTTAGAGTTCTGTAATAATTGTCTTGTTCTATGCCATAGATAAACTCCGGCCTGTGGAAATGTGATGTGATTCTACACATTTGACAGATTTAACTAACCTATAATTCCAAAAAAGCATAAGGTAAACAAAAACAAGTGTTTATTGATGAAATTAAATAAAATGTTGCCTATAAATTTAATAATTTTCGCCGAACAAGAACGTAGGGATCAGTTACGGCTGATTCGTGAAGAAGGTAGATTTTTAAGGGATAGAAGTGATTATTTTGGTTTGCCGGATTTACGATTCATAGAGTTGTTTAGATTAAATAAAGGTTTATTCCATTACCTTTTTAATGAATTGCAACCGTTGATTAATAACATTATATATATTTCCATGTTAAAAAAATGTATTTGTGAAAACTGAAAACTCGAGTACACTATGTATTTATAAACAACAACGGCCAAAAAAACGAAACGCAGTAAAAAACAACCTCAAAACCAAGTAAAATTGTCAAATTCTTCTTCTAAACGTCACTCTAAGCGCTATACGTGGTGAAACGAAACCACAAATAATCACGTTTCGCTGTACTTCCGAACTCCATTCGGTGTTGCCGACGTCATCCGACAGCAGTTTACAGAGTATAACTTGATTACAGCGTTCGGAAATCACGCTTACGCTTTCGCTATAAAAGTTACAGAGTCCCGCTACAGGTACCTCGGAGACTATTGCCGTCATGAAATTCGTGTTCAGTGACCTCCAAAACCTCCAAGCATTTTTCTATTTTCCATCTCTTCGAGATGCACTTTAAAGATGCATTTTCTCATGCACAAAAATTTTTGCCGGAGATCAATTTAGTTCACAAAATTGCCTGACACTCTTTCGAATGCAAAAAGTTGCATGACGATTCATCTTACTGCACAAAATTCCTAGGTTTAATGCTTCGTTGTCTCGTCTAATACAGAAGTGAGAACAATAGATTAAAGTATGGAAATAGTTTTAACTCTGTTCATGAATATTAAATGAAAATATTCTAGTATAGCAGCTTGAACTAAGTTTTGTTGTTATCTTTTCGACTACATTTAGTCTTGTGCAATATTAACTCCCAGAAGAAATTTTACAAACAGAATAATAAGGAACTAAAAGTTTTGTTGTTGTCTTTTCGACTACATTTAGTTTTGCGCAATATTAACTCATAAACGAAATCCTACCAATAGAAGAAATTTCGCTTGCATTTCTGTAATTACCTGATGACACAACAGCTAATCCATTCAAAGGCGTTAATATTTCTCCTGATGGCAGTTCATTTCCATTTTCTCGTCGCTTTCTTGCTTTTGTCCCATTTTCCGTCGCTGAAACATAATTTTCTAAGAGAAATATTACCGCCCCCGGAGAAACACGGTACAGAGAAGGAGATTGCAATCCACGACAACTTTCTCGACAAGTTTTAATCTCCTACTTCAGTGTAAATAAACATAAACGCGCCAGGTACTGTCTCTTTACCTTTACCTCTCTCTTCTTACAAGATTTATGACATGAATTACCCAAGAATGTTTAGTACAGGTAATGCTATAAACGCTTATTATTGAGATCTGAAGCCGAGAATCACTGTAAAAATAGGATGAACCTGCTTTTATTGCTCTTCGAAAATTTTGTATATGTCGTAAACTTGAAATAATAAACAAGAATTATACGAAAATCAAAAGATATCAAAAGACAGCTATTTGATTAAATTAGTAAACAAAAAATGTCCTGGAAGTGATTCTATAACCGCGAAAGTGTTAAAATATGGAGCACTGTAGCTGACAGACAAAATACACGAACTACTAAAAAACATATGAGAAAGAAAACATAAGATATTAGCAATCCACATCAAAAACAAGATAGCAACAAGTCTTAACAATGGTACAGGAGAGTCCAGTCAGTCCAGTGTGCTTTAGAAAAGGGAGGAGGGGAGAGCGGGTACAATTGTAACATTTTTACTTATAATTTTTTATTGAAAAATGGGTTTCATATAAATGGGATATAAAAATAGGATAGTATAGGTTGAACATTTAACTTCAATTTCCATTTTATTTTGTATGTTTTATCGATTAGGTGGCTAGAACTTAACAACAAGTGTTACATCTGTACCAATTCGAGGGACAATTGTAACATACAAAGGGGACAAATGTAACAATGTCAAAATCATCGAATGTTATCCAACGTATTCCCAAAATAAGTATTTATAAACAGGTGTCTTGTAAACCAATAAAGAATTAAATATATAAAGACCTACTTACTACTTGAAATGAACATATAAATCAAAAATGTATTCTAAAACACACAAACATTATACAGTGATGAGCACACTAATAACCGGCAAAATAACGCAAAAGATGGAAAACATATTATGTTGTGAGATAAAAAGAGATAAACCTACTGGAGGTGTTAAATTTAGCGATAGTAACTTATAAATTAACATTATGGTGATTGTTTCCCACCTTTAGACGTATCTGACGAGTTTGAGAAATGCAACTGTCACAGTGACAGTTTTAGTTGAAATACTCGTCTGATACGTCTAAAGGTGGAAAACAATCAACATAATGTCAGTTTATATGTTACTATCGCTAAAGTTAACATCTCTACTAGTTTTATTTCTTTTTATCTCACAATTTAATACGTTTTCCATCTTTTGCGCTATTTTTCCGGTTATTAGCACGCTCATCACTGTATACAGTGATACAATGATACTCGCGATCGAAATCATGACAATATCACAATATATACGATGTACAGCTGGTTCCTAAAAAAACTGATACGACTCTTAGTAAGATTTGATCACTTTGAGCAGTGTATGATTGGTTTGACATTAAATTATATTTAATATGACAGACAAATAATAAAATAAACAAACAGCCATTTTTTGAGGTTGAAGTTATCTGACAAATTTTAAGATTTGGCAGTGACAGTGACAGTATGTAAATAATAAGTATTTTTCCTTCAAAATATAATAAATTAAATATAATTAAACTCATATTCATTATATCACACCTCATCAAAAGCTTTTTTCAAGAACATAGTCAGCGATTTTGATATGGCTTAGAGCCAGACTACATCAAGATCGCCTATAAATCGTGCTGGTAATTGCCTTGCAGCGAGACCAAAAACAAAAAGAAGAAGAAGAAGAAAGTACACTGCTCAATTTTCTACAAAATAGGCTTTAAGAGTCGTATCAGTTTTTTTTAACCAGCTGTACCTATTGTGGGTTTACAGGTGATTATGATATGACTGTTTGTGTTTACAATTATTGTGTATTATTTTTATCTTCGCTGTGTCAAAATAAATAAAAATGCCGTGTTGCCAAGTGAAAATTTTAGTAAAAGACATTTTAATTTTTTGGGGCAACAGATGACTAGAAAAAAAATTTATAAGTTTTCTTTTAACCCACACCTTTTCTTGGTGCATTTTACCCACACCTTTAAGGAACGCACTATTTTCCGGGACCCTGTATTTATTTTTAATTTTAAGCAAGCTTTTGATAAAATAAAAAAATATATAAAGCATTAAAAAATCTGAAAGTTTTACCGAAAATATAAGAATGTAACAGCAACACACGAAAACAGAATTGTTATTGTTTAATGTAGTAGTTACCAAGCTAATTACCAAATAGGTATTGGAATAACTCCTTAATACACTCTTTTTATTTTACCTTGCAGTCAGTTTTACATCATAGTAAAGACAACAACGCATTAATTTTTTTTTTTTTTCGTAATTGATAAGTTAAGGAATTTCCGCCAGTATCTCTATTTGGTGTTAAAGAACTGTTAAGAATATTTTGTATGAAGTAATCCCCAAACTATTTTAGGAATGTATGTCCATTATCCAATGCTTCCTGTTTAGATTCATTTACAACTTTGGAATTGGAATCTTTTTGGAATACATGTTTGTGTTTATGTTCTCTTAAATATTATAGTGCGTATTTTCTATAAAAAGTTGAAATAACAAAAATGATATGGATGTTTACTGTACATTCTTCGTTTCCTTTGCAAAAATTCCAGTTAAGACTGACTGGCTGACAGAAAAACGTCTGTTTTTCGAAAAGGCGACAGACAGTCTGTCTTAACCTCATACAGATGGTTGAGTGCTGAAAGCTGTACCATAAACAAAATGGTTAATGCGATTTTTGTGGTGTCTCTTAAACTCTTAATTGCTGTCTTTTAGATGTCACATTTATTCAACTTACCAAGCAAAACATTTTGTATTTTTTCACCAATCTCACCGCAAATAAGCGGGAGACGCTACTCTAACTGAATGAAAGCGGCGTCTACACTAGATTGATTCTAAATTCATACTTATAACTTAAATACGCGAGAGTTGCAACTCTAAAACTAATAAATGCGGCATCCAAACTAGTTGGATTCTAAATTCATACTAACTGCATTCAAATTATAACTGCCCGGCGTTTCAGTGGTCCGGGTGACAAGTAATAGGTAAGTAAAACCACCTATTGAAGGTTAAAGTTATTCTACTACCAGAGACGTAGCAACACTTAAATAGGTTGCTTAATATTTAATATAATTATTCATAAAACTGCACAGAACAATCTGCCAATGTCTTTACAAATTAAGAAACAAAACAAACACTATTAGGTATATTTTGTATCGACACGTCGCTACGAAATGTTAAAACACGCCGCGCGAACTGCCGTGGAACTGGAAAGGCTGCCTCCTGAAAAGAGGGTGTCCATCGCGAATACGACTCTACGAAGAGGCAGCACTTTAACACCATACGAGAAGTTTAAGTTGGAATTGAGACGGAGTAATTCCTTGTCGTGGCCGAATTCGACCAGCTCGCAGGATGATTGCCAGGTATAGTTATTAGCAATAACAAGAATATCAATTTAGTTTTTTTTAACATTATTTATTGCAATCTGTTATCAATATCATCATCATCATCACCCAACCCTTTGCGTCCACTGCTGGACATAAGCCTCCCTCATTTTTGTCCATTGTGCTCTATTTTGAGCACTTTGCATCCAATTTCTTGACATTTTTTTATCAATATAACAATAAACAATATGTTTGATTGACACAAATAGAAAAGCTGACACAGTGGGAGCTAAATCCAATGGTGAGGCCCATTACCTATATTTAGTTTACATTACGAAAATACTGACTTTTATACAAATGTGTAACAACTATCAACTATCAGCGGTGGAGAGATCTAGAGGATCCTGGTCTTATAAGCAGTGGTTAGAGCTTCTATTCACGATACGATACAATATAACAATATCGATACTTTTTAAGTATTGAGTATTTATTGTATTGGTTATGCCAATGAAGTATCGTATCGTGTATCGAATCGGCAATACTTTATTATAAAAATATCGTATTGATATTGATTTCGATACGATATCGATCGAATACTGGATAAAATATTGACATGAAAAGGATTAAATTAATAAAAAAAAACGATTCTTTATTCATTTATCACTATTTTTATTTAAAGAACCTCTTAAATATACAAGAAATAGGATAAATTACATTGTAACCTCACAAATATTAGCCTTCAAATAGCTCTTCATACATCTGTTCACACAAATGAGTTCTTTGATACTTTTATCTTTTAAGGAGCATGTTTTGTTCGTTAGTACCAGCATTGCTTCAGAAAAAAGCCGCTCGACTGGTACGGACGTCGCTTGCACACAAAAAATATCCCTAGCCAACCGAGATAAAATAGGGAAAACACTACTATATGATTTTCACCATATAGTCCAGATTTTTCTCGTGACACATCCCCCTCCAGGTCGAAACCAAATTTTTTGAGTAGTATGGACATATATATTAATAACCTTTATGTTTCCTGCAGCCGATTTTGATGATATACATAGTTATAAACAAATGAAGATCAAAAAACGGTAAATTTTCTCTTTTTTCGTCTATTACCAAAAAGTTAAGCATTTTAAACAAATTTGAAAGTAAGAAACTCATAAATCGTCTAAAAAATTTCAATAAGGCGTTCGCTGAATATGTCTATCCTTATTGGTTGCTTAGAAAATTGCAAAATAAATCATAAATTTTGAGTTTTTATAAATATTCATAACTTATATAAAAATTAACTTAGAACCTTCTTGTTACACGGATTGCTGAGACTTCTGGTGCTTAAATTATATTTTAAATTTCAAAGCAATTGGTCAAATAGTTTAAAAGTTATTTAATTTGTTTATCCCAAATTCATTTTTTTTGCAACACTTTAAGTCAGAAAATTATGAGGTTACAGTAAGACTTCTGACACTTTATGGAAGAAGAACATTTATATTATTGACTTAATTAAAAAAAAAATACAAAAAGTAATTTTACACACTGTAAAATTATTTTGCAAAAACACGTCGATTTTTTACTTACTTATAAACAATTAGAATATCTTTTTAACCGTTACCCGTAGAAAAATTATTTTTTCATATTTGGAAAGACTGAATTTTTATACACATTAAGAAAGAAAAACAATTGTCCTAGGACAATTAGGGACGAAGTTAGCCCCCCTTTTTTTAATTCACATGTTTTTTCAAAATAATTTTGCAGTATTTAGAATTATTTTTTGTCATTTTTTTTAATTAAATTAATAGTATAAATCTTCTTTCATAAACTATCCAAAGTATTAGTGTAACTTCATCATTTTCTGACTTAGAGCGTTGCAAAAAAAATTAATTTGGGATAAACAAATTAAATACCTTTTAAACTATTTGACCAATTGCTTTGAAATTTAGGGTATGATTTAAGCACCAGAAGTCTAAGCATTCCGTGTAATAAGAACGTTCCAGGTTAATTTTTATGAAGTTATGAATATTTATAAAAACTCAAAATTTATGATTTATTTTGGCAATTTTCTAAGCAACCAATAAGGATAGACATATTCAGCGAACGCCATATTGAAGTTTTTTATTCGATTTATGAGTTTCTTACTCTCAAATTTGTTTAAAATGCTTAACTTTTTGGCGATAGACGAAAAAAGCGAAAATTTACCGTTTTTTGATCTTCATTTGTTTATAACTATGTATATCATCAAAATCGGCTGCAGGAAACATATGTACAGTACGTAAATTGTTCAGCTGGACATAGGAAACATACATCGTATATATTTAGATACATAAATCCATACATTGTATTATATTGAGATAATTGTGGCAACTGAGCTACAAATACAAATTGTCAGTAATTGTTTATCCTGGATGTTAGCATTAACTTCAAAATTCGTTAAACGTCAAGTATTATTGGTTTGTCATCTGAACCCCGAAGCGAAGAGTAGGTATTGCTTTTTTTTTCTCTGATTCTGGCCTTGGTTTAGAACTAGAACCTTTAGCCACGTAATTGTATAACTTATCACTAACTCAGGTGTAATGTGTAGTGTGTGTGTTGAGTAAGTGTCTTGTTACTTTGCAAAGTCGACGTCATTGTCTTTGCGAAGATACGCTAATTGTATCCGAACGTCTGCGGTCCCTTCGGTGAGTACCGATCCCACCAGGACAGAAACTATTTTCATTTATTAATTTATAATAAATGAAAAAATTCCTGACCCTGGTGAGATTCGAACTCACTACCATTCGGAACTTTCGATCCAAAGGTTAGGCGCTCTTAAGTATTGTTTAAAATGTTTATTTATACTTCTCCAGAAAATATGAAAATAATTAAATGATATTATCAAGGTAATTCGTTGGCAGAATGTGTAGATCTATTTGCTAATACTTTCGAAACTAGACCCATACCTTGTAGACAAACAATTGCAAATGTTAAGCGTCGTTTAAACACAACGACAAGTCACAGCAACTAGTTGTGATGACAAGTTGAAACGCTGTTTAGACGCTGCGATTCAATGCGATACCACCTTCAACCCAACTCCAACTTTGATAAGTTGTGCGATGCACCGTTTACACACAATGATAAGTTGCAACAACTCGATTGACCTTGATAAGTTGTTTGATTTATCGCTGTGTTTAAACGATCCTTTAAGCGTCGTTTAAACACAACGATAAGTCACAGCAACTAGTTGTGATGATAAGTTGAAACGCTGTTTAGACGCTGCGATTCAATGCGATACCACCTTCAACCCAACTCCAACTTGGATAAGTTGTGCGATGCACCGTTTACACACAATGATAAGTTGCAACAACTCGATTGACCTTGATAAGTTGTTTGATTTATCGCTGTGTTTAAACGACCCTTTAAGCGTCGTTTAAACACAACGATAAGTCACAGCAACTAGTTGTGATGACAAGTTGAAACGCTGTTTAGACGCTGCGATTCAATGCGATACCACCTTCAACCCAACTCCAACTTTGATAAGTTGTGCGATGCACCGTTTACACACAATGATGAGTTGCAACAACTCGATTGACCTTGATAAGTTGTTTGATTTATCGCTGTGTTTAAACGACCCTTTATAAATAGTTTTGAAATACAATATTGCTTAAAAGATTGTACAAAATGTCACAAAATAAAAGAGATGTCCCCGGAAAGACAGCAGGAAATCAAAAGAAGGGATGAAGATATTTGTTCTACAATTGAGGTAGATAACTGCAGAACCACCAGAAGTGTCGCCAAGGAGTTGGAGGTTTCGCATACCACAGTTCATAAAATTCTAAAAAATATGGCTTTAAGAGTTTCAAATACTCGAGAACCCTGGAGTTATTTCCCGGAGATCGTTATCGTATAATGAAGTTTTGTCAAGTTGCAATGGATGCATCTCACGAAAATGATGATTTTGTAAAAAACATTCTTTTCACCGATGAATCGTCATTTTCTGTACGGGGTCATCACAATCCTTCCAAAACGCGGTATTGGTTTCAGGAAAATGAACATAGAAGCATTGAACATCGGACTCAACGCCCTCAAAAACTTAATGTGTGGACCGGCATTTTGGGTGACCATGTAATTTGTCCATTTTTCATTGAGGGAGTTCTGAATTCAGCTAAATATCTCTTTTACAAGATAGCATTATTCCAGCTATTCAGAATCTCCCAGATGTACGTTTAGAAGATGTCTGGTACCAACAGGATGGCTGTTCCGTTCATAATGCGCGTATCGTGAAAAATTATTTAAGCACAATTTTTCAAAATCGCATTATAATCGGAACAAGCAACCAAATTAAATGGCCTGCAAGATATCCCGATTTGGCTCCCATGGATTTCTTTTTCTGGGGGCATATTAAATCCACCATCTATGGCAACGATCTCGAGAGGGCACATAGTCTAGAGGATTTGGAAAATAAAATAAGAAACGGTTGTGCTACGATTACGCCACAACAGCTTGAAAACGTGAGGCAAGCATTTTATGATAGACTAGATTATTGTCTTGCAAAGCAAGGTGGTCTATTTGAACCTTTCATTTAGTTTACTTATTATTTTGTACCGTATGTTTTGTTGGATTTTCAATTACTTTAAATTTATTATTTGTTTGTGTTTAACTAGTTTGAATAATAATTTTTCGTTTTTCGTTGGGCATAGTACACAATAAAATTTTTGAAAGGTTTTTAACTGCATTTTAATAACTTTAAATTATTTACGTAGATTTACGTAGGAGAATTACCTCCCTCGATTCACACGTAATAGCGTAATAGCGTCTTTTTCATAATTCTACATAGAGTTTAAAAACAATAGGCGTGGTTTCCTGTAGGCCTATTGGGGACGATCTTTCCACAATAGAAAAGATCAACGCACTGGCTAGCTTACCTCAAGTGGTGTGAAAACGGCTAGATATGTTTGTAAAGGAGAAATTTACTTTTCTCAAAGGATTGTGACCGATCACAGGTCACAGGTCAAAGTATCCTCAAAATACTAAGGTAGCCACTTGAGGACACTTTTCGACTTTGACCCCTTACGACACGCAAAGACCGCCGTTCGTGAAGTCACAATCTTCGTTTATATTCATTTCGACTGTCACAAATAAACGTCAAAACATGACAATATAGTAGCTGAATATTTTTGGCCTGAGGGAATGAGAAAACTGTGTCTATTTAATTTTGTAATTAGTTTTAAATAAAAAATATTTTAAAAATTAAAGTAAAATTATTAACTCATTAATCATAATCTTTGTTTTTGAGTTATTTATGGACATTCTTGATTACAAATTCACATTCTATTCGTTGTAACAACTCTATTGCACCAGAAACTCGAACTCGAACACAAGCTTCAACTAACACAGATTAGCGCAGTTGCCACACTCAACTTAATGTACATTGCCTATGTCCAGCTGTACGATTTACGTACTGTATAAGTAATTAATATAGATGTCCATGTTACTCAAAAAATTTGGTTTCGGCCTGGAGGGGGATGTGTCACCAACACGATATTTTTTTTCCTTATTTCTCTGAACTAATAGTAAAATATTTGTATCTGGTCTTATCCGGCGCCCTGAAGGGCACTAAGGATTATGAGAAAGAAGAAGTGTCTGGTCCAGATCTTGGAGATTGCAAGTTGTTTTCAATTTCCTTTTCAAAAGCATCGATATTATCTGATGATTTTAAAAATAAAATATCGAAATTGATTCACTTATTGGGTTCATCGTCTTTCTTTCTCGCACTCATGGAGAGCCTACGCGCTTGTGCCTCTTATAACTCTTATAATATTTTAACTATATAATAGGCCTTATGTAGCACTCACGTGGCGTTTTATTATTTTTTTCTCGATATTCTCAATAATATCGAGGCAAGCCTATCGGCAATAGAACATCCACCTATTGATATTTTGTAGCCCTTTTGTTATCATTATCTAATCGATTCTTGTATTATTTTGTCAGTTAACAATTACAACGATCGAACGATCTTGATGAAAGTGCCGTACTTCTATGAATGAAGTATACTAGTATACAGCATATTCGTCCTATGCAATTAAAATCGCATCATCATAATATGTGTAATGTGTATTATTTATAAAATTAAGTCTTTGATCGCATTTTTCCTGCAAATTACATCTCAATGTTTTTATTATGATAACTTTTCTAAAACAATCTCATAACTACATGGGTTTATAGTCATGTTTTACATTATAATTGCCTGTGATTATTATTAGCCGATAACGGTTGTTGATGAATATGTATTCCTCGGTTTATGGTCGTTACTAGCATTGTGATGCGATCGAAGCTGCCTGATAACGCCGGACAAAATATTGATATCATCAATCAAATAATAATTAACTTATACGGTTCAATATGATATATTTTTACACAACCCTCACGTTTCTCGTCGAAATGGGGTCACACGTATAATTTTTTAAATTCTGTTATATTCTCCTTCACGTGCCTTATCAGAATTATCCGACGTTGGCGATCACCATTGCGATCTTCTGCTACACGAAATAATTATTGTCCTGCATTTGATATCTGAGTCCGTTCACGAATGTTTTTTAACCAAGAAACTTGATTCCTTTCTTATACTTCTTCGGCCCTCTATTTTTCCTTTAAGAATCAGTTCATCATCATTGAATCTTCGCTTGTCTACTGCTAGACCTAGATATACATAGATCTCCCTCATAATTTCCATCTCTTTCTAGTACATTCTTTCACGGTTTTTGCTCTAAATTTTAAAGAACCGATTGAATTGACATTAAATTTGGCATACGCATAGCTTACATGTCGAAGAAAAAAAGTGATATTGTGCCGATGTGTGCTTTTGCCCTGGGGGTGACTTTTACCCCCTCTTGGGGGTGAAAAAATATATGTCCAAAATAAGTCCGGAAATGGATAAACTGACTAATTTTAAGTAACTTTTGTTCTATAGAGCTTTTTCGCCAAGTCAACACTTTTCGAGTTATTTTCAAGTGAATGTGTTCATTTTTCAACAAAATAACCACATTTTTAGACGGTTTTTCGCAAATAACTCAAAAAGTAAGTATTTTGCCGAAAAAAAAACGTGTTTAGCAAAGAACCTTTAAAAAAGTAAAAAAATAATGTAGGCGTGAGGTCTCTGGACCTCGTAGAACCAACATAGAATACTGTATACGTAGAATATTTTCCAACATATCGTACTGGGTAAAATTTATAGTATAATAATAATTATTATTAATTATAAACAGATTTTGCTTTAGTTTTATTATAGTGGTTTATTTAACCTATTAAAGTGTTATCAGCCAAATTCGTTGAACGATAAACAACATATTTCCTATTAATTCAATAACCACGATAAAAATTGCACCCTATACTACTCCGTTATCGGTTATCTATTAAAAATTTACCGTCGTTTACGTATTCTAAGTCTGCTTACAATTCTTATCAGCCTTTTTATCACCTGGGAACTCCGATAACGTAGAGTAGCCGATTCTTCTTTATTCAGTCCCCGAGTATCTACACATGAGTAATAGCAGACATAGACACAAGAGAATTCTACGGAGATTCTCATTTTTCAGTAAAGAATGTCGTATAAAAGAGGTACATCAAAGTTAGGGTCCGAACACATGACAGTGTTAAACGCCGCGTTTTACCTGATAAACCCTTTCCAAGATACGGGTAAACCGCGGCGTCAAACACGGAGTTAAGCGCTCATGTATACGGGCCATTACATTTTTTTCTTGTTATACTTTTACGAGCTTTGGTCCATAAATAAAGATGCTGGATCCGTGTGGTGTTCGTTTTGATGAATATTTGATCGCGAAAGTGAACAGTGTAGTGCTATTTTCTAAATAAGTGTTTGTTTTTCCAGATCGACTATCCAGATATAGAACCCCGAAGAATTCAAAATTCTCCGCTGATGGATCATCCGCAGCATAGAAGCATGAACATCATGTTTGTGGATGAGGTAAGTGCTCTTCTTCTTCTTCCTCACGTGCCATATCAGAGTTGTCCGACTTTGGCGATCACTCGCCAAGGCTTCGCCAAACCTTCTCGATCCTCTGCAACATGGATTAATAAAATTGTCCTGCGTTTGATATCTTATGTTTTTTAACCAAGAAACTTGTTTTCTTCCTAAACTTCTACGGCCCTTTTTTGCCTTTAAAGATCAGTTGTATTCTATGCCGATTTCCCTTACTATATGTCCGGTGTATATTGTATATATAGATTAGATATTTTCAGGTGTTTAACAGTCTTACAGGTCTCTATATTTGTTATCCCTCCTTTGTACTTCCTCATTAGTTTGCTTGTGGTGCAAGGTATCTTCAGCATCCATCCGTCTATGAATTCACATTTCCAATGCTGTTCATTGTTAACACTATTAGTGTGTAGCATAATACAAAAGTACAGACTAACCATAGCACTTAGCCATTCTTTGTCTTAGCTCTAAACTAGTACAAATATTTAATGACACGAATATATTTGTCTTCTATCCCTTTTCGAAGTCCACGAAGCATGCAAATACATTTTTTCTGTGATCACGGCATTTTTGTAATAGAAAATTTGGCGTAAAAAGTGCCTCCTTGGTTCCCATAGAATTTCCAAAACTAAATTGGATATGTTCAATTTCGTCGCACCTTTTCCTCGTCCATTTTTCTTTGGTTAATTTGATCTTCTTTTTAATTCTTCTGTGTAGATGTCTATATCAGATCTATATTCTGTTTCATTCAATTGTATAAGTCAACGTTGTTCCATAAATTTCAAGATGTCCTCCGTCATTCAATTATTTTTATTGATTAAGTTACTTCTATAACCTACTAGTGGAGATTTCGTACTCTTATAAGGTGAATTAATATCTTGAATAACGTATAGACTGTATTCGTAGTATAGATCAGCATCATATATTATTATCTGTCAAGGTTAAGGACTTTCCACTTCAAATTTTTTTAATATGTAGTATCTAACACTTACGTATCTATTTGTATATCTGTCTATAGTCTATTATCTATTCATATTGTTCTGAATCTATTTTCTTCACCTTTTTGAATCTTCACCTTTTCTGAATCTATTTTCTTCCTCTTTATAAGCAATTGTGCTTGTTCATTGGCGGATTGATTTGCGCGGTTGGCCGACACTTCCCCTGCCGGTTTATGATGTATTTCTTGCTATTTGGACCGTACGGGTTTTTCCCATGCTTCTTATGTGGATATTCCATTCTTTTTTCTATTTAGTGTTCATTCGTTTATACACTGTACGTTACATTGTCTTCTAATGTCTTCACTCCTCTTTAGATCTCTCAGCGTCTTTCCTGCAATTCTTCTCAGTACCTCCATCACTATCGTTTCTAGTAGTCTTTGTGTTCTGGCTGTGGCTGGTCTTGTTTCTGATGTATTATTGGTCTTACACTGGCTTTAAAAATTCTTGACTGCACCTCAGTCATCTGATTTTACATCTGATTGGTTCTTTACTGATTACTATTGTTTTAGTTTTCTTTGATGAAATTGTCATATTAAATTCGTTGCTCTTAGCCAAGCCGCACACCAACGAAACATGAAACGTATAACACGTTTCATGAAGATTAAACACGGCTAAAAAAATCTTGAAGTCTGCCTACCAATGAAACGAGTGTGATTCATGCTCATAACACATTTTTATTTTCGGAAAGTTTCATAAATGGCCGGACGTCTATTTGTTTAGCAGTGTTTTATTTCCATGAAACGTGATTTACGTTGCATGTTTCTTTGATGTGCCTTACGTTAAATCTATGTATTAGTCTTTGCAGACTATCTTCATCTTGGGCTATGGCTATGAATATTGCGTTGTCTGAACACATTTTCCCACGTTTTTTATCAGGTGTTTTATTCTTAGAATATTATCATATGAACTCCTGTATATACGTGAGCTTTATCTAGTATATTTATAGTCTATTAAATGACTGCATTTCTAATTACATAGAAGATAACCAAATCAATATTAATCACAGTAGAACGTTGTTTTAAATCCGCTGATAAGGGGGTTTCCGAAGAAAAATGCACATATGTATTTATTTGTCAATGTGTTATCAATGTAGAAATAATGATTTAACCGCAGTTTACATGAATAACTAGGATGTTATCTTTATGAATCGGATATGCAGTTTTAATTCTTGTGTTTCAGTGTTTTTTTACTCAAGAAAACCCAAAAAGTTTTTGTTTTACTCGTTGTATTCAACGAGTAGAGGATTTTCCTATTTTGTAACATTACTGTTGAAAGTCTCACAACTATTTGTATTGTAAAATGCCCATTTTTTCTTTAAACGTACTCCAGATATCGCAATATAAGAGTTTTCTATCTGTCTATTGTCCTTCATTTGTCCAAAGTTGAACGTAGGTATCCCCCTTATTTTTACACTCTTCTCGGTACTTAGGTCCCTACGTATCTTTTTAGGTCATCCGACCATCTCATCTGTGGTCTGCCCTTGCCCATTCTTTATGGTCTCAAGGCCTCCAGTGGGTTATCGCTTCATTCTATCTTCCGTCTCTTTGTCTGCTGTTGTGTCCTGCCAATTTCCATTTGAGAGTAGCTGCATGTTTGTTTACGTCTTTCACTTTGGTTTTATTTCTGATCCATGTATTTTTCTTTTTATCACTTAGCTTGATACCCAGCATCTGCCTGTCCATTGCCCATAGTCTAGGCCGTCTTTTTCATATTTTTTTCTTTATGAAGGTTCATGTCTGTGCTCCACATGTAAGTACTGGTAGGGTAGGATAGGACATATTGATTATATACTTTTGTGCGCAGGTATTGGGCGTATTTCTGTTTTCAGGATATAGCTCATTTTTCCGAATGTCACCCATGCGAGTATTATTCTCCTGTTTATTTCTGCTGTTTGATTTTCTTTACTCAGTTTCATTATTTGCCCTAGGTATATGTACTCCTTGACTTTCTGTATTGTACTTATGTACTTGTTCCTATTTGCATGGTTTCGTTGCCCTCTTCTACGTTTTTCCCATATTTAGTTTTTGTGTAGTTCATCTTTAGACCTATATCGTTTGCTTCCTTATCCAATTGTGCCATCATTTCGTTAAGATCTTTCATATGGTCTGATATCACCGATATGTCATCCGCATCCGCATATCTCAGGTTATTTAGCAGTTGTCTATTGATGTTGATTCCTTTGTTGTGCCATTCAAGTTTTTTAAATGTCTTCTAGTGCTTGTGTAAATAATTTTTTGAATATTGTGTCCCCTAGCCTAATTCCTCTATTTATTTTTATTGGTTTAGTGTTTTGGTGTGGATTGTTTTATTGTGATTGTTGCTTTTTCGTAGATGTTTTTCAACATTTCTGTGTTGATCCTTCGAAATCCGAAGAATTTTCTAGACCGTGTATGTTGTCTTTTCTTTTCTGTAGCATCTTTCAGGTATTCCAGATCGTTGTGGACCTTTGTCATCACTATATATGATCATCTACGAAGCACATTGTTTATGTGGTTCTATTGTCGTTTAATTTTTTCCTATTTCCTTTTACATCCCTTCAATGTCTGTTCGAGGTATATTTTAAAAGTCTTTGGAGAGATGCGGCAACCCTGTTTCAGGCCTTTGGTTACCTTGATGATATCTGAGAGTTTGTTCTTCGTAACATCGAGTAAATGTAGTCTTGGTCACAGTCATTAAAGTGGACACTATCGAATTTTTGAGGTCGACATGTAGTAAATGTACCTCGTGGTCCCTAATAGTTTTGTTTTATATTAGTTGCGCAACGCAAAATAAGTTATCCGCCGTCGATCTTCCGCCTCTAAAACGTGCTTGCTCTTCTGCTTCTAAATATTTGTATTCTCTTTCGATTACATTTTCAGTATTGTTTCATATACCGGACCGGACTGAATGAGCTTGTGGCCGCTATCTTCTGGTAATTTTCACAGTTGTATTTGCATCCCTTTTTATTTATTGTTGAAATGTAAAATTCTTTCCACTCTGTCGGAGTTTCAGCCCTGTTAATACAGTTCTGGAATAATTCGAGTCAGTAGGCCTTACTTCTATATTTTATTTCCTCGAAAGTTATTTCACCAGTGTCAGAGGCATTTCCGTTCTTCAACTTCTTCATCTATGCTTTTCACATTTTTCTGTTATTTTGTGATATGATGTGCCTATCTTTTTCTTTCTCTACTACTTTCCGGCATTTAGTGCTTCTTCTACGACATTTGGTAATATTGTTGCAATTATTTTGCCAAATTTCCTTCTTTTTCTTAATTATTTTTTCCTGATTTCTGCTTGGGCTGTTTTTTATGAGAACATGTCATCCATAACCTTTGTATTTAGATTTTAGATATTTACCATTATTTTAAATTCCATTGATTAGACATCGGGTTCATCTTCTTCTCAATTTAGCGATTCCACAAAAAGAAAGGACATTTCATAAAATATGGTATATGAATTTTCAATTTTATTTTAGCTTTGAGCTTTCAACCTTTTTATCATTTGCGAAAAATGCCGCTTGAAATGATGTTTTTATGATGTTTTAATGATTTAATTAAGGCTTCGGTTAATGGAAGTCCATTAGAAATTAATTAGTGAAAAATTTATTTTGTTTTTACAATGTAATTTTTCGCTTTTAAATCATTCACTTTTAGAACTTAAATATAAACGAAATATTCAATACTGTTTTATTATGTATATGTTATATCTTACAGTTTAAGTTGATTCTCAGTTAGAGTTGACTATTCCTAGTTCGAGTCAACTCCAACTAAAACGAGCAGTAAAAGTTGATTTGAGAAATTTAATTCAACTTTTACTAGTTGGACTATTCCTGAATCGATTCAGTAACGCTTTGTTTACATGGGCGGTTTGCCAACGTTTGACGCCGCGGTTTACCTGATAAACCCAACCGCCGCGGTTCAAGTTTAACATAGAAACAAATGCAACCGCTCAACATCGTACACATGCAACCTTTCCGTCGTCAAATCGCGGCGGTTGTAAGTTTACTAGGGGAGGAATGAGACCGCCAGTCAATCGCTCTCATGTGTACGAACCGCGGCGGTTGGGTTTTTCAGGTAAACCGCGGCGTCAAACGTTGGCAAACCGCCCATGTAAACAAGCTGTAAATGTTGATTATACGAGTATAATCTCACGTGCTTTTTTGATGACTGTGCATCTCTTTGTTTTGACCGTTTCAACTACTTTTCATGATTTAAACCTATTGGCCAGGAAATGAAGCTGAAAAAATGGCAAAAGCTCGCAATTTTTTCGTCCAGCATTGATTTGTACAAAAAATTGGATATAGGCTCATTTTACCCTCTAGTTCATTTTCTATATTGAGCCGTTGTACGCTTTTGGTTTTTTAAGGGTGATAACTACCCCTAAGACCTAATGAAACCCTACCCTAACTACCCCTAAAGACCTATGCATGAATTAAAACAAATGACCAGAGATAGAGATCTTTGGAGACGGACAATACACGACATCACGTCGACCACTACACTCCCTCCGGGGCGTCAGGATTGAAGAGAGAGAACTACCCCTAATTGTAAAAAAATTATAAAATAACATTTTAAACTTTAATATGGTCAACATTTGGTTTTTATGAGTTAAATAATGATTATTTATGCTTTAGGATATAATATCATATTTCAACTTTTAAAACCACCCTTGTTGGGGCTATACCTATATAAAAATTTATGTATAAAAACTTTATTTATCTTAAAAAAATGATTTCGGCTTGCACCGATTTGCATAAAAATTTGGGATTAGGATCATCTCACCCTGTACTTTATATTCTATATCATGCTCAAGGCGTTTATTATATTTAGGGGTGTAAAATACTCCTTATGTTCAAAAATTATATAAAAACATTGTAAACCTTAATATGGGCATTAAAGTCTAATTCCGTTTGCAAAATGGGAAAAATGCAAAGTTCTTCCGTTATTAATTTGGCATTGAATATTTCAAATGCATTTGTCGAAAAAGCTAACCTTTAACAGGCCATATCTCAGTTTGTATTGGTTGCCGAAAAATTATAAAAAAGGATCTTGTTTATGTTTTTAAAAGATAAAATTTTTAAAGCTACAGTTTTTTGATTTAATATATATTTTTGAGTTTTCTCATCCTGTAAAAAAGTCTATCTCCTCGTCGAAATACTGTTACCTTTAACCGCGAATAACTCGAAAAATATTAGTTTGACGAAGAAAACGTAAAGAACATTTTTTTCTTAGAATTGCATTTTTTATCGATTTCCATGGTCAAAATGTAATGAAAAATTTCCGCCCCGGAGATGGGGTGGCAACCACCCTTAAGCTTTTAGCGTACAGCGGCATGATATAGAAACTGTTCCTTGGGCTATTCCCTACCTTCTGTGAAAATTTCAAGTAACTCCATGCTAGACGAAAAAATTCCAAAATGCTTCATTTTCTGGAATAATATCCAATAACATTATTTAATTTCTAGAATCGGTTGTTTGTGTGAATCAACTTTTACTAAATGGGATTGGGAAGAGTATACTTTAACTAGTTAGAGTCTACTTTTACTAGTAAATGTTGAATAAAAATCTTCATTTTATATTTATAATCAACTTTTACTGAAACCAGCCGTTTGAGTTGACTCGAACTAGGAATAGTCAACTGCAACTGGATAATCAACTTGAACTGTAACATATAATATACTATATACACATTCATATTTTAAGATCTACGTCATGTTTTATCATATCTTATAAATAAAAGACTTATAATTTTTTATAAATAAAGATTTTCTTTCTTTTGGTGGCAGACATATTATAACGGCACGGTTTCAAGACAGATCTTTCAGTTCCTTAATCAATAACAACTAAGTATTGATTCCTGATGCAATCCTATTTTCATACAAAATTCATGAATTTCCTTTGTATCTGTCCTAACAGTAGTTGTTGCTCTAAAGACAGACATCTTCTTCCTCTTTTATATAGGCAGTACTGCCTGTTTTTGTTCAACGGTGCCTTTCATTCTGCCCCTAAGTTGTCGTTCCATCTTTTCCTTGGGCGTCCTATCGTTCTTTTGCCTAACGGTGACTTGTCCCTGGTTATTCTTACTATCCTTGATTCAGACATTCTGCTTATGATTTGATTCCACTTTTCTTTTCTGTTCTTTATCCAGATATTTATATTGTCTACCCCACATATGCGTCTGATTTCATCATTTCTTACCCTGTCGTTTGGTCCTTTTCCGACAATCCTTCTTAAGATCTTCATTTCGTTGGTCTTCAGATGTCTTTGTGTTTTGCTTGCGTCTGGTCTTTTACCTCTTCTTCGAAATTGTTTTCGGTTGATAGATTAATTCCCAGGTATTTGAAAGTCATTACTTGTATAATTTGATTGTCTAACTCCAATTTGCGTCTTATTTGTTCTTGATTCTTTGGCTATTACTAAGCTTTTTGTTTTTTGAGCTGATATTTTCATATTCATTTCTTTTGCGTGAATGTTGAATTCGTGCAGTAATCTTTGTAGGTCGTCTTCGACTCTGCTACAACACGATGTCATCAAAGACAGACATAAATAGAGAAACTCTAAAGAACAGTGACTTCAGACTTCAGTAACTTCAATATTCCTTAAGTTAAGCTAAAATTATTGAACTTTTTTGTGGATAAAATACTGTACCAAAGTAATTTTTTAAAATTATATTAGCCTCTTTGCTACAGACGTGCTTAATTTTTTTTGACAAACATAACACTATTGTCTAAAGTTCTGTTCTGAAATCGTTTAAATGAGTAATACTTGTAATATTCGTCCTTGACCACTTCCCCAATATTGATAATCGTAAACGTCATTCATTCAACAGTAAACTAAAACAATACAGCTGGATGGAAACGAAAACAGTTCTCTGGAACCCGAAATACGTTTCATCAACCATCTGCAGACTAAAATTTGTTATCACTATGTCACTATCACAGTCCAGTTAGTTGACTGTTGTGTCTGAATATTGTTTAGTGTATAAAACTTTGTGTTCATGTCG
Organism: Diabrotica virgifera virgifera; assembly: GCF_917563875.1. Classification (NCBI taxonomy): domain Eukaryota; kingdom Metazoa; phylum Arthropoda; class Insecta; order Coleoptera; family Chrysomelidae; genus Diabrotica; species Diabrotica virgifera. Next base: position 223,945,998 of record NC_065451.1, on the reverse strand, counting down.
GTAAGATTCATATAACGGTTTTTAAACTATGTATTCAAAGTAGAAATAAACAGTTTTAGTGCGTTTGTTAACAATTACAAAACAAGATCATGATTTTTACAAAGAAGCAAACATATTATTGCCAGGTAAAAAACCGTTTAATATTACTTACTGCTTTACGAATGTCGTGTATTACCTATTAGTGTATAATACCTATATCTTGTCTGATTCAGAGCACAGTTCCTCTTCTTCTTCCTAAAGTGCCTTAGCGTCAATGGAGGTTGGCTACTACAATTTACAAACTCTTGTCTGTCTTCAACTATCATATTTCTAGATCACGATTTAGGCTGCTATCGATCCAACATCCCACTTACTTGAACTTGTTGATCTGGTACATTTTGATGTTTTCGGATTCACTTTGGCTTTCTTAATGTTTATTTCATACCAACTTGTTCACAGAATTGGTCCTGTCAAAGAGTCGTTGTAGATTGTAAACCCAAGTCGGAATCCGCTATCAACACCGTATCACGTCAGCGTATCTGTTGATCTCTACTTCTATCTTATTTAAGTGCCTATCTATTATCTATCATTGGCTCATGTTGACTATTATCACTTTATAAACAATAGACCGAAAAACATTTGTTTGATTATCTTGAGTAGGGTTTAGACTTGTTAATCTTCGCAGTTTGGTATTTTCAGGAAATATAGGGTAGATATTGTCTCTTCGGGGATTTTTTCATTGTCTCGTCAAAATACTTCATCATTTACTTCTTATTTAGGTGTCGTGTTCGTATTCAGACGTTGGCCGTCGTTGAAACTTTCTCTATCCGCTAGTGATGTTGAAAAAGTAACTATTCGTTACAAAGTACTCGTTACTTACGAATACCGAAAGTAACGATTACTACACAGAGAGGCAAATCGTTACTTTGATTACTCTGATTACTTCGTACCAATCGTATCAGAGCGAGTAACAACTATTGTGTCTACTTTGATTACTCTGATTACTTCGTACCAATCGTATCAGAGCGAGTAACGACTATTGTATCTACAACCAGTACACTTGATTACTTTCTAGCTAGACTGACCGGAAAAATGTGGAAATGATAATTTTTCTACAGTATGATCAACAACTTTAATTTTGTATGTATTGCATATTTTGTATGTATTGCATTGGTTTTATTAGAATTAGACCAGGGCATTTAGGGGGGGGGGGGCATACAAAATACCTACCTACTGAGAAATACGATTTTCGATATGATTACCGGTACTTATATACAAAAGTAACAAAAGTGATCATAGTAATCAAAGTAACGAATGCTGTAAATTATTACTTGTTATATCGGATTACCTATACAAAATACCTACCTACTGAGAAATACGATTTTAGATAATATCATGATTACCTCATATATTATGATTACCGTTACTCAAATACAAAAGTAATCATAGTAATCAAAGTAACGAATACTGTAAATGATTACTTTATACGAAAGTAACGATTTGTACCGAATACTCGAAAGTAACTATAATCAACATCACTACATCCGCTGCTGCGCGAAATAATTCTTCTGCTATGAAACCACACCATTGCTTAATATAACGCAACCATGAAATGAAATTAAAGATGATTCAGTTTTGATTATAGAACAGGGCCTCCACTATGTGCTTATACCCTTATACGTATTTCGAATTTAACCTTACCCTCATCGGGGCACCGTATAGAGTCACTGACTCTAGTTCCTGACTCTTTATCAATCAGTGTCTTTCTCTCTACTTTTCCTTTATAAGGCGAAGCAGATAGTATTTAGGTCCTCTAATTATATGGCCGAAGTATTCTGTTCTTCTCCTCTCTATGATATTTATGAGCAGACATTTTGAATTCATCATTTTTTAATCTTCATTGGAAGTGTGCGAAACTCACGATATTTTTAAAATCCGTCGATAGTACCACAATGTGAATACTTCTAATTTGTTTAGCATTGTGGTTACATACAATAGGATAGATCACACATAACATTTCAGGGCCTTCTTGCGAATATGCATTGACAGGCTTCTGTTACATAAAACTGGTTTCCAGGTCATAAAAGCCGTACATGGTATTTTGATCCTGGTCATTATCTCTTCATCAGTGTCACAATTTACATTTAACCAGCTGCCAAGTTATTTAAAGTGGTTTATCCGATCTATCTTTTCTCCATTAAGGGAAAGAAGACCTTGAGCTATATTAATCTTTTCACCTGCCATCCACCATCCACTCTCTTTGCAATGTTAATTCTAAAGTCCCTCCGTTAACTTGCATTCACTGACTAAATACGCTAATGTCTGTAGATCTTTTAAATTTTCTGCAAGAATGGCTATATAATAGGAATATTAAAACTTTTATGTAGCTAATCCTTATTAAAGCTTATTGTTTCCTTTTCAGTATGCACAAAACATCCCAAGACAGAATTTGTACCACAAGTGCTCGAGAGGGTCGCATTCATCAGACACGAGTTCCGCGTACAGCGGATCAGACACTATGGCCTCCACTCATTCAGAACTCGACGGAGACGAGCTGGACCTTACGGGGCTTGTCGAAAGCATCGTAGACAGCGACGAAGAAGACGATTTAACAGAGAGTATGGATGTAAGTATATTATACTGTATCTAAGATGTAACAAATATTCCTAAATAAAAGCATATGAGTAATTTCGTGACAAAACATCTCGTAACGCGACAGTTCGTAACCCCACAAATCGTAACGCCGTCAATTCGTAACGGCGACCCTTCGTAACATAGACAGTTCGCAATCGCACCACCTTAAAAATCGCACCTGTTAAACCTGTTGCCCGATATAAGTGATTTTTTTAATATGTTATAGCCTTATTCTTTAACAATATCGCTGTAATAATATTGTTGATAGACAGATAAATTGTCATTGTATACACGGTGTACCAATCAAGCTGTGATGTTTTCTCAATGTTCACCACACACTGTGGAATATTCTATACTAAATTTACAATCAAGATGCAGCAGCAATAAACAACCCAAGACACGTTAAATACTACTAGGAGCACTACCGAATCATAATTTACAATGTATATACATTGTAATTCCCAAATCATGATTTCCAAAGTTTATACATTGTAAATTATGATTCGGGAGTGCCCCTAGTAGCATTTAACGTGTCTCGGTTTGTTTATTTCTACTGCATCTTGATTGTAAATTTAGTATAGCATTTATAAAATACTGAAATTAAAATCCAACTGTAGCCTCATGTTTTTTAACATTCTGTGTTTTTATTCATTCGCTTATGTTGGACAATAAAAAAGTTAGGTACTTCAACTAGCCTTGTTTTCCTCAATACAGGGTGTTTTTAAATAAGTATGGCAAACTTTAAGGGGTAATTCTGCATGAAAAAATAATGACAGTTTGATTTACAAACGTATGTCCGCAAATGCTTCGTTTCCGAATCCAAGATAGGGGATGTTGAAATTTTTTTATCTACATACTAATGATTTATTTATTGCTCTAAAACCGGTTAAGATATGCCAATGAAATTTGGTGGGGTTTAAGAGGTAATTATTGCTCCTTTTTTTATATACAGTTAGGAATTTAATATTCACCATTGCCGCGCATACGGGTAATATTACCCTTAAGTGCGCCAATGGTGAACATAAAATTCTTAATTGCATGTCAAAAAATGCACAATAACTACCTCTTAAAACCCACCACATTTCATTTGCATATCTCAACCGGTTTTAGAGCAATAAATAAATCGTCAGTTTGTAAGAAAAATTTCAACACCCTCTATCTCGGAAACGAAGCATTTGCCGACATACGTTTATAAAGCAAACTGTCATTATTTTTTCATGCAGAATTATCCCTTAAAATTTGCCATGCTTATATAAAAACATCCTGTATTGATGAAAAACAAGGATAGTTGTTAAAGTAACTAACTTTTTTATTATCCAACATAAGCGAATGAATAAAAAACATACTCATGAAGAGAAGTATCCATTCTCAAATGTGGTCTCGAGGTAAGAAAGTAGAAAACTCAAAGAGGTACCACAAAAATGTATATTATAAAAACAGACTGTTAAGAAAACATGAGGCTACTAATTTGTACTTACATAAATAAATTACAATAAAATTTTGGTTTTGAACAGTTTTATTCGTGAAATAATCGCAACAAATTGTACTCGATCTCTAAAATTATTATCGAATTTTTGCCCTCGTCATAATTTAATAAATTAAAACTGTCAAAGTATCACTCGAGAAAAATTCGATAATTTTAGAGCTCTTGTGCAATTACTACTGATAATTCGATGAAATAAAATTATTTTGACATAATATTTAAAAGTCAGATCAGTAGACAATTACAATGGTTTTGAATTGTCGTCATGGAAACCAATATCGTCGTCGTGGTAACCCATTATATTGAAAGTTTGGTTTTGACAACCTTGTCAATGAATTAATTTGTGTATTTTCACTTCTAAATAAAAATTGATATAACTCTATTTTTTGTGGCTTTTTTCCAAACGTACGGCCCTAGAAAAAATACTGTTCCTAACTCATGCGGAAAGTGTCTTCCCGCACTCGACTGCTTGCCCGAACTCCGCTATCGCGTCGTTCGGGTCAACGGCAGTCTCGTGCGTGAAAGTATCACTTTCCGCACTACTTAGGAAAATAACTATAGAATTAATTGGTTTTAAAAAAAGTTCTGCTACTTTTAGTAGCACTTTAGTAGTAGTTTAGTACTAAAGTATGCAAAATGCGTCCATTGTATACATTCAGTAATACTAAATTTGCTAAAAAAACTAAATGTTAGCGTATACGGTTACGAACTGTCGATGTTATGTGTTACGTACGTTAAGTGTCGCCGTTACGAATTGATGGTGTTACGAATTGACGGCGTTACGAATTGTCCGTTACCATTTATGGAGTTACAAACAGTCGCGTTACGAGATGTCACGGAACCGAGAATTTTCATTGCTTTGATTTCAGTTTTGTATAAAATGCTAATCTGACATGTTAATTTTCAGAGTTTAACAGTACGGGACAGAGTCAGAGACTGCCTAGAAAAAGAACCGTCAGAACGAACCGAAGATGACATAGAAGCATTATTAGAATTCACTCAACATTTAAAAGCATTTACGAACATGACATTAGCAGTGCGACGAGCCCTGTGTGCAGTTATGGTATTTGCAGTGGTAGAAAAAGCTGGTACAATAGTGATGAATGACGGAGAAGAACTAGATTCTTGGTCAGTGCTTGTAAATGGCTCCGTAGAGGTTGTGATACCAGATGAACCAAGTCAGACGTTGTATATGGGTGATGCATTCGGCATCTTGCCGACCATGGACAAGCTCTACCACAAAGGTGTCATGGTTACTAAACAAGACGATTGCCAATTCGTTTGTATAACGCAGTCAGATTACTATAGGATATTGCACCAAGGTGAAGAAAATACGCGAAGGCACGAAGAAGAAGGAAAACTAGTCATGGTAACGGAGCTACGAGGTTCACTGGAACCTGGAAGCAACAGAAGAGGTCATGTAGTTATTCGCGCCACCGCAGATAGGCTCATGCAACAACTAATCGAAGAAAACTCACTTACAGACCCCACTTACGTAGAAGACTTCCTTTTAACTCACCGGGTGTTTATTCAGAGTCCTCTGGTTGTAGCAAGTCAACTGTTAGATTGGTTTAAAGATACCGAAGTGCGAGATAGAGTGACAAGGGTGGTGTTGCTTTGGGTCAACAATCATTTTACAGACTTCGAAACTGATCCTGATATGATTGAGTTTTTAGAAACATTCGAGCAAGGACTCGAATCGGAGAAGATGGTAGGGCAACTAAGGCTTCTGAATATAGCCTGTGCAGCTAAAGCGAGGATACGGAACGTGGTCTTAGCTAGACCTAACAGAGACGAACCCTTGAGTTTTCAAATTCTTGGAGGATTCGAACGAAACTTCGGAATATTCATTTCGAAAGTGGATAAGAAATCTAAAGCGGAAGACGTAGGCTTGAAACGTGGTGATCAGATCCTCGAAGTCAATAACCATAGCTTCGAACATATGTCCTTGGCTAGAGCATTAGAAATCTTGAGAGGAACGACACATCTAAGTATTACAGTTAAATCAAACCTTCTCCATTTCAAAGAAATGCTTAATACTCCGGATAACTCCCCAAGACCAAGGAGTAGAAAGGTTTCCGATATAACTAATTTAACTAAGGTTCCTGCAGATCCTAGGGCTAGGCTGTCTAGTGTAGATGGTAATATCATCCTTGGCCATGATACTCCTGCTTCGCAACCGATCACCATAAGTAGTCCTGCGAAAGAAGGAAAGAAACAGAGCTTTATGACGCTGGGAAGACTGCAGAAGGCGCTGATGAAGATGAGCATTTTTCCTAAGAATATGATAAAGTAAGTAATAGTATTTTTTTATAAGAAATCAGATAAAACTAAAAAATTTTTTTAGTTACTATACTTGATTTAGAAATGTATGATAACACAGGTTTCTTGGCAGAACCGTCTACTGTCTGATATTCTTCAGTCAAAATGTCCTTTGATGTTCTGTCTTCTACCAGCTGTATCCTTGGATTTAACTCTTCAAATCAAATAGCAAACCATATCTCTCTATATAAACCAAGTTCAAGCTTCTAACTCAGTTCTATATTCTGCTCGAAATTGAGCAAGACTCAACCCATTTAAGACCATGACTCAATCGTGTATCTCTTCCTGTCGTCAGGTCACTGCAATTGAGCTTAACCACATCCTCATTTGTAATAACGGCTTCCAAAGTATTAGTTCTGTTACATCTATTGACTTTGAAATACCGGGTGTCCACTTATATTTTCCCCCATTTTGACTACCTATAACTTCTAAACGGCTCAATATAAAAATATGCGGTTTTCACTGAAATATTTTATTTTAGTAAAAGTTTTGTCTGAATGGATTGAATTTTTTATATCGCTTTCAAATACAAAATAAAATATGGCGGATTTTTGAAAAAAAACGTTGTTGACTTTTTTTTAATGGAATATCCAGTATATTCTTTTGTAAATTGAAAGAAAGGTCATTCACCTATCTAGCGATATAAAGTTTTTCAAAATCGGTTGTCAAATCACTGAGTAATTAATTTTTAAAATGAGAGGTGCAACGTGGATATCACATACTTAGGTATGTGATTTCCACATTGCATCTCTCATTTTAAAAATTAATTGCTCAGTCATTTGACAACCGATTTTAAAATTTTTTATATCGCTGGATAGATAAATGACCTTTTTTCAAGTTTTTAGGTAAGTGACCATTTTTTATATCGCTTTTAAATAAAAAATTTCGGATTTTTGAAAAAAAAAACGTTGACTTTTTTTATTAAAACACCCAGTATATTTTTTTGCATCTTGAAAAAACGGTCATTTACCTATCCAGCGATATAAAAACTTTTAAAATCGGTTGCCAAATGACTGAGCAATTAATTTTTAAAATGAGAGATGCAATGTGGAAATCACATAACATAATATCATTTTGCTCAGTATGTAATTTAGGTATGTGATATCCACGTTGCACCCCTCATTTTAAAAATTAATTACTCAGTGATTTGACAACCGATTTTGAAAAACTTTATATCGCTGGATAGGTAAATGACCATTCTTTCAATTTACAAAAAAATATACTGGGTGTTCCATTAAAAAAAAAATCAACAACGTTTTTTTCACAAATCCGCCATTTTTTTTTTCGTATTTGAAAGCGATATAAAAAATTCAATCCATTCAGACAAAACTTTTACTAAAATAAAACATTTCAGCGAAAACCGCATATTTCTATCTTGAGCCGTTTAGAAGTTATAGGCAGTTAAAATGGGGGAAAATATAAGTGGCCACCCGGTATAACAGGAGCCTTGTATAGTACAGGAATGGCATCTTTAGGAGTATATCACAGGTCTCCCTTCACTGGAATTATAAATATTTCGGCAGTAGTTTTTATGACTATCCTCAGATTTAAAGCAAAAAATACTTGGAGGTCGAATTATGTATTGAATAGTCAGACAAAAATACTACTTGGACTATACTTGAGGAATCAATCTTTATTATGAACTCAGATAATGATACCGATAATATGATGATTCTGAAAACTCAAGATCCATCCCCGAAGCGCCAGAGACGCGCCGAATACACCTATGGCAAGCGTCAGCTACCGCAACACATTTTCCTCCTGAAAATGGGGATACAAAGAGGACGATTCCTACGACTGTGGCTCGGTTCAGACCAGCCGGCATCTACTATCATGCACAGAAGATGACTTAATTTTAGCAGATGACAGGGCCATCTATGTGGCCAACCATTGGAAATACAGAATTTAAAGTTGTTGGTGTTCCGGACATGGAAAGTAAAGTAAGTAAGTACCAGAACCAATCTTCATTGAGAAGATTAACACAATTATACCATCCAGAGAACAAGAAGTCCCAAATATTAATGGGTACTTAACGTGGTTCACTGTTGGATCTAAAACTGCCCATGGTACTGGGTCAGGAGTCTTTGAACATACATGTAATTATAATAAATTTTACAGCCTAATATTCAACTGTGTTCCGGGCTAAAGTTTGTACTTTGGTGACCTGTATTGATGAAATCGTGAATGGAGACCCCCAAAGCAAAAAGAAGAAGACTCCAAAATAAAAAGAATCAACATTTATATAGATATTCAAGGTGCTATTCTGGCAGTTATAAATAATACTAAATAGGGAAATTCAAACGGAAGAAATAAAAAGAAGAAGAAAGTTAGCATGGGCAGCATTCGGCAAACTGAACTATATACTCAGAAATCAGCAAATTCAGCTACATCCTAGATCTAAAGTTTTTGATGCATGCATTATTCCGATATTAACATATGGGGCACAAACATGGACAATCACAAAAAATAATATGAACATACATACTCAGAATCACTCAACACGCGATGGAAAGAGCAATGCTTGGCATATCACTTAAGGACAGGAAAACAAACACATGGATAAGACAGAAAACCAAAGTCACCGATGTGGTACAAAAATCATTAAAATTGAAATGGGAATACGCTGGACATGTAGCCAGGAACGATCTAAACAAATGGCACAGAACAATTATAACCTGGAGACCATACCAACACAAAAGACCCAGAGGCAGACCTCATATGAGATGGACAGATGATCTGAAACGAAATGCCGGGAAAAATTGGCTACAAGTAGCGTACAACAAAAAACAATGGAAAGGAAGACTTGAAGAGGCTTATGTTCAGATGTGGACGTGAATAGCTAGACGAAGAAGAAGAAGACTCTGGCAGTAAAGAACCCACTCACCAAATCAATACTGGTGAGGAAATTCAAAGATATCTTCAACAACCTGACAAAAGATAATAAAGTGTCTTTATTATGCATGCCGCGTCATGAAGGGGTGCATAGGAATGAACAAGCAAATTTGTTAGCGAAACAAGGCTCGAGAGAAACCTTTGTACGGCAAGAACCATTCTGTGGCATCACTAAAGATGCTACAAAAAGCAAGATTCAGAAGTGGCTGATATGAAATCATCAAAAGAAATGAAGAGCCACTGAAAAGATATGGAGAAAGATTTAGGAAAGATTACAGTAAGCTGATGCAGAAGGTACTTGACAGAAAAGGATGGAAATATGTTTTGAGATAGGCTAAGGCTTATCAAGAAAATTATGTTATATCCTTATTTGAATTTTATCATGCTTTCCGTTATAAGTTTTCTGTTTTTGTGCCATTTTCCATAATTTCTTGTCCTTTATTCGTCCAGCATTCCAGTATCAAATACTCTGTTCCTGGAAATATGCTTCTCTCATATTTCTCCATTTTATTCTTGGACTGCTCTTATTTGCTTTTAAGTTTTGTCTAAATCTGTGAATACTAAGTCATGAATGCCCTCATTCATTGATGTATTATCATCATTCAGCCCAGTGGTCGGCAAACTTATTAGCCAAAGAGCCAAATATGAATATTATAACAACTGAAAAAAAAATGGGAGCCAAATCTGCTGGGGCAAAAAATTGCCCCAGCAATATTCCAAAACTAAAAATACAATGTTGTTTTTCATCAAAAAGTATTTAATTTTTAGACCTCTAGCCCTATTCATAACCCCCAAAAAATTAAAAAGTGTTTTTTCGTTTTTTGGCAATATTTTTGGTCCGATATTATTCTGAAGCTATTTTTCTTGTGGCATTTTTATGATTAACTATTTAGATGGGAAATAAGCCACAAGGTTAATTAATAACTATTTAGATTAAATAAATTATTAGAAGAATTTTTTTACTTAGCAACAACATTTTTGTTTATTTTAGTAGTATTTTGTATTTTGACAACGAAACCCGATTTGGGCTTCGAAACGCTAATAAAATTATTTTTTCAATTTAATGGCTTATTTCCCATCTAAATAGTTAATCATTTTTGGTTTGAATCTCCATAGAAACTCCTATTTTCTTTCATTTTGTAGGGGTTTTTATTTCCTACATTGTATTTTTTTTAAATAAATTTTGGCGCAAAATTTAATTTTTTTTGATATATTGATATGTAGAACCAAAAAGGGAAAGAACATCAAACGCGAGCTTTTTCAGCTGATCGTAAGAAGCAGAATGTCTTCATGTCTTCCAACTCCAAGATCACATTTTTTCTTCTTCAATATTTCCAATTCAACACAAATATGTTCGAATTTAGAGCGTCACATGTACTACTTCCTTGTCTTTTAAATCCAGCAATTATTATATTTCAAAGCTACCAGGGTCAATTTCAAAAGGAGAAAATTTCATCTCGGTTATCGTAGTATCAAGAGGATTTTTTACAAATGCTAAATATTACAAATGCTAATTTGTCAAAATAAGATGTAATTTTTTCCTACCAAGTTTTTTGTTAATAAAAATATTATTGTGCTTTCCGTGGATATTTGTACCAGAGCCACACTTAAGAAGCCAAAGAGCCACTTGCGGCTCCGGAGCCGCATTTTGCCGACCACTGATTCAGCCTATACTTGTCCACTGTTGAACGTAGGCCTCCCGTAATTCACCCCAAAAATTCCTGTCCTGAGCCGCTTGCAGCCAATTTTCGCATATCCGCTTAAGGTCATCTGTCCATCTTGTCGGTGATCGTCCTCTGCTTCGAGAGGCCATTGATGTATTAGATAATATTAAAAGCTTCAAAGTATACTTAAGTTTATTTTTAACATTTTTTAGTGTTGGTTTGGGCCAGGACCAAGTTGATAGCTTTAATCCTCCTTCAACGTTAGGATCGAACCTTTACCAATCGCAGAGCAATCCAGATCTGATGTCAATTTGTTACGATGACTTGAGATGTACGGATTATCCTGAACATGTGTTAAAGGTAAATGACTATAATATATTTAAGTGTTTAAAGGTTCGGACCGACGACGCATGTTGAGGCGCGCTTCACCATTTTACCCATTTAAACGTCGTCAAAAAGAGATAGAAAATATACAGGGTGTCCCGAAAAGATTGGTCATAAATTATACCACAGATTCTGGGGTCAAAAATAGGTTGATTGAACCTCACTTACCTATATACAATAGTGCACACAAAAAAAGTTACAGCCCTTTGAAGTTACAAAATGAAAATCAATTTTTTTTCATATATCGAAAACTCATAGAGATTTTTCATTCAAAATGGACATGTGGTATTCTTACGGCAACAGCATCTTAAATAAAAATTAAAGTAAAATTTGTGTACCCCATAAAATTTTTGTGGGGGTTTTGCTCCCTTAAACCCTCCCAAACTTTTGTGTACGTTCCAATTAAATTATTATTGTTGCACCATTAGTTAAACACAATGTTTTTAAAACTTTTTTGCCTCTCAGTACTTTTTCGATAAGCCAGTGTTTATCGAGATATTTTGAATATTTGTCGAATCCACCACATATTTGTATATGGTTAAGGACCTATGATATACCTGTTAATAATCTGAAAATTTATTTATAATTTACATTTTTAGGTATATTTTGAAGAAGAAGCCACATCTCGATAATAGGTGACTTATCAAAAAAAGACTAAAAGGCAAAAAAGTTTTAAAAACACTGTGTTTACCTAATGGTACCACAATAATAGTTTAATTGGAACGTACACAAACATTTGGGGGGTTTAAAGGAACAAAACCCCCATAGAATTTTTATGTAAATATATTAAAAAAGAAGCCGCATCTCGATAAAAATTGCCTTATCAAAAAAATACTAAGAGGCAAACAATTTTTAAAAACGTTGTATTTAACTAATGGCACCACAATAATAAATCAATTGGAACGTACACAAAAGTTTGGGGGGGTTTAAGGGATCAAAACCCCCATAAAATTTTTATGGGATAGACAAATCCTACTATAATTTTGTTTTAAGATTATCCTGCCATAAGAATGGTACATGTCTATTTTCGATAAAAAATCTTTAATAGTTTTCGATATATTAAAAAAAATCGATTTTCATTTTGTAACTTCAAAGGGCTATAACTTTTTTTATGGGCACATTTGTACTAAGGTAAGTTAGGTTCAATCGAACTATTTTTGACTCCAGAATGTGTGGTATAATTTATGACCAATCTTTTCGGGACACCCTGTATAATAGTGCAAAGGAAAGAGACCATAAGGCGCATGAGTGCGCCTTAGTACCTGTATGTTAAATTACTTTGAACTGTGTCAATTTACCTACAATTTACGGGAAAAACACGCCGCTCCACTTGGGCCCTAATTTAGGGTTCGGTATTCTAACAAATTTTGAGAGAAACTTCGCTATTTCACGTTGATTTCAGTATTCAGTTTTTATCTTCTTCTGTTAAATTTTTCTATTTCGAAAAAGCACCATCAGAATTCTTTTTAAGGGCTTGTCACAACTGTTTGTGTAAGAATACCTATAAATATTTCATTTTTAATAATGTTATCATTGTTCTTTTGTATTGTTGCCGCACATGTCGAATATAAATGTGTAAATAACTGTCTTTTCACGCCTAAACTCTTATGTATTCATATCGATGATCGTGTAGACATATAAATGAACATTCTTAGAGTTGCTGTATTATATAAGTAAATTCTTTATGCTTTTGTATCCGTCACTATATGTTGTATAATTTTGATATATAATGATTTAATACAACAAAAAAATGATTTTTGATGTTGCTTAGTTATGAAGTTATGCGTGCCATAGAACCTGAGATATTGCAATTTTTTTCAGCGGGCTCCAATTTGAAGTTACATTCTAAAAAAACGGAGCTCGAAAAGTTTTCCTCTCCACTTTAAGGTGGCGGTATTTTAAGAGTACCATCACTTTAATTAGTTGTAACTTTTACACCTCCTTAGTATATGCCAATATACTGCGTGTCCAATTAAGTCGGCATCATATGGGAAACTTTTTTATTCTTAGTTTTATGGAAAAAAGTTATTCTTTATAAAAAGTTGTGCATGGTCTAAAACTTAAAATACAACCATCAGTTATCAATTTTTTAAGCCGTATACGAGGTATGTAAAAAATATGAATTTTACTCAAGAGTAAAGTAGCTTTATTTTTCACAATATTGAAAATTGTTATAATAAAAAGTTGTTTAGAATTGAAAACTATGTTTCAATATGCAATTTCATCGTTCTAATAGAAAAAAAAATTTGAAAATTTTATTAACCAACATTATTTTCAGTTATGATAACTCTTTTATTATTTAGTTTACGAAAAACAGTTATTCTTTATAAAATGTTCTGCAGGATCTAAAACTTAAAATACAACCATCTTATATCAAATTTTGTCAATTTTATACGAGGTATATAAAAAAATATGAATTTGCTCAAGAGTACCTACTTAAATAAAATACCGTTATTTTTTACAATATTGAAAATTGTGCTTATGTAAAGGTGTTTAGAACTAAAAACCATGTTCCAAATGTAATTCCATCCTTTTTATTGAAATATTCTGAACTATAAAGGTACTTTATTCTTAATCGAAATTCATCTTTTTTGACGTACCTCGTATAAAATTAATCAAATTCGATATTAGATGGTTGCATTTAAGGTTTTAGACCATGCAGAACTTTTTATTAAGAATGACTGTTTTTTCGTAAAATTAAGAATAAAAGAGTTATCATAATTGAAATAACTGAAAATAAAGTTGGTTATCCATAATTAAAAAAAAAATCAATTTTTTTTCAATTAAAAGGATGAAATTGCATGTTAGAATATAGTTCTTAATTCTAAACAACTTTTTATTGTAACAATTTTCAATATTGTGAAAAATAAAACTACTTTACTCTTGAGTAAAATTCATATTTTTTGACATACCTGGTATACTGCTTAAAAAAATTGATAACTGATGGTTGTATTTTATGTTTTAGACCATGCACAACTTTTTATAAAGAATAACTTTTTTTCATAAAACTAAGAATAAAAAAGTTTCCCATATGATGCCGACTTAATTGGACACACTGTATAAATGTAAGAAACCTTTTCCTAGGCAGAAAATTATTCTTTCAATTGTTATAATTATTTAAAAAACATCGAAGCAAAATCAGGTGTACCTCTTCATATATTTGTATATACCTTCTTCTTCTTCTTCTTCTTCTTCTTCTACTTCGTCTTCTTATTGTGTCGTCATCTTACGAAAATTGGCGATCACTTCTTGTAACGCTTCCCTATCTTTTACAACATGAAATATCTGTTCAACACGGAGTCAAATCTGTGATACTCATCCAAGATTTTCTCTTTCTTCCCAAGTCTTTTCTTCTCTCTACTCTTCCTTGCATGATAACGGTGTAGCAGAAAGCATTTATCGTTTCGTATTTTGTGGCCCGAATACTATGTCTTTCTTATTTTAATTGTTTCTGACATGTCCAACTCGTCTTTTGAGACTTTTGCACTCCAAGGAACTTTCAGAATACGCCTATATAGTCACATTTCTAATCACATTTCAGTGTTCAAGCTTCTACCTCATATAGTATTTGCGACCAAAGATAATATTCGGCGAACCTCAATCTGATAGCCATACACAATTTCTTATTTGTAAACATTGACTTGTATTTAATAAATCCTTTTCGAGCTATTTCTATTTTTCCTTTTAGACTTCCAAACAGTTTGTATAAGATTTTTGCGTGAAATTGATGATTTTTTCACAGATAGACTGGACTATACTTCTTATCGCTCAAACCAGTAATTTTATTTTTAGAATTTAATGATAATCATAATGAAGTAATTGAACATAATACAAGATAATAATGAAAATGTCAATGATGAATAACTTCTCTATTATATTTAACAAATTTTGAAAATTAAAGTCATTAAACAAAATTTTTAAAGAAAAAAAATTTCTTAAATTAAGAACAAAATGTCTGGTGTTATTATAAAAAAAATGTTAACAATTTAGTAATAAGTAGATATAAAATTTCAATCTCTCACATATAGTTACACATATAGTCATAACGCGGGATAAAAAGTAGCCACTTTTGTCGCCACTCCCAAGTGCCACGCGCCGTTGTTTTAAATGTTATTATAGTTACTAGATCACTATCAAAATGTAGTGATGATTTCAAAGTAAATTTTGTCTCGAAACTTGTGTTACATCCGTTATTATCACTTTTTCTTTTTCTTAGTCGTTAACCTGATGCAGGTATTGTGATGTTATGAAGCTCTTAGATGATTTTTCCAATGTTTCTCCATTTCTCTCTACCTTCTGCCATTCTAGCACTTTCTGACAACGGTGCGCCAATAGTAGCAACAATATGGTCCGTGTATCGTGTGGGACATCTACCTCGACTTCTTTTGCCTTCTACATTTCCCTGGATGGTATGTTTTTTAAGACCATTTTTTCGAAACACATGTCCAAAATAGCCTATTATTTGTTATGATATTTGTGTTCTTAGTCCTTCCTTTATGTTTAGCTGTTTCAGTATAGATTGATTTGTTTTTGGGCTACCCTTGGTATATTCTCAGCATTCGTCTCCAGTACCTCAAATACATCTATAATCTTTTTATCTTTCTGCATAAAAGCCCAGCAAAAGCTAGTCTTCTAACCCGTCTCATTTTTATATCGATAGTTATTTATTTCATGGCTTTTCCAAATTTTTGATAATTTTGCCATAGAGTTCTTTGCAATCATTGCTGACGGGCGCTTTATTGCTTCAGTACAACCAGCCTTGTTAGTTATTAAAGAGCCCAGATACACAAGTTTTTGATTGTTGTTAGCTGTGTCAATTATCATGATTCTCGTTTTGTCTCTGTTTATTTTAAGACCCATCGGTAAGCTTGCTTCTCAATCCATTGTAGCAGATGTATCAGTTCAACCTCGGAACTAGCGATCATTTGCGTATCTCAAGTTGCAAATCTTCTTCCTGCCGATAGTGACACCACCGTTCTAGTCCTCAATCACTTTCCGCATTATCCATTCGCCATATTCGTTGGATAGAATTGGGCTTAGTATGCAGCCTTGCCGCACGCCCCTAGTAACCTTGAAACTTTCGGTTAGTTCCCCATTTACTCTAACTCTGGCATAATTGTTATTGTATAGGTTTTTAATTAGCAGTATCTGACGACTCCGAACTCCAATTTCTCACATTTTACCAAAGTTGACTAGGTCGAAAGCTTTACTACAATCTATGAAGCACAAATATGTTGCAATGTTGATGTTATTATTACTATATTATTGTAATTTATCATTCCGTACTCTAACATTATTAATCTTTTAGGTTTACAAGCCTGATCAAAGCTACAAATACCTCCTAGTCCACAAAGAAACCACAGCTCACGAAGTGGTAATGCTGGCTCTACAAGAATTCGGTATGACGGATCCCAGCAGCAACTTCAGCCTCTGCGAGGTCTCCGTGACGGACAACCAAACCATCAAGCAGAAGCGGCTCCAAGACGATCTGCAGAACCTAGCAGAGCGAATAGGCCTGAGCAGCCGGTATTATCTCAAGACGAACGGCGTTACAGAAACCCTGGTACCTGATGAGCTAGCTCCCGAGCTAGTTAGAGAGAGCGCGGTGCATTTTTTGCAACTCAACGCGGTGGAGGTGGCGATACAGCTGACTCTGCTGGATTTCAGTATTTTTAGACAGATCGAGCCGACTGAGTACATCGATGATCTCTTCGAGTTGAAGTCCAAGTATGGCACGCCGATGCTGGAGCAGTTTGCTTCTTTGGTTAACAAAGAGACATTCTGGGTGGTGTCAGAAGTGTGCGCGGAGCATAATCCGGTCAGGAGGATGAAGATTATTAAACAGTTCATTAAAGTTGCAAGTAAGTTTAAGATATTTTTTTACAAATGGCCAACTTTGGTTACGCGACGTTGTCACATCAATCGGGTTTCAAAGGTTTTCCGGTTTTTTGTTTGTTACCTGTTATACCTGTATATATTGATGAAATTCCTGTTGTCAATTTTTTTCTGTTAAATACAAATAAGGAATTAATGTAGAAACGCCTAAGGATGCTTCGGTGTTACGTGTTCTCTACTCTTATTTATGGCTTGGAAGCGTGGACATTAAAACAAGTCGATCTGAATGAGTTGACCGCATTTGAATTTTGATGTTACAGAAGAATCCTACGAATCATGGATTCAAAGAATGTCAAACATGGAAGTAACTAGAAGGATAGGAAATAAACCGGAAATAGTATTAACTATCAAAAGACGAAAACTTGAGTACTTAGGACATGTGATGAGAGGGCAAAAATACTCATTACAACTTATTATGCAAGGCAAAATCCGAGGAAAGCGAAATGTGGGAAGACGAATAACATCCTAGCTTAAGAACTTACGGGAATTGTTCGAATGTAGTAGTGCAGTGCTCTTTAGAGCGGCAGTCAACAAGGTCCGCATTGCCGTGATGATTTCCAACCTTCGATAGAAGATGGAACTTAAAGAAGCAGAAGAATGTAGAAAGCGAAATTTCTTCTCCAATTTTTGATTGAAATTTGACTGGTTAACATATAAGTCCCGTCAGTGAAAACAATAAATTTATTTTTTCCCTAGCTTTTTAAAGTTCTTGAGAAACTGCTGTATGTCTATTGTCGTGTTTCTCAATCAATATTTTTTTTTATTAAGTAAACCGCGTCAACCATGAAAGGTTATTGGCGGGGAAGAGTTGTACATAATATCAGATGTTTGCTTATAACAACTAATTACAATTGAGCACTTAAGATTATTTTTATATTAGATTGTACAATTTAGTTAGTTTTACAAACTTAGTCACTTTATCACATTTACTATAGTTCAGAGCACTTTTCAGATCACTTGGTAAATCACTTTGAAGTCGTTCCAGGTGATAGAGTGGGCAACTAACAATAATGTGTTCGATTGTCAGAGGAATATCTCAAACATAGCACAGTTTTTGTTGTTCTTTCTTCATTAGGTACTGGTGGGTTAACCTGGTATGTCCTATTCTCAAGCGGTGTTGTATGACTTGATCTCGTCGTTTTTGTGGCATTATCCCTTTTGGTGACAAATTTGGGTTGATGCGTTGTAGTTTGTTGTCATCAAGTTTTTTCCATCTTTTTTTTATTTATAGTTGGAAGGAGTATTTTCCTGTGATGCGTCAGTATCTTCAGAGGTGTCATCCTGAATACTATAATCTTGGTTTATTTTACTAAGTAGTTTTTTCTTGATTCTTGTAATTCTAGATTTAATTGCTCTTTCGTTCAACATGGGATATATTTCAGTTAGCATATGTCCCAACCCGTGTATATTTTGCGTGTATTCTAGGGCCAGTTCTACTGGGGTGGAAGAACCGTGAACGTCTTCTAAGAATGCTAGTAATTGGGTGTAATTTAGTACATATGGTGGTGATGCATCCTGGATAAATTGTTTGACTGGTTGTAATAATGACTCACTCATTCTGAAGTGGATTTGTCTAATTTGATAATTTTTTTCTTCTTTTTAATTTGCACTGGTTTTGGTTTCGTGAATTCTGTTGGTATAGTTTCTGTAGGAGTGGAGCAAGTAGGGGATGAAACTTCCGAGTGAGATCGTTTATTTTTATTATCGGTATCAGTGCTGACTTGAGCATCCATTTCTTCTCGAGATTCGTCATTTACATGTGTAATTTGATTTTGTTCGGGGCTAGTAGATGGTATTTGTGGAAGAAAATTTTCCTCCGTTTGGGGCTTTTGAGTATTTTGTGGATAAGAGGGATTTAAGGTACAGTACGAGGAAACGTGACCAGTTTGGTGGCATTTGTAACAAGTTAGTTTATTGGAAAGAAAAATTCGGTACGAAATATTTTCAAAATCAATTAGGACGGAGTCGGGTACAGTAAAATTGCCTGTAGGTGCAAAGTAAACTTGTCTTCGAAAACTAAGTACATGGCTGTATTGCGGGTCTTGTATTCCAGCTCTAAGGAACGAAATCGGAGACATTAATTTAAAACCAAGATTGATTAAAGACTGTTCGATTATGTTATGGGGTATAGATGGACATACTTGGGATAGAACTAATCTATTAGCGGGTGTAATTAGTTTACGTGCTTTGATTATATGTTCTCTAATTTTAATTCCACCATGTTGACTTAGAAAATTGTCTACAACTTGTATGCTTGAAAGGTAGATGCATATTCTTCCGTTTGACATTTTGGATGAGAACAGTACATTTTTTGGATGGACTATAGTTCCTACTGCAATGGTGTACTCTTCTGTTCTTATTCCGTCTACTGCAGGTAAAATTATGGCTTGGTTTTTTGTTGGGAATTTTGTTAATGGTTGTTGCTTAGTGATGGTAGAATAAGTAATGTTTTGCTGATCGGGATTAATTGATGGACCCCTGTAGTCAGAAGTACCACCTGCCATGTTGTCAAATTTAATCTTCTATCTTTTTTTAAATTTAAATTGAACTGTCATTTCAATCATTTTAATTTGGGTAGGTCCGACTCTGTTTATTTAAAAGTAAATAGTCGATCTAGCCATTAGCAAGATAATGACAATAGTTGAAACTAGTTTTTAAATAATTAATAAATACGAAATATAAATAATGTTCTTCGTATGTATATAAAAACAATGCTTCTAATCAAACTACTGCAAATTTGGAAACTGTACTTACAGCTATTAACAGATCACTGTACACTGCTTCTACATATTTCGGTTTATTATTTAAATTTACAATGTTTCTTCTGAAAACTATAAAAGTTGTGGAGCTCAAAGTATTTCGACTTTTCTGCAATCAATATTTTTCTATTTCTATTTTATATTATTTGACGTTTTTCTCCAGCGAAACCCAAATCGATGAAATTCCTGTCTCACCTTATAGTTCTTCTACCTATATTCTTCTACAAATTTCCGATGAATCTTTTTAACAGTTGGAACTTGTTCAGTAAGATGAAAATTGTATATCTCCCTGCGTTATATACCTTGATCACATCGATTAATTTTAGTTTTTGATGATTTTTCATGTTGTTTGTTAACTGTTCAAAGCCTTCTCCATTCTGAATGTCACTCACTACCTTTGGCGATATTTTACACTGGATAAACTAATACCTGCAAACATGTATCCATTTTGTTAGATTCAATTACTTGACATGTTATACAACAATAAATCTTTGTATATTTTGTTGGTAGTCGAGTTCAATTGAAGTCCCCTCTCCTTGATTTTCTACCTGAGTTACATGCGCGGTTTCAGATTTTTCTGTACACGTATATTAGGATTTTTTAATGGTTTGACTAAAACAATAGTGTCTAATGTGCACGAGTAGGTATTTGAGAAATTATGTCAGAAGTATAGTTATCCATTGTTGATATTCCGGCTACTTTTTACCACTTAGGATGCGTGGCTTTGGATGACTAATTTCATTTTTTGTTTGCTATGCTATAGTCTTACCGAACATCCACCATTACATTTTCATTTCAGCCAGCTCCATCTTTTTTCCTGGACCTTCTTTACAGGCCAAACTTCACCGTCGTACACCAACGCAGGCCCCACTAAACTCTTGGATATCCGTTTCCGTTATGTAGGGGCCAAGGTATTTAAATTCTTCTATTCGTCCTAGTTTTCCCCAACTACCCCTAGTGTAACATTTTTATTTTCACATCAAATTTTTGCTGGTGATAACTGCTAATTAAAATCCAAATATCCGTATGCAATGGAAGCATTAGTAATCTCCGAAGTCAATAAAATGTAATGTTAGTTCCATCTTTAGACTAGAAAATAGTTTTTGTGGTTAGACATTTATGTAATCGTACTCTACTATGTATATACATGTCACACAACTCTGTGCGTTAAGCCGTTTTACTACTATCAGTTTTAGGCGTTATTACATGCCGCCATGTTTGATTTGTCTCCACCGTCGTATTCTATTCGTTAAATCCTATCATTTATTTTGACTCATAGAGGTATATATTAACATAGAGTGAGCCCTCACTCCGCCACCACTGACGACAAGATCTCTTCGACTGGTTTGCGGTATCTCTTTCTAGCACAATGTATCGAGAAACATAACATGAAACTAAGTGGGGGTACGGGACGGCAAGTGAAATAAGGAGAATTACTTTATTCTTCTTTTTTCTTTAATTATTATGACAAGTGACAAGACAACATAACCCAAATAATTTAATCCGGCCCTATTTCTATTTTTGAACAAAATGTTGGAAATATCTTAGTTTATTTTTAGTTCTAGCTTATTTATGGCTAGATTGAAAATCTGAATTTTCTAATATTGGTTCATGATTATCATCAGGGACTTGATTCGGTTCTTAAACAGGTAAATTTTCTGTCTCATCTGATATTGATTTGGTAGTGGAATTCTTTAGTGTATTATTTGGACTTTCATTTTCATCTTAATCACTATTGTGATTCAATAATTTTAGGTCACTTTTAGGAGCTGAGTACTTCGTTGCAACTGTACTTTTCTTTCTGTTTGGATACTGCATTAAGGCATAATCTACATTGGCTTCTAAAAGATAATCCTTTTCAACTAAAGGATCAAACTTACTCATTCATACAAATTTTCTTAGTAATACTTTGTCTGAATCTTTCATGAAGAAATAGAATTTCTGCTAGTTGATCTTCATTGATAAGTAAACACATGTTCATGATGTGTACAATTGGTTGCTGTAGACAGTAAACTTCATATAGAGTGCAGAGCATCTGGTATATAGAACATTTTTCCATTTAGTGATGTCTAAATTTCTGGTTTTCAATGCTAGATTCACTGCTTTCCATATAACTCCATTGTATCTTTTAACTTAACCATTTCCTTCAATATGGTGTTGTTCTACTTGAAGATATTCCTTTAGAGTGTAGGTAATTAATAAATTCTTGGTAAGTCAAGCTAGTCCCCCTGTCTGACTGGACGTATCTTAGCATGGAAATCTTGAAAATTCATCAATTTTTTTTTGTTCAGAATCTGTGAGGATACGTGAGAAAAAAGTAACGGGTCTTCCAGATTGACTCAGCATGATAGCAATAGCAAATTCATTCATGTATCTGTTTCAACAATGAGAATTTATTTTTCATTAATTACTGTCCATAGAAGTGCAATATTGTATATCCCAAAATATTTATAGCTTTTGATTGTAGTGACATTTATTTTGATTTAAAGTTAACCCATATTTTTTAACGGCATTTAAAAACTTCAAATCATAGCTATCTTGATCCTCACCACTAACTGTTACGTCATCTAAATAAGCGTAAACCCCTTGTAGATTTTCTTTTTTATTGATAGAATCAATGGCTCTCTAAAAATATGATACTCCATTGGTCACCCCAAGAGGAATACGACAAAATTGGTAAAGGCATCCACTTTCCTCAAAAGCTGTACATGGTTTGTCAGATTCATGAATTGGCTATTCTCATTTAAAAAAATATTTGATTACGTCATCACGCCCAGATGGATGACGTCACTAGTATGTTGTATACAGTAGAACCCCGAAAATCCGAACTAATTGGGGGGACAGCCTGTTCGGATTCTGAAAAGTTCGGATTATTCGAAAGTCAGCCTAACCAGTAATTCAAAGCTCTCCTGCAAAACGTGTAACCTGGCTATGAGAAAACCGAAGTAAATTTATGTTTAACCTTTATAAGCACTACATATAAAGTACCTACGTATTTATTTTTAAGAAATTTTAAATGTCAAAGTCCTACGAATCCAATATTGTTCAATTTTCTGGTTATACTTTGTATAATAAACATGTATTTAAGTTTTTGTCTTGAATTTAAAAAAAAAATTCACTTTCCGTTAGTTTGGATTTGCAGGGTTCTACTGTATGTCAAAAATATATATGAGGGGGGCAAAATATATTGAATAACCCTGTACATCAAGAAATTTACTACCAACGTCTCTGTTACTGAATATATCACTAAGTACAGGGCAACCTATTTAAAACTTAAAAAATCAGCTAAAAAATTAAACTATCAAAATCATCTGAGAAGCTTTAAAAGTGTTGCAAAAGAAATTTGGTCCATAATAAACAATCTTCTTCGAAATCAAACTCACAAAGCTCAAACATTTTCCCTTCCAGACCATGAATACTTTATTAATGTGAGTAAAATTATAACATCAACTATTTTGTCACAAGAGATCAATTTTGTTAAGATCCGATTTCCTATCTCCCTAATTCAAGAAAGGTCTCAAATTCATTATTTATAAGACTAGTTGATCAATCTGAACTGATCCAAACAATCAATAGTATCAAAAGCAAATCTTCCTGTAGTACTGATGGACTATCCATAAAAATTGTCTCAAATCTCCCAGAAAATGTGTTGGGAGTCCGCATCCCACTAATGACTCTTTTAAGGGGCTATCCTAGTGTAAAAGAACGAAATTCACATACTTTTTTTGGGAATATCTAAAATAAAAAGTACTGTACCAATTGTTTTGAAAATTTGCATGACTATTTATTATAAAAAGAAGTACAAGTAAAACAATTTTCATAAAAAAAAATAATGAAAATTTAACGATTTATGCCCTATCTACTGGCACAGTGAAAATAAAAAACATGGCTCCACTGCTGCAGCGATTGGGACTAATAGAGATCCTGAATTATAAAATTGCAAATACATATTGATTATTGAAATATTAGTTATTTCCTATACCATCAATTAGGATTTTTGGAAAAATGACGAAGTGTTGAAATTTTTTTAAATTAGCTAGAACATTTTCAGTTTCAAAAACCGCCAAATTGACATTTTTTATCCGATTAAAAAAATCCCTATTTGATGGTATAGAAAATAACCTATATTTCAATAATAACTTTTGATATTTTATGTTTCAGGATCTCTTTTAGTCCCAATCACTGCAGCAGTGGAGCTATGTTTTTATTTTCACGGTGCTAGTAGATGGCGAATAAATCGTTTAATTTTCAATATTTTTTTATGAAAATTGTTTCACATGTACTTTTTATAACAAATGTTCAGTAGTAATAACCAGAGGACATTGATAATTGTTCGAAAAATTTTTATAACAGATTTCAAAAGCTTGTTCCTTGGAAACAGACCGACGCCATAGGCGGAGGTCTGTTGCCTGTAAGCAACAAGCTTGAGAAAGTTGTTAAAAAATTTTTGAGCATTTATCAATGTTCGAGGGTTATTCGGATAGAAAATTTTTTGCTGATATAAAATTAATAACAATTTCATTAATATTCTCATCAGTATTACAACCAAATCGTGACATTTTGAAATATTGAATATTTGAAATGTCAAAATTGAAATGAAACGAAATGTAGGTATCCATAGCTACATGATTGAGTGAAAACAGCCCATGGGATCTGTTTTCAGTATAATGTTGGTTTTATTGGTTGTATTCAATCAGATGACCACAAATTAATTGATTTCATTGGATTTCTAATTGAGCAAAAAATTTTCAAAATAATTGGTACAGTACTTTTTATTTTAGAAATTCCCAAAAAAGTATATGAATTTCATACTTTTACACTAGGATAGCCCTTTAAGAAAGGTAAATTTCTAGAGCTGCCTAAAGACAGCCATCATTATTCCTCTTCATAAGGGTGGTGAAAAATCTAATGCCTGCAATTATAGACCTATTGCATTACTACTGGTACTCTCAAATAGGACTCATATTACACAAGTATAAAAACTTGTTGCTGGTATGAGCACATTGTGTAAATGTTAGGATTTAAAGAGGATATAAAAACCTTCAATACAATTATGAGCGTTAGTCTCTTTATATCCTAACATTTTTTTTGTTATTGTTTTAGTTTATTATTGTTTTTTATGACTCTGTAAGTTTTGTGTATAAATTGTACAATTTTCCATGACAATAAAGCATTTTTCTATTCTAAGTTGTCTATTTGTTAAACCAAAGCATTGATTATTATTACAAAATATTAATATAATCAATTAAATAATAATATTAATCTCACAAACAATATAGGAAGTATAGTTAAAAAGAATAAACATAGTAATCCACAAGGAAATAAATCTGCACATAGCTATAGCCCAAAGTAACTTCTGTTGTTTATCCAAATCTTCAATAGTCAAAAACATTTGTGTAAAATTAGATTCCAGCAGTTTCTCCTTTTCCTACATTTAAAATAGCTGGTGTTTATTCCTAAAAGCAACAAATACATAAATAAAAACTCTAAATTGTATACCATAAAAAAATCATACAAATATGACAAAATATCACAAGAGTATTTTAACATTATTTAAGGACAATTGCCATAATAAGCCACAACAAAAATGTATTAAGCGAAAAAGCTATAGAGCTGAAACAGGAAGTTGCTATGTTTGGTCTATATATTAATGAAAGTAAAAAAAAATACCTAAATGGAATATAACAACGGGTTCTTATCGGTAATAAGAAGTGTTTTTATGCATACAAAGACGTAATGAAAAGTAAGTTACTGTTACTGAATCGTGAGTATAAGCTTAGAATCTACAAAACAGTAATTACACCAGTGGTCACATATGGATGTGAAATGTGGACCATCTCAACCACTAATGAAAATCAACTGAGAATATTTGAGCGTAAAATACTAAGGAACATATTTGGACCAACACATTGTAAAGATGGTTCATGGATAATTAAAATGAACCACAAGCTGAATGAACTAATGCAGAGCGCAGATATTGTTAGATTTGTAAAGTGTCAAAGACTAAACTTTCTTGGTCGCTTAGCAAAAATGTCAGATAATCGAGCTGTGATGTCAGAGATGGAAGCCCCAAGGAAATATAACAAGAGGAAGGCCCTGTAACAGATGGATAGACGATGTAGAGAAGGATCTTAAAACCATAAATATCAGGCAGTGGTGCAGGAAAGTAGCGACAGGGCAGAATAGAAGAATGCTGTTAAGCAGGCAAAGATTTACAAATGGTTGTAGTGTCATTAGAAGAAGAAGATTTAAGGACAGTTTAGGCAGGCTATATGCATTAAGGCATTATTAAGCTTTGCATTTAACCATATTGTAATACACTATATCTTACATGGTCAAGCATGATTTTCTTTACATAACCCTTGTTCTAAACTAGAACCGAATTGGTAAGTACATATATATTTTTATTGTAGACATTTTAAAAACTTATTACTTAGTTGAATTACTTTAAACTTACCACTTATAAAATGTTTACTACATACTCTCATATTTTAATTTGTGGTCTGTTCTCTTTATTGCTTTTATCCAATGTTCCTGCCTTTGTTTGGATAAAATTCATTTAAATGTATTGCATGGGGGAAATGTATAGCCTTGGGAACAGTAAAAAGT
Source organism: Diabrotica virgifera virgifera (assembly GCF_917563875.1). Lineage (NCBI taxonomy): Eukaryota > Metazoa > Arthropoda > Insecta > Coleoptera > Chrysomelidae > Diabrotica > Diabrotica virgifera. The sequence continues at coordinate 223,919,377 of NC_065451.1, read as the reverse complement.
GAGGATTTTATCCCTGTCTGTCCTATTCCCGCAATTTACAGGCTTCTCAAGAAAGCCCTTGCTACAAGTCGGTCAAACACAAGGAAAGGTGTTTTTTCTTTTTTGCACACAAACAAATTGACACAAACTGATAATTACTTCGAGTTTGGCAAGCGAGGCGAGAGGTCGTGTGGCAGGTGTATTGGCGATAAGGTAATTTCGAATTCGAAACCTATCACAATAAAAACACCGGTTTTTTAAAAGACCTATCGTTATCGATAATCGTTAAACTTAAAAAGCGTTCTTGTGCGAAATAAAAATAAACTTCTAAGTGTATAATAATAATATTTATATTAGTGCTGAGGTTAACATTTAATTTAAAATGGCCAGTGGCGGAACAGGAACAATCCGAAAGGAAACCTATAGAAAGAATGAAGAACTATCTGATAGTGGCGACGAAGAATCTAAGAAGAAAAAATATAAAGAAGATAAATTATATTTTGAAAAGAGTAACCTGACGAGACGAACACCGAATAAAAGCAACGACACAAATGAAGAGATGATAAAAATGATGCGGGAAGTTATGTGGAAAAATGATGAAATGATGGCAGAAATAAGAACCATACGGAAAGACCAAAAAGAAACGATGGAATATATTAAGGAGCTGAAAGAAAAAAACGAAAAATTGGAAGAAGGTTTAAAAATGGCAAACAATAGAATAGAACAATTGGAAAAAGATAGACGGAGAAATAATATAGTATTAAAAGGCCTAACACTAGATGCTACCGACGGAAAGCCTGTAAAGGAGTCAGTAGAACACTTCATAGGAAGAAATCTGAAATTAGAGGTCAGACTGAGAGGAGCGGTGAAGATCGGCGACCAAATCTTTGTAGCAGAAATGGAAAACCTAACGGATAAGATGAGTGTACTAAAAAACAAAGGAAAACTGAAAAATCTACAGGGACAAAAGGTGTATATAGAATCAGATTTAACAAGAAAGGAAAGGGAAATACAAGCAAAAATTAGGAAAATGGCAAAAGAAGAAAAAGACAAAGGTAATACTACGAAGATAGGATATATGAAACTAGAGATAAATGGAAAGGAGTGGAAATGGGACCATAATAAAGAGAAACTTATACTAACTCACAGAAATATCGGGGAAGGGACTTCAAAAAACTAAAAGAAAATAATGAGACCGGACCCACAACAATGACAACCAAGGCAATGAATGGGAAAAGCGATAGGGAAAAAGATGATGCAAAGGTAAACAAGGATGAAAATAGGAAAAAGGGGAAAGCTAGATTGCAGAAAAAAGGAGAGATAAAAATGGGAACATGGAATGTGAGAAGCATCAATGGAAAAGAGGAAGAACTGGTAGAAGATATGATAAGACAAAAAATAGAAATACTAGGAATAACAGAAACGAAGATGAAAGGAAAAGGTCTTAAGAAAATACACAAAGGATATTGGTTACTTTGGGTAGGAGCGGATACAAAAGAGAGAGCAAAAGAAGGAGTCGGGATAATAATTGCACCGAATAGACTACAACACGTTATAGAAGAAACATATGTTAACCAGAGAATATTATCGGTGAAAATTAAACTGATGGACGAAGAAATATGGACAATAATAACAGCCTACGGAGTAAATGAAGATGCAAGAAAGGAAGAGAAAGATAAATTTTTCGAGGAGCTCCAAATGCAAATTGATAATGGGGAAGAAAACATAATTGTAATGGGAGATCTAAACGGTAGAGTCGGAAACAACAACAGCGGAATAGAGGAGTGCATGGGAAAAGAAGGAGAAGAAATGCTAAACAGAAATGGTGAAAGAATAATAGAAATATGTATGGAGAATAAACTAGTTATAACAAATACAAAATTTAAACATAAAGAAGTACACAAATACACGAGAGTACAAGACAGCAGAAACGAAAAATCAATCATAGATTACTTTTTGGTAAGCAGCAACAAATGGAAAAGAGTACAGGATACGAAAGTGAAAAGAGGCTCGGAGATTGGCAGTGACCACCATCTAGTAATAATGAGAATGAGAACAACAGAGGAAAAAGAAGAAAAGAGAAGAAAGGTAGTAAATGAAAAAATAAAAAGTTACAAATTAAAAGAGGAAATATATAAGAAGAAATTCCAAGAAAAATTAGATAATACTTTGAAAGGTAGGGCAAAAAATACAAATATAGAAAAAAAATGGGAATATCTAAAAACCAGCATAATCAAAGCAGCTGAGGAAACTTGCGGGAAAGCAAAAATAGCAAACACTAACATGAGGAGAACAGAATGGTGGACGGAAGAAATACGAGAGAAAATAAAGAACAAAAAAGACAAATGGAAAAGATACCTAAGCACAAAACACCCGGAAGATTACGAAGCATATAAAGAAAAAAGGAAAGAGGTTAAAATAGCGGTGAAAGCAGGAAAGGAAAGGTCATGGGAGATATTTGGACAAAAAATGACAAAAAATTATAGGGAAAACCAAAAACTCTTCTACGGCGCATTAAAACAACTCAGACAAAAGAAAGAGCACACGATGCCGAATATAAAAGACAAGAATGGAAACGTACTAACAGAAGAAAAACAAATAATGGAAAGATGGAGAGAACATTTCAAAGAGCTAACTCATGTAGACAAGGACAACAAAGGGGAGATACAAGAAAGGAATGAAGAACAACAAGTGGAATCCATAACAAGAGAGGAATTAGAGAAAGCAATAGAAAGAGTAAAACTGGGCAAAGCACCAGGCAAGGATCATATCACCCCGGAAATGATAAAATTCATGGGGACAGAGGGAATGGATAGCATGAAAGAACTAATGAATGATATCATAAATAGAGCAGAATTACCAAAGGACTGGAAGAAAGACATTATATTACCAATACACAAAAAGGGAGACAAGAGAAACTGTAATAATTACCGAGGTATCACCATATCAAGTATCCCTGGGAAGGTATTAGCAAGAATACTAGAGACAAGAATAAAAACACAAATAGAAACAACTATGGAAGACACACAGTGTGGATTCAGGAAGGACAGAAGCACGCAAGACCTAATATTCACATTAAGACAAGTAAGTGAGAAGGTAATCAAGAAAAATAGAGAGATACATATGTGCTTCATTGACCTGGAAAAGGCGTTTGACAGAATCCGAAGAAAGGACGTTTGGAAGACACTAACAGAAAGGGGAGTCGACAGACACATAATAGAAGTAATAAAGGATATGTACAAAAATAATACAAATACAGTAAGAACCAATAACGAGGAATCCAGAGAATTTTCTACAAGTCAAGGCGTCAAACAGGGATGCGTGCTGAGTCCACTGCTATTCTCAGTGGTACTGGATGAAGCGATAAAGAAAGCCAAGAGAAGAATGAGAAAACTAACATTAGGATACTGGCAAATGAAACAGACTCAACTATCGGAGCTACTATTTGCAGACGACATGGTATTGATAGCAGAAAACAGAGAAGACTTACAGAACAATCTTGAAATCCTAGAAGAAGAACTATCAAACATAAATATGAAAATTAATACAGAGAAAACAAAAACAATGATAATTTCAAATACGAGGAAGACACACGCAATAGAATTAGACGGGAAACAACTAGAGCAAGTGGAATATTTTAAATACCTAGGAGTAATAATCGAATCAAATGGTAAACAAGACATGGAAATAAACGAGAGAATGGGACGAACAGGAAGCTTATTTAACACTATGAAAACAACATTTTTTGGGAAAAAAGGGATACCGGAAAAAGTAAAAACGGCAGTCGTTAAATCAGTAGTTAGACCAACAATCATGTATAGCAGCGAGACATGGACATTGACGGGGAGACAAAAATCCAGAGTCAATGCTATGGAAATGAGGTTCCTGAGGAAAATAGCAAACAGAAAAAGGACAGACAAAATACGAAACGAAACAATTAGACAAAACCTAAAACTAGAACCAATCAATGAAAAAATAGTAGAAGGACAACTTAGATGGTTCGGGCACGTGTGTAGAATGTCGAACGAGAGGCTAACAAAACGAGTGTTCGAAACGAGAGTGCAGGGGAAAAACAAAAGAGGGAGACCAAGAGTTATGTGGGTAGATGAAATCAGGAAAGAAGTCGAGAAGAAGGGATTGACATTGGAAAGTGCAAGAAACCTAGCGCAAGATCGGAAAGCATGGAGACTACAATGCCAAACTCAACTCCACCAGCCTTACACCTAAAGGTAGAAGGGCTTAGGACTAAGTAAGTAAGTAAGTAAGTAATTCAGTTCTGTAGGCTATAAACAACTTTATATTTAATTTACTATCACAATTTCGCTGCACAATTAACAATAAAAAACAAAACCAAACAGAATATTCGTCTAACAACATCTACAAATAAATGTCAATGTCCAATGTAAACAGTGACTAAATAAAAATAACAGGAAAGACATATCAGCTAACTTCGTACTTCTCCTAACTTAAAAATGACGTTTATCATACTGTCGCAGCTTTACTATGTGTAAGAGTGAAGTAGCACTAATCCAAAGAAAAAAGATGGTGTCGTCACTTCGCTCCGAATGACACTCTCTCTATGTCAATATATACCTCTATGTTTTGACTATGTGGTTCAGTTTACGGTTATATTTACGTATATTCTTCTTCTTCTTCTTTAGTTTATTGGCCTCCACCTACTTGGGTATTTAGCCAGATCGTCGTCGGGGAATAAGAGAAAAATATTTATATTCTAATGACATTTATCGTATGTCATTGTAATAAAATATACCAATTTGTTGAGATTGCAGTTTGATACAGTTTTTGAAGGAAAGGAAAGAAGGTTTACTATTCAAAATAAAACCATTTTGTAAAAGTACAAATTTTCTGTGAATAGTTCAAACGATCAAAAACATTTGTAACGTCACATAACTGTATTTTCTACTGACGTTTATAATGTCTAATTTAAAATTATATATACAATTGGTGTAGAATGTAAACATACAACCCTGTGACGTCACGACGCGTTTTGGGGTGGCTGGTATAAGTTGAATTTTTAGTCGTCTTTAGGGGCCAAACGAAAGACAAACAAAACTTTTTTATTTTTGATACAGGTTCTAAATTATGTTCTGTTGTGATTTATACCATTTTTTTCGAATTTAAAATTTTATGCAAGTTCCCTATTATACCAGCAACAGCGAATATACGTAACTAAGGCTCTTTTGTCATGCTGCTTTATTTGTTGTCTCTGTATGATTGTATTCTATACGTTAAATTATTCACTACAAAAGATGTATTGAAAAAGACGAATTTAAAAATAAGAAAAGTTGACAAATAACGCTAAATGGCGATCTTTTGATTTTTAACATATTTTTCTGTTTACAGGACAATGCAAAGAATGCAAAAACTTCAACTCCATGTTCGCTATCGTAAGCGGGCTGGGACACGGTGCCGTTTCTAGATTGAGGCAAAGCTGGGACAAATTACCCGGAAAATATCAAAGGGTGTTTTCGGAACTGCAACAGCTCATGGATCCTTCCAGGAATATGAGCAAGTATCGTCAATTAGTGAGCGCCGAACAGACTCAACCTCCAATTGTAAGTGTTTTTACGTTTTTATTCTTTAATATTATATTTATATTATTTAGTGTTTAACGTTAAAGTTGAAATGAAGTTACGTCTAAGAATTAAAAGAAGTCAAAATCTCGGTGGATGTATACTGAACTGTTTTTATTTATTTGATTATTAACTTTATTTTAATTGAAAACACTTTCTTTATATTATTTATTCTTAATTTATTTACACACAACATACATTATACTAAAACATAGAATTTATCTAATTACTTTGTACAATTGATTTACATTTATTTTATCAAAAACCGCGCGTTTAACATCGAGATTATAACTGAGTCCATGTTTCAATTTACCGTCTTATGTCGGGACTGCACTGGAACTGGATACTGGTTTCGACAACTGGACCCTATTTTACAACTCCCAGTTATCAATGTTGTTCTGAAGCTATTTCCTTGTGGCATTTTTATAATCAACTATTTTCAATGGGAAATAAGCCACAATTTTACCAAAAAATGATTTTATTAACGTTTCGACGCCCAAGTCGGGTGTCGTTGTCAAAATACAAAAAAATAATCCCTTTTCGGATTGTGTATCGTACTGTTTCTTCATTCGGTTACTAGCGAAATAGTATATATTTATAATGAAATTTTAAAAAGTGTCAAAATGGATTATAAATATCTTCAAAAGGTTTTAGATCCAATCGGTCCATCATCAGTGAAACATCTCGAGAGTAGTTAAAACTAGCCACATTTTTGGTTTTAAAAACCTTTAAATTACATGATAATTGTATTAAAATTTCAAATTGTAATGACACGAGTTCGAAGTTAAAGGATTCACTTAAATGAAACATACATTTTCCTACTCGAAAAATTGACGACTCGAAAAAATCCGACGATTGATACCGGCCAACTAGATGCTGGTATCTTGTCTTGTGACTAAAATTTTACTGTTATTTTAGTATTAGTAACTTCATTTCAGTGTTAATGTAAAGATACTATGAATTTATATACGTTTAAGTTTATTAGGTACTAAATTGATTGTACATAAAAAATGGAAAACCTACAATTTGTTTCCTTTTAAACTTTTGACACTACTTTTCTCTGGAGCTCACACCGACCACCGGCCATACTGTTATCAACTGGGTCATATAATTTAAGTATGTTCGCTCTACTTTTTTTAATACATACCTTGTCTTTTATATGAAGCTCTTCCAGAATTGACATGTTGGTTCTGTGTTCTGTTCAGGACACGCGTAGAATTCTTCTGTAGTCCCACATTTCGAAGGATTCAATCTTACTTCTATCGATTTTTTTGAGAATTTTGTGTAACTTTCAGAAATCTTCATTTCTTTTATACAGAGTGATGATAATTAATTTTGAATATTTTGAGCACCTGAATTTTTATAACCAACCGTCTTACCTATCTTATCTTTGCGTCACAATATAAGAAATTTGGCCTGACTATGGTGGGATGTCCGTACCGATTTAGTATCATAATAACAAAACAACAAACCCTCCAGGAGCGGATTCGCTAAAATTAAGTTGAAAGGAACAAAATGCAAAATTTTGACGCTTGTCAAAATTTTCAATGTGTTTTAAATGTAATCATTCTTTTCGAATCCTGAGAAAACTAATATGTAAGTATTTTTGAAAAATTTAAACGCAGAATGAAAAATTATTGTTACCCAGGGCCGAAAGTCCCTTGGAATGAATTAAAAAGTTTCCTTTGAATGAGATATTTGAAATTAAAAATGACACTAAATTTTCTCTTAGTTTTTCACCCCTGTAACTTATTAAAATAAACATTATAGAAGTTTTCAGGGACTTTCGGTCCTCGGAACGGCTTAAAGCTGAAAGTTCGTACCCATCCAAAAAGTTCAAGTCTTCAAGTAGATATAATATTTTAATGGGGTTGAAATAATAAATATAAATTTAAATATCATATCATTATATTTATTACGTATTTATATCTATGTAGTTATAGGTATATTATTATGTACAATGAAATAAGACAAACGAACAAATTAAAGAAATTAAGGAAAATAATGATAATAACAGTAAAAGATTTAAAGCAGAATTAACAGTAAAATATTAAAAAATTTTAATACGAAGCATTGTCTAGAAATTTTAATTTTAATAATTTATTTGCATTGGCAGGTAACGAGTCAGTTCTGTAAATAATATAAAGTCCGGCCCTAGTAAGCTGTTCCAAAACTATTGCCACCCGTCGCAAAGATAATTGAGGGATTAGTAACATCAACTATTTATTATGATACTAAGGCCGATGCCACATTATGCGTTTTGACCGGATGCGGTGAAAACGCATCCGTTTCCAACGCAACCGGACCGACCTGTCACACTATGCGTTCAGTCTGGTGCAGTTTGTAAGCGCGTACCGATGACTCAAAACGCATCCGTTTCCAACGCAACCGGACCGATCTGTCACACTATGCGTTTTCACCGTCCGGTCAAAACGCATAATCTGACATCGGCCTAAATCGGTAGGGACATCCCACCAGCGTCAGGCTAAATTTCTTATATTGTGATGCAAAGACTACTACTGTCACTCCTTTCTCTCATATTTCCATCTTTGAAGACCATCGATTCCATGAATACAAGTTTTTCGATCTCTTCTCTCTCTTGGCCCTCTAGGTAGAGTTTTTGAACAGTAAATCTCTCTTTTGACATTCTCTCAATATGACCTATTGTCTTCGCCGACTTTATCTCGGCTACCAAATTAGGCTATCCTCATTTAGATAAGTATGAGTATAGTAAAACGTTGAATTAAGCTCTTAAATGGCCCCCTTAAACTCTTAAACCATAAAAAAATTCAAATTTTTAGTAAATAATATTTTTGGAATAATGTAGCGCACCTAATGAACTAGAAAATATTCAAAATAACTTTACACTCCAGTTTTTCCAAGTGCAGATGAATAAAATTTTACAATTGATGTTCTCAAACTAAATATTCCATTTAATAAAACCTTCCATCCCGTTGGCAAGTTGGGAAAATTGCTTAAAATTTTTTTACAGTTTGTATCAGATTTTCACTTGTATCCTTGTGAAAGTTAATAAACTTTCGTAACTCAATATTTATTCATGTACAGTGTTGAAGTTATACCGAAACCGAAGGATTCGTTATTACGGTATTGACTGCAATTTTCTAATAAATACTGAAGGATAGTATCTTGAGGGTCAAATTTTATCTTGACCAACTCTAGATTGACTGTAGTCTAATGGTGTGAGTTCTGGATAACTTAATGTTTTTGGTTCTAACTAAGGAGATTACTGCGGAGACCCATGGTATCTATTACATCCTCCCTTGTATGTTATTTTCCTGATAAATGATAATTCTTAGTGATTCTAGTAGATCGTTTAGCAATATTCGTTTTAAAAGGTTTAATATATCGTCTAGTGTTCGTATTGACAGTTCATCTTCTTAAAACCACGTCAATTGTCGAACTATCTATACTATAGGTATATGTAGTTGTTTTGATCTGCAAACATGACATTTTCTTAGGTTCTTCAGCCAAGTTTTTCTCATTGTCAAGTAGGTCTTTTTCTCATTGTTTTTCTGCCCTTTATTTTGATTTTTTATGAGCTGCAAGATGCCGTATTGTTTATCACGTATTATAATTATTGAAGTTAATGAAGTTTTTCTTTTATTGTCCTTTCAATCTTTTTTCTTTCTTGATTCATCTTAACTCGTTCAACATTTAATATATTCTCCTTAAAAGATTAATAGCCGGCCGTAAAAACATTTTTATTGCTTTTAAGTACGTAAACGTAAGTCATAACTCACACACCTGCATTTTTTCATATTTCTATTTTTACTAAAAGTCGATCATAAAAAATCGTTTCAGTGTTTGAATGTACAATTTATGTTATGTTGAGGACAAGAGACTTCCACAACAGTTTGCGCAGTTTAAAGTTAATTTGAACCGTTTTGTGATATTTTTAATTATATATGTAACATAGGTATATAGTAACGAGCTTTGCTGAGATACGTCCAATATGAACTATAAAATCATTTTTTTTTAATCTAAAATTAGTGACAGTTACTGCAGCAAAGCTCTACAGACCATTTCACACGACATATAACACAATTTTTTCATTATTAATCTGTTTTAGTCGTATCTGGTACTTACGCATACTGTAAGTCTGAATATAATTCTCTTTGCATTGTGTTTTTCAACAATTTCTCGTATGCCTTGTACCATTTCTGACATTATTTTACAACTTAAGTTTCTATAGTATATACATGTAAGAAATTAAGAGATTGTAATTGTTCTCTTTTGCTAGATGTATTATTTGCAAACTAATGCCATAGGTGGTATTCGTTAAGACTATTTCACGAATATATTAATAACTTAAAAATTTCTCAAGTGAAAGAGCAATTGTCACTTATGCTTTTGTGTATTCTCCGGTATTCATCTGCTTGAATTTGGTTTCTTTTTGACACAAAAGTGTAGTAGACGTTTTGGCGAAATCTCATTCGCCATTATTGATACTTTAAGCTTTAAAATAATTTTTGTCCCCAATGGCTTATGCGATAGAAAAGTGTAGACAAAAAATATAAGATCACGCCCCACGTTGGGCGCCGGAAAGTATAACCCATTATCCCTACGTGGACAAAGAGTCACTTTAGGTAATAATGAGCCGATCGTACATAAGAACAATACGAGGCCTCGTTGCTCATTCTCATTCTCGATAAATAACAGTTTGATCGAAGAAAAATAAGAAATTCTACTACTGGGGGTGCCGTATCATGTTCATCTTATTAAGGCACTACCATACCTACAGAATTCGTATTTCTGTTATATCCTGTTATAACTGGAATATTTGGGTCACATTACCAGAGGAGAAAAATATGAGTTGCTGAGAATTATTATGCAAGGAAGGATCCAAGGAAGAAGAAGCATAGGAAGAAGACGCATCTCCTGGCTGAGGAACCTTAGAGAATGGTTTAACTGTAGTTTATTACAACTATTCAGAGCAGCAGCCAACAAAGTGACCATAGCCATTATGATATCCAACCTCCGATAGGAGAGGGAACTTTAAGAAGAAGTTATATCCTTGTTAATAATCATGTGATCCTAATGAAATTTTTACATCCCCTAGTAAATAGCCCAAAAAAATTTGCTTGAATAACACTCTTGAAAAAGGAAACTTTTGAAATAAGAAATATTTCGTAATATTCGAGATTTAGATAAAAGAAGGAAAGTTTGTTCAAGACACGTTGTATGGTTGGTCTTAATTCTCTATTATCCCTATCTTTTTGTCTTAACCGTGATGCATAAGTGACAATTGCAACGTAACCAATAATACTTATTAATATTTTATATTATATTGTACATAATAAAGATTATGTAAAAATAATCAAAACGCAAAATTTGTGCGCGCAAAAGTGAAATAGTCGTCAGTAGACTATATTCCTATTTTAACCTTTGAACACTATCTCTTCTCAGATACCTACTGTTTCTGTTATGATATACTTAGTGTACTTTTTGATCCAACCTACTGTGTAAATTTGTGAATGCTATACCACTATACTCAAAAAATCCCAGTCCTGACTAATAAAACAACAATTTGGTTTCAAATTACGCGTTGGCCTCGTTTGCAGCATTCGTTTGAGTTCTAGTGGTCACTAGGTGCCAGATATGGAGAATATGGTGGATGCAGAAACAATTTGAAGTACAATTCAGGTTTCTTTGGGATCGTGACATGATGCATTGTCTTTGTGAGAGAGCAATTTTCTTCTTCTCCGGTTGTGGCTGGTTTTTTGAAATTGTTTCCCCTATCTGGGTGTTTTGGCCGCCTTTGAAATGTGGATCTACCGGAAAATTGTCAAAATTTCATGGACATCGCATACCTCAAACTAAGAAGTGTTGCATAGAATAGGTAAGGAACGAGAATTTTTCAACACAGTGACAGTTAGAAAAACATCATGCCTAGGCCACATACTGAGACATAATAAGTACCAATATGCTCAACTAATAGCGAAAAGAAAGCTCGAGGGAAAGAGGAAGAGGAAGGAAAACACTATCGTGGCTAAGAAACACCCGACAATAGACAGGGCTAAATTTTGAACGGCTAATAAAAACCGCTGAAGACAAAGAGGAGTTCGCAATTGTAGTAGCCAACTTCCATTGAGTGAAGGTCAGTTAAAGAAGAAGATGTTTCTGGATATTCAGCTGACTTCGGAGTGAAGTGGTGGATCCATGTTTCATCCATTGTCATAATATATCGGCAAAGAAACTCCTGTTACAGTTGCAAATAACGCTGAGAATAATCGTTCAACAAGAGATCTCACACAGCTTCAATTTGCAATCGATCAGAGCGATTTGAGACACTTTTTGGTGCTTTCCGGAACAACTCCCGAATTTGGGCGACTATAGTCTTGTCCATTATTTAAGTCTTTGTTACCCACATATTTCTTCTTCAGGTCTTTCTTCTAGGGACGGTTGGTGATGATTTCCGCAATTTTTTCTAAATCTTGGGCTTTTCTTATTGGTGATTGAAAGTCTAACCCAGTCCATTCTTGGACGTTTCTTAGCCACTTCATTTGTCGTCTATCAGGACCTCGCCTGTCCTCAATCTTGCCTTCTGAATAATATTTTTACCATCAGGGAGCAATTAACACTCCAAAGATGTCATTGTTTCAAAATTGAGAAAGTTTCGTCACGTAAACCATTGAGAAAGTTTCGTCACGTAAACCACTGCAACTTGTAAACTAACGACCCACTTGAGCTCAAATTGACAGTTAACATTGAAACTATGTCAGGCCCGGGAGTTACTGAGTTAAGTTATTTGTCCTAAAGAACTGTACTTGGTAGTTTTACTAAAAAAACACAAGTTACGTTGTTAATATTAAAAATGTGACTATATATTTACAAAAATATCGCAAAGTGTATAAAAAACTACCAAATATAGCTTCACCATTGCCATTAACACCTTACTAAACCTTCTCTGTACTTTTCAGATACCTTTCTACCCAGTCGTTAAGAAAGATTTGACGTTCATTCATTTGGGCAACGATTCCAAAGTTGAAGGCCTAATAAACTTTGAAAAGCTGCGGATGATCGCAAAGGAAGTGAGGTCGTTGAGCAACATGTGCAGTAGTCCGTACGATTTACTCACGATGCTCAAGTTGGGCGGACAGCCTGCTAGCAATGCCATGGTAGCACTCAATCAACTTACCACTGCCTCTAGTAATTATCACGCACAAGGTATATAAATTTATCGCTAATACACAGCTTTGTCAAACGTTGTAATATGTGGTACTAACCAGCTACAAAAATCCAACGTCAAAAATATTCTCCCTATGTAGACCCTCTCCCTATGTAGCCCCAGGGGTCCCCTATCGCAAAAAAATTGTTTTTTTCGAAAAAAAAAAATTCCTGAGCGATCCTTTGCTTTAAAAAATCTGAAATAATTCATGAATATACATTGTTATGCTCAGAAACACCCTGATATTTTTTGAATCAAACCTGAGATAAGGAAAAATTTTTAGATTTTTCAAATAAGTTTTAGGTTATGTAGGTAATTTTTGGCAAACTTCTAAATAATTTGAAATGTCAATGACAAATGACATTTGAGATGACAGTATCAATTGTTGCTGATAATATCAATTTGGAGTAGGTATACATATTAGGATGAAACCCAATAACAATAAATGTATTGAATTTAAAGTATGTTTTTTTTAAATGCCCAACATGACCTTGCTATTACAAAAAAACTGAAAAAATATATAAAAACTCGTTCTTTATTCATATGCAGTTGAGGTTTAGGGCTAAAAACATGGGGAAAAATAACAAAAAAGAGGATGTTGAGCATGTTCTGGTCTGAAAATAGCAAAACTGATCTCGGTATTAGAAATAAAAACAATTATCAAAAATTGTTATTTATTGACATGTCTGCTCATAAACATCATAAATAGGAAGTACAACATACAAAAAATACCATCTACTTCTCTTCATAATACAAGGTAAAGTGGAGGGAAAGAGGTGGATTGGTTGAAAGAAACTTTCATGGCTGCGTAATGTTAGACAATGGTGTGGCTCCATAGAAGAATTATTTCGCGCAGCAGCCGATAGAGAGGTTTCAGGAAATTGTAAACATGATGAGGGTCAACATCTGAATACGGACAGGGCACCTAAAGAAGATGAAGTGTTTATGTGCTAAAAACATGGTGAAAATACCGAGAAAAAATGGGTTTTTTGAATTCTGAGGATGTTCCGAAGAGAAAATGGCAAATCTATCCCCGCCATTCAAAAGAACGAAAAAAAAAATACTCGAAAAATAATCATATGGAAGTTTGCCAAAAATTACCTACATAACCTAATCTTTTTTGTAAGTTTCAAATATTTTCTGAGCTCAATTTTGATTCAAAAAATCTGAAAAAAATCGAGGGTGTTTGTGGGCACTAAAATAGATGTTATGTTCACGAAATTTTTCTGATTTTGATAGTTATAGTTTTTTTGTCAAGACGTCATATCTAAGTGTAAGCACCTTTCTATATCTTAGGTCAAGCAACTGTAAAACGAAGAAAAAAGTCAGCGGCAGCTCCCAACCCTAAGAAGATGTTCGAAGAGTCCCAGATGGTACGAAGGGTCAAGGCCTATCTGAACAACCTCCAAGTCGAAACTGACGAAGCCAAATTGCACGAGATGTCGCTGGAGTGCGAGAGTCCCGCGACTGGGGGATCCTCTGGACCCGGCAGTACAAGGACCAAACGGCATTCATCACCGGCACCTAGTACTACCAGCAGTACGAGCAGTGCCAGCGACGAGAGGAAGCCTACCGCCAAATTCGGTTAGTACTCTTTGATAAGTATCAAAACTAGGTGTTTCGTTAATAACAATTTGTGTTTTTATCTATATTAATGCTTAAGTTTCGTCACAAAGGAACCAAGAGGAAGTTTACTAGATTATGGACTCTAAAATATCATTTTAGAGTCCATAGTGCATTTTATCCGTCTTCTTCTTCTTCTTCTTCTTCCATGCTTCCATGACAATTTGACGATATCGTTCTCAATTTTGCGCGACATGTAACAATCCATTTGCTGATAATCCAGTCCATTGAAGGTTTCGGAGCCATGAATGTTTTCTTCCTACCAATTCCTCTTTTTCTCTCGATCTTTCCTTGAGTGTTAACGGCAGTATCCAGTATCTGTTACCTCTCAAAATGCCCCAGATATTCAAGTTTTCTCTTTTGTATCATCTTCGTCAAGTCACCTTTGCCTTAACTTATTCTGTTTAAGACTTCTATGTTTGAAATGCGTTGAACCCTTGATATTTTGAGCATTCTACGATATTACAACATCTCGAATTCTTCTAATTTGTTGCATCATATTAACCTTCATGATCCAGGTTTCACGTCCACATGGTACTACAGGATACACATAACAATTTAGGAACTTGGTTCTTAGTTTTAAGTTCAGCTGAGAATTGCACAGTATAGATATAAGTTTCATAAATGCTCCTCTTGCAATTTCTATGAGTTTTAATTTCTTCATCAGGATTTAGTGTCTCGTTTATCCAACAACCTAGGTATTTAAAATTGTTAACTTTTTTATTGGTTCATTACTGACAATTAGTTGCATAGGGCCAAAGCCTTTTTTACCAACCAGAATAACTTTGTCTTTGATGCATTTATGTCAAGTCCGTTAAGCGTCGTTTAAACACAACGATAAGTCACAGCAACTAGTTGTGATGACAAGTTGAAACACTGTTTAGACGCTGCGATTCAATGCGATACCACCTTCAACCCAACTCCAACTTTGATAAGTTGTGCGATGCACCGTTTACACACAATGATAAGTTGCAACAACTCGATTGACCTTGATAAGTTGTTTGATTTATCGCTGTGTTTAAACGACCCTTTATTGGAGCATTCTCTAGTGACTCGATCTATAAGGAATTGAATATCTTCGAACCCTTGATCGCTGTGTTGCATTTTATTTGAAGATGTTTATCAACATTTTATTTACGTACTACTCTTGATGTCTTTGACTTTTTACAAAGTCTTTATTTTCTCTGAACATTTCATCAATTGGATCAATTATCTTCTCTTTCTTACTAATGTTTTTTGTTTACTCTTATTTGTTTTGTTCCATGGAGTGGGTAGAGTTTGCAAATTTGTCCAAATTTCTCCCATGAGCTGATTTTAGGTTCCGTAACTTTCCTCCTTTTGGGTAGCTTTTTCTTTCGCTTTCGTCGTAGTCATATAGTTTATCCATGATTTCTTAAAGATTTTGATAACTAAATTTAAGGATAACTATAAAATAGTAAACTTTTAGAGTTCCTTAGTGATGAAATTATTTTCTATAACAAATTTTATTATTATTGGTGTATTTTTAGAGGTATATAATTTTAAAATGAATTGAGTATACAGATAAATTGTATAGAATGGATGTTGTCCAATCGAGAGGTCCTATTGGTTATGTCTTTTTCCAGTATTTGGCTCCCAAGTTACCAATCGCCAAGCGTACATTGAGACTAATAAAGGGCTTATAGGCATAGGCTAGCCGTTTTACTTATCCATATATAAATAAAATTCTAATGACATACTCGGCAGAAACACTAACTGTCGCAGCCAGGACCAAAAGAATGCTTAAAACAGAAGAAATGAAAACCCTTAGAAAATCGATGGTAAGATACTATGAAACAGAGCTAGAAGTAGAGATATACGACGGAGAGGCAAGGTGGGCAACATTAATAACTGGATAAAAAACAGAAGAGTAGAATGGAACGACCACATAAGCCGAATGACAACAAATAGAGTAGTAAGGTCGGCGAGAGACGGTTCCCCAATAGGAAGACCATCGGTAGGAAAACCCACGAAAACGATGGAATGACAACTTACTGGAGGTGCATTGAAAAACAGAGAGTCATGTCTACACAAAAAAAGAAGAGAATAAGCTCTAACAAACGACTATGTCAACCATGAAATGGGCTTAATGGAATGGGTGATGCATTTCACAAACTGAAACTATATTTTTCGAGATAATTCTAGACTATTTTTGTAAGCATTGTTAAAGCCTCAGGTTATTTACAATGAGTTGCCAACAATACTGCGACAAATCAGCTGAACGTTGTAAAAATGTTTATCAGTAGAAACAGTGTTGCCAACTTAAAATTATATACCTTCTAAAAAACACGATATAGAAAATCTTTTACATTACTATCGCCATTCATTATTACCTATAGCTTCAAACTAATCAATGGGTACACGATAATGCTAATGGTAATCTTCGTGTCATATTTCTGATTGAAAGCAATAGTTTGAAAAACATACAATTAAAGCTTGTCTAAGAAACATTCATTCATCTTTAAAATTGTTCTGTTACTGTGTAATATTCGAAACAGATGTAATAAAATTATAAATCACATGACTGAAGGCAGTACGAAAGCGATTATTTCTGAAGATATGTTAATATAGTATTTTTACTACAAAAACGTTATTACGTAGGTCAAAATTTTTGACGTAAGAGAACTGTCAAAACATTAGAATGTGACTGGTGTGAGTTTTTATTCAATCTCACCCCACCGTGGCAAAAATGGTTTAATTATTACCTTTTGCCTAATTGGACATAGGTGAATATTTTAGGACCACACCCGTATGTCCCGTCCTTCGATATAAACAAAATAGTGAACTTTTAGGAGAACTGGTTCTAAGATTTAATTTGGTCTGGTTTTAAGGGTGCTAATTAATACGATAGAAAGGGTTGTGTATTAGCGATAAATAAGGGTATTCGGCGAACAAAACATTTATTAACAACAACGATTTTGACAAATAAGCGGCTTAACGATAAATGATAGTCTTAATAGCGAACGAGAGAACGTAAGAGTCTTTTTAATCTATTAATTATTGCGGAGAGAGTATTTTTACGGCGAAAAGAGACGCACAAGCGAACAAAGTGTTCATCTCTGACATCAGAAAGAGACTGCTGAAATTCTATTCAAAATCTCTGCACTATTATCTTTGATAGTTTAGTTTACACCATTCGCCCTGAAAAGGGCCAAACACATGTTACACTTCTTTGGCAAAATGACCTGCTTTTACCCCGAAACTATAAAAAATGCAGATGTATATTTTATGAAACACACAACGCTACACTCAAGTTTTTCAGAGAATTAAATATTTTAAACACAATACAGATTGTCCCAACAGATTTACAGAGAGATATTTTTATAAAAGCAAATTAATGTAAATAACTGTTGTTTTCACAACAGTGACTTTTCATTATTACCGTGTTTATAGGCTCTGAGCTTCGCTGGTGTCGCTCCTGGCGGATTACTAATTCAACTTTCACCGGTAATTTTTAAATTTATTATTTAATTGTTATCGCTTAATATTTACAACGCAAAAAATTAATTAAATTGTACTCGATTTTTTTAAGATTTTGCTAATCATTTTGACGTTCTATTGATAAAATATTAATTTCTTACTTCGGATACTTTCACAATTATCGTGTAGATGGCGCTAATATTACCGTTTATTTCAATCAACGATATTACGGAACATTAAACAAACTTAAATTCAGTATTTAAAACGTAAGTATATTTAAGGTAAAAATATATACCACAGCTTTGACCAACTAATATTTTTTATAATTAATGTTTTTACTTTTAATTTTAAATTAATGACTTTGACATTTTTGTCAAATTTCCGGTAAACGTTTACAGACTTGCCACTACTGGCGCTCGCGAATTTGTAAATATCCCCTCTACGTACGAGCTCACAGCGTATAATAAACATAGCAATAATGAAAAGTCACATTCTAATGTTTTGACAGTTCTCTTACGTCAAAAATTTTGACCTACGTAATAACGTTTTTGTAGTAAAAATACTATAGTACTCCGCCAGAGAGTGTCTTAATTATTGAACTACATAGGTAATTCTGAGCATACAATTTGTTACATTTCAAGTTTAAATTTTTCTATGTACACTAGCGCTAGTTTTGCTCGGTATCATACGACATTTGAACTACTATTCGTAGCATTGGATGTACATCACCGACAATGGTCGCATTTGGGAGACAAAAAAGTGAGGAAGTGGTTTCCGATGGTGCGGTAACGTTCTGCTCCCTAAATTCGTGACAGCCCATCACTTTCTGTTATATTAAAATTGTTTTTTACTTCATAATCATGGTCGAAGACCATGTACCAGTAGATTGTTTACCGTTTGCGCTATTTTCTAATTGATAATTAGTACTTGACGCCATCTTTCAACAAGTCTATTGACAAATTTACAAAAGTAGCATACGTTGGACGGAGGTAGCGGAATTAAAATGGCAAGTGCTACATTCAGAGAACAAATTCCCAACAGTTGTGGAGCCGCTCCGTCACTTTTTCGTCTCCGGAATGCGGCAATCGATAGCGGTTTTATGTTTCTATTACATACGTCATATGTTCCGTGTCATCTGTCAATTCTTATATGTTTTGTCGGATCAGTGAAAATTATAAATTCCTATTTATTGAAACAAACTTGCTTTAAAACGCCTGATTAATCATCAAGACTACATTTTTTCAGCTGTCGTGTAGTTCTATGTGGTACACGTGAAGTACAGTTGAATTGTTTCTGAGATAAGCTCTGATTGTATTGTTTGAATAACTATACCATACCTAAACTTCGAAAATGTTATGTTCAGGTTCGGCTTCGCCTCAAGCGGTGCGGAAATTATTGGCATTATCGGAACCGAATAAAACAAGACCGCATCAGCCTCGTCTTCCTTCTCATGGTCTCAATCAGCCCAGTCCTGCCGTCAGGCGGGCGCCAAGTGCCACAGGTAAGATTAACCGAAATACTTAACCTTAACTAAAGATTGAGTATTGAGTGGTCCAAATACGGATTATTTACAATTGTTTAAGTCCTGGTGTTAACGTAGACAATGGGACAGTGAAAGCAACAATTATCTTCCATAGATAACAGTTTATTATTTTATAACTTCTCTCTCTCCCATGGCGCTACAGCCCAAGTCGGGCCCCTGGCCTCCTCCAGCATCCGCCTCTCAAGTATCTCTGTCTCCGGCTGCTCTCCTCCAGTTGTCTACCCTCAATATCTTTTTAGCATCGGTTCTCACTTCGTCTATCCACCTCTTCCTTGGTCTTCCTACTGACCGAGGTCCCACCATAGTTCCGCTAAGCGTTCTACTTGGTGTTCTATCGTTATCCATTCTTATAAGGTGACCTGCCCAGCGTAATCTTTGAATTTTTGCATAATTTGCTATAGAGGGATCTCTGTAATATTGGTATAAATCGTGGTTGAGCCTTATTCTCCATATACCATTGTCGTAAATGGCTTTTATAACTTAGTTCCTTTAATTTCTATGTTGCTTTGGTTTTCTTTAGTGTTTCTTGTTTGTTTGTATCGTAATCTTTCTTGACTCTTTCCTATAACATGCGATCTTTGTAACACAATATCGTATCCATACTATAATTTACAATCATAGACTGTTTTTGGTGTATATACTACTAAGACATAAACCCTAACTACAATCTTATTGATGTATTTAATAACTGATAATGACTCAAAAAAAAATTATACTCCAGATCAAATGGCTGCAGCGATGCTAGCCGTTCTAAGAGGAAGATCAGTTGCTGCTGCTTCAATACTTCGTATAACTTTGCTATACAAAATAAGAGCAAAATATCCCGAGGTTTACACTATGGGTCCTTCTCCAACCTTAACAAATGAGGAAGGAAACAGTGGATGCTAGAACTTTCTAGAATTCATTATCCACTCACGAAAACGCAGCTTATAGATAGTGTCGAACATATACTTAGTGAAGGAAACCAAAAGAGATACCAAAGTAAATGGAAGGTATGAGCCAAAATGGTATAAAGGTTTTAGGTAGATATGCTGAAATTTCTGAAAGGATTAGCTAAACTTTAACACCAGTTAGAAAAATTATCACGGAATTACAGCTTCGAAATTGGTTTGAGGGAATTAAAAAATACCTAATGGATAAGAATATACCGTACACAGACTTTTTAATACTGATGAAACGGGATTTTTCCTTCAACCAAATGGAAATAAAGTTTTAACAAAAAGGATGAAAAAAATGTTTAAAGGACATGAGACAAGGATATAAGAAGAAGAATACCTAACCATACGCTAAAGCTGCTGGCCAGTTTGCTCCTCCAACAACTCAGATGGTATGACCTTTCAAAACAAGTCTTCATGTGGACCTCTCACGAGCGAAGAAAAAGAGGTAGACCCCTAGGAAAGAATGACTTCACATAACTATACATTTTTAAGTTTTTTTATTAAATACATATTGTAGCTGTGTTTATCTTGCTCTCTTTTCCAAGAGTCTTCATATTTTTCTGCTAAAAGCATTTGTTTAATTATTTATTCATAAAGATTTCTTGATACAATTAACATTTGACATTTGAACAAGTTTGTGGATGCTTCTATTATGCTTCGTTAATAACACAGGTGAAGAAAATATCGTACATTTCGTATATTTAGATCACTCAATAATATATATATTTTTAAAATCATCAAACCCAAAAACAGTTACCCTTTTATTACATAAGTTTTTGTTTCGTAACTAATATAACTTCTCTTCTTTAATCTTTCCACATGTAAATTTAATATTTCAATAATGTCTACGTGTATTTGAGATTTATATAGGACACGTTATGCCTAAAAACACGTGTTGCAAAACGGGATCTAAGCCACAATAATACTTTTCCCCCATATATGGGGAAAAACGGGACATTTTACCTAAAAAAACGGAACATTTTGGTGTATTTCCCCCCATATCTAGGGATTCTAGATCATGCGACACCTAACACATTCCTGTAAGTTAAGACGTTTAGGGACTATTAGTTTTAGGCACCTTTTTGGTAGCCTGATGTACTTGATTATGTAATTGTACTCTGCACCCTCCCCTTTCCATCAACGTCTCATACGTCACGATCCTACGAGATGTAATACTCCCACCACAAAAGCTTAACAAGTGAGCAGAATGAACCTTAGAACGTTTTTCAAAATTTCAACTGGGAAAAATGACCCGTTTTTTACGTTAAAATGTCCCGGTTTCCCCCAGATTTGGAGAAAAAGTATTGTGGACTAGAAGCTGGCCTTTTACTTTTATTGTTATTTATGCATTTATTTAATATCACATTTAACACTTCTTCGTTTATAGGAAGTTATTCCAGTTACGGGTCTCATAGTTCGAGTAGTTCAGGAGCTGGAGGCAGAGCCATGCACGAGAGATCTCATTCAGACACGCCCACGCCCCTTCCCTCCGTAGCTTTGTCTGCAGAAAGCAGTAGCGTTACTTCCCTCAGCAACTTGCCTTTGAGAAAGACTGTCACCTCGGGTAAGAACCTCCAACGTTTGTTTTTTCGGTGTGTTTTTCACTATATCTCAAAGATAATCTTAAGATTGTAAACTTAGTTTACTAAGTAAATAAATTCAGTTTACTAAGTAATTAATAGTAAATAAACTTAGTTTACTACGTAAATAATAGTAAATAAATTCCATTTACTATATAAATAATAGTAAATTAAATAAACTTGGTTAACTAAGTCAATAATAGTACATAAATTCAGTTTGCTAAGTAATTACTCGCAAATAAAGTTGGTTTACTAAGTAAATAATAGTAAATAAATTCGATTTACTATGTAAATAATAGTAAATTTAATTAGTTTAGTAAGTCTTGTGACTGTATTTATTTGTAAATTAAATTTCTTAAGATTTTCGATGGGATGTTCAGCCAATAGAAACAAATCGTTTCTCATTCCATATTTTTTGATGCGACTCTTATAACCTACATTTGGCACATTTTTTTCTAAATTTCTTTTGTAATAATATCATCTTTTTAAACTCTACCGTTAATTATTGTTCTATAACAGATCCGATCGACTCCTTTATAATGATCAAAAAACCAAACAGAAAATATATACATCAGACAACTAGGGAAAATAACATTGTTGTTAAAGTTGCTACATAAACGGTAGTTTTTGTTGGTGCATCTGGATAAAATTTGTTCATAGATCATAGGGCCTTTGATGATAACAAAAGTTTACATGAAACACTGTCAAATTGAAGAAAAAAAAGGTAAAAAAGAAATTGTTAAAGAACTTGTGACACCGACAATTTCACTCTTTCGCTCTAGATATTTGACTACTCCAGCAAAAATAATAGGAAATATATTTCTTGAACAAATCAATGTTGTTTACTACATACCTTGAACAGAATGTAACACTTGTTACATAGGGGAAACTGAGTGCTCACTTAAGGATAGAATAACTAGGATACAGCAGCAACATTGACACATCTAAACATTTTGATATTAACACATCTGACAAAGGCATACGTTAGTGTATTTACCACTTTTAGTGTTCTGGGTAGGAATGGAAAATCAAGGAATAAGCAAAAAATATAAAAAGCAGTATAACTGCTTTACACAAGTATGATAGTAAACAACTAGAAACAAGTTAACTAGAGAGATTCCTATTAGTAAGAGTCTAAAGCAAGGATGCTGCATAGCACTCACACTCTTTAAAATACAGTCGAATCCGCTTATTGGAAGAGCCTTCGTGCCAAGCAAAATTATTCATATAACCGGGATATTCTAATAACCGATCATTGGTCGCTAGTAGAAATGTTTCGGAACCTCAAATTTCTATTCCTTAAACTGGGATATTCCTATAACCAGTATTCTAATAAGAAGAATGAGATGGGAGGAGATTCCTACAGGCAGAAGACCACTCTGACGTCCCAGAAAGCGATGGAGAGATAACATCCAAGCAGATCTCCGGAAAATGAACATTCCATTTGACCCTAGTTTGATGGAAGACCGAACAAATTGGAAAAAAGTTGTACAGTCAGCCAGGATCCACCCAAGGTTGTAGCGCTACGTGATGATGAAGTATTCTAATAAGCGGTTCGACTGTCATATCTGAATGAAGAAAGTGCTGAAATATGGGCATCCCAATCGAAGACGAGAGATTGTGGATACACTTCGCTGAAGGCCAAGCCATTCTAGCTGAAGACGAGAGTGATATAAGACTATATGCTTAGAAAATTGGAAGAGGAGTACACCAAGTGCGGCCTCAACATTCATATACAGAAAACCAAGTAGGTACTTAGTTGCAGGAGAAAAACCAGAAAGCCTACAAATTGAAATGGGAACTATAAAATCAATTGAAACCTTCAAATACTTGGAGTTGAAGCCTGGGCAACTACAGAAGCAACTGAAAAAAGACTTGCCAGCTTTGAGATGTGGTGTTATCGAAGAATGTGGAAAATATAGACACAACAAGTAACAAACACGGAAATATTAAGGAAGTTGAAAGTAGAAATACTCAACACTATGAAGGAAAGAAAAATTAGCTGCTTTGGTCACATACCAAGAAATGAAAAATATGAGTTGATGCGATTAGTTATACAAGGGAAAGTGAAAGGAAAGAGAGGACCGGGGAGACGACACACGTCCTGGTTGAAAAATTTAAAGCAGTGGAGTGGAAAAACAACAATAGAACTGTTCAGAACCGCTGGAGACAGAGTTAAATGGACCATGATGATCGCCAATCTCCTTAAATGATGAGTCACATGAAGAAGAAGAACGAAGAATACATTCCAGCCGAGTTGAGTTGGATCTGTTAAGAATATCAAATACATCCTATCGTGCACGCCTTATGCGCATCTTGTATTTGTTTGCACTGGTGTTGCCAAATATTTAGATAGATACTGTTAATTTTTTTGTTTTTATTAATCTTTAAAATGATAAACTCGCCACACGACGTGGTTTTTTTTTGCCAGACAAAAAACTTAAATTAACATCAGCAGCTATTTCGGCAACAAACTAAGAAATGAAATAAAATCAAGACGTTCGACTAGTTATAGCTTTAAGGAGACTAATATTTGAAGAGTATTCCATTCTACATATTGAAAAGGAAACTGGATATCAGGAATAAGTATTAGATAGACCCGCAAGCTAACGAAATAAAGCTTAAGGAATAATACTGCTGAGTATAGGACTAACCAAAAGTTTTAAATTCAGGAAAAATAAAACGCTACACTTGAAATGTACCTATAAATAATACCCACAGTTCAGCTCACATTTAATCACAATGGATCTTTTTCTATACCTATTTATTGTAAATGATTTTATCTAAAACCTGATCACAATTTTCCTGAAAACGTTGGAAATTATTTAATATTTGGCAACACCACACTGCACGTTTACAATTGGTTATGGCATGTTTATATATACGCAGGTTCGGTCTCTTCGTCGGACTCGGGTCATAGTACCATCAGCCAAGTGACGACCAGCTCCAACGATTGTCATTCCTACCAACCTAGGTGTCCGAGTCCGCCCAGACATCCGCCGCCTATACCAGGTATGTTCTTCTTTTTCGCTATCGACTTTTTGTTGTGGTTGATTTGATGCATTTATGTTTGTCGAATGAGTGATGGATGTTTATAGTGTAAATTCTAAGGAAAATGTAAATTGGTAAAAGCAACAAAATATTCTAACTAAGTAAAATCTACAAAATTGGTACCCCACGTTGGGCGCCAAATTTGTAATGTTCATATTGGTAATGAAATATTGAACTTGAGGTTTTTTGAGGAAATTTTTTGTCGAAGTAAACCGAAAAAAGAGTATTTCAGTGCAGAATTAAATTACGGTGAATTTTTATTCGGTGTTTTTGGTATAAAGTTAAAATCTTCGGAGTTACAGAGCAGTAATTGAAAAAAAAAAGAGATTTCGGAGCGCTAATTTGTTAATAAATAAAATAGCACACTTTCTGCGGACTTTGCATACCGATATTACTAAAATATGCAATCTTAAGATTCGATTCCAGCACTAAATAACTGCTAAACAACTTTTCCGGTCTTTTTTTCGATAATTTGCCCAGACTAATAGCATTTTTAAGTTTAATTTATACATGAGAAATCTATTTTATACTGTATATGTATATTTGGGCTATTCTATTCAAAATGTAGTTGTCATTTTGTGAGAAATAGTTTTCGAATAATTTTGTTGCTTTTACTTTCTTGATGTTGGAGGTATGTGCATGTCAACTAATGAACTGTCAACCATCGACAGTAAAATAATTAAAAACTAAAATAACAAAATAAAAAAAGGTTTTAAAAAAAGACTAATTCAAGAATAATTGTTATTGGAGTCAAAACAATCTATCGCATTTTTGTAATAAAGGTTTTGAAATATTTATAAATTACAGTTTTTTATGTTTTACATCTTAATAACTGTATTAATTGTGTTTTGACACATGTTTATTTATATTTAAACAATTTTCTCTTGGCTTTGTTACATTGTATAGGTCATCACCTCCATTTTCCATGTTTTTCTGTATGCCACCACTTTTCTAGATTGCCTCCTCCTTTAGAAACTTTATGGCTATGGTGAAAGATATTGGAACAAACATTCTTCTTCTTCCTGTGCTATGCTCGATTATCGTGCGTTAGCTGTCAAATTGGCTATGCTAATTCTGTTGATGGCAGCTCAGAAAAGGGATGCAGATGATCTGTTAAACCACTCCTTCAGCTCTTTCCTCGCTATCTAGCCAAAGCTGCAAGGATACATATGATATATAAATTAAAGAGAAGTAATCCACCTCAAAAAGAGAATCATGTTATTTTAAGATTTTTAAATTGAAAACTTATTTTTTCTGGTGAACGAGACGAGAGGTGAACTCTGGAGACGAGAGGGAAAATAAGAGCCGAAAATCGCGATTCAAGGGACTGGACTGCACTCCGTATTCTAATTGAAAAGTAAGATTGTTTTGCCTTCGCATTGCAACTGAATAAAAATGGTATACATTTTTATTTTATAGTCGTATTACTCCGTCGAGTAACTAGGTGCATCTTTCCGTTGGAACTTTACCAGCTGCAGACGGGGGATGTGAATTGCATAGTGTAGAATTCCTTCCCTCTCTTTCTTCACTGCAGCATCCATTTGACTTGCAAATTGTAGAAGTCTTGGAGGTGTCACCAGGAAAGTGTAAAAATAAGTTTTCAATTTAAAAATGTTTTAGTAATATTTTTAATATTTTCAATATTAATAATTTACTATTAGGATTGAAAACTACTTCGTCTTTAATGCCAGATGGCGCTAGCCACCTACTATCATCACTTCGGTTGCAATGGGTGGGAAAAGCTCTCGATGCAAATCAGTTAAAATATGGAGAACATTGCCTATGTTCTTTCCGATGAGGCTCCAATAAGAGCCGAAAATCGCGATTCAAGGGACTGGACTGCACTCCGTATTCTAATTGAAAAGTAAGATTGTTTTGCCTTCGCATTGCAACTGAATAAAAATGGTATACATTTTTATTTTATTTTATAGTCGTATTACTCCGTAGAGTAACTAGGTGCATTTTTCCGTTGGAACTTTACCAGCTGCAGACGGGGGATGTGAATTGCATAGTGTAGAATTCCTTCCCTCTCTTTCTTCACTGCAGCATCCATTTGACTTGCAAATTGTAGAAGTCTTGGAGGTGTCACCAGGAAAGTGTAAAAATAAGTTTTGAATTTAAAAATCTTTTAGTAATATTTTTAATATTTTCAATATTAATAATTTACTATTAGGATTGAAAACTACTTCGTCTGTCACATTATGACTTTATGAATGATATGATTGATTATTCCTTCCCTGGAGGAATAAATTGAACGTTTTCAAACATCTGTCTCAGGTAATATCTTTTAACTCTTTCATATTTTTTTTCATATCCCTGTAATTTGGTCCATTCATTTTGTTGGGGATCTTCCTCGTGATCTTCGCCTTCTATCTTGCATTGGAGAGTAAGTCTTTCCATGTTGTCTGTGTCTGATCTCATAACATGTCTAAAATATTTTAATTTTGGAGATGAACTTTCTCTTTGTCTTTGGAGCAGAGACATTGACTCTAACCAAGGCAACAGCGTCGAAAATGAGGGTTGCTCAAAGGCGTATGGAAAGATCCATGCTGGGTGTAACACTACGGGATAAAATAAGAAATAAAGATCTCAGACAAAGAACCGGTACCACAGATGTTGTAGAACGTATCACCAAGCTCAAGTGGAACTGGGCAGGATACGTCGCCAGGCTGAACGATTCAAGATGGACACGAAAGCTGAAATGGAGACCAAGAGTCTCCATCATGATGGTGATGATGACTTTGTTCGAGAGCGCCTCATTTAAAATTGAAGTATTTTTCCTATGATTGGTCCAGTGATTTCAGTGGCGTCTATTTTTCTTCATTCCACTTGTCTAGGATCCAAAATTCACATCCAAAAGCACTGTAATAGAAAATTGTTTAAAAATATAAAAAAAAAGAAAATAATATTGAAAATAATATACCTATATTATTGAAATAAAGGTACTAAATATATTATTTGAAGGTACATAACATATATTTTACTGCTTGTTTAATATGAATACTCTTATTGTTTTAATTTTTCATGCCAATTACGAATATATTTTGTACTTTTAATGACGTAAGTACCTTTAGTAACTGAAGATTCTGTTTGGCAATGGTTTGTCAAAGGAAAATAGAAGATTTATTAAAAAAACACTCGTAAACATGTTCATTTTCCTTAATTTTATTGCTTTTTTTAAATTTACTTTTTATTGACGAAATTATTGAAACTGTCAGCCATTTCGGCTAAAAAGGTTTCGGTTAACGGAGGTTTTCCTGTAGTCATGAAAGTCCTAAAAACACATGGTATTTCGTATACTTATAACTCCCGACATTGCAGCCTAACAAGTTTTTTATTGAACTTTTTTTTATTTACTATTTATAACCATTGCTAATCAGAGATTGACGGTCTAAGAATAAACATATTTTAACTTTGTCCATTTTTTGATTTGAGTTTATTTTGTTAATTACCGGTTTCTAGAAAAACAGATGTGAATACCATTTATTTTTATTTTTATTAAGGAAAATAAACTCAAGAAGGTGATACAGACATAGCGAAATTATATTGTGATGTAGCACAAGGAAAACATTATTGATTTTAAACTATACGAATTACTAGACGAATTATACAAAATTAATAAAACTAGTTGTATTTACTAATAGCAGGTACTGTACGAGACAATTAATAAAATCAAAAACAAGCAATAAACACTAATTACAGCACCTGCTAATGAATTTATATCTTCTGATAGCCAATATTGAGAGAAAGTGGAAGTTCTCCATAAGCGCAATACAATAATATTATACACAAATTCAAATTAAATTGGTTGGTAAATATTTAAAAAACGAAGCAAAGGAGATCTATAGGTAATGACAAATAAAAAGTAAAAACTTACAATCAAAGCATCAACGGCGAAACCAACACTACTTCGCGTGTGTACACTCGAGTGGTCTGGATGCATCTCATTCCTTATATCATAGGGGAAGAATTTTTGGATCTCAAGTGGTAAGCGTCCGATCCTCTTCTTCGCGACACTTGTGAATTTCGATAACATGCTAGCAAGGAACAACACAGGCGTCGACAAGGGCAAAAAAGGGATATGATTTCGAACTATTTAAACAACCAAATCAATTTTATGGGATTTCCAACACTAGTAGTTCTTATTACCAATAGAGACCAATATTACAGAGAGCCCTCTATTGCAAATTATGCAAAAATACAAAGATTGCGCTGGGCAGGTCACCTTATAAGAGTGGATAATGACAGAACACCTAGTAGAACCCTTAGCGGAACTATGGTGGGACGTTGGCCAGTAGGAAGATCAAGAAAGAGGTGGATAGACGGAGTGAGAATCGATAATAAAGGGATATTTATCATAAAACATTTTTCATTGATTTTTCAATGTATCAGGTTTAATATTGTTTAAAATCAAATAGGCGCATACACACCTCAGTTACCGAGTTTTTCAGTCATTACTCTTTCGGAGAATACTTTCGATCTCATAGACTGAGCGAGCCACAAATGATGATGTCCTCAGAAGAATTATGAAGAACCAATAGGTACTGCCCATCATCAAATCTCGAAAGTTACAATACTCATTCACGCGATATTCATTATGCGAAATGAATCCAGCTATGCCTTCCAACATTCTGGTTAAAGAACCTCAGAACTTGGTTCAATACAACATCTGTGCAGCTTTTCTGCGTTGCTGCAGACAAGATAAAGATTGTCATGATGATCGCCAACATTCGAAGAAGACTGTTTGCTTTTATTTTATACGTTTTCTTACGAGTCTCTCCGATGACGAGTGGACCTAGAAACACATGATAGAGTTTGTTAAGAGACTCGAATTGAATCGAAACGTAACCGTCTATATTTAGTTTTTTATGTTACCAAATATTAATATCAATTTACAATATAACAATATCACAAATATTACAATATAATTTCGTTATTGGACATATAGGTAAGAAGTTTAATTAATATGTCTGACAGCATGAATGAGAACACTTATGAAATTAAAAAAGCAAAATACTGCAATCGTATTTACAAAAATATATTGATCCAAGTATGTTTTTGAAATATGAAAAAAAAAAGATAATGTCGCCACAGTCTCCTTAGTATATGTTAATACAGTGATGAGCGCGCCAATAACCGCAGAATAACGAAAAAGATGGAAAACATTACATTGTGAAGTAAAAAGAGTTGAAACTAGTAGAAGTGGAAATTATCGATATAAACGTATGAATTAACTTTACATTACATAGTTTCCCACCTTTAGACGTATCGAAGGAGTATGAGAACTGGCACTGTGACAGGAGCATTTTATAAAATACTCCTGTCACAGACGTTTAAAGGTGGAAAACTATGTAAGGTAAGGTTAATTTATACGTTTATATCTATAATTTCCACCTGCACTAGTTTCATCTCTTTTTATTTCACAATGTGTTATGTTTTCCATCTTTTTCGTTATTTTCCGGTTATTAGCGCGCTCATCACTGTATATATGTCTATGGTTCTACACTGTAGTTAAATTTTGACAGGTGACAGTAATTTCTAAATCACATGCATTTTTATTGGTTGCGCCATCTATATATGAGTTTTGTGACTGTATTGAGTGATGTAATATTTTATTAGATAATTTATTCGATTCTTAAAGACATGGACAGTTATAGTACTTCTAACAAATATTTGTAAATTATGTTTAAAAATAATAGTAAATTTTTGTAAAATACGATTTTTGTATTTTGGCACGCGCGCAAAGAGTTATATTAGTTTGTCTGTCATTGGTGATAGGCTGGTTACCTGCTCGCATTGGTTCTTTGCCCCCTTGTGCTCTAGCTGTGGCCGTTTTACCTCCCTTACCTATAGCTTTTCGTAATTCCAACAATGGTAAGTTACAAGTAGTAGGTATTTGATTTCTTCATATAGCCACTTTTGTAGATAGCTTTTGATCATTTAGAAGTATTTTTTGTTAATGATATCAACTCTTGCATTTACAATAATGGTATATTGATATCAATTTTACTCTCAACATAGAAATTATAATGCTGCGTTAGTTGCTTGAAGGACTAATTGTGAACGGTGAAGTCATCTTTATTTGTAATATGCCGACGACACAGTACTCTTAGCTTCTACTTAAGAAGATCCGCAAACATTACTTGACAGTGTCGTTGAGAGCTGTAAGAGAACTGGATCTGAATATACGGAAAACCAAAATACTCGTAATAAGTAAACAACAGAATATAAAACCGTTTATATGTAAATGGTACCAAACTTGAGCAAGTTGATCAAATTGTTGACCCAGATGGTCACGGTGAAAAGAATGTCCAAGGTATTAGTAACACAGACTTAAAACTAGGTGTTACTTCATATATGGTGTTAAGAAATGTAACGTATGTCATGTATGGTAATGATGTTTTCGAAAACAAACAAACGTTTTGCTACATAAAACTGGAGTACTTGTGACATCTAATGAAAGGTCCCAAATATAGATTAGTAAAATATTATGCAAAGGAAAATAGCAGGTAAACGCAGTTCAGGATGAGGAAAGACGCAGATTCACTGGGAGTGATACGCCAGCCAATGGGAGCAAGAATAGGATATTACCTCCGAATTCTATCCTACTGCATGGATTTTAATGAAATTTTGGCCCTAGCCTCTACTTATCTCCTAATTTAAAGTCTACCATATGCCGATGTGTGCTTTTATCTTGGGGGTGGTATCCACCCCTTCTTAGGGGTGGAACATTTTTTGGTTAAAATTACCACGGAATTCGCTAGAAAGCCTAATTATAAACAAAAACTGTTCTATAATTTTTTTTGAAAACTCAATACTTTTTGAGATATTCGTGGTTGAAAATTGGCCATTTTCATTGAAACATAATACCTTTTCGAACGTTTTTTTGTACCTTAAAAACTATGCATCTAACTAAAAAAACTATATTAAACATTTTTGTAGTTTATATAACAACAAAGAGACACTTGTCTTCATAAATCTTGAAATAACAGAAAAACGGTCGATTTTAGGTGTATAATGCCACTAATACCTTTTGTAGTGCTTGAAAAGACCTTTAAAATAAGCTATATTAAAGGTCTATTACATCAAAACTGAGCGAGATATGCTTCAAACAAAATTGATAACTAATGTATTTTAAGAAAAAATGACCATCCACCAAAATGTAAATGCATCGTTTTCCTTCCATAATACCTTTTATTATGTTATTTCTATGTTAAAAAAGTTGGATGGGTTTAAAATGAATGGTTTTTGAAAAAAAAAAGAATGTGTGTGTACTTTGTACGTACTTAAGAAGTTATACTTCTATTATATGATTATATGATTATAAACGAAATTAATATACTTTTTATTTATATTTTATTTAAATATTAAATTAATTTATACTTACTACTTCTCAAACATTTTTATTAAAACAGTGCCAAAAATTAAAATAATAAAAAAATAAAACACACACAAACACATTAAAAATGCCACAAATGATTTCTGAACATTAATTGTCGGAAAATTTTTTAACTAAATACGTATTTTCTGAAAATAAAATTATATAATAAATATACTTACAATCATAAAATGTATAAAAAAAAATAAAAAAATAAAAGTTTCTATTGGGATTCGAACCAACTTACCACGCGGCTGGTATTTGCGTTGTATTGGGATTCACTCGCATTAAAACTTCGCCACAGAGACAGCTTGTCATTATGTGCGAAGATCGTCTAACTAAACAGATTAACCTTTTGACATTTTTAACTTATGTAAATCAAATTATTTTGATTTTGAATTGAAATGATTTAGAATTGAAAAAATACAACAAAACATAGAGTAAGAAAACAATATATTAGGTGAATATTGATAGACATTTTGATGGTAATCAAATTATGTAAATAAAAGTATTACATACTACTTATGTATTTTGGTAGGTTCAAGGTAGGTATCGGAGCCCGTATAACGACTAATAAATTTCGCAATCACTTGCGTCGTGCAAAGTGGCTATGTTCAAATATCATAACAAAATTTGATCAACTATTTATAAAACACTTACCAGTGAAAGATTCTTTAGCTTTGAATAAGCGAGATCTGCGGCAGGCATACTAGTCACAGTTTGATGAGCTTTCACATTGGCATGCAACAATCATCTCTTCTATGTAAATAAGTCCAAAAATATAATATGAAAACTATTTAAAAAGGCAGTATAACCATTAACTAACTTTTTGTTTGTTGTTTCTCTTCCTACAAATTTTAAAACGCAACAAGCATACATTATAACCAAACCACAGTCCCACAGCTGCCATATTGGATAATTTTTGTCATGCCATTTGAACATCCAATCAGAACAAAGTTATAATGCGCATGCGCCCGGTCGCTAGGTTTTACCATATAAAATTTCACCGTCATTACGCCCGTAAAGAAGTATAACTTCAAAAAAAGATCAAATTATAGAGAACATTTTTAAATTTTCTTAAAAATCTTCCTTTTTCTCCATGTAACTTGAAGTCAGCCCTACATTTTTGTGTGGTATGTTGTTTTCGTATCTCTTATCTTTTTCAAGTTACATGGAGGAAAAGGAAGATTTTTAAGAAAATTTAAAAATGCGCTCTATAATTTGATCTTATTTTTTTCAAAAACCATTCATTTTAATCCAGTCCAACTTTTTGAACACAGAAATAACACTATACTAAAAAGTATTGTAGAAGGAAGACGATGTAATTAAATTCTGATGGATAAGGGTACTTCTCATTTCTTCTTAAAATACATTAGTCATCAAATTTTTTTGCAGAATATCTCGCTTAGTTTGAATGTAATCGACATTTAGTATTGCTCATTTAAAAGGTTTTTCAAGCACTACAAAAGTTATTAGTATCCTTTACACCTAAAATCGACAGTTTCTCTGTTATTTCAAGTTGAATACACCGATTTGAGCATGCAGCAAAAAAAAACAAACTCTTCTAACCTACCATATCCTTCTTTGTATTTTAACTAGAAGTTTTATGAAGAAACGAATCTCTTTGTTTTTTTATAAGCTACAGAAATATTTTATATAGTTTTTTGTTAAATGCATAGTTTTTAACGTATTCGCAAAAATCCGTCCGAAAAGGTGTCATTTTTCAGTGAAAATGGCCAATTTTCAACCACGAATAACTCAAAAAGTATTGAGTTTTCAAAAAATAATTGTAGAACAGTTTTTGCTTAAAATTAGGTTCTCTAGCCTCTTCCGTGGCTATTTCAACCAAAACATTTTTCACCCCCGAGAAGGGGTGGGAAACACCCCCAAGATAAAAGCGCACATCAGCATAGGGTAGACTTTGTTTCTTGAGCTATTCCCTACTTACTGTGAAAATATCAAGTAAATCAATGTAGTAGGATGGAATTCGGAGCCAAATACCCTCATTGACTGCCCTATGAATAATTAAGATAGCTATGATGGCATCCAACGTTCTGAAAGGGCATGGTACATGAAATAGAAACGATTAGAACATTGATAAGATGAAGATAAACAATTAGATAGGATAAGAAAACAAATATCAAGATATATATCGTTTTCACAGATAACTTACGCAACTTAAATCAATACAAAAGATCAAAATAATTGTTTCATTTGTATAGTAAATTCATAGCATACATTTGTATTGACATATTCATACAAAAAACCAGTGTCATTGGTTCCATTTCCATATAGTCTAAAAATAATTTTACATCATATTGTAATAGTGTCTTTAATAATTTTCGACAATATCTTCCACAGTTTTTCGAATTTGAATTGTACAAAAACAGAGAATTAAAAAATATTTTAAAATCGTAAATGGCTAGTAGTAGTTTTGTACACATTTTTAGACAAATTTTATAAAGTGTGGCTAAATTTCACCTGCGCTCGCCTTCACCTCATAGGCATATACATAGACTGCGCGCAGCAACCTAAAACTGTGTTCCCAGTGCGGCATCTCTTTCTAATCGGCGGCAATGGGAAAGTCACGTGGTCGATAAAGCCCGCTGATTAGAAAGAGATGTATACCATGCTTACAAATTTTTTCTCTGTTGCACTGGGGGAACAGTTTTAGATTAGAGAACAGCGCACAGTCTAGGTATTATATGCCTATGCGTCACCTCCCACATTGTGTCACTGTTCGCTTGTTGCTTTGTAAATTTGCTTTTTAGTATTTTTATGCCTGGTTACACCAACAGATCTTAGTTTCAGCTTAGCTTAGCCCAGCAAGTTCCAGCTTATTCCAGTGCAGGTTATAGATAGGGTTTCTTTAAGTCTCACTTACGTTACATCAATCCATATGGCAAGCTGAAAATTGATTTAAGACTCAACGGTGCCACGCGTATGTTTCGTAAGCTGAGCTTAAGGCATGTTTAAGCTTAAGATCTGTTGGTGCAACTAGGCATTAATGTTTCGTTTCATATTTATTTCATTTTGGTATCTTTTATCAAAATTCATAACATCTATCTATGATATTTTTATGAAATTTCAGGAAATTGTGTATCAATAGTTTGTGAATATAAATTTTAATTTTGGAATTTAAGGAGATAAAGTATAAAATATTTGCAAATTAATCTTTAACTGAGGTTTGGTCAGAAAAACAACACAAGGAAAATGTATTCAGGGAAGTCTTGCTTGTTTTATACAATTTTGCTCAACGTATGTGAACAAAAGCATTTTCTCCAAAGAGAAGCTTTTTCTTTACCATCACTGATAAGTCACTATGTAACGAAGAAGCTGAAGGGTTGGTACTCAAACTGCTTCTTTGGCCATCAGTAAACCTCTATTTTTGTTCAAATAGATTATACAGAGTGGGCCAAACAAAAGAGTCCACCTCGATATTTGGCAGTATTTATTAGATTTTAAGGAAATAAAAAACAGGTCAATTTTTTATCTAGGGGGACACATTTTTACGGTACATACATCTGTCATTTGTCAACCCCCTCCCGTCCACTTACGCCACCCCTTATTTTTAAATAGGGAGTAGGGGTCGTGTGCTAGCTCATTTGAAAGGTTATTCAATTCTCTATTCAGTAATATCAACATTAACATAATTATTTATATAGGGTGTCCAAGAAAAAAATATTTTAATTAAATGAATTGACACAAAAAGAAGAATGTATGTAATTTATTTAATTCAAAATACATTCTACTGCTGTCACAAAACAGAAAAAAATGTTTTTTGATAAATAGACATTGCTTTTCGCTTAATTTCAATGTTCAAGCTGCCACCCATCTGCTTCTTGGTAGGTTGAATATTGAATTTAAGCAACAAACAATGTTTATTTATCAAATAAACATTTTTTTCTGTTTTCTGTCCGCAGTAGAATGTATTCTGAGTTAAATAAGTTACATACATTCTTCTTTTTTTGTCAATTAATTCAGTTCAAAATAATTTTTCTTGGACACCCTGTGTAAATGATTATGTCAATGTTAATATTACTGAATGGAGTAATAGAGAATTGAATAACCTTTCAAATGAGCTAGCACACGATTCCTATTCCCTATTTAAAAATAAGATGTGGGGGACGTGGAAGGGAGGGGGTTGATAAATGACAGATATATGTACCATAAAAATGTGTCCCCCTTAGACCAAAAATTGACCTGTTTTTTTATTTTCTTAAAATCTAATAAATACTGTCAAAATTTACAATATCGATGACTAAAACCATAACAACTTGTTTATTATAATAATATCTAAGACCTATACCTGTCTTTATTCTTGCACTATTCTTTATTTATACCCATCAACCGATTACAACAGCACGTCGACTTCAATGTCATGTTTATTTCGTTACTGTCGCGTTAAGTTAAAACAATAATAAAGTTATTGGAAAATAATCGTAGAACATATTTTATACAGAGTGTTATAATATCACTACAACTATGTTTTTACGACACTTAGCATATTTAGTTTTGTACATAAATCTTCCAATTCTTTGTTAGGTCATTTAATCCATGAATCTGTCACATATTTTGTATTGCATTGTATTAAGATGGCATAAGAAAATAGCTTCAGAACAATACTTTAAAAGAGAAAATAAAACAATATTTCACTTATCACATACTTTATTGTTTTTCTGATCAAATATAACAAGTTTATTTTTATATTACACAAAATCTCATAAATTTTCATGCATGTGTAGCTAACCAAATATTTTGTATTGCAAACATTTACCAACTATATTTTCGGACATTTTTAGAATTTTTGGTACTTGTTGGGCTGATACACCTCTAAAGCTGAAAGAAAAAATGTGAAAGAATGGAAATCTCAGTGAGAAAGGATTAGTAACATCATTAATCTTTAAAGATGGTATAATAGCGAATACATAGGAATTTGAAAATTAATTACAAACACACTGATTTACAATAACGAAAACAGCAGAAAAAATTAAACAAAGGATACGAAAACAGGGACAGCAATTAGATAAACTGAACAACATTTGGTGGCGTTGACCCCATAGCATGAAAATTGAATTATAAAGTAAGGAAACACCACCAAGATACAACAGAGATGGAACATCTTCAAAGATACTGTCGAATAACAACTTTACTCAGAAAAAGTAACGATGGAATTAATCTTGTGTAACCAAATGAGAAATGATATTGAACACCACCACGCAGATACTAAAAGAAGCAGGCGTACCACAACACTTAATTTCGCTTATAACTGAACTATACGAACACACTACTGGAACAGTTAAAGTGCTTGATATACTCTCAAATAAATTCCGTCCAGAAAAGGTGCCAGATAAGGATGTATACTGTCTCCACAATTATTTAATATATATGGGGAGCATATTATGAGAAGAGGGGTTGCAGATCAGTCAGGTCAGATGAGTCAATAGTCTCAAGAAGAGTTCATTGATCTCATTTGACTGGTTGAAAACAAAAGTGAAATATTTGATCTGCAGTTCTGCATTTGAACCAATATTGGCGGTTTGAGGTTGTGGGCTCATACTCATATCTGGGATCATTTATCACAAACACGGGATCACTACAGGAAGAAATTAAACGTAGATGTAATCTAGAAAGAAGAAAGATAGATGCCACGAAAATGTTCTGTTATAAGAATGTTACGAAGTGTTACGAATTCCATGATTCCATGAATACCAAGGTCAGTAAAGGGCTTTCCAGTAAAGTCCATCTCCAACAGTTAAAATGCTTTGAAAATGTTATGAGATCAGACAAAGAAATCATGGAAAAATCCCCAACAATCGGATCGACCAAATTACTGGAATGTGCAAAATACCTATGCATGAGTTAAAAGAAATGACCAGAAATAGATCTTTGGAGACGGACAATACCCGACATCATGATGACCATTACACTCCCTCCGGAGAGCCAGGACTGACGAGAGAGGGGTGGAGAGTGGCTAACTGGTATTTCTTTTGGTCTAATAGGTAGCAACGTTTTCGAGAAATCATTTTAAGACGGCTGATTCTTTCATATATTGTTTCCTATGCTTCCTCGAACACCGTACCGGCCATCTGGCTGCTGATACAGGTTGCGTTCATTACTGCGCAGCACATCTGTACAGGTAAACACAAAATCAGGGTGATTGATTAGTGTGATAAAGCTTAGTAGATCCGCTATAGTAATAGATAGCAATAAAAGTTAATAACAAAAATTGTAGCTAACTTTGCGCTTCACATTACAAAATTAGTTACAGGGTGTTCGATAACATAGTGGCAGACCAAACTTTTGTTTTTTTTTTAATGGAACACCCCATATTTTATTTTATATTCGAAATCGTCTTAACTTCCCCATCACAAAATATAAAGGTTTGTTATGTTATACAGCGTATTTACAAAGTTATAACCAATGTTCTATGAAAATCGTAATAAGTTCAGCTCCCTGTATAAATAAAAATAAGCACAACAGCAATGGTTTATTTGTGCCACATTTTTTTGTTGATTGTCAAAATTTATAAAAATGGTTGATATTGCTAATTTTCTTTATATCTAGTACAGGGTGAATCAAAACGCAAGTACATTATTTTCACAGTAATTTTAAATAGAACACCCTAATTAATAACTTGCTCTGAAAAATGAAAATATCTCGAAAACTGACAAATTTAGGCATAGGGAATATTATACAAAAAGAATGTGTGTGTACTTTGTACGCACGTAAGAAGTTATACTTCTATTATATGATTATATGATTATATGATTATAAACGAAATTAATATACTTTTTATTTATATTTTATTTAAATATTAAATTAATTTATACTTAATACTTCTCAAACATTTTTATTAAAACAGTGCCAAAAATTAAAATAATAAAAAAATAAAACACACACAAACACATTAAAAATGCCACAAATGATTTCTGAACATTAATTGTCGGAAAAATTTTTAACTAAATACGTATTTTCTGAAAATAAAATTATATAATAAATATACTTACAATCATAAAATGTATAAAAAAAAATAAAAAAATAAAAGTTTCTATTGGGATTCGAACCAACTTACCACGCGGCTGGTATTTGCGTTGTATTGGGATTCACCCGCATTAAAACTGCACCACAGAGGCAGCTTGTCATTATGTGCGAAGATCGTCTAACTAAACAGATTAACCTTTTGACATTTTTAACTTATGTAAATCAAATTATTTTGATTTTGAATTGAAATGATTTAGAATTGAAAAAATACAACAAAACATAGGGTAAGAAGACAATATATTAGGTGAATATTGATATAAATTTTGATGGTAATCAAATTATGTAAAAAAAAGTATTACATACTACTTATGTATTTTGGTAGGTTCAAGGTAGGTATCGGAGCCCGTATAACGACTAATACATTTCGCAATCACTTGCGTCGTGCAAAGTGGCTATGTTCAAATATCATAACAAAATTTGATCAACTATTTATAAAACACTTACCAGTGAAAGATTCTTTAGCTTTGAATAAGCGAGATCTGCGGCACTCATACTAGGCACAGTTTGATGAGCTTTCACATTGGCATGCAACAATCATCTCTTCTATGTAAATAAGTCCAAAAATATAATATGAAAACTATTTAAAAAGGCAGTATAACCATTAACTAACTTTTTGTTTGTTGTTTCTCTTCCTACAAATTTTAAAACGCAACAAGCATACATTATAACCAAACACAGTCCCACAGCTGTGCCACAGCTGCCATATTGGATAATTTTTGTCATGTCATTTGAACATCCAATCAGAACAAAGTTATAATGCGCATGCGCCCGGTCGCTAGGTTTTCCCATATAAAATTTCACCGTCATTACGCCCGTAAAGAAGTATAACTTCAAAAATTAAAGTACAGTAATGATATTTTTCGATAGTAATATAAAATACAGGGTGTTCCATTTAAAATTTCTGAGAAAAGAATGTACTTGCGTTTTGACTCACCCTGTATTCGATATAAGGAAAATTAGCAATATCAACAATTCTTAAAAATTTTCACAATCAACAAAAAAATATGGCACCAATAAACCATCGCTGTTGTGCTTTTTTTTTTATTTATACAGGGTGCTGAACTTGTTACGATTTAAAAAAAAATTTATAACTTTGTAAAAACCCTATATAACATAACAAACCTTTATATTTTTGTGATGGGGAAGTTAGGAGGATTTCGAATATAAAATAAAATATAGGGTGTTCCATTTAAAAAAACATAAGTTTGGTGTGCCAATATGTTATCGAACACCCTGTAACAATCTAACTAATTTCGTAATGTGAAGCTGAAAGTTGGCCACAATTTTTATTATTAACTTTTATTGCTATCTTTTACTATAGCGGATCTACTGAGCTTTATCCCACTCATTAATCACCCTGTATATTGAATTTAAATTATTTTAGAACTAAACATTTTTTTGTCATTACTTTTTAAACCACAGAAATGTCTAACAATTACAGTTCATATTTCTAATAATGTTGAAA
The DNA here is from genome assembly GCF_917563875.1 of Diabrotica virgifera virgifera. NCBI lineage: Eukaryota > Metazoa > Arthropoda > Insecta > Coleoptera > Chrysomelidae > Diabrotica > Diabrotica virgifera. Next base: position 223,878,555 of record NC_065451.1, on the reverse strand, counting down.
AAGTAATGACAAAAAATTTTTTGTCTTACAATAATTTTAAATTCGATATGTTTACCTGTACAAGTGTGCTGCGCAGTAATGAACGCAACCTGTATCAGTAGCCAGATGGCCGGTACGGTGTTCGAGGAAGTATAGGGAACAATATATGAAAGAATCAGCCGTCTTAAAATGATTTTTTTTCCGACATTGTTCCATTAAGAGACACCTATCGACCATGGGCGCAGGAAAGCTCTTAGACAAGGGGTAGTTGTTTTTGACGCGTATCAGAAACGAATCAAACACGAAAATATTTAGTTTGCTTGTAAAAATTTAAACATTATCACGTTCAATGAGTTGGAAATGTTTGTATTGTTATTCTAATATGTTGTTATACTAAATCTTAACTCGTTTGTTTTCTTCAGGTCCTGGTAGACGACAACCGCCCGCTTACAGTGTTGCAGCGCAAATGGCGCGGTTGCATCGGTTAGGTAGAGCTCACTCGCACGAAGGTGTTACTCAGGGTTACCATTATCACACCGATCCAGATACGGATCAGGGTAAGACATATGTTTGAAATGTCTCTCTGTCTGTCTAACGACATCAATCGACGCTATTGTGTACTAACCTTTAACTGACTGTTGACATTTAATCGCCACCACGTATGTTAATTTGTCATACATATGTGCTAGTTTTTATGTTTTTCCTTGTAAGGGTTAACGCCCTTTTTTAATATTTTATGATCTTTAATCTTTTGTTTTTTATTTAACGTGTTAAATGTTAAAAAGTTTATAAAAACTGAGTTTGATTTCTAGTATACGTTTAACAAATTAATATATTAATCAAAATTAAATACATATAAAAACTAGTACAGATAATTCAGTTCAATTTTTCCTAATTCACTGTTAATCGCACAAATATTGGAACAATATTTTCTACAAAAGACGTCACAGATTCTTAATTTTTTTTTAGCTGATAAGAAATAAATGAATGGATAATGAATTTTTCCCCAAAGTTCGGATCCCCCGTTTTAATAATTCTGCCAAAATTCCGTCCGTCCCTGGTGCTTTATTTCTGTTTAGTTTCTTTATGTTTATTATCTAAACCACTTCTTAATAACTCGGATTTTTAATGTTCTGCTCCTCCGTATAAATATATTGTCTCGTTTTGTTCATTTTTATTGTCGGTGTTAAGGTTTTCTTCGAAGTATTCTTTCCATCTCCTCATAATTTATTGCTCCTCTGTTAATAGTTATCTGTCCTCTTTGCTAAAGAGGACATATTTCTAAAGGTGATTCATGGAAGATTATACAGAAAGCTAGAAGATGATATGGATGATACCCAATTTGGGTTCCGCAAAGGACTTGGAACAAGAGAGGCATTGTTTGCGTTTAATGTCCTCTCTCAAAGATGCTTAGATATGAACCTAGATATTTACTCCTGTTTCATCGACTTCGAAAAAGCGTTCGACAGGGTCCGACATGAAAAACTTAGAATTATTGAAAAACAGAGATATAGACAGACGAGATTTACGAATTATCATCAATCTGTATTGGAATCAAAAGGCGGGGGTAAGACAGGGTTGTGTTCTGTCGCCGCTACTGTTTAACGTGTACAGTGAAGCCATATTTCAGGAAGCGACAGCGGAGCTAAGGGATGGAATCTCTATAAACGGAAGAATAGTAAATAACATAAGATTCGCTGATGACACCATTATAATGGCAGACACCCTGGAATCGCTACAAGAATTTCTAAATTGAATTAACGATTATTGCATTCGATACGGACTAAAAATAAACAAGACAAAAACTAAATTTATGATTGTCTCAAAAATACAACATGGAAATGAAAGGTTAATGATAGAGCAAACCCAAATAGAAAAAGTAAAGACATACAAATATCTGGGAACCTGGGTTGATGACAAAAATGACCAAAGTAAAGAAATTAAAGTCCAAATTGAAACTGCAAGGTAAGCATTTATAAAAATGAAGACACTGCTTACAAACAAAGACCTTCAGTTGCCTCTCAGATTGAGGGCTCTAAGGTGCTACGTATTTTCTATATTACTATACGGAATGGAAGCTTGGTCATTGAAGAGACAACACATAAGAACAATAAAAGCGTTCGAAATGTGGTGTTACAGAAGAATATTGAAAATTCAGTGGGTTCAAAGGATTACCAATGTTGAAGTGCTACGACGTTTAAATAAGAAGTTAGAAATTATGAACAGTATAAAAACTAGAAAACTGGAATATTTCTGTCACATTACCAGAGGAGAAAAATATGAGTTGATGAGAATTATTATGCAAGGATCCAAGGAAGAAGCATAAGAAGAAGACGCATCTCCTGGCTGAGGAGCCTTAGAGAATGGTTTAACTGTAGTTCATTACAACTGTTCAGAGCAGCAGAAAACAAAGTGACCATAGCCATTATGATATCCAACCTCCGATAGGAGAGGGAACTTTAAGAAGAATTTCTCTTTGCATATCGTGAATTTTGGTCTAAATGACTGTGTGCTTTCTTTTATTCTTTTGTACTTGTTTTTTTTTTCAAAGCCTCTTTTTTTTTAAATATTTTGAGCTTGCGTTGTTTAGTCTTTTTGATCTATGTCGAGTTGTTTTAGTATATGTACTTTATCGAACGCTTTTTCGTAATCTATAAAGCTCATCATTACATCTTTCCTTTGATCGTAGCAGTTCTGGGCTAGCACTTTGGTTGCAACTAGTGCCTCCCTCGTACTTTTCTAAATCTAAATTGTGAGCAACCAATAACCTTATCGCATTTTGTGGAGATTCTGTAATGAAAAACTTTGAGGAATAATTTTAAGGAATGGCTCATCAGACTGATCAGTCTTTACACTTTGTTGCATTGTTCTTTTTTTGGCAAAGAGATAAAGGTGACCTCATTCCATGATAAAAAAATACATCACAGTACCTGTGAACATATTTCAATGATACGAAGTAAAGAAAAAAATTATAAGATATCATATTCTATTTAAACCAACATTTAAATAATATTGATTGGTTGATCAAGTAAAGAAATACGTCTTTTGTAGAAAGTGTTACGAAAGTTTAAGACTGACTAAACAGACTGACCTGGCTTGCTTCTTTTTCCCTCTTGTATATTACTCATACTTGCGTTAGATATTTTACTCTCTTACTCACTAACATTTAAACTTATTTCTAACGATTAGTGAATGGTAATATGGATTTTAATACTAACTAAAACTAACTCTTTTAAAAATCAGTTTGCAGACAATGTATTCAAGACTTTAATGATATGGTATCACAAAGAAACACAATAATACAGTTTTCCATACTTTTTTGTTCTGCAACCATCTCTTCCTTGCTTTGTATGCTTTCAAGCATATTATTCTTTAGTAGTGTTCACTCTTCACACTGTAGAAACACCTGATAAAGAGGAAAAACTCATATTCTTGCAAAGTTCCGTGTACATAATCTACGTATTACCAAATTCAAAGTGGCTGAAGTTATTAAACCATTGTAAACTCGTCAAAATGTTTAGTATAGTATCTAATCAACAGAAGAGGAAATAAAAAACAGCCAGAAAACTACAGAATAAAAATAACTGTAAAATACTACCCTCAAACTTACAATTAAAATTTTACAAGAACCAATGAATCAGAGAATAAGTGTAGCAGATGAAGAACAGGGTTTTCGTACTGAAATATCATGTACAAATGCAATATTCTTCATAAAACAAATTACTGAGATATCACTAGAGTACTAGAGTTTAATAGACCAGCATTTCTGTGTCTATTTGACGTAAAGAAAAAGCATTTGACAGAGTAAGACTCAGAAATGTAATCCATCTTCTGTATAATAGAGAAGTTCTTTAAATATTATAAAAACTATTGCAAATATCTACCAAAACAACAAAATGGAAGTCATGATAGATGGACAACTTACACAACCTACAGACATAGCCAGTGGAATGAATAAGACAGGGGGGTCCATTGAGCCCTATGCTCTTCAATTAAATAATGGATGAAATCGTGAAAAGTGTCAACAAAGTAAGAGGATATACAAAATGGGAAACAAAGAATATTGATAGCCCAAAATGAAGATAGTCTGCAAAGACTAGTCCACAGACAACACAGGAGCCAAATAATTTAATATGACAATATCATCTCAGAAAACTAAAACTATCTTAATCAGCAAAGAATCAATCAGATATAAAACAGAAATTAATGGCATTAGTATTTAAAAAGTAATGGAAAGTTAAATTAAACTGTCCAGCTATAGAGATCTGGATAAAGAAGTGATAGATCAAGTACAAAAAGCAAATAGACTGGCAGGATGCCTTAAGAACACTATATGGCGAATCCGACATATTAACACTGAGATGAAGTCAATAATTTATAAAGCCAGTGTAAGACCAATAATGACATATGCATGAGAAACAAGACCCGATATAACCTTAGTTCAACCTAGTTTGTGAGCTTTAAACTGTGAAAGTGCTATTGTATTTGTATTTCGCGGACTAGTGTGAATTGTCTCTGAGCCTTGGATACTAGCTTCCAATATATTTGCTATAGGAATATGCTATAATAAATTATTTATATAACGTGAGACCGATTTTTAAGAGAGTTAGCTTTAATCTTCCACAATATTCATCTGTAACTGATATTTAGTTAGTTCCTTCACACATTGCTTCATTATTTTTCATTATATTATGTAAGTAACAATCTACTTGCAGTGTTTCTTTAGTGACGATTTTCGATGATAGACGAAACTGACTTTGAATTTGAACAAATTCTTAGAATATTACTAGTTTGGAGACAGCATTTTAGACAACAATGGCAAAGTCTATAATCGAACATTTATACTCAAGAAGTACTGCGTTTCAATCACTATTTTTGTACTTTTCTTAAATAATTTTACCATATTTTTATCTTTCACATCTGGAGAAAGTGATGGTCTAACAAAATTGCTGTAATCTTCCTATTTTCTTCAAATTTCACCTTCAATCTTTCATTGCAGTTTCATATAAATAATAATAATAGATAATGTCGTCACTATTGAGTAAGTATTGGACCTAAATATCAGAAACATCCTCAAAATATGCAGAAATGACAAACGTTGACATGTTGGTAACCAAACCTAACCTAGATTAAGCAATTTGCGTTGGTATTTCTGTATCTAACACTGTACATAGAATAAAAATTAAAAATACTATAATACAAATCAAAATTTATAACACTTGGTGTTAATTCTGAAATAAATGGGGGTAGCATGTATTTGATTTCTATTGAGTGTTCAATAACTGTTGTCCAATGATACGAGTTGATGATACTAAGTTTCTTAAAAAAGTTGGTCATTTTTGCAGCGACCAAACTGATTGCAATCGATCATACAAATCGATAGTCCTGTCGCCAGGGGGGGTACAACGGCCTCGTTAATTCAGATGGACTTACTCAAGTTTTTTTTATGTATTTTGACCCGTAGAACACGAATTTTTTGGGTAACAGTTGATCCGAATGTCGATAAGATTGTTATAGACCAAGAACTTGAGGAATCAAATAACAGCGATTTTTGGCAAAACAAAACAATATTTTGTATTTTTTGGGCCATTTTAAGTAAAAAATATTTCTACAAGTTTTTTCGTAGGATGCACAGTTTTCGAGATAAACGCGGTTGAACTTTAAAAAAATCGAAAAATTGCAATTTTTGAACCCGAATAACTTTTGATTAAAAAATAAAATAGCAAGTCTGCTTACCGCATTTGAAAGTTTAAGTCAAATTATATCGGTTTTGATTATTTGCATTGGTAAAAATTTATTTTTTTATTGTTTAACAAAGCTATAAACACGTAGGGTTTCCCGTGCTTTTACATGCGTTTTAACGCATGTAACGTAGAAATAGTCTTGATTGCACTAGTACCTATTCTACCTACTCGTTCGATTTTAAATGAGAAATCATAGAAACATCACTCACGCACTAGTTGTTTGTAGCTTTGTTTAACAATAACACAATAAATTTTTAGCAATGCAAATAATCAAAACCGACATAATTTGACTTGAACTTTCAAAGGCGCTAAGCAGAATTGCTATTTTATTTTTTAATCAAAAGTTATTCGGGTTTAAAAATTGCAGTTTTTCGATTTTTTCAAAGTTCAACCGCGTTTATCTCGAAAACTGTGCATCCTACTAAAAAACTTGTAGAAATATTTTTTGCTTAAAATGACCCAAAAAATACAAAATATTGTTTTGTTTTGCCAAAAATCGCTGTTATTTGATTCCTCAAGTTCTTGGTCTATAACAATCTTATCGACATCCGGATCAACTGTTACCCAAAAAATTCGTGTTCTACGGGTCAAAATACATAAAAAAAACTTGGGTAAGTCCATCTGAATTAACGAGGCCGTTGTACCCCCCCTGGCGACAGGACTACGAATAAAATAGGTTTAATTTTGTGCAAAACTTTGCACACCTATCAAGCACGCATTCTTCAACATAGAAGACCAATAATCATAGTTGTGTACCTTAACGCCAGGTCCCCTAACTGGAATGACAGCTACTAACAGTAGAACAGAAAATCCACAAAAGAAAGAAACATGGTTAGATAGGACATGCTACAAAATCCCTCGCACATCAACAGTGAAAAGTATAAACAGGCAAGAACAAACTGGAAAAACAAATCACTAATGCTGAAGAACAACAAGATTTTACAAAGGGGCGATCTATAACAGACGCAGTATTAACAGACAAATAAAAGAAAAAGCTATAGAGTTCGGCATGCCGGCGTATATTTGCTTCATTGATCTGACGAAGGCGTTTGACAGAGTTCGCCTGGGAGACATTCTAAATATATTAATAGAAAATAAAACACCGACCAGCATAACAAAGATAGTCCATAACCTAAATAACAACAACGTAACCAAAGTTAGGGCAGAAGACCAGTTCACTGAAAATATTCCAACACCAGGAGGAATTAGACAAGGAATTATAAACAAAGTAACATCTCTTAATCTCGGATATAGAATGGGCAACAAAAGAATTGGTATGGTGTGTTACGCAGATGATGCAGCAATTATTGCTGAATCAGAAGATGATCTTCAGAGACAGCTCTTTCAGTTCTTTCAAGTAAGCCGCAAACTAAATATGAACATTTCTACCAACAAAACTAAGTGTATGACAATAGCAAAAGATCCGCTCAGATGTAAGTTAGTGGTTGAGAACAACCCCATAGAACAGGTGATGCAATTCAGATATCTGGGCATAGATATATCAAGCACTCACGACCCAGTAAAGGACCTGAGGAGTCAGATCAACAAAGCATCTGCATTGTCAGGATGTCTGCGGAAGATAGTCTGGTCAAATCCATAATATGCGTACAGATAGTAAAATTAGAATCTACAAGACTTGCATACGACCGATCATGACATATGGCATAGAAGTGCGCGAAGACACCAACAAAACGAAACAGATGCTAAGAGTTACCGAAATGAAAACCCTAAGAACAATAGTGGGGAAAACAAGAAGAGACAGAGTAAGAAATACAGACATTAGAGAGCCATGCAAAATTAAAGATATTGTAAGATGGGGAAGACAGCGCAAGAGGATGTGGTACAACCATGTAAGACGAATGGATGAGAATAGACTCCCAAAAACTGCCCTAGGAAACAAATCGCCCGGATCAAGACCACCTCCTAACGATCACCTAAAAGGTGATCGACCGCGACCTCCACCTCCACCGCGACCCACTTGTTCTCTTCTTACCCTAGGCTGGTACGGAAAGAAGTCCTAACTGGAAGAAGACCACGTGGCAAACTGGAAGAAGATCGCGTGGACGACCTCGACTCCGGTGGCGAGATAACATAGCAGGAGACCTTAAATCTAAGGGCATGGAGAATTGGATGGAAGTTGCTCAAGAAAGAGTGGAATGGAGGCATGTCTCAAGTCGGCTAAAATCCACAAAGGGTTGGAATGCCACGGAGTATGCATGTAGCACCTGTCACTTTGTTATGCAATTGCTTTCACAAAAATGTGTCATTTCCCGTCGATTTTAAGATATTAAGATATTATTAAAAATAGTTCTATTGCATGTTTTTTCCAAGTCATTCTATTTTGAGTCCATGTGGCTTTACGGTAGAGCAAAAATATCTTTCCAAAGAGTACTATACTACGTCCTATGCCAAGATAAGCTCGCTGTCATACGCATCGGTGGGTGTGTCGCGTCGTCTGCTTGTCATTGGTTAGAAATTAATTTTTAACCAATGACAAGCTGTGACGATACGACACCGGTTCACTGCGAGTTCGAGCTTATCTTGGTAACGAACGTAGTTTAGTCGATTTTTAATTTGTGTCTATCTGAATACTAGTCTCGTTGGACATGAATAACAGTATCTGGGATTTGGTAAAACAGAGGATGCTTTAGATATCATTTATTTAAACATTCACTTTATTATTCAGGTGACGACATATTCGACATATTTGATTCATCCGGTGAATATGATACTGTCATTATAATGGTCTAAACATCATCAATCAGTCGAGCACAACTGACACAAGTACAAAAATAAGTTAGCGATGATTTTGTTTTCGTTTGATTTACGCTCATGGGCTGCAATAGCGACACAACTCGAAAAATCATGTTTTGAGATAAATAGATTTAAAGTTTACATTGCTAAGAAAATGCGTAAAAATGCTTTAGTTTGCTTGAACAAAGATAATCTTCAAGTTGATATCATCTCTAAAAGGGTCACTTAATAATGTGTGCATAGTTTTGATTTTATTTTTTTTTAATTCATATTTTAAATGCCAGTTTTGAAAAAATGTTTTGAGTTACGCCACTACAAAAATTACAAAATCTTATATTAAATATTAAAAAATAAGATTATAAAATAACACTCGCAAAAGTGTCACTAGAGAAAGTCAACTATTTCTGCAACACTGACCCAACTCGAAATTTGCCACTGTTGATGACAAGAATGTGGCCTGATACTATCATTGGTTGGACGCAAACTACATACAGTAGTGTCAGTAATGCAGACAATATTTGAGACTAATCACATAATACAATAACGACACTTCTGCCATCTTACGGCCTAAAATTGAATTATGAGTTGTGCCGGTATTAATGCTGAAAATAATATGCATTTTAACATGTACACATATTCCTAGTCCAAAACACGTTTTTTTTAGTTGTGCCGCTATTGTAGCCCATGAGCGATTTGTTAATAGTTTGTAATTAGATTTTTTTTTGTTTTTTTCGCTTAGATGACGATGAGACCCAAGTCTCGGCGGTGTGAACAATTTTCCCCTATACCAGTGATTTTAAAAATGTTTGAGACAAAACGTATGTTTATTGGTGTTTTTGCATATCAATACAAAAATCAATACTCAAGGATCTATGTCTGTATCTTGTATGTGTTTCCGAAAAGTTTCAGGGTACTGGGGCAAAACCTGTATCAATTTGTAAGTAAAAAGTGCCACTATATTTCTTCAACACTGACCCAACTAAAAATGTGCCGCTGTTGATGACAAGAACGTGCCTACCGTTGGTTGGACGCAAACTGAGTAGTGTCAGTAATGCAGTCAATATTTGGCATACCATATTACAATAGCGACACTTCTGCCATCTTACGATACCAGTGATTCATACAAACGACCATCTTCAATAATCTTCATGCAATGCCACAATGGACATCCTAAGTATTGACGTCACAAAATTGGGAGGAGCAAAATGAGTCAATATAAGCTCCTCGCAATTTTGTGACATTTGTGACGTCAAACTTAGGCTGTCCATTTTCCATTATTTTCGGGAGTCATACTAACACTGTTCCGAGGCATCCCGTTGGTTCTTTGAGCACTGGTTCATTTTACAAAGACATTTGGAGACCAACGAAATGAAGATCTTAAAAAAGATTGCTGGAAAGGACTACAGGACAGGGTAAGAAGTGAGGAAATCAGACGCATATGTGGGGTAGACAATATAAATACCTGGGTAAAGAACAGAAAAGAAGAGTGGAATCAACACATAAGCAGGATGTCTGAATCAAGGATTGTAAGAATAGCCAGGGATAAGTCACCGCTAGGCAGAAGAAGTATAGGACGCCCAAGGAAAAGATGGAATGACAATTTAGGGACAGAATGAAAGGCACCGTTGAAGAAAAACGGGCAGTACTGCCCATATAAAAGAAAAAGAAGAAGAGGAAGATACTAACACTAATGAACAGTGATATGCTTTTATCAGAATAAACGTAAGACTTATCGTAGAGACTTATCATAGACGCAAAAAATCTATTGCTAGTAAACAAGATAAAATCATTTTTTACCAAATTTAAAAATGTTGCTGGGAATCACCTAAGACAGAATTGACATTATACCGATTGAGAAATTTCTCATGGTTTGTATGCGCCTTTAATGAGAGCGACACAGAGACATATATTTATTATACATTTAAAACGGGCTAGAAGATATACGCCGGCAAAGCGGGTTAGCGCGAACAACCCACTTCATGTCGTAGGTAGAGCTTTCTCATCACAGCGTTGCCAAAGTAGATTTAAAAAAGAAAATAACAAAGTAGAAAAAATATAATATTTAACTTATTGTAAACGAATATAATAAACAAATTATTTAAAAGAAAGAAACTTAAGTAAAAAAATATTGTTTTCATCCATTTTAAAAAAATGTGAAAACGTTGAAATATAATTCAACCTTTGTCACTCATATATTATATTATATACAATTAATTATTTATTTACACTATTTTTTACCCTGTTGACTAAAAACTCTACTGATACGGTTTTTGTCCCTGTGAACAGTACCTGATTATTATTTAGTGTCTTATAAGATTCAGATTTTGTTAATAAATTTTAGATTTGTTTTATTTATATTAGTAACAATAATTATTGATCTAATGTACATAGAAATGATTTAGTATGAGTTTCCCACCCTGTCTCCTATCGTGACAAGGCATCTCGTAACGCGGCAGTTGGTAATCCCACGACTCGTAACGGACAATCCGTAACCCCAAAAATTCGTAACGGCAACAGTTCGTAATGGTATATTTCGTAACGTCAAAATTGAATTCTTATTGTTTTTAACGTGGAAGTTAACATTTATTACAGTTACAATTGAAATTACGTTTGTCAATTTAACGAACCAGCATATATATTATATATATTTTTAATTATGTATATCTTTAAATAAATGCGATCTAGTAATGTATATTGTATTAATTATTATGAAACTGTTATTATTTATTACATTATTTGCAGACTTAGTTTTACTACTTTCAAGTTTTAATTCAAGATATTAAAATTAAAAAAAAAATCTTTAGTTATCATATTTCAAGAATACTCTTCTCCAAGACATTAACGCACCACATTAAAAATTGGTCATTTTTAATTTCTCGAATTTCCTAAACCTATTTTCCGACTTAATTGTTTTTTTTTTTAACATGAGCGCTATTCTTTAACAATACCGCTGTAATAATACTGTTGCTAGACAGGTAAATTGTCTTTGTATAACAGGTGTACCAATTACTTTAACAACTAGCTTTGTTTTTCATCAATACAGGGTGTTTTTAAATAAGTATGGCAAACTTTAAGGGGTAATTCTGCATGAAAAAATAATCACGGTTTGCTTTATAAACGTATGTCCGCAAATGCTTCGTTTCCGAGATACAGGATGTTAAATTTTTTCTTACAAACTGACGATTTATTTATTGTTCTAAAACCATCCGAGATATGCAAATGAAATTTGGTGGGTTTTAAAAGGTAGTTATTGTGCATTTATTGACATACAATTAAGAATTTTATGTTCGCCAGTGGTGCACATACGGGCCATATTACTTGTATGCGCGCCAATGGTAAATATTAAATTCCTAATTTTATATCAAAAAGGGTAATAACTACCTCTTAAAACCCACCACATTTCATTTGCATATCTCAACCGGTTTTAGAGCAATAAATAAATCGTCAGTTTGTAAGAAAAATTTCAACACCCATGTGTGTAAAAAATGTAAAGAAAATTACTACATACTATAAATTAATATACAGTGCTAGTCTAAAGTCCATACCCCCCTCCTATCTTTTCAACGGTTATACTTATAATAGTAAAATTGGGAGGGAGGAAATAAACGGACATAAGCTTCTTAACTAGTCATGAAATAATAGTGACAGATGACGTTACAGAGCCACTGTGACTGATAATTTTAAATGGGACCTTATGGCAAGTGATACCTCGTTTGAAAGGTATTCAAAATACCTATTCCGACATACTAATTTTTTTTGTTTAAGTTGATTTTGATTTTGGTGAATAAATTAAATAAATATAATATTGTAGTTTCGCATTTAATTAATAAACATTTAAATGTCCGCCTATGGCTTTTTGTCAAAAAAAGTTGACGTTTTTCAATTCTCTAGTAGTTTTTATGTCAACATGTTCAAACAGAATTAGTCTGACTGAATAGGGCTTTTCATTGATTGTCATTTGTTTCGGGGATTATACGACATTTGACAGAAGCTCCAAACAAATGACTGTGAATGAAAAGCCCTATAGGTATTTTCAATACCTTTCAAAGGAGGTATCACTTGCCATAAGGTCCTATTTAAAATTATCTGTCACAGTGGCCCTGTAAAATCATCTGTCACTATTACGTCACCTGTCATGACTAGTTAAGAAGCTTATGTCCCTTTATTTCTTCCCTCCAAATTTCACTATTATAGGTATAACCGTTCAAAAGATATGTGGGCGGTACGGACTTTTGACTAGCACTGTATATAGATATTATATTATAATATATTTAATATATTCCTAAATTTTAGCAGAAACATTTGTACATAGGTACAATTATACAAGAGATTCGAAAACACTTATTATACATAAACTTAATACAAGAACATACCTCATCTTTTCTCCAAATGAATAACTTGGACCGAAATTCGGCCCTTAAACCAATATCTGAGATTGCTTCTTTAATGTCATCTACAGACAGATAAATTAAGCTTCTGTATGTTACACCGCAATCTAAAATAATGATTAAATGATGAATACACACCCTAGGTATATATCGAAAGCAAGAAATATGAAAAACTTTTTTGGAATATATAAAAACAACATTGTTAAAATAGGTCTCAATAATATTTTCTTCATAATTACCTTTTAGCATTGGTAAAAGTTGCAATAGATTCCAGCCTTCTAGCAATGTTTGTAGCCGATCAAGGTCAACGTCTGTTTCCTCTAATTCTAATTTTTCAGTTGAACCCGCCTCTAGTAAATCTTAACGTGTCGAATTATTTAGTTCATCAAGTGTCAAATTTAAGATAACAACGCCGTCTTCTTTGGTGTTAACGCCGCCGCCGGTGGCTTCGTCGAGAACACCGGGTTCAGTGTTATCGCCATTTGCATTTGCCAGGATAATGCTTAGTGGCTCTGCCATATTATCGCTAATATATTATAAGGGGATGTAACCGCCTTACAAATTTCTCAATTCTCACGGGTTTAAGAATATAAAAGGATATTATTGGAAACAACTGTAAACTGTATTATGCACAACTTTTATTCACACTATTAACACGAGCACGCGGACACTGGACACCATTGCCGAAATGGCCGAACGAAATGCACATAGACCGCATAGACGTAAACAGCGGCTTTCTGATCAGTGTTGCCAACTCAGTAGAATTTCTACTAAATATAGTAGAATCTTATAGAAACAATATCTTCTCGCTCTTAAAATAAAAATGTTCACATAAAATTAAAAGGATGTCTTATTGATTTAAGCAGACGGGGAAACATCTTCATATAATAATGCATTGCTGTTTGATTCGAATGTGGTTCTTTTAAATCATATATCCGCTAATAATTGATTTAAAGGGAAATACTAGTAAAAATTTCAGAAAAGCAAATTAAAATAAAAATGTGTATATTTGATTGTATCGCCGCCTTATTAATGTTAGTAGACAAGTAAAACAATTTAACAATGCTGCTTTATTTTAAATGTGGTTCTTTTAAATTATATGTGATAATATTTAATTTACAAAGAAGTAATATTAGATATCAAAGAAAAGGAAATTCCCTTAATTTTAAATAATTACATTTTTCTTATGTATTCAAATCAATATCATATCATTAGCGAACGTTTATGAAATGAATACTTTTATTAATTAAATTAAGCAGATCAACTTAATTATTTTAACGTGATTTGTTGTGCATTTTAAAACGCATAAATTTTCTGAGTGCACAATCTCGGAAACGAAGCATTGGCGGACACACGTTTATAAAGCAAACTGTCATTATTTTTTCATGCATAATTACCCCTTAAAATTTGCCATACTTATTTAAAAACACCCTGTATTGACGAAAAACAAGGGTAGTTGTTAAAGTACCTAACTTTTTTATTGTCCAACATAAGCGAATGAATAAAAAAACAGAATGTTAAGAAAACATGAGGCTATAGTTGGGTTTTAATTTCAGTATTTTATAAATGCTAGAATATTCCACAGGGTCATGCGAAATTTGAGAAAAAATCACAGTTTGATTGACAAAGACAATTTACCTGTCCAGCAACAATATTACAGCGATATTGTTAAAGAATAAGGCTATAACATATTAAAAAAATCACTTAAATCGGACAAGTTTAGGAAATTCGAGACATCAAAAATGGCGCATTTTTAAAGTGGTGCGTTAATTTCTTGGAGAAGTGTATAAAATACGCAAAAATATATTTAAAAAGAAGTGGCTCTAAAAAAAGTACCAAGTGTGAAATATATTTAAAAAGAAGTGGTCCTAAAAAAAGTACCATTACTTTTAGTATAGGAATGTATGCAAAATGCATTTTAGTATAAATTCAGTAATAGGTACTAAATATGCCAAAAAAATGAAATGTTGCCTTTACGAATTATACCGTTACGAACTGTCGCCGTGACGAATTGGCGGCGTTAGGAGATGTCATGGAACCGCCTCCTATATCTATTTCTCTAGTTTCGTATTCGAATAGACTATGTAGGTAGGTGTCATTCAAAGCAATATGTCAATCAGAAATATCTTGTAATATAATGAATTAACGTTATTAGGTAATTAAGAGAAAACTATGACCATAAATTGTTAATGGAATCAATATTTTTGTCTGTACATGCAATTGAAACGTAGTCATTTAACAAAACGTTGATGATACAAAGCAAATTTCTAAATCATTTAATATATCCTTGTGACATTATTCCTACAATTTTAAAAATTTTCTCAATAAAAAGGTTTTATTAGGCAACCCACTTTACACTAGAGCGTAGTGTGCAGATGCCAACTCATAACATAGTTTTAATTTCAGAGAAGACCAACAGTTTTCTTATTGGTAGTTTTAGGATCTCTTCTGGTTCAAACCTCAGTTGATCAGTGAAATCCTGCCTCACATCATATTGCAATGGCACAGTATGTGTATGGTAGTCTCTTCATCCATTTCGCACTTCGGTACCATGGTTCTTTCACCTTATCTAATTTTTAAAGGTGGTTTCTTAAACGGCAATGTCCAGTCACCATTTCAGTGACCGTTTTGATCTCTCGTTTATTGAGGTTCATCAAATTTTCGAGTGTTTTTTATCAATATTCTTGATTATTTTCGTAGTCTGAATTTGCCCTTGAGTGGTTCTTCATTTTTTTTAATAATTCCTAGTCAGCCACTTCTGAACCTCATTTTTTGTAGCATCTTTAGTGATGCCACAGAAAGGTTCTGGGCCTTCAAATTGGACAATGATTTTTGAGTTTATAAGATAGTTATGCCATGCGTGTCAAACTTTTTCTGGACATCTAGCTACACTATTTTTGGTACAACTTGAGAACAATTAAATATTTGAATGATATCTTTTAAAACTGAACTATGGGTACTAGATTCGTTCGAAGTTTTTCTGTCAATTGTCTGTAGACGACTTACGTACCTGACAGGGTGTTGTATCTGGTAGAGCAGTTTCCACTGATCTATTGAGACCTATCCCAAATTTTAGGGATTCGTGTATTTAGGGATATATCACAAATCTTTTGAATATATATGTAAGTAAAGTGATTGGACTTGTGGTCCAAAGTTCTTCATTTCTTCATGGAAGAACGTCCACAAACAAAGACTATAATGTTTATATATAACTAGACTTTTAACTGATATTTTGTTGAGAATTTTTTTAAAATGTGGAAAATTGTAGGACAAGTTTGACACATTTTATCTATTTTACGAATGGTATGATTCTGTAATTTATTCACAGCCAAGCAAAAAACAGGTTAACAGATCCTAACACGTATGTACGTAGAAGAAGTACGGCTCACCCCCTACTCTCTCCAACGATGTCTGATCCTTCTTTCAATGAATATTCCATAGCAAATATGATCATGCGATGTTGCCACATTTCAAGATTTTTCTTGGCTTTGAATATATTAGACAAAATGCCATTCCTTAAATATTATTAATATTGACTTTTCTATATTCTACTAAGGACAACTAAATTTTTTGTCGTTAGCGTCATTAATAATGTTAAGGGTATTTGTCACATTTGTAATAGACTTTTTAATTAGAGCTTTAGAGTAATAATATATAAAATTAAAAAAGCAGTATACAGTAAAAAGTCTGGAACGTGTCAAATTCCTTTTGAGCAATCTAATTTGTGCATTTTTATTGTTGATTAGCATTTCGATTACGTAAAATTCTAGAATTGACACCAACTATATACCTTGATCCTCAGTACATTCCAGTTTTTGTATATATCTTACCAGAAAGCAAATATATCTACCTTATCTACATCTTATTATATTGTATTAATGTATTCAACGTAATATGAGCACTCGGAAAAAGTTTTTGACTGAAAAGGTTAACACCATTGGTATATAACTTACATTAGGGATGAAAGATATACTTGCCCGTGATCAACAAATTAAAAAATATGCTAGAACGGATGCAGAGTGATGTTATATGTGGTTGATGCATAGGGTATCACCAGAACGTTAGTTGTTAAATATTCCACGGTTTCTAGATATTTTTTGGATATTTTTACCTCTACTGTTCCATTCAATGTGTTTTATATCCCGTTTTAACATGGCTTTTCATCAATAGGTCATTCAAAAACAACACAGTCGAAACATATTCTTCTTCTTCTTTTTCTCTTTTATGGCCTTTGGGAACTGCGCCCATTTAGCCAGTTTCTTCATGAATGAATTCTTCCAGATTCAAGCTGCACGTATGTTGTATCGAACCAGGTTCTGATGTTCTTTAACCAGGATGTTTTTCGTCTTCCTGGACCTTGCTTTCCAAATATTCTTGGTGTCTTCTCTTGATTCAATACCATAGGTCATAACAGGTCTGATATTTTATAAATTCTAACTTTGCTGTCCATTCTCATATATGGGTTATTCCAGACCACATCTCTTAAACATCCGGACATGACTACGGTGTTGTTTATTTGTTCCCTTAGGTCTCTGGCTGGGTCATGATAACTTGATAAATCTACATCTAGATATTTGAACTGATTTAGCTGTTCTATGGGTTTCTCCTCTACCACGAGCTTGCATCTAATTAGATCTTTCGCAATGGTAATGTATTTTATTTTCTACATGGATATGTTTATGTTGAGTCGTCGACATTCTTGGTAGAATCGATAAAGTCGTCTTTGAAGGTCATGCTCATCCTCTGCAATCAGGGCTGCTTCATTCGCATAGCACTCTATACTGATTCTACTGTGACCGAGTCTGTATCCTAGTTGTAGCGATTCCATATCTTCTATTATTTCATCCATCAGCATATTGAATAGAAATGGGCTGAGGCTGTCATCACTGCTAGACCTAACCTAACATAGCCTAAAAAATGAGTTTAGACTGCTACTTGAATAACAGAAATGAATATTGATCCGTAAGTGTTACATAACGTTTTATACATCAATCGTACGAACAAACTTATCAATTTTTAATCTACTGATGTACTTGTTTTATGGAACTTTTCGTTTTTCTTATCTTAAGTGACGTTTTTTATAACCGTTTCCGTCAAAAGTTCTATATACAGGTGCACGATTATATTTAGATTATGTAAACAAACATTATAAACACTTTTGTATTGGACAATGTACTAGACTGAACTTGAACAGTGCTTTTTCAAAGTGATTGTGATTTTGGTTTTAAAATGCCGTAAATGACCGAGACGGAGCAAAGTTGATTTTTATTTATACCCCTACCAGGTATCTAAGAGACTCATTAACATCAGCTGAGTGGGGTGCTATTGTTGGAAATGTGAAATTACATAAACAAGATATTATTTCATAAAATAGGTAGATCCATTGTTTATGGAATTCCATACCTCCAACAATAGCACCCCGCTGAGCTGAATAGAATCTCTGAGATGGCTGGTACTACACATATATCTAACATTTACTGACAATAAACACTACATATATGCAGTCTTCTGTTGTATTACGTTCACTAGACAATTACTATAACCTTCTTCCTTCAGTTATTCTTCTTTTTCAACGCACAAAGTGGTATTTTACTTAAAAAAGCTGCCCAAAAACGAAAATTTCAAAAACTTTTTAAAGTCTTTTGTCTCCCCCTTTGTACATAGGAAGTGTGATTCCTACTTTCCAATCTTCTGGGATGACTTCTAGTGTCCTTCATGTCCACCTTTCTTTATCAGTTCTGCAGTTATTCCATCTGTGCCAGATGCTTTGTTATTTTTTAGATGTTTCATGACGTGTATAGTTTCCTCCAATGTTGGTTGCTCAACTAGTTGTTCTGCTATGTGAATTATTTGTAATAAAGGGTAAGACAACGGTCGTCGTAGAAAATTGTGCGAATGTAAAAGATTTATAGTTTTTACATTTGGCAAAAGTTTAGGGATATAAATATTTACATATATTTTTTGATACGGTATGATACAGAATTGAAATTAATGACATAATAGTATATTATAGTCCAAGAAATGAAGCTTAAAATAGGACAAAACCTCGCAATTTTTACAGAATGGATAGATTTGTTTGGAAATTTGAGAATAAGTAGTGGATAGTCCAAGGATCAAAATCTATATGATGCCAAAAGGCGCTTTTACCATGGGGGTGGTTGCCACCCCATCTCGGGGGTGGAAATTTTTTATTATATTTTGACCGCAAAACTTGATAAAAGCATTTATTATAAGCAAAAAACATTCTATATATTTTTTTGATAAAATTAATAGTTTTCGATTAATTCCCTATCGAAAGTGTTAGTTTTATATCGAAAAAATCCATGTTTTTAATCAGTTTTCTGCTAACTCAAAAAGTTTTCGTTCTATCAAAACAACTTTACTAACAAAAATATACCTTTTGAAAAAATAAACAAAACTTTTTTCTTTAGTTTTCTTTAAGACCAATAGTACTCGATCTATACTTTATTATATGTTAGCTCTACTTCGTCAAATGCTAAACATTGTAGTTTCAAAGTCAAAAGACGGGAAAACTATACATTTCTCGAGGATAACTTTTTCAAGATAATTTAAAGTTTTTAAAATTATCTATCTCCAGAAATAAAAAAAAATCTCTAGCTCAAAAATTAAGTGACTTATAATGAAAAGAATATCCGTCCCTATTTTTTTTTCAGCAAAAAGTGATCGAAAACAACCCCCTAATCACCACCCTAATTAAAATTAGTCATTGACCTGATTTGGTGTTCTTTACTTATGTATTTTTAATAGGTCCTAGAAGTTTAATCTGCTTAGAATGATGATTAGTTTTAAAAAAATGGAGTTAAAAGCGAATAACGAATTTTTGTAGTTTGGTAAAAAATGCCCTTTTCTTCAGAATAGCAAGAATCGTATAGTCGGTTCGCTAAACTCGGACGCAACTGGCTAGATATTTTAGTCGATAATTTTTTTGTTTTTTGCCAATTTTGCAAAAATTGGCAAAATTACTAACTATTTAGTGATTGTTAACTATTTAGTAATTATTTTTTGCCAATTTTACTAAAATTGGCAAAATTACCGACTAAAATATCTAGAAAGTTGCGTCTGAGTTTAGCGAACAGATATATCAGAGATACGAAAAAATATTTAAATATAAAATTGTAAATGAAGTAAAAGTCAGACTTACTCTCAATCTTATTGAGAGTAAGTCTGACTTTTACTTCATTTAAAATGAACTCTCACATGCAACCCATTCAAGATTTTTATAAAATTGTAGTTTATTTAATTCCCAAGGACTTGGTTTGCAAAAATTTTTTCTAGGGCAAAAATTGAGTGAGCTATTGACAATTAAAACTTGTAATAACATGCAAAAACCACCTTTACCAACCCTTTCAATGTCACGTCTTTTTGTGACTGCGGCTTTTAAAAGGATTTGATATTAACAGCCTTATAGATCTTGTACAAATCTACACAATTATTTTTTAACAAACTTTTTAACATAAAAAATAAAAAAGTTACTGTTAAAAAATTAATACATTTTTTTTGAAAAAAAAAAGGAGAAAACTAATTGGAAGCATAATCATTTAAGTTAGCGGTGGTCTTAGTCATTGGCCTTATTAATTCTTTATGTATTACTAATAGATTCTAGAAGTTTGACTGGCTTAGAATGATTAGTTAAAAAAAATTAAAAATGAGTTTTTAAGCGAATAAAAAATTTTTGTATTTTGGTAAAAAATGCCATTCTCTTCAGAATAGAAAGATTAGCATCAGAGATACGAAAAAATGTTTAAATATGAAATTGTAGGTTATTTAATTACCAAGAACTTGGTTTAAAAAAATTTTTTTACTGCAAAAATTGAGTGAATCGTAAATGAGTATACCATCGAAAAACATTGACTTTTTAGATATAAAATTAACACTTTCGATAGCGAAGAAATCGAAAACTATTAATCTTATCAAAAAAATATATAGAACGTTTTTTGCCTAGACTGAATGTTTTTATCAACTTTTACGGTTAAAGTATAATAAAAAATTTCCACCCCTAGATGGGGTGGCAACCACCCCCATGGTAAAAGCGCCTTTCGGCATCATATAGATTTTGATCCTTAGACTATCCACTACTTATTCTCAAATTTTCAAGCAAATCGATTCATTCTGTAAAAAATGCGAGGTGAAAAGCTTCGGTTCCTGGACTATTCATCTTAATTTTGTTCTCTTTCTGGACTTACGAGCTCTTGAAAATACTCATTCCACCTTCTCATTAGTTCCTGTTTCTCGCTAATAATTGTCCCATTTTTGTCCTTGCAAACTGTTGATCTTGTCATGTATCCTTTTGTATTGCTTGGTTTCCTTGTAAAATTTTTGAGTCTCTCTTCTGTTGTTATAATCTGTAATCTGTTGTATTTTTCTATTCAACATTTCTCTCTTTTCTCAGTTCTCTATATGCCCTTCTATTCTATCAGGAATCCCTTTTTAGACATTTCTGTCAAGCTATATTTTTGCTATGTATTACTTGTTGGCAATCTTGGTCAAACCATTCCTTATTCATCAGTCAATTATCAGTATCAGTAAACATATTTACTAATAAACTATCACCGTCGTATATATAATTGAATTAACAAACACGCCAATATATTTTTTCACATTGTTTATTTGCACTGACGTAACTTACTCAAGATTTAGCAACTAACTTCATATTGTTGCTTTTTCCTGTCGGTGTGCGTGCGCATCGTAAAAATTCACTCTCAATATTTTTCCCAATCGCACCTGAAGAAGTCATCATCATAAATGGCGCTACAACTCTTCGTGAGTCTTTGCCGCGTTTACTATTGCCTTCCATGTTTGTCGGTCCCGTGCCACTAATTCTCAATGTCGCATTCCCATTTTCTCTAGATCTTCTTTGACTGCATCTTTCCACCTTTTTCCCTACAGACCTTCTTCCATCTGGCCTTTCCCAGAACACATTGTTTATAAGGTGATTGTCGTTACTGCATATCACATGCCCTGCCCATCCGAGTCTATTTGCCTTTATATATCTGACTAGATTTTCTTTTCCGAATAGAGACTCTAGCTCGTTATTGTATCTGCGCCTCCATTCGTTTGTCACGCTGTCTCTGCAAGGGCCATATATCATTCGAAGTATTTTACGTTCCCACACCAACAGTTTATTTACTTCTCTTTTTGTTAGCGTCCATATTTCGCTTCCATACGCGACTGCTGGTCGTATTATGGTATTATATATCTGGATTTTTACACCTCGTGAAAGAAGTTTTGGCTTCATTAGATGTTTCATGGCAAAGAAAGATCTGTTTCCTGCCATTATTCGCGTTTCAACTTCTCGCTCTAATTTGTTGTCATTTGTGATTGTTGCTCCTAGATATTTAAATTCTTTAACTACTTCGAAGTTGTGATCGTTTATAGTAATGTTTTGCCTTATTCGCCGTCGT
This sequence comes from Diabrotica virgifera virgifera, assembly GCF_917563875.1. Classification (NCBI taxonomy): domain Eukaryota; kingdom Metazoa; phylum Arthropoda; class Insecta; order Coleoptera; family Chrysomelidae; genus Diabrotica; species Diabrotica virgifera. The sequence goes on along the minus strand of NC_065451.1, from coordinate 223,856,268 downwards.
TCTTGTTTTGAGACGACCATGTATTTTGTTTTGTCTTCATTTATTTTTAGGCCGATGTTTAATGCAGCTTCTTTAAAGCCTGAAGAAGTATAACTCCAAAAATAAACAAAAAAAGGCAGTTCATACAAAAAAAGAGTAGTAAAACCTCACAACTAAACACAGCCAAAACGTGTTACGAAGTGACAGCTGTCAAATTTCTTTGGTTAGAATTCTTGGAGTGGGGATATTGTCAAATGACGTCACATATAACTACAAGAATCGTTCCGAAATTCTAGTTTTTGAAATTTTCGTTTTGGTCAGGTTTTTATGTGAAATAGTATTCCGTACATGGTTTTCTTTTCCTTCTCTTATTGTTGTTGGTATATATGTATACAGCGTTCTACGTTAAGAATAGAACATTGCGCTTACGAAGATCAGTGTTGCCAAGCCTCTCGGGCATTGGGGCTACTCGTCTGCCGATTATGATTATTCTATGGAGGACGGCATGGCATCAGCGCGCTTCTATCGTTCATAATAAATACATGTGACTATCTCCGCAATCTTCTATTCTTATCGTGGAATGCTGTATAGAACTCTTGGCAGTGTTGCCAAGTTCGTAGACCATTTTATAGATTTCGTTAAGTGTCCGTCTGTGTCATGGGGCGGTTTTTTGCTTAAAAATTTAGTTGCAATTTTTTTAGGTTTTGTGATTAAACTAGTCGCTCAATTTTTAACAGAAATGGCAGTTCGTTCTGTTTCTCCTGCACTTCTCCAAGAAATTAACGCACCGTCTTAAAATTAAGACATTTTTGATGCCTCGAATTTCCTAAACCTGTTGTCCGATTTGAGTGTTTTTTTAATATGTTATAGCCTTATTTCTTGACAATATCGCTGTAATAATATTGTTGCTAAACAGGTAAATGTTCCAAAGTTTGGAACACCCTGAGGAATATTCTAGAATTTATAAAATATTGAAATTGCAACTCAGATGTAGCGTTAGGCTTTCTTAACATTTTGTTTTTTGATTCATTCGCTTATGTTCGATAATAAAAGAGATAATATGTACTTTTATATTACAAATGAGGTTTGCTATTTGGTCTTGATCACTATTATTCCAAATTCAGAGAGCTACTGTTTCTACCTCTTGTAAGTTTCTAGGAGGTGGCAAACGCTGTAGTCTTCTGACAATTATGTCCCACAAATGTTCGATCGGGTTAAGATTTATACAATAATACTGTGACCAATTCAAAGTTACTTGTTGATTTGAAAATTTACCTGTTATAAATATTCGGTTACAGTTCCTGCAATGTAACGTTTTGCATTACCGTGCATTAGCATTGCTACCAATGTAAGGAGCCGATAGCATGGTAGTTAAGTCCTTCGCTGTTATGTAAGGCAACTGCTTGAACAAACTAATCGCGGGTCAAATTCCTTTGTAGCGCGTTCCATTGCCACCAAACAACAAAAAAAGATTACGGTTTTAATTGAAACTTTAAATAATAAATATACTAATTTCCCCAACAAACCGGACACTTTTTGACTGTTAACAATTTGACACTTATCAAATTGTTAATTTCTCATAGCCTGATTTAGGCGTCTTTATTAAACTAAGCAGAAAATGCGGATAAAATTATGTAAAACATGACTAGTTGTTAAACTACCTAACTTTTTTATTGTCCAACATAAGCGAATGAATCAAAAAACAAAATGTTACGAAAACCTGAGGCTATAGTTGGATTTTAATTTCAGTATTTTATAAACGCTAGGGTGTTGCGAACGAGAAAAAAAAACAAAGTTTGATTGGTACATTCGGTAGGTATACAATGGCAATTTACCTGTCTAGCAACAATATTATTACAGCGACATTGTTAAAGAATAAGGCTATAATATATTAAAAGAACCACTTAAATCGGACAACAGGTTTAGGATATTCGAGACATCAAAACTGACCTATTTTTAAGGTGGTGCGTTAATTTCTTGGAGAAGTGTCTTTCCAAAGACAAATTGACGAAAGATGGGAGATTCATAACGAATGTGTGTTCTTTTCGAATTTATTTTGATATTAATACTACTATTTTAGTTGTTAAGTGTAATATAATTTAAGTAGATGTATGTATATCTGTATATTAGTGTACAAATTTTCAGATTTATTTCATTCACATTAAATGGCTTTAGAAACAGTCTTTGTCATTTTATTATAAATGTAATAATTTTAAAAATAAACTGTAAACAAATAATTTTCTTGTTTTCAATACTTTTTATAGTTTTAGCAAACCTTCCAGCATTCCGATAAAGATTGAGCAAATAAATTGTACTCAAGTCACTGTACACAAATCAATAATGCCGGATATTTGGTTTAGTAGACATTTCCAGTTTAATTAGGGATTCCAATGAACTGTCAGTGGTGGTCGGTGGATGGCTAAAGCGACATGGCCATAGACATAGTTAAGGGGGGTGGTCATGTCGTATCTAATGTTTACATTGAATATTGACAAATTTGTAAAGAATATCCTGTTTGGTTTTGTTTTTTTGTTAATTGTGTAACGAAATTTGTGAAATTGTGATAGCAAAGTAAATATGAAGTGGTTTAAACATTGGATACGCCTATGGATGACAGTTTCGCCATCCAGCAGCCATATTATATCACGTGATTTGGAATGCCTAATTCATAAAAAATCCATTTGGAGCTCTGGGTCTCGATTTTTGACCCTTCGCTTCGTTATAGATCATTCGCTAAGTATCGAAAGTATTGAAATCCCAATTTTTGACTATTCGCTTAAATGCGAATGCGCCAAATAACGACGTATACGATTCGAATTATAGCGAGCACACAATCAGTTGACGTTATCGATAAAGTGACGTTAAAAGCATTGCGTTTGATATTTATTAGCGGTAATGGATGAACTAATTAATATATTTTTTATTGAATATTTGGAGGCAGCGGAAAATCAGCAGCACATAAATGCTCAACGACAACCTCAAGACCCGTTTTTATTATCGGATGCTAAATTTATCAAAATGTTTCGATTGTCCAGTTGTTTTGCTTTTTATCTTTTAATTTTACTCCTAACATTGCTCTCTCCATGGCTCTTTGTGTTTTCATTATTTTATCCATATTTTCTTTGGTCAAGGTCCATGTTTGGCATACGTATGTGAGAATTGGGAGTATGCACTGGTCAAACACTCTTGTTTTTAAGTATTGTATCTTTTATTCTTTAGACCCATTTTAGTTTCCCAAATCCTGCCCAGGCTAATCTTACCCTTCTTTTCACCTCCGCTGTTTGGTTTTCCTTATTTATTTTTATTATCTGTCCCAAATATATATATAATCATTAAACGCTTCTATTTCGGTTTCGTTTAGTATTATGTTTCTATTTTCTTGTGTGTTTGTCATTGTTTTTGTTTTCGTAAAATTCATTTTTAGACCTATTTGTTCGGATTTCGTTTCTAGTTCGGTTTGGTTCATACCAGTAATATATGTAGACTTTATTTAAGTAAGAACGAGTTTTATTGGATAATGTATATAATTTTAATTTTTTATTAGTGTACCAGTGGCTAGACTCTTTATAGAAGTATCCTGAGTACTACGAAAATATCATTTTTGATTATGAACATGATAACTAATTGTTGGGATACTAAAAGATATAAACAATTGATCTTAAGAAAGCATATGATAGAGTTCCTCGAGAGATTCTGTAGTGGGCACTCAATAAGACAGGAGTCCCTGGTGAATATGTTAAGATTGTGAGAGATATGTATGAGGGAGTAACGAATATGTTGAGGACAGGTGTGGGAGAGACTGATAATCTCATGTGAAAGTAGGATTGCACCAAGGCTCGGTGCTTAATGTATGCTCATGTAGTGTTAGTAGGAAATAGTGAAAGAGGCTTAGAAGAAAACCTGGAACAGTGGAGACAAGCTCTGGAGGAAAAAGGTTTAAAACTTAGTAGGACAAAAAGAGAGTATTTGGAATGGTCATTTAAAGATGGAGTTACTACAAATAAAATGGTATCTTTGGATAGTGAAATGATTGCGAAAAGCAATAGTTTTAAGTATTTAGGATCGGTATTACAGAATAATGGATAAATAGATGAAGATGCATGCAGTAGAATTAGGGTTGGATGGATGAAGTGGAAGGAAACGAGCTGTGTGTTGTGTGACAGAAAAATTCCAATGAAGCTAAGGACAAAATTTTATAAAACTGCCATGAGAGCGACTATGATATACGGAACTGAATTTTGAGCAGCGAAAAAGAAAGGGGAACAACAAATGCATGTGGCCGAAATGAGAATGCTTAGATGGATGAGAGGAATGACAAATGATAAAATTAAAAATGAGTATATTAGGGGGAAGTCTAGGTGTGGCACCAATTGATGCCAAAATGAGAGAGCAGAGGTTAAGATGGTTTGGTCATGTTCAACGTCGAGACGTTAATCACCCAATACGAAGAATTGCTGAAGTGCAGATTCCTGGAAGGAGTGGGAGAGGAAGACCAAAGAAGACCCGGGCGGAGACGATTAGGCAGGACATGTTGGTAAAGGGGATTAATGTTGAGATAAACCAAGATAGAAGTGTATGGACAAATGAAATTAGGGAAGCCGACCCCGCATAGGTGTAAGCCAAAGAGAATGATGACTAAAAGATATAAAAAATTAATACTACAAAGCTTTTACTGAATAAACTATAATTAAAAAATACAGAAATACATAAGTAAATATTCCAAATTAACATAAACATATTGCCATAATACAAATCAGATCAACTCTTCAGCTAATGTTGACAATTTCTCCAGTATATTTTGAAGGATTATATTTTTCCTTCTTTTTATATTAAGGTTCGTTTTCATTATATTAATTTTTTCTCGGAAGTAAGCTTTTTTTATATTATTCTTTTTATTTAAATAATCCTTATACGTCATTGCAGCAGCAGATGCATTCATAAAATTTTCTTTTTTTTTTGGGAATTCTCTTTTTGGACCGCATTGTTGATCGATGATTTCTATTTTCATTTTTTTGTGGTGTTTGTAATTTTATGTCTTGGGGATCTTCGTTTGTAATCTCCAGATTTGGCTCAGTGTCCAGGCTTTGGTTGTTTTCATTACTACCATCTTGTACGTCAATCTGGGAATTCAGAGTCTCCGACAACATATTTGTTGTAGATGAATTAAAATCGAAGGAAACCATTGATTCCTCAACTGTATGTCCTTCCACCGAAACTTCTTTAATAATGCTATATACATCTTCTTCTGTCGATGTTAAATTATCCTCGGGGGGTATTGGAGGGCCTCCACCTGTTTTATTCTGGTGTTTTTTAATGTTCCCCATTTTGACTTTCGTTCTTGAACGAATGTCTTGCCAACACTAAAAAAGGTAGATTAAAAGTTTGTCAATAAAAATTACATGATTATGGTTACCTTTCTCCAGCTCTGCCAGGGTTTAATTGCCCCACCCATACTATTTAGGGTATTGGTAAGGTCTTCCCATAATTGTTCAGAATCTTTCTGAGAAAAATCTTGAGAAAACCTTCCACTACTCAACTGAGGTTTTGTTTTAATGTATTCCACTAAAACTTTCTTTTGCTTTTCGGTCACTTTTAGCAGCCTTTTTTTCTGGTCCATTTTCTGGATCGTACAGAAAGTAAACTTATTTGAACTTATTTACAAAAATCAAGACTTATAGTGTATTTTTATAAATCTTAAATAAAAATACGGTTAGACAGACGTTATACTGACATACAACACATTTTATTGAGTTTATCAATGTTGCCAAATCATACAATCGCTATTTTTAGCGAATTCGATAAAGGCGTAACGAATTCCGTCAAAAATATAAATTTTGTATAGTACTCGTTATCAAGTAATAGCTAAAATGCGAATTCGTTATATAACGAAGAATGTCAAAAATCGAGGTCCTGCATGGTTATGCCTTTTTTATGCCTCATGTGATCATTTTCATTCTTTAAAGCCGGTTTTACATTTATGAGTACTCCGATATGAGTTACTCTCATAGACATATTAGGGATAGACAAGCTATACTGAGCAAAAAAGTGTAACGCGCGGGCAGTCGATCGATGATCAGTCTATCTGTTTTTACAAAGCGATCCCGCTTATGTGACAGACAAAGATGGCTAGACCACTCAAAGTGAATATTGGCCATTACTGTTGGCGTTACACCTCAATGCACAGAGCGGCCCATACCTTGCCTGGTTTACCTTTTATTATGTCTATGGTTACTCTATACTGAGGGCATCTCGGAAGTGTAAACGAGTTCCCGGAACCTTTTTCTACTTGGATGCGACACGAGTACTTCATATTTTAGTTAATGCGAGTTGACACGATCCAAGTGTACTTGAAAAAAGAAAGAAAAACTGAAAGAGAAATGTTTGTACCAGAACACTGGTAGAAATGAAGACCAGTTCAAAATTTATGGTTTTTATAATGAAAGACTAGAATTTTGAATCTAGGATTGAAAGACTAGGATCTAGATACACTTCGGCAGATTCGACATAAAGGTACTGTACCGGGAATATGAACCATGCAGTGGCTTAACTTCTACAGAAATTTGCCTTACCAACAACTGGAAGGACAACAAATCACATATCAAGGTCCCGACGAACCAGACAACTGCTTCGATAGCGAAGATGACTATTAATATAAATAGTCTATGATAGATATTAATAGTCTATAACTATTATAGTTAAGTTTACTTCTAGTGTTGTTTCCTACTTTTTGCATTTTGATGCCAATTTTTAATTTCTTTTACAAGAAAGATACAAGTACAGTACAAGTATTTCTGTTTTTTATTATTCTAAACTATCTTATAAAATGCTAAGTTTTGTTAAATCTGATATAATCATTATTGTACTATTACATAAAAGTTTTTGAAGTTACCAAGACCAGCCAATGACAAACTATTTTGAAAAACAAGCTGTAGAATTTAGGAAAGGTGTTAAACTTTAAACTTGATTTTCTCAAAACTACTAAAAATGCACTTGTATCCCTTGGCTTCTACACGCCTTATTTGATTTTTCATCTTTGGTCTATCAATTCAAATAGTTTGTTTAATTTTTATATTATTTTCTTTATAACAGCCCGTAAGTAGGTTGAGTAGACACTTTCAGTATTTTACTTTGACACGGAACAGTTTGTAGTTTGTGAGCATTAGAATGCTAAATACGACTATGGCTAAAACCATTCACCGACACAATAAATCAGAAAGAAGAGTAGAAAAGAAGAAGAAAAAAGAAGAGATTTTCCGAAGACAACCGAACACGAATCATCATAGGCGGAGGTATTTCAAATAAAATATTAGTTCCATTTTTCACCAAATCGCTCAAAAGGCGCTGTCGTTGACAACTGCCAACTTGAAAATCAAAACTGCCAAATCCAGCTGGTTGCTGATTCAGACAGTGTTGCCAATCGGCGCATAATTATGCGATTTGCGCATAATTTAAGGGCCGGCGCATAAATTTCGCATCCTGCATAAAATGGCATAATTTCGCACATTCCAGCAAAGCAAAGGAAAAAAACGAAAAAACCAATGACAAGCCTCAGTTTATAAAAAGAATCCTCGTCTTCTTTTTTCTTGTAAAACGTAAAGGAAAAAATGTATGTGACAAATTTGTCAAATGTGTCTAATAATATGAATATGTCTAACTTCACTTATATTATTTATCACATTTTTAATTATGGATGGGATTATGATTATCTTTGATCATCGTTTTATGATGTTCTAGTTCTGTTTTAGTTTTGTTTATTAAAAATAACTCATAAATTAAAGTTGATTCTCGGTTTTAATCTAGATAATGTGCACGGCAATTGGAAGGGGAAACACAAAAAATGGGTTTTTCCGGTTTTTTCATGAATTTTGTCCTGCTTTCAAGGATTTTTGGTCGTTATTTCATTTTGCGTACAAAATTCATGGAAAAAACACGTTTTTCCACTTTTTTGGCTAAGTCCAAAAAAATGCAAAAATTAGCGTTTTCCCATTTTCTAGATTTTTACCCAATTTTTCAAAAGATAGTAAAGAATAATGAAAAGATGTATAGACACCATTATTTTAAATAACAGATACTGGTATAATATAACGCTACGTCAGAATATCTTAACATGAACAACTACTTACTTATAATATAAAGAAAAATTCGAATGTTCAGTCTTTTAATTTTTCAGAATGTCTTAAGGCTGTATGACACTATACATTTTCTTGTATCATTTCTAATATCGTTTCTAATATGTCAAAAAAATGCATAGTGTCATACACAGATACAAGAAACGATATCAGAAACGATACAAGAATTTGAGTCAGACACAGATTCTTGTACAAGAACTGCGCCAATTTCTGCGCAAAGAGCAAAAACGTAAAACCTGCTGGTAAAACATCTAAAATATCATAATTACTTACTCATAATGGCGGCTGAAATGAAAATGGGATCATGTATTGATGAGTTTATTTGTGTTTTTGTAGGTATTATTTATAAATCTTATATTGATACTTAATATACCGTTTGGTATGGACTACTGTTCTACTAATAACCATATATTTAGCTCCTAGTAAAGTTCAAACTATAAATTTAGGTTTCATGGTGCATAATTTTTTACAAAATACAATAGCTCCTAATTTGGATCAAATTGAAGATAATTCTAATGCAAATATTTTAGCACAAATTCAAAACAAAATAAAAACACAAATAATCAACCTCAAACAGTCAACGTAAAATTCTGGTTAACATTAAAATGTTAATTAAAAGTTTATAAATTTTATAAAATCCTTAAAATCAGCTGTAGATGCAGTACTACCATAACGTGACACGGGGTGACAAACAAAATATCGACCAATCACGTGCCGAATTTCATACAATTTTCGATACAAGAACTTGCATAGTGTCATACAGGGCACAAATGTACGTATAAGAAATGATATAAGAAATGATACAAGAAAATGTATACAAGAAACGATATCAGAAACGATATTAGAAATGATACAAGAAAATGCATAGTGTCATACAGCCTTTACAGTCAGAGAACTAGCAAACAGCTGGAGTGGAGCGGATTTGGCTTTGGCCGGCAGTTTTGATTTTCAAGTTCAAGTTGTCAGTTGTCAACGACTGCAGCGCCTTTTGAGCGATTTGGTGAAAAATGGAACTAATATTTGATTTGAAATACCTCCGCCTATGATGATTCGTGTTCGGTTGTCTTCGGAAAATCTCTTCTTCTTTTTTTTATTGTGTCGGTGAATGGTTTTAGCCAATGACGTATTTAGCATTCTACTGCTCACAAACTACAAACTGTTCCGTGTCAAAGTAAAATACTGAAAGTGTCTACTCAACCTACTTACGGGCTATTATAAAGAAAATAATAGGTTTGCTCCAACTAGCGGTTAAACCAGTCAGAAACTATCACCGAATTAGTCCAGAGAAATAAGGTTTTTTGAGCAGCCAGGTTGCAAATGGATTTTTTTGGGTACAATATACCTAATACATTATAAAAACAAAAATGCCCGTCACAGTTTGGACGAGAAATTTAGTTATTAACAAATAAGGGTCAAAAATTTCAGTTTTTCGTTTAAATTTTAAATACAGGTTTAAAATGGCACTTTTTGAATGTTGGTCCGATCATTTTTTGCTTCGGAAATTGCAATATAAGACTAAAATTTCAAAAATAAAAAATGTGCTATAACTTTTGCGAAAATGGCCTTTCATATTGCACAAAAAGTTGAGTCAAACCTTCCATATAATGCACAAAAATTTTTAAGATGATTCGTCAATTAGTTTAAATTTTATTCAATTTGTTTATCGCAAAGGGCTTTTTTCGCAATGTTATTGTTCAGAAAATAATGATGACATAGGAATTCTGTGGACACCACAGGCAAGGAGAATAGTTATATTTTCAAAGTGTTGAAAAAAATCATTAAAAATTCGTTGTTATCACTCCGAAAAAAGTTTAGTAGAGTCATTTTTGGCTTATAAACAATTTGAATAGCTTTGTTAATATTTACTAGAGTAAATCTACTTTAGGATTTCAAAAGCTGGTATTTGTACACAAATTTTCAGAAAAAAACTTTTTGACTAGGTTAATTAGGTTTAAAGTTAGCCACTTTTATTATTTACCTAATTCGCAATTACTTCTATATACACCAAATTCTCCTGTAACAGTGTTAGTTACCATACTACTTCGAAACGGTATTTTTTATACCCATAAGTTATAAGGGGGGCTGCCCCCTGACATTTTTTTTATTTTTTTGGACAAAATTATCTACCTTAATTTTATATGATGTAGAATTAAAAAATACATATAACCCTTAATTTTCACTCTTTTATCACCAACCTCTATTTGTTAATAGCCATCTATATATTTACATCTATAAAATTCTCCTGTCACATTGTTAGTTTCCATACTCCTCCGAGACCGCTTGACCGATTTTGATGAAATTATATGTATATTCGATAGGTTTTAGAATCCGTAATCTATTTTTCATATCCCTGAGTGATAAGGAGAGTTCCCTGTAACATTTTGTAATGTTAGGTGGTGATGTGTGTACATAACGTACTCTACAAGACTACGAGTACATACAAATTTAAAAAATTATGATCAAAATCCATCAACAAGCTCCGGCGATATTAATCGCAGCATATGTTTGCAGAATCAGTTTCATTTTTTGAGTGCACGGATTTTATTAATTCCCCTCCACCGACCACGAATTAATTCAGTTCGGTCGCCATTTTTAAAACTTTATTAACCACTCTGTTAAGGTTCAAAGTTTACTCAAACTTTTACACATAAACTATATTATCTTCAACTTCAAAGTAGCTCAAGTTAGGTTGCTTAATTGTTATAAACAAAGTAGCCGTCAATTAAATAAAAAAAGTGGCTAACTTTGACCGTAATTAACCTAGGCAAAAAGTTTTCCTTTGAAAATTCGTATAAAAGTACCAGTTTTTCAAATCCCATTGCAGTTTTAGCCTACAGTCAATATTAACAAACTTATTCAAATTGTTTATAAGCCAAAAATGACCCTATTTTAGTAAAATATTTTCTGAGTGATAAAAATGACTTTTTAATGATTTTTTTAAACGCTTTGAAAATATGACTAATCTTCTTTCAAATTGTTTTCACAGAATTGCTATATCCTTATTATTTTCTGAACAATAACATTGCGAAAAAAGCTCTTTGCGATAAACAAATTGAATAAAATTTAAACCAATTGACGAATCGTCTTACAATTTTTAGAATTAAAAAATACATACAACCCTTAATTTTCACTCTTTTATCACCAACCTCTGTTTGTTAATAGCCATCTATATATTTACATCTATAAAATTCTCCTGTCACAGTGTTAGTTTCCATACTCCTCCGAGACCGCTTGACCGATTTTTATGAAATTATATATGTATATTCGGCAGGTCTTAGAATCGGTCGTAATATATTTTTCATATCCCTGAGTGATAAGGGGAGTTCCCTGTGACATTTTGTAATGTTAGGTGGGAATGTGTGTACATAACGAAACTGTGTGGGCTGTTTGACTAAAATTTTCACGCAATATGAAAGTCTTAAATTCATTTTCGCAACAGTTATAGCAAATTTTTTATTTTCGAAATTGTAGTTTTATTTTGCAAATCCGAAGCAATAAATGATCGGATCAAATTAAAAAAGCGCTATTTTAAACCTTGGCTCATCTACTAAAGGAAAAATATTATAAATAAGATATTTAATTACCCTATTTTTACCTGTAACGATTTAAACGAAAAAACTCCAATTTTGACCCTTATATGTTAATAACTAAATTTCTCGTCCAAACTATGACGGGCATTTTTGTATTTATAATGTATTAGGTATATAGTACCCAAAAAACCCATTTGCAACCTGGCTGCTCAAGTGTCCCGAACATGGTATATTTTTGCCTTATTTTCCTGGTGTAAATAGTCGACCAGCGCGAGTAGAGGTGATAGCACTGAAGACTGTATTATGTTCTCGCACTGGCCAACTGTTTGCTGACGGTTTCTGACTAGATAAAAATTATGCAAAATAATAGATATTGGAATTGATAGACCAAAGACGAAAAATCAAATAAGGCGTGTAGAAGCCAAGGGATACAAGTGCATTTTTACTAGTTTTGAGAAAATCAAGTTTAAAGTTTAACACCTTTCCTAAATTCTACAGCTTGTTTTTCAAAATAGTTTGTCATTGGCTGGTCTTGGTAACTTCAAAAACTTTTATGTAATAGTACAATTATATCAGATTTAACAAAACTTAGCATTTTATAAGATAATTTAGAATAAAAAACAGAAATACTTGTACTGTACTCTGTACTTGTATCTTTCTTATAAAAGAAATTAAAAAAACATCAAAAACTCATTCAAGCAAAAAGCTTTTCAAACTCATTCAATCCTCCAATGCCTTCAAAATATCATATTTGACCTTAGCTTTATCAAAGAATACTTTCCAATACCTTTCAAACGCGTGTTTAGTGATCAAAATCGGTTAAACTGTTTAGAAGTTATCGAGCTCCAAAATTATATTTCACTTAACCATAATCGCCGAATTGGTCTAGTTCAGTGGTCAGCAAAGTGTTGCTCCGGAGCCGCATGTGGCTCTTGGGTTCCTAAGTGCGGCCTTGGCAAAAATATCCACGGAAAGCGCAATAATATTTTCGTTAAAAAAACTTGGTAGGAAAAAAATTACATCTTATTTTAATAAATTAGCATTTGCAAACTTTAACATTTGTCAAAAATTCTCTTAATGCTACGATAACCGAGTTGAAATTTTCCCTTTTGAAATTGCCATTGGTAGCTTTGCAATACAATTGTTAGATTTAAAAAAAACAAGGAGATATGGCGCTCTAAATTCGAACGTCTTTTTGTTGAATTGGAAATATTGGAGAAGAAAAAACGTGAGCTTAGTTCACAACACAAGTGGTCTGCTTTTAATGACCTAGAGAAAGAAGACAATCATTTTCACCGCTTGGAATAGCATTGCCGACACTTACAATCAGCTGGAAAAGTTCGCGTTTGCTATTCTCTCCCTTTTTGGGATCTACATAGCTATATTTACATTTTTGCGCCACTTAATATTCATATCAGCTATTTTGTAGCTGGAATATTGTATGGGCCACTCATTTTTACTGCGGTTGTCGGTTTTTTTATTCTTGTATCGAATAGTCCAGAAAGCTGAAATTCCCTCGTAACGTATTTTACATACTACCTCAATTGACAAAACAGCTGTTTCCCTAGCAACCCCTTCTGTCATCCTCAAGTTATCACATTCCATTATGCACATCATCTCGTTTTCATTTCATTTTGTTCCGTGATGGTAACAGGAAAAGAGTCCAGATCGACCAGCGGGTAGAGACAGCAGAGTAGCTGCAAGATTTGGATGCCTGTAAACATCAAACCCCTATGAAGAAAAAAAAACGGCTTTTCAAACTCACTCAATCCTCCAATGCCTTCAAAATATCATATTTGACCTTGACTTTATCAAACAATACTTTTCAATACCTTTCAAATGCGTGTTTATTGATCAAAATCGGTTAAACTGTTTAGAAGTTATCGAGCTCCAAAATTATGTTCCACTTAACCATAATCGCCGAATTGGTCTAGTTCAGTGGTCAGCAAAATGTTGCTCCGGAGCCGCATGTGGCTATTGGGTTCCTTAAGTGCGGCCTTGGCAAAAATATCCACGGAAAGCGCAATAATATTTTCGTTAAAAAAACTTGGTAGGACAAAAGTTACATCTTATTTTAATAAATTAGCATTTGCAAACTTTAGCACTTGTCAAAAATTCTCTTAATGCTATGATAACCGAGTTGAAATTTTCTCTTTTGAAATTGCCATTGGTAGCTTTGCAACACAATTGTTGGATTTTAAAAAAACAAGGAGATATGGCGCTCTAAATTCGAACGTCTTTTTGTTGAATTGGAAATATTGGAGAAGAAAAAGTGTGATCTTAGTTCACAACACAAGTGGTCTGCTTTTAATGACCTAGAGAAAGAAGACATAATCATTTTCACCACTTGGAATAGGGCTTTTCATCGATTCTCATTTGTTTCGAGCTTCTGTCATATGTTTTATAATCTGTGTATAACATTAATATACACGGATTATACGACATATGACAGAAGCTTGAAACAAATGACTGTGAATGAAAAGCCCTATAGCACTGCCGACTCTTACGATCAGATGGAAAAATTCGCGTTTGCTATCCTGTCCCTTTTTGGGCTCTACATAGCTATATTTACATTTTTGCGCCACTTAATATTCATATCAGCTATTTTGTAGCTGCAATATTGTATGCGCTACTCATTTTTACTGCGGTTGGCGGTTTTTTTTTATTCTTGTATAAATAGTCCAGAAAGCTGCAATACCCTCGTAACCGCCATTTCCCAATCTACTTCAATCGACAAAATAGCCGTCTCCACAGCAACCCCTTCTGTCATCCTCAAGTCATCACATTTCATTATGCACATCATCTCGTTTTCATTTCATTTTGTTCCGTGATGGTAACAGGAAAAGAGTCCAGATCTGCGAGCGGGAAGAGGCAGCAGAGTAGCTGCAAGATTTGGGTGCCTGTAAACATCAAATCCCTTTGCTATGAAGAAAATAAAAACAGCTTTTCAAGCTCATTCAATCCCCCAATACCTTCAAAATATCATATTTGACCTTGGCTTTATCAAACAATACTTTTCAATACCTTTCAAACGCGTGTTTATGATCAAAATCGGTTAAACTGTTTAGAAGTTATCGAGCTCCAAAATTATATTCCACTTAACCATAATCGCCGAATTGGTCTAGTACAGTGGTCAAAGTGTTACTCCGGAGCCGCATGTGGCTCTCTTGGGTTCCTTAAGTGCGGCCCTGGTAAAAATATCCAAGGAAAGCGCAATAATATTTTCGTTAAAAAAACATGGTAGGAAAAAAATTACATCTTATTTTAATAAATTAGCATTTGCAAACTTTAGCATTTGTCAAAAATTCTCTTAATGCTACGATATCCGAGTTGAAATTTTTCCTTTTGAAATTGCCATTGGTAGCTTTGCAATACAATTGTTGGATTTTAAAAAAAAACAAGGAGATATGGCGCTCTAAATTCGAACGTCTTTTTGTTGAATTGGAAATATTGGAGAAGAAAAAATGTGATCTTAGTTCACAACACAAGTGGTCTGCTTTTAATGACCTAGAGAAAGAAGAGATAATCATTTTCACTGCTTGGAATAGCATTACCAACTCTTACGATCAGCTGGAAAAGTTCGCGTTTGCTATTCTGTCCCTTTTTCGGTTCTACATAGCTACATTTACATTTTTGCGCCACTTAATTTTCATATCAGCTATTTTTTAGCTGGAATATTGTATGCGCCACTCATTTTTACTGCCGTTGGCGGTTTTTTATTCTTGTATCGAATAGTCCAGAAAGCTACAATACCCTCGTAACCTATCTTACAATCTACCTCAATTGACAAAACAGCTGTTTCCCTAGCAACCCCTTCTGTCATCCTCAAGTCATCACATTTCATTATGCACATCATCTCGTTTTCATTTCATTTTGTTCCGTGATGGTAACAGGAAAAGAGTCCAGATCGACCAGCGGGAAGAGGCAGCAGAGTAGCTGCAAGATTTGGATGCCTGTAAACATCAAATCCCTATGAAGAAAACAAACGGCTTTTAATGCTCATTCAATACTCCAATACCTTCAAAATATCATATTTGACCTTGGCTTTATTAAACAATACTTAACAATACCTTTCAAACGCGTGTTTATTGATCAAAATCGGTTAAACTGTTTAGAAGTTATCGAGCTCCAAAATTATATTCCACTTAACCATAATCGCCGAATTGGTCTAGTGCAGTGGTCAGCAAAGTGTTGCTCCGGAGCCGCATGTGGCTCTTGGGTTCCTTAAGTGCGGCTTTGGCAAAAATATCCACGGAAAGCGCAATAATATTTTCGTTAAAAAAACTTGGTAGGACAAAAATTACATCTTATTTTAATAAATTAGCATTTGCAAACTTTAGCACTTGTCCAAAATTCTCTTAATGCTACGATAACCGAGTTGAAATTTTTCCTTTTGAAATTGTCATTGGTAGCTTTGAAATAAAATTGTTGGATTTAAAAAAAACAAGGAGATATGGCGCTCTAAATTCGAACGTCTTTTTGTTGAATTGGAAATATTGGAGAAGAAAAAATGTGATCTTAGTTCAAAACACAAGTGGTCTGCTTTTAATGACCTAGAGAAAGAAGACATAATCATTTTCACCGCTTGGAATAGCATTGCCGACTCTTACGATCAGCTGGAAAAGTTCGCGTTTGCTATTCTGTCCCTTTTTGGGTTCTACATAGCTATATTTACATTTTTACGCCATTTAATATTCATATCAGCTATTTTGTAGCTGGAATATTGTATGCGCCACTCATATATACTGCGGTTGGCGGTTTTTTATTCTTATATCGAATAGTCTCGAAAGCTGAAATACCCTCGTAACCTATTTTACAATCTACCTCAATTGACAAAACAGTTGTTTCCCTAGCAACCCCTTCTCTTATCCTCAAGTCATCACATTCATTATGCACATCATCTCGTTTTGATTTCATTTTTTCCCTGATGGTAACAGGAAAAGAGTCCAGATCGACCAGCGGGTAGAGACAGCAGAGTAGCTGCAAGATTTGGATGCCTGTAAACATCAAACCCCTATGAAGAAAAAAAAACGGCTTTTCAAACTCACTCAATCCTCCAATGCCTTCAAAATATCATATTTGACCTTGACTTTATCAAACAATACTTTTCAATACCTTTCAAATGCGTGTTTATTGATCAAAATCGGTTAAACTGTTTAGAAGTTATCGAGCTCCAAAATTATGTTCCACTTAACCATAATCGCCGAATTGGTCTAGTTCAGTGGTCAGCAAAGTGTTGCTCCGGAGCAAAATATCCACGGAAAGCGCAATAATAGTTTCGTTAAAAAAACTTGGTAGAAAAAAAATTACATCTTATTTTAATAAATTAGCATTTGCAAACTTTAGCATTTGTCAAAAATTCTCTTAATGCTACGATAACCGAGTTGAAATTTTCCATTTTGAAAATGCCCTTGGTAGCTTTGCAACACAATTGTTGGATTTAAAAAAAAAACAAGGAGATATGGCGCTCTAAATTCGAACGTCTTTTTGTTGAATTGGAAATATTGGAGAAGAAAAAATGTGATCTTAGTTCACAACACAAGTGGTCTGCTTTTAATGACCTAGAGAAAGAAGACATAATCATTTTCACCGCTTGGAATAGCATTGCCGACTCTTACGATCAGCTGGAAAAGTTCGCGTTTGCTATTCTGTCCCTTTTTGGAATCTACATAGCTATATTTACATTTTTACGCCATTTAATATTCATATCAGCTATTTTGTAGCTGGAATATTGTATGCACCACTCATTTTCACTGTGGTTGGCGGTTTTTTATTCTTGTATCGAACAGTCCAGAAAGCTGCAATACCCTCGTAACCTATTTTCCAATTTACCTCAATTGACAAAACAGCCGTTACCCTAGCAACCCTTTCTGTCATCCCAAGTCATCACATTTCATTATGCACATCATCTCGTTTTCATTTCATTTTGTTCCGTGATGGTAACAGGAAAAGAGTCCAGATCGACCAGCGGGAAGAGGCAGCAGAGTGCCTGCAAGATTTGGGTGCCTGCGTTTACTGTTCAAGCTCTCCAGAAACATACATGTGTCATTCCACCGCCGAGGTGTAATGTGTATAAGGAAATACCGTCGACGAACAAGAAATTCAGAACGAACTACTTGAGGGGGAATCTGCCCATAGGAACGGATCCCAAGGGGAATAAGGTTTCTTGGAAAGTGAGTACACTTTTTCTCGTATATTTGAATTGTTTGTACCGGGTGTCCCAATAAGAATGGCTCTCGGCCATATCTCAGGAACCGTTTATAGTAGAGCTTTGAAATAAAAATTTTTATAACAAAAGTTGCCTCAGGAAAAGCCTGGAAATTATTTTCATAATTGTGGGTCCACCGCTAGAGGGCGTAATTGAATATCAAAAATTAAAAAATCTAAATTTTACAAAATTTTCCTAATGAAGGGGCACTGGAAATCCGATCGTCGTATTCTTCATAAAATTCTACGCATATTTGATTTGACAAGTTTAGGTCTACCTTTGGAAATAAGAAGTGGGGGTGAGTGGGAACCTTGTTATGAAAAACTGGCTGTGAGTCCGGTTCTGCTTAATCAAATTTTGCAAACTGGGTCTTGTTGAAGACAGATCTTTTTAATCAATGTAAAAGTTATGATTTCGAACCAACTTACTGAGTAATATGCCAGCTAGAAGGCGTTATTTAATTTTTTTCAGAAATCTAGTGTTCCTTGGAAAATATTAAATACAAACATGCATTTTTAATACCACATTACAAAATTAGACAAAATTAGCAACAGAATAGCGAAAACCGCATGTTAATACCTTTTTTCTATCTCGAGATATCTTACAAAACGTGTAAATTTAAAAACATAACTGTTACTGACACCGGTAAACGAAATAATTCATTAAAAGTAGTGTGCTATGGAAACAACAAAGAAACATTTTCCAGCTGTCAACGTATATTAGGTCTTTTCAACGCTTCTCATTTGTTTCGAGACTCGTTCATATCTCGTATATTAATATTATACATGGATTATACGGCATATGACAGAGGCTCGAAACAAATGAGAAGCGTTGAAAAGCCCTATTACAAAGAAATAAAAACAACTATTTAGTGATGACATAAACGTTCAAATTTTTGCCCATCATTTTCGTTGCAAACATTTACTCTTTCAAGAGTATATTGAACAGCAGTCTCAATTTCTGCTCTCGATATGCTTTGAATGGCGTTTAGTATTCTCTGGATAATGTATTCTAGAGTAGTGTATGATGGGCAACAATTTGAATATTTAGGTCGTCACTAAGTAATTCTTTTTGTTCTGTGTTATATTTGATTTTAATAGTATTGTTTTTCTTTATATTGTTGTTTTAATTAATTATATTTTTATACGTTGACATCTGGAAAATGTTATTTTGTTTTTTTCCACAGCACACTACTTTTCATTAACTTAGTTTATCGGTGATAGTAACAGTTATGTATAAAAGTTACACGTTTCTCGATATATCTTGAGATAGACAAAAGGTATCGACATGCGGTTTTCGCTATTCTATTGCTAATTTAATCTAATTTTATAAAGTATGATTAAAAATGCATACTTGTATTTAATATTTTCCAAAGAAAACTAGATTTCTGAAAAAAATTAAATAACGCCTCCCAGCTGGCTTATTACTTATTAGGATGGTTCAAAATTTTCACGCTTACATTGAAGAAAAAGATCTGTCTTCAACAAGACCCAGTTTTCAAAATTTGATTTAGCAGAACCGGACTTACAGCCATTTTTTCATAACAAGGTTCCCACTCACCCCCACCTCTTATTTGCAAAGGTAGAGTTAAACTTGTTAAATCAAATATGCGCAGAATTTGATGAAGAATACAATAATCGGATTTCCAGTGCCCCTTCATTAGGAAAATTTTGTAAAATTCAGATTTTTTTATTTTTGATATTCAATTACGCCCTCTAGCGGTGGACCCACAATTATGAAAATAATTTCCAGGCTTTTCCTGAGGCAACTTTTGTTATAAAATTTTTTATTTCAAAGCTCTACTATAAACCGTTCCTGAGATGGGGCCGAGAGCCATTCTTATTGGGACACCCGGTACAAAAAGATTATTGGGATACAACTTCACAGCTCGCTGCAAAATGTTTGTAAACCATTTAAAGTATGATTATTATTTGTTTATAATATACACTGCATATCAGAGAAAACAGACCACCCAAAACTTAAGAATTTTTAATTATTTTTTTATTTATATCAAATTATATCTATTGTGTATTGAACCAACTACTGTTATAGTACGTAGTGATAGGGGAGCCCAAGCTAGCATTTTTGCAGTTACTCGAGCGCGTCAGAATATCCCATGGGAAGAAACCTTGCACCCTGTAAATGTACCCCTACCATATATTGGGTCTTAATACACGGGAGCTCGTTAAGGGGGGTCCGAAAAAAATATATATCTTGTATGTATATTCTTAGAAAAACTCGAAGCGTTAGATTAAGATAAGGTAAGTTAAGCACATGCAGAACAGTGTATATTTAAAAAATCTGACTGTTTCAGCGGAGCGTAAGGAAATGGGTGAGTCACAAAGTTTCACAAGAAAAAAGCGAATATTTCGAGAACTAAACGTCAGATCGAAAAACTAAAAAATACGTTTTCAATATTTTCAAAAATCCATCTACTGATACCAAACACGACTCCCCACGGAGAGGGGTGGGGAGTAAATTTAAAATTTTAAATAGGAACCCCGCGTTATCTCGCGAAATGAACATCAGATCAAAAAACTGCAGAATACACGTATTTAATATTTTAAAAAAATCTATCGAATGACAGCAAACACGACCCCCCCTCCAGAAACGGGGCGGTACATTAAAATCTTAAATAGGAGCACCCATTTTTTATTGCTTATTTGGATTCCTTACATAAAAATAAGTAACTTTTATTCGAGGCATTTTTTCGAATTATGGATAGATGGCGCTATAATTGGAAAAGACGATTGTTGGAAATGAAAAATTAAATTGAAAAATAGAAAGTCCCCACTTAAATGGAAAACTTTACTTAACTTTTTACTTTTTTTGTTTTAGAACCTAATCTTCACAACCCAATAGGTCCCCATAAGGCTCGAGTAACTGCAAATTTAGTATACATTCCTCCTCTATTATAGCCTTGTATCATTCGTGATACATGGATAACATGAAAAAATTTAAGAAAATATTAATGTACTGAAAATTTCGATTTACTATTATGTACAGTTGCAGTTATAACAGTGACTGAATTATAAAGTCATGAAAAGGCAAATATCACCCGTTTCAATCCTGTCTGTTCCCAACACGGTTCTGGATGATACTCATCATTTGATTTGGCTTAGAACTGAATACCTTTTGGATGTCCCTTTGGGGATAAGTGGTCCATCCCTCAATGACAGCTATTTGAAGTTTCTCACATGTTGTTGGAGCAGGTATACGACGTGTTTATAACCTTTTGAGGAGACTGCTTATAATGTGGTCAATAGGATTCAAGTCTGGACTTTAAATAGGCCAGTCCATTTTTGGAATACCAACATGTTCAAGATTCTATGTTACAGTCGTTGCCGTGCATGATCTCTCTCTCTCTTGTCGTTTCCCCATTACTGAGGATCGTGATTTCTTCCAATATTCCTAACAATGTTTCTCCATTGGTCTCTATCTTCAGCTGCTCTAAGAGCTTCGCAGAATGAGTTTCCAGCTAAATTCTTTATTTCGTTGGACCATCTAGTTGGTGATCGTCCTCTTGATCTTTTCCCCCGAACGTTTCCAGAAACAATTAATCTCTCCAAACTATCGTCACCTTTGCGAACCATGTGACCGAAGAATTGCAGAATTCGTTGCAGACATATTGTGGACAGCCTTTTTTTAATATTGAGTTGGTTTAAAATGGAAACGTTTGTCCTATGAGTTTGTTCCCGTTATGTATGTGTGTATGTGTTAATGAGCCCCTGTCAATGAAGACGAGATCCGTGTGTGCCTCAAAAGAAATCCCTGCCCAAAACCTTACTAAGCCACCACCAAAAGCAAACCGATGTGACCTAGGGCAGCATAACTTCTAGCCCTTCTGTAGACCTTAGGTCGACCATCTTTACCATACATTGATATTACGCGCTCATAAGTACATATTTATTTTTTTCTAATCGTCTGTTGTCCAACTGACGTGTTTCAAATGCAAGTCTGTGTCTTTTGTGAACAGCAGTATAGTGAATCTATTGTCTTAACCTTCGTCGAACAATAGAACCGCTGGTTACTGATCCTTGGGCTTGCTGAATATGGCTTTGTAGCATTCTAGCAGTTTGTGTCCGGTTTCGTAATGCAGAAATAATGATAACGCGATCTTCTCTGACTATTGTCTTCCTTTTGGCATCCGTACCGAGCCATCGTTGATGAGATCCGGTCTCAACAAATTGTTGATAAGTTATTTGCACAGTTGAACGACTACCATTCAATAATTGTCTTGCCACATCTCTTTTGGATTGTTCAATTTTCCAGCAATGTAACAATCTGAATAGCTTTTCGATGTTTTTCCATCGTTGTTAAGAAATACACTTCACTCTAAGGAGGCCAGTGTAATACTAGGGGCCGGTCTTTTCACCTCAGGATAACTAGTTATCGGGAAGTATATCTGACAGAATATTTAATTTAGAACGTCTGCTCATAAGCATCCTAAGGAGGAGAAAAACAGAATACTTCGGCCATATAATTCGTGGACCTAAATACCATCTGCTTCGCCTTATAATACAAGGAAAAGTGGAGGGAACGAGATGGATTGGTCGAAAGAAACTTTCATGGCTGCGTAATATTAGGACGTCCTGCGACGTTGTCCGATGCCCAATTGCCACCGCGTCCTATCATTACAATCTTCTTCTCTCAATCCTCGTTCGCTCATTGACCTTCTAACTCCTTCCATCCACGATTTCTTTGGTCCTCCTCGCTTCCCGTGTTCCGGTGGTATCCATTTTGCTACTTTATTTGGTAGTCTTTCTTCTGGCATTCTTTGAACATGCCCATACCATGTAAGCTGTTTTCTCTCTATGCAGTCAGTCACAGTTTCTTTTAGACCCATTTCATCCTTTATTGTGTTGTTTCGAACCCTATCAAGTTTCCTTTTTTCTAGCTGCTCTTCTTAATGCATCCATTTCTGTGGCTTCTATTTTCCTTATTTGATATTCTATCTTTCTATTTGCAGTTCTGAAATCCTTCTAATTATTATACTATATTGCAGGCGGACATAACCAAATTAGATTTCCATTATTATCTGCCCATGTTCTTTGAAGGCCTCGTTGAGACAGAACACCCTTACAAATTATTCGCTCAGCAAGGAATTCACGATTTATTGACACATGGAGGCAACAAAATTTTTCCGTGTATTCCTCAACTGATTATACCAATCAAGGGTAAGTAACAAATTATATCATAAAAAACTTGTTGAAAAAAATAAATAAAATAACTTCTGAAGCAGTTTCTAAAATTTTTGTACTTTTGCACAAACATACTGGAGATACGGTACTGATCTGAAGATCTACAAAAAAATATTTGGTGTTAAGTGTTAAGGTTTGGTGTTCAGGTCTTCGAAATGTGTACTTGCAGAAGAATGCTGTATGGAGTGGAGGCATGGAAGTTAAAGAAACAGATCGTCGACAGATTGGAGGTCTTCGGAATATGGGCTTACAGAATAATGCTTAAAATAAATAAGGTGGACAGAGTTTACAAACGCCCGAGTACTGGAAAGAATGAAAAAATAAAAAGAGGTCCTAAACTATAAAAACTAGAAACTTTCAATATTTGGGCCATGTTATACTGGAGGTGATCATACAGTAGGAAATACAGAGACGAAGCCGAGGTAAAAGACGCGTTTCCTAGCTAAACAATCTAAGAACGTAGCTCAACTGCAGTTTTACAGAAATGATCAGAGACAATGCTCATGTTCAGAACATTCTGAGAGGATGAGGCACGTAAAGAAGCAGACCAAATTATTTCACATAGACATCATTATCATCATCATTGGTGATATCGCTCTAGTTGAGCCTCTACATCCCTAAGCGTTTTTTTTCATTCGGTCCTATTCTTTGTAGCATGGTGCCAGTTTAACACAGCCATTTTTCTGGTATTATTATCCACACCATCCTTCCATCTCAACCTTGTTCTACCTCATTCTCTAGGGTGTCGTCAATAGAGTGCATCTTTCAGAGTAACTTTCGTTTGTCTGGCGAGGTGGATGCCTTAAATACCGGTTTTTATCTGTATATATTTTTTTCAAATTGTTATTGTTCAGCTTCAACAAATCTAACAAATTCTTCTTCTTCTTCGCGCAACTAGGATTACTCCTGTTTGTCTGCCTCTTATTCTGTTTCAGTTGTTGACTGTACATTGTCTTTCCACCTTTTCGGCGGCCTTCCAACGGGTCTTCCGCTATATGGCTTGTTGTTTTTATAGATGTTCGCTAATCTATCTGGTTCCATTCGGTTTACATGTTCGTTCCAGTTTTTTTTCTTGTTTTTATCCACCTGTTAATATTCTGAATTTTGCACCGTTCTCGTATACTTCTGTTGTTTTGTCTATCTATTAATGATATGCCCGCTATTGATCTTAATACTTTCATTTGGACACGCGCCAACTCGTAACTCTTAATGACAAACTTTTTTAAATCAAAATGTACACCGGCCAATTCGTAACCTTTATACTACCTGACCAACTCGCAACTTTATACAGGTGAATTCGAAACCATTGTTTAATTCTAATATCCCTGGTAGTTGTTAGGTTAAAAGGTAAGAAATAAATTTGAACAGTAACGGATTAAGCCAACACGGGGCATATAGCATATTATTATGTAAGCGAATGGTTCTTGGTTTGCTTAAAAACATGTTGTGTATTATATGTACCTATAAAAAAAATAACAAAAATTGAAATCTCTTTTGATTGAAACAATATTATATGTATAGACCAGATATGTATAGATCTGTAAAAAAACGTCTATTTGTGGATGTGCGAGGTGGCATTCGGATTTTTGCAGATAAAGTTAGGTGACAACTTCAATAATAATAATTGACTTATGCTCCTTCTCAAATATGCCCGGAACATTAATAAAAAAATTAAAATATTTAAAAATTTCGAAAAACATTAATTTTTTTCTATATTCTTTGCTTATAACTTTAAAACGATTCATTTTGGAGCAAAGTCGTAGGGAATTAAAATAAAGATAATTGAATTTTTTATGATATACGACTAGTTAAAAATGTCTTAAATTATTACCCTTTCTGAAAAATAGCAATAAATACAACATAACGGGGCAAAATAGGCCTCTTTTATTCAGTGTTTTTCAACACCTTTGATTGCACTTAGAACCTTCGTAATTCGCATAGAAAATCCTTATAACATACTTAAATCGTCCACCAAATTTCATTAAAGTCGACCTGATAGATTTTGCATAATAATTTTGCAATCTAAATTTTTTTTAAAAAGTTTAAATTTTTTAAAAGCTTTCTGAACAGAAAGTGGACCATTTAGAAGTTTGCTAATTTTTTCACATATAAAGAGGCTCTCTACCTATCTAATACACTTTACAGAATTAAAATCGGATTATCTAAGCGGCCTCAGCACTGTTTTAAAGTTATAAACAATTTTTTGGCTTATAAACAAATACAGTGAGGACGTTTGAGTTGGAATAAATTCATTTTCTCGAGAATAGGCGTCTCTGGAGATAAATCCCGAAATAGGTCGATTTTTAATTTTAAATTCTAATTTTTTGGAATACATATCATACTAGTGACGTCCTCCATCTGGGCGTGATGACGCAATCGATGATTTTTTAAATGAGAATAGGGGCCGTTTGATAGCAGGCCGTATGATTCCGTCGGTATAACAGGTTGCCTTGCAACCAGATGCAGAACAGTACCATAAATGTTTTCCACGTTTTAGCACTTTCTTTAATTGAAATTTAAAATTATTTACCACCAATAACTTACACCCACGTGCACTCATTACGAAATCTGTTATCTGTTACAAGAATTTCAGTCATTTTCACAAAATTTATTTGGATTTTCTCTAGTAACTCTTCCAAAAGACAAGACATAAATGATGAATACCTTTTAAACCACCTTCAAAGAGAGTAATTTTTACAGGTACATACCTGGAATACCGGTATTAAACTATCAACATTACTTAAAAATGAAAGTTACTAATTCACCGGTAGTTAGTGGGTTATCGAAGAATTACCTGCGCGCCAGAGTTACGAGTTGGCCTGTAATTAGGATGGGGGATTAAAATAGTTACGAATTCACCGAGACCCTTTCATTTCGATATTGTTGATTTGTTGTTTCGTCTTTCTTGTATCGGTCCTTGTCTCCGCTGCATATGTTAGGATAGGTCTTACTGTGGTCTTGTATACTTTTATTTTGCTTTCCGTGGTCAGATATTTGTTTCTCCATATGGTTTCTCGGAGGCAACCACTTACTCTTGCCGCTTTTGTTGCTTGTGTTGTGGTCTCTGTTCTTATATCCTTGTCAATAGTGATCTCTACTCCTAAGTAATTGAATTTCATTACTTGTTCTACAATTTTGTCGTCTATTTCTAACTTGCATCTACGCGACTCTTTACTTATCACTATACATTTAGTTTTTTCTACTGATATTCTCATATTAAGTTTATTTGCTGTGATATTGAAAGTGTGGAGCTGCCTTTGTAGGTCATCCTCGTTATCAGCAATTAGTACTGCATCATCGGCATAGCATAGTATCGTGATTTTATGCGCTCCCATGTGGTATCCATGTCGTTTTCTTACTTCGTGAATTATTTGCTTC
Source organism: Diabrotica virgifera virgifera (assembly GCF_917563875.1). NCBI lineage: Eukaryota > Metazoa > Arthropoda > Insecta > Coleoptera > Chrysomelidae > Diabrotica > Diabrotica virgifera. The sequence goes on along the minus strand of NC_065451.1, from coordinate 223,829,843 downwards.
ATCACCATATTGAATAACAATGGGCTGAGTGAGTCTCCTTGGCGGATTCCTCCTTTTAGTTCTATGCGTTCTGTTTCTCCTGTTGACCTTATAACTCTGGTCTTGTTGTTCTTGTTAATTTCATTAATTAGCCTTATTATCTGGTGGTCTATTTGTTCAGCTTGTAATAAATTTAAGACATCATTTCGCCTCACCCTGTCAAAAGCACTTTTTAAATCTATAAAGTACATGTATGCTGGTTTTCCATATTCAATAGACTTTTCTACTATTTGCCTGATAATAAAAATTGCATCTATTGTGCTGCTGTTCTTCCGGAAGCCTTGTTGTTCATCTGCCATGTTCGCTTTTTCCTCGATTTTATCTTTTATGACTGTCGTCAACAATTTTAATGTGCTGTTCATCAGACTAATGCCTCTATAATTTTCAGGATTTTTCGAGTCTCTCTTTTTGAGTATCGGTAGCAGGAGACTTTCCTTCCATTCCGCTGGTACTACTCCGATATTTATTATATCGACAAATAATTTTAGGAGCCATTTGAGTAGTGTTCCTCCTTCATATTTTAGCAGTTCATTATTTATTTTATCAGGACCAGGTGCTTTTCTATTTTTTTATTCGTTCTTGTAGCTCTTCTTTTGATATTAGTACTCTATCGTGGGTTTCATTAATGTTTATTTCTCTGTTCTCTTCTTCTCCTTCTCCATATAATTTCGTGAAATGCTCAGTCCATTGTGTCTCCGTAATGTTATCTATCCGTACAAATTCATTCATTTCTGTTTTTTGTCTCCTTATCATCTTCCACACCTTTTTCTGGAGTTTTCTCGTGCTTCCGGTGTTTTCACTCTTGTGTATCTTAGGAAAGCTTGTTTCTTTCGATTTGCTAGTGCTTTCACCCTTTCCTCGTACCATGGAGTTTTGTATTCCCATTTATTTCTGTTGACTTTTCTTTTACCTAAAGCTTCTTCTGCTGCTTGTTGGATACTTTTTCTAATAATTTTCCAGGTTTCTTCTATAATATCCTTTTTAATCTCTAGGTTATGGCTCACAACAAATTCAAAAAGCATATTAGAACGTCCCAGATATTTTAAACATTTTGAAGCTGTCTGTTTTGATTTTTTTTACTATATCTACACTGAATTCTATAAATAATAATCTAATATATGTTCCAGATGCTTTAAGAACAAAAAACAATGAGGTTATGTGCAACACGCTGCGCATTTTGCAACATCTAGTTAAATCGGGAGACATGATTGGAGAAGCTTTAGTACCTTATTATCGTCAAATTTTACCCAGTCTTAATATTTACAAAGAAAAGAATGGTAAGTTGAAGTATCATTTTTGCTCATGTTTTTTAATTTCTTTGTTGCAATATACAGGTTGATCAACATTGTGACAAGTTCGTATATTTGTTATTATAGGAGATACATATAGATTAGCATTGTAGGAGCACTTGTGGAGTCTATAGTAACGGATATAAGTGAAGTATGGACTTTAAATGCTGAAGCAAAGAGAAAGCTAGATATAAAAGAGACAAAATATCAGGAATTACCAACGAAGCCATTAAAGATAGATTAAATGCCACACACACACGTTCTTCTTCTTCTTTTTGTATAGACATGACTCTGTTTTTTCAATGTGCCTCTAGTAAGTTGTCGTTCCATCGTTTTCGTGGTCTTCCCACTGATCGTCTTCCTATTGGGGAACCGTCTCTCGCTGTCCTGACTATCCTATTTGTTGTCATTCGGCTTATGTGGTCATTCCATTCTATTTTTCTGTTTCTTACCCAGTTATTAATGTTATCCACCTTGCATCTCCGTCGTATATCTGTACTTCTAGCTCTGTCCCATAGAGTCTTACCATCGATCTTTCGAAGGGTTTTCATCTCCGCTGTTTCGAGCAATCTTTTTGTCCTCTCTGTGTCGGGTCGTGTTTCTGCCGCGTATGTCATTATTGGTCTAATGACTGTTTTGTAAATTCTGCCTTTCATTTATTTTCCGATATTTTTATTTCTCCATACTGTGTCATTCAGGCAACCTGCGGCTCTGTTTGCTCTATTCACTTGATCATCCACTTCTGTTTCGAGCCTTCCGTAGCTAGATAGTGTGATGCCTAGGTATTTAAACTCCATCACTTGTTCTATTATCTTACCTTCCAGCTCCAATTTACATCTTATTGGAGCTGCTGTTATAACCATGCATTTAGTCTTTTTTGAGGAAATTAACATGTTAAATTTTCTGGCGATTATGTTGAATTGGTGCAGCATACGTTGTAAATCATCTTCACTTTGAGAGATTAGTATTGCATCGTCCACATAGCAGATTATTTTAAGTTGTTTTTCTCCCATTTGGTATCCTTTTTTAGTTCTTACTTTTTTTATTATTTCGTCCATGATCAGGTTGAACAATAAAGGACTCAAGGAATCCCTCTGTCTTATCCCATTGCCGGCTTCAATTGGGTCAGTTAGTTCATCTTCCACTTTTACTTTTATTGTGTTGTTCTGGTAGATGTTTTCGATCGTTTTAATTATTTCCAGAGGTACCTCTCTCGAGTATAACAAGTGGATAACGTCCTTTAATGTGACCCTGTCAAATGCTTTCTTAAGGTACACGAAACATAAATATGCCGGTTTGTTGTATTCCAACGAATTCTGTTGAACTTGCCTCATTATAAATATAGCGCCAGTGCGTGACCTTCCCGACCTAAAACCTTGTTGTTCTTTTGCTACACACACGTTAACTGATAAAATAGAAAGGAAAAGTCTTCAGTGATTTGGACATCTACAGATGGAAGAAAGTAGATGGTCCAGTAGAGTATTTAGATGGAATCCGGCAGAAAGACGTAAAAAAGGAAGGCCAAGATTGTCTTGGTGTGGAAATATCAGGAAGTAATTGGAGCGCAGGAATTTATAAGAAGGGGACGCTCCAGAAAGGCAAAGATGGCGACTAGGAGTGGGAATGATCCTAGAATATTATGTTTTATGTTCATTTCGTACTTTTACAAAAAGCCATGAATTATTTTAGATTTTTCCAAGCAGTTGTAGACAATTTTCTGATTTTCTTACCAGATAACAGTGATTGCCAAATTAAAAAAAAAGAAGTATAGTGGAGTCCTTTTTGTTCTCTATATTCGTCGTCAGCGGTCTTATAAATTGTAAAAGTCGCAGATTAAGGATGTACCAGAAAGAACTTTAAACAAAAAAGTTTCAGATTTAAATAACTATTTACCATTTTAATTTTATTATAATGGTGAATTATGCATTTGAGACTTTTCAGTTTGTTTAAGAGATGTCGCTGGATCGCGTCCCAATGGGGATTTCAATGATCTTTGAAATTCCCCTTAAATAGATGGTCGAGCTGTTTTTCGATTTAGAGGTGTGCTCGGTAGCGCTGTTGAGGAAGCCTGCAATGGCAGAAACAGCTGTCCAGCGATTTAATCTGGGCTGATTATCGGAGAATAGGCCATTTTTGGGAAAAGTTATTTACCAGCAATTTTATTGCTGGAATCGAAGCTTATGATTATATATATTAATAATATAGGTATGCAAAGTCCGCAGATAGTGTGCTACTTTTTTTCATAAACAAAATGGCGCCCGGAAATCGTGTTTTTCAATTATTGCTCTATAACTCCGAAGATTTTAACTTTACAACAAAAACACTCAAATAAAAATTCTCCGCAATTAAATTCTGCATAAATATATGTTTTTCCCGATCTGCTCCGACGAAAATTTTCCTCGGAAAATGCGGGTTTTCCCAACAAAATCTTTAATTTTCAAATAAAGTTTTAGATAAGTAATTATCTACCAATAATTAAATAATGTGGTGACTTAAAAGCCTTCTTGGTTTAGATTATAGTTCCAGAAGCTGGTGAAAATTGAACGAATATTTTAGCAACAATTCAATTGTTAATTAATAATTTACGGTCGCAATAATAACCAAAATAATTATTAAGATACACTGATCAAACTTTGAAATCTTATAAAGATGAGATGCCTATTTAATACTTTGTCGACAAAATATAAATTTTTTATTTTTTTTTGCATAATCTTTAAATGTTAAAAAAAATAGTTATAAACAAATTAACGTTTCTCATAAAGTTTTTATTATATTCTAATTTTAAAAAATAGTTAAAATGCATATTTCAAAGATCTTGAAAATGAATGCTTTAAAACTTTTTTTGCAACCATTTGAAATAAAGTTATGAAACAGCAAAGTAAACATACGATCACTACGTTGTTTATAATTTTTTTTAATTCTTTCAAAGCGTAAAAGTGAGTTTAAAGTACAAGCTAATTATTTACAAAAAATATCGATTATTAGTTTAATGGTTATATTTTAATTAAAGATTATAAATATATTTTTTTGTAGTTTACACGCGCGAAAGTACACTAATACAGTACCGTAGCTAAAATTTTCACTCGAAGCGCCGACTGCCGCGCGACGTACAGTTAATAAATAAAATTATATTATTATGTATGCTGCGTGTCAGTCGCTTTGAGTTAACATTTTAGCTCCGGCTCTGTATCAAGCCCACTTTCGCGTTAAAAATTACAAAAAAAAATATTTTTAATCTTTGATTAAAATAAAACCATTGAACTAATATTTGATATTTTTTGTGAGTAATTAGATTGTACCATAGACTCACTTTTAAGCTTTGAAACAATTAAAACAAATTATAAACAACGGAGAAATCGTATATTTACTTTGCTGTTTCGTAACTTTTTTGCAAATGGTTGGAAAAAAGTTTTAAAGCATTCATTTTCAAGACCTTTGAAATACGCATTTTAAGTATTTTTTAAAATTAGAATATAATAAAGAATTTCTGAGAAATGTTAATTTGTTTATAACCACAAATCTAGTACAACCAGAAATCTAGTAATCCTAGAAGAATTCATTTTGGATGCCTTTGGGAAGGGGGCTCAGGTCGATGTGATCTATACCGACTTCTCAAAGGCATTCGATCGTGTTAACATCAAGATTCTTATAAAAAAACTAGAAGCACTAGGAATTCATGGATCCCTACTTGAGTGGTTGGAGAGCTACCTGACAGACAGGCTTCAGGTTGTCAAAGTCAAGAACTGTCTTTCTGAAGAGATTTTGGTTAGGTCTGGCGTCCCACAGGGTGACCATTTATCGACTATTCTTTTTATTTGTTTCATAAATGACATTTTAGAAATCTTTGAAAATTGTGTTATTTTGTTGTATGCTGATGATTTGAAAATTTTTAGAATTATTAAGGATGTTAAAGACTGTAAAAATGCAAAAAGATGTAAACAATTTCTCACAATGGTGTACAAAGAATGACCTTTCACTTAATATCGATAAATGTAAAATAATGTGCTTTTTTAGAAACTCACAACCTATCTGTTTTAATTACTCTATAAATAATATATTTCTGGAACCAACTAACACTTTCAAAGATTTAGGTGTATTTTTTGATCCCACTTTATGTTTCAAAAATCACTATAATTTTATTTGTAATAAAGCTTTTAAATTACTTGGATTTTTGAAAAGAACCTTGTCAGAATTCAATAATGTGGATTGTTTTAAAAGTGTGTATTGTTCTATGGTTAGATCAGTTCTGGAATATTCCAGCACTATTTGGTCTCCTTTATATAAATGTCATATTGAAAGCATTGAGAGAGTTCAGAAAAAATTTCTACGCTTTGTAGGCTATAAATTAGGGATTTCTTCAGAAGATATAGTGTATTGTGACATTTTAAAATTATGTACTTAATATACCAACATTAGAAAATCGTCGTTTAATGCTAGATTTGGTTTTTCTTTTCAATATTGTAAACGGAATGATAGATTCGCCTCAAACTTTGCAGAGAATAGGTCTTAGGGTTCCTCAAAGGTGCACAAGATCTAAGGACGTTTTTCACTTCGAATTCCAACAAACAAACTATTGTCTAAATAGACCTATAAGACGAATGTGTCAATCTGGAAATGGTTTAGATGTAGACTGTTTTCTAGCTCTCTGAATAGTTTTCGAAAAAAGCTGAAAAAATATTTTTAAAATACAATGTAGGCTGTCACTGTAAACTGTCATTTAGGTAAAAAACAAAAGATGTAGATCTTTGAAACACACTCAGTGATCAAAAGATCCACAGGTACTGGTTTAACGACCACTCGTACGAAATCAAACAAATGAAATAGAGAATGTGGAAAAATCCCCTTACGAATAACTCACACATCCACTATTTCTGGCTGGGAAAAATTTTTCGAATAGAATCAAAGATCCAAACACCAGTTCTTAGAAATGTGTTTCGCCCTCTTCAACCTCCGTGGGCTCATCGGTAAAGATGAGAGGTTGAATATCTTTAGACACATTCCATCAAAAAACAACATCCGACACATAGACATAACAGGAGCGTAAATCTACGCCCAACCTGAAAATGTCAGTCTCAAGTTTTAATTCCCTAATTACTTTAGAGTAAGTAAGATAATGTTTATGAAAAAACAAAAGATGTAGATCTTTGAAACACACTCAGTGATCAAAAGATCCACAGGTACTGGTTTAACGACCACTCGTACGAAATCAAACAAATGAAATAGAGAATGTGGAAAAATCCCCTTACGAATAACTCACACATCCACTATTTCTGGCTGGGAAAATTTTTTCGAATAGAATCAAAGATCCAAACACCAGTTCTTAGAAATGTGTTTCGCCCTCTTCAACCTCCGTGGGCTCATCGGTAAAGATGAGAGGTTGAATATCTTTAGACACATTCCATCAAAAAACAACATCCGACACATAGACATAACAGGAGCGTAAATCTACTGTGGATCTTTTGATCACTGAGTGTGTTTCAAAGATCTACATCTTTTGTTTTTTCATAAACATTATCTTACTTACTCTAAAGTAATTAGGGAATTAAAACTTGAGACTGACATTTTCAGGTTGGGCGTAGATTTACGCTCCTGTTATGTCTATGTGTCGGATGTTGTTTTTTGATGGAATGTGTCTAAAGATATTCAACCTCTCATTTTTACCGATGAGCCCACGGAGGTTGAAGAGGGCGAAACACATTTCTAAGAACTGGTGTTTGGATCTTTGATTCTATTCGAAAAATTTTTCCCAGCCAGAAATAGTGGATGTGTGAGTTATTCGTAAGGGGATTTTTCCACATTCTCTATTTCATTTGTTTGATTTCGTACGAGTGGTCGTTAAACCAGTACCTGTGGATCTTTTGATCACTGAGTGTGTTTCAAAGATCTACATCTTTTGTTTTTTCATAAACATTATCTTACTTACTCTAAAGTAATTAGGGAATTAAAACTTGATACTGACATTTTCAGGTTGGGCGTAGATTTACGCTCCTGTTATGTCTATGTGTCGGATGTTGTTTTTTGATGGAATGTGTCTAAAGATATTCAACCTCTCATCTTTACCGATGAGCCCACGGAGGTTGAAGAGGGCGAAACACATTTCTAAGAACTGGTGTTTGGATCTTTGATTCTATTCGAAAAAATTTTCCCAGCCAGAAATAGTGGATGTGTGAGTTATTCGTAAGGGGATTTTTCCACATTCTCTATTTCATTTGTTTGATGTCATTTAGGTGTAGTAATGAAACAAAGACTTACTCACAATCATTTAATTATACTTTGACGACCGGTTTCGATCTCTACATTATTCAGATCATCTTCAGGTCGGCATTACAAGTAGTTAAATGCTACAATTAAAGAAAACCAGAGTTAGAACATTGTCTGGTTGCACAAATGTTAATAGAAAGCTAAACCCGAAAACATTTTTTGAAATAAAGGTTTGCAACTGTTGACATTTCAGAAATTCGATACATACAAATGCACACTTATGAATAACAGATACTCATAAGCATGCATAAGCAAATAGATGCTTGCAGTTTATGAATATTTGTTGAAAAAATTTTTTTAAATAAAAACTAATGAAAATATTAATCAAAATTAGATATGCTTCCAAAATTCAAAAAATAATAATAATAGATAGTAATATTGCTCTGATCTACTTACATGCCGTTACAAGGGATGCGTTGCCACTTAGTTGTTAACATGTTAATACGTCCAACTTATGCTAATAGATTATCTGGGAGAGGTATAGGGCAAACAGACATGTTACGTAGGTCAAAACACAGTAAATTTTTGAAATTTAAATGGATCCTGAAGGTAGATGCGTGCTGTGAAACAAAGGATGTTGTGTGAGACAGGAGAAAGACAATGCTCGAGTGGATGTGTTTTAAATGTAGCTAAGTTTGAAATCACTTTATTGTAGACTCTTGTACTAATGTGATGGTCTTTGCTCGCCGATGTTTTGCGATATGGGCAGAGGTCAAAGTATGGGAAATGACAAATAGGATATAAATATATATAGTCTTTTGAGTCCCTTTTACTTTTCAGTGTCGGGAGTATGACAAATAGGACAGAATTTAATTGAATTAAATTAAAATGTCTTGTTCCCGGTCAAAGGACTAAGGGATGTCACAAATTTAGTAAAAATTGTAGGTGCCAAACACCCTGAAATCTATGAAATGTATAGAATTATAAGAAGGCTAATTAGATGAAAAATGGTAAAAAATTGTAAAAAGAGAGTGGTTAAAAACTGTAAAAAATAAAAATTGTAAAAAGATCATAAAGAGGCAAGGTTATTTTGTTCGAGTTATTGTATGATGGAATATGTTCAGAGAGAAAGTTAATGGTAGGGTGTAGGCACTTACTTGAGAATAGTTTTTAAAAATAAATAAATAAATTAACACATAACACATAGGATTTAGGTCATTTAGGTATTTATTCTATTTATTTGTTTTGTGTAAATTGTATGTAATTATTATTGAGATCTAAAACTGTTAATATGATATGAATTATTTAATGATTGTAATTATTGTAATTGGTATAACCGTAAATAAACTATTTATTTATTTATTTACTATTTTTTTAAACATCTAAAGATTATGCAAAAAAAGAAAAATTTATATTTTGTCGACAAAACATTAAATAGGCATCTCATCTTTATAATCTTTCTAAGTTTGATCAATGTCTCATCATTATTTTGGTTGTTATTGCGACTGTAAATTGTTAATTAACAATTGAATTGTTGCTAAAATATTCGTTTAATTTTCACCGGCTTCTGCAATTATAATCTATACCAAGAAAGCTTTCATTTCACCAAGTTATTTAATTATTGATAAATAATTACTTGTCCAAAAAATTAATTTGAAAATTCGAGATTTTTTTGGGAAACCCACATTTTTCCAGGAAAATTTTCGTTGGAGCAAATCGGGAAAAACATGCCTCTATGTAGAATTAAATTGCAGTGAATTTTTATTTGAGTGTTTTTGGTGTAAAGTTAAAATCTTTGGAGTTATAGAGCAATAATTAAAAAAAACACGATTTGGGGGCGCCATTTTGTTAATAAAAAAAGTAGCACACTATCTGCGGACTTGGCATACCTATATTATTAATATATAGGATCATAGTATTCGATTCCAGCAATAAAATTGCTGGTAAATAACCTTTCCTTGTACTTTGCTAATTAGACCAGAATATTATAACTATTTTTTTTTCAAAATTTATAGATTATGCAAAAAAACGAAAAATTTATATTTTGTCGATAAAATATTAAATAAGCATCTCATCTTTATAATCGTTATAAGTTTGATCAATGCATCATGATTATTTTGGTTATTATTGCGATCGTAAATTGTTAATTAACAATTGAAGTGTTGCTAAAATATTCGTTTAATTTTCACCGGCTTTTGGAATTACAATATATACCAAGAAAGCTTTTATGTCACTAAGTTATTTAATTATTAATAAATAATTACTTACCTAAAACTTTGTTTGAAAATTAGAGATTTTGTTGGGAAAACTCGCATTTTCCGAGGAAAATTTCGGTCGGAGCAAATCGGAAAAACATATCTCTATGCAGAATTTAATTGCGGTGAATTTTTATTTGTGTGTTTTTGTTGTAAAGTTAAAATCCTCGGAGTTATAGAGCAATAATTGAAAAAAACACGATTTGTCAGCGCCATTTTGTTTATAAAAAAAGTAGCACACTATCTGCGGACTTTGCATACCTATATTATTAATATATAGGATCTTATAATTCGATTCCAGCAATAAAATTGCTGGTAAATAACTTTTCCATGTATTTTGCTAATTAGCCCAGAGTAATTGTGCATCCCTCTGAATCGAAAACAAGCAAAACCATCTTTTACTTTTCTATCTTTACTCAGATTTGAGTACTAGGAAGTTTCTTTCTGTTCTTTTCCTAGACGAATGAAAACGGAATGTGACTGCATACAGTGGAGTCCTTTTTGTTTTCTATATTCGTCATTTGCGGTCTTATAAATTGTAAAAGTCGCAGATTAAGGATGTACCAGAAAGAACTTTCAACAAGAAAAGTTTCAGATTTAAATAACTATTTACCATTTTAATTTTATTATAGTGGTGAATTCTGCAGCTGAGACTTTTCAGTTTGCAAAAAAAAGAATTTTCGTAAATAATTTTTGGTTTTTGAATTACAAACTTGTTTTGATTTCAGTAAATTGTGGAGACGAAATAGATTATAGCCAAATGAGAGGGGACAACTTAGCAGATGCGGTCAACGAGACACTACAGGTTTTGGAACGATATGGTGGTGAAGATGCGTTCATCAACATCAAATATTTGATACCAACTTACGAATCGTGTATGCTAAATTAAATTTAGTCTGACGTCATCTATTTTTCATTCTTATACATAAAGCACTTTTCATATCCTTTTTAAGGTCATTCTCATTTTTTGTAAACTTTCAAGATAATATAAAAACTCTACACAATTTTCGGTGGTTATTATTTCTTAATATATACACAGCGCGCGCTAAAAGTACGGAAACCCAAAGATATCTGTGACACCCCGTATAATATAGTAAAAAATATTGATTATGTATATTAGATGGACCAGCGATTTAAAATTTTATATTTTCGACGATGCCAAATGCACAGTTTCTGAGATATACGGATAATTGCGAATTTTTAAATAGATAGCTCGTATAATTTACAATCTTCTGTTACAGTTTTTTATTTAGGATGTAACATACATTCTGTTAATGGCCAATTTTGACCTAATACGAAGAAATTAGTAAAAACATTTTTATTACAACCATGTTTATTAACATAAAGAGAAAATAAAATAAAACTTGCTATTTGTTGAAGTTTAAAAAAATCAATTTTGTTTTTGTATCGATTTACTGTCAGAAGATACGTTGTGGCAGTTTTTGAAACAAATGTATTTTGTATCTCTGTACAATAGGGGACTTCCATAAAATTTTAAATTCGAAAAAAATGGTATAAATCACAACAGAACATGATTTAGAACCTGTATCAAAGATAAAAAAGTTTTGTTTGTATTTAGTTTGGCCCCTAAAGACGACTAAAAATTCAACTTATACCGGCCACCCCAAAACGGGTCGTGACGTCACAGAGTTGTATGTTTACATTCTACACCAATTGTATATATAATTTTAAATTAGACATTAAAAACCTCAGTAAAAAATATAGTTATGTGACGTTAAAAGTGTTTTTGATCGTTTGAAGTTTGAACTATTCATAGAAAATGTGTACTTTTACAAAATGGTTTTATTTTCAATAGTAAACATTCTTTCCTTTCCTTCAAAAACTGTATCAAACTCCAATCTCAACAAACTGGTATATATTATTACAACGACATACGATAAATGTCATTAGAATATAAATATTTTTCACTTATACCCCGACGATGAGCTGGCCAAATACCCAAGTAGGTGGAGGCCAATAAACTAAAGAAGGAGAAGAAGAATATACCTAAATATAACGCTGTGTCTAGGTACACGCTAACGTGTACGCAAATATAAAAATATTGATTAGTAAAGAGATTTTTTATTTTTTATTTGTTTAGAGTTTGTTTTTAAATTAACTATGTAGTGTGGACAATTATTTAGTTGTTGTAATGAGTTTAACAACATTTTAAAACAGTATGAAAAAGTTAAGAGACTATAAATTAATATATATTTTTTTAGTTATAAGTGAAATAGTATTACCGTCCAAAATTAAAATAAAAGGAAGACCTAAAGCTTTCACAATAATAATTAACTTGTTCTGAAGCTATTTCCTTGTGGCATTTTTGTAATCAACTATTCTAAATGGGAACTAAGCCACAACTTAACTAAAAAATGATTTTATTAACGTTTAGACGTCTAAATCGGACGTCGTTGTCAAAATACAAAATATTAAATTAAACAAAAATGTTGTTGCTTAGTAAAAAATTTTTTCTAATAATTTATTTAATCTGACTAATTTTTGTATTTTGACAATGACATCCGATTTGGACGTCGAAACGTTAATAAAATCATTTTTTTAGTTAAATTGTGGCTTATTTCCCATTTAGAATAGTTGATTATAATAATTAACTTACGTATAGAAATTATTTTAACAATATTTTGTACGTGTCATGTCAACTAAATACATATATTTATTTTGCTAACCTAAATATATACTTTTATATATACATTGATTTATTACAATTAAGTTTGAAACATCTGAATAGTTCTGCTTCCCTTCCCTTAACAAATATTTTTCTATTAAACAAACTCTAAACATATCAAAATAGCATGTACCAAAATATACAGTCACTGCGCACGCTAAATAATGACGTCACTGGCTTGATGAAGTTTAATTCGCGTGTACCTAACTTTTTTATTTGCGTACACGTTAGCGTGTACCTAGACACAGCGAAATATAACCATAATAATAACTAATGTAAAACTATGTGACATCACGGGCCGTTTAAACTATTTTATACCGAAGAAGACTTTAAATATGTATTTCTAAGTTATTACGAGTTTTTGAAGCGCGAAATTTTGGAAATCTCATTTTTAAACAAAACTGAACATTATTATGTAATAAAAAAAATGTGCAAGTTCCCTATTGTTGCTTAACTTATCTTGGGCCATCCTTACGGCTCAGCTCTTTGCATTTTTTGTTGTAATTATTCTTATTCTTACCTTTCTTCGATCTTCCATCATGATGAGAATTTCCTCATTTTCCAGTGATATACCCGTATTTTAAATTATTTATTTAAAAAAATATTTATTAAAAAACTATAAAAATACAGTGTCTTAGTTTAGTTATAACAACTACCAACAGTGATCAAAAAGAAAATGGTAAATTATCTAATCAAAAATGCAACTTGGAAGAAGATTCTCATATTTTAAAATCTCACAATTAAAATATAATACATTTTTGAAATAATACATTTATTCGTAGTTGTAGAGATGCTAAGATTTGGTCTTGTTTAGAATTATTAATCTTAAAATCTGACAATGATTAAAAACATAATAACTTTTTGTAATAACTAAACATATTATTCATAGCTGTAAAGATGCTAAAATTTGGTATTTTTTAGAATTTAAAAAATATAATAACTTTTTGTAATATCTCAACATTTTATCAATTTTATTTAAATGAACAGATTACAGAAACAGTTAAAAATGTAAAGCAAAATACTTAAAGGCCATTACACATTAAATTAATTAAGAAAAATAATGGATGACAGATGAACTCCTGAAATTAATGTACTCAAAATCAAAAAATTAGTGAAAATGACAGTCTTCCTCCAAGATGGCAATATTATAACAACTATTTAAAATAATTTAGTATTAAGATTAATACAGATATATCGCGAAAACGGTGGTCACGCAGAAGATGGTGTCCTGAAAAAAAAAAAGACAATGATCATTAACAAGTGAAATCATTAACAAGAATATAGTAAAATATATGAAGAGTACAGGGGAAAAACAAGGAATGTCATATTTTATACATATTGAGATAAACACCAATAAAGGTTTAATAGGGAACTTGCATAAAATTTTAAATTCGCAAAAAATGTTATAAATCACAACAGAACATAATTTAAAACATGTATCAAAGATAAAAAAGTTTTGTTTGTCTTTCGTTTGGCCCCCAAAGACGATTAAAAATTCAAATTAAAACACGTGGCCCAAAACGCGTCGTGACGTCATTCGTTTAAATTATGTTTACATTCTTCCAAAAAAGTAAACAGAATTTAAAATTAGACATTATAAACGTCAGTAGAAAATACAGTTATGTAACCTCACAAGTGTTTTTGATCGTTTGAACTATTTTAAATGTCATTTAATAGTGTCAGTGTCAAAACGAATGCCAAACCTGATAGGGAACTTGCACATTTTTTTATTGCATAATAATATTCAGTTTCCTTTAAAAATAAGATTTCCAAAATTTCACGCCTTAAAATCTCATAATAACAAGTACAAATTTAAAATCTATATATTTTTTTTTTCTGGCCTTGGTTTAGAGAACCTTTAGTCAATTTAAAATAGTTCAAACGATCAAAAACACTTGTGAGGTTACATAACTGTATTTTCTACTGACGTTTATAATGTCTAATTTTAAATTCTGTTTACTTTTTTGGAAGAATGTAAATATAATTTAAACGAATGACGTCACGACGCGTTTTGGGCCACCTGTTTTAATTTGAATTTTTAATCATCTTTAGGGGCCAAACAAAACTTTTTAATCTTTGATACATGTTTTAAATTATGTTCTGTTGTGATTTATAACATTTTTTTCGAATTTAAAATTTTATGCAAGTTCCCTATTCTTATGATATCTAAAAACTACTTAGGGAGATTCTTAGCAGACTTTTAGTAATTATTGTCCTATAATCTTAATATAATAATAATCTTTATTAACTTATTAATTTAATAATGCACCAAAAAACTGCTAACATTCCTTATTTTTGTCCAGTGGCGTGCGGAAAATACTGGTTCTTTGCCTGGATACAAATTCTTAGAAAATTTATATAGACTGATCTTTCTGATTTTCCAGATCCCATATTCGAGCTGTGATCTCACCAACCCAACATATACTGTCTTTACTGCCTCCAAAGATAAACCCTTTACAATTTCTTAGTGTAAAACCCAACATCCTGTTCGCTTTTACTGTTAATCTATCTATAATCTATATGATCACTAAAATTCAGTTTGGAGTCAAATAGCATACCCAAGTCTTTAGCTACCTCATTTATTTTGAGATTTTGCCCATTTATAGAATAAAATGATGGTTCTATTTTTTTCCTATGAAATGAAATCTGAAAGCATTTATCAATATTAAGATCTAAGAGATTTTGTTCACACCACTGAGAAAGTATAGTTAAAAATAATTTTTGATCATCAGCAAACATCAGAAAGTCACAATTCTTCAAGACCTTTTTGAGATCATTAACAAACAGGTTAAATAACAAAGAAGAGCAGTGCCTCCTGAGGAACCCCTGAACATACCTAAAGTTACCGATTTTAACTACTAGCCTTCTATCACCCAAAAAAACTAAGCAACCATTCCACCAATCTATCAGAGAAACCTATATTTCTCAGCTTCTCAACCAATAATAATTGATTGACCTTATCAAATGCTTTGGGGAAGTCAGTATACACAGCCTCAACTTGATACGCCTTCTCCAAGGCATCCAACAACTTACTATGGTATACAAGCAAGTTGGTCATTGTGGAATGACCTCCTCTAAAACCATGCTGTTCATCAATAATGATCTGCTTGCAATGCCAGTTCAAATAACTATTCATGAGACTATCAAATACCTTTGGGATAGATGATTGTATGGATACACTACGATAGTTTTTAACATTTCTGGAGCCTGTTTTAAATATAGGAGAGATATAACTTTCTTTCCAGATATGGGGAAAAATTCCAGTAGATAGAGACAAATTAAACAGTTTACACAATGGCTGAGATAGTGAATATTTGCACTGTTTTAAAACAAGATTTGGAATGTCATCAGACCCAATCATTAGCTTATTAGGAAGAGTCCCTAACTTTTCGAAAACCTCAGATACACGTATCACAGGACAATCTATGTTAATTTGGCTATAAGATTTTTCAGGAGGCATTGCCTTTGCATTTGAGAAGACTTTAGAAAAGTGATTAGCAAATAAGTCAACAATCTGTTGGCCATTGGTAGCAACTGAATTATTTAGAACCATGGTTTTTGGAATACTACTTGATGTTCTCCTACCATTAATGAATTTCCAAAAATTCTTTGGATTACTAATCAAATCCCCATTCGCAGATGTCAGATAATTTTTGTAACACTCTTGACTCAATCGTTTACATTGTGCTCTCAACATACTAAATTCATGATAGTCCCTTTCACTACAAGGCAGCTTATATTTTTTATGTTTACTCTTTTTTAGTGATATCAATTCTCTTAATTCCCTAGAGAAGTAAGAGGGATAGCTCGAGGTTCTAAATTTTTTCTGTGGAATAAAACATTGAATACCAAAAGTTAAGATATTATAAAAAAGAATGTGTGTGTACTTTGTACGCATGTAAGAAGTTATACTTCTATTATATAATTTCAACGAAATAAATAATATACTTAACAGGTTAGTTGTATTTTACTTAAATATTAAACTAACTTTCTTACCTACCACTTTCAAAAATTTTTTATTAAAACAACCAAAAATTAAAAAAAAAATGAATCATCCGGGATTGGAACCCGGGACCTCTCGATCTCTGGTCCAATGCTCTACTAACCAAGCTATCGAGCCCCTTGTAAGTGACGTGTCGGATATAATTAAACAACACGGTGACAAATAGATCAAGTGAAGTATAAAAATGTTATACCTAGATATTTTATTATATTACTACCAAGGAAGACAAATCCAAAGACACAAAAATTATAATAAATAATACATTTACTAAAAACACTAATATATTCTTTTAATGACTTATTTGCGCTGATATATATACATACCTATCTTGAAAGATTAGCAACGCACTACATACTGTCTGTGTGCACATGCGCCAGGGAATTATAAAATTTCACTCTCGATCGTAAAGAAGTATAACTTCAAAAAACTGACACAACAGTGTTAATATCATTATGTATAAATATAATAAAAGAAATAAAGTTCAGTAGACTCCAATGGGCAGGACACCTCAGAAGACATTCTGACAAAAAATAGTAAAGCTTGTATGGAAAGAAACCCCAACTGGAAGAAGACCACGTGGATGATCTTGGATGACGTGGACAACTGGATGGAGATTGCTCAAGACAGAGAGAATCAACTCAAAGATGACCTCAAGGCAGTATCTGAATGGGTAGGTATGTCCATTCTTCTTCTGAATACATATAAGACACAGTGATGTTGATTATAGTTACTTTCGAGTATTCGTTACAAATCGTTACTTTTGTATAAAGTAATCATTTACAGTATTCGTTACTTTGATTACTTTTGTATTTGAGGACCGGTAATCATATCGAGAATCGCATTTCTCAGTATTACGTATAAGTATAAGATCCGATATAACAACGACCTTCACCGATCTATTTAATGGATAGAAATTAAACGATATGTAATTGTTCTGTCATTGCTGCTCCACAATATGTAATCCCGCGAAACTCTAGATGACGTAACTTAGCAGTAACCCTGGGCACCCAGGTGCTTCGGAGGTCGGTTCTGATTGCATATTCGTGTTCAGTGACCCCAAATACCCCGAAATAAAAAAATCTGGCCCTTAATATACTGATTTTAACATGTTTATGCATTTTTCGATGCGTTTTATACACTTTAAAATGTAATAATGGATTTCCACATATTTTTCTATTGTAGACTTTTTTTCCAGACGTCATCCTAATCCTAAATACAATGCAAAAAGTTGCAAGTCTCTATGTACCTACTATATTTTAAAAATAGATTTATTCCTGTGTTTTTAGTGTTAAATGCCATGATCTAATAAAACAATGCCATACCTACATGTAAAATTTAAGTTGATGATCATAGTCTAGAAATATTATCATTTCTACATATTTTCCGGTCAATCTAAGCTATTTTTTTTCTAGGCCTGATAAGAATGGTGTGTATTTATTATTAAAATCAAATGTGTTGCATTTTTATTTTCAAAGGAACTAACATCTGTAAAATTCTGTGAATTATCTACCTCGACAAATCGTATAGACATCTGTTTCTGGGTGCATGCTTGGTTAAATGATATACCTCCCTCTGTTTCAGCTACTTCTCAGCGCTCTGTAATCCTGTAAAACTCTTCATAGCCTTCGACCTTCATAGATAAAATTTTAGTTAACTGTACTGATACCGAACACTCGTGGAATACCGGTCCGACTCCGATATCAACCGATTGTAGATACAATACTCAAAATAGGTACTCGCTCTGGTACGATTGGTACGAAGTAATCAGAGTAATCAAAGTAACGATTTCCCTCTCTGTATAGTAATCGTTACTTTCGGTATTCGTAAGTAACGAGTACTTTGTAACGAATAGTTACTTTTTTAACATCACTAGAAGACACACGTAATACTTACATTTATAAATATATCACTTGTGTAACCATCCACATCTGAATCCCAAACACATCTTACAGCAGATTTAACGCCAGCTCCTTTCATTTCTCCAATGATAACTTGAACAATGTGTTTATATCGTTTCATCTGTAAATCTTAAATAATATTATTAGTTGTGGATGACTTCAACTTCAACAAATATAATAACTGCATGCAGAACTGGAGGACAATCAGTAAAGCCGATTTTTTTAAATTTAGTGCATGCGTTGTCAGCTAGTTCGACACAATTAGGCCTGGATCCCGCGTACTAAAAAAAGTTGATTAATAGCAAGCTGAAAATTTGTTAATAGCTTAACGGTGTCTAGTCGGACAAACTTTGATGTAAGGGAACGCTGGAACTGGCGAAGTTTAAATTGTGAAATGTATGACAAGTTTATGACTGTGAAAACTAGCAGGTTGTTTTTAAGTTTATTCAATAGCAAACTTTATATAATATATGAAAAAATGTTTGTCTGACAAATATGTTGGGCATTTTAATAAGTCCGACACGTAGAACATGCCAAATGAGAGGATTTATATTGGTGGTAAACAGCAATCTGATTTTTGCATGAGAGTTTAAGGAAAGGGTAACAAATCAATTGGAAGTTCTGTCTGACAAAATATATGGGACGTTTTCGTAGTCTGACATTTGAATCCTGTAACCTATTCCACAATTAAAACTTCCCCTGTTCCAGTGTTCCCGTACATCAAAGTTTGTCCGACTAGACACCGTTAAGCTATTAACAAATTTTCAGCTTGCTATTAATCAACTTTTTTTGGTACTTAGGATCCAGGCCTATTGATAATTATGTCGAATTTTGTGTGAATGGTTTTAAGTAAGAAAATTTCATAGTCTAAGAGCTAGTGAACCCTTCGACTAACGGTCGTCCTGTAAGGCTAGCAATTTTTCTAGTGATAATTCATAGCACATCAAGGCTAAAAACCATGACCTGGCAGGCCTCAGCGGTGCACGTGTATCTACCAGGTGAATCGAAAAGTGCAAATTTAGGGGGTAAAATAAACTTTCTCCTGTAAGGTTTAAATTTAAGTATGTGTTTAATTAAGTCATTTAAAAGAAATGTGTACAATGACAGGCGATTCTGAAGAGCATAAGACCTTGCCAGGCGAGGGGAAAGATTAGGGGTTTTCCTAAATTAATTTTTTTTGCATCGAACAAATTTTTTTTAAGTTTTTTGAATCATTCCAAACAGAAAAGGTCTTTAGTGATTTTTCTCTGAAGTTAATAGTTTTTGTTATATAAGCGATTGAAAATTTTGAAAATTGCGAAATCGACCATTTTTAACCCTAAATCGGACATTTGTCTAAAAATTTCAAAGTTGCCAAGGTAGGTAGATATTCCTTAAACATTTATTGATGAAATCCCAAAGAGTTTTTTGCAATACAATATCGGAAAACCCTTTGTTTTTTAATTGCTAGTCAAGCGGACGCGACACTGTAGTATAAGTGAGGACGTTTGAGTTGGCATAAATTCATTATTTCGAGAATGGGCAAATTTCAAGAGCAATCCTGACAGGTCAATTTTTATTTTTAAATTAGGACTTTTTGGCATATATATAATACTAGTGACGTCATACGTCTGAGCGTGATGACGTAATCGATGATTTTTTTAAATGAGAGTAGGGGTTGCGTGATAGCTCATTTGAAAGGTTATTTAATTTTCTATTCACTAATATAAACATTAACATAATTATCTATACAGGGTGTACAAAAAAAATTTTTTTATTAAATTAACTTTGATTAAATTTGACAAATAGAAGAAAATTTTTTTTGTACACCCTGTATAAATAATTATGTTAATGTTTATATTACTGAATAGAGAATTAAATAACCTTTCAAATGAGCTATCACACAACTCCTACTCTTATTTAAAAAAAGCACGTCATTACGCCCAGATGGATGACGTCACTAGTATTATATATATACCAAAAAGTCCTAATTCAAAAATAAAAATCGACTTGTCTGAGGATTTCTCTTGAAATTTGCCCATTCTCAAGATAATGAATTAATGCAAACTCAAACGTCCTAACTTATACTACAGTGTAGCGCCCGCTTGATTAGCAATTAAAAAAACAAAGGGGTTTTCGATATTTTATTGCAAAAAACTCTTCGGGATTTCATCAATCAATGTTTAAAGAATATCTACGTACCTTGCCAATATTGAAATTTTTAGATAAATGTCCGATTTAGGGTTAAAAATGGCCGATTTCGCAATTTTCAAAATTTTCAATCGCTTATATAACAAAAACTGTTAACTTAAGAGAAAAATCACTAAAGACCTTTTCTGTTTGGAATGATTCAAAAAACCTAAAAAAAATTTGTTCGATGCAAAAAGAATAATTTTAGGAAAAACCCCTAATCTTTCCCCTCGCCTGTCAAGGTCTTATGCTCTTCAGAATCGCCTGTCATTGTACACATTTCTTCTAAATGACTTAATCAAACACATACTTAAATTTAAACCTTACAGGAGAAAGTTTATTTTACCACCTAAATTTGCACTTTTCGATTCACCTGGTAGATACACGTGCACCGCTGAGGCCTGCCAGGTCATGGTTTTTAGCCTTGGTGTGCTATGAATTATCACTAGACAAATTTCTAGCCTTACAGGACGACCGTTAGTCGGAGGGTTCACTAGCTCTTAGACTATCAAGTCGAGACTAATTTTCAAATTATTGCTCCTTTATTTTTTTACTGAAAAAGAGAGTCCTCTAATTTATCTGGTAAAAATCTAATTTAAATTTAACCCTTTCGCGACTGGAGTTTTTAACGTGTCGTGCCCCATATAAGGGAGACGCATATATTCACTTGCATCAAAATGTACTTCAGAGCAGGAAACGTTATAGGTCTGGATCCCGCGTATGAAAAAAAATTGATTAATAGCAAGCTGAAAATTTGTTAATAGCTTAAGGGTGTCTAGTCGGGCAAATTTATATGGGAACACTGGAACAGGGGAAGTCTTAATTGTGGAACAGGTTAAAAATTTGGAACGGTCAGACCACGAAAACGTCACATGTATTTTGTCCGACAGAACTTTCAATTGATTTGTTACCCTTTCATTAAATTCTCATGCAAAAATCAGGCTGCTATTTATCACCAAATGGGCATTATAATGAGTGGAACACGTACAACATGTCAAATGACAGGAATTATGACAGGTGATAAATAGCAGTCTGATTTTTGCATGAGAGTTTAATGAATGGGTAACAAATCAATTGGAAGTTCTGTCGGACAAAATACATGTGACGTTTTCGTGGTCTGACCGTTCCAAATTTTTAACCTGTTCCACAATTAAAACTTCCAATGTTCCAGTGTTCCCATATATCAAAGTTTGTCTGACTAGACACCCTTAAGCTATTAACAAATTTTCAGCTTGCTCTTAATCAACTTTTTTTTCATATGCGGGATCCAGACCTATTATATGAGGCAAGAAAACTTTGGCGCGTATATCCGGTTGCCGACGTTAAAGGGTTAATAGAACTAAGTATGTATGTGGTTCTGAGGAGAATAACTAAATGTCGATACATAGTCACAATTTTTGAAAAAATTTAACACAACAACTAGTGCAGACTAGAACAAAAATTAGGGCAAAGGTCACAAAGCAAAAAGATATACCTAGATAATAATCAGCATCTTTCATAAATTATAAATGAGCTAAATCAATACAACATACCTCTAACTTTGTCATTAACTTCATTGGAAATAGACATGGACCAATTTTTAGCTCGGTCTGGATCATAGGCCAGTCCTGTAAGTACAGATGCTACAACATTTCTTATGATCTCCTTTACAGGTAGCTCTTTAAACCTAACAAAATAGAGGGAACAAGAGAATTATAAAGACACTAAAGCTTAACACTAACTACTAAACAAAAATAGATTAAGAAAAAAAAAGAAATCTTGTAAATTAATGATATTATACATAAATTGAAAACTACCAGGATCATCTTGAGTCTATGATAATTCTGTATTGAGTATTGAGATGCTACACCCTTTTATATGGAGTTCTAGATTAGATACGCAGATGATACCTACAGCAATTCTGTCAAATAATATTGAAGGTCTCTCTGAAGGAGAGGAAATGGGCATTAAAATAAACCAAACAAAACCAAAGTTTTAGTTTTTAGTTGTGATTGACAAACGTACAATAGATAAAACGTACAATAGCAATGAGTAGGTATAACTACTTTTTGAAAATGAAGTCATTTCTTTGCAATAATCATCTCAGTTTAGAACTGAGACAAAGAATGGTTAAGTGCTATGTCTGGTCTGTACTTTTGTATGGTGTAGAAGTGTGAATGCTAAAAGTATCGATGATGAACAAATTGAATCATTGGAAATGTGCACGAGAAGAAATAAGCGCACAAGAGATACAAGAGCACAAGGTGTCCAGAAAGTTATGCAGCATTTAGTAACTTAAGAACTAGATGCAAATTTTTATCAAGAGAGTGTTATGCCGATTACATTCAACGCATCGAACATTCTATTATTAATAACGTTAAATACTTTTGGAAATTTGTAAGTAGTAAAATGGAAAATAACGCTATACCTAATACAATGACTCTTGGAGATCATACTGCCTTCAATGGAACTGATATTGCTAATCTTTTTGCTAACCAATTCTCTTCCGTCTATACAAACCAATCCTTACATCAACATGTAACCCAGATTTCACCTTTGGTTAATGTGTCTAATTATCACATTGAAATTTCAAAAATCTACGAAAAACTGTCTGGACTTAATACCAACAAAGGTCCTGGTCCTGATAGAATTCCCCCTACTTTCCTTAAAACATTCAGCTTCATTCTATCGCGCCCACTTTTTTATATATTTAATAAGTCTCTATTAACAGGGGAATTTCCAGGCTGGAAAAACTATTATGTCACTCCAATATATAAATCACGTCGAAAATCTGATATAGGTAACTATCGTCCCATTTCTATTCTTAGTGCTATTCCTAAAGTTTTTGTGAGCATTATTTGCGATTATTTAAGTTATGACTGCTCGCCAATTATAGGGGCCCAACAATTTGGATTTATATCCAAAAAATCAGCAGAATTGGGTCTCATAACATATGTTGATTTTTTGACAGATGCTCTTGAGAGGGGTTTACCAGTTGATTCTGTGTATACTGACTTTTCCAAAGCTTTCGACAAAGTTAATCATGAGCTCTTGATTCATAAACCATATATATACGGAGTTGATGGCCTTATATTGAAGTGGCTCAAGAGCTATCTTACGCAAAGATCGCAAATTGTCAGGGTTAATCATTACTATTCTCATACCATCTCTGTTACCTCAGGTGTACCACAAGGATCACACTTGGGACCTCTGTTGTTTAATATATTTATTAATGATCTAATACCTTGTTTCCAAGTAAGTGAAACTTTGTTATTCGTTGATGATTTAAAATGTTTTAAAATAATCACATGTGAGGCTGATTCACTTAGTTTACAAGTTGATATTGATCGCCTATCTAACTGGTGTATGCAAAATGGTATGTGTTTGAATGCATCCAAATGCCATATTCTTCGTTTTCATCGAACTCATCATCCAATCATCTTCGAATATAGTATAAATAATCTGACCTTACATTCTGCCTCTGAAACTAAGGATCTAGGTGCGATCCTTCACTCCGCCCTTAGCTATAAATCACACATTTCCAGTACAATGCAGAAGTCTATGAAGATGTTTGGCTTTATAAAAAGAGCCAGGGCCGCGCCAAGGCTTTCAAGCGCCCCGGGGCAAGAAATTTTAGGCGCCCCTTTCCTCCTTCCTTTGTAAGTAGTTTTTTGCAACTTGAGAGTGAATCGTTATACGGCAGCGGTCGGGGAACCGGGGTAAATTACCCCAAATGGGGTAAAAATGAAATTTTTGGGGGTAAAAATGAAACTTTTGTGAGTAAAAAGTATATATATTTATAATTTGCTATTTATAAAAAGAGGTGGTTTTGTTTTTGTTTTGCTTTTCGCCATGGGGTAATATCAACTTACACAAAAATCTTTTGGGGTAATGATTAAAAAAGTTCCCCGACCGCTGTTATACGGTATACCTACAAACTATTTTTAATGTGTTAGAAAGTATCATCATTATCATAATCTAACCATTATCGTCCACTGCTGAACATAGGCGTCCTCTAAGTTTCTCCATGTCTCCGTATCTTGAGCTATCAGCTATCCAGTTCCCGGCAGTTCTCTTTACATCGTCACTCCAGCGCGTTGGTGGTCGATCTCTGCTTCGTTTAGCCGATTGTCCGCCCGCGGTCGTAATTCCAATAATCTTCTAGTCTAGCTGTTGTTCGGTGTTCTTGCCAAATGACCTGCACATCTCCATTTCTTTTTTGCTACAGGTTCTACTATGTCTTTGATTTTTGTTCTTTCCCTGATATTATTTGGTATTCTGTTTCCTTGTCATTCTTAGCATGGCTTTCTGGGTAACCCTTATTTTCTGCTTTTAGATTTTTGCTCCGTATTTTAAAGAGCCGCTTGGATTGGCATGAAATTTGGCATACTCATAGCTAATTTATAACAAAGAAAAAAATTAATACATATTGCGTCGTCAGAGGTGAAAAAATATACCTTCAAAATAAGTCCAGAAGTGGATAAACTGACTAATTCTAAGCAACTTTTGTTCCATATACAGTTTTTTTTAACTAAGTCAATATTTTTCGAGTTATTTGCGAGTGAATATGTTCATTTTTCAACATAAAAACCACGGAGTTTTTCGCAAATAACATAAAAGTGTGTATTTTATTAAAAAAATGTTCTTAGCAAAAATATAAGTTATAAAAAATTACAAAACTTGTGCACGCATGAAGTCTGTAGATCTAGTAGAGGAAGAGTTGGTGGGTCAAGAAAAGTGGGTTCTTATTCTTCAAATTCCAAATCGAATATTTCAACGTGAAATAACCAAAAAATAAAGCACTTTTCGGGCAAAACTATAACTTTTTTAAAGTCTTTAGAAAAAGCTTTATTTTTGTTTTTTTAGTCTCTATCAGCAAAAGTAAGCCAATAACGCTGAAAATAAAGTTGGTCCCTTTTTTTTGGTAAAAAACATCGTGAAAATATCCGCTTAATTAGCGTCCCAAATGAAATTAATCGTTACAGCTTTACAATTTGCTTCACTTATGTGCGCTGGAATAAGTGTTACCCCTCCCTTATTAACTTGTTTATTTTTAGCACATAAGTAAAACGCTCGGACAGGTCGATTTTAAAAATAATCATAGTACATATGTATATTATAGCATCAATGTTTCGAACTTTACGCGATCCCTCTTCAGGTGACAGTGATAAGTTTGATTTTTTTTTAAAATGGGAAAGTACATCATGTGACACCTCTTTTAAAAGCTTTTGAAATACTGATTACAAAAATGTATAATACTTTAATCCTGTTTGAGAGCGTAGGCGCAAAATTTCGGTCGAATTCTTTCTAAATGCAATAATGTTTTTCGAATCCTGAAAAAACTAATAAATATTTTTCAAAAATTTAAACGCAGAATAAAATATTCTATTATTCTCGATAGATAGTCCACAGTCCCTGAGAACTCCTATAATGTTTATTTAATAAGTCACAGAGGTGAAAAAAAGAGAAAATTTAGTCTGATTTTTAATTTCAAATATATCATTCAAAAGAAACTTTTTGTTTATTCTAAGGGACTGTCAGCCCTCGGTAATAATGTAATCTATCATTCTGCGTTTAAATTTTTCAAAAATACTTATTAATTTTCTCAGTATTCGAAGAAAATAAATGCGTTTAAAAAGAGTTCGACCGAAACTTTGCGCCTACGCTCTCAAAAACGATTAAAGTATTATAAATTTTTGTAATCAGTATTTCAAATGCTTTTAAATTCCCATTTAAAAAAAAATCAAAGTTATGCCTGATGTCACCTGAAGAGGGATCGCGTAAAGTTCGAAACATTAATGCTATAATATACTTTAATTAATTTAAAACTCGACCTGTCCGAGCGTTTTGCGTACGTACAAAAGATAAATAAGTTAATAAGAGGGACGGTAACACTTATTCCAGCGCATTGTATGATTTGGAAGTTTCACCATTTCAGAGTGCTTATTTTTGAAAAAAATTGGTTTTAAATTAAAAAAAAATAATTTCAAATTTTGATGGCATGCCTTTTTTTCAAAATTTTTCCTCAGAATATATTTTCGATAAAATACTTTTTGAATTATTTGCAAAAAACCGTCTAAAAACGGTTTGTTTGTTTTTATTGTGGATTTTTTGTTGAAAAATGAACATATTCTTTCGCAAATAACTCGAAAAGTAGATATTCAAGTGATATAAAAACTTTATAGAACAACTTAACTTTATAGTTATTTGGTATTAGTCAGTTTATCCACTTCCGGACTTATTTTGAACATATATTTTTTCACCCCCGTGAAGGAGTGCTACTCTCCTAGGGCAAAAGCACACGTCGACACAATATAATTTTCTTCTTTGACATGTTAGCTATGTGTATGCCAAATTTCATGTTAATCCGAGCGGTTCTTTAAAATTCAGAGGTTTTGCCAGATTTTTTCAGTGGTTTTTCAGATATTTTACCGTGAGTGAATGGAGTTATAGTTCGGTTAATGAGAGAAATAACGGTTCGTAAACTTAGGGGATCAATATAATAATAATTGCTATTTTTATATCTACCTACGATTGGTAAATTTTCAATTTTACAAAATAATAAAACATTACTAATATTTCTGGTAATTTTATTGTCAATTTTTTTTCGGCACCTGCTGGCGCCCTTTTGGTTTTGCGCCGGGGGCATCGCCCCTCTCCGCCCTTATGGACGGCGCGGCGCTGAAAAGAGCCACCAGAGACTTTACTATCATCTAAGCTATTAAATCCCTTTATTTCTCCCTGGTTAGATCTCATTTCGATTACTGTTCCACAATTTGGTCCCCCTATTACTTTACTCATAAACTGAA
Organism: Diabrotica virgifera virgifera; assembly: GCF_917563875.1. Taxonomy (NCBI): domain Eukaryota; kingdom Metazoa; phylum Arthropoda; class Insecta; order Coleoptera; family Chrysomelidae; genus Diabrotica; species Diabrotica virgifera. The sequence goes on along the minus strand of NC_065451.1, from coordinate 223,802,515 downwards.
ACTTGAGGCTGTCCAACACAATTTTCTGAGATATACTGCCACTAAGATGCATGTATACTAGGACTATTCTGCATTAGAGCGCATACTGAACTTACCTCCTCTTGAGGTACGCAGAAAACAAAGAGACTTAATAATTTTATTTAAAATTATCAACGGGCTGTGTAACTGCCCCAGCTTCTCTCCAAAATATCTCTATTTGTCCCCAGTCGTTCGACTAGGCAGGTGCAAAACCTTTTATGTTTCTTTTCATAGATTCAATTATTCTTACAACACATATATTCCTAGAACTCTCCGATTAGCCAACTCTCATTAAATAACCTCGAAATTTTTAATATATCAGTTTCCTGATTTAAAAATCATATTTCTTCCCTAACTTGTTAACTTTTTAATACTTTCGGCCAGAGCTTTTGTATTGTGATTAGTGTTACATGACCTGTATGTATTAGATAACTCAAAACCGTTATACCTTGGAACATTTCTGAATTGATTTATGTGTTACCTTTTGTTTGTAATTGTACTGACCTATATGTTATCTTATTCTTTTTTTTCTTTTTTGTAACTATACTACTCATAGAATTATTCTTTTCTCAAACCACTTTGTTATGTTATATTATGATAATTTAGAACACTGTAATATTTATATCTGAATAGGGCTTGCCCGTGAATAAATAAATAAATAAATAAATAAATAAATTATTTATAGGAGTGTACGAATACTAGCGTATGCGGATGACATTGGTATCATAGCAAGAAAAAAGGTGAACCTGGTCCAACTGTTGGTCTTGGTTCACAGTATTGGAAGCAACAGAAAAAAAATGGGGCTACAAATTAATACTAGTAAAAAAGTATATTAACACGTTGATGGACAGTGCATCAAATGTATATGCAAGTGTTGTGATACCATATATATTTTGCAAAGTAGAATAGGGAAAAATGCAACGTCTATAGATGTTTTGTCCGTCAACATGTTAAGGTGACAAACAATAAGCAAATAGCAAAACCCGAAGATATATTTTTGAAGGAGTAAATAACTGCAGAAGTTGACAGACATAAATATCTAGCAAATAGAGACTATGAATTAAAGAAACTTTTAATAACAAATATATTTAGTCACAAAAAGAACAAAAATATTGATATACAGAACTCTTATTAAGTTCATCCTCACTTAAACAGCAGAAAAGTGGATGAAGAATGTTTAGGTTGTTTTGAATGTAAAATACATATTTATAAAGGCATGCAGCCAAACAGATTATCACATAGATGCTATAATTTTGAGCTTTACTACCTTTATAGTTATAGTGGACCTAGTAGTAATAGGTCCATCAAAATAAACAGGCTGCAGTAGCTCGGCCACTTAGAGAGAATGAACGAAATGGAACTGTCAAAACACCTTTATAACCACAGACTGAATGGAGTGAGAAGAGGCAGGCCCTGTGCATGATTTAAGGACCAGGTGGAAAGCAACTTACGAGTGTTAAGAGTACTGTAGTAAAATGCCTTTTACAGAATTTTATTCACATAAAACTTGACAGTAGAATGAATTAGAATAACACAACAATTAATCAATAAATATAAACAATGACAAAAGAATATTAAATTATACTACAAGTATGGAATTGGAAAACCAAGTGGAGGAAAGAAAGGAATGGAAGCTGATTCTGGGACAGTCCAAGACCCACCATGGGTTGTACAGCCGATGATGATGATGATGATGAAGAAAAGAAAAATTAGCTACTTTGATCATATCGTCGCCTTAATACTATAACTTGATAACTTGAAATTAGTAATTCTGAGATAAACGGGTTTAAAGATTTTAAAGATATTTGTGCTTGATGTTGGTAAATACCAAATTCACTCTGCAGCTCTAAAATACTGTTCCTTATCTTTTTGGCTACTGATCTATTTAGGAATATGATGCAAATTTGTTTTTCCATATGGAAAATAACATGAAAAAGTAAAGTTACTTTTAGCACTACCATAATGTTAACATTTGGTAATGTTGCATGTTGTGCCAAGTTGCATCTAAGTGAACTTTTTAACAAAACTAATATTTTAAGCATTATTTTTGTGAAAATTAGCCTTCTGCCATGGAGGTTGCCAGAACTGCTAACAATTCTCGAATTTTTGCATTAACATGACTGAATCAACAGATAGCAATTACGTGGTGGGCTCAATGGTTTCAGAAAAACACGTGCTACAACTAGATAACTAGAGTTAGCTAGTTGTAGCATTTAGGGTATGTCACATTCACGATTATTTCGATTAAACAATATCTTGATAACTCATCTTGTCAAGTTTTAGCACTGAATATTAGGGGCATTTGAGTTTTATCAACTTTTGTCAATCATAAATAAATACTTAACCCGTTTGGACCAAGTTAGCAAGTTTTTACACAATATGGAGGCAAATAAAATACATCTTGTGAACTAATTATCTCAAAAACGTCTAAACGTCAAGAAATGAAGAATAGGACTTGATGCGATTGGTTATACAAGAGAAAGTGGAAGGACAAAGACAAAGAGGACCAGTGAGACAACACATGTCCTGATTGAAACATTTAAAGCAGTGAAGTATAAAAATAACAATAGAACTCTCCAAAACTGCTGTAGAGTAAAATTGGCCGTGGTGATGGACAATGTCCTTAAAGAATCAGGCACAAGAAGAAGAAAGACATAAAATGTGATATGCAAATCTACTACAAACATTAATGTATATTGATAGGTATATATTTAGCCAAATAGTAAGAGGAAAGATCACTTACTTGTTCTGAAGTGTTGGTTTGATTTGGTAAGAACTTATACCAGTCGATATTGATTCAATTGGTTCTTCTTCAAACACGTCTTCTGACGATTTTTGTTGTAATGAACGACGGGCAGGGCTTGTAGATATATCATCATTTTCTTCCTCATCCATATTAGGAGTATACTACTTTTTTGTAAATATTAAATGTATATAATACCTGTTTTATTGTGTCGATTAAAGGTCTGTTTCTATGGAAAATATCGCTACTTATAGTAAAATCGATAATTTGTTACATAAATTCAATCCGGCGTTTGTGAGAGATTTCATTTAAATTTTGTTTATATCGAATATTGACATTAAATCAGCACATAACCTTATTCTTCTCGCACGTGGCCCGTGTCGCATTCAACCTACCGTGTATGACATTATTCTTGCATCCACAAATCGATAAATTAAGTATTAACACGTTCACTGCCACTTTGGTCCGATGGGGCCAACACTTTATAACAGGCTTTGTTTGTCTAATTTTGCTGTCCACTTCCAGCTTGCACCTTATTGGATCTTTAGAGATTACCATACTTTTTGTTTTATTTGGTCATATTATCATGTCGAACTTTCTTGCTGTTATATTAAATTATTGATATGAAAGTCTCTGAAGGTCATCTTCACTCTCTCTGCAATAAGTATGACATCATTTGCATAGCATACTATCGAGATAATTTCTTTACCCATTCTGTACTCTATAAATACTCAGGTTTTTTACTTATGCATGAATAATTGATGAATAATTTCTCATTCATGATGAGGTTAAACAGCAGCGGACTCAAAGAGTCTAATTGATGAATGCTTGGTTTGTATGTTATTTCTGCTGTATATGTTTTCGATAGTCTTGATATTATCGGATGGTATGTTTCGTTTACCTATATAACACTGCTATGGCAGTGAAGCCTGGGTCCTGAAAGAAACATCCAAAAACAAACTCGACACATTCGAAAGGAAAGTACTAGGATCTGTGAGGGAAAACGGAATCTTCAGAAATCGATACAACAACGAACTTTATCAACTTTATAAGAAAGCACCCCTGTCAGACTTCATTAGAATACAAAGATTGCAATGGGCTGGACATGTGATAAGAATGGGAGAGGATAGGCTACCAAAAAGAGCACTGAATGCTAGAATGCAGGGAAAGAGACCGGTTGGAAAGCCAAGAAAGCGCTGGGAAGACACAGTAAACAGCGACGCACAAGCCCATTTAGGAGTCCGTGTATGGAGAAGAGCAGCCACAGACAAGCAAGGGTGGAGGCAAAAAATAAAGGAAGCCAAAGGCTCAATTTGAGCTGTAGTGCCGCAGAAGAATGTAACAGGTGTATTACATCATTCAGCTCTACACAGTCGAATGTCTTTTGTAGATCTATGAAGCAGCAGTAAGCCGGGACGTTGTATTCTAGTGATTTTTCCATGACTTGCCTGACGACAAAAACTGCATCGTTACAGGATTGTCCGGATCTAAAGCCTTGTTCTTCATCTGCTAGATCTAGTTCGTTGGTGTTTTTGGTGGTTATGACCTTTTCGGTCAATTTCAGGTACTAAGCAGGTTTATTATTCCTCTGTAGTTTTTGGGTACCGTTTTATCACCCTTTTTACAGATTAAAATCGTTTTGGTAGTGCGTCAGCTGTTAGGTATTGTATGTCCCGAAAGAATTTTTTGTACTAATATCTTAGTTGTTCAGTTAATGTGTTTCCACCGTAGTTCATAGAATAACTTTATTCATAGAATAAACTGCTAGTTGTCATTGGTGAAACCGGCCATAAGTCGCTCTTTTCGGTATGCAGTACAATTTATATCGCGATGAATAAAAATAAAACAACCATTAAGCTTTTATTTGGGATACCTTACGAAAACATATGTACTACATTAGTTATAGATTTATATTTGTTGGGAAATATCTTCATGATGATACCTGTAAACAAAATATATTATTTTACTTTAAAGAAAAATAATCCAGCAAGAAAGAAGTATCAGCTAACTAGGAGTACCTACTAATGTACAGTTATGGAGATACAGAAGCGGAAGTTGCCCAACAAATAAACAAAGCCAACAGAATAAATAGCAGGATGTCTTAAGCACACTATCTGGCGTAACACACATCTACGTATAGAAACAAAGGCCAAGATTTATTGGACAGTAGTTAGTTAAAATCATTATGTGACAGACAACGTAGTACAGACCTCAGGCAAAGCTGTAATATAGAGCATGGGTTGGCAACCTTTGTCGGATGACGGGCCATGTTCAAAATAAAACCTTTTATGCGGGCCGCATATTCAAATATAACTTAAATAATCTTCTTCTTCTTCAGTCTGTTTGCATCCACTCCTGGACAAAGGCCTCCAATGAGTTCTTCACTTCTCTCTGTTTTGTATTATTTAGTGCCAGTTACTCCCCACTTGTGCTTTGATAGCGTCTAGCCATCGTTGTTGTGGTCTTCCACTACTAAGGCTTGCTCGTCTGGTCTCCGATATACAGGGTGTTTCATTAATAATTGTCCATATAGTAACTGGAGAAACCTTTGCACAAAATACGAAGATTTAACCTAAAACACTTAAATAAAATGTTGTTCCTTACTGAGTTACAGGGTGTTTTATCTAAAAATTTAAAAATTATTTTTGCTCAGCATTTTAAATCTATGCGACGTATCCTTTTCATACTTGGCAGGAAGTATAAGTACTGTACAAACTACTAAATTATGTTAAAAAACGTTTCTGGCTGTTACCAGAGGCGTACGACGGGGGAAAGTGAATGGTTGACCCTTTCCAAATTCTACGCCACTGCCGAAATTGCTATTTTAGTTCAATTTACTTTCTGTGAAAATAATATACTCTTCATTCGTAACGATAAAGTCATTAGTTTTCGAGATTTTTGAAGTTAAATATGAAACGACACGGTTATTTTGATTAATGTATTGTGTCGCTTCATTTTTAATTTCAAATATCTCGAAAACTAATAATTTTATCGTTACGAATTAAGAGTATATTATTTACATAAAAAGTATTGCAAAATCAAAAAATTACACTGAAATACCAATTTCGTCAGTGGCGTAGAATTTGGGAAGGGTCAACCAGTCTCTATCCCCTGTCGTACGCCTCTGGTAGAAGCTAGAAACGTTTATTTATCTTAATTTAGTAGGGTGTACAGTACCTAAACTTTCTGTCAAGTATGATAACAATACGCCAAATAGTTTTAAAGTACTGGGTACAAATAATTTTTAAATTTTAATCATATGAATCATATCATAAATTAATCAAAATAACTGTGCCGTTTCATATTTTACTTCAAATATCTCGAAAACTAATGACTTTATCGTTACCAATGAAGAGTATGTTATTTACGTAGAAAGTATTGGAAAATCTAAAAATGGCACTAAAATAGTAATTCCTCCAGTGGCGTAGAATTTGAGAAGGATCAACCATTCACCATCCCCTGTCGTACGACTCTGGCAGTAGCTAGAAACGTTTGTTTATCATAGTTTAGTAGGGTGTCTAGTAGTTGCACTTTCTGCCAAGTATGAAAAGGATGCGTCAAATAGTTTTAAAATTCTGAGCAAAAATAGTTTTTAAATTTTTAGATAAAACACCCTGTAACTCAGTAAGGAACGATATTTTATTTAAGTGTTTTAGGTTAAATCTTCGTATTTTGTGCTGAGGTTTCTCCAGTTACTATATGGACAATTATTAATGAAACACCCTGTATAATGTTTCTCGTCCACATTTCGTTGTTTTGGCATGTCACGATTGTCACGTGTCCTACCTAGTTTCATTTCATTTGCGCAATTCTTCCAATTACATCCTCCACCTTCGTCCTCCTTCATATGTCCTTATTTTCGTAATGTTTTTTCAGAGATACTCGTAACAAAGCTCATTCGATAGACCAGTGTTTTTCTTAATCTATACAGAGTGAGTTTTATGTATGTAACGCCTCAATTATCTCGGAAACGGCTTGCAAGATTTTTATAAATTTTGGTATGTTAAGGGTCTTGTGATACGGCCGATATTATGGTGGTATTTACATTGTTTTCGGATCTTCCGTTTTTCTGAAAATCTAATGAACTTTCTTATTTGAAATGGGACACCCTGTAAATTTTTTGCGTTTTGAAGTCCTTAAGAAATGCTGATTGTAATATTCCCTATACCTAAATGCCAAATTTCGTCGTTATTGCTATATTTATTTAACAAAAAATTTAAAACAAGTTATAAAAATTAATTTTCTCGGCCCGACGAGACATTATAGGCCTGGATCCCGCGTACCAAAAAAAGTTGATTAATAGCAAGCTGAAAATTAGTTAATAGCTTAACGGTGTCTAGTCGGACAAACTTTGATGTATGGGAACACTGGAACAGGGGAAGTTTTAATTGTGGAACAGGTTAAAAATTTGGAACGCCAGACTACGAAAACCTTCCATGTATTTTGTCGGACAGAATGTCCAATTGATTTGTTACCATTTCATTAAACTCTCATGCAAAAATCAGACGGGTGTTTCTCACCAACTGGCCATTTTAATGCATGGAACACGAAGAATATGTCAAATGACAGGAATCATGTTGGTTAGTAATAGCAGTTTAATTTTTGCATGAGAGTTTAATGAAAGGGTAACAAATCAATTGGATGTTCTGTCCGACAAAATACATGGGACGTTTTCGTAATCTGACGTTCCAAATTTTTATACTGTTCCACAATTAAAACTTCCCCTGTTTCAGTGTTCCCGTACATCAAAGTTTTTTCCGACTAGACACCGTTAAGCTATTAACAAATTTTCAGCTTGCTATTAATCAACTTTTTTTTGGTACGCGGGATCCAGGTCTATTATTTTAGGTTCTTTGGATCATTTTAAATAAAAAAGGTCCCTTGTAATTTTTCTCTAAAGTCGATCGTTTGTGAATAGTTATAAACAATTTTATACAGAAAAACGAAAAATGACGGTTATCAAGGCTCAAAATTCCAATTAAAAAATATTACTTTTGTAATTACAACCTAAATTCAAGTTCAAACCTTATTATACGCAGTTTGAGCTTATTTCATTTTAAAATATTGTTTTTAATTGTTAATGCAGCATGCGTTCTCTCATAAGCGATTCATTTAGTACTCTTCTTAAAAAATAATATTTTAGAATAAAACATGCCAAAAATTCTCATGGGGAGCTGATAGAAGAAGGCTTCAAATTTAATTTAGGCTCTTCGTGATTTCAAAAATAATGTTTTTTATTTATGTTTTCGAGCATTGAAAATAGTCAGTTTTCGTTGTTTTCAGTATTAAATTGTTTATAACTCAAAAACGTTCAAACGTACAAAAACGTTCGTTGTTTTCAGAATTAAATTGTTTATAACTTTAAAGAAGACATTTAAAGAACATTTTTTGTTAAATAAATGTAGCAATAACTCCGAAATTGTCGCATTTAGGTATATTATTTACATAAAAAATTATCAGTCTTTTTTAAGGAAAAATATACAGGGTGTCCTATTTGAAATAAGACAGTTCATTAGATTTTCAGAAAGACGAAAGATCTGACAACAATGTAAATACCGCCATAATATCGGCCGTATCACAAAATCTTTACACACCAAAATTTATAAAAATCATGCAAGCCGTTTCTAAGATAATTGAGGTGTTCCATACATAAAACTCACTCTGTATATTCATTTCTCATCTGTTTTAAGACATAATTTATAACTTCCTCGTTAGTAATTTTGGTAGTATGTATTTCAGATCCTACATTTAATATTTCCATACCGTGGTTTTCTGGTTTTGCTACGCTGAATGAGTAGGTATAATTCTGTATAAATAGTAATCTCCAACAAAATTTTTTATTATCTTATTTTTGTCGTTTTAGTGATTCCATTTTTATCTTTTATCTGGTGTATTTGTTGTTGGTCTTTACTACCTATTTAGAGTTTTTAACACTTTCAAACTCTTGTTTTTCTCTATAATATTTTCGATTTGGTCGGTGTTGTTGTCCCTGATGTCTTGTCTTATACTTTGTCTTATTGCCTTATTAAGTTTCTTATATTCTGGTGAATTTCGGTCTATGCAACTTCTGTCCTTAATCGTTTGATTCTGTCTTTCTGTCTTTAATTTTTTATTTTTCATAAATTTGTTGATTTTTCCTAAAATTGTATTAGTGCTTTAGCGGGCCGCACAGAAAGTTGCAAAGAGCCGCATGCGGCCCGCGGGTTGCCGACCCCTGATATAGAGAACATAAATGACTGGACTCTGAAAAGAAAAAACAATGGTATAGCCATATAAGCAGAATAGGACAAGGAATACTGGTAAAGATAGCACGATACAGACCACCAAACGGCCGAAGGAGTATAGGAAGGCCAAGGAAGAGATGGAGTGACAACCTGGATATCTGATGAGGAGCCATCCAAAGATGGAACAGGCGCGAACAGAAGAGGAAGAAAATTTTAAAATTCAATAAAGCAATCAACCAAAAACAAAAAAACCCTAAACAATGACGCTACCACAGCTACAATACTTTGCCTTTGGAATATAGCATTCCTACTTACCTTTCCCTGTTCCTACCAAAGGAACATGGAAAATGAGTGACTACTGAAAAAAATTATACCTAATGTTCCTGAACTCCAAATAGTCGTATAAAAAATATCAAATCCGACAAGAAGAGAAATTGAAATTGAAAAAGATATGAAAAATGAAAAAGCTCCTTGGGAGAGCGGCATTGTGGCAGAGAATTTAAAATATGGAGGACAGGTTTAACGAAACCAACTTCCTAAGTTAATAGTAGAAGTGTGGGACGTCAAAGAAATGTCTTAAGACTGGAGCCAGTCCATTATAATGCCTATATTGAATGCGCAAACTATAGAGGATTATCCTTGTTAAAGGTAAGAGACAAAGTGCTCGCCATACTAATCAAAAAAAGGCTAGAAATATATATGAGAAGAATCTAGGAGAGTGGACCAAGGAAGATTTCGCAAGGGAAGATCAACAACCGATCAGAGACATGGACTATGAACAAAACCATATAGAACAGACTGGAAGCATGGGAAAGAAAGATACTTCGCATAATGTTGGAACCAATGTAGAAATGTACCGATTGTATGCTAACCCTCCAATAACAAAAGTAGTGAAAAAACGTAGACTAGAACGGCTCGGACATTTAGAAATTAGAAAGAATGCAAGGACCTAGACAAGGCAAGAAAATTAGTTGGGAGAGTACCTACCTGAGGGCAAAAATAGAGGAAGTCCAAGCAAGACATGGAGAGATGTAGTGATGGAAGATGTCAGAGAGATGAGTATTAGAGATTGGAAGCTGACAGATAAGAACAGAAAACGATGGAAATTATCCGTCAAGCAAAGGCCTGTTAACCCTTTCAGCTCCGATTCATTATTTTCAACCTCAGCTCCTGTGCCGACAGAAACAATTTCGTTTGAATACTTATTTATGTTTGCTTGACGCGCTTACGCGTCAATAGTACTAATTTATAATCATATTTGGACGCGCGTACGCGTCACCGGAGCTGAAAGGATTAACGCTATACATACATACTTATGATGAGAGGCGAAAGATATACCATCTTGAGACTCATAATTCAAGGAAAAATAGAGACGCGTTTGGGAGCGTACAAGTATTACCTACGTAACGCAATTTTTGAAGATATTTGATCCCCCCTCCCCTGTAACGCACCGTAACGGTTTTCTGTACCCCTCCCCCTACCTAAACGTTACGTAACACTCAAGTGACCATTTGAACCTAAATGGAAAACGAGGTTGCGAAAAGTACCGGAAACTCGGTAAAAGAACTTTGTTATTATTTTAATCGCATTTGAGGTAATAATAAAAACTTACAATCATCATCCAGCCTCAAATGTCCACTGCTGAACATAGGCCTCCTCCCCTCGTTTCCAACCATGTCTATCCTGAGCCGCTCTCATCCAGTTTTTATTTAGCTTTCTTACGTCGTTATTCCATCTTGTAGGCGGTCGACCGACGCTTCTCTTGTCTTCTCTTGACCTCCATTCCAATAACCTTTTTGTTCATCGCCCATCTGTCATTCTGGCTATGTGTCCTGCCCATCTCCACTTCAACCTGGCTATCCTTTCGATGACGTCAGTCACCTTTGTTCTTCTCCTGATTTCTTCGTTTTTGATTTTGTCTTGCAGAGTTATTCCTAACATTGACCGCTCCATTCTTCTCTGCGTTACTATTAGTTTGGTAGCCGAGGCTTTAGTTAAGGTAAGTGTTTCTGATCCGTACGTCAAGACTGGAGGACGCACTGATCAAATACCTTTCTCTTTAGGCATGTGGGCAACTCACTTTTAAAAGTCTCTCTCAGTTTTCCAAACGCTGCCGACCCAAGAACGATTCTTCTATTCAGTTCATGTATCTGGTTATCCCTGCCAATCGTAATTTCATGTCCCATGACATGAAATATGTCCAAAACTTACAATCATATCTTTTATTACTAATTTTACATTTACATTTTCCCTACTTGGCCCCATCCTTACATACATTTTTGGCTTCATCCTTTATTGTTCTTCTCATGCATTCTTATATTTTATCTTTTTTAATAAAAGCTTAAAAGAAAATAACATATTTATTATTTAAACATTTTATTTTGATTATTAAAAACTTTTGTATAACGAATAATATACGATGTAGCCAGTAGTTTGGGAAAAATAGTGAAAAAAATGTGTAAAACTTTTTGTTCTTCAACGCCCTGTATCGTGAAACCGCATGCAGTTACAAAAATTATTTAGTAAGCAAACCCCAATTATTTTTCAATTTTTCACCTATCCTAAGTCGTGTTACCATTTTCTGAAACACCCTGTATATATAAGAAGGAATAAAATTATTGTATATATGGAACCCTGCAGATATGGAATAAAATTATTTCTGTCCTTGTTTTAAATAATTTTGAAAAACGCTGAGACCCGTAGATTTACATAATATATATAAAAATGTGTGCTTTTTAAACATAAATTTAAATATTTAAAAAGGGTAAACCCTGTAGTTGGCTGTATACTTTCGATAAAACAACGTGGAATGAAGTAAACACTTCTGTTGTATATACCTACATACAACAGAAGTGTTTACTTCATTCCACGTTGATAAATTTAAATGTACAGGGTGATTCATGCAAGCCTACCGTAGTCCATAAGCTTTATTTTTAATGGAACACCCTGTATATTTTTATATTTTTAAAAGCTGCTTAACAATCTGATTTCATCATCTTTCTGAATAATACATTTAAAATTATAATGTATGGAAACCACTTATGGAATAAAATTGCTTCTGTCATGTGTCATTATTTTAGAAAATTATAAAAACGCTAGGATAAGTCAACTTTTAAATTCAACTATGGACTATTTATTTAAACATAAATTTGAATATACAGGGTGATTCACTCAAGTCTAGCATAATCTCTTTAATTTTAATTTACACCCTGTATATTTTTGTTTTTAGAAGCTGCTTACCAACCTCGTCTCAAAAATGTGTATTATGTAGGGTCTATTATGAATACTGCAAGGTGAAATTTTGAAATTATGTATAATTTACGTCAAGATATTCACATAAAACTTTGAAATTAATAATTCAGCTATCACACTTTAAATAAGGGTATTATTTTTTTATATCTATCAATTTTCTAAACTAAGTATCAATATAGTGGGTTTTGTATTTAATGCTTTTTATTTAAAGACATTTTTAAATAATTTGAAAATTTGCGTATTTAAAACATTAATGAATACCTACTGCAGAAAACGATACTGCATGTTATGGACTTCAGAAAACATACATGATTTATGAACATGTAGTTCCCTCTGCAACCTCTTAATCCCATCTGTATCTTTTCATATTTTGTTGTGGAGAAAGTTCCAGCTAATTATAGCAAATACATTATGTTACTGTGCGTCATCTGGTTACAAATTTTAAGATTTTTTTTACTTGAATACTATTGTCATGTTGTCGGAACATGAGCGGAGCGTGAGGGTACAACATAATTCAATTCACGGGTCTATGTAAAACATAAAAGAAATTATGTAGTTTTTTTTTATTTAAGTTAAAAAAGAATGTTACGTAACGCGCTGTTCGAAACCCCCCCCCCCATGTAACACGCCGTAACGTTTTACAAGACCCCCTCCCCCCAAGGTGCGTTACGTTATACTTGAACGCCCCCTTTCCTGGTTGAGGAACCTGAGAGAATGGTTTGGTATCAGCTCAAGCCAACTGTTCAGAGCAGCTGCCTCGAAGATCAAAATAGCCATGATGATTGTCAACCTTCGTCGCGGAGATGGCACTTAAAGAAGAAGATACATACTTACCCTTGGCACTTTTTTTGTACTGGCAAATTTCATAAAACAAATGCATGTTGTCGTTGAGGATTCCGTCAAAGTATAATTTCTTCAGTTTGGGACACGTCAGTATCATCGAAAAAATTACGTGGTCTAGATTTTCTCTGTTATTCTTGAGATCTAAGTTTATCCTTTCTGAGAGTAAAAATACAAGTTAATCAATTAATCACAAAAAATCAGCAGATAATACATTGTTCCTTGATCAAAAGTAGATTTTTGTGAAGCAAAGAAATCAGATTGGAGAGAAGTGGAACAGGAAAATCAGTAGAGCAAAATCAGATAGAAAAAATACATACTTAGGTCGAGAACAACGAAGCTCTGACCTAGAAAACTATACTAAATGAAACGTAACACAAGTGCATGAAAAAGAAATAGCTGAAGCGAAGAGTAACTACGCTTATTTAAAATAAAAAACTTTATAATAGCCCCATAATTTCCAGATCTCTACAAAATAAAGTTAAACAACCAAAGAAGTTTGGATAGCAGAGACGTTCGCATAATTGTATTGGAATTAAACATCAGTTTTAGTAGACGATTTGGAATCACAGGTACTTAATATTAAAAGAGGAGTACAGCAGGGATGCCTCTTGTTGCCCCTGCTTTTTAACGTTTACTCCAAAAGAATTATCAGAAATGTATTTTCTGAAAAACAAGAAGGAATAATAATAATTATGAACGGTGAAGTCATCAATAACTTGTGATATGCGAACGTTCCTCATGTACTCCTAGCTTCTACTCAGGAAGATCTGCAGACATTACTTGACAGTGTCGTTGAGAACTGTAAGAAAGCATGTATGGATCTGAATACTATACGGAAAGCGAACATACTCGTAAAAAGTAAACAACAGAATATAAAAGCGTCTATATAGGTAAACAGTACCAAACTTGAGCAAGTTGATCCAATTGTTTACCTTAAATATCAGTTAACTTGTAATGCAGGAAATCGCGGTGAAATCAGATCCAGAATTGAGCAGGACAGAGCCGCTTTTAGAAAAATGTTCAAGGTATTATGTAACAGAGACCTAAAATTGACAATGTGAATCTGCTTACTTCGCTGCTACGTGTTCTCAGTCTTACTTTATGGTGCCGAGTCTTGCACTGTGAATAAAAGTAATCTAAAGAAAAGCCTTGAGGTTTTCGAAATGTGGTGCTATAGAAGAATTTTAAAAGTTTCTTGGGTGGAGAAGATTCGGAACTTCATAATACTAGAACGTCTCAGCTCAACAAGAAAGACTTCATGGTTGAAGAACTTGCAAGATTGGTATGATATTGATACAGGAATGCTATTTAGGGTAACAGTGAATACAATTAAGATATCTATGATGGTACCCAACGTTCTGAAAGAACATGGTACATATAGAAGAAGAAAGAAGGTACATAAAAGAACGAAAAATGGAAAATTGGGATAATAGTAAAATCGAAATTGATGGGAAAATAATAAAGCAGGAAGTAAGGTTTAGATATCTGGGAATAGATATATGTACGAATAGCACGAGATAAGTCACTAAATGGACGACGAAGTGTTGGCAGACCAAGAAAAAATGGAGCAATACTTGAAGGCTAATATTGAAGAAGAAACAGGCTTTAAAGCCTACATACAAGAAGGAAGAAGAAGAAGAAGAAGAAGAAGGGATGATAATTTACATACATACCTAGTGTATCGTGATAATTACGTGTCAATCGTAAAAGAGTGGCTTCAAAGTTTCTGCTGACTTTGTGGTTCAACTTGTTGTTGCTTATCAGAGTGAAATAATTCAAGGGTATTGCCTTCATCAGGAATATGAATTTGATTTGCTCGTAATGGCATATATTTTCTGTAAGAAGAATAAAACAATTTTAGAAATTGTATAAGAAATATGAATTTGTTCTATAGAGACAGACAAATACTATAGATGATTAATTAAATATAGCATTGGTTAAAATTTTTTGAAATTGTCACCCTTGTTGCAAAATAGCAATAATTGCGAATAAACCATAAAAAACAAGTATTCGCATTTTACGTTTTTTAACAATTAATGCTACACTTAGGACCTTCATATTTCACCCAGAAAAACTTCATGATATAATAAAGCAATACTGTAAATTTCATTGAGATCGGTTTAATAGATTTTGCAAAAGGAATTTTGCAATCCATTTTTTCTAAATGTTGCAGGACTGAAAATAAAGCAGACAGTAAGTTAAAAATTTTTACATATAGAAGAATACTATACCTTTCATTCGCAATTTGCAAAATTAAAATCGGTTAACTATCACGGCATCAGGAATTATTTTTAAATAAACATTAATTTTTGGTGCTACGCTCAGGACAGCGGATACGTTTGCTCTGATTGGGCATTCCAATGACCTTCGATAATGATTGATAAATTTTAATTTTTAGTACATTTCGATATAAATAAATAAATTTGTTTATTGCAAAATAAAAACGCATACTCTGTCCTTTAAAAAAATACTTTTTTTAGCAAAAACTTTCTATGTTCATATATTTTAACATAGAGAATAAAAGTTTATTATTTTTAAAAAATTGTTTAAACAATATTTCACAAACAATAATCAAATTAGTTTGATTTTTGTGGAATTAAAATATTAAAATACAACAAAATATAGAGTAAGAAAATAGGTAATATATTAGATAAACATTGGTAGCCGCAATATTCGATAATGTTTGACAGATCATTGGAATGCCCAATCAGAGCAAACGTGTCCGCTGTCCTGCGCGTGGCACCCAAAATTAGTGTTTATTTAAAAAAATTCCTGACACCGCTGTAGTTAACCGATTTTAATTTTGCGAATTACAAATGAAAGGTAAAGTATTCTTCTATATATGTACAAAAAAAAATTCAACTTGCTGTGTGCTTTAGTTTCAGTCCTGCAACATTTTGAAAAAATGCATTTTTTTGGCGAAAGCTGGATTGCAAAATCTATTGAATCGATCTTAACGAAATTTACAGTATTGTTTTATTATGTCATAAAGTTTTTCTGGGTGAAATATGAAGGTAGTAAGGGTAGCAGAAATGGTTGAAAAACGTAAAATGCGAACACTTGTTCTTTTATGGTTTTTTGCTATTTTGCAACAAGGGTGACAATGTTTAAACTTTTTAACTAATCCTATACTGTAGGAAATTTATTTGCGCAACTTTTATGTATGTGCAACTTTTCTCGGAAATGAATACTTTTAAAGTTATAATCAAAAAACGAAGAAAAAAATCGAACTTTTCCTTCATTTTTTGACATTTTGATTATTTAAACAATGTTCCGGACCTTTTTGAGTGGGAGGATAACTCAATTATTATTATATGAGTTAATTCCAAGCAATTTCTGCAAAAACATATGAGTCACCTCTCAACGTCCATCTCAAAACAGATGCGCCCTGGACTATAAAGGATGTTCTTTCTGAAAGCACAGTATATTGCTAAAGAATCAGTAGGGTCACTCCTCAAAAATCCTTTGTTCTCTATGTTCCAGTTTGGCGACAATACCAAACTGGAAAGTCACCAAATTCATAAAAAATTTAAGTCCTTCGCGCAGATGAATGACAGCTAAGGTCATCCTACGTTTGCCGTGATTAGTCGTTACCGTTGCGCATTTGTCGTGATTGGTCGTTATTGTCGCGCAGTCAAAATTTTGTTTCAGGAGTGGATTATAAAATTCATCATCATTATGCGACCTTTTCCGTCCACTGCTGGACATAGGTCTCTCCCATTCTTCGCCACTCTCCACGGTTCTGTGCGTCTTTTTGCCATTTCTTGGACATTCGTTTAATGTCGTCCATCCAGCGTGTTGGTGACCGTCCTCTGCTGCGTTTGTCTTCTCTTGGGCGCCAGTTAATTAGTTTTCTGGATCCATCTTGAGTCTTTTAGTCTCGCTAGCAGACCGTGCCTAATTCCATTTCTGCTTGGCTATACGTTCGACGACATCAGTGATACCTTTTCTTTTTCTTAAGTCTTGGTTCCTTATTTTGTCTTTTTTTGTCACGCCGAGAATCGATCTTTCCATGCGCCTTTGTGCCATTCGCATTTTTAGTGCTGTTGTTTTTGTGAGTTTGAAAGTTTCTGGTCCGTATGTCATAATAGGAAGAAGGCATTGGTCAAATGTCTTCCGTTTCATAGCTATCGGTATGTTGCTCTTAAAGATGTCTCTTAATGAACCATGCGCCGTCCAAGCAAGTGTTATTCGTCGTTGAAATTCACAGGTCTGATTATCTTTGCTTATTCTGATTTCATGACCGAGATATATGTACTTTTCTCTCAATTCTACCACTTGATTCTGGATGGTTAGGTGTTCGCTGGGAACTAAATTTATCATAAATTTGGTCTTACTGAGGTTCATTTTTAGACCTATTGTTGAAGATGCGCTTTCTAATTCTTGTAGCATTTGTTGTGCTTCACCCAGATCTTCGATAATAAGTACTATATCGTCGGCAAAACGCAGATGATTCAGATTTTCCCCATTCTCTATTTTCCCACTTAAGCATTTTAAAGGCGTATTCGAGGATCGTTATAAATAATTTAGGTGAGAGAGTGTCGCCCTGTGTCACACCTCTCAAAATTGAATCCGTCAAAATTCGAGAAAAAGCTAACTGATTCTTTAGCATTAAACTTTGGTTAAAGGTACTGTACGCTCAGGATAGCAATAGACGTGAGTTGCGCGCAAACAGAAGGAGGGATGCATAATTCATTTGTAGATTAAATTACAAGGTTGCCACGGTTCCTAAAAATATTGACTGACCGAATGAGTGAATTTTAACACTGAGTGTATTATTCCACGAGCTTGAGCATTCAAAATGTTTCGCTTCAATGTATGCTGTTGATCCAATTTTAGATTAAATGAAGGATTACAAGATTCAAAATCACTATTACGTCGCGAATCGCTTCTTTAGTGAAACTATCCACTTACACAGCTAAGCGGTTCTCGATCGACTCAACGCTCTGTGCCTTAATTTGAAATCTAATAGCGCGCACAGTTGTTCACGTCTATTCGTATTCTGGTTCACTTGTACAAAATCTAATCTTATTTACTAAACCGCAAAGAGTTTTGTCTGTCTCTATAGAATTAAATATAGCATTGGTTATAGTATAGGATTAGTTAAAAAGTTTAAACATTGTCACCCTTGTTGCAAAATAGCAAAAAACCATAAAAGAACAAGTGTTCGCATTTTACGTTTTTCAACCATTTCTGCTACCCTTACTACCTTCATATTTCACCCAGAAAAACTTTATAACATAATAAAACAATACTGTAAATTTCGTTAAGATCGATTCAATAGATTTTGCAATCCAGCTTTCGCCAAAAAAATGCATTTTTTCAAAATGTTGCAGGACTGAAACTAATAGCCACTTTACACCATGCAACTAATTGCGCAATTAATTGCACAATTTCTTGCAGCAATAGAAATTGCATCGTGTCATACGCGAATTGCACAGAAAAGCTGCAACTCCTTGCTGCAAGAATAAGTTGCAGCTAAATAGAACATGTCCTATTTTTCATGCAATTTTTTCTGCAATTTGGTTATATTTTTAGTAACTTTTAAGGCTACACTGTTTGTTTTTACTTTTCTGCTGTCAACAAATAAAAGATTTTGATGACATTGAACTTCTGTCATCTTAAATTTCAAACCAAACAATTTATTAACAAAACTAGAGGAACTTTTTACCAATTTCACGCTTCACAGATAATATTATTCAGGTGAATAACTTTAATTATGCAACATAGGGATTAAAAAAAACTATTTTATTTCTTACAACTTGTTTCCTTTTGTAAATGAATAATATGTATTACATACTTGGATTAGGTATTAATTGATTTTGTTATACTTAATACATAATATTATAATTTTCTCAAATTATAATCTAACATCTTTAATCTAATATCTGATAATTCTACTCAAAAAATTACATTTAATTTGTAAAAACAAACATAACCTAAAATTTATGCTATTTTGTCAAAGTTTCTGTCTATTTCATGTTAGTTTATGCAATTGTTTGCACCGTGTAATCACTTTATTGCAGAAAGTTAGTTGCAACTTATTGCACAAGTTCTTGCGCAAGAAATTGTGCAATTAATTGCGCAATTACTTGCATGGTGTAAAGTGGCTATAAAGCACACAGCAAGTTGAATTTTTTTTTGTACATATATAGAAGAATACGTTACCTTTCATTTGTAATTCGCAAAATTAAAATCGGTTAACTACAGCGGTGTCAGGAATTTTTTTAAATAAACACTAATTTTGGGTGCCACGCGCAGGACAGCGGACACGTTTGCTCTGATTGGGCATTCCAATGATCTGTCAAACATTATCGAATATTGCGGCTACCAATGTTTATCTAATATATTACCTATTTTCTTACTCTATATTTTGTACTATTTTAATATTTTAATTCCACAAAAATCAAACTAATTTGATTATTGTTTGTGAAATATTGTTTAAACAATTTTTTAAAAATAATAAACTTTTATTCTCTATGTTAAAATATATGAACATAGAAAGTTTTTGCTAAAAAAAGTATTATTTTAAAGGACAGAGTATGCGTTTTTATTTTGCAATAAACAAATTTATTTATTTATATCGAAATGTACTAAAAATTAAAATTTATCAATCATTATCGAAGGTCATTGGAATGCCCAATCAGAGCAAACGTATCCGCTGTCCTGAGCGTAGCACCAAAAATTAATGTTTATTTAAAAATAATTCCTGATGCCGTGATAGTTAACCGATTTTAATTTTGCAAATTGCGAATGAAAGGTATAGTATTCTTCTATATGTACAAATTTTTAACTTACTGTCTGCTTTATTTTCAGTCCTGCAACATTTAGAAAAAATGGATTGCAAAATTCCTTTTGCAAAATCTATTAAACCGATCTCAATGAAATTTACAGTATTGCTTTATTATATCATGAAGTTTTTCTGGGTGAAATATGAAGGTCCTAAGTGTAGCATTAATTGTTAAAAAACGTAAAATGCGAATACTTGTTTTTTATGGTTTATTCGCAATTATTGCTATTTTGCAACAAGGGTGACAATTTCAAAAAATTTTAACCAATGCTATATTTAATTAATCAACTTTTACGCCAGTGCAAATTTTCTCGGAAATGAATACTTTTACAGTTATTTATAATCAAAAAAACGAAGAAAAAATCGAATTTTTCCTTCATTTTTTGTCATTTTGATTATTTAAACAATGCTTCGGACCTTTCTGACTGGGAGGATAACTCAATTATTATTATATGAGTTATTTCCAAGCAATTTCTGCAAAAAATTTGTGCAAATGTACTAATAGTTCAGAGAAATAAGGAAAAAAAATAGCCTGTTGGTGACACAACGCCCTCCAGGGCGAAACCAAATTTTTTGAGTAGTGTGGACATCTATAATAATCACCTATATGTTTCCTGCAGCCGATTTTGATGATATACATAGTTATAAACAATTGAAGATAAAAAACGCTAACTTTTCGCTTTTTTCGTTTATTGCCAAATGGTTAAGCATTTTAAACAAATTTGGAAGTAAGAAACTCATAAACCATATAAAAAACTTCAATATGGCTCCCGCTGAATATGTCTATCCTTATTGGTTGCTTAGAAAATTGCAAAATAATTCATAAATTTTGAGTTTTTATAAATATTCATAACTTATGTAAAAATGAACTTAGAATCTTCTTATTACACGGATTGCTGATACTTCTGGTGCTTAAATTATACACTAAATTTCATAATAATTGGTCAAATAGTTTAAAAGTTATTTAATTTGTTTATCCCAAATTAATTTTTTTTGTAACACTATAAGTCAGAAAATGATGAAGTTACAATAATACTTTGGATAGTTTATGAAAGAAGAAGATTTATACTAATAACTTAATTAAAAAAGAATGACAAAAAATAATTCTAAGTATCGCAAAATTATATTGCAAGAACATGTCGATTTTTTGCTTATAAACAATTAGAATAACTTTTTAACCATTACCCGTAGAAAAACTATTTTTTCACATTTAGAAAGACTAAATTTTTATACAAATTTAAAAAAAGAAAAAATTGTCCTAGGACAATTAGGGACGAAGTTGCCGCCCCCCATTTTTTAATTCACAGCAGCTTTCTTTATAACAATTACGAAATCAAATCAGTCACATTGGAAAGAACATACTTCAGAGTTTTAATGTACCAAATATAAAAAATATATACTTTCAAACAAATCGTCCACAAAGCTTCAAAACGTGACCCTTAAAATCGGCCGGTCTCGAAACTTGGGAGATCGATGAGAAGGGGGAAGGAAATGTTAGCTGTATCTCTTGTTCTCGCCTATGAATTTCGACGTTTCTTTTTTTAATTTGTATGTACTTTTTGCGTACAGAACGAGTATGCATTATTTAAATAAATTAATTGTTATATACACCATCAAATTTGTTTAAACAATTTTTTTTCAATTTTTTTTAAATAAAATTTGAAGTAATTTTAATCACAAAACATACATATTTATGAAAAATATAATAATACATAGTTTTTATTAAACTTAGTAATAATTTAAAGTATGAAAAAACAAATTATCCCATTCGATGCTTTCTAAAAATAGTATTGGTCTATGGAAATCAGAAAATCTCAAATAAACTAGGTTTTATTTTTTTAGTAAACATGCTATTAGATGAATGAAAAACTGAAGTTACAGAACCACCAAAAAAGAGATAAACGTAATTGATTGGGGTTGGAAATTAAGCTAAGAACCGTTAGTGCCGATCCGATCCACAGATCTCCTTTATATCAGATATTTTATTAAAATAAACTATCTGCTCTTGCAAAACTGGTTGCACCGAGTACTCGTTAGTACAGAGTTTAGAATAAGTTTAGAAGTTTATGGACTTCGATTATCAAAACCTCAATCTTTCTCTATTATCTATTTTGGAGTTTCTTTTTTTAATCTGTATGTACTCTTTGCGTACGTTACGGATATGTTTTTTGTTAATAAAGTGGTTATTTAATTAACTATGTAAATTGTGTAAACAATTTTTGGAAATTCTTTTACGATATTTTTGGGATGACTTTGTTGGCAATTATAGGAGTGGATCATATGCACTTGACTTTACAAAAACTTATAATAAATGGGTAACTGATAATTGTTACGTTTTTCATAAAAATACAAGTATTCCTAGATAAACCTCCTTTAATTTTATTTTAATAGTCTTGCTATCATACCAAAATGTATGAAATATCTTAATTTTTGTTTTTTTGCAATCTTAAAATTATAACTTTCAATGTTGTAAGATACAATTATTACAATATTGTAGAAAAATTCTGAAAATAATTTTGTTCTTTTTATCCTCTCTCTAATTTTGTTACATTTCATTTTTCGTTTATCTAGTAGTATGTTTATCAAGAAATAAATCCTAGTTTATTTGAGATTTTTTATTTTTAAATTAATATTATAAGCCAATTTTAGATTTAGGAATAATTGAATAGGATTAGTAATATAATAATTACAGGGTGTAACAAATTTAATCGCATATTCTGTGACCAAAAATAGTTCGATTAAACCTAACTTACCTTAGTATAAATATGCACATAAAAAAAGTTACAGCCCTTTGAATTTACAAAATGAAAATCGATTTTGTCCAATATATAGAAGAGATTTTTTATTGAAAATAGACATGTGGTATTTTTTATGGCAGGAGCATCTTACAAAAAAATTATAGTAAAATTTTGACACCCCATAAAATTGTATGGGGGTTTTGTTCCTTTAAACTCCCCCAAACTTTTGTGTTCGTTCCAATTAAATTATTAATGTAGTACTATTAGTTAAACACAATGTTTTTAAAATTTTTTGCCTCTTAGTGCTTTTTCGAAAAGTCAGTTTTTATTGAGATATTTTAAATATTCGTCAAATCCACCACATATTTGTATATATGGTTAAGTACGATTATGAAGACTTGGTAATCGTATGAAAATTTATTATTTATAATTTACATTTTTAGGCATATTTTGAACCATATTAAAAAAGAAGCCACATCTTGATAAAAGGTGCCTTATCGAAAAAATACTAAGAGACAAAAAATTTTAGAAACATTGTGTTTAACTAATGGTACCGCAGTAATAGTTCAATTGGAACGTACACAAACATTTGAGGGGTGTAAAGGAACAAACCCCCATAAAATTTTTATGTAAACATATTAAAAAAGAAGCCGCAACTCGATAAAAACTGCCTTAGCGAAAAAATACTAAGAGGCAAAAAAGTTTTAAAAACAGTGAGTTTAACTAATGGTACCACAATAATAATTTAATTGGGTTGAACACAAAATTTTGGGGGGTTTAAGGGAACAAAACCCCCATAAAATTTTTATGGGATGCAAAAATTTCACTATAATTTTTCTTTAAGATGTTCCTGTCATAAGAACGATACATGTCCATTTTCAATAAAAAATCTCTAATAGTTTTCGATATATTGGAAAAATCGATTTTCATTTTGTAACTTCAAAGGGCTATAACTTTTTTATGTGCACATTTGTATTAAGGTAAGTTAGGGCCAATCGATCTATTTTTGGTCCCAGAATATGTGATTTAATTTATGACCTGTATTTTTGTTACGCCCTGTATAACTAATATGTACGTTTTACAATAAAAGTTACATCAAATATTATTAAAAAAATTGAAAATAAATTGTTTAAACAAATTTGGTGTTGTATATAACAATTAGTTTATTTAAATAACGCATATTCGTAATGTACGTAAAAAGTACATACAAATTAAAAAAAGAAACAACGAAATAAATAATCGAGAACCAGAGATACAGTTAACAGCTCCTTCCCCCCTCTCATCGCTATCCCAAGTATCAACGCCGGCCGATTTCAAGGGCCACACTTTTAAGCTTTGTGGACGATTTCCTTGAAAGCAAATCTTTTGTATACTTGGTATGTTAAAACTTTGAAGTATGTTCTTTCAAATGCGGCTAATTTTATTTCTTAATTGTTATAAACAAAGCTGCCGTGAATTAAAAAAAGAAGGGGGCTAACTTCGTCCCTAATTATCGTAGGACAATTGTTTTTTTTTCTAAATGTGTATAAAAATTTAGTCTTTCTAAATATGGAAAAATAATTTTTCTACGGGTAACAGTTAAAAAGTTATTCTAATTGTTTATAAGCAAAAAATCGACATGATCTTGCAAAATAATTTTACGCTATTTATAATTATTTTTTGTCATTTTTTTTTTAAATTAAGTTAATAGCATAAATCTTCTTCTTTCATAAACTGTCCGAAGTATTACTGTAACCTAATCCTTTTCTGACTTATAGTGTTGCAAAAAAAATTAATTTGGGATAAACAAATTAAATAACTTTTAAACTATTTGACCAATTGCTTTGAAATATAGAATATAATTTAAGCACCAGAAGTCTCAGCATTTCGTGTAATAAGAAAGTTTTAACTTAATTTTTACATAAGTTATGAACATTTATAAAATCTCAAAATTTATGATTTATTTTGCAATTTTCTAAGCAACAAATAAGGATAGACATATGCAGTGAACGCCATATTGAAGTTTTTTATATGGTTTATCAGTTTCCTATTCTCAAATTTGTTTAAAATGCTTCACTTTTTATTAATAGACGAAAAAAGCGAAAATTTAGCGTTTTTTGATCTTCATTTGTTTATAGCTATGTATATCATCAAAATCGGCTGCAGGAAACATAAAGGTTATTGATATAGATGTCCATACTACTCAAAAAATTTGGTTTCGGCCTGGAGGGGGATGTGTCACGAGAAAAATCTTATTTCTCTGGACTATAATATTTTTACAGATGCGCCCTGGTCTATTGATGAGAGTCATGTAACGGAAAACATATAGTAACTAAAATGTAGTAGGTACTTTTATTTACCAAATTAATATCTTACTTATTTTTATTGAGACCTTAATGTCGGGACAAGATTTCCTCAATCCCTTCCACTGTTTCTCAGGTATTATTATACTATGCAGATCAATTTCATCAACGTAGATTTCCAAAAACGTCAGCTTTTCATTGCAGTTTTCCGTAATGACATCCATTACCCTGGGCCTCGACAAAATGAAGTAATCCAACTTTAGTTCCATCAGGTTCCAGAATTGCTCCAGGAAAACGACGAACTCTAGCGTGGCGAAAGCTGTATTGAAGTTATAATAGTTGTTGTGGATCTCCAAAGAGGTGACGGAGAATTTGGAACCAAGACAAGATTCCAAGACTCTAATGCATTCAGTTCTTGGTAGGTTGATGTTATGAAATATCAGTTTTTTCAGATTTGATTGGGTTCTATAAATTACAAAAATATAAAATGTTAAAAGCCATGGAATAATATTTTGCAAAAATTGCAAGCAGATACTAAAATACGGGACTACTAACTGGGTTAACGCATAATTAATGTGGCACAGTTATACTGAAAAATAACGAGAAATGACAGAAACAGTAGAAGAATGGGGAAAATCTATGTAGAAATGGTAAAAAAGATAAACAGACACATGATGGAATAAGGAGGTAAAAATCGAAATAAAAGAACAGAAGAAATTGTGGAAAGAATATTTATATGATAAAACGCAACCAAAATAAGAAGCAACAAGAAACGGAAGGCTCGAAACAGAAGTGGAAGATCAAGTGAATAGAGCAAACAGAGCCGTAGGTTGCATGAATGACACAATATGGAGAAATAAAAATATCGGATAAGAAGTGAAAGGCAGAATTTACAAAACACTCATCAGACCAATAATGACATATGCGGCAAAAACACGACCCGACACAGAGAGGACAAAAAGATTGCTCGAAACAGCGGAGATGAAAACCCTTCGAAAAATAGATGGTAAGACTCTATGGGACAGAGCTAGAAGTACAGATATACGACGGAGATGCAAGGTGACAACAATAATAACTTGGTAAGAACCAGAAGAATAGAATGGAATGACCACATAAGCCAAATGACAACCAATAGAGTAGTAAAGACAGCGAGAGACGGTTCCTCAATAGGAAGAGGATCAGTGGGAAGACAACGAAAACGATGAAACGACAACTTACTAGAGGCACATTGAAAAAACAGACAAAGTCATGTCTATACAAGAAGAAGGAGAAGAAGAAAAACCTACGAAGCAATAAATAAATACAACTAGAAAAAATAATGACCAAACACGGAACAATGATAAAACGGTGATAGGAATAAAATGGAAAGATAAAGAGAACATTTCGAACAACTGTTGAATGGGGAGCAAGGAAAAGCCAAGGGAAATGAAAACAACGCAATTAGCGGATCGAAGGAAAACATGGAGGAAACAGATGCTATGTAGGAAGAAGAACTAGAGGAAGCAATAGGAAAGTGAAAGACTGGGAAAGCTCATGGGACGAAGTTAGTCCAGAGATGTTGAAATATACATCACCCTGTATAAAAAAGACAAAGAAATTCAGCATGGGAAGACCTCAAAAAAGATGAGTGGATGACATAAAAGCAGTGGCAGGCAAAAACTGCCACAGGATTAGGTTGGCGCAAGATATTATAGAAAGGAGAGACCTACATTCATCAGTGAATGGAAAATGGTTGATGAAGAAGAAGAGAAGACATACGGATGTGAATTTTGGACCCAATGACAAGCGGAAAGAAGAAAGATAGATGCCACTGAAATGTTCTGTTAGTGAAGAATGTTGCGAATTCCGTTGACTGACCACAGGACAAATAATTCAATTTTAAAGGTCAGGTACCACTACACTCCATCCAGGGTATCAGGACTAAAGAGAAAGACCTCTTTATCATTCATCTATATTATTGTACAGCGTGGAAGCATGGACAATCAAAATAGAGTTTAAAACATCCTATTTTATTGATGGTCAAGTGAAAATATACTTACTTTAAAAATCTGCTGATGTGAAAAATGATCTTTTTGAACGCATATATATCATGCCACTCAAAAAACTTGAAGCAACTCAGCTGGATGTTATTCTCGTATAGAACACAAATAAAATGGATAACCCTTTTGGATAGATCATGCACTTTGAGAGGTAGCCATCTATTTTGGACCAAAGGTCTATTCCAGCCTATTTCAAGAGTCCTGATATATTTGCAGTATTCTCTGACGAGCAGTGTAGTGCTTGGTTCCAGGAAGTCACGGTCCACGTGGAGGACGATTTTTTTCCACAAATATCTTCTGCTCAGAGCGTTGTGCCATTTCTGGCAAACTACTGAGCAGGCTAGCCGGTCTGGTCTGGATAGGTATTGGAAGATTTCAGATACTATTTCTACGGGAATAGCAACTTGCCATACACTATCCATAATCTAATGCAGCGACCATTGTAATATATCCCAATATCTTTAGCTAAAATTTACCAAAGAAAAAATATTTCCAAAACTTCAATATACGTCAAGTCTAAATTTTCATTAAATGACAAATATACCATAAATATAACCATGGTGAAAATGAACAAATAGTTCATATGTTACATTTCTTAGGCCTTTAGTGCATTGTTTAGAGGACGCAATTTGATATGTTATAATTTCTAAAGCAGTAAAATCACTCTACAAGAATAACAAAGTAGCTATCAAAACGGGCAATATAATAAGCAGCCTATTTAGGACGACAAAGGGACTACTACAGGGTTGCTCCACATCCCCTACACTGTTCAAAATATTCCTAGAAAAAAACCCTGAAACCTCTTTAAGTTTTGTTGACGACCAAATAGTGATCGCACAGTGAGAAAACTGGAACAGGAATATACAAAGAATGGGATGGAAATAAACCTAAAGAAAACTGAATACCTAACAACGGAGAATACAGAAAAAAAAGACCTGGAAATAGACGAACGTAAACAAATCGGACGAACAGACAAGTACAAGTATTTAGGTTTCATAAGATATAAAAAAATAGACCAGGACAAACAAGAGACTGCATACGAAATTTGAACCCGGTATTGTGAGATAAGAACATTAGCATAAAAACAAAAAGAAGAATATATAATACCACAGCAAGAATATCCTCACTTAGGGCCGGTTTTTCAGTGCTGGGTTAACCTATTTATTTTTTGGTCACCGAAATATTCATGTTTAATCAGTTTTTCAGTACTAGGTTAGAGCTTAAACTCGTTTAACTTAACCACGATTTTAACCGATCCTCGTTAGATGGTTTAACTCCGAATTTTGCGGTTACGCTTGCGCACTGGTGCAATGAATGCATCATGTTTATTTTTTTGAGTACCTGCCTGACAGAAGAGATTAGATGGGTTATGTTATTTTCTTTCATCGCGGGAAGTATTCTAATACCTCCTTATTATTATAAGGAAATTATTATTATTATTGAAATTATAAATTATTATCGTTATTATATAGGAAGGAATTACAGTCGAACCCGCTTATTAGAGTACCGCTTATAGGAATATCCCGGTTTAAGGAATAGAATTTTGAGATCCCGGAACATTTCCATTTACTCCTTAATAAATTTAACCGTTTATAGTGATACGTTTTAGTAAAAGAATCCCGCTTTATCTAATAATCCCAAGTTACCAAAAACTTTTTAGGTACAATTTCCCACAAATTTTTATGTTTTCTGGTTTTATAGGACCTGTCGATAATATACCCTATTCCACGAACATACGCCTGTTTCGAATTACTTCGACAACGAATATTTTACTGTGCAAAATAAGAAGAACGAAAGTAAATTGCAAATTACATTGTTGTTTATTGGAATAATTATTAGCGCCATTTACTTTCGTACTTCTTATGTTGCACAGTAAAATATTCGTTGTTGAAGTAATCCAAAACAGGCGTATGTTCGTGGAATGGCCCATATTTTATTTCTTACTTTATTATGGGTACCAATTCTACCTTCCGCCTAACATTCACCGATCGTAAAGTAGGTACCTAATTTTTCAATTGTGTAAACATTCACCGCCACGTCGTTCTCGGTTTAGATTTTTAACAGTTGGAAGTCATAAATAACCCCTTGTAATATAATAACCGCTGAAATTTTCTGGAGGGTAAAGTGGGTGTGTTAGTATTCTTTGGTAAAATCAATGTCAATTTTTTATTTATTATAATTTTAGAGCAACAAGTGACTAATATCGTTGATTGAGGTATTGGACCCATATTAATATTTCAATCAACGCTAATATCTTATGTAACAAAACAAATAGTCTCAGATTACCGATTATTTTTCCAGAAAAAAAGTAAGTCTGTTGGATATATGTTAATAAGAAATATATGTATACGTATATCTACATATTGCATACATTTCATACTTATTTGTGTAGGTATGCATGCACAGATAATGTAGTTTGGTGTTTTAATAAAATAAGTAATAGTTACACTAGGTACTGTATTATTGACATAAAAAGAAATAGAATCATATACATAATATATGTACATAACGTATGTATGTACATGTAAATACATACTATGTACATGTACATACAGTATGTACCTCTACAAAGTGTGTTGTACTATTACGACGTATATTAGGTACATATATTTCTGCTAGCCACCACTGATCGGTTATTAGAATATCCCGGTTATAGGAATATTTTTGCTTGGCACAAAGGCTATTCTAATAAGCGGGTTCGACTGTATAAGGAAATATATTCAAATATAACTGTAACAGGTACCTATGTTTACACTTACTGTAACAGGATTTAATGCATGATTCCTAGTAATATTTTAAAAAGATTATTTTATATTTGTCTACACAGCAAACTACTTAATTATTTGCCGAAGAGTCGGACCTCTTATCTCCTGGTAAATCTGTTCAAATATAGATAAGACCCTGGTCTTTGACAAACAAAATCGGAAAAAAAAGTCTAAATCGTCCCAGTAATTTTAATTCTCTTCTGTTATGAAACCGAGGTAGACGTTATGAACTAAACAAAGATTCCGAACTTGATATTGCATTGCATTAATCATTTTTTTTTTAATTTGGTTATGAAATTGTCTTTTATTTATTTTTCTGTCAAATTGATCATTTTTTCTCGAATTGCACATGCGCACGTACAGTTACTGCTGCCAACAGAAGAAAAAAAGTGGGTAGATAACCGAGATTTTCTTAACTTGATTTAAATCAATGAAAAACGCTATGAGGGTTAAAATATTGGTTAAAATTTAAAGTAGGTTAGCTAACCAAAATTTTAACAGCTCACTGAAAAACCGGGTCTAATGGGTGTAAAAATTGGACAATAAATAAGAAAACCAAAAACAAAATAAGAGCAACAGAGATGGAATCTCTGGTGGAAAGAAGAGAGATAGAATATATAACATGGAGATTAAGAAAAGAGGGAGTAACGACTAGTGATAGGACAGGTGTGGGAGAGACTGATAAATTTCATGTGAAAGTAGGATTGCACCAAGGCTCTGTGCTTAGTCCGTACTTATTCTCATTAGGTTTGGACCAGATAACAGCGAAACTACATGGTAACATTCCATGGTGCTTAATGTATGCTGATGATGTCGTGTTAGTAGGAAATAGTGAAAGAGACTTAGAACAAAAACTGGAACAGTGGATGCAAGCTCTGGAGTAAAAAGGTTTAAAACTTAGTAGGACAAAAACAGAGTATTTGGAATGTTCGTTTAAAGATGGAGTTACTACAAATAAAATGGTATCTTTGGATGGTGAGCTGATAGTAAAAAGCAATAGTTTTAAGTACCTGGGATCGGTATTACAGAGTAATGGAGAAATAGATGGAGATGCATGCAGTAGAATTAGGGCTGGATGGATGAAGTGGAAAGAAGCGAGTGGTGTGTTGTGTGGCAGAAAAAATCCAATAAAGTTGAAGGGAAAATTCTATAAAACAGCCATAAGACCGGCTATGATGTACGGAACTGAATGTTGGGCAGTGAAGAAGAAAGAGGAACAACGAATGCATGTGGCGGAAATGAGAAAGCTTACATGGATGAGTGGAGTGACAAAGAAGGATAAAATTAGAAATGAGTATATTACGGGAACTCTAGGTGTGGCACCAATTGATGCCAAAATGAGAGAACATAGGTTAAGATGGTTTGGTCATGTTCAACGTCTAGACGTTAATCACCCAATACGAAGAATAGCTGAAGTGCAGATTCCTTGAAGGAGTAGGAGAGGAAGACCAAAGAAGACCTGGGGGAGACGATAAGGAAGGACATGTTGGTAAAGGTGATTGACATTGATATGACCCAAGATAGAATTGTGTGGAGAAATGCAATTAGGGAAGCCGACCCCGCATAACGATAAGGCAAAGAGAATGATGATGGAGATTAAGAAAAGAATGGGAGTGAACTCAGATGTAATAGACTACATCGAACAGAAGAGATTAACCTGTACGCACATATCAGAAGAGCAGACCAAAATCGTTGGATAAATATAATAACAGAGTGGAGCCCGATAGAGAGAAGGAAGAGAGGCAGTCCCCGAAGATCCTTCAGAGATGAAGTGGACGAAGCAATGGAGAGAAGAAATCTACAGGAAGGGAACTGGCAAAACAGAAAGAACTCGAGAGAACGGTTGAGTGAAGGAATACGGAGAAAGCTGTGGAAATTCGTAGTGTATACACAATAATTTTTAATCAGTGTCTTCGCGCTATTAAGATAGGAGAAGGGTTGAGCAGTAACATCATAGGATGTGTCATTTTATTGCAAATCTTCCCCTTAGTGCTTTGACAAGTATTATTGAAGTCAAAAAATATGTAGTCATCAATCCCTTACTTTTATTTCAATTATTCCATTGGCATTATTCGCTGAGGATGGCAAGAAAAAGGTTCCAAGTAATCTTAGTTTAATGCCTTCCTTTATACCATTAGAACGATTCTCTGATAATTCACAGAAGCCCTTTTGTTATCTACAGTGGTTTTCTGTTACATAGGATGAGTATTCGTCTTAGAACAATATCCTTGAAAAGTACATAATTATGTTGGGTGTATGTACAAGAACACTATGGTCTATCTGCAAGTACAATTTGACGGCTACTTCAAAAACCCTGATATCAAAGGAACAAAGTCGTGTGAAATAAACTTTTTCATACGAAAAAGCACCAATCTACAGAGATAAATAGTTTAATAAAAGTATCGTACCAACATTATCCCAAGATAACTTTCTTGGTAATAAAAAGAACAAAACAGACCCAATAGACCTTCTCAAAACTGCTGTATCAGACATCAGAGGTTTGTTTAGTGTTTTGGTGGTCTTGTCTGTTAGAGGTGGCTTGGTTTTTTTGTACTCGTCTGAATTGCTCTTGTATTATCTTCTTTGTTCCACAATGTCTAGTATTTCTTCTGTCATCTATTGTTATTCCTTGAATCTATGTATTAGTTACACTATGTTCTTCTACTAACTTGGCCATATTCAGTTGCTTTTGAGAAAAGAAAAGATATAATAAAATATAAATAAGTACCTACTAAATTGTTAAACATGCTTTATTCAGAACCTTAACAACGATTTGAAATTGGTACGTTTTGTATTAAAATTCTTGATCAAAATTAACTGAGTATACAAGTCTACAAGAAACAAAATTTCTTGCATTTTAAACCAAATTTTACAACTATTTAAAATTCTTACACCTCTTTTCATGGCCATCCTTGCTAGTTTTGTAAATAAAGCCTTTCTGGCAATTAGAAGAAGCATAAGGTCTCTCTCCGGCATGTGTTCTTATGTGCAAAGTAAGGCTTGACCTTATGTGCGAGAAAGATTTGTCACACAAGTGACACTTACAAGGCTTCTCTCCAGTGTGAATTCTCGCGTGAAGGGTCAGACCAGATCTCTTCTTAAACAACTTACGCACGTCCAAATTCTTCTTGTAAGGAAACGTTATATCACAAGGAAAACATTTGAACTTCTTATGAATCTCTTGCATGTGTTGGTTCATTGTATAGCGATTAGGAAAATTGGAAGAGCAAGTACTGCATTTGAATTTTTCCTTATTGGAACCTTCCACGTAAAAGATTTTATTGTCTTCGAACCAAGTATTGGAAGTAAAATTCTTGTCGCATTCGTCGCAGTAATACCCTTCTTTTACGCTCTTTGTTAGAGTTGCACTAGTTTGACTTGAATGTTTGAACTTGACTTGAGTTTCACTTAATTTCAAGTCAAACCAAGTCAATCCTTCTGACAAATAATTCAAGTCAAGTCAAACTGTTTGTCAAACTAGCTTGAAAGAGTTTGAAAAATGATTTATTTAGTAGATATAGATAAAGGCAGTTTTTGTTTATATTCGATTCAGAGTTGGACCACCATCTCCATATAGCTATTTCAGCATCCTCATGCCTCCTCAGTGAAGCTATGCAGTCACAACTCATGTTTAGCAGATATACTTTTTTGTCGAGATTGACATGTTAGTTGCCAATTAAGATAAGAAAATTAATAATACAATGAGTGCCACATAAAAGTATCTTGATACAGGAAGCGATGATAATCAAAATAGAGTAAATTTTTTGAAAATGATTCCTGTATGCTTAGAATTGCTTGCTGGCAAGTTTTGTTTTATCAATATAACTTTTTTATATTTGAGTGTTACTAGATTAAAACAAAGAATTTGTTGGATAGTTTTTTTATCATACCAAGTGTAATTTAATCTACTTTGGAAGCTTTCAAGTATTACCTAACGCAAGTAGGGGGGATGGGGGGTCATGCAAAACGTTACGGAGCGTTATACGGGGGGGGGGGGGGGGTTCGAATAGCGCGTTACGTAACATTGTTTTTAACTTAAAAAAAACTACGGAATCACAATCTCCCAACTTTTCAACTTTCGTTTATATTTTACATAGAACCCCTGGATTGTATTATATTGCCCCCTCACGCTCCGCCCATGTTACAATAGGACAATAGTATTTAAGTGAAAAAATCTTAAAATTTGTATTAACCAGATCAAGCACAGTAACACGTGTTTGCAATAAATAACTGGACCTTTCTTCACAACAAAAGATGAAAAGATACAGATGGGATAAAGAGGTTGTAAGAGCTTCAAAAATTGCGTTTCGTAATACTTGAACGGCCCCTTTAACAAAAGTTTTAACAAAAATAGTAATATGAACTACAAATTAATTTGTGGAGTAGCAGAGTACAGATTCAGACCTATCCAAATAAGTCAAAACAAAAGTCGATACGCTCTCAATTAGAATTGGAAATAAACACGTTGCGCAATATAATATTCAAACTTCAAACTGTTTGATGAAGTTTGATTTCAAGTCAAACCTAAAGATATCGAAATCAAGTCAAGTCAAACTTTTTTACAAAAAAAGTTTGGTTTTCAAGTCAAGTTTGTTGAAGAAAATCAAACTAGTTTGACTTGATGCATCTCTATTCTTTGTTGAAGTGGGCAAGAAAGTCTTTGCTTGTCTTTGTTGTAAAAACATTACAAGTTACGTAGATGTAAGTCTCTGGATCGTCCGTGTGGGTTGCGTTATGCATACTTAAAGTCAATTCATCCAGAAAGTTGCAATTGCATATATGGTAGTAATGGTCCTTTGGTTTATGTTTGAATAAAACATGCGGTTGGAAATAGTACCTAGCAGCCTATGCTGTGTTGCAAATAGGATACATGAGTTATTTGTTCTTGTTATCATCGAAATCCGTAGATCCGTTTTCATCTACATCTGTCAATTGATCTGTCGTTCGTTTATGTACTTCGTAATGATCAAGAATTGATCCGATTCTTCAGATTTTAAGAGTTTAGCTGGAATGTTGTCTGGTTCAGTTGCTTTGTTGGTTTTAGCTAATTTTGTTGTATGAACAACTTTAAATTTTAAAATTTCAGGTTCTTTTTGATTATATCTACTCTGTATATTTGGCCTTTTATCTTAAAATAATATAGTTAAATAATTACTTCATGTTTCAAGTATATCTCGTTCATCGGTAACATTTTCTGCATTATCTACTAGATACTAGAGTATTAGTGTTTTTATTATTATACACTCCAGCCACTTCATGAACTTTCTTGTGCATTTTGACATATTTCTTTATTTTCTTCTCTATTCGTCTGCATTGTTCTTGTATTGTCTTCTTTGTTCCCCAAGGTCTAATCTTTTTGTTGTTTCTTGAATCTATTAGCTATGCTATGTTCTTCTAATATCTTGGTCATAGGCAATTGCTTTTGAGAAAGGAAAAAAATAAGTGCGTCTTAAATTTTTAAACTTGGTTTATTTAGAATCTAAACAACGATTTGAAATTGGTACATTTTGTATTAAAAAATTCTTGATCAAAATTTACTGAGCCTACAAGTCTACAAGAAACGAAATTAAAAAATCTAACAACTACTTAAAATTCTTACACCTCTTTTCATGGCCATCCTTGCTAGTTTTGGAAATAAAGCCTTTCTGGCACTTGGAACAAGCATAGGGCCGCTCCCCGGTGTGGGTTCTAATATGCAAAGTAAGGCTTGACCTCTGAGAGAAAGATTTGTCGCACAAGTGACACTTACAAGGCTTCTCTCCAGTGTGGATCCTAGCGTGAAGGGTCAGACCAGATCTCTTCTTAAACAACTTACCACACACGCTGCAAATGTGTTTACCCTCTCCATGTGTCTCTGTATGGGTCCTCAATAATCCTTGCGATGTAAACACTTTTCCGCATTCATTACAAAGGAACTTGTTATCCCCCTCCATTGAGTGGAAATTTTGGTTATGCACGTCTAGATTCTTCTTGTAAGGAAATGTTATATGGCAAGGAAAACATTTAAACTTTTTATGAATCTCTTGCATGTGTTGGTTCATTGTATAGCGATTAGGAAAAGTGGAAGAGCAAGTGCTGCATTTGAATTTTTCCTTATTGGAACCTTCCACGTAAAAGATTTTATGATCTTCGAACCAAGTATTGGAAGTAAAATTCTTGTCGCATTCGTCGCAGTAATACCCTTCTTTTACATGTTCTTTGCTGAAGTGGGCAAGTAGGTCTTTGCTTGTCTTTGTTGTAAAAACATTACAAGTTACGTAGATGAAGTCTCTGGATCGTCCGTGTGGGTTGCGTTCTGCATACTTAAAGTCAATTCATCCAGAAAGTTGCAATTGCATATATGGCAGTCATATATGCATGGTCCTTTGGTTTATGTTTGAATATGACATGCGGTTGGAAATAGTACCTAGCAGCCTGTGCTGTGTTGCAAATAGGACACATGAGTTCTTTGTTCTTGTCATCATCGAAATCCGTAGAACCGTTTTCATCTACATCTGTCAATTGATCTGTCTTTCGTCTATGTACTTCGTAATGATCAAGAAGTTGCTCTTTTTCTTCGGATTTTAAGAGTTTAGCTGGAATGTTGTCTGGTTAAGTTACTTTGTTGGTATTAGTTAATTTTGTTGTATGAAGAACTTTAAATTTTAAAATTTCAGGTTCTTCTTGATTATATCTACTCTGTATATTTGGCCTTTTATCTTAAAATAATACAGTTAAATAATTACTTCATGTTTCAAGTATATCTCGTTCATCGGTAACATTTTCTGCATTATCTACTAGATACTAGAGTATTAGTGTTTTTATTATTATACACTCCAGCCACTTCATGAACTTTCTTGTGCATTTTGACATATTTCTTTATTTTCTTCTGCATTCGTCTGCATTGTTCTTGTATTGTCTTCTTTGTTCCCTAAGGTCTAATCTTTTGTTATTTCTTGAATCTATTAGCTATGCTATGTTCTTCTAGTATCTTGGTCATAGGCAATTGCTTTTGAGAAAGGAAAAACAAATAAGTACGTATTAAATTTTTAAACATGGTTTATTCAGAATCTAAACAACGATTTGAAATTGGTACATTTTGTATTAAAAAATTCTTGATCAAAATTTACTGAGATTACAAGTCTACAAGAAACGAAATTAAAAAATCTAACAACTACTTAAAATTCTTACACCTCTTTTCATGGCCATCCTTACTAGTTTTGGAAATAAAGCCTTTCTGGCACTTGGAACAAACATAGGGCCGCTCTCCGGTGTGGGTTCTAATATGCAAAGTAAGGCTTGACCTCTGAGAGAAAGATTTGTCGCACAAGTGACACTTACAAGGCTTCTCTCCAGTGTGAATCCTAGCGTGAAGGGTCAGACCAGATCTCTTCTTAAACAACTTACCACACACGCTACAAATGTGTTTACCCTCTCCATGTGTCTCTGTATGGGTCCTTAATAATCCTTGCGATGCAAACACTTTTCCGCATTCATTACAAAGGAATTTGTTATCCCCCTCCATTGAGTGGAAATTTTGGTTATGCACGTCTAGATTCTTCTTGTAAGGAAATGTTATATCGCAAGGAAAACATTTGAACTTTTTATGAATCTCTTGCATGTGTTGGTTCATTGTATAGCGATTAGGAAAAGTGGAAGAGCAAGTGTTGCATTTGAATTTTTCCTTGCTGGATCCTTCCACGTGGAATATTTTGTGGTCTTCGAACCAAGCCTTGGACGTAAAATTATTGTCGCATTCTTCGCAATAATACTGTTCTTTTACATGTTCTTTGTTGAAGTGGGCAAGTAGGTCTTTGCTTGTCTTTGTTGTAAAAGCATTACAAGTTACGCAGATGTAAGTCTCTGGATCATCCGTGTGGGTTGCGTTATGCATACTTAATTTCAATTCATCCCGAAAGTTACAATTGCATATATGACAGTAATGATCCTTCGGTTTATGTTTTAATATAACATGCTGTTGAAAATAATGCCTCTCAGCGTATGCTGTGTGGCAAATAGGACACACAAGTTCTTTGTTCTTGTCATCATCGAAATCCGTAGAACCGTTTTCATCTACATCTGCCAATTGATCTGTCTTGCGTTTATGTACTTCATAATGTTCAAGCAGTTGCTCTTTTTCCTTGTACTCTTCTTTACACATTTTGCATGCCCATACCACTGCTTCAAACTTAGTTTCATTCAGTTCCTTCTCCATAACTGATCTTCTTTGTACGTAGGCGTACGAAACTTTGTCTTTTACATACGGGGTGTAGTCAAAAGGGTTCACGTAGGGCTTAAGCGGCGCAGCAAATCTATTGGCGATACCACCCGGTTTCTTCACTACAAAAGTTGTGTTTGCTAAGTTTGCTTGCGGGTTTAGTAACAGCTGAGAATTTGGTAGGGTAAAATTTGCCCCAGAAGCATTTGGAAGGAGTATATAGTATACGGGAGCATTTTTGGCTAGTTTTACTTGAGATCTTACTGCAGCAGGCTTTTGTCGCTTGATTTTAGTAGTTGACATACTTGGTGGACTCGTATTCATTATTATCCTAAAAAAAATAATTATGTTAATAATAAATAATTTAACTATTGTTAAATTATTTATTATAAAAATAAAAAAAGTTTGACAAAAATAATTTTACAGTAATACTAATTTTAAATTTCAAAATAATACAAAAGAAATTTACTATTCTAATTGGGAAATAAGCCTCAATTTAACTTGAAAAATTATTTGATTGATGTTTCAGTGTGGAAATTTTTTTAAAATTAAAAAAAAATGTGTGGAATTTATGACTTTGGTGAGAACTAATTAGCTTTAAAATTGTAAGAAATAGATATTTTTAACATAACAAGTAAATAAAAATATAAAATATAAATTGGTTTTAAATTCGTATTATTAGATTTTTTTCTCATTGCGCGACTGCTTACGCGACAGAAGTGAGCGAGACTGCTCCCGAATTTAATGTTCCATATTGGCGCCCAACGTGGAGCCACTATTTACAATGGGAATATCTACCTACGTCTAAATGGGAATAGGGATAAATTATTATCAATGGAAACAGGTTATAAATAAAATACATTTTATTAGGAAAATATTAATTAATAAAGACATAAAAAACTACATAACTATTTAAAATTCTTATCAACGGGAATAGGTTACAAATACAAAACAATTTATTAGAAACATATTAATTAACGAACAGACAAAAAATTACAAAATTATTCAAATTTTTTACACTTTTTTTCATGGCCGTCTTTCATGGTTTTGGTAATAAACCCTTTTTTACATTTGGAACAAGGATATGGCCTCTCACCAGTATGTGTTCGTATATGTATCACAACGGTGGATCTCTGGGAGAAAGATTTGTTGCACAAATGGCATTTGTGTGGTTTTTCCTTAGTATGAACTCTCATATGTATTTTAAGGCCTTGTTGCTTCTTAAATATTTTACCACAGACAGAACAAATATACCTCCCTGTAGTATGTACTCTTTCGTGGAGGGTCAGACAGGCTCTTGAATAAAACGTTTTTCCGCATTCGTTACAAAGAAACTGCTCTTTAGCTGCATGCATACGGCGATTGTGCCTATCTAAATTCTTTTTGTATGCAAAAGTTACGTCACACTGGTCACATTTGTATTTCGTATGAGATTCTTGCATATGTTCCATCAATGCATAGTTAGTCGTAAAGGTAGATTCACATCTACCACATTTATAAGCTTGTCTTTCGTTAATATTCACGTGAAATATTTTATGATCTTCGAACCAAGTCTTCGAAGAAAACATCTTGTCGCATTCATCACAATGTATCTCCTCTTTTTCATGCTCTTCGGTTATATGTTCGTATAAAGTTCTGCTGATTCTTGTTTGAAACTTTTTGCAAATCACGCACTCATACAACTCTTTATCTTGTCTGTGCATCCTTGTGTTATGTATACTCAAATAATAATCATCAATAAAATTTTTGTAACACAAATCACAATAGTGGTCTTTTGGTTTGTGTTTAGAATTAACATGTTGTTGAAAGTAATTGGCGGTGGGATATGTTGTATGACAAATCGGACAACTCACTCCCTTGCTGCTGATATTATAGGCATCGAGGTTTTGATGGTCGTCACCGAGCTGGTCTGTAGTATTTTTATGCATTTCATAGTGATCCAGAAGATGTTTCTTATCATCGAATTCTTTCTTGCAAAATTTACAACCCCAAGCGAATTTTTTTTGCGTTGGAGTCAGTTCACTTTCTACCATAGTGGAAATCTTATTAGCGTAGGTGTATGGCAAGGTATTATTAAGATAAGGGGAGTAGTCAAAAGGGTAAGTATATATGGGAGATTCATCTTGACTTATGAGATCTGTGTTTGGAAGTAGATTTGATAAAGTTGCAGGGTTATTTATTAGATGGTTGGTTGGAGGTGGTGGTTGAAATTCAGGAGTATTTGATACTATCACTGTGTTTGAAGTTACATTAGGTCCCGGTGTTAATGTTTCTGTGAATAGTTGAGCTTGTGGTGACATAACATTAATTGCAGATGGATAAGTCTGAGAAGTTGTCAATCGTTGGACTTCTGATGGGGTTAGTCTACGTATAGATGAAGAAGTTGTTGATGCCATCAATAGGTAGGCTTGTGATGGCAGTTCGCTTTCTACCATAGTGGAAATCTTATTAGCGTAGGTGTATGGCAAGGTATTATTAACATAAGGAGAGTTGTCAAAAGGGTGAGTATATATGGGATATTTATCTTGTCTTATGAGATCTGTGTTTGAAGGTAGATTTGATAAAGTTGCAGGGTTATTTATTAGATGGTTGGTTGGAGGTGGATGTTGAAATTCATGAGTATTTGATACCATCACTCCGTTTGAAGTTACATTAGGTCGCGGTGTTAAAGTTTCTGTGAATAGTTGAGCTTGTGGTGACATAACATTAATTGCAGATGGAGAAATCTGTGAGGTTGTCAATACTTGGACTTCTGATGGGGTTAGTCTACGTATAGATGGAGAAGTTGTTGATGCCCTCAATAGGTGAGCTTGTGCTGGCATGTATGTAACTGTAGGTGGAGAAGCATTTAAACTCGTCAACAGTTGGCATTGGGATGGCATGAATGTAAATGTGGGTGGAGAAGGCATCAAGGCTTGTGATGGCACTACTTTAATTGTCGATGGAGAAGTCTTTGATTTCAGTATTTGTTGCAATTCCTTTGGGATTGCCTGAAGTTTATGTGTCGTTATAAGTTTAGTTTTTGGTAAAATTTCCTTTAGTCTAGGTGTCATTAATTGGGTTTTTGATGGGATCGTCTTAAGTGTACTTGGTGTAGTATTTGATGTACTCAATAGTCTGGTTTGTGATGGCACAGCCACAGATCCAGAGTTATTTGGTAAATTCATATAATACATGGGGTTTTCTTGAAAAAACAATGGTCGAGTCGGCAGAGGTGGAACAGCTTCAGATCTTAAAAAACCGTTAGAAGACGATAATGCGTTGAAGTGGATGGAAGTATTGATTATCCTAAAAAAAAATGACATTAATGCAATATTTATTTAAGTGGCACAGCGCTAATCATAATGACTCATCCGAAACGTCTCAAAGTGGGAAACTATCAATATAATCTAAATTTGTAGGTTTCTATTGATAATTTCCCACCTCTACTAGTTTCATCTCTTTTTTCACAACGTGTAATGTTTTCCGTCTTTTGCGTTATTTTGCCAGTTCTTAATGCACTCATCACTGTATATTATTTCACGAATATCTAGTGTATTGTTGATAATTTTTATATTCGTTTTTATACATAACCTAATGTCCAACATACGTGTCTTTTTAACCTTGTTATTCTTAAATGCAGCTAGAATATTTCATTTAACTACAGTCGGAAAAATGAACTAATACCCAAGAACGATCACATCAATCACTTATTTTGTATTTGCTGTCTTTTTCTATAAATAACAACCGTTTGTTCTCTGCTAATTCGATATTTTTATTTAAGGCCATGGGTACATAATTCGAAAATATTTTACGGCTTTCCCTACTTTTTCTGTCTACACGACAAATTACGTGTAGTAAAATTCACACTGGTATGGATATGTAAACATTACTAGAATGTCATTCTACTTGAAAATGTCATCATTAACTTAAAGAGACGGCTTTTGAATGTTCTTGGATAACTGCTATTTGTATAATTGCAAATTATTAATTCAGTTAATAAATGTGATAATTTTTTCACCAACTATGTATTCAGTGATTGTAATAATTTATAAGTAAAACAAAAACTAATACTTAATCGAGAAAAGGGGAAAAGTGTTAAAGTGATTTTTTAATAATATATTGTTACTATGGAACGCTTACAATTATGAACATCTTTAACAACAAAATAGTTGGATGACAGAATATTATTATCCTGATGTATTCTCTGCTTGGATCTTCCACAAATAATACACAATAAATAACTTTTTATTAAGTTCACGTCTTAAATCAATTATTTATCAAATACACTATATATCAATATTAGTTAATCAACAACTCAAAATATTCCCGATGCCATGTCAAATATTTAAAACTATCACTGATTGTCACTGACAATATGCAGACAATATTCTATTCGACTGAGTGCGTTGTAAGACAAAGATAGATTTAGAAAATATTACCACGGACATTGTGTTCATTTTTTTCGAATCCTGAAAAAACCAATAAATATTTTTGAAAAATTTAAGCGCAGAATGAAAGACTAAATTATTACCGAGGGCCGAAAATCCCTTAGAATAAATAAAAAGTTTATTTTGAATGGGATATTTGAAATTAAAAATCACACTAAATTTTCTCTTAGTTTTTCACCCCTGTAACTTATTGAAATAAACATTATACAAGTTCTCAGGGACTTTCGGCCCTCGCTAACAACGTAATCTTTCATTCTGCGTTTAAATTTTTCAAAAATACTTATTAGTTTTCTCAGGATTCGAAAAAAATGAATCCCCATTTGAATAGCATTGTAGCCGAAAATACGTACCCATCCTCTTAATATATTCTTAAAATTGTAATTTTGGAAAACATGGCAAAGAAATCTTAAAACGTAAGATGTTCTTACTAGTTTTTTGGGCCTTATTATATAATATTGTCCCCCTTTTCGGGAAGAACTTGCTGAAGCCTTCCTACAACACATCGTTGACCATGTAAACACACGGAATAATACCGTGAATTAAAACTTTAAAAACACAATGGCTACCTTAAAAAACTTATATGGCAAACACCTAGATCTACGTCAATCATCATCATCCACGTCCAACAAGCGAACAAACAGTGCCATAAGTATCATTTAAATCTTTTGTAAGGCTATATTCAGGATCTGCTTGTTGATGTTTAATTCTCATTTCATTTTATTTTTTTAATGTAATATAAACAAGATTAGTTCGTTTCACGTTTTATTTGTCCCCTTCAAGACTCATTGTTCACTTTTTTAATTAGGATAATTCGAACTTACATCTAAGTGACTGAGCTAGACGAAGGCTTAAACAATGAGTTACCATATTTAGTTGAAGTTTTATTGTTATACATTGGTAACAATGTATAACAATACCCCAACTTTCTGTGGTAGTTCGAATGTTACACATTGGCGCCCAACGTGGCAGCCAATGGGAGGATTAATGAAAATAACTACAGGTAAATGAGAATTATTATTAACGGGAATAGGTTACAAATAACAAACAATTTATTTGGAAATCTTAATTAACAAAGAGACAAAAAAACTACAAAACTATTTGAAATTCTTACACTTTTTCTCATGGCCATCTTTAATGTTTTTGGTAATGAACCCCTTTTTACATTTGGAACAAGGATAAGGCCTTTCCCCAGTATGTGTTCGTCTATGTACGATAAGGGTGGATTGCTGAGAGAAAGATTTGTTGCACAAATGACATTTGTGTGGTTTTTCCCCAGTATGAACTCTCATATGCATCTTAAGGCTTTCTCTCTGTCTAAATATTTTACCACAGACAGAACAAACATACGTCCCTGTACTATGTACTTTTTCGTGGAGGGTAAGAAGGGCTCTCGAACTAAACGTTCTTCCACATTCGTTACAAAGTAACGGTTCTTTAGTTGAATGCAGATGGCGGTTATGATTGTCTAAATTTTTTTTGTACGGAAAAGTTACATCACACTGATCACATTTGTATTTCGTATGGGATTCTTGCATATGTTCCATTAATAAATGGTTAGCCTTAAAGGTAGATTCGCATCTATCACATTTATGGGTTTCTCTGTCGTTAATTTCTATGTGAAATATTTTATGATCTTCGAACCAAGTCTTCGAAGAAAACATCGTGTCACATTCATTGCAATATATCTCCTCTTTTACATGCTCTTTGTTTACATGCTCGTGTAAGGCTGTACTGATTCTTGTTTGAAAGTTTTTGCAGGTCACGCACTCATACAAGTCTGGGTCTTGGCTGTGCGATCTACTGATATGTATACTCAAAAGATAATCATCATTAAAATTTGTGCAACACAAATCGCAATAATAGTCTTTTGGTTTGTGTTTATTAGTAACATGCTGTTGAAAGTTATCTACGTCGACAAATGTTGTCAAACAAATTGGACAACTCAATTCTCTGCTGATATTATAGGCTTCATTATTTTGGTCATCGTCACCGAGCTGGTCTGTAGTATTTTTATGCATTTCGTAGTGATCCAGAAGATGTTTCTTATCATCGAATTCATTCTTGCAAATTTTACACCCCCATGCGAATCTTTCCTCCGTTGGACTCAATTCGCTTTCTTCCAT
Source organism: Diabrotica virgifera virgifera (assembly GCF_917563875.1). Lineage (NCBI taxonomy): Eukaryota > Metazoa > Arthropoda > Insecta > Coleoptera > Chrysomelidae > Diabrotica > Diabrotica virgifera. Next base: position 223,758,071 of record NC_065451.1, on the reverse strand, counting down.
AAGAGAAATTTTTTTGGTGCAGATGAATGGCAAAGTTTTATTAACATAAGGGGAGTAATCAAAAGGGTGGGTATACATAGGATACTCATCTTGTCTTATGAGATGTGTGTTTGGAGGTAGATTTGATAAAGTTATGTGGTCATTTATTAGATATTCGGTTGGGATTACTTTTAACGGAGGTGGTGGTCCAAATCCAGGAGTATTTGATACCATTGTCACTTTTGGAATTACTGTAAGTTCCGGTGTTAAAGTTTTCGTTTTCGTCAATAGTTGATCTTGTGGTTGCATCACTTTAATTCCAGGCGGAGAAGTCAGTGATGCTGTCAATAGTTGGACTTCCGATGGTGTTAGTTTACGTATAGACGGAGAAGTTGTTGATGTCATCAATACGTGGGCTTTTGATGGCATGAGTGTAACTGTAGGCGGAGAAGTTTTTAAACTCATCAAACCTTGGCATTGTAATGGCTTGAGTGTAAGTGTGGGCGGAGAATTCATCAAGGCTTGAGATGACTTTACTTTAATTGTCGGTGGAGAAGGTTTTGATTTCAACAATAGTTGCATTTCCTTTTGGTTTACTTGAAGTTTAGTTGTTATAAGTTTAGTATTTGGTAACATTGCATTTAGTCTATGTGTCAATAGTTGGGTGTTTGATGTGATAGCTTTAAGTGTAATTGGAGTATTATTAGATGTACTCAACAGTTTGGTTTGTGACGGCACAGCCACAGATCCAGGGTTCTTTGGTAAAGTGATATAATATATACGTTTTCCTTGAATAGATAACGATCGAGTCGGTAGAGCTGGAACAGCTTCAGATCTTGAACCGTTAGAAGACGATAATGCATTGATGTGGATGGAAGTACTTATTATCCTAAAAAATACATTATTGCAATATTTATCTAAGTAGCAAAGGGTTAATCATATTCAATAAGGAATAAAAACAAAAATGTTGACAGGGATAATATGAACAAATATATTATAGTAGGTTATGTATGAGTTAGTAAGCCTAGTAGGGGTAGCCTTTGTAAAACTCAAAGACATCTTTAAAAGCGATATACCAATTTCTTTAAAATGTAAAACATTTGACCAATGTGTGTTGCCTGTGATGACTTATGGTACTGAAACTTTGACATTGACAGTTACAACTTCTAAAATGCTGCAAATAGCTCAGAGAAATATGGTAAGGTCAATGCTGAGTATATGGCTTCGTGACCGAGTTAGAAATGAAGACATAAGACGAAGAACAGGAGTTATCGATGTAATTTCCCGAATTGCCACCTTGAAATGGAACTGGGCCAGACACATCGAATCAGTGATGGGAAGTGGACGAAGAGATTACTTGAGTGGAGGCTGAGATTAGATAAAAGAAGTAGAGGAAGACCCCCTACTCGTTGGACTGACGATCTCAAGAAAATGTTAAGAAGTTGGATGCAAAGTGCTCAAAATAGAGCACAATGGACAAACATGAGGGAGGCCTATATCCAGCAGTGGACGCAAAGATTTAGAAGATGATGATTATAGTAGGCTATGTATGAGTAAGGTGCTTGTAGTGCTAAATGCATTTTTCACTAAATAATTTAATAGTCTAAGATCCAGGGCTCTTTTAAATATCGGAATAAACAGGAGTTAACCGTCATTTGGCCACTATATTTGAAATAAATATATCAAATTTTAAATACGAAGTGTAAAAGAATGAATATGAAAGAAACAATTTGGCTATTCATAAATTCGTGTGTACAAAGTGAACACTTATTTCTTTTATTTAAATCAGCCCTATTCTGTAACTACAAATCCAATAGAAATGAGTCAAATCGAATAGAGGTCAGCAAGTCGGATCGGAATTTGTAGGAATTGGTATTTTGTAATTCATTTCGATCTCTACTATCGGAACGTTGGGTAGAAATTGATTTCGAGTAGACAAGCCTTGTCGAGATCACATTTCGACATCGTAATTGGTCTTGTCGCTTGTGCATTGGCATTATTATTGTTGTTTTGACGATTATTTGTTAAATTAATTAATCTAACAAGTTAGAAGCCTTTGAACTCTGGGTTTATAGAAGGACCTTGAAAATACCTTGGACAACCCGCACCACCAACGAAAATGTTCTGAGGAGAACAGGTACAGATAGGGAACTGTTAAAAATCATTAAAGTCAGAAAAGTTAGCTACCTGGGACACATAATGAGAAACGAAAAGTAACACCTCGCGCAACTGATCATCCAGGGTAAGATTGACGGAAACGGAGTCCCGGTAGGCGCCAGATTTTATGGCATAGAAATATCAGAGAATGGACCGGCCTTGAGTCAACATCTTTGTTTAGAGCCGTATTGGGCAGATACAGATTTGCCAGTGTAGTCGCTCACCTCCACTAAAGGAGAAAGCCCACAAGAAGAAGAATTAGCGATTTTAGTCTGTGTTGTTATTTATTTAGATAATTGTATATTTAATTTTATATATCAATAATCAGTTTCCATAGTTAATTGGAGGTTTATTGTTACACATTAACCCCCAACTTTCTGTGGTACTTCGAATGTTACACATTGGTAACAACCGTTACTGATAAGTCGTTTACATGTTACAAATTGGCGCCCAACGTGGATCCACTATTATCAATGAAACTATCTACAGGTAAATAGGAATAGGGATACTCAACATAACACTGATGAACAAGTTAGAATCCTTTGAACTCTGGCTATATAGAAGGATCTTGAAAATACCTTGGACAACCCACACCACCAACGAAAATGTTTTGAGGAGAATAGGTACAGATAGGAAACTGCTAAAAATCATTAAAGTCAGAAGAGTTAGCTACCTGGGACACATAATGAGAAACGAAAAGTAACACCTCGCGCAACTGATCATCCAGGGTAAGATTGACAGAAAACGGAGTACCGGTAGGTGTCAGATTTCATGGCTTAGCAATATGAGAGAATGGACCGGCTTGAGTCAACATCTTTGTTTAGAACCGTATTGGACAGAGACAGATTTGTCAGTGTAGTTGCTCACCTCCACTAAAGGACAAAGCCCACAAGAAGAAGAGTTAGCGATTTTAGTGTGTGTTGTTATTTATTTAGATAATTGTATATTTAATTTGGGCAGTGCCTATCTCGGCCCAAGAAACAGGTAGGTTTTTTAAAAATGTTCCAAGTCGGCGTAAAAATTAAAACTGTCCGATATAAAATATAACACCTCGGCTCATGGGATATTAATGGTTACTATCAAATAATTTTACATCTAAATGGAAAAAATACATTTATAGAAGAACTTTATTAAATATATATACATAGCCCAATAAAAATAAAAACTAATATCAAATAATTTTACATCTTAATGAAGAATATCTTCATTAAATAGATACAGTACGCAAATTGTAGAGCTGGACATATACATTGAGATAATTGTGGCAATTGCGCTAACTTGTGTTAGTTGAAGCTTCTGTTAGAGTACGAGTTTTGGTGCAACACTGTCCATAAATAAATCAAAAACAAAGGTTAAAATTAATAAGTTAATAATTTTACTTTTATTTTTAAAATATTTTTTATTTAAAAACTAATTTCAAAATTAAACAGACACAGTTTTCCCATTCCCTTAGGCCAAAAATATTTAGCTACTACATTGTCATGTTTTGACGTTTATTTGTGTCAGCTGATTGTCCATCATTGTCATCGAGTGAGCGCAGTGGCCATAATTGCCTCAATGTATACTCCCCATGTCCAGCCGAACAATTTACGTACTGTATATAATTATTATACATAGCCTATGTTTCAGTAGCGAAATCGATTCCACGGCCAACATTTCCAACCAAGAGAAACTGTTTCTTAAATTCGCAAAGAACCAAAAATGTCTGTACAATATTGAAGGAAGGAATATTGAGGGTAGGAAGCTATTCTATGTTAATAAGAAATTTTCTATAATCTATAATTCCAAGATAAAATTATTATTATACCTACTAATGGGGTACTAATACCTACCAGTTTATCTTCGAGCCGACCTGGGGGGTTTTTAACATGTACCTGAGGTATCATAAAGGACTAAAGGATTATAGTGAGCCGAGATGGTAATACCCCTTTAATTTTATACACCAATAATCAGCTCCCATAGTGAATTGGAGTTTTATTGTTACACATTAACCTCCAACTTTCTGTGGTATTTCGAATGTTACACATTGGTGCCAACCTTTACTGATAAGTCGTTTACATGTTACAAATTGGCGCCCAACTGGGGTCTACTATTACCAATGAAAGTACCTACAGGTAAATGGGAATACGGATAAATGATTATAGGTTACAATGTTACACATATAAAACAATTTATTAGAAAAATATTAATTAACAAAGAGACAAAAAACTACAAAACTATTTAAATTTCTTACACTTTTTCTCATGGCCATCTTTCATGGTTTTGGTAATAAACCGCTTTTTACATTTGGAACAAGGATAAGGCCTCTCACCAGTATGTGTTCGTTTATGTACGATAAGGGTGGATTGCTGGGAGTAAGATTTATTGCAGAATTGGCATTTGTGTGGTTTTTCCCCAGTATGAACTCTCATATGAATAGTAAGGCCTTGTCTCTTTTTAAATATTTTACCACAGACAGAACAAATATACCTCCCTGTAGTATGTACTTTTTCGTGATCTTTAAGACTGTATTTTGACGAAAACGTTTTTCCACATTCGTTACAAAGAAACTGTTCTTTAGCTGCATGCAAACGGCGGTTGTGTTCATCTAAATTTTTTTTGTATGGAAAAGTTACGTCACACTGATCACATTTGTATTTCGTATGAGATTCTTGCATATGTTCCATCAATGAATAGTTAGTCGTAAAGGTAGATTCGCATCTGCCACATTTAAAAGTTTCTCTTTCGTTAGTTTCTAGGTGAAATATTTTATGATTATCGAACCAAGTCTTCGAATAAAACATCTTGTCACATTCATCGCAATATATCTCCTCTTTTACGTGCTCTTTGGTTATATGTTCGTATAACGGTCTGCTGCTTTTTGTTTGAAACTTTTTGCAAGTCACGCATTCATACAAGTCTGGGTCTTGGTTGTGCACTCTAGTATTATGTATACTCAAAAGATAATCATCATTAAAATTTCTGCAACACAAATCGCAATAAGAGTCTTTCGGTTTGTGTTTAACAGTAACATGGTGTTGAAAGGAATGTACGTTGGCAAATGTTCTAGGACAAACCGGACAACTCACTCCCTTGCTGCTGATATTATAAGCATCAAGATTTTGGTCATCGTCGCCGAGCTGGTCTGTAGTATTTTTATGCATTTCATAGTGATCCAGAAGATCTTTCTTGTCATCGAATTTTTTCTTGCAAAATTTACAACACCAACCGAGTTTTTTATGCATTGGACTCGGTTCGCTTTCTTCCATAGTGTACATACTTTTAGTGTACATGTATGGCAAGGTATTATCTACATAAGAGGAATAGTCAAAAGGATGAGTATATACGGGATATTCATCCTGCGTTATGAGATGTGTTTTTGGAGGTAGATTTGATAAAGTTGTGTGGTTATTCATTAAACGTTTGGTTGGGATTACTTTCAATGGAGGTGGTGGTTTAAATCCATGAGTATTTGATATCGTCGCTACTTTTGGAATTACTGTAAGTTCCGGTATTTCCGTTCTCGTCAATAGTTGATCTTGTGGTTTCATCACTTTCATTGCAGGTGGAGAAGTATGTGGTGTTGTCAATAGTTGGACTTCTGATGGGGTTAGTTTAAGTGTATATGAAGAAGTTGTTGATGCCATCGGTAGGTGGGCTTGTGATGGCATGAGTGTAACTGTAGGCGGAGAAGTTCTTAAACTCATCAAGCGTTGGAATTGGGATGGCGTGAGTGTGGGCGGAGAAGTCATCAAGGCTTGTGGTGGCACTACTTTAATTGTCGGTGGAGAAACCTTTGATTTCAGTAATAGTTGCAATTCCTTTGGGATTACCTGAAGTTTATGTGTCGTTATAGGTTTATTTTTTGGTAAGATTGCCTTCAGTCTAGGTGTCAATAATTGGGTTTTTGATGTGATAGCTTCAAGTGTACTTGGAGTATTATTTGATGTACTCAACAGTTTGGTTTGTGATATACGTTTTCCTTGAAGAGACAATGATTGAGTCGGTAGAGTTGGAACAGCTTCAGATCTTGAACCGTTAGAAGACGATAATGCATTGATGTGGATGGAAGTATTTACTATCCTAAAAAAATTACATTAATGCAATATTTATCTAAGTAGCAAAGGGTTAATCATATTTAACAAGGAGTGAAAATAAAAATGCTGACATTGATAATAAGAACAATTACATTATAGTAGGCTATGTATGAGCCAGGTGCTTGCAGTGCTAAATGCATTTTTCACTAAATAACTTAATAGCCTAAGATCCAGAGCTGTTATAACTATGGGAATAAACATGAGTTAACTAACCGTCATTTGGCCACTATATTTTAAATAAAAATATCAAATTTTAAATACGAAGTGGAAAATAATGAAAACGAAAGAAACAATGTGGCTATTCATGAATTCATAAATTCGTCTGTACAAAGTGAACACTTATTTCTTTTATTGAAATCAGGCCTATTCTGTAACTACAAATCGAATAGAAATGAGTTAAATCAAATAGAAGTCAGCAAGTCGGATCGGAATTTGTAGAAATTGGTATTCTGTAACTCATTTCGATCTCTACTATCGAAACGTTGGGTAGAAATTGATTTCGACTACACAAGCTCTGCCGAGATCACATCTAGCCATCGTAATTGGTCTTGTCGCTGGTGCATTGACATTATTATTGTTGTTTTGACGATTATTTGTTAAATTAATTACCGATTTTCAACACTCAACATAACATAGATGGACAAGTTAGAAGCCTTTGAACTCTGGCTTTATAGAAGGATCTTGAAAATACCTTGGACAACCCGCACCACCAAGGGAAATGTGCTGAGGAGAATAGGTACAGATAGGGAACTGCTAAAAATCATTAAAGTCAGAAAAATTAGCTACCTGGGACACATAATGAGAAACGAAAAGTAAGACCTCGCGCAACTGATCATCCAGGGTAAGATTGACTAAAAACGGAGTCCCGGTACGCGCCAGATTTCATGGCTTAGCAATATCAGAGAATGGACCGACTTTAAGTCAACATCTTTATTTAGAGTTGCATTGGACAGAGACAGATTTGCCAGTGTAGTCGCTCACCTCCACAAAAGGAAAAAGCCCACAAGAAGAAGAATTAGCGATTTTAGTCTGTGTTGTTATTTATTTAGATAATTGTATATTTAATTTTATATACCAATAATCAGTTCCCATGGTTAATTGGAGTTTTATTGTTGCACATTAACCTCCAACTTTCTGTGGTAGTTCGAATGTTACACATTGGTGCCAACCTTTACTGATGAGTCGTTTACATGTTACAAATTGGCGCCCAACTGGGGTCTACTATAACCAATGAAAGTACCTACAGGTAAATGGGAATAGGGATAAATTATTATAGGTTACAATGTTACACATATAAAACAATTTATTAGAAAAATATTAATTAACAAAAAGACAAAAAACTACAAAACTATTTAAATTTCTTACACTTTTTCTCATGGCCATCTTTCATGGTTTTGGTAATAAACCGCTTTTTACATTTGGAACAAGGATAAGGCCTCTCCCCAGTATGTGTTCGTTTATGTACAATAAGGGTGGACTGCTGGGTGAAAGATTTGTTGCACAAACGGCATTTGTGTGGTTTCTCCCCAGTATGAACTCTCATATGAATAGTAAGGCCTTGTCTCTTTTTAAATATCTTACCACAGACAGAACAAATATACTTCCCTGCAGTATGTATTGCTTCGTGGCCCTTAAGACTGGTTCTTGACCAAAACGTTTTTCCACATTCGTTACAAAGAAACTGTTCTTTAGCTGCATGCATACGGCGGTTGTGTGCATCTAAATTTTTTCTGTACGGAAAAGTTACATCACACTGATCACATTTGTATTTCGTATGAGATTCTTGCATATGTTCCATCAATGAATAGTTAGTCGTAAAGGTAGATTCGCATCTGCCACATTTAAAAGTTTCTCTTTCGTTAGTTTCTACGTGAAATATTTTATGATTATCGAACCAAGTCTTCGAGTAAAACATCTTGTCACATTCAACGCAATATATCTCCTTTACGTGCTCTTTGGTTATATGCTCGTATAACGTTGTGCTGCTTTTTGTTTGAAACTTTTTGCAAGTCACGCATTCATACAGGTCTGGGTCTTGGTTGTGCGTTCTAGTATTATGTATACTCAAAAGATAATCATCATTAAAATTTCTGCAACACAAATCGCAATAATTGTCTTTTGGTTTGTGTTTAAGAGTAACATGGTATTGAAAGGAATGTACGTTGGGAAATGTTCTATGACAAACCGGACAACTCAATCCCTTGCTGCTGATATTATAGGCATCAAGGTTTTGGTCATCGTCACCGAGCTGGTCTGTAGTATTTTTATGCATTTCATAGTGATCCAGAAGATGTTTCTTGTCATCGAATTTTTTCTTGCAAAATTTACAACACCAAGCGAATTTTTTATGCATTGGACTCGGTTCGCTTTCTTCCATATTGTACATATTTTTAGTGTACATGTATGGCAAGGTATTATCAACATAAGAGGAATAGTCAAAAGGATGAGTATATACGGGATATTCATCCTGTATTATGAGATCTGTTTTTGGAGGTAGATTTGATAAAGTTGTGTGGTTATTCATTAAACGTTTGGTTGGGATAACTTTCAATGGAGGTGGTGGTTTAAATCCATGAGTATTTGCTACTTTTGGAATTACTGTAAGTTCAGGTGTTCTCGTTTTCGTCAATAGTTGATCTTGTGGTTGCATCACTTTCATTGACGGTGGAGAAGTCTGTGGTGTTGTCAATAGTTGGACTTCTGATGGGGTTAGTTTAAGTGTATATGAAGAAGTTGTTAATGCCATCGGTAGGTGAGCTTGTGATGGGATGAGTGTAACTGTAGGCGGAGAAGTTTTTAAACTCATCAAGCGTTGGAATTGGGATGGCGTGAGTGCGGGCGGAGAACTCATCAAGGCTTGTGGTGGCCTTACTTGAATTATAGGTGGAGAAGCCTTTGATTTCAGTAATTGCTGCAACTCCTTTGGGATTGCCTGAAGTTTATGTGTCGTTATAATTTTATTTTTTGGTAAGATTGCCTTCAGTCTAGGTGTCAATAATTGGGTTTTTGACGTGATAGCGTCAAGTGTACTTGGAGTATTATTTGATGTACTCAACAGGTTGGTTTGAAATGGCACAGCCGCAGATCCAGAGTTCTTTGGTAAAGTCATATAATATATAGGTTTTCCTTGAAAAGACAATGGTCGAGTTGGTAGAACTGGAACAGCTTGAGATCTTGAATCTTTAGAAGACGATAATGCACCGAAATGGATGGAAGTATTTATGATCCTAAAAAAATTACATTAATGCAATATTTATTTAAGTGGCAAAGGGATAATCATATTCAATAAGGAATAAAAACAAAAAGGTTGACTGTGATAAAATGAACAATTATATTATAGTGTGATATGTGTGAGCCCTGTGCTTGTCATGCTAAATGCCTTTTTAATAAATACCTTAATAGTCTAGTGGCCGTAGCTAATTCGTGGTCGATCAAAGTCCACGGGGTTTAAGAGTGTATTCATACAGGGTGGGGCATTAGTGTGACAAATTCCAATTACTCGTTTGTCGTAAGAGATACGAAAAAAAGTTATTTAGGCAAAAGTTGGGGCACACATAGTACCATAATCTAAAAATATTTTCAAATATACAGGGACGTCCGTATTGACAGGGTGACACAAACTTATGTTTTTTTTAAATGGAACACCCTATATACTTTTACATTTTTCGATTCTCTGCAATGTTTCCTTTCTTAAAATAGAGGTTCTGTAATATTATACGAGGTGGTTTAAAAGATCATTACGTTTTTTTGTTAATTTCGTAGCAATATTCACACCCTGTAGAATTCTAGTGATTCAACATCAATTTATTATTTTATGTTCAAACGATTTTTAATATAGTCTACTATTTTTAAACATTAATAGTATAGCGAAATATTTAATTTTAGTATACAGAGTCGAGACTAGGAATGATTATTTTCCCAGTTTTCTTAAATGGAACACCCTGTATTTAAGTATTGTAATGAAATGATATTTTATGGTACTTTTTATTTCTAAAACATTCCCTATACCTAAGTGCCTTAATTTATAAGTTATTCGTGATTCTTTAAGCCAAACATTAATTGCAACAAAAATTTCGTGAAATTTTATTAGGTGGCCGTGAAAATATCCAATCAAAAATAATTTTTGGAAAAAAAATACATATTAATCTAGCCTGATCCTTAATTTATTAATATTGGATGAAATATCCAAATACATTCGTAGTTAAGATTGTTAATGCTTAAAATATTATTTAAAAATACAAAATTCTCCCAAGTTGGCTATGACACAAAATTTGCTTAAACATTTTTGACATTATACTATTTATATAGTTTCAGTTGATTTATTACCATTACTAATATTAATTTTTCTAATAAGGAACTAATTAAAATGACTCTGTGTCAGGAGAGTATAACAAAAATGAGCCACTTGAAATAAAAATTTATCATCAGCAATTCCCTGATAGACGACAACCAAGAAGAGAAACTTTGTAAGTATACTAAAACGGTCTCATCATACAAGATACTTAGATTGTAAGAACGGTTGTACTAATATGCAGATCCTCAGTGACACTAATGATTAGATTTAATTCCTGTTTTCTTCAATTAAAATAGTTTTATTTTATCAAATTTATCATCATCTACGTGTCCAGTCCGTTGAAACAGTTCTAGTAGATTTTCAAACGTTTCTCTTCTTGGTTGTCGTCTATCAGGGAATTTCTGATGAAAAATTCTTATTGTTAGTAGCACATTTTTGTTATACTCCACTAGCACAAAAATCTTATTAATCAGTTCCTCATTAGAAAAATTCATATTAGTAATGGTAACAAGCAACTGGAACTATAAAAATAGTATAATGTCAAATTTTTAAGCAAATTTAGTGTCATAGCCGACTAGGTAGAATATTGTATGTTTTTTAATATTTTGCGCACCAACATTTTTATTAATATTTTTACGGCCACCTAATAAAATTTCACGTAATATTTGTTGCAATTAGCTTAAAGAATCACGAATATCTTACAAATTAAAGCACTTAGGTATAGGGAATGCTTAAGAAATAAAAAAGTACCATAAAATATGATTTTATTACAATTAAAATATAGGGTGTTCCATTTAAAAAAACTCAGAAAATACTCATTCCGAGTTTCGACCAACCCTGTATATTAAAATTAAACATTTCGCTATAATGTTAATGTTTAATGATCGTAGACTATATTAAAACTCGTTTAAACATAAAATAAAAATTTGATGTCAAATCACTACAATTCTACGGGGTGTAAATGTTGCTACGAAGTTAACAAAAAACGTAATTACCTTTTAAACTACCTCGTATAATATTACAAAACCCTATATTTTAAGAAAGGAAACATTGAGGAGAATCCAAAAATGTAAAAATATACAGGGTGTTCTATTTAAAAAACATTAGTTTATGTTACCCTGTCAATACGCACGCCCCTGTATATTTGAAAATATATCTAAATTTTGGTCCTATCTGTGCCCCAACTTTTACCTAAATAACTTTTTTTCGTATCTCTTACGACAAACGAGTAATTGGACTTTGTCACATTAATGCCCCACCCTGTATGTATTATGAACAGCTGAATTTTAATTTCGATCTTGCTTTTGTGTATCGGAATTGCCAGACTAACTAACAAATATATTGATATAAAATGATTGTAATTTCGAGAAACGAATCTATCCATGTATATTTTATTTCATTTGAATTGTATATTTTCATTTTATATTTTCCATAAGACGTGTGCGGTGTCCTTTCATTTGAACAAATCAAAACACAAAAACTGAAAAAAAAAAATTGGCGAAAAATAAAATTAATTTATAAAGAAATATTTATTAAGAGCAATAAAACATACTACGGAACTATTTAAAATTATTACATTTCTTCTCCTGAATATTTTTCTTGGTTTCGAAAATAAATTATTTTTTAGGTACATTTGAAACAACGATCTATAATCCAGTTGGTATAACATTATTTGACCTTGTATGCAGAGCTACCCAGAATTTTATTTTTATAATCTTTGGAGGGGGGGGTTAAATTTAAAATCGCGACTGAATTCCGGCGTTAAAATGGCGTTAGCCGCCATATTCACTTTAAAGGGAACCATTTTTGCTCAATATCTACGCTATGTTCAACTTTTCAACAAAAAGGCGGAGGTATGAAAAGAAATGGCGGAGATATTGAACAAAAACAATTGCTATAAAACCAATCAGGTCTTACGCTCGCGCCTTTACCGCATACGTACTACCTTAAATATTGATTTTAGCAAAAAAATTAAACATATCAAGATTGTATAAAATTTAATTCTCTCTATTTTTGTATAGGTTCATTTTTGTACCTAGTTAAATTAATAATAATTGAGATAATTCAATAATTACGCTCTAACTGTCACTATTTCACCCTTAACTCGGAAAATGTCGACTGCACGAAAAATTTTAATAAAAGAAATACGTAGATTTAACGTAAATAGAAAAACGTATTGTTCAACAATTTCAGTCCTCACACTTTTTGTCCAAAAGTTGAAAATGGCGGAGATATTGAGCAACATACGATTCTCCTTTAAAATCAAGCTGGTGGTTAACGAAACGGCGGAATTCATTCGCGATTTTTAATTCACACTAGTATTGATCCCCCTAAAGATTAGAAAAATAAAATTCAGGGTAGCTCAGCCTGCACGGTTAGGCCTGTTATTTGTCGGGTCTACCCCAAAATCCCGACAGCCAAAATGCCGACGGCCAAAACCCCGACACGCCATAATCCCGACACGCCAAAATCCCGACAGCCAAAATCCCGACGGCCATAATCCCGACAAATCAAAAACCCCGCTACATTTTCAAAACTATACTATATAGAATATATCTATTGTTATCCACAAGGAAGAATTTCCTGTAGCTGGCTGTATACCATTAATTACAAACATTGAACAAAAATCTTCTGCGTAAAAGGTATATTTATTTAAAAAAAACCAAACAAGGGCTACAAATACAATACAGAACGTTTTCGCTCTAATGAGAGCATCATCAGTGTTCTTTGCTAGCTTTACATTAGTGTTGCCCAAAATCGGTCTTGGTCTTGCAGTCTTGGTCTTGTTCTTGCGATTTTGCAAGACCAAGACCGCCTAATTTGAGCAAGACCAATACCAAGACTTACCGTGCAAGATTTGAGCAAGAATAAGACTAAGCCTGCAAGACCCTTGCGTCTTGCAGTTAGAACTGAGGTCGTTTTGGAGAGTATATTAGTTCGGGTATATTCTTAGATTCTCTATGAGAAGCAAAAAAATTTTTAACAAAAATTTGGAAAATTGGACTTACGCGCATTACGAACAATACCACAAACATACATAGCGAATCAAAATATCTATTATAATAACACTTGACACATTTTACACGTACTCAGAGATTATTATTACAATGCAAAAATAAAATATTTTTACATTCTTTTGCAGCAGACGACTTTTTCGCTCCAGAAATTAATTGTACAGGTTTTGAGAATAAAGCCGGCCTTTAATGATAAATTAATATGCTTGGGTTGCGAGCTCGCGATGCCTAATAATGTCGTTAAAAATATGTAGCTGATAAAAAATATACCTAATAAGTAATTCATTTTTTTCCTTATTAGTTTTCTACGAATTTAAACACCACAAATTATCGGTATATAGAATAGTAGACTATTATGTATATTTTTTCTGTTGATTGTGCAATGACCTCATTCGGTTAGACAAAATTTGCTGAAAGAATGCGGCTAATACTTAAAAGTATTAATAACGAGACACATTTGCAGATAATGCCGGCTATACATACCGTGTAAACAAAATAACGAAATATTCAATAACGATATACTGTCTACCAAGGCATTGAACAAAGAAATATTTACAGTGAAATGTATGCAAGACAAAAGCACATTTATAGCAGTTTTTTCTGTAGTTAAATTAAATTGGTCATTTATTTTATCAATCGACTGTTCTTTTGTTACTCTTTGTGTTTGGTGATATACACTACTCCAAGAAATTAACGCACCACCTTGAAAACAGGTCAGTTTTGATGTCTTGAATTTCCTAAAGCTTTTGTCCGATTGAAGTGATTTTTTTAATATGTTATAGCATTATTCTTTAACAATATCGCTGTAATAATACGATTGCTAGGCAGGTAAATTGTCATTGTATACCGGGTGTATCAATCAAACTGTGTTTTTTTTTTTCATCAAAGATCGCATCACCCTATGGAATATTGTAGCTTATAAAATATTGAAATTAAAACCCAACTATAGCCTCATATATATCATATTTTCTTATCATTTTGCTTTTGATTCATTCGCTTATGTTGGATAATAAAAAGTGAGGTACTTTTTAGCTAGCCATGTTTTTCATCAATACAGGGTGTTTTTAAATAAATATGGCAAACTTTAAGGGGTAATTACTCTGCACGAAAAAGTAATGACAGTTTGCTTTTAAACGTATGTTCGCAAATGCTGCGTTTCCGAAATAGGGGATGTTCAAAAGTTAAAATTGTTCTTACAAACTTACGATTTATTTATTGCTCTAAAACCGGTTGAGATATGCAAATAAAATTTGGTAGGTTTTAAGAGGTAGTTATTAGTAATTTTTGACATACAATTAAGATTTTAATATTCACCAATGGCTCGCATACGTGTAACCGGTTTTTAGAATTACTTCTTAAAATTTGCCATACTTATTTCAAAACAGCCTGTATTGATGCTATATTGAGGGCTATTTGCCCTCAATTTATTTGCCAATTTGTATTGAGGCTATTTACTAAAATACCTAACTTTGTTGTTGTCCAACATAAGCGAATGAATAAAAAAAAAACAGAATGTTAAGGAAATATCAGACTGTAGTAGGGTTTTAATTTCAGTATTTTATAAATTCTAGAATATTCCACAGGATAATGCGAACTTTGAGAAAAAAACACAGTTTGATTGGTACACTCATTGGTACCGGTACGGTATCCGTTACCATAGGTACAACGACAATTTACCTTCTAGCAACAATACTATTACAGCGATATTGTTAACGAATAAATAATTCACGCTTAAAATTTACCTACTCTGTTACGTTGTTCTAAGATATGTAATAGGCTAATGGGCAACTGCGAGACTTGCAAGACTCTTGCTGCAAGACCAAGACCAAGACCAGGTGTACTGTTGCAAGACCAAGACCAAGACTGTCTAAGTCTCGTCTTGGTCTTGCATTTGGGCAACACTACTCCACATGCTAAGCCACCAAAAATACATGGGTTAAAACCCTTAAAATGTCGAGTAAATGTCACATTAAATTAAATGCTAAATCCTGACGATGGATTAAATTACTAAGGATCTACCCTAAGCATTATATGACCTTCCACGAAACACGTGGGTTGTTGAGTTGAATTCTCTGTCTTCACATAGGGAAAGGTCGTTGGCTTTTACCTTTCTCTATGCGAAGACAGAGAATTCAACTCAAGAACCCACGTGCTTCGTGGAAGGTCGTATAATGCCTTAGGGTAGATCCTTAGTAATTTAATCCATCGTCAGTATTTAGCATATAACATTTTACTGTAAGACTTTTAGTCGACATTTTAAGGGTTTTAATCCATGTCTTTTTGGCGTCTTAGCATGTAGAGCTTGCAAAGAACACTGATGATGCTCTCTTTAGACCGAAAACGTTCTGTATTGTATTTGTAGCCCTTTTTGGGGCTTTTTAAAATAAATATACCTTTTACGCAGAAAATTTTTCTTCAATTTTTATATCTATTTTTATTTCGTTATTGTTTTGTTTAGTTTACAATTTAATATGAACTAATTTTCTAAATAAAATTTCTAATATAGGTACATGAATTAAATTATTTTTCTATTTTTGCCAATATATGGTTCAATCAGTGCACGTGGCATCGCCTGTGTGCAAAACATTTAATGGCGCCCAAAAATGCCCAATTTTTTAAAAAATATCTAAAAACTCTCTAATAACTCTAGTGGCGCTCCTTAATTGCTGTCGCGTGTGTTCGCGCACACATTTCACACTTGGACTACGCGACCCTGGTATCAATATAATAATCAAATCCTCAATTCAAGTTTACTTTCATAAAATAGATATTACCAAGTCACTTATAACAGTCCATTTCAGTAAGTATAGCTTTTACATTATAAAATGAAATGTTTAATAATTTTCTCTTTTAAAATACATAATAATATCTAATACCCGTACTTATTAGTAGGTAATTAATTTTTCAATTTCAATGCTCTATATCAGTGGTTCCCAACCTTTTATGTCTGGCGACCCACCTTCTGATGTTTTTTCATATTCGCGACCCATCCCTCACCCATGATGACATATATATGTACGCTACTCAGCTACTGTAAGAGCCGCACCGCGACCCACCTGAAATCTGCCCGCGACCCACCAGTGGGTCGCGACCCACCGGTTGGGAAACGCTGCTCTATATGATTTGGTACTGCATTTGAAATGGAAACAATAAATATTCAAAATGTAGTTGTCGGGATTTTTACTTAGGCGAGGATTGTAGCATGTCGAGATTTTGGCCGTCGGGATTTTGGCTGTCGGGGTTTTGGCTGTTTGGGTGCCACCGCTATTTGTCTAACCCGACTGGACTACTATGTTTTTTCTCCGATCATGAGTTATCATATGCCTTTTAAGGTGGGTTATCTGGACGAAAGCTTTCTTACATATGAAACAAGAATATGGTCTCTCTCCAGTATGGACTCGCATATGTCTCCTAAGATTGGGTCCAGTGTAGAAAGCTTTCTTACATTCGGAACAAGGATATGATGGCTTGCCAGCATGAATTCTCATATGTATGTTATAACCGCTACTGTGAGTGAAGGCTTTATCGCATAAATCGCATTTGTATCGCTTTTCTCCAGAATGGACTCTCATATGAAGGACAAAGCAGTTTTTCTTTCTAAATTGTTTACCACAGACAGCACAAACATACTTCACTCCTTTATGGGTACTTTCGTGAACCTTAAAACTTTTTTTTGTACACATTTTCCCGCATACGTTACAAAGAAGTCGTCCTCCAGATGAATGCAAATGGCGGTTATGGTTGTCTAAATTTTCTTGGTAGGGAAAGGTCACATCACACTGATTACACTTGTATTTGGTATGAGCTACCTGCACATGTTCGATCAACGAATAGTATGACGTGAAGGTAGATTTGCATCGGCTACATTTATATGTATCTCTTTTATTAAAGATTACGTGGAATATTTTATGATCTTCGAACCACTTCTTCGATAAGAACGCTTTGCCACATTCATCGCAATCCATTTCCTCTTTTACATGCACTTTAAATATATGCTCGTATAAGGTTCTAGTGTCTTTTGTTTGAAACTTTTTGCATATCACGCACTCATACAATTCTGGATCTTGATTGTGCTTGGCATTATGTATACTCAAGTTAAAATCGTCTTGAAAAGTACGTTTACACGTATCACAATGATGGTCTATCGGTTGGTGTTTATTAGCAACATGTCGTTTATATTTAGCTATGTTGTTATACGTCGTCATACAAATTGGACAACTTACTTCTGTACTGCTTATGTCATATGCATCGTCATTTTCTACGATATCACCTAGTTGATCTGTTATATTCTTGTGCATTTCGTAGTGCTCCAGAAGAAGCTCTTTTTCACGGAATTCTTTCTTGCAAATTTTACAAGCCCATGCGACATTTACTATTTCCTGCATTAAACCTTGTTCGTTTTTCACTATTTTTGGTCTGCTGATGGACGATATAGTATTTTTTACGTAAGGAGTATAGTCGAAAGTATTAACATATGTGGGCGAAGCACTTTTACCCTTGGTTACGACTTGAATGTTTGGATCTACATTTGACAAAGTTGTCGGGTGATTTATTATCTCTTTGGATGGGACTACTTTCAGTGGAGTTGGAGATCCAGATCCAACAGTATTTGATGGCATCAAAACTTTCGAAATTACTTTAAGTAATGGTGGAGAAGTCTTTGTTGTCATCAACAGTTGGTTTTGTGAAGGATTGAAATATGTGGATGAAGCACTTTTACCCTTGGTTACGACTTGAGTGTTTGGATCTACATTTGACAAAGTTGTCGGGTGATTTATTATCTCTTTGGATGGGATTACTTTAAGTGGAGTTGGAGATCCAGATGCAACAGTATTTGATGGAATAATAATTTTCGGAATTACTTTAAGTACCGATGAAGAAGCCTTCGTTTTTATCAACAGTTGATTTTGTGATGGTACTTCTTTAAGAGCACGTGGAGCAATTTTTGATGTCACCATTTGGGTTTGTGATGGCACAGCCTCAGATACAGAGTTCTTTGGTAAAATAATGTAATATTTTGATGTTCCTTGGACACGTGGTAGTCGAGTGGGTAAGGCTTGAACATTTTGAAGGTTGGAACTATTGGAAGATGATAATGACTTAAACAAAAAAGGTGAAGTTACTTTCAGTGGAGTTGGAGATCCAAATACAACAGTATTTGATGGCATCATAAGTTTCGGAATCACTTTAAGTACCGGTGAAGAAGTCTTTGTTTTTATCAATGGTTGATTTGGTGATGTTAGTACTTTAAGTGTAGGTGAAGCAGTTTTTGATGTCACTAATAGTTGATTTTGTGATGGTATTACTTTACGTGCACTTCTAGCCGTATTTGATGTCACCATTTGGGTTTGTGATGGCACAGCCGCAGGTACAGAGTTCTTTGGTAAAATAATGTAACTCTTGGATGATCCTTGGAGACGTAGTAGTCGATGGGACGAGGCTTGAACATTTTGAAGGGTGGAACTGCTGGAAGACGATAATTAATTGAACAAAAAAGTTGAAGTGTTTATTGTCCTAAAAAAAGTCACATCAATATAATATTTATTAAGGTAAAATATTACTAACACAATAACAGATAAAACACATTCATGTAGTGCGACTCAATGTACTCTGATATTGTTAACCCCTTCGGTACGGTGATGCACCCGTGTGCATCATGCTTGACTGTGCGCTCAGTACAATGATGCACACGGGTGCATCATGAGTTTTCGTTCGCCATATACGGCGGTGCCGCCATCTGCATCATATTTCAGGTATTTTTGTTCCGTTCGAATTACCTTATTCAAATCTAAAAGTGGGGAAACCACGCCCAAAAGTGGGTGATGTCCAGAAGGAGATTAGATTTAGTTAATTTGATTGGTGATAAGGTTTTTTGGATGCTTGACTGATGGGATTGTGTGGGAGGTGAGGTTACTGTGCTGCTGTTTACAACTTACCTTACTATCCCTTGCAAGATAATTCGGATGGAATTTCCCAGATTAGGAGACTGGGACGATATCAAGCACAAAATAATCTGGGGAATTCCATCCGAATTATCTTGTTTAGCTTTTTTAATGATTTTTGTTTAAAATGGTATTTTATGGATAAAATTTAATTTAACTCACATGCCATGTAGAATGATAAATTTAATAAAACTAGTTTTATTTCTAAAATTAGTGTTATAATTATATTAAGCTCTCGAATCCGTATATAGGAGCCGACTTGCCGAATGACGGTCCGGCACGAAGGGGTTTTAAGGCATGTATCCATTAAGTTGGTGCTCCGTGTAACTGCTCCAATGGATACGGCATGTGCTTCTCTACATATAAACCGCCAACGATCGGATCGCCGAGGGTAA
Organism: Diabrotica virgifera virgifera; assembly: GCF_917563875.1. Taxonomy (NCBI): domain Eukaryota; kingdom Metazoa; phylum Arthropoda; class Insecta; order Coleoptera; family Chrysomelidae; genus Diabrotica; species Diabrotica virgifera. The sequence goes on along the minus strand of NC_065451.1, from coordinate 223,738,214 downwards.
GCGCCGCTCCGGGAGCACCAACGTATCCACTACGTAGAGCAGTGACACGGACCAGGGAGCACCAACGTAATGGATACGTGCCATTAAAAAATACGTGCAGCAAAAAAATACGTGCAACAAAAAAAAATGAGAATACCCAGGGCGTAGTGAGAAATGTTTAACAGCTGTATCCCTTCTCTGTTGTAAGTGTAATAACATATTGGAGAATCGCAATTCGTCAGGTACATCACATTCTGAAAAACAAATTATTTTGTTCTTCAAAAAGTAGCGAGGTGCGATACTTCGTGATGTACAGTGCTATTTAAATGCATTAAATGGTTTCTCTATCGGCAACTTTATTTACTCCGCGATTCAAAAACCTATCCCGGTCTACATCACTTTACGATGTGAAAGTCAAAAAGAGATTGAAAAAACTCGTTTTTCTAAAAACTGCTTTTTTCAAAGGCGGTGAGCATTGCAACTCAAAAACTACTTGACCGACCCACCTGAAATTTTGCATAGATTTTCTTTAGACATCTCGTGAGGTAACTCTGTCGAAATAATTTTTGTTTTATGCTTATTTTTTATTTAACAATGATAAATATGTTGATTTTCACCCATTTTTACGAAAAATTTCGTTATTTTGACTTCTAAACTCAAAAGCTAATTAAATCTTTTTGAATTTTTTATTTCACACGATCCAACGTCGACTTTTGATGTCCACCGAAAAATCCATTTCTGTCTGTAAAAATTTGCCATCGTTGGCTTATTTTTCAATATTTTTCCTTGCAATTTTTTTCGAATAATCTCTGAATTGTACTGATTATATTTATTTAATTTTAATTTAAAAATAAAATAACTCTACCATATTTTAAAAAAAATACAAAAATGTGCTTGAAATACTGATTTCAAACCATATCCCCTCCCTTAAGTGTGCCTAGTGCATTGTTAAATGTGGACTCGGAAATTATATTGAAGTGCAGATCGGAAGATTTCAAAAGTTTTTTAAGGGGATGGATACGTATTTTCGGATGCAATAGTATTTGAATGAGGATTAATTTTTTTCGAATCCTGAGAAAATTAATAAGTATTTTTGAAAAATTTAAACGCAGAATAAAAGATTACGTTCTTACCGAGGGCCGAAAGTTCCTGAAAACTTCTATAATGTTTATTTTAATAAATTACAGCTCTGAAAATACAAGAGAAGTGTGATATTTAATTTCAAATATTTCATTCAAAAGAAACTGCTTGTTTATTCTAAGGGGCTTTCCGCCCTCGGTAATAATGTAATCTTTCATTCTGCGTTTTAACTTTTTCTAAAATACTTAGTTTCTCTAGTTTTCTCAGGATTCGAAAAAAATCATATTACGATTTAAATGATAGTATACTCGTGACGTAATCGCACCCTTAATATTCATTGGTTAGTCGATCTGGGCAACCGTAGTAATGTCTAGAACCGTGGGCCTAGCTCACTCTCTCAAGGTGTGTGTTCGTCTTGTCCTAATCAAAAATATGAACTATGAAGATATGGATTGGAAGCAAACAAAACGATATTTTAACTAATCATGTTTATTGTTCAATAAAGATATAATAAAAATATGACTTATTAAAAGACACCGCCGGGAGTCAAACATTGTATTTGTTTCACATTGTGTGTGTACCACATTGTTTCTTAAGTTTTTTACCGTTAAAAGTTTTTTAGTTGTATTTTACGAACATTTTGTAGATTTTGTGTAGTTTTTAGTTGTAGAAGTACTTGAACGACTTTATTTAGTTTTAAGCATTGAATAAATACACATGAGTGAATATTTTCGAAAGTTGTTGGTAGACAATACACATGTTGCTAGTAGGTACAAGCAAAAGATTGTCAAAATAAATAATATAGATTTTTCCTCAAGGGAACTGAGTTAACATACGGTGGGGGCAGTTTTCCAAGCGTAAATAACATGGACATAGTTATTTACCATTTTTATAGGACGTTTTATATCATTTAACCATTGTTTTTGTCTCTCAGATGATAACTTATTTAGTTGTTTTATGCTTAAAATGGTAACCGATAAAACTGAACTTTATCATGATTACTTCGCATTCCACAGTTCAAAACACAACAGGAATGAGGCATATTATCATTTTAAATTAATTCTTCCAGTGAAAATGATAAATTAATCATTGTAGAAAACAAAATTACAAAGAAACGTAACTAAAATGATCTAAATCACATTAAGAACTCATAGAATAACATTTATATTTACCTCTAAACCGCCATATTGATTTAATTTTGACAGCATGTTGGAATACCCTATAATGAATTAGATAAAACTTATTATAGTTCGTCCGCTATAACTTTTCCCGTGCGTCACGATTCATTTTCAAACAAATTAAGTCAAAACATAAAGTGAAATGAACGTCGATGTATATATACATTTTGTATACTGTATACTATATACTACACCACAGCCACCTTTACTTTACAAGCCATGAAGAGAAAAAGGCAACGTCGCAATTGATGACGTCGGTAGTCTGACTTTCGGACTACCGCTTTCGAAACTACGATTTTAAAGTACAAATTCAAGTAAAATTTATAGTATTTTTTGAGTCGAACAGGAAAATATATTAATTAGAAGCTTTTACAATATCAAATTAAAAGTAATTCCTTGTAAGTAACGTTTATTATACAAAAAAACAAACAATGACAAGAATATGTGTAAAATAATTATATTTTAAATAAATAATATCTTATTTCAAATTATATACAAAATATCGCCAGAAATAACTATAAAAACAATTGCTCACAATGTTTGATGTGCATTGTTGGGGTTTAGAGTAGATAACTTTCTTTTTTGTTATCGCCCTTATCGTTATTTTTCTTTTTATACTTTTTTGACGATTCATTACTTTGATGGCTGCTATTTTTGTATAATTATTTAAAACAATATTACACATAATTTTTACAACAGCAGAATAAACTTTGAAGGCATTTTCCCCACATTCACACTAAAATTCACAATTTAAGTGAAATCCTTCATGCTGTTGTAAACTTTTCATTACCAAAGATCATAATAACATCAGGTGACAATAACTGTTTTGCAAAAATATTTTTTTAAGATTGGGATTGTTAATAATAAATTCAAATGTTGAACAAATGTGATAATAAATAAATATTCCTTAATCCGTTGCTAAGCACAAACCATCCCTTTGCAAATAATCATAGTAATCTTCTCCAGTTGTCTCTCCTTTACTGCAATAAAACAAGCTGTTTGAACTAGAATCATCTTAATAATATACCTTTTAAAGCTCTTTATAATTTGTAGCACGAAATATTGTAAAAATTTTCAGTTTCTCTGTAAATATGGTGAATATTGTATACAAACAAATGAGAACTGACAAGACTTAACCGGTCAACCATTAGATGTTGCCAAGTTTTAACTTCATGGCTTGTTAAGTAAAGGTGGCTATGACTACACACATCGGCGTACGTTTCACTTTAGGTTTTGACTTAATTTATTTGAAAATGAATCGTGACGCATGGGAAAAGTTATAGCGGACGAACTATACTAATGATATCACAAACTTATTACTAACTACAACAATTGTAAAATTGTACAGATCCGTCTCTAATTACCATTAGGTGGATGCGACTTTGTCTTTAAATAAATCAAAATTTGTTCATTTAAATGGATTTTACTCCACTTCCTGAAAAGTATAGTTAGTGAATTTTACTTCTAACATAGTAACTAGACCAGGGCATTTAGGAAAAAAAACGATTTTTTAAATACAGCACCTAGAGACTTTTAGCATTGTGTTTAGGATGATGTCACGAAAAAGTCTACTATAGAAAAATGGGTGGAAATGCATAGTTGCATTTTAAAGTGAGTAAATTGCATCCAAAAGTGCATAAATATGTCAAAATAAATTTATTAAGGGCCAGATTTTGTTACTTGGTGGTTTCTGGGGTCGCTTAACACGAATACTTCATCAGAACCGACCGCCGGACTAACATTGCTAAGGCACATCATCTGGAGTTTTGAGGCTTTTCGGCACTAAATTGATGCCAACAGATTATTTGGGAGTTTTTGGGGTCGCTTAACAAGAATACGCCATCAAAACCGACCCCCCGGTGCACCTGGTACCCAAAAAACATCCAAACTCCAGAAGATAATATGCCCTGAGCACCAGTTGGTCCAGGTGTCGGTTCTGATGGCGTATTCGCAATCAGCAACCCCAAAAACCGCCTAGTAACATATTTGCATGCATTCATTAACGAAAACCTTTGAAACTTCAAAAGATGACGTGCCTTAGCAGCGACCTTGGGCACCAGGTGCTCCGGTGGTCGGTTCTGATAGCGTATTTTGACATTATGCGCTTCTGGATGCATTTTTCTATTTACACCCATTTATTTATTGTAGACTTTCTCTGACATTATCGTGAACATAATGCAAAAAGTTGAAAGACTCTAAGTGCTGCATTTAAAAATCAATTTATTCCGGTCTTTTTACTGCTAAATGCTGATCTAGACGATATACATTTTATACACTTCAGAGATGTAGGCAAAATTAATACATTTTATTCAAAAAGCTCGTTAAAAGAAGATTGGTGACAAATAAAAAAAAATTATAAGAATATTTATTAAGATCGATAAAAACATTGAACTATTTAAAAGTATTACACTCTTTCTCATGAACATCTTTATTGGTTTTGGAAATAAACTTTTTTTACATTTGTCTTTCTCGCCAATTATGCATTCGCATATGAAAGATTTCTTACATATGGAACAAGACTATGGTCTCTCTCTCATATGGACTCGCATATGTATCCTAAGAGCGGATCCAGTGCAGAAAGCTTTCTGACATGACAATGACGCCAAGACTGGCTGTGGGCAATATGCAAAGATGCATCGAAGGAGAAAAGGATCCCAAAATATTGGAAAAACAATTTAATACTACCAATATAAAAGAAGGGCAAGGAAACTCTTTGTGACAACTATAGAGCAATCTGCCTAGCTCAAGTAACATAAAATATACACAAAAATATTGGAAAAAAGACTTAGAGAATATGTAGAACTAAATCTGGAAGAAGAACAAGTAGCATTCAGACCGGGAAGACAGACTAATGACAACATATTCAATTTAAGAAGACTGATAGAGAGAAAAATAGAAGGAGAAGGAGAAAACACTCATAGACTTGAAAGCTGCCTTCGATTCACTAGATAGACAGGAAATCAGGAAATGCTTAAAGGACTTGGAAGTACTCACAGAATTAATCAAGATTATCAAAAGTACATACGACGTAGTGAAAGCTAAAGTACAAATTGGAGGTCAGCGGTCAGAAGAGTTTCTAATGGACAAAGGACTAAAACAAGGCGACAGTCTCAGCCCCTTACTCTTTGTAATAATAATGGACCGAATAATAAAAAATATCAGAGCAAGGGGAGCAAGAAGTTAAAAACACAATCGGCTGCAGAAATTTGGAACCAGTAAAAATAAATAGTCTACTATACGCAGATGATATAATGCTTATAGCCAATAATAAAAATAAAATGAAGAAAAACCTTAATATATGGACTGAAGAAATTGAAATGATGGGAATGAAAATAAACATAGACAAAACCAAAACAATGATAATAAATTACAAGGAGGACCTACACAACAAAGAGATAAAGTGCAATCAGATAACAGTAGAAGAAGTTATCAACCTATAAATACCTATTATGCATTCGCATGTGAAAGATTTCTTACATATGGAACAAGACTATGGTCTGTCCCTCATATGGACTCGCATATGTATCCCAAGATCGGATCCAGTGTAGAAAGCTTTCTGACATGTGGAACAAGGATATGGCTTCCTGCCAGCATGAATCCTCATATGTATGTTATAAGAGATTGTCTGAGAGAAAGCTCTATCGCATATTCCGAATTTGTATGGCTTTCCCCAGTATGGACTCTCATATGACGTTTAAAGCCTTCGTTCTTTCTAAATATTTTACCACAGCCAGAACAAACATGCCTCCCCGCCTTATGGGTAATTTCTTGATCCTTAAAACTTTTTATACACGATTTTCAAAGACAATATAGTGCAGGTCGGCCTATATTCGGATCCTGTACTATCACGATCCTAAGGCAATCGTGGATTTCAAAATAGTATGAGACACGTGGTTAGAACCTTACACAATGGCGCCCAACGTGGGCACTTTAATACAGCTCCCGACTCTGAGCAACGAAACCTTAGTATCTTTGTTATATATGATCAAATTATTACAAAACTTCGTAAAAAGAAGATTGGTGACAAATAAAGAAAAAGGTTACAAAATATTTCTTAACAATGAAAAAAAAAACACAATCTTGAACTATTTAAAATTGTTACACTTGAACACTCATAAACACCTTTCAAGTTTCTGGAAATAAACCCATTTGAAACAAGACTATGGTCTTTCCCTCATATGGGCTCGCATATGCATCTTAAGAGCGGATCCAGTGTAGAAAGCTTTCTGACATGTGGAACAAGAATATGGTCTCTCGCCCGCGTGAATCCTCATATGTATGTTATAAGAGCTTGTCTGAGAGAAAGCTTTATCGCATATTTCGCATTTGTATGGCTTCTCCCCAGTATGAATTCTCATATGACGCTTAAAGCCATCATTCTTTCTAAATATTTTACCACATACAGAACAAACATGCCTCCCCGCCTTATGGGTACTTTCGTGATTATGACGATTTTTTATAGAACTTAACATTTTTCCGCATACGTTACAAAGAAGTCGTCCTCCAGATGAATGCCAATGGCGCTTATGTTGGTCTAAATTTTGTTGGTAGGGAAAGGTTACATCACACTGATGACATTTGTGTTTGGTATGTGCTTCCTGCACATGTTCCATCAACGAATAGTATGACGTGAAGCTAGTTTCACATCGGCCACATTTGTATATATCTCTTTTAATGATGTATACGTGAAATATTTTATGATCTTCGAACCACGTTTTCGATAAGAACGTCTTGTCACATTCATTGCAATGCATTTTCTCTTTTACATGCTCTTTGGATATATGCTCGTGTAAGTTTCTTATGATTTTTGTTTGAAACTTTTTGCATATCACGCATTCGTACCATTCTGGATCTTGATTGTGCGTGGTATTATGTATACTCAACTCAAAATGATCAGTAAAAGTATGTTGACATGTATCACAATGATGGTCTTTTGGTTTGTGTTTATAACCAATATGTTGTTGATATTTAGCTATGTTGCTATAGTTCGTCATACAAATTGGACAAGTTACTTCTTTGCTGCTTATGGTGTATGCATGGTTATTTTCTACGATATCACCTAGCTGATCTGTGGTATTCTTGTGCATTTCATGGTGCTTCATTAGTTGTTCTTTCTCATAGAATTCCTTCTGGCAAATTTTACAAGCCCATGCGATATTTACTATTTCCTCCATTAAATTTCGTTCGCTTTTCACTATTTCTTGTCTGCAGATGGAAGATAAAGTATTTTTTACGTAAGGAGTATAGTCGAAAGGATTAAAATATGTAGACGAAGCACTTTCACCCTTGGTTACGATTTGAGTGTTTGGATCTACATTAGACAAAGTTGTCGAGCGATTTATTATATCTTTGGACGGGATTACTTTCAGTGGAGTTGGAGATCCAGATGCAACAGTATTTGTTGGCATCATAACTTTCGGAATCACTTTAAGTACCGGTGAAGAAGCCTTTGTTTCTATCAGTAGCTGTTTTTTTGATGGTATTTCTTTAAGTGCATGTGGAGCAGCTACATGTGACAAAGTTATCGGGTGATTTATTATATCTTTGGACGGGATTACTTTAAGTGGAATTGGAGATCCAGATTCAACAGTATCTGTTGACATAATAGCTTTCGGAATTACTTTAAGTACCGGTGAAGAAGTCTTTGTTTTTATCAATAGTTGTCTTTTTGATGGTATTGCTTTAAGTGCAGGTGGGGCAGTTTTTGATGTCACCAGTTGGGTTTGTGATGGCACAGCTGCAGATACAGAGCTCTTTGGCAAAACAATATAGTACTTGGATGTTCCTTGGACACGTAGTAGTCGATTGGACGAGGCTTGAACTTTTTTATGACTGGAACTCTTGGAAGGTGATAATGATTTTATCCTAAAAAACACATCAATGTAATATTTATTTAAGTAAAACATTACGAACACATAAAACACATTCATGTAGTGCAGAGGAGGCCAACCCGTCGATCGCGATCGACCGGTCGATCGCGGCCCGTAGGACAGTCGATCGCTGACAAGGAAAAATTATCTACCTTCCTACCTATTCCCGTCCTAAATATTACGAAAATTCGTAGTCGGTAGGTCGCAAAGAATTAGAAATAGGGCAGTCAATGAGAGCAAGAACAGGTTATTACCTCCGAATTCTATCCTACTGCATGGATTTTAATGAAATTTTAGGAATAGCCTGAAAATATTTAAAGTCTACCCTATGCCGATGTGTGCTTTCGTCTTGGGGGCGGTTCTCACCCCTTCTCGGGGTGGAACATTTTTTGGTTAAACAACTACCAAAGTTGCTAGAGAACCCAATTCTAAGCAAAAACTGTTCTATAATTTTTTTTTCAAAAACTCAATACTTTTTGAGTTATTCGTGGTTGAAAATTGGCCATTTTCGTTGAAATATAAGACCTTTTCAAACGGTTTTTTGCGAATACCATAAAAAAAGTGCATCTAACTAAAAAAATTATATAAAACATTTTTGTAGCTCATAAAGAAACAAAGAGATTCGTTCCTTCTTCAATCTTCTAGTTATAACACAAAAAGAGATATGGTAGGTAAAAAGAGTTTGTTTTTTTGGTGCATGCCCAAAGCAGTGTATTCAACTTGAAATAACAGAAAAACGGTCGAGTTTATGTATATAATGCTACCAACACTTTTTATTGTGCTTGAAAGGTCCTTTCAAATAAGCAATATTAAATGTCGATTACATTCAAACTAAGCGAGATATGCTGCAAAAAATTGATGACTAACGAATTTTAAGAAAAAAATTGAGAAGTATATTTAACGCCTCATTCACAAGAATTTAAATGCATCGTTTTCCTTCTACAATACACTTTACTACTAGTGTAGGAAACAAAGGTTGAACCTTGCAAAATGGACACAAGTCCGGTTTTATTTTTTTTCTGGTATATCAAGGGGTGTTTATTATAAGACTAACTTTTTCTGAAAAAATTTCGCCCCGGAACCTCCCTTTTCACCCCTTTAAAGGGGGTAATTTGTGGTTTTTGCGGAACGTAGCCCTTCCTGTAACATTTACAAAAAATTTCTTTTATAGAAATATGAAGAGGACTATATTTTCTACGATTTATTTCCAACACCATCTCTCTATCATCCACCGTTTAGCGGGGGTGGCGCCCTAAAGTTGACAAGTTTTAAAAAAAGATGTTTAAAAACAAATATATATTTTTCCCTAACTGTAACGGAAATTAAGAAGAAATCCTGCGGAAATTATTCACAAATAATTGACTGATTTTTTGGTATAGGTCTTACTTAAGGGTAATTGCCCTTTCTTTAATTACAGGGTGTTACATTTTAAAAAACCTCTTTTTATACCACCTGAACCGTTTATGCTAGAGTAAAAAGACTTTCAGAGATTACCCATGTACTGGTGCTATTTACAAATTTGTATAATGCACCCCCATTTTTTCCCCGTAACCACCCCAAAAAAACGAAGAATTAATAAATAAATTGATTTTCTTGGAATCCTTCACACACAATGCCCTTTATTAATATGCTTCATACATCATTTTGTGGACGTTATTATTACCCATGCATGGACACCAAAAACAATTTCCTAGTGCAACCCCTGAAGCAAAAAAAAAAAATAAATAAAATGGGGAGTTGAAAATTTTTTTTCGTTTTTTGCTTTTTGATCCATATGGGCATATGCTTCATCGATAGTGCTTTTCAAAAATATATATGGTTATTGCAACATCTCTGCGAAAACCACCCCTATCCTTGAAAATATACTGCAGAAACTACCCCTATCCCTTGGCGAACATGTTTTTACGATTTTCTCATTACCTATGTATTCTTTTTAAACAAAACTTATACAAGGTTAAAGACCACTATTTACTCTAAAAATTATGTCCTATTCATTTTTTCGTATAAGCAACCGTTACGGCACAGTGGCGCCGTAAACCTCATATATGCTTTGGCGGGCTCCAGGTTTTGTTTTTTTTTTCGTCATCTGTTCGTTTTATTGATAAAGTACTTATGCAAAATAAAACAACACAGTGTAACCTACAAATTATGACTTATGCACATTTTACATTCTTTGCTCCCCAAAGCCAGAGTGGTGGCCCAAAGTAAATTTTTGCATATTTTCGCCACCTACATGCATTTTATTGCATTAATGCTACCTTAACAGCACAATATTTACCCTTAGGTGGTCGCTACGCAGTGGCGGATCCAGGGAGGGGTGATGGGGGTTATCACCCCCCCCTCTCAAACCAAGTGATATTATATTCAAAGATTATAAAAATATTCATTTATTTTTATAGAAATTTAACCAATTGGCACCCCCCTCTTAACGATGCTGGATCCGCCACTGTCGCTAAAGCATAAAAAGTCATTCTTATAAAAATAATATTAATATAATATAAGTATTTCTATAAAAATAAATGAATATTTTTATAATCTTCAAATATAATATCACTTGGTTTGAGAGGGGTGGGGGTGATCGCCCCCATCACCCCTCCCTGGATCCGCCACTGCTTAGCGACCACTTAGGGGTGAATATTGTGCTATTAAGGTAGCATTAAGGCAATAAAATGCGTGTAGGTGGCGAAAATATGAAAAAATTTATTTTGGGCCACCACTGTAGCTTTGGGGAGGAAAGAATGTAAAATGTGCATAGGTGATGATTTGTAGGTTACACTGTGTTCTTTTATTTTACATAAGTACTTGATCAATAAAACAAACAGATGACGAAAAAAATAAAGAAAAACTGGAGCCCGTCAAAGCATATATGAGGTTTACGGCGCCACTGTGCCGTAGCGGTTGCTTAAACGAAAAAAATGAATAGGACCTAATTTTTAGAGTAAATAGTGGTCTTTAACCTTGTATAAGTTTTGTTTAAAAAAAATGAATAGGTAATGAGAAAATCGTAAAAACATGCTGGATAAGGTATAGGGGTAGTTTCTGCAGTATATTTTCAAGGATAGGGGTGGTTTGCGCAGGGATGTTGCAATAACTATATATATTTTTGAAAAGCACTATTGATGAAGCATATGCCCATATGGATCTAAAAGCAAAAAACAAAAAAAAATTTCAACCCCCCATTTTATTTATTGTTTTTGGCTACAGGGGTTGCACTAGGAAATCGCTTTTAGTGTCCATGCATGAGTAATAATAACTTGCACAAAATGATATATGAAGCATATTAATGAAGGGCATTGTGTGTGAAGGGTTCCAAGAAAATCACTTTATTTATTAATTCTTCTTTTTTTTTGGGTGGTTCCGGGGAAAAAATGGGGGTGCATTATACAAATTTGTAAATAACACCAATACATGGGTAATCGCTGAAAGTCTTTTTACTCTAGCATAAATGGTTCAGATGGTATAAAAAGGGGTTTTTTAAAATGTAACACCCTGTAATTAAAAAAAGGGCAATTATCGTTAAGTGAAACCTATACCAAAAAATCAATCATCTATTTGTGAATAATCTCCGCAGCATTTCTTTTTAATTTCCGTTACAGTTAGGGAAAAATATATATTTTTTAAAAACATCTTTTTTAAAAACTTCTCAAATTTGGGGCGCCACCCTTGTTAAACGGTGGATGATAGAGAGATGCTGTCGGAAATAAATCGTAGAAAATATAGTCCTCTTCATATTTCTATAAAAGAAATTTTTTGTAAAAGGTACAGGAAGGGCTACGTTCTGCAAAAACCATAAATTACCCCCTTTAAAGGGGTGAAAAGGGGGGTTCCGGGGCGAAATTTTTTCAGAAAAAGTTAGTCTTATAATAATCACCCCTTGATATGCCAGAAAAAAAATAAAACCGGACTTGTGTCCATTTTGCAAGGTTCAACCTCTGTTTCCTACACTATACAGTGTCATTTTTATGTTCAAAAAGTTGAGCGGGTTTAAAATGAATGGTTTTTGAAAAAAATAAGATCAAATTATAGAGCGCATATTTAAATTTTCTTAAAAATCTTCTTTTTCTCCATGTAACTTGAAAATGATAAGAAATATTGTTATAAAAAATAAAATCAAAATGTTTATCTAGAAGAAGCCTTCATTTTTGTATGCCATTTTTTTTGGCATCTCTTATCATTTTCGAGTTACATGGAGAAAAACGAAGATTTTTAAGAAAATTTAAAAATGCGCTCAATAGTTTGATCTTATTTTTTTTTCAAAAACCATTCATTTTAAACCCGCCCAACTTTTTGAACATAAAAAGAACACTGTCGTAAAATGTATTGTAGAAGGAAAACGATGCATTTAAATTCTTGTGAATGAGGCGTTAAATATACTTCTCATTTTTTTCTTAAAATACGTTATTCATCAAATTTTTTACAGTTTATCTCGCATAGTTTGAATGTAATCGACATTTAATATTGCTTATTTTAAAGGTCTTTTCAAGCACAACAAAAGTTATTGGTAGCATTATACACCTAAAATCGACCGTTTCTCTGCTATTTCAAGTTAAATACACTGATTTGAGCATGCACCAAGAAAACAAGTTTTTTTCACTTACCATATCTATTTTTGTGTTATAACTAGAAGATTCATAAAGGAAAGAATCTCTTTGTTATTTTATAAGCTTCAAAAATGTTTTATATAGTTTTTTTAGTTAGATGCATAGTTTTTAAGGTATTCGCAAAAAACCGTTTGAAAAGGTGTTATGTTTCAATGAAAATGGCCAATTTTCAACCAGGAATAACTCAAAAAGTGTTGAGTTTTCGAAAAAAAAATATAGAACAGTTTTTGCTTAATATTAGGTTCTCTAGCAAATTCCGTAGTTATTTAAGCGAAAAATTTTCCACCCCCGAGAAGACAAAAGCATACATCGGCATAGGCTAGACTTTGTTTCTTGGGCTATTCCCTACTTACTGTGAAAATATCACGTAAATCGATATAGTAGGATAGAATTCGGAGCCACATACCCTCATTGACTGCCCTAAAAGGCAGACAGTAGATCTCGAGTCCGATTAAGTTGGCCACCCCTGATGTAGTGCGACTCAATGCACTCTGCTATTGTCAGAATTCTCTTATGTAAGTGTAAAAACATAATGGAGTATCGCACCTCGCCAGGCAAACTGCTACGCACATCGTATCCTGAAACACAAATTATTTTTGAAGTTATACTTCTTTAGGCGCAATTAGGATTGAATTTTTATTATTTTGCGCGCATGCGCACACAGACAGTATGGCGTTAGTTGCTAAATCTTTTAAGTTATGTATAAATATATCAGTGCAAAAAAGGTGTAAAAAGAATGTATTAGTGGTTTTAGTAAATATATTTATTATAATTTTTGTGTATTTGGATTTGTCTACCTCAGGAGTAAGATAAGTATTATTAAAACATTTATATTTTTATTATACTTCACTTCGTCTGTCTGTTACCGTGAATTGTCGTTATGTCCGAGACGATATACACCGAGACCTCGTAGCGTGATTGGTATAGCATTCGGCTAGAGATCGAGAGGTCTTCGGTTCAAATCCGGATCATTCCTATTCTTTCTTTTTATTTTTGGAAATTGGTAAGCATTAAAATTAGTTTAGTATTTAAATAAAATTAAAATAAACTGTTTTAAGTATATTTATTTAGTTGAAATCATATAAGAGAAGTATAACTTCTTACGTGCGTACAAAGTACACACACATTCTGTTTTTTTCAAATTATTCTTCAAAACGTAGCGAGGTGCCTGGCAAGGTGTGATGTAAACTGCTGTTTAAATGCATTAAATTGTTTCTTCATCGGCAATAGGCGATATGCATGTGCGTAGCGATTTGTGATGCTCCACTAAGTTTCTACACTAAATTACTCTGCGTTTCAAAAACAGATTCCGGTATGTATCACTTTACGATTTGACAGACAAAAAAGAGATTGAAGTGTGACAATCTGATCATTGACCAATGAGTAACGTTTTATCTATTCTATCTTACTAACTACTTAATATCTAAGAGTCACCCTTTAATGTCTTCTTAGTTGTCTTTATTATAACTGGGGCACTTTTTGCTTGCGCACTATCACACAAAGCGCTGCTTTTCACTTTTATCACGCACTACACCAACACGTTGCTTGCACACTAGTCGCGCAATGCTCCGCTATTAGCTTTGTCGCACACTACACCAACTCGTGAAGTTTGGTCCTCTTCAGTCTTCTTTTCTGGTTTGAGTTGTCCAGGAGCTGGATGACCTCAATATTTTCGTGGAGAAGGAGTTTTTTTCATGACTTTCTGCGTGTTTGATTTCTATGTCGACGGGCTCCATTCGTAGATCCTTGTGGAGGTCATCATAATAGATGTACCAGGGTGCGTTTACTATGTCCCTTAATACTTAGTTTTAAAAAGTTTGTATTATTTTCAAGTTTGTCTTTTTTGTACATTCCCATAGTTTGATACCATATGTCCATACTGGATTTATAGACCAGTAAGGATCTGCGAAAAAACGTCTACTTTGGATGTGAGAGGTGGCATTCGGATTTTTGCAGATAAAGTTAGGTGACACCTTCAGTAATAATAATTGACTTATGTTCCTTCTCAAATATGCCCGGAACATTAATAAAAAAATTAAAATATTAAAAAATTTCGAAAAGCATCGATTTTTTTCTGCTTTCTTTGCTTATAACTTTAAAAATATTCGTTTTGGAACAAAGTCGTACAGAAATAAAATAAAGATAATTGAAATTTGTATGATATACGACTGGTAAGAAATGTCTTAAGGTATTACCTTTTCTGCAATATAGCAATAAATACAAAATAAGGGGGCAAAATAAGTCCGTTGTTATTCAATATGTTTTAACCACTTTGGTGGCACTTAGAACCTTAGTAATTCGCTTAGGAAATTCTTTGTAACATACTTAAATCGTGTACCAAGTTTCATTAAAATCGACCTAATAAATTTGCAATCTAAATGTTTTTAAAAAAGTTCAAATTTTTTAAAATCTTTCTGAACAAAAAGTAGACCATTTAGAAGTTGGCTAATTTTTTTACACTTTTTTATACACTATTTTATCTAATACACTTTACAGAATTAAAATCGGATTATTTAAGGGACCCCAGCAATGTTTTAAATTTATAAAAAATTTTTTGGCTTATAAACAAATAGCTTTGTTTAATAATAAAAAAAAATAATTTTTAGCAATGCAAATAATTAAAACCAGTATAATTTGACTTAAACTTTCAAATGCTGTCAGCAGAATTGCTATTTTATTTTTTAATCAAACGTTATTCGCGTTCAAAAATTGCAAAAATTGCAATTTCTCGATTTTTTGAAAGTTCCACTGCGTTTATCTCGAAAACTATGCATACTACGAAAAAACTTGTAAGAACATTTTTGCTTAAAATTACCCAAGAAATACAAAAAATGTTTTATTTTGCGAAAAATCGATTTTATGTAATTCCTCAAGTTCTTTGTTTATAACAATCTTATCGACATCCGGATCAACTGTTACCCAAAAAATTCGTGTTCTACGGGTCAAAATACATAAAAAAAACTTGGGTAAGTCCATCTAAATAAAGGAGCCCGTAGCACCCCCTCCTGGCCACAGCACTAATTTGTTTATAAGCCAAAAAATTGTTAATAACTTTAAAACATTGCTGAGGCTGCTTAAATAATTGGATTCCAATTCTGTAAAGTGCATTAGATAGGTGGAGTACTTCTTTATATGTAAAAAAATTAACAAATTTTTGTATGTTCTAGTTTTTGTTGTGAAAGATTTTAAAAAATTTTAATTTTTTAAAAAAGTTTAGATTGCAAAATTATTATGCAAAATCTAGTAAGTCAATTTTAATGAAATTTGGTGGACGGTTTTAGCACATTACAAAAATTTTCTAAGCGAATTAGGAAGGTTCCAAGTGTAACCTAAGTGATGAAAAAACATTGAATAAGGACAGGCTTGTTTTGCCCTCTTATTTTATATTTATTGCTATTTTGAAGCAAGGGTGATGCATTACGACATTTTTAACCAATCGCATCTGATATAAAATTTAATTATGTTTGTTTTATTCCCGTAGGACTTTGTTCTAAAATGAATAGTTTTTAAGTTATAAGCAAAAAAATTAGAAAAAAAAACGAAATTTTTTGAAATTTTTAAATATTTTATTTTTTTTATTAATGTTCCGGGCATATTTGAGAAGGAGCATAATTCAATTATTATTAAGGAAGTTATCACCTAACTTTATCTGCAAAAATCTGAATGCCACCTCTCACATCCACCTAAAAACAGATCCTTACTGGTCTATTATAACTTGTTTGTAAATCAGCATCTTGTTATACGTTGACAACCCTGAGTATCTTCTCAATAGCCAGTACAATTTTTTTTATTAGATATTTAATTCTTCTTTCTTTTTCTTTACATGTCAGTGGCGGATCTACGGGGAGGAAAAAGGGGAAATTCTCCCCTAAAAAGATTCAAAATTAACGAAAAAAAATGTTGAAACCATAAAAATATATTAACTGACATGAAACGTAAACCACAGACAGAAAAATTCAACCCAATAAACACGCTAGTTAGGAAAATTAAGGGAACTTAATGCCTATAAGTTATTATTTATGTCTTTTATAAAGTTTGGGTATGTCTTTTGGTTGGTGTTTCATTGAAAGTTCCCCCCTAAGAGAAAATTTCCCCTCCCAAGGCAAATTTATAGATCCGCCACTGTTACGTGTGCTTTCCAGCAAAGCTTCGTGTCTAGCGTTAGACCCAGGTATTTGGCTGTGTTGGCATAAGTAATGTGATGTTCATTAATTTTTATTGCTGCGTAGAGCATTATTTTATTAGTGAAATCAACATGTATTGATTTGCTTTCTTTCAATGTAATCTTCCACGTCTTAGTCCATTTGTAAATTATTATTTAATAATAATTAATAGTCCATTACTCTGCTCATAAATCAAAAATAAAATTATTATATGCGCGAATCTGATTCGCGTACGGTTCAAGCAGTGACTTACGCTTGGGGGTCAAAAGATCAAAGTGTGCTGAAGTCGCTATCCATCTACCACTCTCGAAAACTTCGTACAAAGAAGATTGGTGACAAATTAAAACAATTTAATAAAAAATATTTATTAAGAGCAATAAAACATATTTAAAACTACGGAACTATTTAAAATTTACACCATTTGTTCTCATGAACATCTTTCTTGGCTTTGGTAACAAACTTTTTGTTACATCTCGAACAAGGATATGCTTTCACACCGGTATGAATTCGCTCATGTGTCTTAAGAGTGGATGACTGGGTGAAAGCTTTCTTACATATGTAACAAGAATATGCTTTCACACCGGTATGAATTCGCTCATGTATCTTAAGACTGGCTGACTGGGTGAAAGATTTCTTACATATGGAACAAGAATATGGTTTCTCCCCGGTATGGACACGCATATGTTGTCTAAGATTGGATCTAAGGGAGAAAGATTTCTCACATTCGGAACAAGAATATGGTCTCTCGCCAGTATGGACTCGCATATGTTTCCTAAGACCGCTTCCATTGTAGAAAGCTTTGTTACATTCGGAACAAGGATATGGTCTTTCGCCAGTATGGAGTCGCATATGTTTCCTAAGACCGCTTCCATTGTAGAAAGCTTTGTTACATTCGGAACAAGGATATGCTCCGCCACCATCATGAACGTTCATATGCTCGTTATAACTGCTTTTGTGAGGGAAAGCTTTACCGCATATTTCGCATTGGTATGGCTTCTCTCCAGTATGATATCTTGTATGAAGGATTAAGCCTTCTTTCCTTACAAATATTTTACCACAGACAGAACAAACATAATTCCCCGCCTTATGGATAATTACGTGATTATGTAGATATTTTCTTGCAACCAGTTTTCCGCATACGTTACAACAAATGCGTTCTTCAGGTAAATGCAAATGACGATTATGTTTGTTTAAGTTTTGCTTGTAGGCAAAGGTTACATTACACTCATTGCATTTGTATTTTGTATGAGATTCCTGCATATGTTTCATCAACGAATAGTTGGACGTGAACTCAGATTCGCATTGGCCACATTTATATGTATCCCCTTTATTAATGTCTACGTGAAATATTTTATGACCTTCGAACCACGTCTTCGATAAGAACATATTGTTACATTCATTGCAATACATTTCCTCTTTTACATGCTCTATGAATATATGCTCGTATAAGGTTCTGGTGTTTTTTGTTCGAAACTTTTTGCATATCACGCACTCATACAATTCTGGATCTTGATTGTGCTTGGCATTATGTATACTCAAGTCAAACTCGTCAGTAAAAGTATGTTGACACGTACCACAACTATGGTCTTTTGGTTTGTGTTTACGAGCAACATGCTGTTGATAACCATGCATGCTGGCATGAGTCGTCAAACAAATTGGACAACTTATATCTTTGCCACTAATGTTACATGCATCGTTATTTTCGTCAATATCACCAAGCTGATCTGTGGCATTCTTGTGCATGTCGTAGTGCTCCATAAGAAGTTCTTTGTCATCGAATCCTTTGGTGCAAATTTTACAATCCCATAGGAATACTCTTGCCTGCATTAAATTTTTCTCTATTTTTTGTCTGCGGGAGGACGATACATTATTTTTTATGTAAGGAGTGTAGTCGAAAGGATTCAAATATGTAGACGAAGCATATCTACTTTTGGTTACGACTTTGGGTTTTGGACGTACATTTGACGAAGTTGTCAGTTGTTTTAGTATATCTTTGGATGCGATTACTTTTAGTGGAGTTGGAGATCCAGATCCAACAGTATTTGATGGCACCATAAGTTTCGGAATTATTTTAAATACCGATGTAGGAGATTCTGTTTTTATCAATAGCTGATTTTGTGATGATTTTACTTTACATGCACGTGTTGATGGCACCATTTGGGTTTGTGATGGCACAGCTGCAGATAAAGAGTTCTTTGGTAAAATAATGTAATATTTCGATGTTCCTTGGACACGTGGTAGTCTAGTGGGTAAGGCTTGAACATTTTGAAGGCTGGAACTATTGGAAGATGATAAGGACTTAAACAAAAAAGTTGAAGTCTCTTTCAGTGGAGTTGGAGATCCAGATCCAACAGTATTTGATGGCATCATAACTTTCGGGATTAGTTTATGTATCGGTGAAGAGGACTTGGTTTTTATCAATAGTTGGTTTTGTGATGGTATTACATTAAGTGCAGGTGAAGCAGTTTTTGATGTCACTAGTAGTTGAGTTTGTGACGGCTTCACTTTAAGTGCACGTGGAGTAGTTTTTGATGTCACTAGTTGGGCTTGTGATGGCACAGCCGCAGGTACAGAGTTCTTTGGTAAAATAATGTAATACTTGGATGTTCCTTGGACGCGTAGTAGTCGAGTGGGCAAGGCTTGAATATATTGAAGACTGGAACTACTGGAAGACGATAATGAGTTGAACAAAAAAGTTGAAGTGTTTGTTGTCCTAAAAAAAGTCACATCAATATAATATTTATTTAAGTAAAATATTACTAAGACAAGAACACATAAAACACATTCATGTAGTTCGACTCAATACATTCTGCTATTATCAGAATAGCAGCAAAAAATAAAAAAAAAACTGATAATTCCTGTTCTGCGATAATTTTGCTTTGGAATATACGCAATAAATTTATTAGAAGTAATTCTATCGTGATTAACTAGATTATTTGCACATGTGTGAGTTTTAAAAATAACTTAACTTTGTCTCTGCCTACCAATTTAATATCAATAGCATCATTTTTGAAGGAGCTATTAATGAATAAAAAATGACCTACTCGGTCTGGTGATAATCTTTTAATATTCGGATCGATAGATTCTATCAATACAAAATACGGGATTTTACCGGATGATGTGTACCTATTATTTAGATCGAAACGAGGATTTACAGTATCCATATTTTCATCTTTATTTTTATCACGTTTTGGAACAATTGCAAACCATCCTGGATAACATACCTCATGAAGAACCCTTAATTGTTATGGGTGATTTTAATGCACGAATCGGAAATGAAATAGTTCCAGGAGTAAAACAAAGATTCAATGAAAACCATGTCAAACTCATGGCTAATCTCTGTGATTTTAACGAACTGAGAATCAATAATACATGTTTCGACCAAAAGCTTCAGTATAAATATACGTTTGAAAACTCCAGGGGGCACAAATCTATTATTGACTTTATAGTCACTAATAGAAAATCCACCCGAACCAGATTCTAGATATTCAAACTTTATACTCAGCAGACGCAGGGAGTGAACACAAACTAGTCCTAGCAAAAATAAGAATGAAACTAAATATAATAAAAATTCAATGTAGAATCACTGTCGAACGATTCTACAAGAGAAATGTACCAAAGGGGGCTAGCACAGAAGATACAGCTGAAACAAATATACGACATCGAAGATATAAACGCGAGCTGGGCGAAAATTAAAAACAACATTGAAGAGGCAGCAACAGAAGCTCTAGGAAAACGCAAAGTCATGATGAACAAAAGAAACAACAACAATACACTATGGTTCAGAAAAGAAATAAAAGAGAAATGTAAAGTGCAGCGAGAGGCCTACATGAAGTATAAAACATATAACACTCCAGAATCCAGAGACACCTATAGAAGAATACGAAATGAAACAAAGCAATTGGTAAGAACAACAAAAATTGAACACTGGGAACAGTTTACAAAAAGGATGGAAAGCGACTTTTACGGAACAAAAAAACAAATATGGACATTCATAAGAAACCAACGGAAAGAAATGGCAGAATTGAAGGAATACAATAACAGCAGCAAACGAATGGGAAATATACTTGACGGAACTGTTTAAAGGAAAGGAAAATAATCAAAACAATAACCTACCTGAATTAAGACACGGAACAGAAATCAGTTTTAAGGAAGTAGAGATAGCTATAAATTCACTCAAAAATAGAAAGTCACCAGGACCAGACGGAATAACCAACCAGCTTCTAAAATACGGAGGAGAAAGTATAACGCTAGAGACGACAAAACTTATACAAAAACTAATATTGCACTGCAAGATACCAGACGCATGGAGAAACAGCATAATGATACCAATATTCAAGAAAGGAGACAAAAACCAAGACCCCAACAATTATAGAGGTATAAATCTACTGAACACAGCACTAAAACTAACCACAAAAGTCCTAACCAACAAAATGAATAAACTAACAACTTTATCAGATGAACAACAAGGATTCAGATCCGGAAGGTCCTGTGTAGACGCCGTATTTGTACTGAGACAAATCACAGAACAGGCCATTGAGTACAATAAACCAGCATATCTATGTTTTATAGATCTGACAAAGGCTTTCGGTCGCATCCAAGTCGAAGACGTCTTACATTTACTGTATAGAAGAAACATACCAATCAATATTATAAAAACCATCGAAAACATCTCATAATCGAATACAAGCAAAGATAAATGGAAAACTAACGCAGTCTATACCAGTACAAAGCGGAGTCAGACAAGGTGACTCGTTAAGCCCACTGCTCTTTAGTATAATAATGGACGAAATAATAGAAGCAGTACGTAAAGGTCACGGTTACAGAATGAAGAAACAAAAAAAATCCAAATATTATGTTATGTAGACGACGCCGCATTAATCGCCGAGACAGAAGACGATCTCCAAAGATTAACACACATCTTCAATACAACAGCCAAGAAATACATTATGATAATATCACCAGAAAAAACCAAATGTATGACAACATCTAAATACCCATTACGATGTAAAATCGAAATTGATGGGAAAATAATAAAGCAGGAAGCATGGTTTAGATATGGCAAAAGACTAAGTTTTCAATCTAATGGCATGTAAAACAACATAATGTTACTCTACATCTCACCAGACTGAAAACAATGGGAACCTTCTCTGGTTACACCTCCGAGGTTTCTACAATTTGCAAGCCATAATGGACGCGAAGACTAAGGAAGATGAGCGAATTTTACATTTTATAATTCACGTCCCATCTGCTCAGCGCGGTAATGTTCCAACGAGAATGGTTCCCTTCGTACTCCAATCAGAGTAAACATGTAAATCAAAAATGAATAACCATTTTCAAAACGAAACTACAGCCGCATCATATTCTAGTCCAATCAGAGAGTGCAGCAAGCACCTCTACCGGTTTCGAAACTTATTAGTCTCTCATCAGGAGGCACATGTGTGACCTTACAAAAGCTTTTGATTGTGTGGATATTCAAACACTATTGATAAAATTGGAGTACTATGGAATAAGGGGTACCATACACGACCTTTTAAAATCATATCTTACAGGAAGAACACAGATAGTTGTATTTAATAATCAAGAATCTAATCCTTTACCAGTTTCAACTGGAGTACCACAAGGATCCGTTTTGGGACCTCTGCTATTCTTGATATATATAAATGATTTACCAAGTGCCTTGGATAACACCAACTGTGTTCTTTTTGCAGATGACACAACCTTATTATGTAGAGGTAAAACTGATTACAGTCAGGAAATATTAGAAAAATCTAAATCCTGGTTTAACTGTAACAAACTTAAGTTAAACGAGCAGAAAACCCAGACCATAGTATTTAGTTCTGATAGATGGGTTAAACCATCTGAACCAGTAAAGTTACTAGGTGTTACTATGGATACAAGGTTGAACTGGTCGCACCATATTGAAAAATTGTGTAAGAAGCTCGCCTCACAGATTTTTGCTATGCGCAGGTTGGCTACTTCTGTGAGTCGAGATATTCTTAGGTCAGTTTATTTTGGAATGGTTCATAGTATCCTGACATATTGCATACTTCTTTGGGGAAACTCGTCCTATGCATATAAAGTTTTCACTTTTCAAAAAGCAGCAATCCGAATTATTGACTCAGCGGAATATCGCGCCAGCTGTAAACCCTTGTTTAAAAAGTATGGCATTCTTCCTTTACCTTCAATATATATATTGGAAACTTTGTTAACTGTTCATAATAATATACAAGATCTAAAAACACATGCTGATCAACATCAGTATAATACAAGAAACAAAAGTCATATCATTATACCATATTCCAGATTGTGTGTTACACAACTTAATACAATAGATTATAATCTGTATAATTGTTTTTTAAACCTAAACAAAAATATTGATATTAAGGCAATGAATTCTAAACAATTTTATAAATTAGCAAAACACTTCCTGCTGGAACACTGTTTCTATAGTATTCAGGAATTTGTTTGTTTGAGCTCCTAGTGTGGTCGTTTTTATGAAAACTATATTACACCTAACTGATTTTTTTTTAGATTTTTATATTATTTCTATTTTTCACGTTATATTATGTGTTCTTGTATTATTTCTTAGTTATTTCTTATGTATACAAAAGTGACTTATTTATATTGTGACATGACATGTAGTGTTTACTATGTAAAAATTGTCAATAAACGTATCTATCTATCTATCTATCTATCTATCTATCTATCTATCTATCATAAGCTGCTCTCTCTGATCCAACGAAAACAAACCCCGGCGTGCAGTCACGGATTGCAACGAACGAAATGGCATAGATGCTCTAGCGACAACTGCTAGCAAAAGACTAAGTTTTCAATCTAATGGCATAGAAAACCACATAATGATACTCTACATCCCACCAGACTGAAAACAATATTCAATATTGAAAACTTAGTCTTTTGCTAGCAGTTGCCGATAGGATATCTATTCCATTTCGTTCGTTATACTCCGTGACTGCACGCCGGGGTTTGTTTTCGTTGGATCAGAGAGAGCAGCATATGTGCCTCCTGATGAGAGACTAATAAGTTTCGAAACCGGTAGAGGTGCTTGCTGCACTCTCTGATTGGACTAGAATATGATGCGGCTGTATTCTCGTTTTGCAACGAAATTGAAAACGGTTATTCATTTTTGATTTACATGTTTACTCTGATTGGAGTACGAGGGGAACCATTCTCGTTGGAACTTTACCGCGCTGAGCAGATGGGACGTGAATTATAAATTTTAAAATTCCCTCATTTTCCTTAGTCTCCGCATCCGTTATGGCTTGCAAATTGTAGAAGCCTCGGAGGTGTAACCAGAGAAGGTTCCCATTGTTTAGAGTCTGGTGGGATGTAGAGTAACATTATGTTCTTTTTTATACCATTATATTGAAAACTTAGTCTTCTTTGTAATAATTTAAGTTGCTTATAAATAAAAAATTAAATTATTGTATGCGCGAAGCGGAGCCACATACCCTCATTGACTGCCCTAAAAGGCAGACAGTAGATCTCGAGTCCGATTAAGTTGGCCACCCCTGATGTAGTGCGACTTAATGCACTCTGCTATTGTCAGAATTCTCTTATGTAAGTGTAAAAACATAATGGAGTATCGCACCTCGCCAGGCAAACTGCTACGCACATCGTATCCTGAAACACAAATTATTTTTGAAGTTATACTTCTTTAGGCGCAATTAGGATTGAATTTTCATTATTTTGCGCGCATGCGCACACAGACAGTATGGCGTTAGTTGCTAAATCTTTTAAGTTATGTATAAATATATCAGTGCAAAAAAGGTGTAAAAAGAATGTATTAGTGTTTTTAGTAAATATATTTATTATAATTTTTGTCACACTTCGTCTGTTTGTTACCGTGAATTGTCATTATGTCCGAGACGATATACACCGAGACCTCGTAGCGTGATTGGTATAGCATTCGGCTAGAGATCGAGAGGTCTTCGGTTCAAATCCGGATCATTCCTATTCTTTTTTTTTTATTTTTGGAAATTTGTAAACATTAAAATTAGTTTAGTATTTAAATAAAATTAAAATAAACCGTTTTAAGTATATTTATTTAGTTGAAATCATATAAGAGAAGTATAACTTCTTACGTGCGTACAAAGTACACACACATTCTGTTTTTTTCAAATTATTCTTCAAAACGTAGCGAGGTGCCTGGCAATTTGTGATGTAAACTGCTGTTTAAATTCATTAAATTGTTTTTTTATCGCCAATAGGCGATGTGCATGTGCGTAGCGATTTGTGATGCTCCACTAAGTTTCTACACTAAATTACTCCGCGTTTCAAAAACATATTACGGTATGCATCACTTTACGATTTGACAGACAAAAAAGAGAAGTGCGACAATCTGATCATTGACCAATGAGTAACGTTTTATCTATTCTATCTTACTAACTACTTAATATCTAAGAGTCACCCTTTAATGTCTTCTTAGTTGTCTCTTTAGTTGTCTATCACACAAAGCGCTGCTTTTCACTTTTATCACGCACTACACCAACACGTTGCTTGCACACTAGTCGCGCAATGCTCCGCTATTAGCTTTGTCGCACACTACACCAACTCGTGAAGTTTGGTCCTCTTCAGTCTTCTTTTCTGGTTTGAGTTGTCCAGGAGCTGGATGGCCCAATATTTTCGTGGAGAAGAAGTCTTTTTTCATGACTTTCTGCGTGTTTGATTTCTTTGTCGACGGGCTCCATTCGTAGATCCTTGTGGAGGTCGTACCCATAATAGATGTACCAGGGTGCGTTTACTATGCCCCTTAATACTTAGTTTTGAAAAGTTTCTATTATTTTCAAGTTTGTCTTTTTTGTACATTCCCATAGTTTGATACCATAATGTCCATACTGGTTTTATAACTTGTTTGTAAATCAGCATCTTGTTATACGTTGACAACCCTGAGTATCTTCTCAGTAGCCAGTACAATTTTTTTATTCGATTTTAATTTTTTAATTCTTCTTTTTTTTCTTAACATGTCAGTGGCGGATCTACAGGGAGGGAAAAAGGGAAAATTCCCCCTAAAAAGATTGAAAATTAAAGAAAAAATATGTTGAAACCATAAAAATATATTAGCTGACATGAAACGTAAACCACAGACAGACAAATTCAACCCAGTAAACACGCTAGTTAGGAAAATTAAGGGAACTTAATGCATATAAGTTATTATTTATTTACTAAACTAAAAGGGAAGTTCCCTAGGTTGGCTGTATACCATATAGTTAAAAAACTTTAACATCAAGTAAAAACCACTTCTATGTAAATGGTATATTTATTAAAAATTTAAAAATCCCAATGAATTGAATAAAATGTGTCCAATTCATAACGTTTTCGGACCTATCAGTCCATCATCAGTGAATTCGAATACTTGCTAAATAGCCCCAGAGCCAAACAATGGTTGAATTTATAATTCAATTTACATTATGTCATAGTAATATTGAACAGGCTAAACGCCGATGTTAAAAGATATAACCTCCGGGAACATGGTGAAACCCTACCAGGAAACTTAAACAACCATCTTAGGCCAACGCTGACTACCAAGTCAACCATTGTTTGGTTCTGGGGCTATTTAGCAAGTATTCGAATTCACTGATGATGGACTGATAGGTCCGAAAACGTTCTGAATTGGGCACATTTTATTCAATCAATTGGGATTTTTAAATTTTTAATAAATATACCAATTACATAGAAGTGGTTTTTACTTCATGTTGGAGTTTTTTATTATTTATGTCTTTTATAAAGTTTGGGTATGTCTTTTGGTTGGTGTTTCATTGAAAGTTCCCCCCTAAGACAAATTTCCCCTCACAAGGCAAATTTCTAGATCCGCCACTGTTACGTGTGCTTTATAGCGAAGCTTCGTATCTAGCGTTAGGCCCACGTATTTGGCTGTGTTGGCATAAGGAATGTGTTGTACAATAATTTTTATTGGTTTAATAATATGTAATTAATAGTCCATTACTTTGATTATAAGTCAAAAATAAAATTATTATACAGGGTGTTTCATTGGGAAACGGAAATACTTTAATTGTGAATAGAGGTCACCGAGGCGGTTCTAGGTACACTACATTTTTTGCTCTACCGACTTTTATAACAGAGTTACAGGGTGTTTTATCGACTTTGCCAATTTCTTTCCTAAGCCATAACTTTAGAACCACAGTGTATTATTTTTTGATATTTGGTACACATGTGTCTCATCCAAAACCCAAACGACCGACATACTAATCACAAAAAAAATCCAGATCCGCATTAACAAAAAATTATAAGGTAATTGTGACCTTAAAACAACACACTGTATATTGAAATTCTGAAAATCTGTTTGCATATTTGAAAAGAGCACAAAAACCAAGTCTAATCGTTCGCTTCAATTTTTCGGCCAGACAATTTTATGACTTTAATTTTGAAATTAAATTGAATTTTTTTAAGAACTCTTGACATTAAAAAGCAATTTAGTGGGAAATAAGCCACAATTAAATTGAAAAAATAATTTTATTAACGTTTCGAAGCCCAAATCGGGTTTCGTTGTCAAAATGCAAAATACTACTAATATTAATAATACATAAATAGTAGTATTTTGTATTTTGACAACGAAACCCGATTTGGGCTTCGAAACGTTAATAAAATTATTTTTTCAATTTAATTGTGGCTTATTTCCCACTAAATTGCTTTTTAATGTCAAGAGTTCTTCAAAAAATTCAATTTAATTAATTATTATTAATATTAATATTAATAATATATAAATAGTAGTATTTTGTATTTTGACAACGAAACCCGATTTAGGCTTCGAAACGTTAATAAAATTGTTTTTTCAATTTAATTGTGGCTTATTTCCCACTAAATAGTTAATCATAAAAAATGCCACAAGGAAATAGCTTCAGAACAACATTAAAAAGCAAGTATTATTATCTTTTAATTATAAATTATTAAAGCTATTGAATAAATACCCATTTTAAAATTAATCAATACTTATTTACCACATAGGAACGACCCAATTATTAATCACAAGAAAAATCCAGGTCCGGATTAACAAAAAACATAAAGTAATTTTGATCTTGAAACAACACCCTGTATATTAAAATTTTCAAAATTTGTTTGAAGACTTGAAAAGACGATTAAAATTTGAGTTTATCGGTTTGCTTTAATTTTTTGTGAAGGAAATTTAATGACTTTAATTTTGAAATTAAATATATTGATATTTTTAAGAACACTGAAATTAAAAAGCAGATTTTTAAAGCACTTTTAACAATAAATTATTAAAGTTATTAAATAAATACCCATTTAAAAAATAATCAATACTTATTTACGACATTCGAACGACCCACTTACAAATCACAACAAAAATCCAGGTCCGGATTAACAATATAAAGTAATTGTAACCTTGAAATAACACCCTGTATATTGAAATTTTCAAAATCCTTTTGCACATAAGTATGAAAAACTAAGTTTAATCGTTCGCTTCATTTTTTTGGCCAGACAATTTAATGAATTTAATTTTGAAATTATGTCGAAATTTTTAAGAACTCTGGGAACTCATAATAAAAATTTCGGTATAATTCCAAATGTAATGTCGTTAAATTCTCTGCACAAAAAAAAATAAAAAGAAACATTAAACTTAGTTTTTCGTGCTCTCTTAAGGTGTGCAAACGTAATTTTAATATACAGGGTGTTTTTTCAAGATCACAATTACTTTGTATTTTGTTGTTAATACGGACCTGGATTTTCTTGTGATTAGTCAGTGAGTTCTTTTAACGCAGTAAATAATACCTGATTATTTTTAAAATTAGTATTTATTCATCAACATAAATGATTTATTATTAAAAGTGCTTTAAAAACCTGCTTATTAATTTTAGGGTTCTTAAAAATTTGAATATATTTAATTTCAAAATTTCAAATTTCAAAAGTAAATTTTTGCACAAAAAATCAAAGTGAATCGATACACTCGGATTTTTGTGGTCTTTTCAAATGTGCAAAGAAATTTTGAAACTGTTAATATACAGGGCGTTGTTTCAAGGTCACAATTACTTTATGTTTTTTGTTAATCCGGACCTGGATTTTTCTTGTGATTACTAATAATTGGGTCTTTCCAATGTGGTAAAAAAGTATTGATTCATTTTAAAATAAGTATTTATTCAATAACTTTAATAATTTATAATTAAAAGTTAATGATACCTGCTTTTTATTGTTGAGTTCTTAAAAAATTTAATATAATTTAAAAATTAAAGTCAACAAATTGTCTGGCCGAAAAATCGAAGCAAACCATTAGACTTAGTTTTTTGTGCTATCTTCAAATATGCAAACAGATTTTCAAAATTTCTATATAGAGGGTGTTGTTTTAAGGTCACAATTACTTTATAATTTTTTGTTAATCCGGACCCGGGTGTACCAAATAGCAAAATCGATAAAACACCCTGTAACTCGGATATACAAGTCGGTAGGGCAAAAAATTTAGTATAACTAGAACGGCCTCGGTGACCTCCGTTTTTCCGTTTCCCAATGAAAGATCCTGTATGCGCGAAGCGGATGCGCGTACGGTTCAAGCCGTGACTTACGCTTGGGGGTCAAAAGGTCAAAGTCTGCTGAAGTCGCTATCAATCTACCACTCTCGAAAACTTCGTACAACGAAGATTGGTGACAAATAAAAACAATTTTATAAAAATGTTTTATTAAGAGCAATAAAATTAAAACTACGGAACTATTTAAAATTTACACCATTTTTTCTCATGAACATCTTTCTTGGCTTTGGTAACAAACTTTTTGTTACATCTGGAACAAGGATATGCTTTCACACCGGTATGAATTCGCTCATGTGTCTTAAGAGTGGATGACTGGGTGAAAGCTTTCTTACATATGTAACAAGAATATGCTTTCACACCGGTATGAATTCGCTCATGTATCTTAAGACTGGCTGCCTGGGTGAAAGCTTTCTTACATATTGAACAAGAATATGGTTTCTCCCCGGTATGGACGCGCATATGTTGTCTAAGATTGGATCTAAGGGAGAAAGATTTCTTACATTCGGAACAAGGATATGGTCTCTCGCCAGTATGGACTCGCATATGTATCCTAAGAAAGGTTACCTTGTAGAAAGCTTTGTTACATTCTGAACAAGAATATGCTCTGTCGCCATTATGAATGCTCATATGATTGTTGTAAGTGCATTTGCGTGCGAAAGCTTTACCGCATATTTCGCATTGGTATGGCTTTTCTCCAGTGTGAACCCTTGTATGAAGGATTAAGGCTTCTTTCTTTACAAATATTTTACCACAGACAGAACAAACATAATTCCCCGCCTTATGGATAATTACGTGATTATGTAGATTTTTTTTTGTAACCAGTTTTCCGCATACGCTACAACAAATGCGTTCTTCAGGTACATGCAAATGGCGATTATGTTTGTCTAAGTTTTGCTTGTAGGCAAAGGTTACATTACACTCATTGCATTTGTATTTGGTATGAGATTCCTGCATATGTTCCATCAACGAATAGTTGGACGTGAACTCAGAGTCGCATCGGTCACAATTATACGTATCTCTTTTATTAATGTCCACGTGAAATATTTTATGATCTTCGAACCACGTCTTCGATAAGAACGTCTTGTCACATTCATTGCAATACATTTTTTCTTTTACATGCTCTTTCGATATATGCTCGTATAACATTTTGGTGTCTTTTGTTTGAAACTCTTTGCATAGCACACACTCGTGCCATTCTGGATCTTGATTGTGCGTGGTATTATGTATACTCAAGTCAAACTCGTCAGTAAAAGTATGTTGACACGTACCACAACTATGGTCTTTTGGTTTGTGTTTATGAGCAACATGTTTTTGATAACTATCTATGCTGGCATAAGTCGTCAAACAAATTGGACATTCTATATCTTTGCCACCTACGTTATATGCATCGTTATTTTCGTCGATATCACCAAGCTCATCTGTGGCATTCTTGTGCATGTCGTAGTGCTCCATAAGAAGTTCTTTGTCATGGAATACTTTGGTGCAAATTTTACAATCCCATGGGAACACCATTGCCTGCGTTAAATTTTTCTCTATTTTTTGTCTGCGGGAGGACGATACAGTATTTTTTATGTAAGGAGTATAGTCGAAAGGATTCAAATATGTAGACGAAGCATATCTACTTTTGGTTACGACTTTGGGTTTTGGACGTACATTTGACAAAATTGTCGGTTGTTTTAGTATATCTTTGGATGCGATTACTTTCAGTGGAGTTGGAGATCCAGATCCAACAGTAATTGATGGCATCATATGTTTCGGGATTACTTTAAATACCGATGAAGGACACTTTGTTTTTACCAATAGTTGATTTTGTGATGGTTCTACTTTACGTGCACGTGGAGCAGTTTTTGATGTCACCAGTTGGGACTGTAATGGCACAGCCGCAGATACAGAGTCCTTTGGTAAAATAATATAATACTTGGGTGCTCCTTTGACACGTAGTAATCGAGGCAAGGCTTGAAGATTTTGAAGGCTGGCACTCTTGGAAGACGATAACGTGTCGAACAAAAAAGTTGGAGTGTTTAGTATCCTAAAAAAACGCACAGTAGTAAAATATCTATTTAAGTAAAACATTATTAAAACAATAACACTTAAAACACATTCATGTAATGCGACTCAATACATTCTGCTTTTGTCAGAATATCAGCAAAAAAATAATGAGACTGATATTTCCTTTTCTGCTTTGGAATATAAGCAATAAATTTATTAGAAGTAATTCTATCGAGATTAACTAGATTATTTGCACATGTGTGAGAAGGTTATAAATATATTATATATAAATATATTATATATAAATCACATAAATAAATTATTAGAAGAATTTTTTTGCTTAGCAACAACACTTTTATTTATTCTAGTAATATTTTGTATTTTGACAACGGCACCCGATTTGGGCGTCGAAACGTTAATAAAATAATTTTTTTCATTTTAATGGTGGCTTATTTCCCCATATAAATAATTAATCATAAAAATGCCACAAGGAAATAGCTTCAGAACAACATGTGTGAGCTTTAAAAATAACTTTAACTTTGTCTCTGCCTACCAATTTAATATTAATAGCATCATTTTTGAAAAAGCTATTAATGAATAAAAAATGACCTACTCGGACTGGTGATAATCTTTGAATATTCGGATCGATAGATTCTACCAATACAAAATACGGGACTTTATCGGATGATTCCTACCTATTATTTGGATCGAAACGAGGACTTACAGTATCCATATTTTCATCTTTATCTTTATCAGGGGGTGGCTTTTTGCCACTGAGTGTGATACCTCTTATGGATCTTAGGGTTTTCATCTCTGTTGTTCTCATTATTTGTTTGGTCTTATATGTCTTATAATTGTCTTATAAATGCGGACTTTGCTTTCGGTGCTCATATTATATTTATTCCGCCACATTATATCCCTCAGGAAACCAGATATTCTCGCTGATTTCGTTGCCTGCTGTTTTGATTCTTGCCACAGATGCCTGTGGCAATATTTCCACACCTAAGTATCTACAATCCATTACCTGTTCGATTATATGGTCGTCCACTACTAATTTACATCTAATTGGGTTCCTGGATATTACTATCGATTGGGTTTTCTCTTTGGATAGTGTCAGCTTATACTTTTTCGCGGTTATTTTGAATTGAAAGAAGATTGGTGACAAATAAAAACCTTCAGATGCCTTCAGATTTTAAACCACAAAATGACAAAATTAATGAGTTCAATTCAGTCAGTTACAAGCCTTCGGTCGGAAAAGAATAACACACCTCTCTGAGAACTAGGCACAAGCACTCCTTTTTCCCAAATAAATATATTATTATTGACAGTTTATTTAATATTATTTTATTTGTTTCCGTGGACAATAAGGTTATCACACGCAACCCAACACCAACCACTGAACAACTCCATTTGGAGTACGTAGGAAGCTTCTCGTTGGAGCTTTACTACGCTGAGCAGATGGGACGTGAATTGCAAATTGTAAAATTCCCTCATTTTCCTATAGTCTTGGTACACGTATGGCTTATAATTTTTAAAATCCTAGAAGGTTGTTACCAGAGAAGTTTCCCACTGTTTTCAATCTGATGGGATGTAGAATCATATTTTAATAATAATTCGCAAGGAAGAACTTCCTGTAGTTGACTGTATACCATTAATTACAAGTGAAATTTAATAAAAAAATTTCCTCTTGGTAAAAGGCATATTAGTTTAAAAAGCCCTAAAGGGCTACAAAAATATGAACAAAACGTTTTCGCTCTGTAACAAGAGCATCATCAGTGTTACCTAAAATAAGTATAACCATATTAATTAAAGCAAAATGTTAAAGTTAAAATGATGACCAAGGTAAAAGCAAAGTTTGGTTATACTTACAAGAACATGGTGAGCCAACCAAAAAATACAAGGTCTAATACAAATAAATACATCGAAAAATCCAAAGGATGGATAAAATTCCTAAGGATATGGTCCTAGGGCAACATATGACTCCCACACGTGGTAAGTGGGTCAAAAGGTAACTAGGTCATTATGTTATAAGATGTGGCAGGCAACTAAGAGATGAGACTTCAAAAGCGAATCTGTCTGATGTCAGGACGACAATTGTCAATGATTGAAGTTTTATGAAATGTTGGTTACGCAGCTACTAAAATTAAAGTTATTTATGGTACAAGCAATGATAACAGCTAACATCAGTGTGTTGGAATTATAAAATTACAAGAACTTTGTGAAAATAAATTATCTAAGATTTATAAAATAATGGGCGAAGTTGAAATTCCATAATCATCAATGAGGTGTATATAAATTGATGAAGTAAAGATAGGCAAACCAAAATACAGGAGACATGTTTTGTGGTTTGTGTTAAAATTAGATAATTAATATTTGTGAACCAACACAAATGATGGTTGATAAAAAAAGGGCTGCATGAAGATGAGACAAGTGAATAGGGGTTGTGATATCGAAATTTTTTTTAATTTATCTATCCAGCGTTCTTTTATTCTGTTTTACCTTTTAATTTTATTAAATAAACACATTTAAAAAAAAATTTTTCCCCATTTACTCAATAATTTTACTTAACACTTAACTTCATCTGACCTCACTTTAGACATAGCTTAGGCTTAGATACTTTTATCCAATTTTATTAATTTTTCTGTGCCCTAGATGTTATTTTACATAAAAGGACAGAATAAATAAATTTGGACTAAGCTTTAAAACAACCTTTTCAGTCATTTAAATTGTTGTTGATGAATCCATCTATATCCTATTAACTATAAACAATTTTTTTGCACTACAACATTACTCAGCATTCGATATCACAACCCCTATTCACTTATCTCATCTTCATGCCGCCCTATTTTTATCAACCACTATTTGTGTTGGTTCACAAATATTAATTATCTAATTTTAACACAAACCACAAAACACGTCTCCTGTATTTTGGTTTGCCTATCTTTACTTCATAAATTTATATACACCTCATTGATGATTATGGAATTTCAAATTAGCCCATTATTTTATAAATCTTAGATAATTTATTTTCACTAAGTTCTTGTAATTTTTTAATTCCAACACACTGATGTTAGCTGTTATCATTGCTTGTACCATAAATAACTTTAATTTTAGTAGCTGCGTAACCAACATTTCATAAAACTTCAATCATTGACAATTGTCGTCCTGACATCAGACAGATTCGCTTTTGAAGTCTCATCTCTTAGTTGCCTGCCACCTCTTATAACATAATGACCTAGTTACCTTTTGACCCACTTACCACGAGTGGGAGTCATATGTTGCCCTAGGGCCGTATCCTTAGGAATTTTATCCATCCTTTGGATTTTTCGATGTATTTATTTATATTAGACTTTTGTCTGTTTTTTGAAAGGCTTTGACCTTGTATTTTTTGGTTGGCTCACCATGTTCTTGTAAGTATAACCAAACTTAACTTTTACCTTGGTCATCATTTTAACTTTAACATTTTGCTTTAATTAATATGGCTATACTTATTTTAGGTAACACTGATGATGCTCTTGTTACAGAGCGAAAACGTTTTGTTCATATGTTTGTAGCCCTTTAGGGCTTTTTAAACTAATATACCTTTTACCAAGAGGAAATTTTTTTATTAAATTTCATTCATATTTTAATGTCGTTTTATGTATTATTAGATTGAAAACTTGGTTTGTTTCTTAGCAAATGTCGCTACGGCATCCCAGCCATTTCGTTCGGTGCAATCCGAGACTGCACGCTTCGGAGTATCTTGGTTCAATCAGAGAGAAGAGAATATGTGTCTACTGACGAGGGGAAAAAAGTCCCGAAACCGGTATAGACGCTTGTTGCACTGATTGAACTAGAATATAATGCTGCTGCGTTTTCGGGTGGCAACGAAATTGAAAATGTTTATACATTTTTAATGAATAAAATTACTAATAGTTAAAAGACTGATAAGTTTGTACACACTTGAATGAATAAAGGAAATGAAAATATATTATGTCAAAGTGTGTAAATAATTTATTTCTTTAGCTGAGAGCTTTCGACATAAACGTCATCATCGGAGCTAATGGTCAAATAGTAAAAAAGTACCTCTACATAGAGGTATAATCATAATCATGTGCATCTTATGAATATAAATATAATTTTTGATTGCAAATGCTAACTGCTTTGTCCTCCGTACAACACCAAACAGTAAAAAACAGAAAAAAGAAAAAAAGGCCACATACACGTTGCACAAACACATAAAAACTTTTTTCATGGTATGGGTGTTGGTATCACCCATCCATTCTTGGCCTAGTAGAGACAGCTGACTGACCAACACTGACGTTTGTGCAACGTGTATGTGGCCGTTTTTTCTTTTTTTTTACTGTTTGATGTTGTACGGAGGACAAAGCAGTTAGCATTTGCAATCAAAAATCATATTTATATTCATAAGATGCACATGATTATTATACCTCTATGTAGCGGTCCTTTTTTACTATTTGACCATTAGCTCCGATGATGACGTTTATGTAGAAAGCGCTCAGCCAAAAAAATAAATTATTTACACACTTTGACATACTACATTTTCATTTCCTTTAATAAAATTACTGTATGCGCGAAGAGGATGCGCGTACGGTTAAAGCTGCGACTTACGCTCGGGGGTCAAAAGGTCAAAGTGTGCTGAAGTCGCTCTCCATCTACTACTCTCGAAAACTTCGTACAAAGAAGATTGGTGACAAATAAAAACAATTTATTAAAAAATATTTATTAAGAGCAACAAAACATTTAAAACTACGGAACTATTTAAACATTTTACACCTTTTTTTCTCATGAACATCTTTCTGGCCTTTGGTAACAAACTTTTTGTTACATTTGGAACAAGGATATGCTTTCTCCCCGGTGTGAATTCGCATATGTGTCTTAAGACTGGATGACTGGGAGAAAGCTTTCTCACATATGGAACAAGGATATGGTTTCTCCCCGGTATGGACTAGCCTATGTTTTCTAAGATTGGATTTAAGGGAGAAAGATTTCTTACATTCGGAACAAGGATATGGTCTCTCGCCAGTATGGACTGCCATATGTCTCCTAAGACAGGTTCCATTATAGAAAGCTTTGTTACATTCGGAACAAGGATATGCTCCGTCGCCATCATGAATTCTCATATGGTTGTTATAAGTGCTTTTCTGTGGGAAAGCTTTACCGCATATTTCGCATTGGTATGGCTTTTCTCCAGTATGAACTCTTGTATGAAGGATTAAGCCTTCTTTCTTTACAAATATTTTACCACAGACAGAACAAACATAATTCCCCGCCTTATGGATTCTTTCGTGATAATGTAGATTTTTTTTTGTAACCAGTTTTCCGCATACGTTACAACAAATGCGTTCTTCAGATAAATTTAAATGCAGATGGCGGTTATGTTCGTCTAAATTTTTCTTGTAGGCAAAGGTTACATTACACTCATTGCATTTGTATTTTGTATGAGATTCCTGCATATGTTCCATCAACGAATAGTTGGACGTAAACTCAGAGTCGCATCGGCCACATTTATATGTATCTCTTTTACTAATGTCTGTGTGAAATATTTTATGACCTTCGAACCACGTCTTGGATAAGAACGTATTGTCACATTCATTGCAATACATTTCCTCTTTTACATGCTCTTTGGATATATGCTCGTATAAAATTTTGGTGTCTTTTGTTTGAAACTCTTTGCATATCACGCACCCGTACAATTTTGGATCTTGATTGTGCTTAGCATTATGTATACTCAAGTCAAACTCGTCAGTAAAAGTATGTTTACACGTACCACAATTATGGTCTTTTGGTTTGTGTTTATAAGAAACGTGGTATTGATAATTAACTATGTTATCATACGTCGTCATACAAATTGGACAAGTTATTTCTTTGCCGCTTATGTTATATGTATCGTTATTTTCGTCGATATTACCAAGCTGATCTGTGGCATTCTTGTGTATTTCGTAGTGCTCCATAAGAAGTTCTTTGTCATGGAATTCTTTCCTGCAAATTTTACAAACCCAAGCGAACACTTTTTCCTGCATTAAATCTTGTTCGCCTTGGCTACGTTTCTCTAGTTCGGCTATTTTTTGTGTGTGGGTTAAAGATAAAGTGTTTTTTACATAAGGAGTGTAGTCGAAAGGATTAGCGTAATATTTGGGCACAGGACCTTTACTCTGAAATGCGACTGTTTGGTTTGGAAGTATATTTGACAAACTTGTCGGATAATTCATTAGCTCTTTGGTTGGTATTACTTTCAATGAAGGCGCAGATCTAGATCCGACAGAATTTGATGCCATCACAACTTTCGGGATCGCTTGAAGTACCGGTGGAGAAGTCTTTGTAGTGATCAATAGTTGGTTATGTGATGGGATTACTTTAAGTGCAGGTGGAGAAGGTTTTGATGTCACCAGTAATGGCACAGCCGCAGATACAGAGTTCGTTGGTAAAATAATGTAATACTTGGGTGCTCCTTTGACACGTAGTGATCGAGGCAAGGCTTGAAGGTTTTGAGGGCTGGCACTCTTGGAAGACGATAATTTGTCAAATATAAAAGTTGAAGTGTTTAGTATCCTAAAAAACTCACATTAGTAAAATATTTATTTAAGTAAAACATTACTAAAACAATAACACATTGATGCGTTTTTAATGTCTGCTCAGATGGCGACAAGGATAAAAATAACTACATAGATATTGGGTGTCGAAATGGGGCTAAAGTAGAAAAAGCAGACACTCAAACCTTCTTTTGCTAACAGCAGCTCAGGAGTTGTTCGGTGGCGGGTCGTGGGTTCATTAGGGAGATAAGGGGGTTTTAAGAAGACTAACTATCATTACCAAATAAGCAAAGGATACTTACACAGACTTGAGGACTTTCCTACTATTTAAAATATGACGAATAAAATATCCTCCGATTCACTACTGGTTACTTACTGGACACATATCTTACTTACGGATACCAAATGGGGGGAAATTCATCTGAGATTCCTCTTTTGGGTCAAACTGGACTACTCTTAACATCTACCTTGGCTTCTATGCCAACTTCTTTTTTCTTTCACATTAAAACTCAATTTCAGTTGCATTAGAAATCTGGTTAATAATTTTCCAAAAGGTTATAGAAATAAAAATAGTTACATTTTATAATGTTTATTCAAACCTTTAGACTTTATTATTTTAATTTTAAGAAAACATATTCTTAAAGAAATACATATCTACTTTAACTTTACAATAGGAATGACAAAAAAATGTATAACCTTTTATGACTTCTAAGAATACACAAAACTTTAAACTTTACATGATTTTTACCAATACAAAAAATTTTCAACTTTATTGGGCAGTGTATCTCAAAATAAGATTTGACCTGTATATTTCAAAGTTATTCAGCTGTCAAATGGCAGTGCCATTTTATTTAATTTAAAAAAACTACCATTGTGAAAGCAATCTTTATTAAAATATTTAAAAATTTTGCCAACTGCAAATTTTAATATTATTTTTATATTATAAACAAGATTTACAGTACCTTCTTTTTTTTAACATTTCATTGTCACACTCAAACAAAACAAACAGACATCGGTGTCCTTGACAAGAGGCGTAGGAAGCATAACTTGGAAACAGGAACAACAATCCATCTTCTACAAAAACCTGTGTACAGCAAAAGGAAACGATTGGCAAGATTCTCCAGCAACCATATTATTAAAAACTGGACCATATTTGACTACACAGGGCTTCAAAATTCTAATACGCAATAGTATGCCACGCCCAAACAAATCCTCCATGAGTTCTGGGTTGCAATACTTGCAAAAGGCATTTGATTCAGATACTACACCATTTAAAGGAATGATTTCGCATCATTGAAGACTAAATACTTCAAAAAAACACTAGTTATGGGCTTCTGGCACCATTTCAACTTGAGACGCCATCTTCGGTTCGCAGCTCAGGTGTCAATCTCGAACTACTCTCCTTCTCACTTTTCTTCTCGCGCGTCGAGCCGATCACTTTCCTCGGCTGAACACGTTGACCAATCGGCTGAGACAACCAAGGAATCTTTCAAAATCTACTCCAATAGTAGCATGGGATTCTTCGCGCACAAAAGAAAACCATTCTATGCGTAGCTGTTAAGGGAATTTCAACAAATTTCACAACAAAGAATTACGACACTGTTTACTCAGGTGTCGCAAACTACGTATAAAATAAATAGATTAGAGGAGCCATGTATACAGGGTGGGTTAACAAAATACTTAGGATAGGATATAAAATTAATGTTGGAGTTTTTTCAAACGCCACAACATAAATCACATTCATGTAAAAGTCAATGCACTCTGCTATTGTCAGAAGAGCAGCCAAAAATAAGGATACAATGCCACAGCGGAAAAAAATATTTATTACTGCTAGGCCTGACCACACCGGAAGTAAACCGTACATAGTGAAGGAGCTAAAATATGACAATTTTTTCGCCCTTTACAACTTAACTATTTCGTTTACCGTGTCCTCAATTGAGGACAACCTATTTTATAATTTTTTGTATGTAGCTCCATTTGTTTTTACCCTTGTAACACATTGTCCCGATTATGGACATCCTATTCCGCTAATAAGTACTTGTGCTGCCATTTAACAGTTTCTGAACAAAATATTAAATTTTTTGAAATATTGGTTTCTCTATTTCATGCGACATTTCTATATTGTCATGTGAGAAATGCAATGTTCATCTCTGTATAAGTAAATAAAAAAATTGTTTTGTAAGATATTACAAGAATAAAAAACCGCTAAACGCTGTAAAAATGAGTGGCGCATACAACATTCCGGCTAAAAAAGAACTGATATGAGTTATACGTGGCGCGAAAACGTATTTTCATTTTAATGAAAATTAAAATTATAGTTTTATTTTGAAAGATTTTTTTCATAATATTTGCTAAATTTGAAGTAAAACGCATCACAAAAGAGTGACTTTGATACAGTTTGCATTTTGAGGATCTTTTAGTGCGCTTTACTTCAAATTTAGCAAATATTGATGGTATACATACATATATGAGCAAACAAAAAAACTTTGCCGACCCTGTCTCTAAGGCCACGAGCCGCCAGTGGTAGGGGGGTTGGAATTCAAGCGCGGATGCGCTTGGCAGTCAAAAGGTCAAAGTGTGCCGAAGTCGCTATTTATCTACTACTACTCTCGAATATTTGGTACATAGAAGATAGGTGAAGACAAATTATAAAAACAATCTATAAAATTTTTTTATTAAGAGCAGTAAAACATATTTCAAACTACGGACTATTTAAAATAATTACACTTTTTCTCATGAACATCTTTCATGCCTTTAGTAATAAACTTTTTATTACATTTGGAACAAGGATATGTTCTCTCCCCGGTATGGATTCTCATATGTACCTGAAGAGTGTTTGACTGGGAGAAAGCTTTCTTACATATGGAACAAGGATATGGTTTCTCCCCGGTATGGACTCGCATATGACTCTTAAGACTGGTTGACTGGGAGAAAGCTTTCTTACATATGGAACAAGACTACGGTTTCTCTTTGGAATGGACTCGCATATGTTTGATAAGAGCCGTTCTATCGGTGAAAGATTTATTACATTCGGAACAAGGATATAGTCTCTCGCCGTTATGAATTGGCATATGTATTTTAAGACTGGATGCATGAGAGAAAGCTTTTT
Source organism: Diabrotica virgifera virgifera (assembly GCF_917563875.1). Taxonomy (NCBI): domain Eukaryota; kingdom Metazoa; phylum Arthropoda; class Insecta; order Coleoptera; family Chrysomelidae; genus Diabrotica; species Diabrotica virgifera. The sequence goes on along the minus strand of NC_065451.1, from coordinate 223,697,194 downwards.
TACACATAGAACAAGAATATGGTTTCTCGCCAGTATGGATTCGCATGTGTATCATAAGGCTGGCTGTGTTGAAGAAAGATTTCTTACATTGGGAACAAGAATATGGTTTCTCACCTTCGGAACCAGGATATGGTCTCTGGCCATGAATTCTCTTCTTATGTGTGTTACAGACGCTGCTATGAGCAAAAGCTTTGTTGCAGAAATTGCATTTATATGGTTTTTCCCCAGTATGCACTCTCATATGAAGCTTGAAGCCTTGATTCTCTTCGTAGGCATTAAACGGGAGGTACGGCACATTTAAATCTGCCGATGTTTTATTTGGAAGCATCGGCAGAAATTGCAAAAAATAATCACGCCGTTTTACGTCGTTTAATTGATATTGTATTTTTTTAAGTAGTCAGGAATTATCATTTAGGGTACAAGATGAATCGGAGCATTCGTTAAATCAAAATATTTCTAGAGAACTAAAAAAATTGTTTGAGAAATACGATTTGGAATTTGCTAATTTATGTGTGATTCGAATATATTTAGCGGCGTGTATAAACCAGTACAGAATGAACTAATGTAATCAATTAGTTACATACTGAATAACGTTAATGAATCAGAATTCAGAAAACCATTTGCTTTTCGCTAGAAGTAGATGAAACTTCTGATTATCATGTCATTCACAATATTATTTAATCAATTATTATTGTTCGATACGCGTTGCGTGGTAATATTTATGAGAGGTTTTTAGGTTTTACAGACGTGAGTAAAAGCAAAAAGGCAGAATATATTTTTGGTGTTTTAAAGAACAAATTAAAATTTTTTGATATCAAAAATAAATTGGTAGGGCAAACTTATGACGGCGTTGCCGTGATGTCGGGTGAATTGAATGGTCTCCAGGCAAAAGTTTAAGCTATTGCACCACAAGCTTTATTTACTCACTGTTATGCGCATAGAACGAATTTAGTTTTGCAGGATACGTGTAAAAAAATTAAAGAATATTGTCTTTTCTTGCCAGTCTAGCTCGCCTAAACGGACTACTGTTTTAGAACAATTTTTTTCGAAAAAAAAAAAAAATGCAAACAGTTTGTCAATCACGATGAAATTTTAAATCTCGGTTAGTTTTCATTGTATAGTGGAGTCAATGAAGGTGAATATGAGCTATTACCTCCGATTTCGTTGAACCTTGATTGATTTGAATGAAAATTGGTGAGTGGTTAGAGGATATCTCAAGGAACAAAGGTGACATGGTGCCAACTTGCGCTTTTACCATGGGGGTGAATGCTACCCCTTCTCGGGGGGTGAACATTATTTTATTGAAAATAACCCCATAATTCGATAGAGGAACAAATTCTAAGCAAAATTTATTATATAAAGTTATTAAAATAAATCAAAACTTTTGGAGTTATTAAAGATCAAAGACTTTAATTTTTCTTGAGATAAATTCATGTTTTTAACCGATTTTTCATCAATAACTCAAAAATTATGTTTTTACAAAAAAGTTATTATTATCAAAATTGAAGCTATTAAAGAATGAAATAAACTCCTTGCTAGAAAAACCTTTTAGTGTTTTACTAGTAAACCTTAGTAAACTAAAAGTGAGTTATAGGTAATTGAATGTATATTTTTTTCGGCGAGTAAAAAAATCTACGTATTCAAGCTGAAATAATGGGAAAATGATGCATTTTATAACATAAACTTATTAAACATTTGTCAAAGTACTTAAAAATATGTATCTATCAAATGAGCCCCCGAACATGTTCATATCATTAAAATTTATGCTCCAAAATTTTTTCAAAATGTATCTTTTAAAGATGTTTCCAAAAAATGTTACTGTTTTTTTTAATAACTCCGTTCATCCGGGAAAATGATGCATTTTATAACATAAACTTATTAAACATTTGTCAAAGTACTTAAAAATATGTATCTATCAAATGAGCCCCCGAACATGTTCATATCATTAAAATTTATGCTCCAAAATTTTTTCAAAATGTATCTTTTAAAGATGTTTCCAAAAAATGTTACTGTTTTTTTTAATAACTCCGTTCATTTTTACGATGTCAGGTTTATCTAAAAACCATTTGAAAGTTAATTTCAAGTGCTATTTCACTACGTTGAGCTTAATTTTTTAAACCCCTTACTTTTTTAAAAATAAATGGTTAAATGGCCCCGGTTGCATGGTTTTCACAGCAAAATTTAAGATTTAAACGTTTCTATCGCGGTTATTTTTTACCCTATAGAAATAGTAAAACAGATAAAGTATTTGTCACAGAAAAAACTAAAATTTGGTTATATATCATTTTTACGTGTATTGAGTATTTTTGGAGTTTTTATCAAAAGAATATGAAAATTACAATAATTTTAAAAATTATGATTTTTTAAAATTATACCTTTTTTTCAAAAATATGCATTTTAAACCGGTCAAAATTATTCAAATAATTACTTATGCTAATATAAAGAAGTTGTTGAAAGGATTATTATAAATTTTATTTTTTGTGGAAATCGCGTATGTTTGATTTTTCACTTTTTCCTAAAAATTCCAAAGAGTTCTCTTATTTTCATCATAACTTGCTTAATTTTGATGCCATTAACTTGTTCTTAAGCTCATTTGATAGGTATTCCGAAGTACTTTGACAAATGTTTAACAGGTATATTTTATAGATTGCATCGTTTTCCCGTTATTTAAGCTTGAATACTTAGATTTGAGTACTCGTCGAAAAAAATACACATTCAATTGCCAATAACTCACTTTGAACTAACATTAGTTTAGTTCTTTAAGTGAGGAATGTATTAAATTTTTTATTACCTTCAATTTCAGTAATGATAACTTTTTTCCAAAAGCTTATAGTTTTCGAGTTATACGTGAAAAACCGATTTAAAACATGCATTTTTTTACGAAAAAATAAAATTTTTGGTCTTGAATAACTCAAAAAGTATTGAGTTATATTAATAACTTTATATAACAAATTTTGCTTATAATTTTTCCCTCTGTCGATTTATGGTATTATTTTTAATAAAATAATTTTCACCTCCGAGAAGGGGTGGCATCCACCCCCAGGGTAAAAGCGCAAGTTAGCATCATGTCACCTTTGTTCCTTGAGGTATCCTCTAATTACTCAACAATTTTCATGAAAATCGATGGAGGTTCTACGAAATCGGAGGTGGAAACCTTCAGTGACTGCACTAGTAGTAGATTTTCGTAAACAGCTTTTGAAAATCTTTTACTTTATTTTATTTTATAAATATAAGTTACCTTCGTCAAATAATTTCCAAGATATTTATTATTAAAAGTTAGGTACTTAAAAATTATGCTGATCCAAATATTTTCGGAAAGTGGTATAAGTTACAAAATATGTATAGTTTTATATACTACCTTAGTACTGCAATTCTTTACAACAAACGGTTCATCAATTCTCTTATTACCACCAACTTCTGCCTCAAATAACCGGGATTTCTCTTTTCTCAACAGAATCAAAACGTAGTGTCGAAACACCATGAAACAAGAGAGAATGTCAAGTAAACCAAACAAAAAAGAAACAAAAGAATCTCCTATGATGATTTAAGCCTTTTAATTAGATGGTATACCTATATGAGCAAACAAAAAAACTTTGCCGACCCTGTCTGTAAGGCCGCGAGCGCCACTGGTAGGGGGGTTGGAATTCAAGCGCGGATGCGCTTGGCGGTCAAAGTGTGCCGAAGTCGCTATTTATCTACTACTACTCTCGAATATTTGGTACATAGAAGATTGGTGAAGACAAATTATAAAAACAATATATAAACATTTTTTTATTAAGAGCAATAAAACATATTTCAAACTACGGAACTATTTAAAATTATTACACTTTTTCTCATGAACATCTTTCATACCTTTAGTAATAAACTTTTTGTTACATTTGGAACAAGGATATGCTCTCTCCCCGGTATGGATTGTCATATGTACCTGACGAGTGTTTGACTGGGAGAAAGCTTTCTTACATACGGAACAAGGATATGGTTTCTCTTTGGTGTGGACTCGCATATGTATCTTAAGGCTGGCTGACTGGGAGAAAGCTCTCTTACATATGGAACAAGAATACGGTTTCTCTTTGGAATGGACTCGCATATGTTTGATAAGACCCGTTCTATCGGTGAAAGATTTATTACATTCGAAACAAGGATATGGTCTCTCGCCGTTATGAGTTTGCATATGTATCTTAAAACTGGATGCATAGGAGAAAGCTTTCTTACACATAGAACAAGAATATGGTTTCTCCCCAGTATGGACTCGCATGTGTATCATAAGACTGGCTGTGTTGAAGAAAGATTTCTTACATTGGGAACAAGAATATGGTTTCTCTATCATACGTATCATACCAGGATATGGACTCTCGCCATGAATTCTCTTCTTATGTGTGTTGCAGACGCTGCTTTGACGAAAAGCTTTGTTGCAGAAATTGCATTTATATGGTTTTTCCCCAGTATGCACTCTCATGTGAAGCTTGAAGCCTGGTTTATTTACCAATATTTTACCACAAATATAACAAACATACTTCTCTGGTTTATGGGTTTTTTCGTGACGCCTAAGATATTTTACGTTTGTAAATGTTTTCCCACATTCATTACAAAGTAACTCTTCTGCAGTTACATGCAGATGGCGGTTATGTTCGTCTAAATTTTGCTTGTAGGGAAAGGTTACATCACACTGACCGCATTTGTATTTGATATGAGCTTCCTGCACATGTTCCATCAAGGAATAGTTGGTCGTGAAGGTAGATTTGCATCTGCTACATTTATACATATCTATTTCGTTAATTTCTACGTGAAATATTTTATGATCTTCGAACCACGTTTTCGATAAGAACGTCTTGTCACATTCCTTGCAATACATTTCCTCTTTTACATGTTCTTTGGTTATATGTTCGTATAAGTTTTTGGCGTTTTTTGTTTGAAACTTTTTGCATATCACGCACTCGTACAATTCTGGATCTTCATTGTGCGTAGCATTATGACGACTCAAGTAAAAATCGTCAGGAAAAGTACGTTTACACGTATCACAATTATGGTCTTTTGGTTTGTGTTTAAGAGCAACATGTGCTCTATAGCTGTCCATGTGGGCATATGTCCTCAAGCAAACTGGGCAAGTTACTTCTTTGCTGCTTATGTTATATGCATCGTTATTTTCATCGATATCACCTAGCTGATCTGTGGTATTCTTATGCATTTCGTAATGCTCCATTAGTTGTTCTTTTTCATGGAATTCTTTCGTGCAAATTTTACAAGCCCATGCTAACATTTTTACCTGCATTAAGTTTCCTTCACCTTTCACTGCAATTTTTTGTATGCAGATAGATGGTAACGTGTTTTTTACCTTAGGAGTATAATTGAAAGGGTTAATATATGTAGGCGAAGCACTTTTACTCTTGGTTACGACTTGAGTGTTTGGATGTACCTTTGTCGGGTGATTTTTTATAATTTTCAATGGGACTACTTTCAGTGGAGGTTCAGATCTAGATATCACAGTATTTGATGGCATCCTAACTTTTGGGATTACTTTCAGTACCGGTGAAGAAGTCTTTGATTTTATCAATAGTTGCTTTGGTGATGGATATACTTTAAGTGCAGGTGGAGCAGTTTTTGATGTCACCAGTAATTGAGTTTGTGATGGTATTACTTTAAGCAGACGTGGAGCCGTTTTTGATGTTACCATTTGGGTTTGTGATGGCATAGCCGCAGATCCAGAGTTCTTTGGTAAAATAATGTAATACTTGGATGTTCCTTGGATACGTAGTAGTCCAGTGGGCAAGGCTTGAACATTTTGAAGGCTGGAACTCTTGGAAGATGTTAATGAGTTGAAAAAAAAAGTTGATTCGTTTATTATCCTAAAAAAACTCACATCAATATATTTATTTAAATAAAACATTACTAAAACAATAACACAAAACACATTCACGTAGTGCAACTCAATACACTCTGCTATTGTCAGAATAGCAGCAAAAAATAAGGAGACAATGCTACAGCGGATAGCTATTTGTATAACAAGGGAGGAAAGTGCTACTTTTCCTCCCGAGAATGAAGTTTACTGCCCGACGCGTAGCGGAGGGCAGTAATCATTCAAGGGAGGAAAAGACACTTTACTCCCATGTTAAACATATGATTTTTCACCTTCCTCAAATAACAAGTCATTTTTTCATTTTTACTTAATTTACTCGCATTTATGTAACTAACCAACAAAATTTATTAGAACTAAAACTAACAAGTAGGTACAATATAACTGTCAACTGTCAAATATAAGTCAAATTATTAATGTAAACATTGTTAAATCAAAATAACAATTTACTGTTTTTTACCATTCTGCAAAATACAGGGTGTTTCATAAACGTTAAAATGTATAGATACTTACGAAATAGAAATTAGATATGATACAGGGCATCAATAAGTTATATTTCATGAATGAAATACCATGACGTCACTTTTACTTTTCCTCCCTAGGAAGGAAAAGTACAAATTTGCTCCCTACAATCAGGTCCGGAAAAGTATACTTTCGGTAGAGGTAGGTGCAAAAAAATATTTGTCACTGCCAGCTTCCGAATTTGACCGAGCTTCTATTGCTAAACAGAAAAGTATTGATCTCATAAAATATAAATATATATTTCCTTTGGTCTTGTAATATTAGCTAATAAATAGATTTGTTATTTGGACCTACATAAATCGACAAATGACAGTCGACATTTTGTGATCATTTCAAAGTTTAATTGTAAACAATATCAAATGTTTTTCAGTTTATCGAATTCTGGACTTATTTTGAACGAGAAGGCGTGAATCTCACCCCCAGGGCAAAAGCACACATTGGCACAATATCATTTTTTTCTTTGACATGTTAGCTATGGGTATGCCAATTTCATATAAATCCAAACGGTTCTTTAAAATTTATAGCAAAAACCGTCAAAAAATGTACTAAAATTTTTGTTTGTTTTATTTGTTACAAATGTTATCTTGGGAAATGTTTTTAACCACTTGGAAGTTTTAGTAAATTTTAGAAAAAATAGGAATTTTTTTTATTAAGTGTTATGGCCAATAGGTCCTGAAAGGCGCCCATATAAAAATTTATCAGAGATCTTTCTGTTTTAAAGGACATCTGTAAGTATCTATCTGTAGTATAATATTGTAGCACTCAGTATAACACATATTTAATGTTTAAGGTTAGGATTAACTATGTGTTAAGCTTCAGTTTGCGTGGACATGCTCCTAATCAAATTATCAACATTTTGTTGTGGTAGGTTGCTCCATCCTTCAAGAGCAGCTTGTACTAGCCGTGCCGTGTTTTGTGGATTATCCCGACGAGCTCTAATTTTTCTTTATGCATACCTCACAAATATTCTATAGGGTGAGCTCTATAAGAAGAATATGAGATTCTATAAGCTCGGGTGAGCAAGCAGGCCACTCCAAACAAGGGATACCTTCTGCTTCAATGACGTCTCTAGTCACTCTAATGGTATGTGGAGGTCCATTATCACTCAAGAAAATTAAATTTTCTCCTGTTGCACCTCTTCAGAGCCTAACTACAGGTTATCAACATGCCTGTGAGCAGTTAAAGTTGATTGGATGCAAATTAAAGGATTTTTTTACGATCACAATTCCTCTCCAGAACATTACACTTCCCCTTGTATATTTGTGAACAGATCTGACAGTTTTCGTTCTTGCTTGTCTTCCTCGACCTCTAAGTACACGATTTCGTGGGTCATCTGATTTTACACAAATCCTGACTTTTTCTGAAAATAGCACATTTTGTCAATTCCTAATGTTCCAGTTTTGGTGGTGAAGACACCAATTTAGGCGATCAATCTTGTGTTGCCTGGATAACTCGGGAACCCATAACTGTCTCCTGCTGTATACTTCTTGGCACGAACTCTTTTTCTTATCGTTTCAATTGAAACAGTTACACCTGTAGCTTCCAAAAACTGCCTTTGGAGCTGAAGGTGAGAAATAGTTGAGTGTCTTCCAGCTGATTGGACAATTAAACGATCGTGGCGAGCCGTTATTACTTTTTGGTGACTTTCCCTTGCTTTATTTTTGAGGTTTCTAGTTCCTGTTACCTATCATAGGTTTTGGACGGAACGCCCTGTATTACGCCTAGCTCTGCAGCTATGTCCCTCTGAGAACATTACTTGTTCCATAAGACCAATAAGCTTTCCCCGTTGTAAGTTGTATAACCCCACATGAGGCATATTTTCGTTTTTGGACGCAAAAGTTAGTTAATTTATTTTCGTTTAATTTGTAACTCAAACAATTAACCTATTAGTATAAGAGCTGTGAGACATTTTTGAGTAGGTATTTTAGGCAACCTGAAAATTTTTCAGGTGACTCTTCTATGATAGCTTAATACAAAAATGCCGATCTGGCTGGAGGGTAGCGGTTATTTTCCCCAAAAATCCCCCCCAAAGTTAAAAAAGGGTAAAAATTGTTATTACAAAAAATATCATTGATATGCCTTGAAAGTAAATTTAAATATTCAAATATAAAGAAAATAAACAGGCCAGACAATTTGAGGGCGATTTTAACTCTGCAAGATACTTGCATGGGCGCCCCAGGATTATTTTCAGGGGGTGCATCTGAACTTCAGAAGATTTCATTTGAATCTGTACATACTATTAACGAGTATAAAATATACAACTATACATGCATAGATATGTACATTCCTTCCGGACAGGGAGCTGCAATTGTTATTATGACAGGGTATTCTTTAATTTTAAAAATAAATATTCTAAAAAAGAAAGGTTTTTTTTTGGTAAAATTTTTCAACAAATTACGCGTGCATATAAATGAAAACCGCTATAGGTAAGCAGCAGTGTGAGAAAGAGCGTATACCGCTAGCTGTTTGCGTCCTCTGTTGTAGCTGAGCGAGTCCGTTCGCTCGAGAAAATCACGTGACCTGGCGATATCCATGTTTTTGTGCCTCGAAACGTTAGAGTAATTATTGTATATATCATAGTTTTTTAAGTATTTTTTCTTAATTAAAGGAAAATAATACGTACTATACAACAGATTTTGCAAATATGATAGAAAAAGACAAATTTATTATTATAAATATATAGGTAGAAATGTATAAAAATATAAACTAAATTAATTCTGTGTCCGAATCTTGTACTTCTTCTTCAAACTCCTCATCTGAGCTTAAATGTTGATTCTCTTCTTCTTCGTCAGACTCCCCTCGAGACTCAGATTCCTCTTCTACATGATCTGTAAATAGTTGTAATATGTATTTAGAATTAGTTAAAGATTAATCAGTGATTAATTGATTGAGTTGCTACGTATTCTCTGTCCTTTTATACGGAGTCGAAGCCTGGACAATCTGAAGAAAAACTTGCCATTGTTGAGATGTGGTGTTATCGAATAATGTAAAAAATATCATGGGCACAACACTTAACAAACACTGAAACATTAAGAAAGATGAAAAAGACAAAAGAAATACTCAACACTATGAAGGAAAAAAAAATTAGTTAAAATAAATATACATTCTCTTCTTCTTCGTCAGACTTCCCTTGAGACTCAGATTCTTCTACCTGATCTGTAAATAGTTGTAATATGTATTTAGAATAAATGAAAAATTAATTAGTGATTAATTGATTGAGTTGCTACGTATTCTTACTTATATAACCAATGCTTAATACTTTTCCTTATATAACCAAGCACATCACGTTTCTTTCCTTCATAGTGTTGAGTATTTCTTTTGCCTTTTTCATCTTTCTTAATGTTTCCTTGTTTGTTACGTGTGTCCATGATATATTTAACATTATTCGATAACTCCACATCTCAACAACGTCTTTCCTCAGATTCGCCCGTGATTGTCCAGACTTTGAGTCCGTATAAAAGAACGGAGAATACGTAGCAACTCAACTAATTAATCACTTATTAATTTTTAATTAATTCTAAATACATATTACAACTATTTACAGATCATGTACAAGAGGAATCTGAGTCTCGAGGGGAGTCTGGCGAAGAAGAAAAGAATGAATATTTAAGCTCAGATGAGGAGTTTGAAGAAGAAGTACAAGATTCGGACACATAATTAATTTAGTTTATAGTTTTATACTTTTCTACCAATATATTTATAATAATAAATTTGTTTTTTTTTCTATCATATTTGCAAAATCTATTGTATAGTACGTATTATTTTTCTTTAATTAAGAAAAAGTTACTTATAAAACTATGATATATATAATAATTACTCTAACGTTTCGAGGCACAACAACATGGATATCGCCAGGTCACGTGATTGTCTCGAGCGAACGGACTCGCTCAGCTACAACAGAGGACGCAAACAGCTATCGGTATACGCTCTTTCTCACACTGCTGCTTACCTATAGCGGTTTTCATTTATATGCACGCGTAATTTGTTTCATCAAATGGCAATTGAAAAATTTCACCAAAAGAACCTGTCTTTTTTAGATTATTTATTTTTAAAATTAAAAAATACCCTGTCAAAATAACAATTGCACCTCCCTGTCCGGAAGGAATGTACATATCTATGCCTGTATAGTTGTATATTATATACTCGTTAATAGTATGTACAGATTCAGATGAAATTTTCTGAAGTTCAGATGCATCCCCTAAAAATAATCCTGGGGCGCCCATGCAAGTATCTTGCAGAGTTAAAATCGCCCTCAAATCGCCTGACCTGTTTATTTTCTTTATATTTAAATATTTAAATTTACTTTAAACTCACGTCAATGATATTTTTTGTAATAACAATGTTTACCCTTTTGTTTAATTTTGGGGGGGATTTTTGGGGAAAATAAACGCTACCCTCCAGCCAGACCGGCATTTTTGTATTAGGCTATCATGGAAGAGTCACCTGAAAATTTTTTAGGTTGCCTAAAATACCTACTCAAAAATGTCTCACAGCTCTTGGACCATATACTGTATCGAGCTGTACTATCTGATTTTCTTGTCGATTGGTTTATTTTCAATAAAAACCTTTATTCTTCGCAACAATAACAAGTTTTTCGAAAGAAATAAATATTGCTTTGAAATACATGGTGATTCCATGTAAGTTTGGTTGTGTATACAGTGTGTCAATTTTAAAACTTACAATGGGCTATATCTCACGAACAAAAGCTGATATTGAAAATTGCTTGAAACCGTTTCTAAGAAAGTACGGGGGAACTAAAATAACATGAAAGAGAACTCACCCCTATCAACCCCCTAGGCCCCACCCACCATAACTAAAAAATTTTAAATTACAAACCCCTACTTGTGATACATCATTTAAAAGACTATAGAAAGTGCTATCCAATGGTATAAATAATAATTATACAGGGTGTTAATATCAGCCGGCTTACTATGACTTTTATATTTGTAATGCTATCTCCCGGACTATTATTGTGAATGATAAATGTCCGTTGGTACATTTTTTTGTATAAAAACTTAATTTGCCGTTTTTGCAAAACTTAATTTGCTGTTATTTGGTTTCTGTCAGATACAATAATTTTTGGTTTATTTGAGACCTTTAAATGTCATTAGTTTTGATTATTTGTACGATCGGTACTGTCATTAAGCTGTAGTTGTCACGATGGTTTACAGTATACCTGTAGTATACCTGCAGTATACCGTGGAGATCATTTTCATATTTGCGTCCCAGAACTAGTGTTATTTACGAACAGCTCAAATATTTAATGAAAGGCATCCGGACAAAAATTTAAGTCACGTGTACGTCCGCGATTTAGTTGAAAAATTTAGAGAAACGGGATCAGTGCAAAATAAAAAAAGGGATGCCCCAAGATTACTGAATGAAGCATCCCAAATTGAGGTCCTTGGAAATTTTGCAATAGAGCCTACTGCATCAACACGTCAAGTATCTGCAATGACAGGACTTTCACATGAGTCGGTTAGAAAGGTGTTGAAATTACATAAGTTTCACCCGTACAAAACATAAATCCTTCAATAACTAGGCGATGATGATCCAGACCGACGAATTGAGTTTTGTGAACTCATGACTGAAAGAATTCGCGTTGAACCGAGATTGTTAAAAAATATTTGTTTCACTGATAAATGTACTTTTATGCTGAATGGTAATGTAAATAAACAAAACTGTCGGTACTGGAGTGATGCGAACCCGCATCGATTCAGAGAAGGTCACACTCAATATCCTGAAAAACTGAATGTTTGGGCAGGAATATTAGGCGATGCTATAATTGGCCCCTTGTTCATACCAGGCAATTTAAGTGGCGACATTTATCTCGATATGCTGGAAAACACCATCGAACCTTTAATTGTGCATGAATTAGAGAAGCAAAGGGACGACCAAGGCAACCTAGCTCTAGACGAAGATTTGCTGCACTTCCAACAAGATGGAGCACCTCCTCACTATGCAGCTCCAGTTAAGCACTGGTTAGATACTAATTATCCGAACAAATGGATTGGAAGGAGAGGTCCTATTGACTGGTCACCGAGATCACCAGACTTACCGCCACCTGACTTTTTTCTATGGGGTTACTTCAAGTCAGTTGTTTATAAAACTCAACCTGCGTTACTTGAGGAATCGCGAGAAAGAATTACGCAAGCATATCGCGCTATTACAAGAACAACATTTGCCAAAGTTCGTGCAGAATTTGAAAATAGGCTGTATTATTGTTTACAAAACAACGGAAGCCACTTTGAACATTTATTTAATTGACATTGTTAACAAATTTGTAGTTCAACAAAAACCTTATTAAATTTTTTATTTAATTTTTAAGTTTCACAATTATTGCTTCACCCTGTATAATTATTATTTATACCATTGGATAGAATTTTTTATAGTCTTTTCAATGATGTATCACAAGTAGGGGTTTGCAATTTAAACTTTTTTGGTTGTGGTGGGTGGGCCCTAGGGGGTTGATGAGGGTGAGTTCTCTTTGATGTCATTTTAGTTCCCCCTTACTATCCTAGAAACGGTTTCAAGCATTTTTCGATATCAGCTTTTGTTCGTGAGATATAGCCCATTGTAAGTTTTAAAATTGACACACTGTATATTATTCTAGCAGTTATTCTAATAACTAGAGAAACGGACGTCTTTCCTACAAAGTTTATATGCGCAAGCGTATGCGCGTACGGTTCAAGCCTCGACTTACGCAATGGGTCAAAAGGTCAATGTGTGCTGAAGTGGCTACCCATCTACTACTCCTGAAAACTTCGTCAAAAGAAGATAGGTGACAAATAAAAACAATTTTATAAAAATTTTTTTATTAAGAGCAATAAAACATATTTAAAACTACGGAATTAATTCTACAAAAAAAAACTCAAAAGACGGCTTCGGCCCCAAAAAAATACTAACCAATCCCACAAACGGGCAAGAGGGGCCCATATCTTCGAGCGCCGAACTGGACTTAGCCCAGAGCAGGGACCCGGGCGCCCGAGCAAGCAATACAGATCGAAGATAAGTCACGAGAGATAGCTAGGGAATAGAGCACCTCACGCTGGCCTGCATTGATCGAGGTAGGATTTCATGTGGGAGTCCGTGTACCTAGGACTCTAATGTGATAAGCATTTTGCTGATTGAGATCCCCTGTACCGCACCAGAGTGCTATCGGGGGGGAAGTGGATGGTCTGGAGCATTGGAGCAGACATGAGTTAATGTGAAAGTCATTCTCAAGGAGTGAGCAAGTCTCTCAGGCTAGGTTAAATCACTGTTACTTGCTTGCTCGCAAGCATTTAAAATTATTACATACACTTTTTCTCATGTTTATCTTTCATGGCTTTGGTAATAAACTTTTTCTTACATTTGGAACAAGGATATGATCTCTCCCCGGTATGGATTCTCATATGTACCTGAAGACTGGTTGACTGGGAGAAAGCTTTCTTACATATGGAACAAGGATATGGTTTCTCCCCGCTATGGATTCGCGCATGTCTCGAAAGAGCCGCTCTATTGATGAAAGCTTTCTCACAGACGGAACAAGGATATGGTCTCTCGCCGGTATGAATTCGCTCATGTATTTTAAGACTGGTTGACTGAGAGAAAGCTTTCTTACACATGGAACAAGAATATGGTTTCTCACCGGAATGGACTCGCATGTGTATCGTAAGAAAGGATGTATTGGAGAAAGATTTGTTACATTCGAAGCAAGAATATGGTTTCTCCTTGGTCTGGACTCGCATACGTATCTTTTGAGCGGATCCATTGAAGGAAGATTTCTTACTATCGGAACCAGGATATGGTCTCTCGCCATGTTTTTTCTTATTATGTGTGTTATAATCGCTCTTGTGAGCAAAAGCTTTATCGCAGAAATTGCATTTATATGGTCTTTCCCCAGTGTGACCTCTCATATGAATGTCAAAGCCTTCTTTCTTTTTAAATATTTTACCACAAACATAACAAACATAGCTCCCTGCTTTATGGATTATTTCGTGATTCCTAAGATTGGTTAATTTTGTAAATGTTTTCCCACATTCATTACAAAGAAACGGTCTTTCATATGAATGCACATGGCTGTTATGTCTGTCTAAATTTAGCTTGTAGGGAAAGGTTACATCACACTGATTGCATTTGTATTTGGTATGGGATTCTTGCATATGTTCCATCAACGAATAGTTCGACGTGAAAGTAGATTCGCATCGGCCACATTTATATGTATCCCCTTTATTAATGTCTACGTGAAATATTTTATGACCTTCGAACCACGTCTTCGATAAGAATGTCTTGTCACATTCATTGCAATACATTTCTTCTTTGACATGCTCTATGAATATATGCTCGTATAAGGATTTGGTGTTTTTTGTTCGAAACTTTTTGCATATCACGCACTCGTACCATTCTAGATCTTGATTGTGCGTGGTATTATGTACACTCAAGTCAAATTCGTCAGTAAAAGCCTGTTTACACTTATCACAATTATGGTCTTTTGGTTTGTGTTTACTACCAACATGTTGTTGATAGCAAGTTATATTAATATGGGTCGTCAAACAAATTGGACAAGTTACATCTTTGCCACTAATGTTATATGCATCGTTATTTTCGTCGATATCACCAAGCTGATCTGTGTTATTCTTGTGCATTTCGTAATGCTCCAGAAGAAGTTCTTTTTCATGGAATTCTTGCTTGCAAATTTTACAGGTCCAAGCGAATACTTTTTCCTGCATTAAATTTTGGTCGTTTTTTGTTACATTGGCTATTTTTTGTGTGCCAATGGATGATGAAGTATTTTTTACGTCAGGAGTATAGTCGAAAGGATTAACATATGTGGGCGAGGCACATTCACTCTGGGTTACGACTGGTGCATTTGAATGTACATTTGACAAAGTTGTCGGGTGATTTAGTAGATATTTGGTTGGGATTGCTTTCATTGAAGTTGGAGATGCAGATCCAACAGTATTTGTTGACATCATAATTTTTATATTTGATGGCATCCTAATTTTCGGGATTACTGAAGAAGTCTTTGTTTTCATCAGTAGTTGGTTTTGTGATGGATATACTTTAAGTGCAGGTGAAGCAGTTATTGATGTCACCAGCTGGGTTTGTGATGGAACAGCTGCAGATACAGTGTTCTTTGGTAAAATAATGTAATATTTCTGTGTTCCTGGACGATGTAGTAGTCGAGGCAAGGCTTGAACATTTTGAAGGCTGGAACTCTTGGAAGATGATAATGAGTTGACCAAAAAAGTTGAATTGTTTATTATCCTAAAAAAATTCACATCAATATAATATTTATTTAAGTAAAACATTACTAAAACAATAACACATAAAACACATTCATGTAGTGCGACTCAATACACTTTGCTATTGCCAGAATAGCAGTAAAAAATAAGGAGACAATGTCTCAGCGGAAAGATATTTGTCACTGCTAGGTCTGACCGAGCTTCTAATGCTAAACACAAAAGTATTGCCCTCATAAAATATAAATATATATTTCCTTTTGCCTTGTAGTATTAGCTAATTGTTTTGCGTTTCAATTTCAAAATAAATAGATTTGTTATTTTGACCTATATAAATCAAGAAATGACAGTCGACATTTTGTGATTATTTCAAAGTTTAATTGTAAACAATATCAAATGTTTTTCAGTTTATCGAACTCCGGACTTATTTTAAACGAGAAGGGGCGAATCGCACCCCCAGGGCAAAAGCACACATCGGCACAATAGCGTTTTTTTCTTTGACATGTTAGCTACGCGTATGCCAAATTTCATAAACTGTGATATACATAGTTTAATTATTATATTTATTGTACGTAGTATTGCAACATGCCTTGAGACAGGTTGATACATTGTTATTATTTCTATTTAAAGTTCGAAGACCAGATAAATAAAGTATAACAGTAAGATGGAGTAGTATTTATTATATTTGATCAATTAAGGACTAAAAGGCACTGCACGTAACTATCAACGTGTTAATTTAATTCATATCTTGAAAATGTATGAACATTTTCAATTTTGTTGCAACCCGAAACTGCAGCAGCATAATATTCTAGTTCAATCAGAGAGTGCAGGAAGCATTACTAGCAGGTAGTGCAGGAAGCAGGTACTTTTTGAATCAAAACTTTTATTCTCTTAATAGTTTACTTAAAAAACTGTTTTCAAAATAAACGCATTTTAAATCTGCGATACAACGTAATTCTTTGCATATCATTGAAGTTACACCCGGAAAATAAACTTGAAACCATAATAGTTGTGTTAGGTCTCATATTTATGTCATTGCATCGCAAATTCCATTTAAAGAAATTGCCGAGACATTTTTGGAAATTTTTATGGTTTTAAGTTATTTTTCGGGTGTAAGTATAATGATATTATGCTAAAAATTATGTTGCCTCGCAGATTTAAAATGCGTTTATCTCGAAAACGGTTGAGTTTAGCGAGATGAATGTAGTATACCATTTATAAGTAAAAACATTAAGAGAATAAAAGTTTTGATTCAAAGAGTATGTAGGATGGGTACTAAAAAAATGAACCTATTAAATGAGCGCTGAAAGGCGTAGGTGGCGCCCTCTGGGTAAGTCATCATTTTTGGTGGCAAATTTAGATTTCTTGTCTCAAAAAACCCCGCATACCAAATTTCGTGTTATTATCCCATGCCTTTTAGGAAATATTCAAGAATAAATAAGATAAAAGTTTAACTTTGACACCCTGTATTTCGGTTATTATCAACTTTTGTACTAAGGTTAGTTAGCTTAAATCGACCTATTTTAACCTTAGGAATCTAAAGTTAAGCTATGGCCCATTTTTTACCAAACACACTGTATATTATTCTAGCAGTGACTCTAATGACAATAACTAGAGAAACGGACGTTTTTCCCATGAAGTTTATATGCGCGAAGCGGATGCGCGTACGGTTTAAGGCGCGACTGACTCTTGCTGTCTAAAGGTCAATGTGTGCTGAAGTGGCTACTCATCTACAGTGGAACCTCGATAACTCGGATTAATCGGGACCGCGGCCGATCCGGGTTATCCGGAGAATATGGTAAAATTAATAAAATACGGTATACTTACAGATAAACTCCGTTATAATTGAAATAACATGAAATGAAATTGAAATAACATGTATATGCACAGTACACATCTAAATTACGTATATAGTCCATTCTTTCACGGTTTTTGCTCTAAATTTTAAAGAACCGCTTGGATTGACATGAAATTTGGCATACGTATAGCTTACATGTCAAAGAAAAAAAGTTATATTGTGCCGATGTGTGCTTTTGCCCTGGGGGTGACTTTCACCCCCTCTTGGGGGTGAAAAAATATATGTCCAAAATAAGTCCGGAAATGGGTAAACTGACTAATTTTAAGTAACTTTTGTTCTATAGAGCTTTTTCGCCAAGTCAACACTTTTCGAGTTATTTGCAAGTGAATATGTTCATTTTTCAACAAAATAACCACATTTTTAGACGGTTTTTCGCAAATAACTCAAAAAGTAAGTATTTTGTCGAAAAAAACGTTCTTAGCAAAAATATAGCCTATAAAAAAGTAAAAGGTCCCTTTTGTTTTTGCAAAAAAAAATCGGGAAGACCACCCACTAATTAGCAACTTAAAATTAAATTAATCGTTACCACTCCACAAATTATTTTACTTATGTTGTGTTTATATGATCTGTAAGTTTCATCGATTCAAAGTGCTTATTTATGAAAAAATTTGGTTTCAAAGTAAAATTTTTAAAAATTTAAATTTTGAAAAATATGTTTTTTTTTCAAAATAACTTAAAAATTGTTAGAGATACCAAAAATCTCGAAAAACAAAAAAAGTCGGATTTGCTTTTCTGAATATTATGTATTTTTTTGTTTCTCTGTTAGACAAAAATTGATTAAGATTTGGTGTTTCTAAATTTGCATACATTCGTGATCAGTGACTCGTTCAATCCCTTTTAACTACAGCCCTTTCAATAATAAGGACTTTGAACCGATGAAACTTACAGATCATATAAACAATATATACATGAGTCAAGAAACTTGTGAAGTCGTAACGATTAAGTTAATTTAAGATACTAATTAGGGGGTGATTTTCTCGATTTTTTACCAAAACAAAAAGGGACTAACTTTATTTTGAGCGTAACTTGTTTAATTTTGATGCTAAAAATTTTTTTATAAAACAAAAATGAAGCTTTTTTTAAACACTTTAAATAAGTTGTAATAAGTTTTCCCCGAAATGTGCTTCATTTTTGGTTATTTCACGTTAAAGTATTCCATTTGGAATTTGATGAATATGAACCTATTTTTCATTAGCTATAACTCTGCTTCTACTAGGTGTAGAGACGTGATATATACACCATTTTTAAAAATTTTTTACAGGCTATATTTTTGCTAAGAATGTTTTTTCGACAAAATACTTACTATTTGAGTTATTTGCGAAAAACCGTCTAAAAGCGTGGTTATTTTGTTGAAAAATGAACATATTCGCTGCCAAATAACTCGAAAAGTATCGACTTAGTGAAAAAATTCTATAGAACAAAAGTTACTTAAAATTAGCCAGTTTATCCATTTCCTGACTTTCTTTGGACGAATATTTTTTCACCCACAAGAGGGGATGAAAACCACCCCCAGGGCAAAAGCACATATCGGCACAATATCACTTTTTTTCTCGAACTTGTTAGCTATGTGTATGCCAAATTTCATGTCAATCCAAGCGGTTCTTTAAAATTTAGAGGTTTTGCAATATTTTACCGTTAAAGAACGGGCTACTGGTAAACCACGTTCGCATTCCGCACAAAACCACACATACAAAGCGTCGTCGATAGTCTCATTTTTAGCTTTATTAGCTTTGCACCGGCACCGATTGTCCAAACTGACTTTTGTTATCATTTTGAAACAAAATTCTTCAATTATAGTTCTATTTTTCTTCCAATCCGATACTGTAGATTGTGTAGATATACCGACACCATATGATGCTGCAATTGTTTTTAAAGATTCGCCTTTATCAATCCTACCTAATGCTTCTAGTTTCTTTTCCATTGTCACTACAACATTTTTACGTTTTGTTGCCATTACGTAGACAAAAAACACGCAATCACAAACTTATCTGAAACACGATTACATAACGGAAGCGAACAATACGACTGTGTACTACACACAATGTGGTCATAATCGCATGTTATTTAAGAACAGACTAAGATCTTTGTTTAAAAAAGGATTTTTTAAATATGTAGTATTTTAGTAATTTTTAAACAATGCTAATACAGTTTGAAATAAATAGGTGTACAAAAAAGGAATAACAGGTGTCTGTTGTTTCCGATAATCGGCTCTGCCGCCGTGTGCCATGAGTCATTTTTACTATCGTTTAGTTTAGTTCAAATTACACAAATACCCATTATCTCTCAAATATTATATTACATACATTTTTATTGTTGAAATGTTTGTCTGATAAAAATCGTCTCAAATATTATATTACATAGATTTTTATTGTTGAAATGTTTGTCTGATAAAAATCGGTCCGGGTTAGTCGGACTTCCGGGTTATCGGGGGCCGACTGATCGGGGTTCCACTGTACTACTCTCGAAAATTTCGCACAAAAAAGATTGGTGACAAATAAAAACAATTTATAAAAAAAAATTTATTAAGAGCAATAAAACATATTTAAAACTACGGAACTAATTCTACAAAAAAATTCAAAAAACGGCTTCGGTCGCTAAAAAAATCAATAAAACATTGACAACAGGCACAAGTCACAAAAATACTAACCAAACCCAAAAAAACGGGCAAGAGGGGCCCCCATCCTCGAGCGATGAGTCACCGAACTGGACTTAGCCCAGAGCAGGGACTCGGCGCCCGAGCAAGCAATACAGATCGAAGATAAGTCACTTGAGATAGCGGGAATAGAGCACCTCACGCTGGCCTGCATTGATCGGGGTAGGATTTCATCTGGGAGTCCGTGTACTCAGGACTCTAATGTGATAAGCATTTTCCTGATTGAGAGCGACCCTTATAGCGCACCAGAGTGTTATCGGGGGGATGGAGCATTGGAGCAGGGTAGAGTGATTCCTGATTACATGGGTTAATTCTCCTCGCCTCAATGAATTGTATCACCCAAATGTCATTCTTAAGGGCTGGGTTAAATCACTATTGCTTGCTATTTAAAATTATTACATACACTTTTTCTCATGTTTATCTTTCACGGCTTTGGTAATAAACTTTTTCTTACATTTGGAACAAGGATATGATCTCTCCCCGGTATGAATTCTCATATGTTCATGAAGAGCGGTTGACTGGGAGAAAGCTTTCTTACATATGGAACAAGAATATGGTTTCTCCCCGGTATGGACTCGCATATGTCTCACAATAGCCGCATTATCGATGAAAGATTTCTTACATACGGAACAAGGATATGGTCTCTCGCCTGTATGAATTCGCTCATGTACCTTAAGAGCGGATACCTGAGCGAAAGGTTTCTTACACACGGAACAAGAAAATGGTTTCTCCCCGGTATGGACTCGCTTATGTTGCGTAAGAATGTGTGTATTATAGAAAGATTTGTTACATTCGGAACAAGGATATCGTCTCTCCTTGGTATTGACTCGCCATGGTCCCTCGCCATGAACTTGCTTCTGATGTGTGTTACAACCGGTCTTGGTCCTGAAAGCTTTACCACAGATATTGCATTTATGTGGTTTTTCCCCAGTATGAACTCTCATATGAAGGTCAAAGCCTTCTTTCTTCTTAAATATTTTACCACAAACAAAACAAACATACCTAGCTGCTTTATGGACTATTTCGTGACTCCTAAGATTTTCTAATTTTGGAAATGTTTTCCCACAATCATTACAAAGGAAAGGTCTTTCTTTTAAATGCACATGGCTGTTATGTCTGTCTAAATTTAGCTTGTAGGGAAAGGTTACATCACACTCATTGCATTTGTATTTGATGTGGGCTTCTTGCATATGTTCCATCAACGAAAAGTTGGACGTGAATTTAGAGTCGCATCGGCCACATTCATATGTATCTCTTTTATTGATGCCCACGTGAAATATTTTATGATCTTTGAACCACGTCTTCGATAAGAACGTCTTGTTACATTCATTGCAATACATTTTCTCTTTTACATGCTCTTTGGATATATGCTCGTATAAAATCTTGGTGTCTTTTGTTTGAAACTCTTTGCATATCACGCACTCGTACAATTCTGGATCTTGATTGTGCTTGGTATTATGTATACTCAAGTCAAACTCGTCAGTAAAAGTATGTTTACACGTACCACAACTATGGTCTTTTGGTTTGTGTTTACGAGCAACATGATTTTGATAACTATCTATGGTATCATACGTCGTCATACAAATTGGACAACTTATATCTTTGCTGCCTGTGTTATATGCATCGTTATTTTCGTCGATATCACCAAGCTGATCTGTGGTATTCTTGTGCATTTCGTAGTGCTCCAGAAGAAGTTCTTTTTCATGGAATTCTTGCTTGCAAATTTTACAGGCCCAAGCGAATGGTTTTTCTTGCTTTATATTTTGGTCCTTTTTCACTGCATCGGCTACTTTTTGTGTGCCAATGGACGATGAAGTATTTTTTACTTCAGGAGTATAGTCGAAAGGATTAACATATGTAGGCGAGGCACATTCACTCTGGGTTACGACTGGTGTATTTGAATGTACATTTGACAAAGTTGTCGGGGGATTTAGTAGATATTTGGTTGGGATTGCTTTCAGTGAAGTTGGAGATCCAGATCCAACAGTATTTGATGGCATCATAATTTTTATATTTGATGGCATCCTAATTTTCGGGATTACTGAAGAAGTCTTTGTTTTTATCAATAGCTGGTTTTGTGATGGTATTACTTTAGGTGCACGTGGAGCAGTTTTTGATGTCACCATTTGGGTCTGTAATGGCATAGCCGCAGGTACAGAGTTCTTTGGTAAAATAATGTAATATTTCTGTGTTCCTGGGCGATGTAGTAGTCGAGGCAAGGCTTGAACATTTTGAAGGCTGGCACTCTTGGGATATGATAATGTGTCGAACAAAAAAGTTGGAGTGTTTATTATCCTAAAAAATCTCAAATTAGTAAAATATTTATTTAAGTAACACATTACTAAAACAACAACAAATAACCAAAAAAAGCTGTGATATTAAATACTTTCTTGTTTACAATATAGCATAAAGTTTTAATAAGATAAGAATTATGGTTGCGAAGGAGGTAGTAGTATTATAGTTTGGTGTCTTTTTTGCATTCAGTTTTAAACATTGTTTTTAAAGGATATATACGGTCTGAGCTTCGCTGGTGTCGCTCCTAGCGGATTACTAATGCAACTTTGACCGGTAATTTTTAAATTTAATATTTAATTGTTATCGCTTAATATTTACAACGCAAAAAAGTAATTAAATTGTAATCGATTTTTTTAAGATTTTGCTAATCATTTTGACGTTCTATTGATAAAATATGAATTTCTTACTTCGGATACTTTCACAATTATCGTGTAGATGGCGCAGATTAATTTATAATTACATATTACGGAACATTAGAAAAACTTAAATTCAGCATTTAAAACGTAAGTATATTTAAGGTAAAAATATATACCACAGCTTTGGCCAACCAATATTTTTTATAATTAATGTTTTTAATTTTAATTTTAAATTAATCACTTTGACATTTATGTCAAATATCCGGTAAACGTTTACAGACTTGCCACTACTGGCGCTCGCGAATTTGTAAATATCCCCTCTACGTACGAGCTCACAGCGTATACAGTCGGAAAAATGAAAGAATACCCATGGACGATCACATCAATCACTTATTTTGTATTTACTGTCTTTTTCTATAACAAACGTTTGCTATTTATAGAAGAAGACAGCTAATACAAAATAAGTGATTGATGTGATCGTGCATGGGTATTCATTCATTTTTCCGATTGTAAAAAATATCTAAAGTAATATTTTATAAATAAATTATGACATCATAACAAGCGAAAGTTTTGTTTTTGATAAAATTAAAATAATATTAAAAATAAAGGTAGGTACCTGTACAAGCACCTGGGCATGAAGATAACTGAAGATGGAACACTCGATGCTGCTATAAACTTGAAGCATTTGAAATGTGGTCATTGAGAAGAATGATGCGCATACCGTGGGTGGATAGATTTCGAAACGATGACGACTTTAAGAGGGCAAGCGTGGAAAGAGAACTCCTTGGATTAATAAAGAAACGCAAGATTAGTTACCTTGAGCACATATTAAGACGAGGAAAATATGAAATGCCACAGTTAATCCTACAAGGGAAGATCGAAGGTAGGAGAGGAGTCTGCCGCAAACTACTATCTTGGTTAAGGAATGGACACAGGCGAACTGTATCACACCGCCAAGAACAGAACCTTAGTAATGAGATAGTCGCCTACGCACTTTCGTGTATGGCATGTTAAGAAGAAGAAGAGCAATGGACGTGTTACGTTGGTGGTTAATGAAATCAATTAACTTAAATTAAAATAAGTGTAAAAACAACAAATTGTCAATAATATATTTATTTGTGTCGGTAAAATAGCGTGAATATTTCTCGAAAGAGGGTTTGTTATTCTTTGCGAGTGTGGTGGTGTGTCCGCGCCGGGTGGTCGCTGTGACTATACTGAAAAAGAAACACATGCCTGTAGTTTTATGTTGAAGACTAATTTATCGACATAAAGAGGCTGGCCATTTTATCTGATGTTTTAAAAGTTGAAAACATTTTTGTCAAGAAGCGTCCTCGAATGCATTCAAAAAGTGATTCATTGACATAAGGTCTGATAAGGTAACTATTTAATGGGGAATTTTTAAACTGAGATTGAACAGGCCATTACCATCTGGTTTCGTATAGAAAGAATTGTGAATTTTAAATGACCCATATTATTTTCGTTTAGAAAAGAAAGTTAATACTTAAAATTAGCAATTAAAAAAATAATAAATGAAGCGTGTCGCTACAGACGCCTTTCCAGCGAAGTTTCTAAAAATAAATAATTGCAATTTGCTTATAAATAAAAAATAAAATTATTATATGCGCGAAGCGGATGCGCGTACGGTTCAAGCCGCGACTTACGCTTGGGGGGTCAAAAGGTCAATATGTGCTGAAGTGGTTACTCATCTACTACTCTCGAAAACTGCGTAAAAAGAAGATTGGTGAGAAATAAAACGATTCATTAAAAATATTTATTAAGAGCAATACTCTTTCTTACATTTGGAACAAGGATTCGGTCTCTCACCGATAATGCGTTCGCATAATATGTTTTTTAAGACTGGATGACTGGGAGAAACCTTTTTTACATACGGAACAAGAATATGGTCTCTCCCCAGTATGGCCTCGCATATGTATCACAAGACCGTATTTATTGGAGAAAGATTTCTCACATTCGGAACAAGCATATGGTTTCACGCCAGTATGAATTCTAGCATGTGCGGTATATCTGCTCTTGCAGCTAAAAGCTTTATCGCAGAAATTGCATTTGTATGGTTTCTCCCCAGTATGGATTCGCATATGAATTTTAAAGCCCTGCTTTGCACATATATTGCCACAGACATGACATACACATTTCCCTGTTTTATGTGCTTTTTCGTGATACCTAAACCAGAGTAAATTTCTAAATGTTTTCCCGCATTCTTTACATAGGAACGGTCTTTCTTTTAAATGCAAACGGCGGTTATGTTCGTATAAATTTTGCTTGTAGGGAAAGGTTACATCACATTGATCGCATTTGTATTTGGTGTGGGATCCTTGCATATGTTCCATCAACGAATAGTTGGACGTGAACTCAGATTCGCATTGGCCACATTTATATGTACCTCTTTTACTAATGTCTATGTGAAATATTTTATGACCTTCGAACCACGTCTTGGATAAGAACGTCTTGTCACACTCATTGCAATACATTTCCTCTTTGACATGCTTATTGGATATATGCTCGTATAAGATTCTCGTGGTATTTGTTCGAAACTTTTTGCATTTTGCGCACTCGTACCATTCTGGATCTTGATTGTGCGTGGTATTATGTACACTCAAGTCAAAATCGTCAGTAAAAGCATGTTTACACTTATCACAATAATGTTTTTTTGGTTTGTGTTTAAGAACAACATGTCTTTTATAGCTATCTATGTGGGCATATGACCTCGAACAAATTGGACAAGTTAGTTCTTTGCTGCTTATGTTATTTGCAAGGTTAATTTCGTCGATATCATCTAGGTGATCTCTGGTATTCTTGTGCATTTCATAGTGCTCCATTAGTTGTTCCTTTTCAAAAAATTCTTTTCTGCAAATTTTACAAGGCCACGCGAATACGGATTCTTTTTCCTGCATTAAATTTCGTTCGCTTTCCAGTATTTCTTGTCTGCAGATGTACAATAAAGTATTTTTTACGTAAGAAGTGTAGTCGAAAGGGTTAATATATGTGGGCCAATCACATTCACTCTTGGTTACGACCTGAGTCTTTGGATGTGCCTTTGACAAAGTTGTCGGACGATCTTTTATATTTTTAGATAGGACTACTTTCAGTGGAGGTTGAGATCTACATGCAACAGTATTTGATGGCATTCTAACTTTTGGGATTACTTTAAGTGCCGGTGAAGAAATCTTTGTTTTTGTCAATAGTTGATGAAGTATCGGTGAAGAAATCTTTGTTTTTACCAATAGTTGGTTTTTTGATGATATTTTTCTAAGTATACGTGGAGTCGTTTTTGTTTTCACCATTTTGATTTGTGATGGTACAGCCGCATTTGGGTTTGATCTAGATGCAACAGTATTTGATGGCATCCCAACTTTTGGGATTACTTTAAGTGCCGGTGAAGAAGTCCTTGTTTTTTCAAATAGTTGGTTTTTTGACGGTATTTTTCTAAGTATACGTGGAGTCGCTTTTGTTGTCACCATTTTGGTTTGTGATGGCACATCCGCATTTGGGTTTGATCTAGATGCAACAGTATTTGATAGCATCCCAACTTTTGGGATTACTTTAAGTGCCGGTGAAGAAGTCCTTGTTTTTACAAATAGTTGGTTTTTTGACGGTATTTTTCTAAGTATACGTGGAATCGTTTTTGTTGTCACCATTTTGGTTTGTGATGGCACAGCCGCATTTGGGTTTGATCTAGATGCAACAGTATTTGATGGCATCCCAACTTTTGGGATTACTTTAAGTGCCGGTGAAGAAGTCTTTGTTTTTACCAATAGTTGGTTTTTTGATGGTATTTTTCTAAGTATACGTGGAGTCGTTTTTGTTGTCACCATTTGGATTTGTAATGGCACAGCCGCAGGTGAGTTCTTTGGTAAAATCATGAAATAGTTGGATGTTCCTTCGATACGAAGTATTCGAGTGGGCAAGGCTTGAACATTTTGAAGGCTGGAACTCTTGGAAGATGATAATGAGTTGGAAAAAGAAGTTGAATCGTTTATTATCCTAAAAAAAACTCACATTAATACATTAATTTAAATAAAATATTACTAAAACAATAACACATAAAACACATTCACGTAGTGCGACTCAATACACTCTGCTATTGTCAGAATAGCAGCAAAAAAAATAAGGAGAAAATGCCACAGCGGAAAACATATTTGTCACTGCCAGGTCTGACCCAGGTTCTATTGCCAAACAGAAAAGGATTAGTCCAGAATAGAAAAATAAAAACGAAAAAAAAAAACAATACAGGTATTTGATGGTTCTAAATCGTAGGGGGAGTATAGTTAATTAACAATAAATACAGAGGTACTCGTAACTCAACCTCATGTTTTATAAATAAAGGCCAAAATCATAAAATATTGTTTTTTGCATATAGCATCTTTAATATCATATATATGTTACCGGCCAAACCCGATTTCAGGACAAACAAGTTGAGTCTAACCCAAACTAGTTTGTCCTAAGCGCGTTAGGATAAACTAGTATGGCCTAGGCCAAACTAGTTTGTCCTATCGCGCGTAGGCCAAACTCGTTTGTCCTAGAACAAACTAGTTTTTCCTGATGTAAATACACACACTTTTAATTGATTACAGATTGGTTGCTGATTTAACCCATTTGGTCCCACTGTACTCGTCTAAGTACAGCAGCAAAAGTAATGACACATCTGGTAAAAAAAGTGGTACTCCACGTGTATGTACGATTCTATTAGGAAGTGTTCTACTAGATTTTCACAACTTATACCCTTGGTGGCGCTTTTCTTCGTAATTTTTGCCGCAGTAATTGTAACCTAACCTCGATATTTCTGTTTGATTATTGAAGTGCTTGTTATTTTGTGATTTTGATATTATTTATCATTTTTTTTAACTTTTACTGTTGTAAGGGTAAGTACTAGTAATGTTTATTTATTCAGTATAAGATTTTTTTTATTATTTTTGTTTTTATGTTACAAAATAGACCTGTACTCATTTGAGTACAGTGGGTTTGTATGAGATCAAAATGATTAATTGGTCATCACTCATCTAAACAGTTCATAAGGGGAAAGCCAGTAAGATTCGGGTACAAGGACTGGATGCTTTGTAGTTCAACTGGTTATTGCTACAATTTTGACACAATGTGTCCATTATTGTCGAGCATCAGTGGATAAATCTAAAGTCGCGGCGTTGCCTTTAGGATCACAAGTTGTTCTAAAAATGCTTGATGTCGTTGATGTGCCTACTGGCCACGAAGTATTTTTTGACAATTATTTTACTAGTTACAATTTGATGGAAACTTTAAAAGAGAAGGGCTTTAGAGCAACATGCACAGCAAGAGAAAATCATATAAAAAAATGTCTTTTGTTACCTTCCGCTGTAATTAAAAAGAAGAATCGTGGATATTACGAATATCGCTTTGATAAGACATGTCTACTACTTTTTGTAAAATTGAACGACAACAATGTCGTCACAATGGTATCAAATTACGATAGTATTGAACCACTTTCAAAAGTGAATCGTTGGTGTGCTACTGCCAAACGAAAAATTGATGTACCCCAACCAAAACTTTTTTCATCATACAATGCTTCAGTTGGCGGTGTTGATCTCTTTGACCAATCGGTTAATAACTACCGAGTCAGTATACAAGGTAAAAAATGGTGGTGGCCCATTTTTACCCACATGCTCAACTCAGCTCTTGTTAACTCGTGGAGGTTACAAATATTTGCTGGAAATAAAGAAATGGATCTTTTGGCTTTTCAACGAAATGTAGTAGGCCACTACGTCATTATTTAAGAAGTGTCGGGAAATCTACTTACTCTAGAAAACGACTAGTAGGATCTACACCAATTAGTCTAAAAATGGATGGAAGCGGTCATTTTCCAAAGAAAATAGACAAACAACTTCGATGTCGCTTATGCCATCAAAGAGTACGTTGGACTTGTATAAAGTGTGAAGTTACTCTGTGTATTGAACGTGATTGTTTTGTACAATTTTATACTAAATAGATTATAATACAGGATGTAACCAAGTATGTACCTATATTGTAAGAACATAAAATATTTTCATTTTTACACAATGTTTTATATTTTTGACCCCCGATCAGCCCATTGTACTCGTATGAGTACACCTACTTTTTGTTAAAAATTTAAATTTTTTATAGCAAATAACAATGAATTGTTACTATTTAACCCAGATTCAACAAGGACATTCAAAAAATCTTGTATTATCGAAAAAAAATGTCGTGGGATCAAATGGGTTAAACGTAAGCTTAGAAGACACTGTTAAGAGTTGTAAGACTTTAAAGTATTTAGGGTAAATGATACGAAATAAAATACGAACAGTTAAAGTGGAGTTTACGAGAAAGTGTCTACAAATCACCAGGAAGGATAGAATAAGAACAGAGGGAATATGAAACAGAAAAGAAGTAGAATGCTCAATTACAAAAAAGTTGTGGTAGTAAAAGTAAAGCCCTGGAATGGTACGAACATGTACAAAGAATACCGGAGCACAGGTGGCCGAAAAGATTACTGGACTGGCACACACGGGGAGATGCTGTGAGATGGAAAACTTACATAGGAAATGCTATGATAGATAGATACCTCGGGGATGGCGACTGGGAGAATAGAGTGCTACGGAAGACGAAAACGACAAACTCATAATGGGAAAAAGCCAAGAAGAAGAAAGTAATTTGATACCTCATTTGTCAATCTACCTGGTATAGTGACGGATGAGTTATATTCGCGGCTGGACGGACAGACAGCCTAGGTCAAATTTCTCACCATTAGTACCATCCTTGTATTATAAGCTTTAATTTGACCCCACATTTTTGTCATTCTACCTGGTATAGTGACGGAAGAGTTATATTCGCGGTCGGACGGACAGACAGCCGAGGTCAAATTTCTCACCTTTAGTACCATCCTTGGATTATAAGCTTTCATTTGACACCTCATTCGTCATTCTTAACTGGTATAATGACGGAGGAGTTGATTTCATGGACAGACAGAAAGACGGACTGACGAACGGACAGACGGACGTGGATAATTCAACGTTTTCACATTTTTTCAAAATTGGGTGAAAACAATATTAATTCGTACTTGATTTTATTCGTAAGTGTATCTTTTCTTTATATTTTGGAGAAAACCTCATCCTTTTATTTATTATTTTTTTATATTATTGGGACGTAAAATTAAGCCATTTAAGGTCAAAAAATCTTCTTCTTCTTTTTTTTTTCTCAAAATGTTATTTTATGCGATTTTACAGTGATTTGGTGTTTATTTAAACAATTTTGCATTTTTTATCCTAAAGTATCAATGGAAAACATAATGTTTTTATTGAAGGGACTCAAAAATGTCATTATGGCATTATAACAACTTATTTTGATTCAAAACAAGTTTTTGATCAAGTTTTATGGTGTAGAAAACGTTAAAATACCGTTTTTACATTTTCCTCCATTCCCAAAATACATCATAATCGATTTGGCTGAAAATTTGCCCACAGATAGCCAAAACATACGACTTTAAGTGGTTAGAAGGATTTGAATTATATTACAATACCAAAAAAGTTACATGCAATATCACAGTAAAAAATGTAGGCGTCTACTGTAAGTAAAATTAACTCGGAAAATATCGACCTCACGACAAAAATTGTTAAAAAAATTGTAATAATTGTAAATACGATTTATTTGGAACAATTTCAGTTCCTACCATTTTTGTCGAAAAGTTAAAAATGGCGGAGATATTGAGCAAAACAGGTTCTCCTTTAAAAATCAAGATGGCGGCTAACTCAACGGAGGAATTCATTCGCGATTTTAAATTTAGGCTACTATTGACTCCCTTAAAGATTAGAAAAATAAAATTTTGGGCAGCTCGACATGCAAGGTCAAAAACTATCCCGACTGGACTAATATACCTACTTTTGAGTCTGATATTATTGTATTTAACTTTTTTGATATTGTAATATAATTCAAATCCTTCTCACCACTTAAAGTCCTATGTTTTGACTAGCTGTGGGCAAATTTTCAGCCAAATGGATTATGATGTATTTTGGTAATGGAGGAAAATGCAAAAAACGGTATTTTAACGTTTTCTACACTATAAAATTTGATCAAAAACTTGTTCTGAATCAAAATAACTTGTTATAATGCAATATAATGATACTTTTGAATCCTTCTATTAAAATATAAAGTTTTCCATTGATACTTTACAATAGAAAATGCAAATTTGTTTAAATGGACACCAAATCACTGTAAAATCGCATAAAATAACATTTTGAGAAAAAAAGAAGATTTTTGAGCTTAAATATCTTATTTTTACGTCCCTCAGAAGCTATACACCAAGTTTCAGAAAAATCGGAGATCCAAAAGTTTTTGCCTGAGTGATTTGACATGGAATGTACCTAATAATAACTTTTACCAAATAGGCCGTAAGGAACTTATTATACCTTGATCATGAGGTAATTAAGTGCCTTTATTAGTGTGCAAAATTTCAAGAAGATCTGTTTGTTAGTTTAAATAGGACCTCTCCAAACGGCGCCCCTCCTAAATTGTAGGAGATTCCTCTACTTGTTTTCAATTAGGACGTCTTAGTAAGTGTCCTTGTTTCTTGATAATGGTGGTTAGGTCCCTAATCCCCTAAAGGTACCTACGATGCAGGGTTGCAACCACCGCGCACCATTGATGGGGTTGATTAACTTCGACACACTAAGTACTTGAATATATTTATTAACTAACTATGTAATGACAGTAACTAGTTGGTGTTGGATGGTTGTTACCCCATCTGGACTTTATCTAAGTCTGACCGTGAATTATTAATAACAGTATTTTTGTTCACTTACAGTTTTTACTATGCGTGGTCTAGTTTACACAAATCAATGCCAACTACTTACATAATCAAAACAATGAATTGTAATATTTACTTTAAGACTTTTAAAAATTAAACCGATTAAATATTCTTATATTCTGGACGCTAATTTAAATCCTTTACATCCCCATCCCTTACAAGAAAAATTTTCTGAGCAATGTACATTATTTTTCTCTTCCCTTACGAAAAAGAAGAAAATTTTTCTCGACATCATCACCAACCGCTTACTGTGTTTGTTACAAAACAATAGAAAATTAAATACCTATTCCTTATAACTATTAACTAAACACAAAGAAAAAAAATGTTCAATATCAATATTGTTCCCGTTTTCACATGTCACTCACGGTGTTCCTGGACTGTAAGCATATGGTCTGTTCTTATGTACCTTCTTGATCTTATTGTTTTCCATTTTAATTTTACAATTAACGTTATTAACCTGTTATTGTGAAGAGGCCTACATAAGGACTATCAAACTTACCATTCTCTTCTCTTTTGACCAGGACTAGGTCTCCTCTATTTTGAAGTGTTGTGGCATCGCTTTGGACTTATTCTTTTCTTGACGCTTTTTTTGTGAAATAAAAATGTATACCATTTTTATTCTGTTGCAATGCGAGGCCAAAAATGTATTAATTTTTACTTAGATTAGAGAGCGCAACCAGCACTCTTATCGACGATTTCGACTCTTGTTAGAGGCTCTTCAGAGAATGCATATGTTGCTTTCTCTAATCCAGTACATTTTTCGACATATATTAATCCCACACTGCAACTGACGTGAAGGTATTAGGTGACTAGCGCCATCTGGCAATTGAAAGATAAAGTTTTTCAATCCTAATAGCAACATTAATAATATTGAAAAATATTAAAAATATTACTAAAAGATTTTTAAATTGAAAACTTATTGGTACATTTCCCTGGTGACACCTCCAAGGCTTCTACAATTTGCAAGAAAAATGGATGCTGCAGTGAAGACAAAAGGGAAGGAATTCTACACTATGCAATTCACAACCCCGTCTGCAGCTTGGTAAAGTTCTAACGGAAAATGCACTTAGTTACTCTACGGAGTAATACTACTATAAAATAAAAATGTATATGTACCATTTTTATTCAGTTGCAGTGCGAGGCCAAAAATGTCTTAATTTTTACTTAGATTAGAGAGCGCAACCGGCACTCTTATCGACGCTTTTTTTGTGCTTTAGTTAGAAGGTGTTAGCTCTCTCGTGTGCGGATTGTTGTTTATATAGTAACTCATTGTAGTAGGCATCTATGTTGTTACATGGTTGAACCTCTCGTGTATGGTCTTCTGGTAAGTTAACTTTCCTGTCAAACAGCAATTCGAACGGTGTGTAACCATGACACGCATTAGGAGTTGTATTGTAGCAGTATGTGAACATTCTGCAACACACATCCCAATTTTCTCTGTCTTCATCTATGAATGACCTTACGTACTCGTTAAATGTTCTGTGCAGTTTCTCACAACTTCCAATCGACTGTGGATGGTATGCCGTTGAAAAGTTGTGCTCTATCTTTAACAGTTTTGTTAGTTCATTCATTACTTCGTTTTTGTACTCTGTGCCTTAGTCTGTTCTTATTTGTTTCATGAGTCCGTGTGTTGGTATAAAATGATCGAAAATTCCTCGCGCTATGGTCTCGGCTTCTTTATTGCACACTGGTATACTTACTGCGTATTTCGTCAGTTCACACAACATTGTGATACAGTATCTATTGCCTTCATTACTTTTAGTAAATTATATGGTGGTTGCAACCCTGCAAGCACCTGTGATGGGGTTGCAATCACCGGTGATGGGGTTGCAACCACCGGTGATGGGGTTGACTTCGACACATTTCTTCTTCTTCTTTGTCTAGTCATTCACGTCCACATCTGAACATAAGCCTCTTCAAGTCTTCCTTTCCATTGTTTTTTCGTTTCAGATCATCTGTCCATCTCATAGGAGGTCTGCCTCTGGGTCTTTTGCGTTGGTATGGTCTCCAGGTTAGAATTGTTCTGTGCCATTTGTTTAGATCGCTCCTAGCTACATGTCCAGCGTATTCCCATTTCAATTTTAGTGATTTTTGTACCACATCGGTGACTTTTGTTTTTTGTCTTATCCATGTGTTTGTTTTCCTGTCCTTAAGTGATATCCTCTTTCCATCGCGTGTTGAGTGACTCTGAGTATGTTCATATTCTTTTTTGTGATTGTCCATGTTTGTGCCCCATATGTTAATATCGGAATAATGCATGCATCAAAAAACTTTAGATCTAAACTTCGACACACTAAGTACTTTAATATATTTATTAATTAACTACGTAATGACAGTAATTAGTTAGTGTTGGATGGTTGTTACTCCATCTGGACTCTAGCTAAGTCTGTCTCTGAATAATCTCTGATACCTTTTTACGTATACATATCTAATGAGTATTTGTTTGTTATGATTTCATATTTGTCTAACGCGACCGTGAATTACTAATAACAGTATTTTTGTTTACTTGCAGTTTTTACTATGCGTGGCCTAGTTTACATAAATCAATGCCAACTACTTACATAATCAAAACATTGAATTGTAATATTTACTTTAAGACTTTTAAAAATTAAACCGATTAAATATTCTTATTTTCAGGATGCTAATTAAATCCTTTACACATCTACTACTCTCGAAAACTTCGTACAAAGAAGATTTGGTGAAGACAAATAAAAACAATTTATAAAGAAATGTTTATTAAGAGCAATAAAACATACTACGGAACTATTGAAAATGATTACACTTTTTCTGATGCTTATCTTTAATGGCTTTGGTAATAAACATTCTATTACATTTGGAACAAGGATATGTTCTCTCTCCAGTATGGATTCTCATATGTACCTGAAGACTGGTTGACTGGGAGAAACCTTTATGACATATGGAACAAAGATATGGTTTCTCCCCACTATGGACTCGCATATGTCTCAAAAGAGCCGCTCCATCGACGAAAGATTTCTCACAAACGGAACAAGGATATGGCCTCTCGCCGGTGTGAATTCGCTCATGTATCCTAAGAGCAGCTACCTGAGCGAAAGCTTTGTTACACATGGAACAAGAATATGGTTTCTCCCCAGTATGGACTCGCATGTGTATCGAAAGAAGGGATGGAATGGAGAAAGATTTGTTACATTGGGAACAAGAATATGGTTTTTCCTTGGTATGGACTCGCTTACGTCTCATCTGAGCGGAACCAGGATATGGTCGCTTGCCAGTATGGACACTTCTAGTATGTCTGTTGTAACCGCTCCTGGACATGAAAGTTTTACCACAGAAATAGCATTGATGTGGTTTTTCTCCAGTATGAACTCTCGTATGAATGTCAAGGCCTTCTTTCTTCTTAAATATTCTACCACAAACAGAACAAACAAACCTAGCCTCCTTATGGACTGTTTCGTGAGACCTAAGATTGGTTAATTTTGTAAATGTTTTCCCACATTCATTACAAAGAAACTCTCCTTCAGTTACATGCAAATGGCTGTTATGTATGTCCAAATTTTGCTTGTAGGGAAAGGTTACATCACACTGATTGCATTTGTATTTGGTGTGGGATCCTTGCATATGTTTCATCAACGAATAGTTGGAAGTGAACTCAGATTCGCATCGGCTACATTTATAAGTATGCCTTTTGTTAATAAGCCTTGTCCCCTTGTACACTTTGTCCCCTACGTGAAATATTTTGTGAATGTCGAACCACGCCTTCGATAAGAATGTCTTGTCGCATTCATTGCAATACATTTCCTCTTTTACATGCTCTTTGGATATATGATCGTATAAGGTTCTAGTGTTATTTGTTTGAAACTTCTTGCATACAACGCACTCATACAATTCTGGATCGTGATTGTGCTTGGTATTATGTACACTCAAGTCAAAATCGTCAGTAAAAGCATGTTTACACTTATCACAATTATGGTCTTTTGGTTTGTGTTTATTACCAACATGTTGTTGATAGTAAGTTATATTAATATGGGTCGTCAAACAAATTGGACAAGTTACATCTTTGCCACTAATGTTATATGCATCGTTATTTTCGTCGATATCACCAAGCTGATCTGTGGTATTTTTGTGTATTTCGTAGTGATCCAGAAGAAGTTCTTTTTCATGGAATTCTTCCTTGCAAATTGTACAGTTCCAAGCGAATACTTTTTCCTGCATTAAATGTTGGTCGTTTTTCATTGCATTGGCTATTTTTTGTGTGCCAATGGATGATAAAGTGTTTTTTACGTCAGGAGTATAGTTGAAAGGATTAACATATTTGGGCGAAGCACATTCACTCTGGATTACGACTGTTGTATATGTATGTGCCTTTGACAAAGTTGTCGAGCGATTTATTAGATCTTTAGTTAGGATTTCTTTCAGTATAGTTGGAGTTCCAGATCCAACAGTGCTGGCAGATGCCAACATAACTTTTGGGATTAATTTAAGTACCGGTGAAGAAGTCTTTGTATTTATCAATAGTTGGTTTTGTGAAAGTATTACTTTACGTAAATGTGGAGTCGTTTTTGTTGTCACCATTTGGGTTTGTGATGCCACAGCCGCATTTGGGTTTGACCTAGATCCAACAGTATTTGATGTCATCATAACTTTTGGGATTACTTTAAGTACTGGTGAAGGAGACTTTGTTTTCATCAATAGTTGGTTTTGTGATGGATATACTTTAAGTGCAGGTGGAGCAGTTTTTGATGTCACCAGTTGGGTTTGTGATGGCACAGCCGCATTTGGGTTTGCTCTAGATCCAACAGTATTTGATGCCATCATAACTTTTGGGATTACTTTAAATACCGGTGAAGAAGTCTTTGTTTTCATCAATAGTTGGTTTTGTGATGGATATACTTTAAATGCAGGTGGATCAGTTTTTGATGTCACCAGTTGGGTTTGTGATGGAACAGCTGCAGATACAGTATTCTTTGGTAAAATAATGTAATATTTTTGTGTTCCTGGACGATGTAGTAGTCGAGGCAAGGCTTGAACATTTTGAAGGCTGGCACTCTTGGGATGTGATAATGTGTCCAACATAAAAGTTGGAGTGTTTATTATCCTAAAAAAAGCTCACATTAGTAAATTATTTATTTAAGTAAAATATTACTAAAACAATAACAAATAAACAAAAAAAAACTTCGTAACAAGAAGGTTGGTGACAAATAAAAACAATTTATTAAAAAATATTTATTAAGAGCAATAAAAATACTCACACATGATATAACATTGCAAACATTATTCACAACGACGTTCCCGATAAAACAGATGTAAAGATGCCTTCTGGCACGAAACATTTTTAATTTTAGTCCACAATTCCGGAATGTCAGACGGTGGATCGGTCTGCCTTTTTCAGCAGTCCCCATATGTACAGGGTGTCCCAAATTGGTATGTTTTGCAGTGTATACTGAAAACTAAAGGAGATAGAAAAAAAGTAGTTAAGATGTCGTGACTTCTTTTTTCGTTAAAGTAACGATTGCCCAATCAAATCATCAATAGCTCCTCACACTATCGAGATACTGGGCGATTATTGAAAAATGTCGAAAACGGCAGGGTTACAGATCTTCCTTATTAAGAAAAATTTGAAAAAACTTTGTAGGAACTTTTGATATATATATATATATATATATATATATATATATATATATATATATATATATATATATATATATATATATATATAGTTTAGTATATTCCACAACAAAACACAGTATATTCCACAACAAAACGCCAAGCCAACAAGTGCAATGTAAATTTTAGTCTTTTGTTTTGTTTTATGTAATGTTTACAATTATTCATTAAAGTGCTTATTGAAAATGGCAATTAGCCGAAACGTTTAAGCCATAATAAAGTGTTTTATTTTTATCAGACCGAAAACCCAGGAATTAAAAAATTTCTATTATATATATATATATATAGTGATTTTTTGAATATATATATATATATATATATATATATATATATATATATATATATATATATATATATATATATATATATATCATTATGGACGGATTCAGTGGCGCACAAAAATTTTTTAGAGGGTCTCGCTATGGAAATATAAACCCTACTTATGTTTTTTTAAATGGGACACCCTGTATATTTTGACATTTTTCGTTTACCTTTTTAATTCTCTTTTATCTGATATGACATATCATATATCTATTTTCAGTTGTTGGAACTACCGTGCAAATAAATTGTTTATAGTTGACGCCAGGTTAAAGGCACTTAAAAATAAAACACTCGGTGACGTATTTTAACATTTTAATATTAGGGTACCAATCATTGACAATTTTATTAAATTTATTTATTAAAATAAAATCAGTACCTACCTAACTTTAAAATAAAGTAAATACTTAACTGCTTATTATTGGCTCAAAGTGAATTTTTATTTTTAAATTGTTGATTCCATATTTTATAAATAAAATGATCACGAAATAGAATACACTGTATTCTATTACGTTTTTCGTTTCCATTTGTAATTTTTTTACCCAATATATTATTATTGTCTTTTATAATTTCTATCTAAAATGACATATTGTTACATTTTGTAAGAATGTTCATTTCATCGAGTAGGCTTTGGTAATGTTGGCATGGAAAATAAAACAAGACATGTGTCATCTGTGTTTTCTGTCAGAATTAATATTGCCACCTAAAGTATTGTCAACAAAAACATGAATTTTGGAAATTATGAAAAATACGATATGCATTTATATTGAATATCAAAAGAATGTTATTGCTGCATCTGAATTATATTTTCAACGATATCCAGAAATAATGCAACCAGACAAGAGAATTTTTAAAAAGCTTTATTCAAATTTATTACAGTATGGATCTTTCGTAAAACCACGGCGTCAGTATGAAAAAAATAATAAAGCGAGACTTTTAAATACGTTGGGTTATACACACGCATTACCATAAAACTTCTTTATGTCAAATTGAGAAGGAAATAGGTATTCCACAGACAAGTGCTGGGAGAATTTTAAAGAAACATAAATTTAGGCCTTATCGTACATCTGTCCGAAAAAAATTATATCCCAACGATTATTTGAGAAGGATACAATTTGCAGAATGGTATATAGAAAAATATAATAAAAATCCAAATGTTTATTCAAAGGTAATATTTAGCGATGAAGCTCGCATATCCAGTGCAGGAATATTTAACCGACACAATGAACTATATTGGAATGACCTATATGACCAATGACCTATTTTTGTCAAGCATAATAAATTAGTTTATCACGTATTTGACGATAAACTAACTGCTGTCGGATATGTAGATATCTTAGAAACGAATTTAAATGACATTTTTGATGAGGAATATTTGGCTGATCGGAATACATTTTGGTTCCAATAAGATGGAGCACCTGCCCATAATGCAGAATTCGTTGGAAATTATTTAAATGAAAAATTTCATAATCGGTGGATTGGAACTTATGGTCCTGTTAGGTGGCCCCATCGTTCACCAGAACTAAATGCTCCTGATTTTTTTATTTGGGGATTTTTTAAAAACAATATTTAAAAAACTGAATTTAACACCAAGGAAGAATTATTACAAAGCATTCATCAAGCATTTAGAAAAATAAAACCCGTACATATACTCAATTGTGTAAGATCTGTAAGAAAAAGGTGTCAATTATTATTACAACAAAACGGTGAATATTTTGAGCATTTATGATAATTTTAATATTTTTGTAAAATTAATTATAGTTGTTACGTTGTTTATTATTGTTGTTTGTTGGTTTATGTTAATGTTATTATTTTTGTAAAATTAATTCTTGTAGTTAAGTAGTTTTTTGTTGTTGGTAAATTCGTTATTCCAATGTTTTAAGTTGATTGATTTTATTTTTGCTAAATAAAAATGTCAAGGATTTGTACCCTATATTAAAATGTTAACATACGTTACCGAGTGTTTTATTTTTAAGTGCCTTTAACTTGACGTCAACTGTAAACAATTTATTTGCACGGTACCTCCAACTGAAAATAGATATATATGTCATATCTGATGAAAGAGAATTAAAAAGGTAAACGAAAAATGTCAAAATATACAGGGTGTCCCATTTAAAAAACATAAGTATGGTTTATATTTCCTTAGCGAGACCCCCTAAAAAAGTTTTTTGTACGCCACTGAATCCGTCCATAATATATTTATCAAAAGTTCCTATAAGGTTTTCTAAAATTTTTCGTAATAAGGAAGATCTGTAACTCTGTCGTTTTCGACATTTTTTCAATAATCGCCCAGTATCTCGATAATATGTGAGGAGCTATTGATGATTTGATTGGGCAATCGTTACTTTAACGAAAAAAGAAGTCATGACATCTTAACTACTTTTTTTCTATTTCCTCTAGTTTTCGGTATACACAGCAAAACATACCAATTTGGGACACCCTGTACGCATCAGGTGGTTTTAGGTCTTCTGATGGTACACGACAACCCCCACGGAATTTTCCTAATTTATTTGTTATAAAAATAAGGTCATAATATTATAATTGCAATTTGTATAATTTATTACGATAGTAGCAAAGTTCTAAGTATTCAACTCATTTGAAAGACTGCAAAGAAAGCACACGCCATTCTTAAAATACGTATAGTACCTCACCATATATGGTCATGCATATTGGCACTGTTTTTAACTATAACAGATATAAATAGGAAGGTCGAGTACCTGAGACATCGTTGTTGTCGTTGGACTCCGTCGCGCGTGATCAGGGGATATAGTTACCGAGAAATGGGTTATCCCCGACCTATCTCAAGGTCAACGTAATGTAATTGTACATTTAATTATATAAGAATAAAGTTTCTGTAAAAAGTTTAAGTTTGTTTGTTCGGGGTAGTGTCTTCGTCCAGCAACCCCCAACTTCACAGTCTGGTGAATGGCGATCTCTCAAAATGATCGCGTAGTATTTGAAGAGACTCCCTAGCCGTGTGACAGATTGCCCGGTCTTGCCGAAACCATTGTTGACTTTAAGCTTGAACCGTTTTCGCGACCTTTTCTGTACGACCGAAAATAGTACTTCATGATAAGTTCTTTTCTGAGAAACTGAGAACCATCCTAAAACACCTACCATTAACACGACATTCACATACGTTATAAGTCAGAAGAAATATTCAAAAAAGCATTAGAAGATGAAGTAGTAGGCATAAAAATAAATGGCTTACCCATATGCGCAATTAGATGCGCCGATGACACAATACTAATAGCAGAAACTATTACAGATCTACAAAAAATTTTAGATAAGGTTGTTGCAACGAGTGAAGAATTTGGTATGTCACTAAACATAAAGAAAACGAAATTCATGTTTATATCTATGAAAAATATTAGAAACATCAATCTACACGTAAATAATAAGACGATATAACGAGTTCAGAATTATAACTATTTAGGGACGAACATTAGTGAAACAAACGATTATACCAAAGAAATCCAAATTAGAGTAGAAAAGGCTAGAAGTGCATTCACTAATATGAAACAAATATTATGTAGTAGAGACCTCACCCTAAATCTTAGAAAGCGAGTACTAAAATGTTATGTATTTTCTGTTCTTTTGTATGGTGTGTAAACATGGACTCTCAATAAACAATGCCTCAATAGATTGGAAGCATTTGAGATGTGGACGTACTAATGAGGAAGTACTAAGGAGAATACAGAACAGCAGGCAGATACTGGATTCCATCAAAATAAGAAAACTTCAATACTTGGGTCATATAACACGTGGTGACAGATATGAACTCCTAAAATTAATTATGCAGGGAAAGATTAAAGGAAGGCGCAGCATAGGTAGGAGAAAAATGTCCTGGCTGAGAAATCTCAGAGAATGGTTTGGATGCAGCTCAACTGAACTCTTTCGGGCTGTAGTGTCGAAAGTGAGAATAGCAATGATGATTGCCAACCTTCGTCGTGGAGATGGCTCGTAAAGAAGAAGAAGATAAGTCAGTGCACTCAATGCGTTTCGGCGCATGACATATGCAAATTTAAGCCATACGCATTTTAGTACTGTTTATTTTTTCGCATACCGCATTAGGAACAATTTTTTGTTCATGAACATCTTTCATGGTTTTGGTATATTACACTGGCGGGCAAAAAATTTAGGTCACATTTAAATTTTGTGTTTTGAGGTAGTAATTTGTTTGTATACTCTGGGCTAATTAGCAAAGTTCATGGAAAAGTTATTTACCAGCAATTTTATTGCTGGAATCGAATTATAAGATCCTATATATTAATAATATATGTATGCAAAGTCCGCAGATAGTGTGCTACTTTTTTTATAAACAAAATGGCGCCGACAAATCGTATTTTTTTCAATTATTGCTCTATAACTCCGAAGATTTTAACTTTACAACAAAAACACCCAAATAAAAATTCACCTCAATTAAATTCTGCATAGAGATATGTTTTTCAAGATTTGCTCCGACGAAAATTTTTCTCGAAAAATGCGGGTTTTCCTAACAAAAACTCTAATTTTCAAATAAAGTTTTAGGTAGGTAATTATTAATCAATAATTAAATAACTCAGTGACATCAAAGCTTTCTTGGTAAATTGTAATTCCAGAAGCCGGTGAAAATTAAACGAATATTTTAGCAACAATTAAATTGTTAATTAACAATTTACAATCGCAATAATAACCAAAATAATCATGATACATTGATCAAACTTATAAAGATTATAAAGATGAGATGGTTATTTAATATTTTATCGACAAAATATAAATTTTTCTTTTTTTTGCATAATCTTTAAATTTTGAAAAAAAAAAGATAGTTATAATACGCTGGTATTATTAGTAAAGTACAAAGAAAGGTTATTTACCAGCAATTTTATTGCTGGAGTCGAATTATAAGATCCTATACATTATTAATATAGGTATGCAAAGTCCGCAGATAGTGTGCTACTTTTATTATAAACAAAATGGCGCCGACAAATCTTATTTTTTCAATTATTGCTTTATAACTCCGAAGATTTTAACTTTACACCAAAAACACTCAAATAAAAATTCACCCCAATTTAATTCTAAATGTGGGTTTTCCCACTAAAATCCCGAATTTTCAAATATATTTTTTGGGCCAGTAATTATTTATCAATAATTATATAGCTTGGTGAAATAAAACCTTTCTTGGTATAGATTATAAATTCAGAAGCCGGTGAAAATGAAACGAATATTTTAGCAACAATTCAATTGTTAATTAACAATTTACAGTCGCAATAACAACCAAAATAATCATGAGACATTGATCAAGCTTAGTAATATTATAAAGGTGTGATGCCTATTTAATATTTTGTAGACAAAATATAAATTTTTCATTTTTTTGGATAATCTTTAAATGTTTAAAAAAAATTGTTATAAAAAAATTAACATTTCTCAGAAATTGTTTATTATATTCTAATTTTATAACATACTTAAAATGCGTATTTCATAGGTCTTGAAAATGAATGCTTTAAAAATTTTTTCCAACCATTTGCAAAAAAGTTATGAAACAGCAAAGTAAATATACGAATTCTCCGTTGTTTATAATTTGTTTTAATTGTTTCAAAGCTTAAAAGTGAGTCAATGGTACAATCTAATTACTCACAAAGAATGTCAAAAGTTATATATATATATATATATATATATATATATATATATATATATATATATATATATATATATATATATAAGGCTGAAATATTGGGGTAGCAGCAATCTCAAAGAAAACTCTTTATAATAGTTCCAAGCTTTCGAAAATGTTTATTTTCATCATCAGGGAAACTACAATCATAAATAGACAGTATTTAACAAATAGGCTAACTGAAATCAATAATAATTGCTATCTTTGTGTTACCATATAATACTGTCTATTTATGATTGTAGTTTCCCTGATGATGAAAATAAACATTTTCGAAAGCTTGGAACTATTATAAAGAGTTTTCTTTGAGATTGCTGCTACCCCAATATTTCAGCCTTGTTTCCTAACTGTTCAGCAAATATTATATACCTGTTATATATATATATATATATATATATATATATATATATATATATATATATTTAATATATAAAATGATGTTGTTTAATCGAGTACAAATATAAAAATAAATAAGCAAAATCATTGGCTAATACTCGTAAAGTGAATGTGAATTTAGTTGGAAATATATAAAATGATGAAGGGTCATCATTCCATACATTTCTGTGCAACTATATACACCGGTGTTTCGGCCTATTTGGGCTTCGTCAGTATAGTGTAGCAAGTTAAAAAAGTTGTTTGTTAACTTGTAAAAGGATTACTACAGGAGCAAGGTTACCATTTTTGGTCAGATTGTTAGAAGACCTGCAGTCGCAAGGCTACAACTAACATTGCCAAGGAGGTAAGGCTACCTGAGGAAATGAAAAGCCATAACATTATTAAATAAAATGATGTTGTTTAATCGAGTACAAATATAATTTATATAAAATATATTTAATATATATTTTATATTTTAATCGAAGATTAAAAATACTTTTTTTTTGTAATTTTTAGCGCAAAAGTAGGCCTGATACAGAGTCGGAGCTAAAATGTTCACTCGAAGCGACTGACACGCAGCATACATTATTTATAAAAGTGTACGTCTCGCGCGGCCGGTCGTCGCTCCGAGTGAAACTTTTAGCTAC
The DNA here is from genome assembly GCF_917563875.1 of Diabrotica virgifera virgifera. Classification (NCBI taxonomy): domain Eukaryota; kingdom Metazoa; phylum Arthropoda; class Insecta; order Coleoptera; family Chrysomelidae; genus Diabrotica; species Diabrotica virgifera. Next base: position 223,652,996 of record NC_065451.1, on the reverse strand, counting down.
AGTACTGTATTATTCTACTTTCGCGCGTGTAAATTACAAAAGAATATATTTATAATCTTTAATTAAAATATAACCATTAAACTGATAATCGATATTTATTTGTAAATAATTAGCTTGTACTTTAAACTCACTTCTACGCTTTGAAAGAATTAAAAAAAATTATAAACACCGTAGTAATCGTATGTTTACTTTGCTGTTTCATAACTTTTTTGCAAATGGTTGCAAAACAGTTTTAAAGCATTCATTTTCAAGATATTTGAAATGCGCATTTTAGCTATTTTTTAAAATTACAATATAATAAAAACTTTCTGAGAAACGTTAATTTGTTTATAACTATTTTTTAAACATTTAAAGATTATGCAAAAAAATAAAAAATTTATATTTAGTCGACAAAATGTTAAATAGGCATCTCATCTTTATAAGATTTCAAAGTTTGATCAATGCATCATAATTATTTTGGTTATTATTGCGACCGTAAATTATTAATTAACAATTGAATTGTTGCTAAAATATTCGTTTAATTTTTATCAGCTTCTGGAACTATAATCTAAGCCAAGAAGGCTTTTAAGTCACCAAATTATTTTATTATTGGTAGATAATTACTTATCTAAAACTTTATTTGAAAATTAAAGATTTTGTTGGGAAACCCGCATTTTCCGAGGAAATCGGGAGCAGATCGGGATCCGAGCAGATCGGGAAAAACACGTCTCTATGCAGAATTGAATCACGGTGAATTTTTATTTTTAGTGTTTTTGTTGTAAAATTAAAATCTTCGGAGTTATAGAGCAATAATTGAAAAAAGCACGGTTTTTGGGGAGCCATTTTGTTTATAAAAAAAGTAGCACACTATCTGAGGACAATAAAATTGCTGGTAAATAACTTTTCCCAAAAATGGCCTATTCTCCGATAATCAGCCCAGACTAGTATCCGTTTCTTAGTAGACGCCGATATATTACTTTCCGAGAAATAATGTACCATTTGTTATTATTATAATATGTTAGTTCAGTTACGTATTGTCACCGTATTTACGACGTTTACGACTTTTTTATGAAAAATCTGCATTCACTCTAGCACAACCTTTACAGTAAATTGCCAATTTTTCCAAATAAGTATTATTTTTTTGTGTAAAACCTATCGACGGTGCAGTGTATTGTTGATGGTGTATGTGTATATCTAATGAATCATAATGCCTTTAGATCCAGTTACTATGGCATTGAAACAATATGGCCGCGGACAAAGTGAAACTGCAAGATTTGTTGGAAGGAGTATATGTGCAGTTCGAAATGTTTACCAGTGCTATGAGGAGACTGGTCTAATAACCAGAAGACCAGGATCCAGGCGAAATCGATTCACCACCCAAAGAGATGATCGGTTTGTGTTATTTGCAAGTTTGCGGAATAGCAGAGCCTCTGCGGTTTTCTTATGTATCAACTTCTAATTAGCGAATGGACCATTAGAACTATTCTTCGAGCTGCTGGGTTATCATGCGCAGAAAGATGGCTACAGGCCCAACATTACAACGGCAGCATTAGTTAGCAAGATTCAATTTTGCTCAATATCGCCTGCATTGGAATAATGTAAATTGGAGCAAGGTACTGTTTTCAGCCGAGTCCCGATTTTGTCTCTATGGGTCACACGGATGTCGTTGAGTATGGAGAAGATCCGGAGAAAGATATGCTGCGGCTTTGTATTGATGAGCGACATTTGGCGGTGGGTCGGTTAAGGCCTGGACAGGAATTACTTCATAAGCACGCACAGAGTTAGTCTTCATACAAAATGGCTTCCTTACGGTTCACAGATACATTACAGAAGCTTTAGATGATCATATTATGCCTTTCATGACTAGTGTGGGCGAAGATGGCATTTTCATGCAAGATAATGCTAGACCCCATACTGCCAGAGTTGTTAGAGAACATTCTGATGAAGTGAGAGTTAGGCGGTTTGATTGGCCACCACTCAGTCCAGACATGAATCCTATCGAACATGTCTGGAACGAGTTGGGCCGAAGTAACCGAAGGCATAAACCCGCTCCAAGCGCTGCCCAGGAGCTACGAGAGTTGTTATTACAAGAATGGGATAACATCGACCAGAATGTGATTCGTAATTGATGTACGCCTCGTCGCTTACAAGCTGTTATTAATGCAAGAGGGGGAAACACACGCCATTGATGAACATTTTTTCCATAACTTTTATTTTCAATATTTTTTTGTCAGCTTCTTAACAATAAGGTCGCACTTTGTTTTAACTGTTATATGTTGTACAACCGCAAACGGAAGTTTACAACCGAAAATCTCAATGAGACATCAAAATTTCTTTCTTACATTTTAGACCAGGGCTCATCTGTAAAAATATTAGTACATTTGGACGTTGAGAGGTGACTCAAATTTTTTTGCAGAAATTGCTTGAAAATAACTCTAATAATAATATTTGAGTTATCCTCCCTCTCAAAAAGGTCCGGAACATTGTTTAAATAATCAAAATGTCAAAAAATGAAGGAAACATTCGACTTCTTTCTTCGTTTTTTGATTATAACTTTAAAAGTATTCATTTCCGAGAAAAGTTGTACTGATATAAAAGTTGCGTAATTAAATTTCCTACAATATAGAATTGTTAAAAATTTAAAAAATAGTCACCCTTTTTGCAAAATAGCAATAATTGCGAAAAAACATACAAAACCAAGTATTCGCATTTTACGTTTTTCAACGATTTATGCTACACTTAGGACATTATTTCACCCAGAAAAACTTTATGATACCGTAAAACAATACTGCAAATTTCATTAAGATCGGTTTAACAGATTTTGCAAAATAAATCTTGCAATCCAGCTTTCGCAAAAAAAATTCATTTTTTCAAAAAGTTACAGGACTGAAAATAAAGCAGATAGCAAGTTGAATTTTTTTGCGGATAGAAGTGTTCTGTACCTTTCATTTGCAATTTTCAAAACTAAAATCGATTAACTACCACGGCGTCAGGAATATTTTTAAATAAACATTAATTATTGGTGCTACGCGCAGGACAGCGGATAGTTTGCTCTGATTGGGCATTCCAATGACCTTTGATAATGATTGATACATTTTAATTTTTATTACATTTCGATATAAATAAATAAATTTGTTTATTGCAACATTAAAACACATACTCTATCCTTTGAAATAACACTTTTTTTCGCAAAAACCTTCTTTGTTCATATATTTTAACTTAGAGAATAAAAGTTTATTATTTTTAAACATATGCAATTGTTTAAACAATATTTCACAAACAATAATAAAATTAGTTTGATTTTTGTGGAATTAAAATATTAAAATACAACAAAATATAGAGTAAGAAAATAATATGTTAGATAAAGATTGGAAGAAATTTTGGTAGAAATCAACTTGTGTGAATCGAACACCGCTGTCCTGCGCGTAACACCAAAAATGAATGTTTATTTAAAAAATTTTCCTGACGCCGTGGTAATTAATCGATTTTAATTTTGCAAATTGCAAATGAAAGGTACAGTACACTTTTATAAGCAAAAAAATTCAACTTGCTATCTGCTTTATTTTCAGTCCTGCAACATTTAAAAAAATGAATTTTTTTTGCGAAATCTGGATTGCAAAATTTATTTTGCAAAATCTATTAAACCGATCATAATGAAATTTACAGTGTTGTTTTAATATATCATAAAGTTTTTCTGGGTAAAATATAAAGGTCCTAGGTGTAGCATAAATGGTTGAAAAACGTAAAATGCGAATACTTGTTTTTGTATGTTTTTTTTTCGCAACTATTGCTATTTTGCAACAAGGGTGACTATTTTAAAAATTTTTAACCAATTCTATATTGTAGAAAATTTAATTATGCAACTTTTATGTCAGTACAACTTTTCTCAGAAATGAATAGTTTTAAAGTTATAATCAAAAAACCAATAAAAAAATCGAATTTTGGCTTCATATTTTGACATTTTGATTATTTAAACAATGTTCCGGGCCATTTTGAGTGGGAGGATAACTCAAATATTATTATTTGAGTTATTTTCAAGTAATTTCTGCAAAAAAATTTGAATCACCTGTCAACGTCCATCTCAAAACAGATGCCCCCTGGACTATTTGGAAGAATGATTCGGTTCTTGTCGCTAATGCATTCGCATGTGTTTATTAAGAGTGGATATATGGGAGAAAGCTTTCTTACATATGGAACAAGGATATGCTCGCTCCCCCGTATGAATTCGCTCATGTATCTTAAGAGTGCGTGACTGGGAGAAAGCTTTCTTACATATAGAACAAGAATATGGTTTCTCCCCGGTATGGACTAGCATATGTTTCTTAAGATTGGATCTAAGGGAGAAAGATTTCTTACATTCGGAACAATGATATGGTCTCTCGCCTGTATGAACTCGCTTATGTTTCTTAAAACTGGATAAGCAAAAGAAAGATTTTTTACATATGGAGCAAGAATATGGCCTCTCACCAGTATGAATTCTTCGATGTGTGTTACAATCGCTCTTGTGAGCAAAAGCTTTTTCGCAGAAATTGCATTTATATGGTTTTTCCCCAGTATGAACTCTCATATGAAGGTCCAAGCCTTCTTTCTTTTTAAATATTTTACCACAGACTGAACAAACAAACCTAGCCTCCTTATGGACTGTTTCGTGAGACCTAAGATTTGTTAATTTTGTAAATGTTTTCCCACATTCATTACAAAGAAACTCTCCTTCAGTTACATGCAAATGGCTGTTATGTATGTCCAAATTTTGCTTGTAGGGAAAGGTTACATCACACTGATTGCATTTGTATTTGGTGTGGGATTCTTGCATATGTTCCATCAAGGAATAGTTGGAAGTGAATTCAGATTCGCATCGGCCACATTTATAAGTATTCGCTTTATTAATGTCTACGTGAAATATTTTGTGAATGTCGAACCACGCCTTCGATAAGAACGTCTTGTCACATCCATTGCAATACATTTCCTCTTTTACATGCTCTTTGGATATATGCTCGTATAAGATTCTGGTGTTTTTTGTATGAAACTTCTTGCATACAACGCACTCGTACGATTCTGGATCATGATTGTGCTTGGTATTATGAATACTTAAGTCAAAATTGTCAGTAAAAGCATGTTTACACTTATCACAATTATGGTCTTTTGGTTTGTGTTTATTAGCAACATGTTGATGATAGCTAGTTATGGTAATATGGGTCGTCAAACAAATTGGACAAGTTACATCTTTACCACCTATGTTATATGCATCGTTATTTTCGTCGATATCACCAAGCTGATCTGTGGTATTCTTGTGCATTTCGTAGTGATCCAGAAGAAATTCTTTTTCATGGAATTCTTTTCTGCAAATTTTACAGGCCCATATTTTTTGCTGCATTAAATTTTGGTCGTCTTTTACTACATTGGCCATTTTTTGTGTGCAGATGGACGATGAAGTATTTTTTACGTCACGAGTATAGTCGAAAGGATTAACATATGTGGACGAAGCACATTCACTCTGGATTACGACTGGTGTATTTGGATATACATTTGACAAAGTTGTCAAGGGATTTATTAGATCTTTAGTTGGGATTACTCTCAGTGAAGGTGTAGATCCAGATCCAACAGTATTTGATGCCAACATAACTTTTGGGATTACTTTAAGTACCGGTGAAGAAGTCTTTGTTTTCATCAACAATTGGTTTGGTGATGGCATTACTTTAAGTGCAGGTGGATAAGTTTTTAATGGCACCAGTTGGGTTTCTGATGGCACAGCCGCAGATACCGAGTTCTTTGGTAAAATAATGTAATACTTGGATGTTCCTCTTTGGACATGTAGTAGTCGATTGGACGAGGCTGGAACATTTTGAAGGCTGGAACTCTCGGAATATGATAATGTGTCGAACAAAAAAGTTGGATTGTTCATTATCCTAAAAAAAACTCACGTTAGTAAAATATTTAAGTAAAACATTATTAAAACAATAACCCATAAAACACGTTATTGAAAAGAAGATCAAAAGAATAAAAAACATCATGGGCATTAGAGAACTGAGATGGCCCAGATCGGGAACATATGGCAAGTAGTTTTTTACCTTTGGAAGCCATCTGTTATGAACCAGTCGTACTGCAGCCACATGGCATGTTCCATTACTTTATGAAACCTCATTCCAGAATTCTAGAACCCTGTACTAGCTTATGCAGGTCTAGTGGGTGGGTCCCATATACATATTTTGAGTCACTACGATGTCTCCAAAGGTATTTTGTAGCTGATGCTCTCCTGGCAAGTGCATGAGCTCTTTCGTTACCGTAATATCCCGATGATCTGGAACCCACACCAGTATAACACTGTTATGTTCGTATCGACATTCCCACACTAGCCTAGAGTTCATCTTAGGGTTCTATGGCACGTAGTAATGGACCACTATTATATATTATTCTGACAGTGACTCTAATGACAATAAGTAGAGAAATGGACGTCTCTCCAACGAAGTTTATAAACCTAAATAGTAATTGTAATTTACTTATTAAGAGGATCGTTACGTATTTTCGGCTGCAATGCTATTCAAATGGGGATTCATTTTTTTTTCGAATCCTGAGAAAACTAATAAGAATTTTTGAAAAATTTAAACCCAGAATGAAAGTTTACGTTATTAGCGAGGGCCGAAAGTCCCTGAGAACTTCTATAATGTTTATTTTAATAATTTACAGGGATGAAAAACTAAGAGAAAATGTAGTGTGATTTTTAATTTCAAATATCTCATTCGAAAGAAACTTCTTATATATTCTAAGGGACTTTTGGCCCTCGATAATTAGTCTTTCATTTTGTGTTTAAATTTTTTAAAAATATTTATTAGTTTTTTCAGGATTCGAAAAAAATGGACACCATGTCCGTGGAAATCGAACATTTGCTATCTTTGTCATACAACGCACTCATTCAAATATAATGTTATGACAAGACAGTGACAAGTAGAGATGTGTCCGACCCGCTATTTTGATATAGCAGTTCATTCTGCTACTGCTTTTTAACGCTTTTACGATGATAATAAAATCAATCAAAGAGTTGTTTATTAAATAGTATTGATAGTGTATTTGATAAATAATAATTGATTTAAGGCGTACAATTAATAAAAAGTTATTTATTATAACGAGTAGGTACGAGTTTAGCTATACACTAAAGTGCCCATGGTGGCATAAAATGTAGTAAATGCTAATGCTTCAAGTACGTACTCCATTTTTGAAGATTTCACTACACTTAAAAAGCATTTGCTTTTCTCCGTAGTATTTGCTACTATTTACCAGCCTACATAGAAGAATGTACTACGCTTTTAAAGTATGTGCTTGTTTGTAGTAGTATTTTGCTTCAGTTTAAGTGAAGTTGGTGGGTGGACGTCTTCGGCGTAGGTATTTTTTTGTTACAATATGGCAGCATTTATGAATGTGTGTCATAGAAAAATTTACAAACTAAGAAGAAGATTCTTAATTTTTGGGGTCATTCTTTTATCAAATAAAATTTAATAATTGTGAAGAAGATTAACAAATAACAATTGTTCATTTTTATCCTCGCGTAACTCTTTTTGTCCCTTCGGATCTGAGTCACTCATTTTTACTCATGTATGTTCTTTTCATGAGCATTTTTCAGTGCGTCACAAATGATAGAAAAAAAGGTAAGTCCGTGATAATATATACATTTTAGTGACATGACATTTTAGTTAAATCTTACAGTTGTCACATTTTATTTGCAATTTGGCATAAAAACAAATCAATTTTGTTTATTGCATTTATAAAATGGTATTTTCTTTGATTTGTATTGTCCTATAAATTGTTCAGATTAAATTCGTAGATATATTATATAATTCGCAAATTATTTTATTTTCGATTATGGCGCCATGTACTGACAACTAAAATAAATGCTATAAATGTCACCGACGAAATGTAATCATCGACGGGCGTTTTTCTGTCACATACAATTTAATGCGTTAGAAAGAAATCGAAAAACTGTGACGCACTGAAAGATCCTCATGAGAAAAAGCATACAATTCTAATAATTTGGTACGTAAAACGTAAAAATGTGAATTAATAAATCACAAGCACATGGAAAACTAATTCCATCACGATTGGTGTAATGCAAACACGGTTGGCGCTACGCTTTGTAGTGATCATAGTAATAAATCATTTGATGTGATCATTTGATATGACCACAAACATATCTACAATCGGCAAAAACTTCCAACAATCCAACATATAGACTCCTTTAAACGAGAATAAAATTTAATGCGAAAATTATTGGTTTACCGATAGATTTTATAGATCATATTTTCACTATAAATTTAAAATTAATTTGAAAAATACAAAAGTAATTAATTTGATGTATGTAAAAAAATGTACTTACTTCAATTGAGCCAACCGTCTATTTCTTCGCTTTTCAGTAACACATTTCTTGTAACAACGTCCCATATTTTAATTTGCGCAAATAAAGAAATAAATAAAGTATTTATAAATTAATTGAGTAATACTACATTTATACAACGCAGTTCTTCACATGTTCAAACCTTATCTAAGCTTTCCATGGTAACAGGACATTATTAAAATAACTTTACAATTTTTTTTTCTTTTTCGACTATTTGTATAGTATATAAATAATGGTAAATGGTAAGTCTGGTGAAAAAATTATCCTATCATTTATACAGTAAAGGTTATCCAAGAACATTCAAAAACTGAACGAAACCGAAATAGCCATCTCTACCTTTCTAATGACAATGTCACTGTCAACCTAATGTTTACATCTGCAGTTTCCATACCAGTGAGAATTTTACTACACGTAATTTGCCGTGTAAAGACAGAAAAAGTAGGGATAGCCGTAAAATATTTGCGAATTATGTACCCATAGCCTTAAAAAATAAAATCAAATTATATGCGCGAAGCGGATGCGCGTACAGTTCAACCCACGACTGACGCTTGGAGGGTCAAAGGATTAAAGTGTGCTGAAGTGTCTAAACATCTACTACTCTCGAAAACTTCGTACAAAGAAGATTAGTGACAAACAAAAACAATTTATTAAAAAATATTTATTAAAAATAATAAAACATACTACGGAACTATTTAAAATTGCAGTCTGCGGCAAAATAAACAGTACTGAAATTAATATTGAAATGTTTATGATTATTCATACATGCATATTTATTATGTATATTTAGCATACATGATATAGCATTGCAAACATTATTCACAACGACGTTCCCGATAAAACAGATGATACCCTCTGGCACGAAACAATTTTAGTTCACAATTCCGGAATGTCAGATGGTGGATCGTCCTGCATCCTTCAGCAATCCTTATATGTACCGGGTGTCCCAATAAGAATGGCTCTCGTCCATATCTCAGGAACCGTTTATAGTACAGCTTTGAGAAAAAAATATTTATAACAAAAGTCGCCTCGGGAAAAGCCTGGAAATTATTTTCATAATTGAAGGTCCACCGCTAGAGGGCGTAATTAAATATCAAAAATTAAAAAATCAAAATTTTACAAAATTTACCTAATGAAAGGGAACTAGAAATCCAATCATCGGATTCTTCATAAAATTCTGCGAATATTTGATTTCACAAGTTTAAGTCTACCTTTGCAGATAAGAGGTGGGCGTGAGTGGGAACCTTGTTATGAAAAAATGGCTGTAAGTCCGGTTCTGCTAAATCGAATTTTGCATACTTGGTCTTGTTGAAAACAGCTCTTTTTCGTCAATGTAAGTGTCTTATTTTCGAAATAGCCTAATAAGTAATATGCAAGCCAGAAGGCGTTATTTAATTATTTTCAGAAATCTAGTTTCCTTTGGAAAATATTAAATACAAGTATGCATTTTTAATGTTGTATTACAAAATTAGACTAAATTAGCAACATAATACCGAAAACCGCATGTCGATACCTTTTTTCTATCTCGAGATATCTTAAGAAATGTGTAAATTTTAAACATAACTGTTACTGTCACCGGTAAACGAGGTTAAGGATAAGTCGTGTGCTATAAAAAAAAAACAAATAAACATTTTCCAGATGTAAACGTATATAATTAATTAAAACAGAAATAAGACAAACAACACTATAAAATATAACAAAGAAATAAAAGCAACTGCATAGTCTTAGTGACTACCTAAGGCTAAGGCTCCACGGGCGACAAATTTACGCTAGCAGTAGCCGTAAAACGAACTTAAGGTTCCGCGGAACGGAGTAGGAATAGCCGAAATGAACCAACTACAGGACTTGTGCGTAGTCGGTTTAGTTCGGCTATTCCTATTCCGTTCCGCGGAACCTTAAGTTCGTTTTACGGCTACTACTTTTTAAGTGAAAATGTAAAAAATGAAAATTTGTGTAATTCCAAGTTCCATGAGAGTTTCCCATGTCACAACAAATTGTAAGTAAGTTAAGTAGTAATATTAATTCGGGCAAAAATGCTCAATTCAGGTTAAACAAAATGTCTCGTTTTAATTCAGTTCAATAAAAATCACACGTCTTGAATAGCTGATGGAATTTATTGTTTTTATTCATCAGCTTACTTACTTTTACCACTGGTTCTTGGTAATTGTATACAATTAGGTACCGATTATCTAATTTAACCGTAACATATCTTTCTTACATTTGGAACAATGAATCGGTCTCTTGTTGTTAATGAATTCGCATGTGTTTATTAAGATTTGAAATCTGGGAGAAAGCTTTCTTACATATGGAACAAGAATACGGTTTCTCTTTGGAATGGACTCGCATATGTTTGATAAGAGCCGTTCTATCGGTGAAAGATTTAAGGTTGCCTAAGAGCCGATCTATCGGTGAAAGAATTCTTACATTCGGAGCAAGAAAATGGCCTCTCGCCTGTATGAATTCTTCTATGTGTGTAATAAACGTTCCTTTGAGCAAAAGCTTTATCGCAGAAATTGCAGCTGTACGGTTTTTCCCCAGTATGACCTCTCATATGAAGGTTCAAGGCTACTTTCTTTTTAAACATTTTACCACAGACAGAACAAACATGCTTCCCTGCCTTATGGATTATTTCATGAAACCTAAGAGTGGACAATTTTGTAAATGCTTCCCCACATTCATTACAAATAAACTTTCCTTCAGTTAAATGCAGATGGCTGTTATGTTTGTCTAAATTTTGCTTGTAGGGAAAGGTTACATCACACTGATTGCATTTGTATTTGATATGAGATTCCTGCATATGTTCCATCAACGAATAGTTGGACGTGAATGTGAATGTAGATTCGCATTTGCGACATTTATACGTATGTCTTTTATTAATGTCCTCGTGAAATATTTTATGATCTTCGAACCACGTCCTCGATAAGAACGTCTTGTCACATTCATTGCAATACATTTCCTCTTTTACATGCTCTTTGGATATATGCTCGTATAAGGTTTTGGTGTTTTTTGTTTGAAACTTTTTGCATATCACGCACTCGTATAATCCTGGATCTTGATTGTGCGTGGACTTATGTATACTCAAGTAAAAATCGTCAGTAAAAGTATGTTTACACGTATCACAATAATGGTCTTTTGGTTTGTGTTTTTGAGCAACATGTTGTTGATAACGAGCTATATTGGTATACGTCGTCATACAAATTGGATTCAAAGTTACTTCTTTGCTGCCTATGGTATATGTATCGTTATTTTCGTCGATATCACCAAGCTGATCTGTAGTATTCTTATGCATTTCGTAGTGCTCCAGAAGATGTTCTTTTTCGGGGAATTCTTTCCTGCAAATTTTACAAGTCCAAGCGAATAAGAATACTTTTTCCTGCATTAAATTTCGTTCACCTTTAGCTGCATCGAATATTTTTAGTCTACAGATGGGTGACAAAGTGTTTTTTACGTAAGGAGTATAATCGAAAGGGTTAATATATATGGGCGAAACACGTTCACTCTGGATTACGACTTGAGTGCTTGGATGTACATTTGACAAAGTTGTCGGGTGATTTATTAAATTTTTGGTTGGGATTACTTTCATTGGAGGTGTAGGTCCAGATCCAACAGTATTTGATGCCATCAAAACTTTCGAAATTACTTTAAGTACCGGTGGAGAAGTCTTTTTTGTCATCAACAGTTGGTTTTGTGATGGTGTTACTTTAAGTGCATGTGGAGCCGTTTTTGATGTCACCATTTGGGTTTGTGATGGCACAGCCGCAGATACAGAGTTCTTTGGTAAAATAATGTAATACTTGGATGTTCCTTGGACACGTAGTAGTCGATTGGACGAGGCTTGAACATTTTTAAGACTGCAACTCTTGGAAGAAGATAACGAGTTGAACAAAAAAGTTGAAGTGTTTATTGTCCTAAAAAGATCATATTAATATAATATTTATTCAACTATAACATAACACTAAGACAATAATAATAAAAAATATATGATTTAGAATATAACAATGAATTTTTTCCAATAAACTTATAAAGGATCAAACTACGAAACAGACATAACAGAAAAATTAACAACTGCTAAGATAAACACACCATCTTGAGCTGAAAGAAAAATTAGATAATATACAATAAAAAATAAAATTCAACATGGTACACTTACAATAAAATATTGTGAGAGCCCCACGTTGGGCGCCATTTATGTGACGATAGGTTAGGATAATGTCACATACTAATTATTAATTAATCTCAGAATTGTAAGGGTCCTTTATAATAAAAATTTTCAATATTGTCTTTTCTACCTGTAATTCTAAAAGATGAAAATACATTAAAACAAGGAACTAGTCGAGCGACCTGATTTAGGCCTACGAATTATATGTATTTGGCAGTTTCTATCTAACGCTACAGTTATGGGCGTAGAATAAAGCTTTATTTTTTACAAAATTTATTTACATATACAATGCTATTTACATATGCAATACAGAATAGTTACACTAAATAATGTTGACAACAAAATTATAGAATATAATTTTTTTTATCCAACAAAGCTAAATGACAGCAATAAACGAAAAAAAGATGACTACAACTCTTATTGACTAAGAAATGAACTGAATAATGACTCAAAAAATAAGTCTTTTACGGTAAGGAGGGGATTAACACAAGGAGATCCACTGTCCACAACTTTATTTAACCTTATTCTAGAAGCTAGAAGAGGCAATAAGTTATTGCTTTTGCAGACAATATACCATTGATTGCGAGATCAAAATCAGAACTCATAAGAACATTCAAAAAAGTAGAAACAATATGGAAAAAGTTTGGACTATGCATAAGCGAAAATAAAACAAAATATTTTAAAACGAGAGCAAAAAAAATTGAGCCGGAAGATAATCTAAGAATGAGTAGCGGAAGTAGAGAATATCGTTTTGAAAAAGATGATCAGTTCGAATACCTTGGAGTGACGATTACAAATAGAGCCAAAGAAAATGCGCAAATAGAAAAAGGATTACTAAAGGAAGTAAAGCTGTATGAGTACTAAACAAAATGATCAAATCTAAGTCTATCCAGGATTACGAAAATCAGGATATAAAAAATGATTGTGCACCTTTCGATTATGTACGGCAGCGGAACTTAGGTGTTAAATTAAAGAAAGATATTATGTAAGATATACGGAAGGACAATGATGGAGTATGGAGAAAAACAACAAATAAAGAGGTAATCATCAGCATCATCATCCAGCCCTTTGCGTCCACTGTTGGACATAGGCCTCCCTAATTTTTGTCCATTGTGCTCTATTTTGAGCACTTTGCATCCAATTTCTAAGGAGGTAATAACTAAAAAAGAACTAAATTGAAAATTTACAGAGCAGCAATTAGACCAGTAATCACATAATGGTACTGAAGTAACATGTTTGACACAGAAATATGAAGAAAGATTGAGGACACTAGAGAGAAAAATAATTCGGAGGGTAGCAAGCCCACTAAACTTAAGCAATATTGAATTCAGAAAACTGATGAACCACGAAGTAAGAGAACTTTTGAAAGGAGAAGACATCGTCAGATTTATCAAGATACAGAGACTCAGATGGATGGGACATAAAGATAGGAGAAATCCAGAAGCCGTTATCAAGAAAATTATCAAATGGAGACCTGTATCAGGCAGATGAGAGAACCAGATAGCCGAGGACCTTAAGAAGATGGGAGTTAGAGAATCTGTATCCATAAATAAAAACAGGAAAGAATGGAGAAAAAAATTGTAGAAGATGCCAAGTCACCCAACCAATGGTAAAACTAAAATGTTAATGCGGACTTATTTTCCGCCACAAATGAATCGGAAGAGCTCAAAGCTTGAATAATAGATGCCATGATGGCAATATTCGAAAACGTAAAAAGAGATTGGTGACAAATAAAGAATTTACAAAAATATTTATTAACAGCGACATTAGACAAAAATGGAAATAGGAAGAAAAATCACAGATGACACCGAAAGACAACAGCTTGTATGGTACGGACAAGTAAGACGAATGGAGGAAAGGAGAATCCCAAAAAAGTGTTAGAATGGACCCCACAGAAAAACGAAAACGAGGAAGACCAGCAACTACATGGATAAAGGGCATCTCCAAGACGATGTCTGAAAGAAATCTAAGAGAGGAAGACTGCCACAATAGAAAGGAGAGATGATTAGGAATGGAAAGACGTAGAACGCTATAAAACCGATATAGTATGTATGTATTTATTAACAGCGAAAAAAATATATTCTTATAAACTATATAACTATTTAAAATTATTACACCTTCTCTCATGAACATCTTTTACGGCTTTGCTAATATGCCCTTTCTTACATTTGGAACAAGGATATGGTCTCTCCCCGGTATGGATACGCATATGTATCTTAACACTGGTCCTCTGGGAGAAAGATTTATCACAGAAATCACATTTGTGTGGTTTTTCTCCCGTGTGAGTCAGCAAATGGTCTTTAAGGTAATTTCTCTTTGTGAACACTTTATCACAAACAGAACAAGCATGCTTTCCTTTTTTATGCAAAGTTTCGTGAAGCCTAAGACTAGATATTTTTGGAAACGTTTTACCGCATTCATTACAAAGAAACTCTTGTTCAGTTAAATGCAAATGGCGGTTATGTACATCTAAATTTTGCTTGTAGGCGAAGGTTACATCACACTGATTGCATTTGTATTTGGTGTGGGATTCTTGCATGTGTTCCATCAAGTAATAGTTGGTGGTGAAGGTAGATTCGCATCTGCGACACTCATATGAATCTTTTTTATTCATTTCTACGTGGAATATCTTATGATCTTCGAACCACGTCTTTGATGTGAACGTCTTGTCACATTCGTTGCAATAGATTTCCTCTTCTACATGCTCTTTGGTCATATGCTCGTTTAAGGCCATGGTGTCTTTTGTTTGAAACTTCTTGCATATCACGCACTCGTACCATCCTGGATCTTTATTGTGTTTGGTATTATGTAGACTCAAGTAAAAATCGTCATTAAAAGTAAGTTTACACGTATAACAATGATGGTCTTTTGGTTTGTGTTTATGAGCAACATGTTGTTGAAATAAAGATGTGGTGCCGTACGTCGTCATACAAATTGGACAAGTGACGTCTTTGCTGCTTATGTTATATGCATCATTATTTTCGTCGATGTCATCTAGCTTATCTGTGGTATTCTTGTGCATTTCGTAGTGCTCCAGAAGAAGTTTTTTTTCATGGAATTTGTCCTTGCAAATTTTACAAATCCAAGCGAACACTTTCTTCTGCGTTAAATCTTCTTCTCTAGCCATTACTTTGGCTATTTTTCGTAAACAGATCGACGGTAAAGTGTTTCTTACGTAAGGAGTATAGTCGAAAGGAAAAACATATGTAGGCGAATCATCTTCACTCTCAGTTGTTACTGGTTTGTTTGGAGGTACCTTTGACACAGTTGTCGGATAATTCATTAGTTGTTTGGTTGGTATTACTTTCAATGAAGGTGGAGATCTAGATGCAACAGTATTTGATTCCATCTTAACTTTCGCGATTACTTTATGTGCCGGTGGAGACGTTTTGTATGTTACCAGTAGTTGAGTCTGTAATGGTACAGCCCCGGAACTTTTGGAAGACGATAACGAGTTGAACAAAAAAGTTGAACTGTTTATTGCCCTAAAAAAACTCACATTAATATAATATTTATTTAAGTAAAACATAACTAAAACAAGAACAAATAATAAAATAAAACATAAATGTTTTAGGGTATTTTTTAGTTGTCTAAATATTTCTTTTTTTTTTGAGTGAATTTGATGGCCTTGGCCGAGCCAATTAGTCAGACATTTTGTTATTTTAAAAACAAACAAAATATTTTTTAGAATGCCAAAATTTTGCCAAATATTTAATTTTTAATCATGTTCGAACAATTTCATCTGAAATAAACATCATATTCATATTCCGCGACTTTGCCAACATAAATTATAACCAAGGTAGACCATTCGCCAAACAATTAATGTTTGTAGTTGGTAGATACTCCAGGGCCGGATTTAAGGGAGGCAGGCTGGGTAGCGACCCAGAGTCCCTACAAAGCCCCAAACGTAAAAAACAGCACATTATTTACATATTATAATTATTTTTGTTTTATGCAAACACATACGTATATAAAAAATAATGTCTTATTTATTGCTGGATTCACACTCAGCCTTTGCCACTGCTCCTGCCACTGCCGGAAATATTGTCCGGAATACAATATCGACGCGAATGAAGTGTTCACATCAGTCCTCACCAATGTCCTCACTCAACTCATTTACCCAACGACTCGCAACGATGGAAGACGTGGAGGTTATTGCGGCGACAGCATTATGTCTT
The DNA here is from genome assembly GCF_917563875.1 of Diabrotica virgifera virgifera. Classification (NCBI taxonomy): domain Eukaryota; kingdom Metazoa; phylum Arthropoda; class Insecta; order Coleoptera; family Chrysomelidae; genus Diabrotica; species Diabrotica virgifera. The sequence goes on along the minus strand of NC_065451.1, from coordinate 223,636,300 downwards.
GTCAGTATAAATAATTATTTTATTAAAGAAATAAAAAATGCCGTCGTCAAAGAAAATGATGGATGAAAGAAATTCATCGCAATAGAACGACGTTATTTCAGGATGTTAAAATACAGGGTGTACAAAAGCGAAATTGATCGTTTTTCTTGGATGATTTTCGAAGTTCAATTATTTATATGCAATCTGCTTAATTATTAAAAACATAGGGGTAGCTTAATAGGGCCGTTTCATTACAAAAAAATAATAGAAGCAAGTAAGTACTTAGTTGTTCGAGAAACGACGAAACGCAATACTTCCTTTGACACTTAAATGCTGGCGGCAAGTGAGCAAGAGTGGCTGAATGTGAATACTCACTTGCATTCGCGCTGCCTCTCCTTTCATCCCAAAAAAAGAAAATTTGGGGATCGCCGTGCAATGGCAACCGGCAGCAGCATGAGCAGTGTCAGCGCAAGTGACCTATTTACACACTCATGCTGTCTAAATCCCTGCACAATTCCCTGTCCAACAGGACTGAGTGTAAATCCGGTATATCAAATAAGATAAGATCCAAATATTGACCTTAATTCAGGAATGGCGGCACTTATATCAGTTAAAGAATTTATACAGTCGAGACGTGACGATTTCGAAATATATAAGACGTGAGGCGCGATGGTAGTCAAGTCACTAAGTCAATCGTGGATTTCAAAATGGTATGACCATAGACATAATAAACGGTAGACCAGGCAAGGTATGGGTCGCTCTGTGCATCGAGGTGTAACGCCAATATTAAAAATTGAGTGGTCTAGCCATCTTTGTCTGTCATATGAGTGGGATCGCTTAGTAAAAAGAGATAGACAGACCACCGATCGACTGCCCGCGCGTTTCGCTTTTTTGGTCATTAGCCTTGTCTACCCTTAATATGTCTATGAGCATGACCCACTTGGTTAGAACCTTACACAATGGCGCCCAACGTGGGGCTCTAAAATCCACTCTAATAGAGCTCCCGAGTCCGACCAACGAGCCCTTAGTATATTTCCTATATACTATCGGATTATTACAAAACTTCGAAAAATAAAGAAAAAGGTTACAAAAATATTTAATTAACAGTGAAACAAATCTTGAACTATTTGAAATTATTACATTTCTTCTCATGGGTACCTTTCAAGTTTCTGGAAATAAACCCTTTGTTGCATTTGGAACAGGAATATGGTCTCTCCCCGGTATGGATTCGCATATGTATCTTAACAGTTGATGCCTGGGAAAAAGATTTATCACAGAACCGGCATTTGTGTGGTTTTTCCCCGGTGTGAATCCTAAAATGAACCTTAAGGTTTGCGGTTTTTTTAAACACTTTACCACAAACAGAACAAACGTACTTTCCTATTTGATGCGTAGATTCGTGAGTCTTAAGATTGGCTATCTTTGTAAACGTTTTTCCGCATTCATTGCAAAGAAACTCTTCTGCAGTTACATGCAAATGTCGGTTATGGTCGTCTAAATTTTGCTTGTAGGGAAACGTTACATCACACTCATTGCATTTGTATTTGGTGTGAGATTCTTGCATGTGCTGCATCAAATAATAGTTCGTAGTAAACTTAGCCTCACATCGGCGACATTTATATGAATCTTTTTCATTAATTTCTACGTGAAATATTTTGTGACTTTCGAACCATGTCTGAGATGAGAACGTCTTGTCACATTCATTGCAATACATTCCCTCTTTTTCATGCTCTTTGATTATATGCTCGTACAACGTTCTGCTGATTTTTGTTTTAAACTTTTTGCATACCACGCACTCATACAATTCTGGATCTTCATTGTGGATGGCATTGTGTAGACTCAAGTAATAATCGTCAGTAAAATTATATTTACACGTCTCACAATAATGGTCTTTTGGTTTGTGTTTATGAGACACGTGGGACTGATAATTAGATATGCTGGTATACGGCGTCATACAAATTGGACAAGTGATTTCTTTGCTGCTTATGTTATATGCATCGTTATTTTCATCGAAATCACCTAGCTCATCTGTGGTATTCTTGTGCATTTCGTAATGATCCAGAAGAAGTTCTTTTTCGTGGAATTCTTTCTTGCAAATTTTACAAACCCAAGAAAACGCTTTTTCCTGCATTAAATTTCGTTCGCTTTGGCTACGTTTCTCTAGTTCGGCTATTTTTTGTGTGTGGGTTAAAGATAAAGTGTTTTTTACATAAGGAGTATAGTCGAAAGGATTAGCGTAATATTTGGGCACAGGACCTTTACTCTGAAATGCGATTGGTTGGTTAGGAAGTAAATTTGACAAACTTGTCGGATAATTCATTAGCTCTTTGGTTGGTATTACTTTCAATGAAGGCGAAGATCTAGATCCAACAGTATTTGATGCCATCACAACTTTCGGGATTACTTTAAGTGCAGGTGGAGAAGGTTTTGATTTCACCAGTAGTGGGGTTTGTGATGACACGGCTGCAGAAACATGGTTGTTTGGTACAATAATGTAATACATGGGTGCTCCTTGGATAGGTAGTAGTCGAGTGGACATGGATTGAACATTCTGGAAGCTGCTACTGTTGGAAGACGATAATGAGTTGAACAAAAAAGGTGAAGTGTTTATTATCCTAAAAAAACTCACATTAATATCATATTTTTACTAAATTATTAAATAAATAAATAAATTCTATTAATATTATATTTTATAAACATGTCTTTATAAAGAAGGTGTCTCTGATACCTCCATTTGTCTTTGTACTCAGTAAGGCAGAGGTAACATGTAACTAATTTCTTGATAGAAGGAAGTAATATGGAAAATAGTTTAAAGGTCCTCGCCCATACAATAGTTTTTTAAAGGACCCATGCGAAAAGTGAGCTAGGACTAACCCTCAGAAGACGGAAGGACCTGAAGAAGAAGAAAGAATTTAGACCTGAAAACTGCAACGCTCAATGTCGGAAGTATGACAGATAAAGGAGGAATGCTCGGTATTATTTTGAACAATGAGTGGAAGGAACATGTTGTAAGAGTAACCAGAAGAAGTGATACGATAATGAGTGTCCAACTGAATGTAGGCAATACCAACGTAAACATTATATGCTCCTACACTTCACTAGTAGAAAGGAAAAGGAAGAATTGTGGAGTGCCCTTAATTGCAAGATGCTCGAGCTTCCTTTAGACGATTACGAAGGATAAAGGACAAAGAAGGAGAAAGACCACTGATGATGGAAACTATTTAATTAAAACATGTCTTTATGAACATTTTTATATTTTCTTTTTTATATTCGAACAATTTTTCTCGTGATAGTCCCTAATAGTCTTAGTAACAAATCCTTTTTTGCAGATTTTGCAAGCAAATCGCCTTTCTCCTGAGTGTATTCTTAAATGTACGTTCAGAGGAGGCTTCTGACTGAAAGACTTATCGCAAATATGGCATTTGAAAGGTTTCTCACCAGTATGAACCCTTGAATGAATTTTCAGGTTCTGTTTTTGTTTGAATTTCTTTCCACAAACCGAACATACATACTGCCCCTCGTTATGAATCTTCATATGGTGCGTCAGTGGTCCTAATCTGGGATAGCCCCTTCCGCAGATGTTACACAAGTAAGAGTTCTCTGTAGAAGTGTGGATACGCCTGTTGTGCTCATCCAGGTTCGTTTTAAAAGGTAAAGTCAGATCGCATTTGAAGCATTTGTACCGAGTGAGTTGAACATGTACCTCTTGCTTGTGTTCAAATAGTCTACGTTCTGTACTAAACTGCAAGGAACACATATCACAACCAATTGGTCCAGTCTGCTTGGCATGTATCATTCTGTGGTTGTGAAAAGACGCTTTAGATGCAAATCTAATTTTACACAAAGCGCAATATAAGTCTTCTTGTATTCCATGAAAATTAAGAAGATGTCTCTCATACCTCCATTTGTCTTTGTACTCAGTAAGGCAGAGGTCGCATTTAACGGATTTTTTATCTTCATTGACTTTTGGGGTTTCATCTTCTAATTTATCTATTACTTTTTTATGCATTTCGTAATGTTCTAACAAGGTACTTTTGCTCTCGAGGTTTTCGAAACAGAATTTACATTTCCAAGTGGTTTTACATCGTTCAGCACAATAATCAAAAGGATTTTTGTATTCCTTAGCACTAACTGGAATTTTCATAGGGGTAGTGACGTTACTCGACAATTTTTTTCTAGCATGAGGAATTTTCTTTTCTTCTTTCATACTTTCTATTTGATCTTCAGTTGAATCGTCTAACTGATCTAACATTGTTTTGTGCATTTCGTAATGATCACATAAACTGTCATTGCTCCTATATTCCTTGCAACAAATTTTACATTCCCATAGAAAATCATTCGTTGTATTTTTCATCTCTTTTTTTGTCAATGATCGTTGCTTCATTGCATATGCATTTACTGGAATCTCTTTAGATTTTGACTTTTTAGCTTCTGATTTTCCTCTGTTTGTTTTTCTTTTACCTTTCTTTGTATCTTTCAAAGGATCTGTTATTTCCTCTTGTTTTTTGTCGAATATCATTTCATTAGTTGTATTGGGTTCTGAAACTACTAGCAAACATTCAGGAAATATGCCAATATCCAATTCCAAGTCCATATTATCTAATGTACTAGGATATGTGATAATATCGTTATTTCCGTAAAACCTACAAAATAAATTATATTAGTAACTAAATTTGCCACCAATATTATTACATTTTCATGTTAAAACTCTCACAGAAATCAACTAAGTATGACAATTTTAAAGAATGCTGTAAATATTTCTTTACGATACGAGGAAGGTCTTCTATACTCTAAGTGGATCAAGTAGAGGAATTATTTATCATATTCTATGTTCTTCCTGTTTAGTCTCTTCCTCGCTTGCTATGGGTTCAATCTTAATACGAAAATGAATATTCAATCTCTGGTGTGTTAGCTTTCGTGAGCGACACATCTATCTTAGTTGAACCTTTCTTTGGGTACAACATCTTATTATATTATTCGAGTATTAACTCAAATATTTCTCCGAATTACATTGTCGCTAAACAAACGCTTTTTCTCTGTGCGCAATGATGTACGACGCTGGTCTGATTTAGAAAAACCGTTGATCCGTTAAAGACCATTAAAACTCGTATACGAAGCAACTGCGTGTGCAAACAGGACTTTGGGTAAGATTTTTTACGAATGACGCCCCACGTTGGGCGCCATTGTGTCACGATGAACTACCACAGAAAATTGAAATATCACTTTACGATAGTATTTAAATTTTTTCTGTGGTAGTTCATCGTGACAGGGTTATAAGAATATATCTTTTTATTTAAAATAAAACTATGTTTTACTGAGTCTGTTGTCTAACAGAGCTACCCGTCACAAATTGGTGCCCGAACAAAAGTAAGATGCCGCTTCAGCCAAAAACGACAAACACAGACTCAATAACCGGTACCACGACAGGTACGTCGAGGATATATCGCCTATCAAAGAGGAATTACACTACGCACAGGTATGCTTGGATTTTAAAGGAACCGTTGAAGAGTTGAGATTAAGGCTCAGAGAATTTTTTAAAGTTGCCGGTGAAGCGACAGGAACAATCCCAAAAGTCAAAACTTCCAAAGAATCTGAACCCGACATATTAACCCAGGAAATTTCGGTCATCAGAAGTCAATTACACGACCTAACGTTACCGAGACAAATAAGACAATCAGAATTAGTAAACCAGGTACGTAAGTGGAACACACACTTCTACAAAAAACGTTCGAACGTAGTAGATTTTATAGAAAGGATAGACGAATTAAGCCTGGTTTACAATATCTTAACTCAATATTCAGATAATTCTAAAATCCTTTTAAAAAATACGAAATACTTAACTACGATATTGTTTATATAAAATGTTAAATAACAAACATACGATCATTGTATACCACGCGTGAGGGGCAAGCATTTTGATGACACGGTGACTTCTGCTAAGTAAGCAGTAAACATAATATTATATCATACATATACAAACTTGAAATAGAAATGAAAATAAATTGTATACAAACAAATCGATCTAATAAATAGAAACACGCGGAATAATACGGGGATTATCATTAGTTAGATTGCGAGAGATTCAGTTAGGTTTGGGGTTGCCTGCCGCAACTCTGTAGAGTAATATATAATGATTGGCGTCATCAGCTGAGTACTATCTACATTAAACAACTGTATTTAACAACAAATAAAGTACTGATGGGTAAATAAGTGTATCCCTGCTGACCAACCCCATACCAAGGGCAAATACCACCCCAAGTCTTTATACTTTCCTATGAGATCCATAAATACGATCTGCTAAGAGCATTGACTATCAGAATTGTTAAGAGACAATTGATAAGGGACCATTCTTTTCTAGAAACCGGCAAAAGCAATAATTGTTTTACGTAATCTACCATTTTCAATGGAAATTAATTCCAATTTTTAAGTTAAAGTACTAAAAAAATCATTAAAAATCGCTGGAATATAACGTCCCGGCTTACTGTTGCTTCATAGATCTACAAAAGGCAATGGACCATGTAAAGGTGAATGACATAATTCACCTGTTATATAAAAGAAACATACCATCAGATATTATCAAGACTATCGAAAACATATACATCAGAAATAAGATGCAGGCCAGAATTAATAACAAACTAACACAGCCGATACAAGGAGACTCACTGAGCCCGCTGCTGTTTAACCTCATCATGGATGAAATTATTCATAAAGTCAAAAACCTGAGTATAGGGTACAGAATGGATGAAAAAATTATCTCTATAGTATGCTATGCAGATGATGCCATACTTATTGCAGAGAGTGAAGATGACCTTCAGAGACTTTTATATCAATTTAATATAACAGCAAGAAAGTTCAACATGATAATATTGTCAAATAAAATAAAAAGTATGGTAATCTTTAAAGTATCCAGTAAGAAAGAAGTATCAACTACCTGGGAGTACTAATGCACAGTTATAGAGATACAGAAGAGATTACAACGCTTCGGTTCAAACTCTTGAGACTTTTTATGAAACCTTTACCATGACCAAATTTTATATGTTTGTAACGTCTAAGTGGTTGTTTTTACTGTTTTACAATTATTATTTATAATTTATTAAATCTTTCATCATCCGGAGTTGCACAACAGACCAAATTTCTTAATACGATGCACACACCTACAACTCGAAGTAGTGGTACTTTTTTATACTTTGACCATTAGCTCTGAAGATGACATTTGTGTCGAGAGCGCTTAGCTAAGGAAATTAAATATATTTACACACTTTAATACACTTTTTTCACTTCCTTCATTCATTCAAGCGTGTACAAAATTTGTCAGGCTTTCAACTATATTGAATAATACTCAACGGTTTTCAAATGGGAACCAGTAGAGTGATAAGCAAAACTACAATCGGATATAATTTAAAAAATAAGGGGAGAAACGATCGTATCTTTGGCACCGTTTCAAGTATTTTAAAAACTAGTCAGTAATAGCTCTATTGAAATATTTATTGATAGCAATTGTACATTTTATTTCTTACAAGTTTTTTCATGGTAGTCTCTAATAGTTTTAGTAACAAAACCTTTTTCACATTTTTTGCAAGAATAAGGACGATCCCCGGTATGCTGTCGTAAGTGTACAGTGAGGGGTGATCTTTGTGCGAAAGTTTTGCCACAAACATGACATTTGTATGGCTTTTCCCCAGTATGAGTTCGAAGATGTTTTGTCAAGCTCGGTTTCTGTTTAAATTTTTTGTCACAAAAAGAACACAGATATTGTCCATCTTCATGTATTTTCATATGTGCTGTTAAAGGCCATTTAGAAGCAAATGAACGTCCACAATAAGTGCAAAGGAAAGACTTTTTGTCCTTATCGCTGGAATGCATATTTTCCATGTGTTGATCCAGATTTTTTTTATAAGGCAGAGTCAAATTACAAGTCGTGCATTTATATTTTTTGAACGTAATGAGAGAGTTATCGTTATGGCTTTCTTGTATGTGGACGAGCAATTGCTTATCGGTTGTAAATTCTCGAGAGCAGAGATTACAACGCTTCGGTTCAAACTCTTGAGACTTTTTATGGAACATTTTGTGACCCTCAAGCCAGCTTTTCGAGAAAAAATGTTTGTCACATTCTTTGCAATATAAGTCTTCTTTTACATGTTCGGAACGAATATGAGCGTATAAGGATTCTTTATTTGGAGTACTGAATGTTTTACAAACAACACAAACAAATGTATGGGGATCTGAGCTATGAGTCGCATTGTGGATGCTCAACCTGTACTCATTGTCGTAGTTTCTCTTACATATGTCGCAGTAATGTTCCTTTGATTTGTGTGTTCGTAAAACGTGATGATTATAATTCCATTTATCTTTAAAACTAACTTGACATAGGTCACAAGTAATTTTTCCCTCTTCCATACTTTCTACTTGATCTTCAGTTGCATCATCTAACAGATCTGATATTGCTTTATGCATTTCATAGTGATTAAACAAGCTGTCTTTGCTCCCATGTTTTTTGTAACAAATTCTACATTCGAACTGAATATCATCAGTTGTTGTATTTTGTATTTCTTCTTCTCTCAATGATCGTTTCTTCATTGCGGACGCAGTCAGTAGATTATTCTCAAAAGCAAAATAATCAAATGGATTTTTATATTCTACAATTGGAACTCTTTTTCTATAATATACTGGAATCTCTTTAGGCTTTGATTTTTTAGCTTCTGACTTCTCTTCATTTGTTTTTCTTTTGCCTTTCTTTGTATTTTCTAAAGGATCTTTTATCTTCTCTATTTTTCTGTCGAATACCGTTTCGTCGTTAGTTGTATTGGGTTCTGAAACTATTAACACACATTCAGGAAACATGCCAATAGCCAATTCCAAGTCAATATTATCTAATGTACTAGGGTATGAGTTAATACTATAGTTATTTCCGCAAAACCTACAAAATAAATTATATTAGTAACTAAATCTCTAACCAATATTATTATATTTTCATGTTAAAATTCTCATGTAAATGACATTGGGCATTCAGAGAAGGCGTTATATAAGAAACTCAATCAAAATGTAGAAACTTGTGACGATAATATATCATTTTATCGTCTAGAGCAGCGTTTCCCAACCCGTGGGTCGCGGGCAGATTTCAGGTGGGTCGCGGCGTGGTTCTTACAGTAGCTGAATAACGTACATAATATCATCATGGGTGAGGGATAGGTCACGAATATGAAAAAACATCAGAAGGTGGGTCGCCAGAGATAAAAGGTTGGGAACCACTGGTCTAGAGTACGCCAATGTATTAAGCAAAACGTGAAAGACATGTTCATGAAAGACAGAACCATTGATGAAGACACCTGGAGAGGTAGAAGTAGATGGCGATGGAAATACGTGAAGCGGCAGAAGTTGTAGTATATATACACGTTAAATTTGGTCTTCTTTTGAAGACTTTTTCTTTTTAAAGAAAGTTTCTTTTTTTAACTTTTACCCTTCTTCAAACAATTATTTTCACTTTCTGTTTTTTTCCTGTTCATGTGTTCTATCTTTTCTTTCTCTTCTCTGTTTCTCTCCCTTTCATTTTCTCTTCTTTTCTCCTTTTTTTCTCTTCCCTCTTACCCTCTTTCTGCTCTGTTCCTTTTTCTCATCTCTTTTATTCTTGTTTATTTTTGTTTAGTTATATTTGTATGTATCGTTGTGGGGCAGTCAGTGGGGAAGGACCTTTTACATCCGACCTACACAGGCTACCCCATCTTAATGCCAGAATGAATGGGAGGATGAGTAAGGGTGTGTACATGAAAGTAAGGAATAATTGGAGTTGAATGAAAGGAAGTATGAATGGGTGGGTGAGAAAGCGTGCATAGATGAAAGCATGAATGACTGGAGTTGCTCTTAACTGCCAACCAGGGTTGGACAAAAATTGGTTTAAAAAAAACAAAAAACATGTTTTTTTTTTGGTTAAAAACAATGTTTTTTGTTTTAAAACAGTTTTTTTTTCATTAAAAAAAACAGTTTTAAAACAAAAAAACACTGTTTTAAAACAAAAAAAAGCAAAGCTGAAAGTTGTTGCAACAGCTTTGGATAAATGCCACAGAAATACCTGCACTATAGCAGATGCAACAGACATTTGGAAGGACTTACTGGGTTATTTCCAAAGTGAAAGTGAAGCTCAACCTAACGGTTGTAGCAACGTGTTGGAACTTCATAAAGCAGAAGCACGTTTTCAAATGGCTAGAACAAATGCGCATTATTTATATTATTTATTAGACCCTCAACACTTAGGTCAGGAACTCACTGAGTGGAAGTTGATAGAGCATTGTTATTTATTTCGGATTTTCACCCAAATGTGATGCCCGAAATACTGTCATTTCGTGCCTTAGCACCGCCATTTAATAAACAATATTTGTTTGCAAAAAATACAGTAAACAATTTAAGTTCTTTAACATGGTGGCTATCTCAAAAACAGTTTATTTCATCGGAGTTGTTCCAGTTGACAACTCAATTATTTTCAGCAGTTGCATCCAGTGCTGGAGTGGAGAGGCTATTTTCTTCATATGGTCTAGTTTACTCGAAATTGAGGAATAGGTTAGGAAGTGACAAAGCTGCTAAGCTAGTAACAATATTTCAAAATTTAAATAAAAATTATTAAGGTTACATTATTAACCGTAAAAGCTCATTATTTATAGTTTTTATTTTTTTAAGGAACATTGTGTAATAGATGCTGTTGTAATTCAATAATTATTTACTTAATTTCTTAATTTTCTTTTTCTTTCAACTTTATTAGGAGTATTGGTTTAGTTAATGTTACTACAGCACTCAGCACTGTCTACCAGTACTAGTATGCTTGCTACCTGAACATAAATAAAGTTTAGTCAGTTACTTTTTTTCAGTTTTACTTTTTACTTCGCATTAATATTGTTATTGCACCTACCTACTCTATAATCTATGTTTGCAATTTTGAAAATTAGCAAACACAAATGTCTTATACCAATATTGTTTAAATAAACAATAACGAAAAAAACTATGTTTTAAAACACAACTGTTTTTTTCCAGTGTTTTTAAACATGTTTTAAAACGTTGTTTTAAAAAGCTTGTTTTCAAACAGCCCAATCCTGCTGCCAACTGACATTCCTTGGTTAGTTCCATCCTGGATTGGGGTGCACCCCGGCTTCCCGCGCACGGGTTGCGCTAGGCAGTCATTTCAATGAACGGTCAGGTGCGACGCGTGGACGGGGGAGCTAATCTATGGAATACACGCTGGGAGTGCCAGAGGGGAGCTATGAGTAAGATCGAAGGGTCCGATATGCTCGGTAAGAGCGGTTCCAAACCCGACTGCTGGAGAAAGAGGGGGTGGGTTTAGTCGGTAGGCGGTCCGTCAAGAAACAGATAGAACGGACTGAATCCGACACACCTGGGACACCTTCCCAGACGATCTTGAGAAGATTCCCACCTCCCCAAAAAAAAGTAATAGCTTTCTAGAAAAATTTATTAAGATCCTAATTGTACATTTTATTTCTTACATTTTTTTTCATGATTGTCTCTAATAGTTTTAGTAACAAAACCTTTTTCACATTTTCTGCAAGAATGTGGACGTGCCCCAGTATGACTTCGTATATGCACAGTAAGTGGTGGTCTCTGGGCAAATGCTTTTCCACATACATGACATTTGTATGGCTTTTCCCCAGTGTGAGTGCGAAGATGGATGGTCAAATTTGGCTTTCTTTTAAATTTCCTATTACAAGTAGGACAAGCATATTGACCTTCTTTATGTACTTTCATATGTTGCGTTAAACAGGCTAACGAGAAATAAGATTCCCCACAGTCGTTACAGAGGAAAGTCTTTTTGTCGTTCTCGTTAGCATGTAAATTTTCCATGTGATGATTCCGATTTTTCTCAAACGCAAAAGTAAAATTACAGGCAGTACATTTATATTTTTTGAACTTCATAGACTTAATGTCATGGTTTTCTCGCATGTGGACCAGCAATTGCTGAGAGGTTGGAAATTCAACATAACAAACACTGCAGCGATTTGGTGTGCAATTTTCTTGACTTTTATGAAAGACTTTGTGGCCTTCAAGCCAACTCTTCGAGAAAAAATGTTTATCACATTCCTTGCAATATAAGTCTGCTTTTACGTGTTGTGAATGAATATGGAAGAATAAGTAATCTGTAATTTGAGTACTAAATGTTTTACAAATGACACAAATGAATGTATTGCGATCAGCACTGTGTGTCGCATTGTGAATGCTCAAGGTGTATTCATTGGCGTACTTTTTCTTACAAACTTCGCAATAAACTTCTTTTGATCTGTGTGACCGCTGAACGTGAGAATTATAGTTCGATTTATTTTCAAAAGTAGCTTGACAAAGGTGACAAGTCATGTTTTCTTCTTCTGTAACTTCTATTTGATTTTCACTTGAATCGTCTAACTGATCTGCGATAGCTTTATGCATTTCGTAGTGATCAAATAAGTTGTCTTTGCTCCCATGTTTTTTAGAACAAATCCTACATTCGAATAGAAAATCAGGAGTTGTTGTATCGTGCATCGCTTTTTCTACCAACGACCGTTTCTTCGTTACATATTCAGTCAATAGATTATTCTCAAAAGCGAAATAATCAAATGGATTTTTATATTTTTCAACTATATTTCTGTTAGAATAATATTCAAGAACCTCTAACTTTACAGCTTCTGGCTTTTCTCTGCTTGTTCTTCTTTTGCATGTCTTTGTATCTTTTAAAGTAGTATTCATCCTCTCTTGATTTTTGTCTAATATCGTTTGGTACTGAGTTGCAACCAGTTGGTTCTGGTACGTTGGTTCAGTTGGAACCAGTTGGTTCTGGTACGAATATACCAGAACCTCTCTAGGATCTGACGTTACAGCTTCTGACTTTTCTCTGTTTGTTCTTCTTTTGACTGCATTTGTATCTCTCAAAGGAGTATTCATCTTCTCTTGATTATTGTCTAATATCGTTTGGTCCTGAGTTGTATTGGGTTGTGAACGTATTAACAAATATGCCGGGACCATGCCAATAGCCAATTCCAAGTCAATATTTTGTGAAGTACTATCGTATATGGTACTATCAGTATAAGTCGTATTTCCGTAAAACCTACAAAACAACAAAATAAAATATAAATTTCGTACAAAATAAATGATATTAATAACTAATTCCCTCGCCAGTATTATTATCATGTTTCTCACATAAATCGGCCTAAAAATGTAAAAGATAAATTAAAAAGAAAAAGATTCCTCTCATTGGCTGTATATCATAATAAAAAACTTACTAAGGAAGTAAAACTTCACTTGTAGGTAGATGGTATATAAATTTATTAAAAATTTTTATCTAAAAAGATCCAAATTGGATTGAAGTGGGTACATCACTAGTACAAAAAACGCAAACGTTTTCGGACCAATCAGTCCATCATCAGGTTGAAAACTTCAGATCCAAAGTAGTTGGAACTAGCTACATAGTTAGGTCGAAAGACCTTAGTATTACAAGAATTAGGCAATTTCGGCTCCAACAATGTCGACAATAAGTCGATGTTAAAAGAATATAAAAATGAAAAAAAAATTATATACCATCTACCTACAAGTGAAGTTTTACTTCCTTAGTAAGTTTTAAAAGATAAATATTCATTTATGGAACGAGGAAGGTCTCCCATACTCTGGGTGGATCTATTTGGAGGAATTATTGATCATATTCTACATGAAGCTTCCTTGTCAGACCTAGACAGAGTAGGATGAGGAACCATAATCCGAGCGATAGAGATGTGATCATATCAATGGAATATGAAAATATCAGCGGAAACAAAAATGTATGCTCAGAAATTAAATGTTTCAAAAGGAACTAGCTCGCTAGAGATTATTATCACGGTGAACGACCGGTCGTGAATGCAATTATAGATTCCCTTGTAGAGTATTTCACCACTCTGTTGTGCTTTATTTTTTATCTTAAAAAGCTCAGAAGGTAAACAATTCGATTTTTAGTTACTGACTCATTTGAATTACGATTTATAGAATGTTCTAGTTGCATCTTTCGTAATTATTTTAATAATTGCACCGAAAAGATTTGATTCCAGTTTAGTGCCTCTACAAAGGTGCTCTGATGAGGATAAGGTAAATCCGAAATACGTATAAGCACATAGTGTAGAATCTGTACTGTAATCAAATCTGAATCATCTTTACTTTTAGTTTAAATGTTTAAAATTGCACGCTACTTCAGATTCTAAAATACCGTAACGTTATAAACGTCACATGTTTGTTCATCATCAACCCGTACTCGTCCACTGCTGGACATAGGTCTCCCTCAACTTTTTCCATATTTCTCTGTTTTGTGCGGCTTGCATCCAGTTGCTGACAATACGCTTCAGATCGTCAGCCCATCTGGTTGGTGGTCGTCCTCTGCTCCGTAGTGCTTCTTCTCGTGGCCTCCACTCGACAATACGTTTTGTCCATCGGTTGACTGACAATCTGGCGACGTGTCCTGTCCAATTCCACTTGAGCGACGCGATTCTTTCGACGGCGTCCGTTGTTTTTGTTCTACGACGTATTTCTTCGTTTGGGATTCGGTCCCTCAAGGACACACCCAGCATCTGGCGCTCCATAGCCCTCTGAGTTATGCGAATCTTGTTCACTACCTTTTTTGTGAGTGTTAATGTTTCCGCTCCATAAGTGAGTACAGGCAATACACACTGGTCAAAGTTTTTCCTTTTCAGGCATATGGGTAAGTCCGATTTAAATACATAGTTGATTTTACCAAACGCTGCCCAGGCTAATCCTATGCGACGTGGGAGCTCGCACGTCTGGTTATCTCTTCCCAACCGAATTTCATGTCCCAAGTACTTATAAGATGCAGTCTACTCAATATCCATTCCATCAACAACAATATTACGATTTAGCACCAGATTAGTCATTATTTGCGTCTTGTTGATGTTAATCTTTAGTCTGACCTCTAAGGAAGCGTGATATAACTTGTTCAACATTATTATTGTATCATCCATACGATCGGCTATAAGGACGATTTCATCTGCGAATCTCAAATGACTGAGCTTCTCTCCATTTATATTGATACCATATTCGTTCACATCTGCCTTCTTAAAAGTGTGTTCTAAAAGGGTTGTGAACAGCTTTGGTGAGATGGTGTCTCCTTGTCGTACTCCTCGCTGCATACAGAATTTATTAATTTATTGATCAGAGAGTCTTACGCTAGCCGTTGCATTGTGGTAGATATATTTTATCATGTTAGTGTAGCAATGGTCTATTCGACATTCTGTCAATGCTTTTAGCATTTTCTGCTGGTTTATGGTATCGAACGCTTTCTCGTAGTCCACGAATATCAAGTGTTTTATTACCAGTAAGTGGTCATTAGTGCTATATCCGGATCTAAACCCAGCTTGTTCTCTAGGCTGATAGAAGTCTAACTTAGCCTCCAGCCTTTTTTTGATAATTTTTGTGAAAAGTTTATATGTGTGATAGCAGACTGATAGGACGGTAGTTTTTTAGATCTGTTATGTCACCTTTCTTGTGGAATAAAACAATGACTGCATTGTTCCATTGAGAAGGGGTTTTTCCTTGGTAAATGCATTCGGTGAAAAGTTTGACCAAAACCTGGATAATTTTATTTCTACCTTGTTTGATTGCCTCGATCACTACTCCGTCATCGCCAGGGGATTTATTATTTTTCATTTCTGAAAGTGTCTTTTTAACTTCGTGTGGTGTTACTTCTGGCAATAATTCTGATCCCTATACACATGTTTGTTATAGTCCTTCAAATAATTATGTAATTCCAATTTATTTCGATTTTATTCATTTGTTAACCTTTTGTTTTGTTTTATTATTTTTCTTCTAAAATTAGTTGGAGCTCAACTCTTCTGTCAACTATATATTCTATTTAATCTTTCTATCTCCATTTCAATTTTCATTTATTTCGATTATGTTTCGATTTATTCTTCGTACATTTCCCGTATTCATCCCTCTAGCCCTCTATCTACTATAGTAATAATACAAAATATTAGTTGGCAACTCTGATCTGGCATGTTAAATTTTACTTTAATACAGAAAGAAAACCATTTTTATCTATATCTTTCATTTATTTAAACTGATCTTTTAGTCCCAAATAAACATCTGCCGGAAATGAATTCACACTAACTACATTCAACAAGTTATCGAACTGCATATCCAGTTACAAGTATCTCTGGTGACGGGTAGACGTAGAAACACGTGTGAGAGAATGTTAAGAGACTCGAATTGAACCGAAACACCACCTTAACCCCTAACTACTTAATGGAAAATTAATTCCTGTATAATAAACATCATTAATAGTTAATATTTTATTTATCTTTTATTTATCCCTGCCAAACTCATTTTTTTTTTCAGTTTTGCATTTAAGACGTACGTACACCTGAGAGACATATCTAGTCGAAGCTAAAATAATTAGCTCCTAACGTTAGTTGGAGTCATATTGTTACACATTGGCGCTCGCCGTTTTTGTTGGGTAGCTATATTGTTACAATAGTATGTATTCGTAAAAGCTAGGAACAACTTTCAAAATTGTGCCCATCTCCACAGAGAACAAACAGAGAAAGTATTCGGAGAGAAAGAGATGGGACCTGAATACCTGGTTTTTTAACATACTTTACAGCTCGAGTTTACTTCTCTTACTAAGATAATTTCCGGTAATTTTACTGTTTATTAACTGGGAATGCCGATTGTAGGATTTTCCAACGCATGCCTAGTTTTGACAAACCGTACTTAAATTCAAACCATTTAGAAACATAATCAATAGTATTTTGTAGTATATTTTATTGCACTAAAAACAAATTACATCCTATGGATATTTATTAAACGTACATTTCTATAACTAAAACTTAAATTCTACATTTGATTATTTCTTACAGGTTTTTGAGTGATAATCTCTAATAGTTTTAGTGACAAAACCTTTTTGACACTTGCTGCAAGGGTAAGGACGTTCCCCAGTATGGGTCCGAAGATGGACAGTAAGTGGAGATCTTTGGGAGAATGTTTTGTCACATAAATGACATTTGTGAGGTTTCTCCCCAGTGTGAGTTCGAATATGAATGGTCATAGTCTGTTTCTGTTTAAATATTTTCTTGCAAAAAGGACATTCATATTGTCCTTCTTTATGTATCTTCATATGTTGCGTTAGACGAGCTACCGTAGGAAAAGATCGTCCACAATCATTGCAAAGATAAGACTTCTGTTCGCTGGAATGAACATTCTCCATGTGCTGTTCCAAGTTTTTCTTGAACGGTAGAGTCAAGTTACATGTGGCACATTTATGTTTTTTGAAGAGCACAAGAGACTTGGTATCATGGGTTTGCATATGAACAAGAAGTTGACGATTGGTACCAAACTCGAGAAAACATACACTACATCTGTTTGGTGTATACTTCTCCTGACTTTTATGAAATATCTTGTGGTCTTCAAGCCAACTTTTCGAGAAAAAATGTCTATCACATTCACTACAGTATAATTCTTCTTTTATGTGTTCAGAACGAATATGGAAGAACAAGGAATCTGTAATTTGAGTACTAAAACTTTTACAAACGACACAAACGAATGTTTTGGGGTCAGAACTGTGCGTGGCATTGTGGATGCTCAAGCTGTACTCATTGGCGTAGTTTCTCTTACAGATTTCGCAGTAGTTATCTTTGATTCTGTGAGCTCGTTGGAAGTGACCATGATAGCTCCATTTATTCTTAAAAGTGAGCAAACAAAGATCGCAAGTCACTTTTTCGTCATCTTTATCCGAATCCATAAACGTCAAGTTATCACCAGTTTCTTCTTTATCTTCACTCGAATCTTGCAATTGATCTGCTACTATTTTATGCATCTCATAGTGATCCCACAAGCTTTCTTTGCAATCGTGTTCTTTACAACAAATTTTGCAGTTCCATATAACGTCACTTGTCGATGCATCTTGCATCTCTTTTTCTACTAACGATCGTTTCTTCAATACATAAGCAGGGAGCAGATTATTCTCAAAAGCAAAATAGTCGAACGGATTTTTATATTTTTCTATAACTTTCGGTACTCTTAAGTCGGTACAATTAAGTCTGGTATTGTCTTTAGTCTTTGACTTTTTACTTTCTGGTTTTTCTCTGCTTGTTTTTCTTTCGTTTATTTTTGTTTCGTCTGTTTTTGTTTCGTTTGTTTTTGTTTCGTTTGTTTTTGTTTCGTCTATGTTTGTAACTTCTAAAGGATCTCTTGGTATGTCTTGTTCTTTGCGGACTGTTGTTTCAACGTTAGCTGTATTAGGAGAACGTATTAACAAATAAGCTGGAACCATGTCAATTGCCAATTCCAGATCAAGGTTGTCATTTCCGGAGGATCTACAAAATAAATCATATTAATAATTAAATCTATTATTTACATACTTGTTACATACTTATTCGCAAGATACTTTATAAACTTAACAATGTGTTTTATAAATATTGTTTTACTACAGACATGATCGTATAGATTTAAAAAAAAATGGAGAAGCATCAGGTCTGGGAAATGTTTCTGTTGAGCGTGTAAAATATTGTAAAGATATAGAGAAGTCCCAGATCTAAACAATAAATCTGCAACTTCTCGTGGAGTCACTTTCTTGTAACATCCTTAATCTCTGCCATTTACCGTTTATAAGGTAAGAAGGCGACGAATAAAGAAGACGAAAGGGACTCTATAATATGCAGTCACATTTCATCTATTCGTCTAGGAAATATTTCAACTAAAGTTGATTCCTTGTACTCAAAATATGAGTAAAATGAAAAATTACAACACTCCCTGGTGTAGTTGGTATAATATTTTAATAAAAAATTTAAATTTTTAAAAACCCAAAAGGGTTAAGTTCAAAACGTTTTCGAACTTATCAGTCCATCATCTTAGGGCAATAACCACCATGTGTGGTATTCATTGTACATAAAGAAGTCTTTAGTGTCTCTATCCAAAAAGCACTAGAAGAACTTACTACTGGAAAGAGAGTAAATGGTCGACCAATCAATAATAACGGTTTGCCGATGATACTATTTTATTACCGGAATATTTTGAGGATTTACAAGAAATAGTTGACAGGGTGGTATAACTCAACGAAGAAAACCTTAAAAAGGGTTGTCCCTAAACACAACAAGTAAGTCGTACTCTGGTTGAGTAGGTAGAAAATTCATTACTGCTCGCGCAATCGCAGACCTCATTTCTTTACTTCTTGCGAGGACGACAAATTCGACGCTATTCTTTTTAACTGACTACGTTGTACGCGTTGTTAATCTTCACATGGCATCCAACAGTGTCCGGTCGTCACAATATGCTCACGGCTTATCTATTATTTTCGTTCTTACTTCATTATTTCGTATTATATCTGCATTTTCCTTTCATCCTCTACACTTCTAATTTCAGTCGTTCTTAAAAATATTCGTTTTTAGAGGGGGAGAATATTTGGAGAAGTATTAAGTAAATGTAATATGATCTATGAAGTCGAAGTTGAAATGGTCAGGACACGTGGCAAGACAGAGAGACAACAGATGGAGAAAGAAGTTTTTAGAGTGGCGGCCAAGGGCAGACAAACGAAGTCGTGGAAGACCACCTACCAGATGGACCGACGATGTTAAAATAATAACGACAAACTGGATTGCAGCTGCCCAAGACAGATAAGGGTGGAGACATCTCGAGGCCTATGTCCGGCAGTGGACAAATTGGGCTGTGTGATGATAAATATGATCTTTTTTTTTACAAGGATTTCTTGAAAATGATCATCATCATCAACCCGTACGCGTCCACTGCTGGATATAGGTCTCCCTCAGCTCTTTCCATTTATCTCTGTTTTGTGCGTCTGGCATCCAGTTACCGATAACATGCTTCAAATCATCGGCCCATCTGGTTAGTGGGCGTCCTCTGCTCCGTAGTGCTTCTTATCGCGGCCTCCACTCGACAATACGTTTTGTCCATCGGTTGTCTGACAATCTGGCGACGTGTCCTGCCCAATTCCACTTAAGCGACGCGATTTTTTCGACAGCGTCTGTTGTTTTTGTTCTACGGCGTATTTCTTCGGTTTGGATTCGGTCTCTCAGGCCGATGTCAGATTATGCGTTTTGACCGGATGCGTTTCCGCCGCATCCGGTGAAAACGCATAGTGTAACAGATCGGTCCGGTTGCGTTGGAAACGGATGCGTTTTGAGTCATCGGTACGCGCTTACAAACTGCATCAGACTAAACGCATAGTGTGACAGGTCGGTCCGGTTGCGTTGGAAATGGATGCGTTTTCACCGCATCCGGTCAAAACGCATAATATGGCATCGGCCTCATGGAGACATTAAACATCTGGCCCTCCATAGCCCTCTGAGTTACGCGAATCGTGTTCACTACCTTTTTGTTAGTGTTAATGTTTCGGCTCCATAAGTAAGTACAGGCAACACATACTGGTCAAAGATTTTCCTTTTGAGGCATATGGGCAAGTCCGATTTAAATACATAGTTCAGTTTACCAAACGCTGCCCAGGCTAATCCTACAGGGTGTCTGCGTAACTTGGAACCATATGGGAAACTTTTTTAATATCAATTTTACGAAAAAAAGTCATTCTTTATAAAGTGCTCTGCATAGTCTAAAACCTAAGATGCAATCATCAGATATCAAATTTTGTCAACAGTATACGAGGTATGTCAAAAACTATGAATTTCGCTCAAGAGAAAACTACCTTTATATTTCAAAATATCAAAAAATTTTATTACGAAATAGTACATTGTTTACCGGGTAGGAAAAGCTTAACATTCCTGGACGACTGTGAAGATTGCTAAGTCGAGGCGCAAGCCGAGACTTAGCAACACAGAGTCCAGGAATGTGGCTTTTCCTACGAGGTAAACATACTATTTTTCCGCAAATCGTTTAAAATTCGACAGATATTGATTGATTTAAAAAAAACGCGATAATTTTATTCCCAAATAAATGGTGCTTTGAAATTCCTAATAAAATTACTTGGGTTACTATGGAAACGTATTGAGGTTGAATTGTCAAACTTGACGCTTATAAATTTAATTGCTGGTGTTCTCGAAAGTAAAATGATAAGTGATGATGAAATTTCCATTCCTGGGACTCCTCCAGAGCTGGTTGAGGCAGTGAATACTGCTTCATTAGAATTATTGCCAAAGAAATCAAGAGAAAAGTACGAAAATGCATACAGACGTTTTATGGATTATTAATAATTTTCTATCATTTATGTAGAACACTAACAACTGTACGGAAATATCATTTCCTTACAGTAAGGAAGTCCTGACTTTTTCTTCAAGAAATTTTGACAGGAATGTCAAAATTTCCTGGCGATGTGCGGAAAAGTTATTTGTAATTAAAAACCATATTTAAATATGCAATAACAGCCTTCTCCTTGAAAAAAAAAGAAATATTCCTAAATTACCGATTCCGAACATCATTTTTATTTATTAGACATGTAATATCTTTTTTATTAATAATTTTAGGAAAAAAAGTTATCCTTCATAAAAATCTGTGCATGGTTTAAACCTAAAGATGCAACCATCAGTTATCCAAGTTTGTTAATTTTATACGAGGTGTGTCAAATAATATGAATTTAGAAATAATTTAGGAAGAATTCTTTGTGAATTCATATTATTTGACACTCCTCGTATAAAATTAACAAACTTGGATAAGTGATGGTTGCATATTGAGGTTTAGACCATGCACAGATTTTTATGAAGAATAACTTAAAATTATTAATAAAAGAGTTATTACATGTCTAATAAATAAAAATTATGTTCGGAATCGGTAATTTAGTAAAATTTCAGAATTTTTCTTTTGAAGTAGACGGCTGTTATTGCATATTTGAATATGGTTTTTAATTACAAATAACTTTTCATAATAAAATTTTTTGATATTTTGAAATATAAAGGTAGTTTGCTCTTGAGCGAAATTCATATTTTTTGACATAACTCGTATACTGTTGACAAAATTTGATATCTGATGATTGCATCTTAGGTTTTAGACTATGCAGAGCACTTTATAAAGAATGACTTTTTTTCGTAAAATTGATATTAAAAAAGTTTCCCATATGGTTCCAAGTTACGCAGACACCCTGTATGAGTCGTGGGAGCTCGCACGTCTGGTTATCTCGTCCCAACCGAATTTCATGTCCCAAGTACTTATAAGATGCAGTCTACTCAATATTCATTCCATCAACAACAATATTACGATTTAGCACCAGATTAGTCATTATTTGCGTCTTGTTGATGTTAATCTTTAGTCCGACCTCTAAGGAAGCGTGATATAATTTGTTCAACATTATTATTGCATCATCCATACGATCGGCTATCAGGACGATGTCATCTGCGAATCTCAAATGCCTGAGCTTCTCTCCATTTATGTTGATACCATATTCGTTTAGATCTGCCTTCTTAAATGTGTGGTCTAAAAGGGTTGTGAATAGCTTTGGTGAGATGGTGTCTCCCTGCCGTACTCCTCGCTGTATACAGAATGTATTTGAAAATGATAATAAAAACAAATTAAACCATAGAAACGTTTATTACACTTATATAATCCTACATTATATTATTACTTACACCTTCTTTCATGGTTGTCCCTTTCATTAAATTTAAAATTACATAATATGAAACTATTTTTTACAAGATTTTTCGTGGTAGTCTCTAGCAGTTTTAGTAACACAACCTTTTTGGCACTTCCTGCAGGAGTAAGGCCGTCTCCCGGTACGCTTTCGTAGATGGACAGTGAGGACAGGTGTTCGGGAGAAGGTTTTAATGGAGAGAGAGTATAACAATACCCATCTACAAGAAAGGCGTAAAGACAGATCCTACGAACTACCGAGGAATTACACTACCCAATTCTACATCAAAACTATTAACAAAAATTCTATCCCAAAAAATGTACAAGAAAGTTGGTGTATCGGAAGAACAACAGGGTTTCCGCTCAAACAGATCTAGAATAGACGCTATCTTCATCATGCGACAATTAGTTGAGAAATCAATAGAAATCGACAAGCCCATGTTCACATGCTTTGTAGATATGAAACAGGCATTCGGCAGAGTACAATTGAAGGATGTGCTCACTATCCTTGGAAAAAAACAAAGAGCTCAATAGATCCAACAAAACAAGAATAAGAACCACACACGGGCTCACGGAAGAAATAAAAATCAATGTCGGCATTAGACAAGGGGACAGCCTCAGTCCATGCCTATTTAATTTAATAATGAATGAAGTTATAGCTAGTGTTAACAAAATGAATCAGGGATATAAAATTGGTAACCGAACCATGAGAATACTTTGCTAAGCATATGATGCAATCTTAATAGCCGAAAACGAAGATGACTTACAACGCCTACTACAAAAATTTAAAATAACCGCCGAAAAGTATAACCTGACACTATCCACAGAGAAAACCCAATCGATGGTAATATCCAAGAACCTAATTAGATGTAAATTAGTAGTGGGCGACCATATAATCGAACAGGTAATGGATTGTAGATAATTGGCTGTGGAAATATCTAGCGACAGGCATCTGTGGCAAGAAACAAAACAACAGGCAACGAAAGCAGCGAGAATATCTTGTTTCCTGAGGGATATAATCTGGCGGAATAAATATATGAGCACCGAAAGCAAAGTTCTCATTTATAAGACATGTGTAGACCCGTACTGACATACGCAGCTGAGACAAGGGCCGAGACAACAAAGACCAAACAAATAATGAGAACAGAGATGAAAACCCTAAGATTCATAAGAGGTATCACATGCAGAGATAGAATACGAAACGAATACACATTAAGAGAGCTAGACGTCCAAGACGTAGTGAAATGGACAAGAGCACGACGACGCATGTGGAGAGACTATGTAGATCGGATGGACCTTGAACGTATAGCGAAATGGACGAAGACTGAAGACACAGACGCCCAGCACCAAGCGACCCATAGGAAGACCCAAAAAACGATGGTACGAGAGCTGGAGCTCAGGATCGCAGCAGAAATTGTAACGGAAGAAACAGGACATAGTCCTATTAAAAGAAGAAGAAAAAGAAGACTATAAAACTATTTTTTACAAGTTTTTTCATGGTAGTCTCTAGCAGTTTTTGTAACACAAACTTTTTGGCATTTCCTGCAGGAGTAAGGGCGTTACCCAGTACCCAGTATGCTTTCGTAGATGGACATTGAGTGCTTGGGAAACGCTTTTATCACATAAATGGCACTTATGTGGTTTTCCCCTGTGTGAGTCCGAATGTGAAGCGAATGTCCGAATGTCAAGAATTTTTTCTGTTTAAACTTTTTGTTGCAAAAGGAACATACATACTGTCCTTCTTTATGTATTTTCATATGTTCTGTTAAAGAAAATTCTATAAAATTCTGAATAATGCTAAAAAGATATTCAAACCAGGGCTAAGACTATGTAAGGATAAGGAGGGGCACATACTCAATACAAAAGAAGAAATATTGAAAATGTGGGTGGAACACTATAAAGAACTACTTACTATCGAAGTAGAAGATCCAAATCAACCACCCCCAGGAGCAAGCAACAATACATCATTAGATTTTCCATACATTCAAGAAGTACGGGATGTAATAAAACACCTAAAAAATAATAAATCTCCAGGAAGTGATAGTATACCCGCGGAACTTACTACATATGGAGGTGCTACTCTGACTAATCAAATATATAAAATAATACTAAGTGACTGGAATGAGGAACAAATCCCGGAAGAGTGGTGTATTGGAATCGTTTTCCCGCTACACAAAAAGGGTGATCAATTGGAATATAGAAACTATAGGGGAATAACCCTCCTTAATACAGCTTACAAAATATTTTCGAGTATCTTATATGGTCGCCTAAGTGCGAATTCAGAGGAGCTTCTTGGAGAATATCAAAGTGGTTTTAGGTCTGGTCGATCAACAACAGACTAGATCTTTGTGCTAAGGCCAATACTGAAAAAAAAAAAACCAATGAAATCAATATCGACATATACCACCGTAGATTTTAAATCGGCCTATGATAGTGTCCTAAGAAATAAATTGTATGCAGCCATGGATGAATTCCACATCCCTGATAAACAAATAAGATTAGTTAAGGCTACAATGCGTAAAGTTGTTTGCGAAGTCGAAATACAGGGCGCACAATTACAGGCGTTTCAAACACATGTTGAGCTGCGACAGGGAGATGCGCTGGCGTGTCTCCTCTTCAACATAACTCTGGAAAAGGCGGTCAGAGATGCCCAAATAGACAACAGAGGATATATTTTTAATAAATCATCCCAAATTTTTGCATATGCAGATGACGTGGACCTAGTTGTCCGCACAACACGCAAGCTAGAAGAAATGTATACCACCTTCTCAAATGCCTTAAAAAATATAGGCCTGCAAGTAAATGAGGAGAAAACTAAGATGAAGGCAACAACACTCAACAATAGAGCCAGAAACATCGGTCACCAATTCACGGTTGATAACTCCACCTTTCTTTTCACCATCTGTGAAAATGGTGTTTGGAAGAGGAGGTACAACTACGAGGTATACCACAGATATAAACATATATTTGGTGGTAAAGATATAGTACCTCTTACAAGAATAGGAAGACTAAGATGGGCAGGACATCTAGCAAGATGACAGCAGAACAACCCTCCTAGAAGAATCCTCATGTCACAACCTGTGAGAAGTAGAAATAGGGGTAGGCCAAAACTCAGATGGAAGGATGGTGTAGATGAGGATGGCAGAAAAATAGGCGCAGCCAACTGGCAACGGTTAGCAATGGATAGGACTGACTGGAGTAATAGACTTGAGAAGGTCGAGGCTCTTTCATAGGGCTGTAGCACCATTGATGATGATGATAAAACTATTTTTTACAAGTTTTTTCATGGCAGTCTCTAGCAGTTTTAGTAACACAACCTTTTTTGCAGTTCCTACAGGAGTAAGGCCGTTCACCGGTATGCGTTCGTAGATGGACTTTGAGTGCTGGGCTTTGGGAGAAGCTTTTATCACATAAATGGCACTTATGTGGTTTTTCCCCTGTGTGAGTCCGAATGTGAAGCTTCAAGGATTGTTTCTGTTTAAATTTTTTGTTGCAAAAGGAACATTCATACTGTCCTTCTTTATGTATTTTCATATGTTGTGTTAAAGGCGATATTGAAGGAAATGATCGTCCACAATCATCGCAGAGAAATGATCTTTGCTGGCTTAGATGTACATGCTGCATGTGGCTATCAAGATTCTTCTTAAACGGCAGAGTTAGATTACATTCAATACATTTATATCTTTTGAATTTAATGAGGGAGTTATCTCCATGTTTTTCTTGCATATGGACAAGTAGTTTGCGAGTAGTTGTAAATTCGACAGAGCAAACACTGCAACGTTGGTGATTGGTTGTATACATTTTGTGAAACGTTTTGTGACCTTCAAACCAGTCTTTTGAGTAAAAATGTTTGTCGCATTCGTCACAATAAAAGTCTTCTTTTAAGTGTTCTGAGCGAATATGGCTGTATAAATCATTTGTAATCTGAGTGCTAAAAGTTTTACAAATTACACAAACTAGTGTTTTAGGATCAGAACTGTGTGTAGCATTGTGTATGCTCAATACATACTGATTAGCATAGTTCCTTTTACATATCTCACAGTAGTTTTCTTTCGATCTATGGCGCTGTTGAAGGTGAATATGATAGGTAGCCTTATTTTTTAAAGTCGCCAAACACAGGTCACAAGTAACTTTTTCGTCATCTGAATCCAATAGCACGTATTTATCTTCTTCATCTTTGTCACAATATTGTAATTGTTCTGCTATTGTTCTATGTGTTTCGTAGTGTTCAAATAGACTTTCTTTACTCTCGTGGCCTTTACAACAAATTTTACAAGTCAATGAAACACCGTTGTTTGTATGTTGCTGCTCTTTTTCTTCTAAAGATGCTATTTTTTTCTTTAATGCACATGGAAGAAGAATGTTATTCTGATAGGTGGAATAGTCAAATGGATTTGCGTATCTTTCAGTATTCGCAATAACACCAGGATCCTCTATTGGTTTAAAATTTTTAGTTTTTGAATTCTTTCTGTTCCTTTTTCTCACTCCTAGTTTTGTAGCTTCCACATAATCGTTTATTTTCTTTTGCTCTTTATAGAATGTATCGCCATTAGTTGAATTTGCGGGAGCCATGTTAAATTCCTGCTTCACATAGATGGTACTACTGTTATAAGTAGTATTTCCGAAAAACCTACAAAATAAATGATGTTATTAATTCAATTAATTAATTATTACAATATTACGCTCACGGACAAATTATCACTTGTATTGTTACGACAGTAGTATAAGATTAATCCCACATAGAAAAAGTGGCAGGGTTGTGTGCTATTAGATTAAAAACAAACTTTTTTCTAGCAGATGTCGCTGAGAAATCCCTGCCATTTCGTTCATTGCAATCCGTGACGGGACGCGTATTTACGTTTCCGTGTTCATTTCAAGACCGGGTAGTTTTGAAATCGGCACGTAAACGGCGGAGCATATCTGCTTTCAAACACGTGTGCATTTCAAGACGTTTAATTTTGAAATGCGCACTGGTTTGTAAAAGAACTTCGCGCCTAAAATTATCACAAATACGTGTTAAGTTGTAACATTATTTTATTTTATTTGAACTGTTTATCACAAATAGCTCCTATCTGCAGAATAACAAGTTATCATTCATTGCATCTGTGGAAATAAAAAAAATTTGTTACCAAAGTTACCTTCTTTTTTTCTTTATAATTTTTCAAAAAACTCAAAGTAGTGCAAAATATCCTGTCAAAATAAACTATTACGATACGTATACATTTTGTAGTAATGCACAACAATATAGGTACTAAAAGTGTTATGTATATTAAAAACATATTTTAGTTACAGCTAAACAATTATTAAAATAAGAAAATCTACGGTTTCGTTTTGATTAAAATCTGTCTTCCTCCATCCCCCGATAGTACTATTTCTAGGTCTACCTGTTGTCAAGGAGGCTCTAAGGAAGACAGATTTTTACCATTCCGACCGTAGATTGTCGATATAAATTAAAATAATTTATATCGAAGTATGGATAGAACGCCCTCTAACGGGGAATAAGCGAAATTAATTTCGACTCAATTCAAGCTTTCTGCTTAACCCAGGTATAAACATACCAAAAGGCACCGCCAGGAAAACATTCCACTTTGCGGTTCAGAGTGCCCATATGAAACGAGTCTTTGTACTCTATGCAGAGTATGGCATTAACAAAATAAGAAAATCTACGGTTTCGTTTTGATTACCTCCTTGACAACAGCCTTTGAGCCTCCTTGACAACAGATAGACCTAGAAATAGTACTATAATAGTACTATCGGGGGATGGAGGAAGACAGATTTTAATCAAAACGAAACCGTAGATTTTCTTATTTTGTTAATGCCATACTCTGCATAGAGTACAAAGACTCGTTTCATATGGGCTCTCTGAACCGCAAAGTGGAATGTTTTCCTGGCGGTGCCTTTTGGTATGTTTATACCTGGGTTAAGCAGAAAGCTTGACATGAGTCGAAATTCATTTCGCTTATTCCCCGTTAGAGAGCGTTCTATCCATACTGCGATATAAATTATTTTAATTTATATCGACAATCTACGGTCGGAATGGTAAAAACCTGTCTTCCTTAGAACCTCCTTGACAACAGGTAGACCTAGAAATAGTACTATCGGGGGATGGAGGAAGACAGATTTTAATCAAAACGAAACCGTAGATTTTCTTATTTTGTTAATGCCATACCCTGCATAGAGTACAAAGACTCGTTTCATATGGGCTCTCTGAACCGCAAAGTGGAATGTTTTCCTGGCGGTGCCTTTGGTATGTTTATACCTGGGTTAAGCAGAAAGCTTGAATTGAGTCGAAATTCATTTCACTTAAACAATTACTGTTTAGCAAACATATTTTTAGCTATTTTTAAGGAAGCAATATCAGAGGAAGAACAGGGTATATCAATAAACGGAAAATTCTTGAAAAACATAAGATTCGCAGACTACACCGCTATTTTTGCAGACAGTTTAGAAGCACTGCAACGAGTAGAACCTAAATAGATTACATCAAGTCAGTATAAAATATGGACTACGAATGAACGTTAAGAAAACCAAGTTCATGATTAATTCTAAGCAACATACAATAGGAAGGCTAGATATCGAGGGAAAACAAGTAGAAAGAGTGAATAACTACAAACATCTGGGAACCTGGATAACAGAAAACAACGACCAAGGTAGAAAAATCAGGACACGAATCGAAATTGCAAGAAAAGCATTTATAAAAATGAAAAAAATGTTTGTTAATCGAGACCTTTCTCTGGAGCTAAGAATAAGAGCCTTAACATGCTACCTGTTCTCGACTTTTTTATATGGAATGGAAAGATGGACACTGAAAGTAGACACCATAAAGATGTTGGAAGCATTTGAGATATGGTGCAATGGAAGGATTTTGAAAATACCAAGGATCCAACGAGTTACGAATGCACCTTAAATAATTTACTTAAACTTAAATACACAACACGACCCTCAAAGCTAAGTTGATAAACAGCACGTGCAACAAATAATAGACCTATTAGTTCTATGCACTTGTTTGTAGAATTCCAACGCCACATGTTTCGGTACAAACCCGTGCACATTTCGGTGGTGGGCGCTTTCAAATCAACACCTTTTTGGAACTAGATATGTATCACGGTTTCGGTGTCCGTTTCAAAACCGCAATGTCTTGAAATGAACACGCAAACGGAAATACGCTGACGGGACGCCAAGTATTATCCTAGTTCATTTAGAGAGGGGCTAAGAAGCCCCGAAACCGGTAGAGATTCTTGCTGTACTCTCTGATTGAACTAGAAATATAATGCAACTTCAGTTTCGGGTTGCAACGAAATTGAAAATGTTTATTCATTTTTAACGGGATTCAAAGGAGTAGTGATGCGCAATACAAGGTGTCGCTTGCTGATAACACCTCTAGCCAGCCACTCCTACTCAATTTCTATCCTCACCTCCAAGAAGTGTGACTTAATCACACGGGTGAACCCTGGTAAACCTGAGCAACCCTACCGGGGATTGGGTAACCAACCCCAGTGGAAAGTAGGGTCAGGACCGACGAGGAAGGGAGAAATGGCCCTCCGAAAAGAGAGTTGGGCGTAGGGCCAACAACCCTATCCTAGAAAACACACATGTTACGAACGTTCAAGGAAAGAAAACCGGACTGATCAAACGACGACGACTGCGCGAGGAAAAGGTACACGATTTAAGAATTGCGACATGGAACATCCGATCCTTATACAGACCGGGAGCCCTCCAAAATCTGCTCGGTGAACTGAATAGATATAACAGCTCTGCAGGGAATGAGATGGACCGGGATTGGCACTATCGACAAAAGACACCAGATTATATTCTATAGTTGCGACTCTAAAGACCACGCACTAGGTACTGGCTTTATTGTAAATAAAAAGGTTAAACACCTCGTAAGAGACTTTCATGCTATGAACCCTAGAATGTGTATCCCGAGACTAAGGGGAACTTTTTTTAACTATAGCATTTTAAATGTGCATGCCCCTACAGAGGAAAAAGAAGACGATGTCAAAGAAAAATTCTATGAAGACCTAGAAGCTGCATACCATTCATGCCCAAAGAATGACATCAAAATTATTTATGGTGATCCCAGCGCAAAAATAGGAGAAGAGCCACAATACCTACCAACGATAAGTAAGCACAGCCTCCATGAAGTATCCAATGACAATGGCATCAGACTAATAAATCTAGCAACTTCTCTTAACATGGTCATTGCCAGCACATGCTTCCAGCGAAAAAATATTCATAAGGGAACGTGGAGATCTCCAGATGGGGTTACAGTAAACATGATCGATCATGTTATTATTGACTCTAGACATCACTCAGACGTAATAAACGTATGCAGCAGACGAGGGGCAAATGCAGACTCAGATCACTACCTAGTGGAAAGTAGAATAAGAGCCAGAATCTCAAACATTAAAAAAGAAAAGGGATCCAAAATTGAAAAATATGAAATAAAAAACTTAGCAGACAACAGCAAAAGGGCCAAATACAAAGAATAAATAAAAGGAAGGCTAGAAAACAGACAAAAGCACGAGGATATAAACAGAGAATGGGAAGCGTATAAAAACATCATACAAGACGGTGCCAAAGAGACCTTGGGTCTACAAAAAAAGGTCAAATCAACTGAAGGGAAGTGGTTCGATGAAGAGTGTTGTAACATAACAGAGAGAAAAAATTATGCATATCAACGACATAGAACAAGACAGGTAGAGGAGGAATATAGAATGCTAAGGAGGGAAGAGAAGAAAATACACCACAGAAAGAAAAGAGAACACATAGAAAAAGAACTCCAAGAAATTGAAGTAGAAACCAGAAAATTCTACCAAAAACTTAACAAAAGCAGAAAATAATTTAAACCAAGAACAATGATGTGCAGAGACAAAGAATGAGATATAGTAACTCAACAGAGTGAAATACTACAAAGATGGACTGAATTCTTCAAAGAAAAGTTTGAACAAAACGGAGATCCACTATACGATGGAATTATACTGAATCAAACGGATATTACCAGAGAAACAACCCCCCCTTCAGTAGCTGAAATGTAAGAAGCAGTTACCAGACTGAAAAACAACAAGTCACCTGGATTGGACAACATTAGCGCAGAATTAATAAAAGAAGGCGGAGACTCCCTATTGAATGCGATACACGAACTTATAGTGAACATATGGAATAATAAACAACTGCCACAAGACTGGAATACCGGAGTAATCATTCCACTACATAAAAAGGGAGATCAGCTTCAATGTAAAAACTACCGGGCAATAACGCTACTGACTGTGGCATATAAAATACTGTCAAATATTGTGTATGAGCGATTGAGACCATATGCGGAACAAATAGTTGGGGGATATCAATGTGGTTTCTGCAGGCAGAAGTCCACAATAGATCAGATCTTCGTTTTGAGACCAATCTTGGAAAAAACTAGTGAATTTAATATAGAAACACATCATCTCTTCATTGATTTTGAGAGTGCCTATGATAGTATCCATCGAGAATTTTTGATCAACGGGCTGAAAGAGTTTAATATTCCAACTCATCTCATTGATATAGTAAAAGAAACACTTAAAGTACAAAGCAGGGTTCGAATTCAAAACGCACTAACAGATACAATCCATGTTAGACCGGGCCTACGACAGGGAGATGCCCTATCCTGTATTCTATTCAACATCACATTAGAGAAAATAATTAGAGAGTCAAAAGTCAACACCAGAGGAACAATAATAACAAAAAGTGTACAAATATTGGCATTTGCAGATGATGTTGATATCATAGCTAGAAGCAAAAGAGAAATGACAGAAGCATTTAATGCGATAGAAAGAGCGGCACAAAACAGTGGCCTAAATATTAAGGAAATAAAAACCATATACAAGAAGGCCAGCAAATCGACAGGCCAAAGAAACCTACAGAATCTGACAATAGGAGACTATAACATCGAAAGCGTAAATTTTTTTACATATCTAGGTTCACTAGTTACCGCAGATAACAATGTCAGCGAAGAAGTTAAGAGAAGAATACATATTGCTAATAAAACATATAATGGACTCATTAAACGTCTAAGATCTAACAACATCACGAAAAAAACCAAATGCAGAATATACAAAACCCTGATAAAACCGGTCCTTATATATGGATCAGAGACAAGGACACTGTCGAAAAGCGATAAGAACTTATTAGGTACGTTTGAACAAAAAATCCTTAGACACATATATAAGGGGGTGAAAGAAAATGACGTATGACGCAGAAGATATAATTTTGAACTATACGCAGCATACAACGAACCCAACGTCATAACATCCATAAAGATCGGACGTCTACGCTGGATGGGCCATGTTGAACGAATGTTGGAGACCGAAACACCAAAACATATAATGAAGCAAACACCAGTAGGGAGAAGGTCAAAGGGAAGACCCAAACTTAGATACATGGAACAAGTGGAACAAGATCTGAAAACACTTGAGATTACCCAATGGAAGAACAAAGCAAGGAACAGAACAGAATGGCGGAAAATCCTAGAACAAGACAGGACTAAAAAAGGGTTGTCGAGCTACTGATGATGATGATTCATTTTTAACAAAAGTTGAATTTTGACTAATCTTTGACTATCTTCAAGGGAGGTACCCTCTGCATTTAAATTATTCCATCATAACATATACGACCAGCACCTATTGGACAAATATTATGATGATATTATAACTCTTTTAGTTAAGTAACATATTTATTCAATAATATTTATTAAATTTAAAACTCTTATAATACTATTTCTTACAAGTTTTTTCATGGTTGTCTCGAACAGTTTTAGTAACAAAACCTTTTTCACATTTTTTGCAAGAATATGGACGATCCCCGGTATGCTGTCGTAGGTGGACACTAAGTGGTGGTCTCTGGGCAAATGCTTTTCCACAGACATGGCATTTGTATGGCTTTTCCCCAGTATGAGTTCTAAGATGAATCTTCAAGTAACAATTCTTTTTAAATTTTTTGTTGCACAAAGAACATACATACTGTCCTTCTTTATGTATTTTCATATGCTGTGTTAAAGGTCCTCTAGAAGCAAATGAACGTCCACAGTCAGTGCAAAGGAAATACTGTTTCTCCTTCTCACTAGAATGCATATTTTCCATATGTTTGTCTAGATTTTTTTTATAAGGTAAAGTCAAATTACACGTCGTACATTTATGTTTTTTGAATGTAATGAGAGAGTTGTCGCTATGGCTTCCTCGTATGTGGACGAGCAATTGCTTATAGGTTGTAAATTCGCGAGAGCAAACTTTGCAACGCTTCGGTTCAAACTCTTGATAGATTTTATGAAACAATTTGTGATCTTCAAACCAAGTTTTCGAGAAAAAGTGGTTGTCACATTCACTACAGTATAATTCTTCTTTTACGTGCTCTGTACGAATATGGGAGAATAAGGAATCTGTGACTTGAGTACTGAAACTTTTACAAAT
Organism: Diabrotica virgifera virgifera; assembly: GCF_917563875.1. Taxonomy (NCBI): domain Eukaryota; kingdom Metazoa; phylum Arthropoda; class Insecta; order Coleoptera; family Chrysomelidae; genus Diabrotica; species Diabrotica virgifera. Next base: position 223,602,353 of record NC_065451.1, on the reverse strand, counting down.
GACACAAACGAATGTTTTAGGGTCAGAACTGTGTTTGGCAGCATTGTGGAGGCTTAAGCTGTACTCATTCGCATAATTGTGCTTACAGATTTCACAGTAGCTCTCTTTTGACTGATGGCGTCGTTGAAGGTGACCATGATACTTATACTTATCTGTAAACGTTGCTAGACAAAGGTCGCATGTAACTTGTGCTTCTTCTGGATCCAAAAGTGCTTCGTCTCCTTCATCCTCACTACAATCCTGTAATTGTTCTGCTATTGTTCTATGCATTTCGTAGTGTTCGAATAAACTCTCTTTGCTGTCATGTTCTTTACAACAAAGTCTACACTCCCATATAGATTTTTTTGGATTTTGCCGCTCTTTGTCTGTTAGTGGCGCATCCTTATTAGCATACCGATACGGAGATATACTAGTGGAGGTACAAGCACTTCTGTAGACATGGACAGAATAATCGAACGGATTCTTATATTTTTCGGTATTTTCAATGACACCGGGATCCTTTATAGCTTTAGACTTTATAGTAACTGACTTTTTTCTCTTTGGTTTTATTTTGTCTGTTTTTGTATCTTTCAATGAAGCTTTTATCATCTCTTGTTCTCCACTAACCTCTGTTTCATCATTATTCATATTCGGGTTGGTTCGCATTAACACAAAGGCCGGGATCGTGCCAATTGCCAACTCCAAATCGAAGTTGTTTGAAGTATTCGTATGGATAGTATTATCGTTATACAAGACGTTTCGGAAAAATCTAAAAAATAAATAATATTATTACTCTAATACCTGTTAATAATATGAAACTTAAAGCTAAAATCAGTATCAATAAAATAATTAAGGCCATCGGTACATAATTCGCAAATATTTTACGGCTATCCCTACTTTTTGTGTCTTTACACGGCAACTTACGTGTAGTAAAATTCACACTGGTATGGATATGTAAAAATTACTAGAATGTCATTCTACTTGACAATGTCATCATTAACTTTAAAGAGATGGCTTTTGAATGTTCTTGGATAACTGTTATTTGTATAATTGCAAATTATTAATTCAGTTAATAAATGTGATAATTTTTTCACTAACTATATATTCAGTGATTGTAATAATTTATACGTACAACAAAAACTAATACTCAATCAAGAAAAGAGGAAAAGTGTTAGTGATGTTTTAATAATATATTGTTACCATGGAACGCTTAAAATTTTGAAAATATTTAACAAAAAATACTTGGATCACAGAATATATCCTGATGTATTCTCTGCTTGGATCTTTCATAAATAATAAACAAGAAATAACTTTTTATTAAGTTCACGTCTTAAATCAATTATTTATCAAATATACTCTCCATATTATTTAAACAACAACTCAAAATATTCCCGATGCCATGTCAAATATTTAAAACTGTCACTGTGTCTTGTCATCATATTCTATTTGACTCAGTGCGTTGTATGACAACGATAGCGAATGTTCGATTTGGAAAATATCACCACGGACATGGTGTCCATTTTTTTCGAATCCTGAAATTACTAATACATAGTTTAAAAAAAATTAAACTCAGAATGAAAGACTAAACTAGTATCGAGGACCGAAAGTCTCATAAAATAAATAAAAAGTTTCTTTTGAATAAGATATTTGAAATTAAAAATCACACTACATATTCTCTTAGTTTTTTACCCCTGTAATTTATTAAAATAAACATTATAGAAGCTTTCAGGGACTTTCGACCCTCGGTAAGAACGTAATATTTCATACTGCGTTTTAATTTTTCAACAATACTTACAGTGGAACCTCGATAAGTCGGCCCCCGATAACCCAGAAGTCCGGCTAACCCGGACCGATTTTCATCAGACAAACATTTCAATAATAAAAACGTATATATTATATTAAAACATCTTATCTGTAGCCTCTTCTGGAATGTCTTAAAAATATCGAGTTTCATTGATAAAACTTCGCTTTGACCAGAATATAATATTTGAGAGATAATGGGTATTTGTGTAATTTGAACCATACGATAGTAAAAATGAACTCATGGCACACGGCTGCAGCGGCAGAGCGACGTTCATTTTTCTCGGGCTATCGCAAACAACAGGCACCTGTTATTCTTTTATTTATTTCCAACTGTCTTTTAAACAATTCTTACAATGGTCTTTTAAACAATGAAAGAGCCACTGTTCTTAAATGGCTTCACTGGCACAACCGAAACTGACTGAGTTTTTTATCTAGAAATGAACAATACTCAATACTATCTATAATATAGGTAAGTTAGATGTGTACTGTGCATATATATTTCATGTTATTTTAATTATAATGAACTTTATCTATAAGTATACCGTATTTTATTAATTTTTACCATGCTCTCCGGGCCTCCGGCTAACCCGGATTTTCGATAACCCGAATCGGCCGCGGTCCCGATTAATCCGAGTTATCGAGGTTCCACTGTATTAGTTTTCTCAGGATTCGAAAAAAAATGATGCCCCATTTGAATAGCATTGCAGCTGAAAATACGTATCCATCCCCTTAATATTAAAATTAAACTCACCATGCTTCCGGGTTGAACAGCGCCGTCGGTTTCTAGACAGAGCTTTCGACGTCCTCTTCAGGGCTTCCGGGGTCTCAGTCTCCTGAGGCTCCAGATACTGCCCTCCCTACTTACTACTTCACTGCTCACTACAATACTGTACTTACTGCAGTAGTATTCAAATAACGTTTTTCTTAACAATTAATTAAAGATAAAAGTAAATTCCCACTAGTAATTAATACATTTTTATTCAATAATATTTATTAAATTTAAAATTCCTATAATACTATTTCTTACAAGTTTTCTTACACGTTTTTTCATGCTTGTCTCTAATAGTTTTAGTAACACAACCTTTTTGGCACTTCCTGCAGGAATAAGGACGTTCCCCGGTATGCTGTCGTAGGTGGACAGTGAGGGGTGATCTTTGAGCGAAAGTTTTGTCACATAAATGACACTTAAATGGTTTTTCCCCTGTGTGAGTGCGAACGTGAATCGTCAAGGATTGTCTCTGTTTAAATTTTCTGTTGCAGAAAGAACATACATACTGCCCTTCTTTATGTATTTTCATATGTAGTGTTAAAGGTCCTCTAGAAGCAAATGAACGTCCACAGTCAGTGCAGAGAAAAGAAACTTTCTCCTTCTCGCTGGAATGCAGATGTTTCATGTGTAGATCCAGATTTCTTTTATAAGGTAAAGTCAAATTACATGTTGTACATTTATATTTTCTGAATTTAATGAGAGGGTTATCGCTATGGCTTTCTTGTATGTGAACGAGTAATTGCTTAGTGGTTGGAAATTCGCGAGAGCAAATCTTGCAACGCTTCGGTTCAAACTCCTGAGACTTTTTATGAAACATTTTGTGATCTTCAAGCCAAGTGTTAGAGAAAAAATGGGTGTCACATTCACTACAGTATAATTCTTCTTTTAAGTGTTCTGTACGAATATGGAAGAACAGGGAATCTGTAATTACAGTGCTAAAACTTTTACAAATGACACAAGTGTATGTATTGGGATCAGAACTGTGTGTGGCATTGTGGATGCTCAAGCTGAACTCATTTGCGAAGTTGTACTTGCATATTTCACAGTAGTTTTCTTTCGATCTATGGTACTGTTGAAGATGTCCATGATAGGTCGTCTTATTTTTGAATGTCGCCAAACACAGGTCACAAGTAACTTTTTCGTCATCTGAATCCAAAAATACGTATTTATCTGTTTGATCTTCACTACAATCCTCTAATTGTTCTGCTATTGTTTTATGCATTTCGTAGTGTTGAAGTAAACTCTCTTTACTCTCATGTTCTTTAGAACAAACTTTACAATCCCATACAAATTTTTTTATATTTTGTCGCTCTTCTTCTGTCTTTGGCGGATCTTTTGAATGTTTTGAATTCTCCAAATGGACTGAATAATCAAATGGATTTTTATATTTTTCAGTATTTTGAATGAAACCAGGATTCTTTATAGCTTTAGAATTTACAGTAATTGACTTTTTTCTAGTTGTTTTTGTTTTCTCCGTCTTCGTATTTTTCAATGAAGCGTTTATCATCTTTTGTTCTCCACCAAACGTTGCTTCATCATTATCCGCATTAGACTCTGTTTTTATTAACACATATGTCGGGATCGTGTCAATTTCCAACTTCACATCAAAGTTGTTTGGAGTATTCGTATGGATGGTATTATAATTATACGAAGCATTTCCGAATAATCTAAAAAATAAATGAATGAATAAAAAAATAAATAATGAAAACTTACAGAGAAATAACAACTTCGTTTGTACAATAATATATTGTTTTATTAAAAACTTTAAACAACCATACAAATGGATTATAAAGTTTCCAGAACGTTGTCGATCTTATCAGATCATCATCAGTGACACATTATATTTTGTAGTTGAAACTAGCTCACCAGTTGTGTATAAAACTTTGGTATTACATATAGTCTTTAAATAATAATTAAATTCATAAAATGACACATGTTTGTGTTTATTTAGCTGAAAAAGTTCATTGACAGTCTGAAAAGTAGGTCATTCGTTTAGTGTCGTTAAATTTATGTAATTATTTATTACTTTTTATTTTAAAATGGATGAACATTAAAAATTTAAACCTTTAAAATTACAATCTGACTTAAATCGGTTGAGCTATTGGTGTGATTGCAATGGAATGGAACTTAATGTTAAAAAGTGTCACTTACTGATTTTTGGTCGAAATAGAACTCCTACAAATCATATCTATACTATTAAGGATTGTTCTTTAGACTCTGCATCTCAGATAAAAGACCTAGGTGTTGTACTCGATTCCAGCTTATCCCATATCTCATCTATTGTCTCAAAACCACTTCAATTAGGGTTTATCAAACGCTGTGCTAAAGACTTTCTAAATATCCTGTCTCACCTAGATTACTGTTCATGTGTTTGGTCTCCACACTATAACACCCATATTCTAGCTATTGAGAGAGTTCAGCACAAGTTCTTAAGATTTGTTGCATTTAAACAAAATCAGAGGGTTGATGAAATTAACTATTCTAATATAGAAAAGTCTCTCAACATAACCTCTCTCCAAATCCGACGCATGCATAAGGATCTTACAATGTTTTATAATATACTACACTCCAATAATTTTGGTCCTCAACTATTGGAGAAAATTAGCCTCCATGTTCCCAGTAAACAAACGAGACTAAATCAACCCTTTTACATTAGACCCCATCGCACTAACTACGGACACAACTCCTTCATGTCAGAACACCTAGGTTTGCTAACCAATATTCGGAAGGTTTAGACTGTTATAATCTTCCAAATGAATTTAGAGCTCAGGTTAAAAACTGTGTGTGATAACTTGATGTCCTTGCGTTTTGTACATTTTTTGTTAATGTTTGTTATTTAATGTTCCTAGTTTGTATGATTAAAATTTTTAAATTTACTTTAGGTTAGGGTATAAATCTCCTGTGATTAATGTTTATACTGTATTTTAATTGGGTGATTGCCCGTTGATAAATAAAATAAATAAATAAATAAAAACTTAGTTTATACAACGGTATATTGTTTTACTAGCAATTCCAACTCACAATAGGTAGGCACAGTCCCCATGAGCAATCAAATGACAATGGCAATAGGTTAATAAACCTAGCAAGATCACTTAACATGGTGATTGCTAGCACATACTTCGCTCGCAAAGATATACACAAGGGTACCTGGAAGTCCCCAGATGGAATGACAGTAAATATGATAGATCATGTTATTGTCGACTCGAGACACCAATCGAATATAATAAACGTCCGCACCAGAAGAGGGGCAAATGCGGATTCTGATCACTACCTGGTCGAAAGTAGAGTAAGGGCTAGAATTTCAAACATCAAAAAGGAAAGAGGCTCTAAACATGAACGATACAAGGTAGAAGGACTCAAAGAAACAAACAAAAATAAAGAGTATAAAGAAAAGATAAGCATCAAACTAGAAAACAGACCAAAACATGAAAACCCAAATAAGGAGTGGGAAGAGTGCAGAGAAATCATAAAAGAGACAGCTAAAGAAGTGTTAGGCATAGAAGGTAAAGAAAGAAGAACAAGAACGAATGCCAGATTATAACAGACAGAAAAAACAGAGCATATTTACTGATGCAACAGGGGCACAGAACCCGACAAGCAGAGGAAGAATATAAACAACTACGCAGAGAAGAAAAGAAAACTCACCGAAGAAAAAAGAGAGAATATATGAACAAAGAACTTCAGGAACTGCAAGAACTAAGTAGATCGACAGAGACAAGAAAATTTTATCAGAAACTGAACAAAAGCAGAAAAGACTTCAAACCGAGAACGACGATGTGTAGAGATAAGGAAGGTAATATATTGACATAACAGCAAGAGATACTAAGAAGATGGACAGAACATTTTACGGAAAAGCTTGAAGGAGATGGGAGTGAGACGAACCCTGATATACCATTAGACCAAGCAGACAACAGAGAAAAGAGTCCACCAACAATAGCCGAGATTAGAACAGCAGTAGACAAATTAAAGAACAATAAATCACCGGGATCGGATCAAGTAGCATCGGAATTACTGAAGGAAGGAGGAGACGCACTACAGAAAACAATACATGTATTGATAACAAAGATATGGTCAAATAAACAGCTACCAGCGGAATGGAATAGTGGTATTATTGTACCATTACATAAAAAAGGGAATCAGTTAGAATGTGGAAACTACCGTGGAATCACGCTGCTGAATGCAGCATACAAAATAATGTCCAACGTCATTTATGAAAGACTTAGACCACACGCTGAAAAAATAGTTGGCAGGTACCAAAGTGGCTTCTGTAGACAGAAGTCAACAATAGACCAGATATTTGTTCTGCGACAGATCCTTGAAAAAACAAGTGAACATAACATCGACACACATAATCTCTTCATAGACTTCGAAAGCGCATATGACAATATAAACCGAGAATTCTTAATAAAAGCAATGAAAGAATTTAATATACCAACACAACTAATAGAACTGATAAAAGAATCTCTAAAAGTAGAAAGTAAAATCCGGATACAAAACGAACTAACGGAAACAATAGATGTGAAAAAGGGACTACGCCAGGGAGACGCCCTATCATGCATCTTGTTCAACATTGTACTCGAGAAAATAATGAGGGACACAACAGTCAATACTCGAGGAACAATAATTAATAAAAGCGTGCAAATACTAGCATTTGCAGATGCTGTTGACATAATCGCAAGATCAAGAAGAGAAATGATAGAGGCATTCAATCAAATAGAACGAGCTGCACAAAATAGTGGCCTGAAAATCAACCAGAACAAAACAAAATATATGCAGGTAAGTAAAAACACAGAAATAAGGCAGCCACAAAATATAACAATAGGAGAATACAACATTGAGGGGGTAAAAAACTTTACATACTTGGGATCCCTAGTCACATCTGATAATAACGTAGCAGAGGAAGTGAAGAGGCGAATATTTATTGCCAATAAAAGTTATCATGGCTTAATTCGGCAACTAAGATCAGACAACGTCGCAAGGAAAACAAAATGCCAAATATACAAAACCCTAATAAGACCGGTACTCACATACGGCTCAGAAACCTGGACACTCACTAAAAGAGAGGAAACATTGCTAGCCACCTTTGAAAGAAAAATCTTGCGACACATATATAAGGGCACAAAAGAAAATGGAATTTGGCGAAGAAGGTACAACTTTGAACTATACGAAATATACCAGGATCCAGATATCATAACATTCATTAAAATAGGACGGCTGCGTTGGATGGGACATGTAGAAAGAATGGAAGAAGGCGAAATACCAAACAAAATATTCAAACAGATGCCAGTAGGAAAAAGAACAAGAGGAAGACCGAAGCTGAGATATTTAGAACAAATAGAAAATGATATAAAAACCTTAAAAATAAAAAACTGGAGAAAAAAAGCACGAAACAGATCAGAGTGGAGAAGGATCCTGGAACAGGCCAAGACCCAGAAAGGGCTGTCGAGCCAATGATGATGATGATGATATTGTTTTACTAAAAACTTTAAAAGACCAGACAAATGGATTATACAGTTTCCAGAACGTTGTCGATCTTGTCAGATCATCATCAGTGACACATTATATTTTCTAGTTGAAACTAGCCCACTAGTTGTGTATAAAACTTTGATGTTACATAGTTTTTAAATAATGGGTAATTAAATTCATAATATGACACATAGTTATGTCTCCCTGTATAACACACATAGTTATGACTCGTATGTAAGATTTTAGAGTCATTTAAATAAAAACAATTTTATTTAAAATTTTAATAATGATTTATTTTATTGCTTTTATTTAATTATCATTTAGAGCTCAAGACTGGAATGCTTGTGTCTGTCTTAGCAGTGTTGTTAATCTTTCTGTTGTTGTATTGTCTTTTTCGTTAATTGTTCCTTTGTAAATTAAATTGGTCAAAATTACCTGGAGCCCATCTTTTTGTTGTATTTTATGTATTCAGTAGTCTCGTTTTCTTTCAGTCCAAGGTGTCAAACCATTAGTTTGTTATCTTTTGTCTATTGTCGTTTCATTAGCTCTATTCACATATTATTTATTCATTTAACATCTTTTATGGCAACATCAGCCCAATCCAAAGAACCACACTCACATCTCTTCCGACTGTTCAACGTGGCCTTAGTATCGCCAATGTAAGCGATTGGACCTTTCCATCTTCGGTCATTCCGTATTCCATCTAAGGATAATATTGTCTTGATCCTTCTGGTTCAGCTTTCATGGCTTCTTGTCCATCCGATCGTTATAAAACAGACAAGAGAATATATGTTAGAAAGTAAAGTACATGGCAAAAGATCAGTTAGGCTATGGTCTCCAATACACTCTGTACGTAGCCTAGGGCGTCTATTCACTTCAATTCACACTTCAATTGACCCCGTTATTTTGAATTTGTTTTAGAATTACTCGTTCTTAACTATTTTCGGTTGTAAGATAGTTTTTGTCCTTTAAAGTTTATTAAAAGTAACGAAAATAATTAACAATTTTCCTACGTCGTGATGTTGTACGCAGCCTACAGCGTTTATTGGAGACCACTGGAAAAAAAGTCGACAGAACTCGTGCGGCAGTTTCCAAAACTACAATTGCCATTTGGATCTCCAACCTTCGAAAGGAGACAGCGTAATAAGAAGTGATTAAGACATTTATTCAATAATATTTATTAAATTTAAAATTTCTATTAATAAAAATCCCTTAATAAAACGATAGACGACATTAAAGACAATTTTATGAAGAACGAAGAAGGTGAGAATAAGACATGGATGACGACAGAGATTCTGCAACTAATGGAAGAAAGAGGGAAAAATAAGAACGACAACTCCATGTATAAAACATTACAGCGAGAGATACAGAGAAAGATCAGAGAAGCCAAACAGAAAGAACTGGAGAAAAAATGCCAAGAAATCGAAATTCTCCAAAGTAAATACGACGACTTCAACGTGCATAAAAAGGTAAGAGAAATTACAGGCAAATGTAAAAACAGAAGAATAAGTAAACTTGTTAATGACAATGGAGAGATAATCGTGAACAAAGAGAGTATCAATAATACCTGGAAAAATTACATACGAAATTTATTTTTTGATGAGAGGGAGAACCAGTCCCCAATACCTACGGAAACAGGACCACTTATACTAGTGGCAGAAATAAGAGCAGCCATAATATCACTAAAAGAAGGTAGAGCTCCAGGAGCAGACGGAGTACAATCTGAATTTCTTAAACCTCTTGATGATGAATCTTTAAGAATACTATGTAAAATCTTTAATAATATCTATGACACAGGCAATATCCCAAAAGATTGGCTAGTTTCAGAATTTATTACCTCACCAAAGAAACAGGGAACAAAAAAGTGCGGAGAATATAGGCTAATAAGTCTAATTAGCCATACATTAAAATTTTTTCTTAAAATTATACATCGTAGAATATACAAGCTATGCGAAGAGAGCATACAAGACACACAGTTTGGATTCATGAAAGGCGTAGGTACAAGAGATGCACTGTTTAGTCTACAGGTATTATTTCAAAGATGCAGAGATATGATTTGCGATATTTACATCAGCTTTGTGGACTACCAAAAAGCATTTGATACAGTTCCACACCGAAAACTGATGGTTTTTCTAACAAAAGCCCAAATGGATGATAAAGACCGGCGTATAATACAAAATTTATACTGGAACCAATCAGCCACAATAAGAACGAATCTTGGAGGTGAACCAATGGAACCAGATTCTATGAGGCGTTAGACAAGGTTGTATACTTTCACCTATATTATTTTATCTATATTCAGAGGAAATATTTAGTGAAGCCTTGGAAAATTGCGAACATGGAATACTTCTAAATGGAGAACGCCTAAACAACATCCGCTATGCAGACGACACCGTTATTTTTGCAGACCATTTGAACAGTTTACAGCAACTAATAAACAAAGTAAATGAAGTAAGTGAAAGATTTGGACTTCAAGTAAATATATCAAAAACTAAATTTATGATCATCAGCAAAAATAAAATTAGAGACGCCCAACTACTTATCAATAATACACCAGTGGACCGAGTAAAACAGTATAACTATCTTGGAACAATGGTAAATGAACAATGGGATCACTCACAAGAAATAAAATGTAGAATAGAGAAGGCTAGAAGTGCATTCAATAGCATGGCCAAACTCTTTAAAAGCCTTAACCTTAATCTGGAGATAAAAGTAAGGCTCCTACGATGTTATATCTTCTCAATATTTTATTACGGAGTTGAATCCTGGACACCAACTGAAATAAATTTTTTTTTCAAACTCTTTAAAAGCCTTAACCTTAATCTGGAGATAAAAGTAAGGCTCCTACGATGTTATATCTTCTCAATATTTTATTACGGAGTTGAATCCTGGACACCAACTGAAGCAATGGAGAAAAAACTTGAAGATTTCGAGATGTGGCTATACAGGCGAATCCTAAGAATATCATGGACGGACAAGATAACCAACGAGACCGTATTACGAAGAATGGGCAAAGAGAGAGAGGTGATGTATACCATTAAAAGGAGAAAGTTAGAATATCTCGGACACATAATGAGAAACGGCACTAAATACAGATTACTGAAGGTAATCCTTCAAGGTAAAGTATTCGGAAAGCGAGGAATTGGGAGAAGAAGAATATCATGGTTAAAGAACCTGAGAAAATGGTTCTCCACAACAATAACTAATCTATTTCGCCAATATTCGAAACGAATAGGCACTAAAAGAAGAAGAAAACTTCTATAAAACTATTTCTTACACGCTTTTTCATGATAGCAGCTTTAGTAACACAACCTTTTTGGCATTTCCTGCAAGAGTAAGGTCGTTCTCCAGTATGTTTTCGTAGGTGGACAGTGAGGGCTGGTCTTTGGGAGAAGGTTTTATCACATAAATGGCACTTATGTGGTTTTCCTCTGTGTGAGTCCGAATGTGAATCGTCAAGGATTGTTTCTGTTTAAATTTTTTGTTGCAAAAGGAACATACATACATGTTGTCCTTCTTTATGTATTTTCATATGCAATATTAAAGATCCTCTAGAAGCAAATGAACGTCCACAGTCAGTGCAGAGGAAAGACTACATATAATAACAGTATATTTCACGAATTTGCGAGTGTTTTGGACAGTAGCGTAGCTAGCCCCGAAGGGGCCCCGTATCAACATTTTACGCGGGGCCCTTTTTCACGACTGATATGCAACGTGCTAACTAAAAAATGATCAACAAAAGAAACAAAACGCTTGTATTGGATAAAATATTAAATATAAATATTAAATTAAATGAATTTTTTAATTAAATTAAATAAAAATAATTTTTAATTAAATAAGGAACATACATACATGTTGTCCTTCTTTATGTATTTTCATATGCAACATTAAATATCCTCTAGAAGCAAATGAACGTCCATAGTCAGTGCAGAGGAAAGACTACATATAATAACAGTATATTTCACGAATTTGCGAGTGTTTTGGACAGTAGCGTAGCTAGCCCCGAAGGGGCCCCGTATCAACATTTTACGCGGGGCCCTTTTTCACGACTGATATGCAACGTGCTAACTAAAAAATGTTCAACAAAAGAAACAAAACGCAAAATATTAAATATAAATATTAAATTAAATGAATTTTTTAATTAAATTAAATAAAAAAGTAAATTAAATAAATTTTATTAAATATAGTTATAAAGAAGTATAGAAATACAATTACAAATCCAATCGCTTGTGCAAGCCAATAATATGTTACCCAAACAATTTAAAAATGAATTTTTTCGCCTTTTTGTTTGGCAAACTTATTTATTAAAGCATCCATAGCTGAAGAAGATTTAAATTTCTCTAGATATTCGGTTTCTATTGACAGCAACAACAAGTCTGATAGTCGTTTGTGTCCCATAGAAGTTCTGAGGTAGTTTTTAATTAATGTTAAATGTGAAAAACTTGTTTCAGCTACGGCAGTAGTTAATACCGAACTATTATTACCTCCGGAAACCTGGATGTAAAGTAATTATATTTTATGATTAGTAAGTCTGTAAGTGCTCTAACAGCTTTAATTTTCTGAATTTCAGTTTGTAAGCAGGTTTTTAAAGCAAGTAACTGTTAATAAAGATCAAATGAAATGTCTTTATCGTAGTAGTAGTAGTCAGTCTTTCGACTTGTTCTTTTATAATTTCATTTGGAAATGATCTCTGATGAATCAGAGACTTTGAAACCGTTGTTTGGTTTGAGAAATCAATAAATCCAAACATCAATAATAAATATTAATCCTGAGGCTACGGTGACAATATGTACTTATTTAAGTAGGACAGTACTTATTTTTAAATATTGTCCTAATGTACTTTAAAACCTTTCTAAGGATACGCGAATGTACTTATTTTTTCTAAAAAATGAATCGTTTTATCTTTTACTACTTTTAAACAAATTTCTTTGTATACTGTTCCAGGTATTACAGCTTTTGGGTCTTGATGGTTTCCAATATTTCCATTCTTTTGTTGACTCTTCTCCTGACTTCGTTGTTTGTTACAGGCTCGGTCCATGCTATCTTCAGATACCTTCACCCACAGTTCAAATGCTTCCAACTTTTTAGTAGTCGACGCGTTAATTGACCATGGTTCTATCCCGTAAAGTAGAGTCGAGAAAATATAACACCTTGCCAGCCTAACTCTCAAGTCTTAATTATTTCAGTTCTCTTGCACAAACTACCTTTCTCATTTTATTGAAGTTGGTTCTTGCCTTCTCTATTCGAACTTTGATTTCTTTGGAGTAATCGTTTGTGTGATTAATTATTGTGCTAAGATAGTTGTAGTTTTCAACTTGTTCTAAAATTTTACCTTTAATTGTCAGGCTTTTATCATTATTTTGGGTTTTTGATAGCCTCATAAATTTAGTTTTCTTGATGTTTACTGATAATCCATATTGTTCTCCATACTCAACTATCTTGTTCATTAGCTTTTGGAGGTCTTGGAGGTTGTCCACTATTATGATAGTGTCGTCCGCATATCTAATGTTGTTAATTGGCGTTCTATTTAGGTACCTTTATTCCTGCTGTTTCTCCCTCAAGAACTTTTTTCATAATTTCTTCAGAGTATGCATTTAATGGTAGTAGTGACAATACACACCCCTGTCGCACTCCTCTTTTAATTTTGAACTCTTCTGATGTGTGTTCGTTAATGCGTATGTGTGCCTGCTGTTTATAATATAGATTTGTTATAATTCAAAGGTCATTGTATTGTAATTGTTTTGCTTTGAAGACGTCCATTAGCTCTTTGTGGCAGACTTTATCGAAAGCCTTGTTTCAATCTATGAAACGGACGTACATATCCTGGTTCACATCCAAGCATCTCTGGATTATTAGTGTAAATCCAAAGTGGGTTTCTTCAATATCCATATCAAGTGTTTTGTAAATGCGTTTATGAATGATCTTTAAAAACATTTTAAGTGTGTGAGACATCAGGATTATGGTGCGGTGGTCGCACACAAAACTTCACTGCGCAAGTGAAACATTTTTACACAAAATGTGTAACCTACCTAGAAAACTGGAGTACAAATTTTCATGAATTTAAACTATTCAAAAGCATAGATCTAAAGCGGGCTCCACATTCTCGGCGAAGTTACTTCGCCAAAGTTGACCGAAGTTCGAAGTACCCTCTCTACACACTCGTTCTACTTCACGAGGAAGTGCGATACCGACAAAGAGCGGTGCGATACCGACAAAGATCCCTTTGACCAGACTAACAGAGAATGGAAGTAGAACGAAGTGAGGCAAAGTTACACAAGGTGGCCGTCTACACTCTCGTACTTGTTGAACCTCGATCGACTTCGGCGAGAGTGTGGAGCTCGCATAAGAAGTGAAATAACATGAAACGATATTTGTTATTCTCTCAAAGCTTTTAAATTGTATATCAAGGCAACCATGTTAAACGAAGATCAACTCTTTGACGAACTGGCAATTTTGAAAGACGTGGCTACAAGTGAAAAACTTGCTGAGTGGAACAGAGAAGAAAAAAATAGTCAGGATCGATGGCTTAAAGTTTTTAAGTGTGTAGATCAATTCAAACTGAAAAACTTACAAATATTATGCGAGTATATTTTTTGTCTTCCGAGTACTAGTGCGGATATCGAGCATTTATTTTCTGTAATAAATACTTATTATTGGACGTCGGAAAAGTTACAAATGTCCATATCCACTCTCAAGGCAGCGATGCTGGTGTACGCAAATTTTGATGAGACTTGTATGAAATGTTTCGTTTACTTCAGTCGAAGCCGGACCTTCTTAAATTAATTTTAAGTTCAGAAAAATTTGAATGATGCAAAAAACCGGAAGAAGATGTGGCTATTCCAGGTCCCTCATCTAAAAACTCTTAATTACAGGCTTGCAACTTTTTCAAAGTTAATGTAATGTGTTATGTTAAGTTTAATTGATATAATTTTTTATGTCTAGCTACATAGTTTATTTATTTTTAATGCCAAAAAGTTATATTTGTCCAATAACAAGATACATTTTGCGTTTTTAATACATTTTTGTTTTTTGTAATTATTTTTCTTTAAAAAGATATGGTCACCGTATCCTGAGGCGCATAGGCGCAAAATGTCGCTTAAATGTGTTTTAAATGCATGAATTTTTTTAGAATCCTGAGAAAACTAATAATAATACGATATTTTTTCATTTTAACGCAGAATGAAAGATTGTATTATTACCGAGTGCCAAAAGTCCTTAGGCCTTAGAGTAACCAAAAAGTTTCTTTTAAATGAGATAATTTGAAATTAAAAATCACACTTTTCCTCTTTTGTTTCACCCCTGTAACTTATTAAAATTAACATTATAGAAGTTTTCAGGGAGTTTTACAAGTGATTGTAATCATCGATATGCACCCAATATTAAGTTTGTTCCATCGTAACTCTGCCCTCTACATTTAGATAAATTGATTCCGTATTCTGTCACAGTATTCAAAATGAGAGTTTTAAGCCTTCTGCACTGCAATCAGCTACTGATATGAACCCCGAAAAAGACTCACAGACTTTGATTTACTTGGGTACACTCTCCTTGTTTTTAGTCCAGAAAGCCACTGCGCATCCGCTAGGAAAAATATTCTAATTCGGATTTTTTGCACAATCTTACTCAAAAAGGACTCCTTTTAACAAATTTGCATGTTGCCAGGACTAAAAGGTGGTCAAAAATTTTTTAAACGTTTTTTTTTTTGTTTTTTTTCCTAAAATTATTGTTTTTGCATGGAACAAAGTTTTTTTAGGTTTTTTGGATCATTCCAAACAGAAAAGGTCTTTAGTGATTTTTCTCTAAAAATGATAGTTCTTGACATATAAGCGATTAAAAATTGAAAAATTGCGAAATGGGCCATTTTTAACGCTCAAAAACTATGTGAAAAACTAAAAATTTGAATGTTGCCAAGGTAGGTAGATAATCTTTAAACATCGATTGATGAAATCCCGAAGAGTTTTTTGCAATATAATATTCAAAACTCCTTTGTTTTTAATTTCTAATCACGCGTGCGCTACACTATTTTCCACCGTTGCATGTGTATACAGTATGGTGCAAATGAAAGGAATAAATTCGTTATTTCGTAAACCGGCTACTTTAAGAAAAAAACCCGAAACAGGTCGATTTTTATTTTTAAGTTATGATATTGTGGCATGTATGGCATACTAGTGACGTCATCCGTCTGGGCGTGATGACGTAATCGATTATTGTTTTAAATCAGAATAGGGGTCGTGTGGTAGCTCATTTATACAGGGTGTCCAAAAAATTTTTATTAAATTAAATTATTTGACAAAAAAGAATTAGAAGGACACCCTGTATAAATAATTATATAAATGTTTATATTACTGAATAGAGAATTGAAGAACCTTTCAAATGAGCTAGCACACGACCCCTATTCTCATTTAAAAAAATCATCGATTACGTCATCACGGCCAGATGGATGACGTCACTAGCATATCATATATGCCATAATCATCATCCAACCAATTCACGTCCACTGCTGGACATAGGTCTCCCTCAATTGTTTCCACACTTCACGGTTTTGTGCTGATTTTTGCCAGTTTTTACTAATCCGCCTGATATCATCTGCCCATCGTGTAGGCGGCCTTCCTCTACTTCGTTTATCTTCTCTTGGTCTCCACTCCATCAGCTTACAACTTAAAAATACAAATCGACCTGTTTCGGGATTTTCCCTTAAAGTCGCCGGTTTACGAAATAACGAATTTATTCCTTTTATTTGCACCATACTGTCGGTGGAAAATAGTGTCGCGCACGCTTGA
The DNA here is from genome assembly GCF_917563875.1 of Diabrotica virgifera virgifera. Classification (NCBI taxonomy): domain Eukaryota; kingdom Metazoa; phylum Arthropoda; class Insecta; order Coleoptera; family Chrysomelidae; genus Diabrotica; species Diabrotica virgifera. The sequence goes on along the minus strand of NC_065451.1, from coordinate 223,585,559 downwards.
TTATCAATTAAAAAACAAAGGAGTTTTGAATATTGTATTGCAAAAAACTCTTCGGGATTTCATGAATCGATGTTTAAAGAATATCTACTTACTTTGGCAACATTCAAATTTTAACTTTTTCACATAGTTTTTGAGGGTTCAAAATGGCCGATTTCGCAATTTTTCAATTTTTAATCGCTTATATGTCAAAAACTATCATTTTTAGAGAAAAGTCACTAAAGACCTTTTCTGTTTGGAATGATCCGAAAAATCTAAAAAAAACTTTGTTCCATGCAAAAAAAATAATTTTAGGAAAAAAACAAAAAAAAACGTTTAAAAAATTTTTGACCACCTTTTGGCCCTGGCAACATGCAAATTTGTTAAAAGGAGTCCTTTTTGAGTAATATTGTGCAAAAAATCCGAATTAGAATATTTTTTCTAGCGGATGCGCAGTGACTTTCTGGACTATTTCTACTGAAACGTATCGAAAAACTACAAAAAGTCTTAAGGTGTATCCAAAATAATCGCATAAATGGAGCATTTTTAGTTTCTGAGACAATTGTTTCCCTAACTGCAGGTGAACTAATAATTTCATTTTGATTTGTGGGGCTTAAATAATAATTTATTTCACTATTTGGCTTTAAAATAAGTTCTTTTAAAAAATGATCATAATTTTTGTATTAAACGAAAGATAAATAGATAATATACCTACATAAATATAATTTATACATAAAAAATAGATTACACGAAAATGCCAATACCCAAACAATTCATACTGTTTCAAATACTCAAATGCAAGGTAAAGCGATTACAAAAATTGCAATTTGGCATTATACAGTGCCTCACACACAACCAACGGTAAATGAACAATGAAAATTAGCTTAAGTATAGAAACTCTGTTCTTATGTATAACGGCGAGCGACTGCAAATATACATAAGACATAAATAGCCCAATAAATGACCGTTTTGTAGTGTAATTTTCAGGGGCAACTCCGAATTGCATGAAAATTTGGATTTAGGTTCTACTTACCCTTCACTTCAAAGTTGAATTCACCCCTTCTCGGGGGGTGAAAAACGCTGTTTAAAATAAGCTTGGAAATGGATAAATTGACAGATTATAAGCAACTTTCGTTCTATAAAGCTTTTTAAATAAGTCAATACTTTTCGAGTTATTCGCGATTGAAAATGTTGATTTTTCCAAAAAAAAACCACGTTTTCAGACCGTTTTTCACGAATAACTCAAAAAGTAAATATTTTATCGAAAAAAATATTCTTAGCAAAAGTATAGCATATAAAAAAACAAAAAAAAATGGTATATCAGTAAAGTCTATAAATAAGTTTCTAGCATTAAAAATAAACGAGTTACACTGAAAAAAAAAAGTTAGCCCCTTTTTTTGGTAAAAAAAAAAAATCGTGGAAACCTCCCTCTATTTAGCACACTAAATAAAATTAATCGTTGCCGCTTAACCATTTATTTTAACTGTATGTGTATTGTTTATATGATATGTAAGTTTGATTGGTTTGAAGTGCTTATTTTTAAAAAAATTTGGTTTTATAGTAAAAAAAATTTCTAAACATTTTTGAAAAGTTTCCTTTTGTCAAAATAACTTAAAAAATATTAGTGATAAGAAAAATCTTAAGAGTAAAAAATATAGGTTTTGTTATTATAAATAAGCTAGGTTCATTTTGTTTTTCCGTAAGACAAAAATTGGTTAAGATATGACTGTTCAAAATTTGCATACACTCGTGACTAGTGCCCCGTTCAAGCTTTTTCAACTATCACCCTTTCAAAAATAAGCACTTTAAACCGGTGAGACTGACAGATCATATAAAAAATAGATTATTAAGTAAATTGTTTGTAAAGTGGCAGTGCCGGTTTATGCACTGGGCGCTTGGGGCGGGCGCCCAGGGGCCCGGGTCCCGGAGGGGCCCGTAGGGACCCTTTCCTTTTATTAATAAAAAAGTAAAGTCCGCTAAATAATCTACATATTTTCCAAAGTAGAAAAAACGACGACGAAATACCTGCGATTTCGAAATGATCTGATTTTAAGACTGATGACAAAGATGGAGACAAAGCTTATTATAGAAGATTAAATGGAAGCAACTTTTATAGAGGCAATAGAGGAAAACTCAATGGAGGCAAAGAAAAGAGAGATTTAATATACGACGCAAGTGCTAAAGCTGTTTATTGTTACCCGTGCAAATTATTTTCAATTGAAAAAATAGTTTAACTGATTTTGGATGGACCCACTGGAAACATTTGAATAGTTTTCTCAAATCTCACGAAGAAAGTAAATTTCATCTGAACTATATGGTCACATTAATAACAAGATCATCAATAATTGGAGCTATAGACGCTGCCTTGAAAGAGCAAGTCGAACGCGAAGCTGACTACTTATTGGATAAACGTCCTAAGAAGAGTTGTTGTCACTACTAAATTAGTTGCTTCTCAAGGACTAGCTTTCCGTTGATCCAATGACGATTTAACGAGTCGTCATAAAAGAAATTGTATATTAGGTTAAATTTGACTACCTACTTCTTAGATGAACATTTACAACGGAATGCGAATAAATGAAAGGGTTCAGTTAGCTATGTGTCTCACCAAATTTGCAATGAGTTCTTGGAAGTAATAAAATCAAAACTTGTAGAAACTTTTGACGCTGTAAATGCTTAGTTAAAACTAGGGATCTATCAAACCTATGTTTTCCAGTTAAGCAATAACAGAGACGAAAAATTAGCAATTAAAAACCGTCTCTCGCTGTCCTTACAGGCTATTTCTTGTCATTCGGCTTATGTAGTCATTCCATTCTATTCTTCTGTTTCTAACCCAGTTATTAATGTTGTCCACCTTTGCATCTCCGTTGTATATCTGTACTTCTAGCTCTGTCCCATAGAGTCTTACCATCGATTTTTCGGAGGGTTTCATCTCGGCTGTTTCGAGCAATCTTTTTGTCCTCTCTGTCGGGTCGTGTTATTGGCTGATGACTGTTTTGTAATTTCTGCCTTTCATTTCTTTTCCGATATGTTTATTTCTCCATATTGTGTCATTCAGGCAACCTGCGGCTCTGTTTGCTCTATTCACTTTATCTTCCAGTTCTGTTTGGAGCCTTCCGTAGCTAGATAGTGTGATGCCAGATTATCTGACCCTCTAGCTTCAATTTACCTTATTTATCTTATTGGATTTGCTGTTATAACCATGTATTTTGTCTTTTTAAGACAAATTAATGGAAAATTGATATTTAAAGAGAATTAAATGCTACAAAGATGTTACATCAGCTGTTAGATGTTTTTCTACGCTAGATAAAGAAGCAGTCAAGACGTCAATGAATACTTTATGTGTGAAATATAAAAAAGATGTTGATGAAACCAAAGAGAACCTGCATAAAATTATTCATTCTATAACATTATGCCAAAAGTTAAATAAACATTTATAAAATTTGGTGTCATCAAGGATGACATAATAAATATTAAATAACATAATAAATATTATTCCCAATATTTTATTACTGCAAGTTTATTTCACGATACCAGCTTCTAATGTAGCGATTTTCAACCTGTGGGGCGCGCCCCCCTATGGGGCGCGAGACTGTTGCAAGGGGGCATGCAGCTGTTACAATTGTTTGTTACCATTAGGAAATTGTAACAAAATGTCTGAAAATGAATTTAAAAATGGAGTAAACACTACTAAAAAGTAAATTTTATTGTTTTTTTTTGTATATTTTCATATGATATTGTATACTATTTTGTAGCCCATTAAATAAATTATAATGTCAGTTGAGTATTTATGAAATTAGATTGTTAGGAAAATTAAGGGGGCGCAACAATTTTTTTGTTTTTTTAGAATCTAATGCGTCAGGCAAGCGGGCTTTTTGGACTTTAAAAAGAATAAAAATATATTTAACGCCAAATTAGGGTCAAGAAAATCTAGACGCATATCACTATTGTATTATAGAAAATGAAGACCTGGAGCAACTGAATTGTGATAGTATTATATGACAGATTGCTAATGCCTAGTCAAGAAAAAAAGTGATCCAATTTTTGTCATAAGTATGTATTTTTTAGAATATATTTTTTTGTTCATCATGTGTTGTTTTGTGTAAATTTCTCTTTTTTTTATATATTTTTAAATGTAATTTTTGGAATATTTTTACGTTTGCTATTCTTCTTGTTTGGTTAAAAAAAGGATGAATTTTAAAATAATTACATGTGTTTTCTTGTTAAAAAACTGACAACGAATAGCAATTAAGGGGGCCCCTAAATATTCAGCGCCCAGGGCCCGAAGTTAGGTTAAACCGGCACTGTAAAGTGGTAGCGATTAATTTCATTTGGGGAGCTAAGGACGGGGAGATTTTCATGATTTTTTTCCAAAAAAAAGAGGGCCAACTTTATTTTGAGCGTAACTCGCTTATTTTTAATGGTAGAAACTTTTATAAACAACTAAAATAAAGCTTTTTATAAACACTTTAAAAAAAGTTTGAATGGGTTTTACCCGAAAGGTGCTTAATTTTTCGGTGATGTCACCTTGAAATATTCGATTTGGAATTAGACGAATAAGAACGAATTTTTCATGAGCTACAACTTTGTTTTTGCTCGATTGATAGACTTTACTAATACATCATTTTTTTTTTTTGGTTTTTTCTAAGCTACACTTTTTCTAAGGATATTTTTTCGATCCAAATATTTACTTTTTGAGTTTTTTGCGAAAAACCGTCTAAAAACGTAGTTTTTCTATCGAAAAATAAACATTTTCAATCGCAAATAACTCGAAAAGTATTAAGTTACGTAAAAAACTCTATAGAACAAAAGTTACTTAAAATCAGTCAATTTATCTATTTCCGGTCTTATCTTGAACATATGTTTTTTCACCACCGAGAAGGGGTGACTCTCACCCCCCAAGTAAAAGCAACCAACGGCACAATTTCAACTTTGAAGTGGAGAGTAAGTAGAACCTAAATCCAAATTTTCATGCAATTCGGAGTTGCCCCTGATAATTACACGGTTTCGCATTATTTCCTGTTCATTTACTGGGCTAAAATATAATTTATATATAGATAAAGAGTACCTTCCACAATAATGCTGATACCGAAACAATACACACTGTTTCAAATCGACCTAATAGTGAAATTGTAGAATATTTTGTTCAATTTTTTTGAATGGATTTTTTGTTTCGATATCCCGGGGCCCCGTATAATTGATACGGCTGATACGGCGATAGCCACGCCTCTGGTTTTATATTATCAATAGACACTCGACAGTCAATGGTTCACTCTACTGTAACTCATATAGTTAATAATTAAAAGATTTATTCAATAATATTTATTAAATTTAAAACTATTATAATAAATACTATTTCTTACAAGTTTTTTCATGGTTGTCTCGAATAGTTTTAGTAAAACAACCTTTTTGGCACTTCCCGCACGAGTAAGGACGTTCCCCGGTATGCTGTCGTATATGGACATTAAGTGATGGTCTCTGGGCAAAAGTTTTGCCACATACATGACATTTGTATGGCTTTTCTCCAGTATGAGTTCGAAGATGGATCTTCAAGTAACAATTCTTTTTAAATTTTTTGTTGCACAAAGAACATACATACTGTCCTTCTTTATGTATTTTCATATGTTGTGTTAAAGATCCTCTAGAAGCAAATGAACGTCCACAGTCAGTGCAAAGGAAAGACTGCTTCTCCTTCTTACTAGAATGCGTATGTTTCATGTGTTTATCTAGATTTTTCTTATAAGGTACTGTCAAATTACATGTCGAACATTTATATTTTTTGAATGTAATGAGAGAGTTGTCGCTATGGCTTTCACGTATGTGGTTGAGCAATTGCTTAGTGTTTAGAAATTCGCAAGAGCAGAGCTTGCAGCGCTTTGGTTCAAACTCTTTATACATTTTATGAAACATTTTGTGATCTTCAAGCCAAGTTTTAGAGAAAAAATGGGTGTCACATTCACTACAGTATAATTCTTCCTGTAAGTGTTCTAAACGAATATGGAAGAACAAGGAATCTGTAACTTGAGTACTGTAACTTTTACAAATAACACAAACGTATGTTTTAGGATCAGAACTGTGTGTGGCATTGTGGATACTCAAGCTGTACTGATTCGCAAAATTCCGCTTACAGATTTCACAGTAGTTGTCTCTTGATTTATGGCGCTGTTGAATGTGATGATGATACTTCCACTTATCTGTAAACGTTTCTAGACAAAGGTGGCATATAACTTGTGCTTCTTCTGGATCCAAAAGTATTTTATCTGCTACATCTTCACTATAATCATCTAATTGATCTGCTATTGTTTTATGCATTTCGTAGTGTTCAAATAAACTCTCTTTGCTCTCATGTTCTTTATAACAAATTTTACACTCCCATAAAAATTCTTCTGTATTTTGTGGCTCTTTTTCTGTCAATGGCGGATCCTCTGGATACTCCAAGTGGGTAGAATAATGAAATGGATTTTTATATTTTTCGATATTTTTAATGACGCCGGAATCCTTTATAGTAATTGACTTTTTTCTGGTTGTTTTTATTTCTTCTGTCTTCGTATTTTCCAATGAAGCGTTTATCATCTTTTGTTCTCCACTAAACGTTGTTTCATCCTTATTCGTATTAGGCTTTGTTCTTATTAACACATAGGCAGGGATCGCGCCAATTGCCAACTCCACATCAAAGTTGTTTTGAGTATTCGTATGGGTGGTATTATCATTATACGAAGCATTTCCGAAAAATCTAAAAATAAAATGATATTACTATAGGGCAGTCAATGAGGGTATGTGGCTCCGAATTCCATTCTACTATATCGATTTACGTGATATTTTCAAAGTAAGTAGGAAATAGCCCAAGAAACAAAGTCTACCCTATGCCAATGTGTGCTTTTGTCTTGGGGGCGGTTCCCAACCCTTTTCAGGGTGGACAATTTTTTGCCTTAATAACTACGGAAGTTGATAGAGAACCTAATACTAAGCAAAAACTGTTCTATAATTTTTTTTTGGAAAACTCAATTCTTTTTGAGTTATTCCTGGTTGAAAATTAACCATTTTCATTGAAACATAACACCTTTTCAAACGGTTTTTTGCGAATACCTTAAAAACTATGCATCTAACTAAAAAAACTATTTAAAAACATTTTTGTAGCTTATAAAATAATAAAGAGATTCTTTCCTTTACGAATCTTCTAGTTATAACACAAAAAGAGATATGGTAAGTGAAAAAAACTTGTTTTCTTGGTGCATGCTCCAATCAGTGTATTTAACTTGAACTAACAGAGAAACGGTCGATTTTAGGTGTATAATGCTACCAATAACTTTTGTTGTGCTTGAAATGACCTATAAATTAAGCAATATTAAATGTCGATTACATTCAAACTATGCGAGATAAACTGTAAAAAATTTGATGACTAACGTATTTTAAGAAAAAAAAAATGAGAAGTATATTTAACCCCTCATCCACAAGAATTTAAATGCATCGTTTTCCTTCTACAATACATTTTACTATAGAGTTCTTTTTATGTTCAAAAAGTTGGGCGGGTTTAAAATGAATGGTTTTTGAAAAAAATAAGATCAAATTATTGAGCGTATTTTTAAATTTTCTTAAAAATCTTCCTATTTCTCCATGTAACTCGAAAACGATAAGAGATGCCAAAAAAAGATTCCATACAAAAATGTAGGTTTCTTCTAGATAAACATTTTGATTTTATTTTTTATAACAGTATCTCTTATCATTTTCAAGTTACATGAAGAAAAAGGAAGATTTTTAAGAAAATTTAAATATGCGCTCTATAATTTTATTTTATTTTTTTTCAAAAACCATTCATTTTAAACCCGCTTAACTTTTTGAACATAAAAATAAAACTGTAGTAAAATGTATTGTAGAAGAAACACGATGTATTTAAATTCTGACGGATGAGGGGTTAAATATACTTCTCAATTTTTTTCTTAAAATTCGTTAGTCATCAATTTTTTGCAGCATATCGCGCTTAGTTTGAATGTAATGGACATTTAATATTGCATATTTGAAAGGACTTTTCAAGCACAATAAAAGGTATTGGTATTTCAAGTTGAATACACTGATTTGAGCATGCACCAAAAAACAAACACTTTTTACCTACCATATCTCTTTTTGTGTTATAACTAGGAGATTGAAGAAGGAACAGATCTCTTTGATTTTTTGTGAGCTACAAAAATGTTTTATATTCGCAAAAATCCTTTGATCTCTTTGATTTTTTGTGAGCTACAAAAATGTTTTATAAGGTATTCGCAAAAATCCGTTTGAAAAGGTGTTATATTTCAAAGAAAATGGCCAAGTTTTCGAAAAAAAAATTATAGAACAGTTTTTGCTTAGAATTAGGTTCTCTAGCAACTTCCGTAGTTGTTTAACCAAAAATTTTCCACCCCCGAGAAGGGGTGGGAACCGCCCCCAAGAAAAAAGCACACATCGGCATGGGGTAGACTTTGAATTAGGAGATATTTTCAGGCTATTCCTAAAATTTCATTAAAATCCATGCAGTAGGATAGAATTCGGAGGTAATAACCTGTTCTTGCTCTCATTGACTGCCCTACTACTCTAAAAATGTAAATGATATTACTAAACCCAGAAAAACGGACAATGTTATTACATATTATTTTCACTTTGTCCTAGTTACTTGTTTTATAATATTATCTGTTAGTAAATGTTCTCTTATTAGAACCGATTATTTTTTTATTCTCATCTTAAGTACATAATTATAAAATCAAAGACTTTTTTTGGAACCACGCGCTTTGAAGCTATTTCTAGATCGTTGTCGATCTTATCAGATCACCATCAGTGATCTGGTAAGATCGACCATTCTATTTGTTAGGTGAAATTAGCCCACGAGTTGTGTATAAAACTTTGATGCTACATAGTTGTTAAATAATAATTAAATTTATAAAATGACACTTGTACGACTAAGCACGTACATATGTGAAAATCTTGAACAACGGACGCCGTCGAAAGACTCGCGTCGCTCAAGTGGAATTGGGCAGGACACGTCGAGAGATTGTCAGACAACCGATGGACAAAACGTATTTTCGAGTGGAGGCCACGAGAAGAAGCAGTATGTTACAGAGATCTCTTATTCTGTCGTTCGGTATTCTGTCTCTCAGTGTTTTCCCAGTTATTGACCTCAACGTTCTCATTTCTGATGTTCTCAGTGCCCTCTTGGTTTCTGCTATGTCACATCTTGTTTCTATCGCGTACGTCATGATCGGTCTTACACATGATTTGTATATGCGTACTTTTCCTTCCAGCCTCATATCTTTGATTCTCCAAATGACATCCCTCAGACATCCTGACACGTACCTAATTGGCTTTGTTTGCTTGCTTTCGGACGCTCTCTTTAACATCTCCATAACTACATATTTCGACTCCCAGATATTGTAATCTCGAGATTTGTTCAATTAGTTCGTGTTAATTACTAATTTGCATCTGATGGGTTCCCTTGACACTACCAGGGATTTTGTCTTAGCTGTTGATATTTTCATGTTGTAGTTCTTCTACACTTTGTTGACTGCTAACTAAAAAGCATTCAAGGCTTATATAGACAATTCCAGTTTAAAACAAACGCTTGTCCATCTCTCTGACGCCTGTCTATAATTAAGTTCTTTTGTCGGCTCAATCTGATATAAACAAACGGTGGAATTGGAACATTTCAACGACAAACAGTTAACTAAATACTGAATTCCTTCATAAATAAAAGTCGCCTATAATTTTATCATGACAAAAATAATCACGTAATATCCCACAAAAAAAACAAGGCACGATATTTCTGCTATACTTGATTTCCAAAGCGACAAACTGTGAGAAAATTTGCGGTTTTCAAATGACATAATGGAACTTCTATTATACCGAGGGCGTTTAATAAATACGGTCTTATAATTAAAAAAATAAGGGGTGAAACGATCATGATTTTGACACCGTTTCAAGTCTGCTATTAATTTCAATTCAAAATCTCTCTTTTTCGCAGTACCATGGTCCTTAAATAATTCGTCTCGTACCAACAGAGGAAAAACATTCAAATAACCATTTTTTAACAATTATTAAAGATAAAAGTAAATTCTTACCATTAACTAACACATTTATTCAAAAATACTTATAAAATACTATTTCTTACAAGTTTTTTCATGCTTGTCTCTAATAGTTTTAGTATAACAACCTTTTTGGCACTTCCCGCAGGAGTAAGGCCGTTCCCCGGTATGCGTTCGTAGATGGACCTTAAGTGTTGAACTTTGGGAGAAGCTTTTATCACATAAATGGCACTTATGTGGCTTTTCCCCAGTATGAGTTCGAAGATGGATCTTCAAGTAACAATTCTTTTTAAATTTTTTGTTGCACAAAGAACATACATACTGTCCTTCTTTATGTATTTTCATATGTGCTGTTAAAGGCCATTTAGAAGCAAATGAACGTCCACAGTCAGTGCAAAGGAAAGATTGTCGCTCCTTCTCGCTGGAATGGATATGTTCCATGTGTTGATCCAGATTTTTTTTATAAGGTAAAGTCAAATTACACGCCGTACATTTATATTTTTTGAATTTGATGAAAGAGTTGTCGCTATGGCTTTCTTGTATGTGGACCAGCAATTGCTTAGTGGTTGGAAATTCGCGAGAGCAAACTTTGCAACATTTCGGTTCAAACTCTCTATACATTTTGTGAAACATTTTGTGATCTTCAAGCCAAGTGTTTGAGAAAAAATGTCTATCACATTCCGTACAGTATAATTCTTCTTTTATGTGTTCTGAACGAATATGGAAGAACAAGGAATCTGTAATTTGGGTACTAAAACTTTTACAAACGACACAAACGAATGTTTTGGGGTCAGAACTGTGCGTGGCATTGTGGATGCTCAAGCTGTACTCATTGTCGTAGTTCCTCTTACAGATTTCGCAGTAGTTCTCTTTGATTCTGTGAGCTCGTTTGAAGTGACAATGGTAGCTCCATTTATTCTTAAAAGTAAGCAGACAAAGATCGCAAGTAACTTTTTCGTCGTCTTTAACCGAATCCATAAACATCAAGTTATCACCAGTTTCTTCTTTATCTTCACTCGAATCTTGCAATTGATCTGCTACTATTTTATGCATCTCGTAATGATCAAACAAGCTATCTTTGCAATCGTGTTCTTTACAACAAATCCTGCAGTTCCACATAACGTCACTTGTCGATGTATTTTGCATCTCTTTTTCTACCAACGATCGTTTCTTTAATACATAAGCAGGAAGTAGATTATTCTCAAAAGCAAAATAATCGAACGGATTTTTATATTTTTCGATTATTTTCGGTACTTTTAAGTCGGTACAAGTAAGTCTGGTATTCTCTTTAGTCTTTGCTTTTTTACTTTCTGGTTTTTCTCTGTTTGTTTTTCTTTCGCTTATTTTTGTTTCGTTTGTTTTTGGTTCGTCTGTTTTTGTTTCGTTTGTTTTTGTTTCGTCTGTTTTTGTTTTGTTTGTTTTTGTTTCGTCTTTTTTTGATTCGTTTGTTTTTGTTTCGTCTGTGTTTGTAACTTCCAAAGGATCTCTTGGTATGTCTTGTTCTTTGCGGACTGTTTCAACATTAGCTGTATTAGGAGAACGTATTAACAAATAAGCCGGAACCATGTCAATTGCCAATTCCACATCAAGGTTATCATTTCTGGAAGATCTACAAAATAAATCATATTAATAATTCAATCTGTTATTTACATACTTGTTAAATACTTATTCGCAAGTAACTTTAGAAACTTTACAATGTGTTATATAAATATTGTTTTACTACAACATGATCTACAGACTTGCAGGAGTGGTATTCATTGTACATAAAAAAACCTCTAGCTAGTGTCTCTATCCAATAAGCACTAGAAGAACTTACTACGGGAATAAAAATAAATGGTCGCCAATCAATAATAATAGTTTGCCGACGATACTATTTTATTAGCCAGGGCCGCCGCTCCCATGTGTGCAAAGTGTGCATCGCACACGGGCGGCCAAAAGCCATAGTCCACTGATGATAATTTTTTTAAACGAAAATAAATTGAAAAAACAAATAGTCATGATTCACATATTTCTATAAATTTTAATATTCCAAACAATCTAAACAAAGATGCCAGAAAATGTTCTTTATTATATGAACTGCCCTTTTGCAGCAGTAGTCATAAAGTAGTTCCGGGAATGCTTTTTAATTCAAAGTGGCTGGCGGTTTTCGGACTTTAAGGATATTTTTATCTACGTGGTCCATATGCGGATTGTTCAAATTCTGAACATTTATGATTTGTTAAGAGAGTACGACACGACAATAGGATACTTTCCGAGAATTTAGATAAGTGTTTGTTAAGTTGCTCTCATTGAGTAATAAAAAAGTCTTTTTTATTACTCGATGGTTTAAAAAAATCTTTTTTATTACTCGATGGTTGCTCTGTTATAATATTGCTCCTTTATGCTTATGTATGGTTATAGATGGGTTATAGTTCAGTTTAAGTTGAGAATTTGATGATTTTAGACACGCTTTTGATAATCGATTTTGTTTGTAATAGATATATAGTAGTGTGCCCGTTTATTTTGCATACTACTGTATTTCAAATAGGCCTGGATCCCGCGTGCCAAAAAAAGTCGATTAATAGCAAGCTGAAAATTTGTTAATAGCTTAACGGTGTCTAGTCGTGCAAACTTTGATGTACGGGAACACTGTTGCAGTGGAAGTATTAATTGTGGAACAGTTTAAAAATTTGGAACATCAGATTACGAAAACGTCCCATGTATTTGGTTGGGCAGAACATCCAATTGATTTGTTACCCTTTCATTACACTCTCATGCAAAAATCAGACGGCTATTACTAACCAACATGATTCTTGTCATTTGACATGTTCTTCGTGTTTCACTCATTAAAATGCCCAGTTGGTCATAGACACCAGTCTGAGTTTTGCATGAGAGTTTAATGAAATGGTAACAAATCAATTGGAAGTTATGTCCGACAAAATACATGGAACGTTTTCGTAGTCTGACGTTAAAAATTTTTAACCTGTTCCACAATTAAAACTTCCCCTGTTCGTGTTACCATACATCAAAGTTTGTCCGACTAGACACCGTTAAGCTATTAACAAATTTTCAGCTTGCTATTAATCAACTTTTTTTTGGTACGCGGGATCTAGGTTTAAAAGTAACGTCGAGATCAGAGCAATTATTTTTCATATATTACCCGTTACGGTTACGATGTATCTCCTGCACATTTCTTTAAATACTAGTACCTATGTTGAAACGACTAAAGTGTTAAAAGGGGGCGGCAAATATTAAGTTGCACAAGGGTGGCCAACACTTTAGCGGCGGTCCTTTTATTAGCAGAATGTTTTGAGGATGTACAAGAAATTGTTAACAGGGTGGTAGAAGTCAGTAAAGAAAACTAGTCTGTCCCTGGACACAAAAAATGCCCAATTTATGTTTAAATTACAAAAGCCCAACAGCTCCAAGAAAGCATAACAATACACGAAGAACACATTAAAAAAGTTGAAAAATATAAATATCTATGTACAATATAATTAATGAAAATAATAAGTACACAGAAGAGATTAAAGCAAGAATAGGAAAAGCGAGAAATGCTTTCAACATAAAAAAGTATTTTGTAACAGGGACATTACAATTTATTTAAAGATAAGACTTCTGAGATTAACTTTCAAACTTTAATTACATTAAAGTTTGAAATTTTGCAAAGATTAGAATAGAAGCCTTCGAGTTATGGGCCTACAGAAGGATAGTAAGAAAAAGTTGGGTGGATAGAATCATGAAATGCCAAGGTGTTAAGAAGAATGTGAAAAGATAAAGAGGTTTTGAATACAACTAAAGTTAGAAAACTGCAATATCTGGGACTCATGAGGAGCGAGCGTTATAACGTGTTGCAATTAATAATACAAGGAGGAATACAGGGTAGAAGCAATCGTGAAAGAAGACGCATCTCCTGGTTAAACAATTTGAGAGCTCGGTTTAACTGCACTTCTGTTGATCTCCTTAGAGAGGCGGTGTCGAATTGCCATGATGGTTGCCAATCTTCTTAGAGAAGATGGCACATGAAGAAGTAGAAGAAGTAGATCTCAGTTTAACTTGAAATTCAAAATCAGCCAAGCAATGGAATGTGTTCTTAAAATTATACCCCAAAAAACCACAATGCGAAAAAAATTTCCTCCAAAAAATTTGCCATTCAGTGTATACCCCCAAAAAATCCCCCAAACACGAAAAAATACCGGAAATTTGGGGAAAATTCCCCCAATCTGGCAACCTTGAGGGTGAGCGATAACTATCATGGTTGATTGAAATATTATTTTTCAATGGTATTTCGGTTATCTGGGGTAGTTTATCGTGACAAAATTTGGCGCCCAACGTGGTTCCCAACAGGTTGTGCGGCCCAACTAACAATTATTAAAGATTCCAAATTCCCACCATTAATTAATACATTTATTCAAAAATACTTATAAAATGTAAAACTCCTATAAAACTATTTCTTACAAGATTTTTCATGCTTGTCTCTAATAGTTTTAGTAAAACAACCTTTTTGGCACTTCCTGCAGGAGTAAGGACGTTCTCCGGTATGCTGTCGTAGGTGGACAGTGAGGGGTGATCTTTGGGCGAACGATTTTTCACATAAATGACACTTATGTGGTTTTTCACCAGTGTGAGTTCGAAGATGAATTGTCAAGTACGTTTTCTGTTTAAATTTTTTGTTGCAAAAAGAACATACATACTGTCCTTCTTTGTGTATGTTCATATGTTTCGTTAAAGGGTTTTTAGAAGCAAATGAACGTCCACAGTCAGTGCAAAGGAAAGATTTTTGCTCCTTCTCGCTGGAATGGATATGTTTGATGTGTAGATCCAGATTCCTTTTATATGGTAAAGTCAAATCACACGCAGTACATTTATATTTTTTGAATTTGATGAGAGAGTTGTCGCTATGGCTTTCTTGTATGTGGACCAGCAATTGCTTAGTGGTTGGAAATTCGCGAGAACAAACTTTGCAACGCTTCGGTTCAAACTCTTTATACATTTTATGAAACATTTTGTGATCTTCAAGCCAAGTGTTTGAGAAAAAATGGGTGTCACATTCACTACAGTATAATTCTTCTTTTAAGTGTTCTGTACGAATATGAAAAAACAAGGAGTCTGTAATTACAGTACTAAAACTTTTACAAATGACACAAACAAATGTTGAGGGGTCAGAACTGTGTGTGGCATTGTGGATGCTCAAGCTGAACTCATTTGCGAAGTTGTACTTGCATATTTCACAGTAGTTTTCTTTCGATCTATGGCGCTGTTGAAGGTGAATATGATAGGTCGCCTTATTTTTTAAAGTCGCCAAACACAGGTCACAAGTAACTTTTTCGTCATCTGTATCCAAAAATACGTATTTATCTGCTTGATCTTCACTACAATCCTCTAAATGTTCTGCTATTGTTTTATGCATTTCGTAGTGTTCAAGTAAACTCTCTTTGCTCTCATGTTCTTTACAACAAACTTTACACTCCCATACAAATTTTTTTATATTTTGCCGCTCTTCTTCTGTCATTGGTGGCTCTTTTGAATTCTTCAAATGGTCGGAATAATCAAATGGATTTTTATATTTTTCGGTATTTTTAATGAAACCGGGATTCTTTATAGCTTTAGACTTTATAGTAATTGACCTTTTTCTGGCTGTTTTTGTTTCTTCTGTCTTTGTATTTTTCAATGAAGAGTTTATCATCTTTTGTTCTCCACTAAACGTTGTTTCATCATTATCCGTATACAGGCTCCGTATACGGATTTCCGTATACGTATCCGTATACAGGCTCCGTATTTCCGTATGAGGCTCTGTTTTTATTAACACATAGGTCGGGATCGTGCCAATTGCCAACTTCACATCAAAGTTGTTTGGAGTATTCGTATGGATGGTATTATAATTATACGAAGCATTTCCGAAAAATCTAAAAAATAAATGATATTATTACTCTACCCGGAAAAATTAACAATTTTATTACAGACTCTCTTCACTTTATCCTAGTTATTTGTTTTAAAATATTCTCTGTTATTAAATGTTCTCTCTCAACTGATTATTATTTATTTTCATCTTAAGTACATAATTATAAAAAAAATCAAACACATTCTGAACCACGTCCTTTGAAGCCGGCTATTAACATCGAAGGAAAATCTCTCTTTATCGCAGTACCATGGTCCTTAAATATATATTTCGTATTGTACCATTAGAGGAAAAGCATTCAAATAACGAACGAAAGTTTTACTTTCAACATTAACAATATTGAAAATAAAACTTTATTAGAACTAATCTTCTAATTACATCATTCATGGCTTACAAAATTTGCAAGCCAACGAATTGCCGGAGCTAAGAAGGCCGGCACTAGTTTCTACCCTTATTGGGGTTTCCTCAGAGAGCGCATATTAGATTCTCTCTGAACAACTAAAATTCAGGCTGCCAGCCTCAGCTCACAAACGAAAGATCAGGATGACATGGATACGAGCGAAAGTTTTACTTTGAACATTAACAATATTGAAACTAAAGCTTCATTAGAACTAATCGTCTGGTTATACCATTCGTGGCTTCTAAAATTTCGTTGGCTTGCAAATTTTAGAAGCCACGAATGGTGTAACCAGAAGATTAGTTCTAATAAAGCTTTATGTTGTTCTGAAGCTATTTTCTTGTGGCATTTTTACAATTTTAACTATTTATAATGGGAAATAAGCCACAATATTATTAAAAAATGATTTTTATTAACGTTTCGACGCCCAAATCGGGTGTCGTTGTCAAAATACAAAATACTACTAACATAAACAAAATGTTGTTGCTTAGTAAAAAAATTCTTCTAATAATTTATTTAATTTGACTCATTTATATCGGCAATTCAGATACATAATATGATATATTTTAACAGGGTTGTTTCGTTTTAAACATTTTGTTTTAATCAACTGTTTTAAACATGTTTTAAACATTTGCTTATGTTTAAAACATGTTTAAAAATCTTAAATTAAACAAGTGCTTTTTTCATTTTCTTTATTAATATAACATCAAAAAAATTCTCAAATACATTATAAACTTTTTAACATACATATTATTTATTTATTAATAATCGGAACACAAAAAAAAATTGGAAAACTTAAAACATTTTGTATACAAGAGTTAATCAATATTTCAAAACTGTTTCAAACTCATAGTAATCTTGTAATTTAAATTAGTCACGTCATCACTGATGGAATTAAGCTGTTTAAAAATTGAAACCAACTTAGCAATTTTGACATTGCCTAGCCGATTACATAGTTTGGAATGGTAAACCGTATGATGAGAAGAGTCTTTCTATGTTGGCTGACGATGCAATAGCTGTGTGAAGCTGTTGAGCAAGTTTCAATGCTGTAGTACCTATATATATTTTTTACATTCTCAATTATGGTTTGTTTTTAAACCAAGAGGAGTAAACTAAAAAGACAGATTCACACCCAAGACAGTCACTAGAAAAATCACCAAATACATATTCTTTTTTGGTTGTTCATATCGGCCTTCGACGGTAATCCATACATATTATATTATACTAATATGTCGCTACAAAGTTCTAAAAACAACTGTTTTTATATAAAAGTAGACTAAAAATATAAAAATTAAAGGAATAATGCAGAAAACACCAAAAATCGCCGATATAACTTAATTAACCTATGAAATGCCAGAAGTGTCAAAATTTCATAAATGTCAATAGTTTTAAAATTTCATCACAGTGGAGTAAACTTGCCAATTACAAACAGCATTACGACGCGGTAAATTTGAATTACTCCTCTTGGTTTAAAAGCAGACCATAGATGTTTAGAAAACATATGGTTTAAAGGGTACACACTTTGCCTGGTAATAACAATAATCTAAAATGCTTCTGGATGATAATTTATAATGGATGGATGATAAGTTTATTTTCAATAAAGCGATGATTAAGCAAATTTGCCAAAAAATGAGCTGGGGCCACCAAATCATTTGCATGCTTAAAAAAACACTAAGCACCACCATAATTACTACAAAATAACTAAATAACTGACAATAGACGTTATTGCAGTAGCCAACTTGTAATGCGTTTTCAATTAATACTATGTTTAAGAAAATATGATTTAAACAATGTTTTCTTCTAAGTTTTATTTGTTCAAAATATAAAATTTAAAACAAAAACATTTTTAAAGCAAAAAAAACGTTTAAAACAAAAAAAAACATGTGTTTTAAACAAGTTTTATTTGTTTAAAACATGCAATATAAAAACAAAAAAAACATGTTTAAAACAAAAAAAAAACGTTTAAAACAAAAAAAAAACGTTTGTTTTGTTTAAAATTAAAAAAACATGTTTTTTTGCAACCCTGTATTTTAAAGTAGAAGACTTTAAAATGATATTGCCAATATTTATGAGTTGGGTCCCTGGGACGACTTTACTGAAAGATAGTTAGATGTCGGGATAGTATCGCGAGGTTTTTCCTGGTTTTCCCTCGTGATTTACTATGAGATCTCTAACGCGAGAATTTTAATGTCACCGTTGCATGTGGTTGTCTTTTTAAAGACAGATCACATGCTATGATTTTTTTGTGACGGATATTCTTGAGTTGGGGTTGATTTCATGTAATCGAATGAACTATCTTTCAGTAAAGTCGTCCCAGGAACGCAACTCATAAATATTGGCAATATCATTTTAAAGTCTTCTACTTTAAAATATATCATATTATGTATCTGAATTGCCGATATAAATGAGTCAAATTAAATAAATTATTAGAAGAATTTTTTTACTAAGCAACAACATTTTGTTTATGTTAATAGTATTTTGTATTTTGACAACGGCACCCGATTTGGGCGTCGAAACGTTAATAAAAATCATTTTTTAATAATATTGTGGCTTATTTCCCATTATAAATAGTTAAAATAATAAAGCTTTACTTTCAATATTGTTAATGTTGAAAGTAAAACTTTCGTTCGCATTTAGTAGATGCCCTCATGGCATCCATGTCATCATGTTCCTTCGTTTGTGAGCTAAGGCTGGCAGCCTGAATTTTAGTTGTTCAGAGAGAACCAAATATGCGCTCTCCGAGGAAACCCCAATAAGGGTAGAAACTAGTCCTTTTTGACTAGTCCTCTTACTAAAGTAAGACTCTTGTTTCGGTTCACAACAAAATGATTATTTATTATTTTTATTAGTTCTACTCCTATTCTGTGGAATTTTACCGTGCAAACATGCAGGTAGTGAGATGCAACCCGATAGATCCCCTCGGCCTTCTTAGCTTCGGCAATTCGTTGGCTTGCAAATTTTAGAAGCCATGATTGGTGTAACCACAAAATTGGTTCTAATAAAGTTTTATTTTCAATATCTTTTTTTATTTTTATTTATCCGCATCAACCACTCGGGTTATTAGCGGTACATTTATAATACAAAATAGATAGAGCAAAATATACATTTTTAGAATATATTAATGACAAAAATATGGAAATTATTTAGAGTTTACAAAGAAAAAAAATGAATCATAATTTGTTACACAGTTTACAATGATTGACAAAAGATAGAACTTCATTGAATTTTGTGACCAGTGCTTCTTTCAGGCTGTTGGGTATCTTGAATATCGTTTTCGCTGAAGTGTACTCTGGACATTCTATTATTATATGGTTAACTGTGAGAGGTGTTTGGCATCTTTGGCACATTGGTGGGGGTTCCTTGGAGATTACGTAGCAGTGGGTAAGTCGTGTGTGTCCAAGCCGGAGTCTGCTGATAATTACCTGGTCTTTTCTTTTTGGTGGCATATGAACATTTTTTGAAGATACGTCTGGTTTAATGGTTTTCAGATTTGTGTTTGTTTGATCCCATATTTCTTGCCAGATTTTGTTTACATGAGTCTTGAATAAAGGTTTAGTGTCAGAGATTGGTATGCCTGCTGTAGTCGGAATGTTCACATTGTTTATCGCTTCGAACGCTGTTTTGTCTGCTAACTCATTACCAGTTATTCCTACATGGGATGGGACCCACATAAATGAGATGGTTTTCCCAGAAAATTGGAGCTGATGCAACGCGTCTTTAATTAGAAATATATTGATGTGGGTAGGATAAACATGTTTAATGGCCTGTAAAGAACTTAGTGACCATAGTCTATGGTCTAACAAGGTGAAGCTGAACACAAAGTTAACAATCTACAGAACAATTGTAGAACCTATTATAACTTATGGAGCAGAGTGTTGGCAACTCACAGGAAAGGAAAGAAAAAATATAGAAGTAGCGGAAATGGATTACTTACGTAGAGCATGCAGAGTATCTAGATTAGAACATGTACCAAATGAGGAAATAAGACGACGGACAAATAGTTTATATTCCACGGTTGACCATATAGAAACAAAGAAATTGCTATGGTATGGTCATGTTATGAGGATGTCAGAGGAAAGATGGCCAAAAAGAGCATTAAATTACACACCCATAAATAGAAGAAGAAGAGAAAGGCCTACAGACACATGGAAGAAAGGCATAGAACAGTCTATGGCAGATATGAGCTATTGACGAAAACGAATGGGTGGATAGAAAACGATGGCGGGCGAAATGTGGGATGCGGAGGAGACCGTAGGAACCCCACTACTTATATATATAAAGAACTTAGTGAATCTGATAATATTAGTATTTGATTTTCATTTGTATTTTTACAATGATTTAGTGCGTCAAGTATTCCTTAAAGTTCTGCGGTATAAATACTGCAGCCATCAGATAATCTAGTGGCGGAAATTACGTTTGCTGATACAGTAGTAGCAGCTATTCCGTTGAAACTTTTGGAGGCATCGGTAAAGAAAAGTTTGTAAGAAGAGTATTTGAGTAAATTTGTATGATATTGAAGCCTGATCTCAGCAGAGGTGTGTGAATGTTTGTTAGAATTATGTAAGGAGAGGTCTACTGTTGGTAAAGAAACTGTCCAGGGGGTGTCTGATATTTTTTTTTGGACGCTAAGGTGTTTTGATTGATGCTATACGATAGTCGTTCAATATTGTTTGTTCCGTCCCTTCACATATAATTTTCCTTATATTTAACTAGTAATTAATATCATAAGTCGTTATTATAGTAGACTCTTTCTATAACGAACACGGTTATTACGAGGTTTCGCTTATAACGAGATACACTAGATGTCCCATTAAATTCCTATTGAACTGTAACACCTCTATAATGAGGTATATTTGGTTATAACGAGGAAAAATGAAATCGAAGAATATGTTTCTTTACCTGTTTTTAGCGTAGTAATGGCTATAAATAAATACCCCAACTGCCTGTATATAGAAATCCCCAACATCTGTGTGTTTATCTAGGCCAGTGGTGTAATAAAATCCACCACCTATAATAAATTTCTTTCTGTTCTGTTTATCTATCGTCCGATACTGAATATTGTAGGAAATTTACAATTTATGATTGCGAAGCCTTATTGTTGAGGAAACAATATTTAGCATATTATATGGCTCCGAATGGCCAAAACTCCAAAACTATATATTCATATGTATGCACACTATTATTGTTGTCTGATATAACGAGATCTGCTTATAACCAGGTAATTAGTGCGCCATTTCAGTTCTCGTTATAGAGGGAGTCTACAGTATTATTAATTTTTTATTTAGTTTAAGCTTGCGTGTGCATGTTTTAATTACTTACCAATACGGTTCTGTAGGCACTATCCCCAAGCTCAAGCCCACTTAAGAGAGCTTGGGCAAGCCAAGCAGATACATGCATTCTTCAGATATGTATAAGCTACCATAAGTGAAAGAACACAGTTTTATGTAGTTTTTAAACCCAAAGTGCCATAAAACAGCAACCCAGTCTAGTACTAGGGAGAAGAAGACGAACTACGCAACATAAAGGTACCGTACAAATATCTAACTTGCATACACACACTTCAATTAATTGATAAATTTGCTTTTAACTTATTTCGCTTTATTACATAAAGCCAGCACCTGTAAATAAATAAATGTCTTATTTCTAATTATTTGATTATATAATAAGAGCATTACTATATTACTATATTAATGTCGCTATATGTATATATGTTACAGTTCAAGTTGATTCTCAGTTAGAGTTTACTCCAACTAGTTGGAGTCGACTCCAACTGAAACGAGCAGTAAAAGTTGATTTTAAAAATTTAAATCAACTTTTACTAGTTGGAGTTGACTCTTCCTGGATCGATTCAGTAAATGTTGATTATACGAGAATCTCAAGTGCATTTTTGATGAGTGTGCGTTTCTTTGTTTTGACCGTTTCATCTACTTGTTAGTATAGCCTGTAACGTCGCCCCCGTTAGGTAAATTATTCTGATTCTATATTTTGCACAAACTTACTCAAAGAAATACATCCGTATAACAATCCTTATAACAAATACACAGGGTGTCACGCGGTACCGCAGTCGAAAAATTGTTTAACCAATTTTTGTTAACCAAATTCACAAAAATAATTTTGATCTACTCTATTTCATATTATGTAAAGTCAGCGGTTCTCAATCTGTGGTACATGTACCACTGGTGGTACATATCATTATTTGCGGTCCTGCCAAAGACAAACCATTTTCATTTCCAATAATGACACGAGCCGTCTCACCGTGCCTCGGAGAGCACGTTAAGCCGTCGGTCCCCCTGGGCTAGTGTACATCGACACTAGTTACTTGAAACAGGGTTAAAGATATAATTGGCGCCGGAACTGCCCGAAAGGCAAAAATGCCATACGATATTATATATTATGAAAGTCAGAAACTAAAAAAATCAAAAATTAAAGCTACCTCTATAAGATCCTGAAAAAATTTTTGTCATTATTTCATTAATAAGATATTATTTTTAATTATCAACAATGAGCGCTAAGCGTGTATTGAGGCGGCCGTCAATGTGAGTGCTAGTGAGATACACCATTGGACGGCCGGAATGGTGCATCTCTTTAGCACTCACCATTGACGGCCGCCTAATACGCACTTAGCGCTCATTGTTAATAATTAAAGATAAAGCTTAGTAATAAAATACAGTCCTCTCTCTCTCTATAACGATATGCAAGGGACCGAGAATTTTCATCGTTATAAGGAGAGATCGTTATACAGAGAGAGAGAGAAAAAAATCGTTATTGTAATAGTAATCATACTGTACTAAATAACTTGTGTTAATTTTCTCTATTGCCCGAGTTATCGATAACTTTTCTTTAACCGAGAGTACTCTACGCTTTTTCGAAAACATCTTGACTGTTCACAGACCGAGATACAACCGAAATTGAAACTTAGAAGTCGTCAATAGTCAATAGAGGACAACATCTGTGTGAAAACAGTTAAGGCACACCGCCCGAACGATAAAAGCGTGTAATACTCAACTTTCTGCATATCGGATTGAAATTTGAACCACCAAATTTTTGCTAAATTAGAGCCACAAAATGAATCACTCACTAATCACTTTGTATCAAGTTACACCTACGCAAGAGCTTTTTCAGTTATTCCCTGTGTTTCAATTAAGTGTTATCTTTAATTGGTAAAATTCTCACGGTTTAGTTATCTTAGTTATTGCCAAACGCAAATGGTTATCAGTTGTTTCTTGAAAAGTGATGTCATCGAATATTGAAAAGTTATCGTTATAAAGAGAGAACGATATCGGTATAGAGAAAGAATTAATACATTGTCCTTATGACGAACCAAACAATGTTTAGTATTTTGATCGTTATAGAGGAATTATCGTTATATAGGTCACTCTCTGACTTTCATAATAAAATAATGGATTTTAACCGAGTTATTAAGCCTTGAAAATAGTTATTTTCGCATTTTTCAAATTTTAAATCGCGTATAACTCGACAACAATCAATTTTAGAGAAAAATCACAAAATACCTTTTTTTGCTCAGACTAACCCAAATGATCTAAAAAAAAAATTGTTCGAAGTGAAAAAATTATTTTTGTGAATTTGTCTAAAAAAATTGTTTAAACAATTTATCGATCAATGTACTGCCTGGCACCCAGTAGATTTGTTATAAGGACCTTTTTTTGAGTAAGTTTGTGCAAAAAATTCGAATCGGAGTAATTTACCTAACGGGGGCGACGATACAGTCTAGACTAATTTGAACATATTCAGTAACATTTAATTTCTAGAATAGGCTGTTGTGTGAATCAGAATCAACTTTTACTAAATGGCATTGGGAAGAGTATACTTTTCCTAGTTGGAGTCTACTTTTACTAGTAAATGTTGAATATAAATCTTCATTTTATATTTATAATCAACTTTTACTGAAACCAGCCGTTAGAGTCGACTCCAACTAGTTGGATTATAAAACTAGTTGGAGTCAACTCCAACTGGATATAGTCCTGTCGCCAGGGGGGGTACAACGGCCTCGTTAATTCAGATGGACTTACCCAAGTTTTTTTTATGTATTTTGACCCGTAGAACACGAATTTTTTGGGTAACAGTTGATCCGGATGTCGATAAGATTGTTATAGACCAAGAACTTGAGGAATCAAATAACAGCGATTTTTGGCAAAACAAAACAATATTTTGTATTTTTTGGGTCATTTTAAGCAAAAAATATTTCTACAAGTTTTTTAGTAGGATGCACAGTTTTCGAGATAAACGCGGTTGAACTTTCAAAAAATCGAAAAACTGCAATTTTTAAACCCGAATAACTTTTGATTAAAAAATAAAATAGCAATTCTGCTTAGCGCCTTTGAAAGTTCAAGTCAAATTATGTCGGTTTTGATTATTTGCATTGCTAAAAATTTATTGTGTTATTGTTAAACAAAGCTACAAACAACTAGTGCGTGAGTGATGTTTCTATGATTTCTCATTTAAAATCGAACGAGTAGGTAGAATAGGTACTAGTGCAATCAAGACTATTTCTATGTTACATGCGTTAAAACGCATGTAAAAGCACGGGAAACCCTACGTGTTTATAGCTTTATTAAACAATAAAAAAATAAATTTTTACCAATGCAAATAATCAAAACCGATATAATTTGACTTAAACTTTCAAATGCGGTAAGCAGACTTGCTATTTTATTTTTTAATCAAAAGTTATTCGGGTTCAAAAATTGCAATTTTTCGATTTTTTTAAAGTTCAACCGCGTTTATCTCGAAAACTGTGCATCCTACGAAAAAACTTGTAGAAATATTTTTTACTTAAAATGGCCCAAAAAATACAAAATATTGTTTTGTTTTGCCAAAAATCGCTGTTATTTGATTCCTCAAGTTCTTGGTCTATAACAATCTTATCGACATCCGGATCAACTGTTACCCAAAAAATTCGTGTTCTTCGGGTCAAAATACATAAAAAAAACTTGAGTAAGTCCATCTGAATTAACGAGGCCGTTGTACCCCCCCTGGCGACAGGACTAATAATCAACTTGAACTGTAACATATACATTATTATATTAACATTATTATTACTATATTAGAGAATAACCGAGAAATATAAGAAAAAGGTCGAAGCCACGGAAATGGATGCCATCAGAAGATCGATGAGAATATCAAGAGCCGAAAGAATAAGGAATGAAGTAATAAAACAACAAATGGGTGTAGAGGGCACTATAGTTGAGGATATTGAAAGAAAACAGCTCATATGGTATGGCCATGTGAGCCGAATGGGGGACGAAAGATTGCCTAAAAAAACTATGATGTGGCAACCCCCAGAGAAGAAAAAACGAGGACGACCACCACAGAGCTGGAATCTGGGAGTTAGGAAAGCGATTAGCGCTCGAAATCTAAATGAAGACCTAACTCAGGACAGAATACAGTGGCGTTTGGGAGTCGGACAACGTCGTAAGACGTTATAAAACCGAATATATATATATATATATATATATATATATATATATATATATATTGATGTGATCTTGATTATTGATATGAGATAATATTTTTATATGTCATTTAATTTAATCAATGCATTAATAATAATCTAATTAATTTACCAGATCACATATCAATATGTTTTCAATCTCAGGGCTTTTTATAAAATTAATTACTTACTTACGTGGCTTCTAAGTATTTCTTAATGGTTCCTAATCGGGATAGGAAAGAAAAGAGTAAAATAATAACACATATGGGTTACAATTGTAATCAAAATATTGTTTATTTTATTTAAATGGCAATCACTGCTTAATATTTGCTATATCTTATTATTCTTAAACATAACATTTACACATGGGAATCTTATTTCCTTTTGGTTTCCAATTGAAAGTTTTTATTAACATTTAACTATTATGATTTATTAGCAACAATTCTATTTAAGTTTGATGAAGCTTTTCTGATATTATTGATTATGTTTCTTCAATTTTAAATGTGGTATTTAATACGAAAAACCCATACATTCATGTCCAAACTAAGGATATTCAACCTCTCATCCTTACCGATGAGCCCAGAGAGGTTGAAGAGGGCGAAACACATTTCTAAGAACTAGTGTTTGGATTTTTAATTCTATTCAAAAAATTTTCCCAACCCAAAATGGTGGATGTGTGAATTATTCGTAAGGGGATTTCTCCACATTCTCTATTTCATTTGATTGATATATATATATATATACCACTTAGAGTATGGAGCAGCAGGTCTACGTCTCTCCGATGAGACTCCAATAAGAGTCGAAAATCGTCGACTCAGAGTGCTTGACTGCACTCCGTATTCTAAGTGAAAAATACGATTGTTTTGCCTGCGCATTGCAACTGAATAAAAATGGTATACATTTTTATTTTTATATTATTATCACTCCTATAGAGTAACTAGGTCCATTTTCCGTTAGAACTTTACCAAGCTGCAGCCGGGGGTTGTGAATTGCATAGTGTAGAATTCCTTCCCTTTTGTCTTCACTGCAGCATCCATTTGGCTTGCATATTGTAAAAGCCTTGGAGGTGTCACCAGGGAAATGGACCAATAAGTTTTCAATTTAAAAATCTTTTAGTAATATTTTTCAATATTATTAATGTCGCTATTAGGATTGAAATTTTACCTTTCAATTGCCAGATGACGCTAGTCACCTAATCCATTTACGTCAGTTGCGGTGTGGGGATGAACTCTCGTTGTTGGTCTCGTTGAGTATGGAGCAGCAGGCCTACGTCTCTCCCATGAGACTCCAATAAGAGTCGAAAATCGTCGATTCAGAGTGCTGGACTGCGCTCTGTATTCTAAGTGAAAAATAAGATTGTTTTGCATTCGCATTGCAACTGAATAAAAATGGTATACATTTTTATTTTTAATAAGAACATTGTTAATGTTAAAAGTAAAACTTTCGTTCGTATTTAGCAGATGCCGCCATGTCTATTAAGCTAGAATAGCCATTTCATAAGGGAGCCATGAGACTTACCCCATATTTTTTTGCTATTTTATTGCTAATGTATTAAGCAAATTAAAAATTTATTGCTTCATCCCCTTCAGAGAAACAGGTGGCTATTCCAGCTTAATATTAAGGTAGAATAGCCAACATTCACATATCCGGAACGAAAGTAGATAGAGGGTAGCTTCCGGCGGCACATTTTATTGCTAATTAATTGCTGAAAGATTGGGTATACAAGAATTTACAAACTCACCCCCTTCAACCCCTACCGTTATCATCATTGACCGGAATCCACAAAAAGTGAAAATAACCAGTTTAAAGACCTAAAACCAAGTGGGTATTTTTTTGCTTATTAATTGCTACAGGTCTAAGCCAAAAATGAATGTTTAGCTTCATCCCCTAACGAGCAACAATGGCTACTGCGGTTTAATACTTAAGCTACAATACCCAACACTCCTATTTCAGGAAAGGAAGCAGATAGAGGGTCGCTTCCGGCGGCATATTTTATTTCTAATTAATTGCTGAAAAATGGGGTATACCAGAATTTACAAACTCACCGCCTCCAACCCCTACCGTTATCATCGTTCCCCAGTTCCCTGGATTTCACAAAGAGTGAAAATAACCAGTTTAAAGACTTAAAACCAAGTGGGTATTTTTTGCTAATTAATTGCTGCAGGTCTACGCCAAAAACGATTTTTTTGCTTCATCCCCTAACGAGAAACAATGGCTACTGCAGTTTAATACTTATGCTACGATACCCAACACTTCTATTTCAGGAACGAAAGCAGATAGAGGGTCGCTTCCAGCGGCATATTTTATTGCTAGTTAATTGCTGAAAGATAGGGTATACAACAATTTACAAACTCACCCCCTCCAACCCTACCGTTATCATCATTCGCTGGATTTTACAAAAAGTGAAAATAACCAGTTTAAAAACCTAAAAGCAAGTGGGTATTTTTTGCTAATTAATTGCTCCAGGTCTACGCCAAAAATGAATTGTTTGCTTCACCCCTAACGAGCAACAATGGCTACTGCGGTTTAATACTTAAGCTACAATACCCAACACTAATATTTCAGGAACGTAGTAGATAAAGGGTCGCTTCCGGGGCTATATTTTATTGCCAATTAATTACTGAAAGGTGGGGTATAGAAGCATTTACAAACACTCCCTCTCCAACCCCTACTGTTATTTTGATCCCCTTGATTTCACAAAATGTGAAAATAACCAGTTTAAAGGTTTAAACCAAGTGTGCATTTTTTGCTAATTAATTTCTGCAGGTCTACGCCAAAAATGAATTTTTTGCTTCGTCCCCCTAACGAGCAACAGTGGCTACTGCAGTTTTATACTAAAGCCACCTATTTCGTTGATAATTTTCTTAAATGCCCATTAAGAATATCTGTACAGTTCAATATTGATTTATAGAGTTTTTTATACCGTCCCTCAAGAGCCCATGTTAAATTGTCGATATCCATTATCAAATATCTGTAGAAGCGACCCTTTATCTATTTTCCTTCCTGAAATATGAGTCTTGGGTATTGTAGCTTAAGCATTAAAACGTAGTAGCCATTGTTGCTCGTTAGGGTATGAAGCAAAAAATTCATTTTTGGCGTAGACCTGCAGCAATTAATTAGCAAACAATACCCACGTGGTATTAGGTCTTTAAACTGGTTCGAAAATAACTTAAGGGGTTGGAGGAGGTGAGTTTGTAAATTCTGCTATACCTCATCTTTCAGCAATTAATAAGCAATAAAATATGTCGCCGGAAGCGACCCTCTATCTGCATTCCTTCCTGAAATAGGAGTGTTGGGTATTGTAGCTTAAGTATTAAAACGTAATAGCCATTGTTGCTCGTTAGGGGATGAAGTAAAAAATTAATTTTTGGCGTAGACCTGCAGCAATTAATTAGCAAAAAATACCCACTTGGTTTTAAGTCTTTAAACTGGTTATTTTCACTCTTTGTGAAATCCGTGGAACGATGATAACGGTAGAAGTTGTTGGGGGTGAGTTTTTAAATTATTGTATACCCCATCTTTCAGCAATTAATTAGCAATAAAATATTCCGCCGAAAGCGACCCTCTATCTGCTTTCGTTCCTGAAATAGGAGTGTTGGGTATTGTAGCTTAAGTATTCAACCGCAGTAGCCACATTTTTGGCGTAGACCTATAGTAATTAATTAGCAAAAAAATACCACTTGTTTTTAGGTTTTTAAACTGGTTATTTCCTTTTTGTGTGGATTCCGAGGAATGATAATAACGGTAGAGGTTGAATGGGGTGAGTTTGTAAATTCTTGTATAACCCATCTTTCAGCAATTAATTAGCAATAAAATATGCCGCCGGAAGCGACCCTCTATCTAATTTCGTTCCGAAAATATGAATGTTGGCTATCCTAGCTTAGTATTCAGCTGGAATAGCCACCTGTTTCTCTGAAGTGGTTGAAGCAATACATTTTTAATTTGAGTAATAAATTAGCAATAAAATAGCAAAAAAAAGAATGTGTGTGTACTTTGTACGCACGTAAGAAGTTATACTTCTATTATATGATTTAAACGAAATTAATATACTTTTTATTTATATTTTGTTTAAATATTAAACTAATTTATACTTACTACTTCTCAAACATTTTTATTAGAACAGTGCCAAAAATTAAAATAATAAAAGAATAAAACACACACAAACACATTAAACAAGCCACAAATGATGTCTGAACATTAATTGTCGAAAATTTTTTTAACTAAATACGTATTTTCTGAAAATACAATTATATAATAAATATACTTACAATCATAAAATGTATTAAAAAAAAACAAAAAAGAAAGTTTCTATTGGGACTCGAACCAGCGCTGATAAGAGCGGTTGGTATTGGAATTCATTCGCCTTCTCCGCTTAGCCACGGACACTACGTGTCATTATTTACGAAGATCGACTAACTAAACGGATTAAACTTGTGATATTTTGATATTTTGAAAATTGATCAAATTATTTTGATTTTGAATTGAAATGATTTAGAATTGAAAAAATACAACAAAACATAGAGTAAAAAAACAATATATTAATTGAATATTGATAGAAATTTTGATGGTAATCAAATTATATAAATAAAAGTATTACATACTATGTATTTTGGCAGATCAAATAGGTAGGTTTATACTCATGATACATTAACAATTATTACGTACCTGTTGCTTTTAAAAACTATTTAAAAGTCACTACAATATTATAAACTTTTTTGTTTCTGTCCTCACAACAATAAAACTAATATATTATACATTTGTTTACCTTTACCTTTACCTCCAAACCACAGCTGCCATATCGGATAATTTTTGACATGTCATTTGAACATCCAATCAGAACAAAGTTATAATGCGCATGCGCCGGGCTGATAGGTTTTAACATATAAAAAAATCACCCTCTATCGCCGGTAAAGAAGTATAACTTCAAAAATATGTGGCAAGTCTCATGGCTCCCTTATGAAATGGCTATTCTAGCTTAATAGACATGATGTCGCCATGGCATGCATGTCATCATGATCTTTCGTTTGTGGACCGAGGCTGGCGGCCTGAATTTTAGTTGTTCAGATAGAATCAAATATGCTCTCTCTGAGGAAACCGCAATAAGGCTAGAACCTAGTTAGAATACTACTCTTGTTTCGATTCACAACGGAATGATTATTTACCATTCAAATAACGTTTTTCTTAACAATTATTAAAGATAGAAATAAAGTCCCACCATTAATTAACACATTTATTCAACAATATTTTATTAAATTTAAAATTCCTATACCTAATACTACTTCTTACAAGTTTTTTCATGGTAGTCTCTAGTAGTTTTAGTAAACCAACCTTTTTGGCACTTTCTGCAGGGGTAAGGACGTTCCCCGACATGTTTTCGTAGATGGATAGTGAGGGGTGATCTTTGGGAGAAGGTTTGATCGCATAAATGACACTTATGAGGTCTTTCCCCTGTGTGAGTTCGAAGATGCATGTTCAAATACGGTTTCTTTTTAAATTTTTTGTCGCAAAAGGAACATACATACTGTCCTTCTTTATGGATTTTCATATGATCAGTTAACCGTGATATAGAAGCAAATGAATGTCCACAGTCAGTGCAAAGGAAAGACTTTTTCTCCTCGCTGGAATGCATATGTTCCATGTGTTGATCCAGATTTTTTTTATAAGGTAAAGTCAAATTACACGTCGTACATTTATATTTTTTGAATGGAATGAGAGAGTTGTCGCTATGGCTTTCTTGTATGTGGACGAGCAATTGCTTGGTAGTTGTAAATTCGCGAGAGCAAACCTTGCAACCCTTCGGTTCGAACTGTTTATACATTTTATGAAACATTTTGTGATCTTCAAGCCAATCTTTCGAGAAAAAATGAGTGTCGCATTCACTGCAGTATAATTCTTCTTTTACGTGCTCTGAGCGAATGTGAGAGAATAAGGAATCTGTAACTTGAGTACTAAAACTTTTACAAATGACACAAACGTATGTTTTAGGGTCAGAACTGTGTGTGGCATTGTGGATGCTCAAGCTGTACTGATTCGCATAGTTCCGCTTACAGATGTCGCAGTAGTTGTCTTTTGATCTGTGCTGCTGTTGAAGGTGAGAATGGTACTTCCACTTATCTGTAAACGTTGCTAGACAAAGGTCGCAGCTAACTTTCTCTTCTTCTGGATCCAACAGTGTTTTGTCTCCTTCATCCTCACTACAATCTTCTAATTGTTCCGCTATTGTTTTATGAATTTCGTAGTGTTCGAGTAAACTCTCTTTGCTCTCATGTTCCTTACAACAAATTTGACAGTCCCATACAAATTTTTTTGTATTTTGCCGCTCTTTTACTGTAGATGGCTGATTTTTTGGATTCTTGAAGTGGACGGAATAGTCAAATGGATTTTTATATTTTTCGGTATTTTTAATGACACCAGGATTCTTTATAGCTTTAGACTTTATAGTAATTGACTTTTTCCTTTTTGTTTTGTCTGTCTTTGTATTTTTCAATGAACCTTTTATCATCTTTTGTTTTCCAGTAGACGTTGTTTTATCATTATTCGCATTAGAGTTTGTTTGTATTACCAGGACCGTGTCAATTGTTAAGTCCAAAGCATCTCCGGTAGATCTAAAAAATAAACGATATTATTGTTCTAGATAACAAAAAAAAATAGAGTTGAACCGGGTTCGTTTTTATGAAAATGTTTTGCTTACTTATAAATCCAATGAAATTTATATATTTGAGGTCATGTGAATAAAAATAACCAATTACAGCAACATTACACTGATAACTAGAGCTCGGGAAATATGCACTTAAATATGCTTTTATGCATTTAATGCATATAAATAAACAACAGGTAATCCTTTTTTGAAGGTATTTATTTATTTATTTGATGCCAATGGACTGTCGAGGCATTTAAGCTAAATAAAAAAATGTTTATTTTATGCTTAAGTCATAAATAATATTTATTGAAATTTCTATAACCTACATCATTATATTCATTTATTCTTTATATTTATCATCATTCTTTATTATTTATTATTACAATTATTATTAAAAATGTACATTATTAAACGTTTTTCTAAATTTTCTACAGAACAACAGCCGTAGCTATATCTGATTGTAATTGTTTTAGCATACACGGAAAAACTTCTTTCTACTTCACATGATGTTAAAGAAGCAAACTTAAAATATTGTTTGAGGGTTCTACCTATAAAATTAAATTATCTTCAAATTTCCCCATCTTAATAATATTTTTTTTAATTATTTTGTGATATTCCTCATTTTTTCTTTAACGTCGCCGTGCAGAATTTTTGATACACTTTGTTGGTTTCACCAAGGTGTTTAATTATTTCATTTAATGAATTGATAATTTCAATACTTTAGTCTAAAGAAATGTTTCGCTTTTCTAATTTAGTAATTGGCTAAGCAATACTTACAAAATTGGTTTGGATATGTGTCAAATTACTTTTTAATAAGGGTTTTTTTAAAAACAT
Organism: Diabrotica virgifera virgifera; assembly: GCF_917563875.1. NCBI lineage: Eukaryota > Metazoa > Arthropoda > Insecta > Coleoptera > Chrysomelidae > Diabrotica > Diabrotica virgifera. The sequence continues at coordinate 223,552,343 of NC_065451.1, read as the reverse complement.
TCACACACTTTTCATAGCACCTGAGTTACGTCTACATCGAAACTACAAATGATGTCTCTAATTTCCTCAAAATATCGGTTATGAAAGGACATCGCACACATCTTATGGAAAATATAATGTCACTCAAATTCAATAAAATTTATACCAATAGATTCGTTTTAACTTAACGATCAAATCTTATCATTGCGCCAACTCTCTATTTTCAAAAATAAGAGCAGAAATTGATATAAATAAATCTGAAATCAAATGGGTAGGTACAGCTGGTTTCTAAAAAAACTGATACGACTCTTAGTAAGATTTTATTATTTTGAGCAGTGTATTTGATTGGTCTGACATTATATTATATTTACTAAAAGGGAAGTTCCCTAGGTTGGCTGTATACCATATAGTTAAAAAACTCTAACAAGAAGTAAAACCACTTCTATGTAAATTGGTATATTTATTAAAACTTAAAAATCCCAATGGATTGAATAAAATATGTCCAATTCAGAACGTTTTCAGACCTATCGGTCCATCATCAGTGAATCTACAATAAAATAAGTAATCCCACCATTATAATTGAAAGATGGTTGAAATTTTTTTTTTAAAAGCTAAAAATGTGGTTAGATTACTTACGTGCATACTTGCTAAATAGCCCCAGAACCAAACAATGGTTGAATTTAAAATTCGATTTACATTATTTAAAAATAATATTCAACAGGCTAAACGCCGATGTTACAGGATATTGCCTATGGGAACATGGTGAAACCCTACCAAAACCTCAATCAACCATCTTAGGCCAACTTTGACTATAAAGTGACACTAGTGTGTATGGAACTGTTTGAAGTGACATTGACAGTAGAGAAAAAGGTAGTCGATTGTAAAGTTAATTAACCAATAGGTCATGACCCACAACAAATGATAAAAATTTTAATATCTGAAAATGTCTAACATTTTAAATCTATTGGTTATTGAAAAGAACTTGTGATATACAAAATTAATTTAGAATATAAGATTATTTATATTGACTGTATACCATAACATTAGATTGATCAAATTGATAGAAAGAAAGTTGAGCTGCTGTCAATAATGATAAAAAGATAAAAATAGATGAAGGTGAGAGAAGAGAAAGAATCAGTATTAGTTGGAATGTTATTGTACAAAATGAATAAATTGGTAGGCAATTTAATCTAGTCTATATTGTATTGGTGGTTGTATATGTAAAAGGAAAATATTGTTATTTAAAAAATAAATGTAAATTTTTGTAAATAATGGATTTGAGTTAGGATACAGTCAAATAATTAAAAGTGTGTAATATGTGAATGAAAAAAAAAAAAAATTGTAATTATTATGAGATGTTTTATTTTTTAATTTTATTTCAAAAGTTTTGAGAGAATTCTTGTGACAAAGTGAGGGTATGTGAAGTTAGAGATAAAGAAAAGTATGATTATAGCTGTTAAGTCCAGTTGATACACGAATGAAATTAAAATGAAAATAATATTGAAAGTGTACTGAATAAAATAAAACCAAAGTAAGAAAAAGAATATTGATATAATTTAATTGTAATGATAATGGATCTGAATGTGAGAACTGAAATTAAGTGATGTGATGTTAGTTGGAGAGGTAAAAATTTTTTCTTGGAAAAGTCAAAGACAAAAAGTAGAGGGCTGTGGTGTAGGGTATAAAGACAAGAATTTTAAGGGAAAGAGAGGGATAAAGAAAAGATAAGGTGTGGAATTAAACTGAACGAAGTAATGAAATGGAAAAGAAGTAAAAAGATAGTAGGGTGAATTAATGAGGTGATGGTTAATAGGGTTCAGTAGTTAATAATGTTAGTCGGGTAAGGAGTTTGAAACAGTGAAGGATAGAGGAAATTTTGAAAAAGAAGGGAGAGAAAGTTGAAAGAGAAAGAATAGGATAAAAAGAGGAAGTTGAAAAATAGGAATTATGAGAATAATTGGCGGTGAATGGGGACAAAGTTGCGGTTAAGGGATGTTTGTCTATTGACACAGTTGGGACTCTTCTTCATGTCCTTGCCAATCTCCAAATCTTCGTATAAGTCTAAACGGAGTGTATTGTTTTGTTGAATATTGTGTATCAACTGGACACCTTCAGGAATCTTAAGTTCATGTTTATTGACTTTTAAATGGTGTGAAAAGGCAGAAGTGGTATCTCTCTTGCTGTGTTCAGCAGATCGGGTAGAAAGGGATCTGTAAGTTCTGCCGATGTAGGTGGCATCACAATCTGAACAAGAGAGTCTGTATACCCCACTCCGGTTCATATAATGGATAGGATCTTTGGTATTAGTTAAACTTTTGCTGAGAGTGTTATTAACTTTGAAAGATATTTTTATGTTGTCACAAGAATTGGAAATGATATGTTTGACTCTTTCAGATAATTTGGAGTTATTGAATGGTAAGGAGGCATAGATGGGAGTAGTTGTGGATGATGTAGAGAAAGCGGATTGTTGTAGTAATTTGAGTTCTCTTTTTTGTTGAAGTTTAGTGATGATGTCTGGGTCATAACCATTGTTGACTGCAATCTGTTTGATAATATTCAACTCATTGTTGAATTCAGTTACGGATAAAGGAATAGAGTTTAATCTATGTATAAAACTGCGAAAAGCTGAGAGTTTATATGATAAAGGGTGATTAGAAGTAGAATGGATAACATGATCTGTCTGTGTTGGTTTACGGTAGATACCAAAGTTGAAGTGGTCATGCAGTCTGGTAATAGATAAATCCAGAAAGTTAATGGAGTTAGAAGATTCTAGTTCCATGGTAAAGGTGATATTAGGATGGATTTGATTAATTTTGTGAAGTAAGTTGTGAGCTGAATCAGAGTTACCAGAAATGAGGACTAAAATGTCATCAACATAACGGAACCAGTGTAAGATCTCTGGATTTTTTATGATATAGTTGGATTCTAAGTGATCCATAAAAACATCAGCTAAGAAAGGGGATAAGCAACTACCCATTGCTAAACCGTCAGGTTGTTGATAAAAGTTGTTATTAAAAACAAAGTAATCTTGAGATAGACAAATTTTGAGAATGTTTATAATAGACGAAGTGGTGGTGGAAGTGACAGAATTATTTAAGAGAGTGAATTAACCAGACTAATCGATTCATTTTTTGGTACTGAAGTAAATAAATTGCTAACATCTTAAATAATTCTGTCACTTCCACCACCAGTTCGTCTATTATAAACATTCTCAAAATTTGTCTATCTCAAGATTACTTTGTTTTTAATAACAACTTTTATCAACAACCTGACGGTTTAGCAATGGGTAGTTGCTTATCCCCTTTCTTAGCTGATGTTTTTATGGATCACTTAGAATCCAGCTATATCATAAAAAATCCAGAGATCTTACACTGGTTCCGTTATGTTGATGACATTTTAGTCCTCATTTCTGGTAACTCTGATTCAGCTCACAACTTACTTCACAAAATTAATCAAATCCATCCTAATATCACCTTTACCATGGAACTAGAATCTTCTAACTCCATTAACTTTCTGGATTTATCTATTACCAGACTACATGACCACTTCAACTTTGGTATCTACCGTAAACCAACACAGACAGATCATGTTATCCATTCTACTTCTAATCACCCTTTATCATATAAACTCTCAGCTTTTCGCAGTTTTATACATAGATTAAACTCTATTCCTTTATCCGTAACTGAATTCAACAATGAGTTGAATATTATCAAACAGATTGCAGTCAACAATGGTTATGACCCAGACATCATCACTAAACTTCAACAAAAAAGAGAACTCAAATTACTACAACAATCCGCTTTCTCTACATCATCCACAACTACTCCCATCTATGCCTCCTTACCATTCAATAACTCCAAATTATCTGAAAGAGTCAAACATATCATTTCCAATTCTTGTGACAACATAAAAATATCTTTCAAAGTTAATAACACTCTCAGCAAAAGTTTAACTAATACCAAAGATCCTATCCATTATATGAACCGGAGTGGGGTATACAGACTCTCTTGTTCAGATTGTGATGCCACCTACATCGGCAGAACTTACAGATCCCTTTCTACCCGATCTGCTGAACACAGCAAGAGAGATACCACTTCTGCCTTTTCACACCATTTAAAAGTCAATAAACATGAACTTAAGATTCCTGAAGGTGTCCAGTTGATACACAATATTCAACAAAACAATACACTCCGTTTAGACTTATACGAAGATTTGGAGATTGGCAAGGACATGAAGAAGAGTCCCAACTGTGTCAATAGACAAACATCCCTTAACCGCAACTTTGTCCCCATTCACCGCCAATTATTCTCATAATTCCTATTTTTCAACTTCCTCTTTTTATCCTATTCTTTCTCTTTCAACTTTCTCTACCTTCTTTTTCAAAATTTCCTCTATCCTTCACTGTTTCAAACTCCTTTACCCGACTAACATTATTAACTACTGAACCCTATTAACCATCACCTCATTAATTCACCCTACTATCTTTTTACTTCTTTTCCATTTCATTACTTCGTTCAGTTTAATTCCACACCTTATCTTTTCTTTATCCCTCTCTTTCCCTTAAAATTCTTGTCTTTATACCCTACACCACAGCCCTCTACTTTTTGTCTTTGACTTTTCCAAGAAAAAATTTTTACCTCTCCAACTAACATCACATCACTTAATTTCAGTTCTCACATTCAGATCCATTATCATTACAATTAAATTATATCAATATTCTTTTTCTTACTTTGGTTTTATTTTATTCAGTACACTTTCAATATTATTTTCATTTTAATTTCATTCGTGTATCAACTGGACTTAACAGCTATAATCATACTTTTCTTTATCTCTAACTTCACATACCCTCACTTTGTCACAAGAATTCTCTCAAAACTTTTGAAATAAAATTAAAAAATAAAACATCTCATAATAATTACAATTTTTTTTTTTTCATTCACATATTACACACTTTTAATTATTTGACTGTATCCTAACTCAAATCCATTATTTACAAAAATTTACATTTATTTTTTAAATAACAATATTTTCCTTTTACATATACAACCACCAATACAATATAGACTAGATTAAATTGCCTACCAATTTATTCATTTTGTACAATAACATTCCAACTAATACTGATTCTTTCTCTTCTCTCACCTTCATCTATTTTTATCTTTTTATCATTATTGACAGCAGCTCAACTTTCTTTCTATCAATTTGATCAATCTAATGTTATGGTATACAGTCAATATAAATAATCTTATATTCTAAATTAATTTTGTATATCACAAGTTCTTTTCAATAACCAATAGATTTAAAATGTTAGACATTTTCAGATATTAAAATTTTTATCATTTGTTGTGGGTCATGACCTATTGGTTAATTAACTTTACAATCGACTACCTTTTTCTCTACTGTCAATGTCACTTCAAACAATTCCATACACACTAGTGTCACTTTATAGTCAAAGTTGGCCTAAGATGGTTGATTGAGGTTTTGGTAGGGTTTCACCATGTTCCCATAGGCAATATCCTGTAACATCGGCGTTTAGCCTGTTGAATATTATTTTTAAATAATGTAAATCGAATTTTAAATTCAACCATTGTTTGGTTCTGGGGCTATTTAGCAAGTATGCACGTAAGTAATCTAACCACATTTTTAGCTTTTTAAAAAAATTTCAACCATCTTTCAATTCTAATGGTGGGATTACTTATTTTATTGTAGATTCACTGATGATGGACCGATAGGTCTGAAAACGTTCTGAATTGGACATATTTTATTCAATCCATTGGGATTTTTAAGTTTTAATAAATATACCAATTTACATAGAAGTGGTTTTACTTCTTGTTAGAGTTTTTTATATTATATTTATTATGACAGACTGTCAAAGTCAGTTAAAATAAATAAACAAACAACTGATTACATATTTATGTTAATAAATTGTAATAATTATTAAGGTCTAAATTTTTATATTATTTTGAATTTCTGCATTTTATAAAGAGAATATAAATGATAGTTTTTACATAAAATAGGGTTGTTGTTACCATTTTTATTATTATTAAGGAATAGAACAAACGACTTAACTCAGCAATATATTAAAGCAAGAATTGTAACCAAATTAAAAGATAACTGGGCATTATCAGAGGCAACAAAACATTTTAACATAAGCAGAACCACAGTTTTTCTAATAATAAAAAATGGAGGAAACAAGAAACTCTCGAAAGAAAGCGAGTGTCTGGAAGACCAAAACTATACTAAATTTAGGTATGTAAAAATAAAATTAATATTTTGTAATAACTCCATCAGCAGTGATAACAGCTTGTAGTCTTCGGTTCATCTGCGTGAAAGGAACTATGAAATTGTCTTCTTCAGAGAGTTCTTCCCAAACCTTGCTTTCTTTCGCGAGTTTCTTGTTCTCTCCATCTTTTATTAGTATTAAAAACGGTTGTTCTACTTACGTTAAAATGGTTCGCTACATCAGATAGTGACCAACCATCTTCTAATTTCGTTACAATTCTTGATTTTAGTTCTTTGCCAGCATGTGGAGCCATATTTTGAGGTTGAACAGAATAAGTTATCTGACAAATTTTAAGATTTGGCAGTGACATTGACAGTATGTAAATAATAAGTATTGATCCCTCAAAATACACTGCTCAATTTTCTATAAAATAAGCTTTAAGAGTAGTATCAGTTTTTTTGGAACCAGCTGTACATAAGTTAGAGAGAGAAAAAATATTTTAAAATACCCAGATTTTCGGTACTCCATAAATCAGCGGAATAGTTTCACTAATCCGCTTAGGCCCAGCGGGATTTAAGCTGTTATGAATAGCACTCAGAGCAATAATGATTGTAAACTAACATTTTATGGACTCCAAAAATGTGATTTCGATAAACTTTAATTGCAATTTGCGCCGTAATTAATCATAATTAAGAGTTGGCGCAATGATAAGAATTGATCGTTATATTAAAACGAATCTAATCGTATAAATTTTATTGAATTTGAGTGACATCATATTTTCCATAAGATGTGTGCGATGTCCATTTATTTAACCATGTTCTCCATCTAGTTATCACAGGTTCAAGTGGTAAAGGCACATTAGGTAAACGATCTTTATACAACTATACTCGCAGAAGGGCTTTTAAAAATATGTTTTTATTTTTGATAGAAGGGTATTGACCATTGGAAATTCCATCCTTACAATTTGTAGCCTCCTGCTACTCTATTTGTAGCAGAATTAAGCCTGCTCTAGACAAGTAACAAATTTGAAAAAATATTTTAAAATTTTTTCCACTTTTGGTCATATGGCGCAGCATCACTTAACAATAAAAAAATGTTTTCACTAACAAAATGTGACTGCATATTTTAGAGTCTCCTTCCTCTCCTTTATTCATCGTCTTATAAATTGTAAAAGGCAGATATTAAGGATATTACCAGAAAGTGGTTCCACGAGAATTTTCAGATTTATTGTTTAGATCTGAGACTTCTCATTTCTCTTTAAAATGCATATATGCAAAAAAATGCAAAAAAGTCTAAAAATATGCAATTTTAATAAATGCATATGCACTTACAAAATTTATCCAAAATATGCAAATATGCACTTAATATGCACTTTGGATATTTCCCGAACTCTACTGATAACAGATTCCATGGGCTGTTTTCACTTCGTTGCTACAGTATTTTTCATGATCATCTTTCAGTGCGTCACAGTTTTTCGATTTCTTTCTAACTCATTAAATTGTATGTGACAGAAAAAAAGGCACGTCGGTGATTACATCACAAACCATACATACTCATAGACGTTTCACGTAAATTGTCAAGGTCAAGACCACAAACCATACATACTCTAGACGTTTCACGACCATGTTAATCTTTCGGATCGAATTAACGCCATCTCTTGATTGGAATGGGAACTAAATTGACAAATTTTAGTTACGTGGGAATTTCAAATTATAAATTTTGCGGGATTTTTGATGAAATTTCGCAGGAAATTAAAACAACAGAAAGACAATTCAATGTTTTATTCTATTATTATACTATGAGTTAAAATTACCTTAAAAGTTCCATCTTAATAAAAAATACCTACTAAAAGTATTGTCTAAAAGTTCTGTTAGTAGGTAGTATTGTAATCTGGGCTGAAATATCATAATAACCAAAAATCATAGTTTTACGATTTTAATGAAAACTTCAAAATATTCCAATTTGTTTTCAAAATGCTAAACACTACTAACTGCCATGTATCACGTGAAAGCACTGATGTGTATCTAATATTGAGTTGAATGAAAATTTTTGAAAGAATCTTGTAGGGTGATTGTTTAGATAAATACCTTATAATCTTTTACAAACTTCCAAAAATATATAGGCCCGGAATGTTTATGACACACTTGTCTATTGGAATAAATTGTTTCAGGATCTATTATATTGTTTTTTTTAATGTGGAGAAACACAACACGGGATGATCAATGTAAACTAAAAATTCTACTCATAAAAACGGAGAGGAGGTTAATACAATTGATTAAAATTGTGATTAAATCTAATTAAAACGTAACACCACTATTATAATAAAATAATTAAGCCACAAACTGTAAAATAAAAAGTAAATAACAAATTAATTTAATTGTCAACTGTCAGTTGTTAAATATGACAAGAGAATTGACTGACAGCGACATCTCTGGATTGGAATGGTAACTAATTTGCTGTCTTGACCTTGACAATTTACGTGAAACGTCTATGAGTATGTATGGTTTGTGGTCAAGACAGCAAATTAATTACCATTCCAATCCAGAGATGTCGCTGTCAGTCAATTCTCTTGTCATATTTAACAACTGACAGTTGACAATTAAATTAATTTGTTTTGTTATTTAATTTTTATTTTACAGTTTGTGACTTAATTATTTTATTGTGTATAGTGGTGTTACGTTTTTAATTAGATTTAATCACAATTTTAATCAATTGTATTAACCTCCCCTCCGTTTTTATGAGTAGAATTTTTAGTTTACATTGATTGATCATCCCGTGTTGTGTTTCTCCACATTTAAAAAAACAATATAATAGATCCTGAAACAGTTTATTCCAATAAACAAGTGTGTCATCAACATTTCGGGCCTATATATTTTTGGAAGTTTGTAAAAGATTATAAGGTATTTATCTAAACAATCATCCTACAAGATTCTTTCAAAAATTTTCATTCAACTCAATATTACATCAGTGCTTTCACGTGACACATGGCAGTAGTGTTTAGCATTTTCAAAACAAATTGGAATATTTGAAGTTTTCAGTAAAACATTGAATTGTCTTTCTGTTGTTTTAATTTCCTGCGAAATTTCATCAAAAATCCCGCAAAATTTATAATATGAAATACCCACGTAACTAAAATTTGTCAATTTAGTTCCCATTCCAATCAAGAGATGGCGTTAATTCGATCCAAAAGATTAACATGGTCGTGAAACGTCTATAAGTATGTATGGTTTGTGGATTACATTTCGTCGGTGACATTTTTATAACATTTCTTCTAGTTATTCTAGTTGTCGATGGATGGCGCCATAATAAAAAAATATTTTTTTTTAATTAGATCATAATATTAGAAATATAATCTGTATAATTTATAAGACTATACAAATCAAAGAAAATACCATTTTATAAATGCAAGAAACACATTTGATTTGTTTTTATTCCAAATTGAAAATAAAATGTGACAACTGTCAGATTTAACTAAAATGTCATGTTAGAGTAAATGTCATAAATGTGTATTATCACGGACTTACCCTTTTTCCTATCATTTGTTACGCACTGAAAAATGATCATGAAAAGGACAATAATACAGATACGCATGAATGCCAATTTTGACGTTTCGCATAAATTAATATAAATTCAACATGCCACGATTTGTTGTTCAAATCCATAAAACCTTACTTAAATATTGACCAAGAACATCACAACCTAATAATTATCAACAGCATGCGTGAAAATACATCGTCGTCAGTTATTTAAACTAACACCTCTGGGCCTTCGTTTAATTTTTCGAATTGTTCATTTACTAATTGTATCTTAGAAGCCTTGGAGGCGTTCCCAGGGAAATTAACCAATAAGTTTTCAATTTAAAAATCTTTTAGTAATATTTTTAATATTTTTCAATATTATTAATGTTGCTATTAGGATTGAAAACTTTACCTTTCAATTGCCAGATGACGCTAGTCACCTAATCCATACACCTCAGTTGCAATGTGGGGATAAACTTTCATGGTTTGGTCACTTCGAGCAGAGAGCAGCAGGCCTACGCCTCTCCGATGATGACTCCAATAAGAGTCGAAAATCGTCGAATCAGAGTGCTGGACTGCGCTCCCTGTTCTAAGTGAAAAATAAGATTGTTTTGCCTTCGCATTGCAACTGAATAAAAATGGGATACATTTTTATTTTATTTTATATTAGTATTACTCCTATAGAGTAACTAGGTCCATTTTCCGTTGGAACTTTACCAAGCTGCAGACGGGGGTTGTGAATTGCAACTTTTTAGAATTCCCTCCCTTTGTCTTCACTGCAGCATCTATCTGGCTTGCAAATTTTAGAAGCATTGGAGGTGTCACCAGGGAAATGGACCAATAAGTTTTCAATTTAAAAATCTTTTAGTAATATTTTTAATATTTTTCAATATTATTAATGTTGCTATTAGGATTGAAAACTTTACCTTTCAAATAATTTTGTGTTTGTATTTATTACAAAAAAAGTAAAAAATTTTCTTCCGAATAACCCTCGAACTTTGATAAATTGATTTTGAATTATAAAATAAAATACAGAATTTATAGGTAATATTTTAATAGTTATTTTATGAATATAATAACACTTTTTTCTTTTATATTATAACATTTATCTAAGATAGTAGGTATTACATACAGACCTTAAATATTTTTGTCATACATAATTAACATAGCCCTACGATTTTACACCAAATTTATTCATAAAATTACATGTTGGCAAAACTAAAAGTTTACTGCATGATAGGGCAATAAAAAAGAAGGAACGTAGACCTTAACTTCAAAAATAAAAAAAAAATTGAGAAAGAGTAGAGTGAAAATGGAGAGATAGATCAGAATGGAGAAGTATCCTGGAACAGGTTAAACAAAAAATGGGTAGTCGAGCCATTGATAATAGTGATGTTGATTATAGTTACTTTCGAGTATTCGTTACAAATCGTTACTTTTGTATAAAGGAATCATTTACAGTATTCGTTACTTGGATTACTATGATCACTTTTGTTATTTTTGTATTTGAGTACCGGTAATCATATCGAGAATCTTATTTCTCAGTCGGTAGGTATTTTGTATAAAGTAATTATTTACAGTATTGGTTACTTTGATTACTATGATTACTTTGGTTACTTTTGTATTTAAGTACCGGTAATCATATCGAGAATCGTATTTCTCAGAAGGTACCTAGTTGCTCGATATTTGCCTTTTATTTCCATAAATTTGATATGTAATTTATTATTTTAAAAATTACAAAAAACAAGGGGCGCCCGATATAATTTTGACCAGACTAATTAGTTAATAATTAAAAAATGACTTTTTTTTATAAATTCTAATTAACTTTTTTCGGTCGTCAGGTATCTATTAGAATTCTAGATTTTTGGATCATTCGAAACAAAAAAGGTGTTTTGTAATTTTTCTCTTAAGTTGATCATTTTCGAGTTAGAAAAAAATTAAAACAAAAAAAAACGAAAAATTACAATTTTTAAGGCTCAAAAACATAGTTAAAAATAGTTATTTATGAAACAGTTCGTGAAGTATGCTTTTTGCGAACAAACGCGATGTTTAGAGCACGAGCGACAACGGAGCGAGTGCTATACATCGCGTAAGTTCGCAAAAAGTACTTCACGCACAGTTTCATACAATATTTTATCTACGATAAACAAATAAAAAAACTGTAACTCTTCGTCACTGGAATTCATTTCTATTCTACAATTTTTAGAACTTTGGACATTTAAAAATTCTAATTTCTTTCAAACCACAAAACTGTCAAAACTTTTGTTGTAATGTATTGTTCATTATGTCATCTCCATGACAACGCGAAAGTTAAGGATATTTGATTATATGAAAGTGTGTCAAAAACAGTGCGAAAAAGTAAATGCCATTTAAAATACATTGTTACTTCACGCACACTTTAAACCCTTCACGCACTGCTATCTATAATGACAGTTTACACAAACTAAAAACTTATACATAATATGACGAGTAAATAAATAACATTTTTGAAATTACGCAGTACCTAAATTGAATTTAAACCTTCTTCTATCAGTTCTTGAAAGGATATTGGGCTTATTTCATTTTAAAACTTTGTCTTTTAGTTATTAATGCAGCCCGATTGCCGGCTTTCCATAAGACAGCTTCTTCATTAACACTTAAAAAAAATATTTTAGAATAAAGCATGCCAAAAATTCTTATTGAGACCTGATAGAAGAAAGTTTTAACTTGAATTTAGATACTTAATGATTACAAAAATAATATTTGTGTTTTTGGGTCTTGGAAACCGTCATTTTGGTTTTTTTTTTTCAGTTTTAAATTGTTTATAACTCGAAAACGACCAACTTAAGAGAAAAATTACAAAATACCTTTTTTGTTTCGAATGATCCAAAAAATTTAAAATAATATCTTACCGGGCCGAAAAAATTTTAGTAGAAATTAATTTAATGTGATTTATTATTAAAATATTAAAATCTAATATGCCCGGCTTTGTTTTTATTTTCATTCTGTGAATTATCTACTATCTAACCTACATCGGCAAATCGCGTAGATCTAGATAAAAATATAAGGTTCTCGCATTCGATCTTTGTTAATGACATACATTACATATTTTACGTATACCATTATACCTCCCTCTGTTTCATCTTCTATCTTCTCTTCACCTTTACACCCTTAAAATGCTTCATACCGATTCGTAAAATACCGGTCCCGTCCGTTACTCGCTGGGATACGATTGGTAGAAAGTAATCAAGTGTACTAAAGTTTTTTTAGTACTGGTTGTAGATACAATAGTCGTTACTCGCTCTGATACGATTGGTACGAACTAACGAAGTAATCAGAGTAATCAAAGTAACGATTTGCCTCTCTGTATAGTAATCGTTACTTTCGATATTCGTAAGTAACGAGTACTTTGTAACGAATAGATACTTTTTCAACATCTCTAATTGATAATGATGATGAAGGGATGAAGGCATGATCAGAGGGCTATTTACTTGTATTTTCGCAATAGCATTTAAGTATGTAAGGCCAGACGCAGTCTTGTTTGCTACGGTAGGGTATCCAGGTATCCAGGATATCCAGGAATATCTTAAGATTAAGTCGAAGAAATTCCCAGGATTCACTAAATACAGGATCCATTAGAGGCATTATTTGTGTTAAACGTCAGGTTGCAAAAGTTCCAGAGTCGGAAGAAATATGTTTTTACGTGCTTTGTGGACTTTCAAGAAGCATTTCATACAAAAATTATTGAAGATGCCGAAAAAAAGTGCATCCAAGAGAAGTGTTATTTTTAATACTGTTCCATGAACAACTGTACAAACGAGACTGCAGAGTTGTGAGTTGTTGTGTTATGTGTTTTTCGAGAAAGATACTTTCATAAGCAGACAGATATATTTACGTAGGTACTGTAGATTATAAAGAGAGCATGTATATACATTTTAAAAGCATTACAGAAAATATTATATACGTATATCTCGCTTAACGCTAAACTAGGTTATAGACCAAGGCAATCAGGATGCCGTCAGGAAAAAGTCTACAATAGAAAATGGGTCGAAATTCATAATTGCATTATTTACTGTGTATAAAATGCATCCAAAAGTGCATAAACATGTCAAATTAAGTACATTAAGGGCCAGTATTTTGTTACTCGGGGGATTTTTGGGTCGCTAAACATGAACCACTCGAGCACCTGATACCCAGAGTCACTGTTAAGACCCGTCATCTTCTGGAGTTTTCGGCACAAAAATTGATGCAAACAGATTACTGGGGAGTTTTTGGGGTGGCTGAACTCAAAAACATCTTCTGGTGATTCGAGGGTCTTCGGCACTCATTTCTTCTTCTTCTTCTTCTTTAGGTGCCATCTCCGTTACGGAGGTTGGCAATCATCATAGCTATTTTAATTTTTGAGGTAGTAGCTCTAAATAGTTGTTTTAAGCTGCATCCAAACCATTCTCTCAAGTTCTTCAGCCATGAAATTCGTCTTCTTCCGATGCTTCTGCCATCTACCTTTCCTTGCATTATGAGTCGCAGGATGCCATACTTCTCGCCCCGCATCACATGTCCGAGATACTGTAGTTTTCTTTCTTTAACTATAAATTCAACTTCCTTCCCTTTACCTATTCTTCTCAGTACTTCGTTGTTCGTGACTCTATCTACCCAGGAAACCCTCATACTTCTTCTATAGGTCCACATTTCAAAGGCGTTAAGTCGTCTCATTGTCTCTACATTTAACGTCCATGATTCCACTCCATAGTAGTACACTGTATACGTAACATTTTGTTAGGCGTACTTTAAGAGCTAATGTTAAATCTTTGCTACATAGGATCTTTTTCATTTTCATAAAATTAGAACGTGCTTTTTCGATTCTGACTTTGATTTCTGCAGTATAGTCATTATTTTCTGTTATAAGTGTTCCTAGGTAAGTGTACTTTTTTACTCTTTCGATCTGCTGGTCCTCTACTATCAAGATTTCGTTAGAATTATAGTTGTTTTTACTAATTTTCATAAACTTCGTCTTTTTGATATTGAGAGAGTCCGTACTCCCTACTACACCTTACTATTTTACTCATGAGTCTTGTAAAATATCGGCTATTATTACTGTATCATCTGCATATCTGATGTCGTTAACTAACACTCCATTTACTCTTATGCCGACTGTTTCATCTTCCAGAGTTTCTCGCATTACCTCTTCAGAATAAGCGTTAAATAATAGAGATAGTATGCAGCCTTGCCTGACTCCTCTCGTTATTTCCATTTCTTCAGATGTTTATTTTTCAATTCTTACTATTGCTCGCTGATTGTAATAGAGGTGTGTTATTAGTCTTAAATCTCTTTCATCTAGGTTTTTAGTTTTCAGAATTTCCATGAGTCGATCATGTTTTACTTTATCAAACGCTTTATTGTAGTCTATAAAACAGACGTAAAGAGGATGGTTAACTTCCAAACATCTCTGTGTTAGCACGCTGAAGGAGAATAATGCCTCTCTGGTACCCATACCATTGAGGAACCCATATAGAGTGTCACTAATACTGCCCTGCTTAATAAAAACGTCCGATCCACAATTTTCATTTTTTCGTGATAAGGTTATAAATCCACTACTATTAGACATTTAGCATCTTATTGCTTAGTCAGAAAGTCCTTTTCTGCCATCTCAAATAGTACAAAACCGTACATTTGTTTGTCCTTTCTAAAACTAATAGCCGTTGTGCTTAGAATAAACGTCCTATTAACCTTATCACGAAAATTATAGATCGGACGTTTTTACTAAGCAGGGCAGAATATCCAGCTCCAGTTTAGAGTGTATTCTGGCGTGGATAATTTTCAGCAGAATTTTCAAGGTATGTGACATTAAGCTTATGGTTCGGTAGTCACTGCATTCTTTGGCATTCACTTTCTTTGGCAAACACACAAATGTTGATGTCAACATTTCTCTAGGGATGATTCCCGTAGTATAGATAGCGTTGCACAGTTCTACTATTATGTCCAGGTTTTTCTCGTTGACCAACTTTATTAGGTCGCTAGGTAATTCATCTTGACCAGCAGATTTATTGGTTTTCATAGAGTCTATTGCCTGACTAACCTCTGATTTGGTTATCTCTGGGCCCACATCTCCGGTTTGGCTATCTACGGATGTACTAGCTTCTCTATGGTCATGAAATAGTTCCTAGATGTAGTCTTTCCATCGTCGTATTTTCGTTCTGTCTCCATTATAATATTTCCATTTTTGCCGAGCAATATATTTGAGGTTCTTCTATTTCCTATTCCGGCTAGTGTTTTGACTTTTTTTATGTAGGTTGAAGTTGAAGTTGTCATATCTGTTTTGCAGTTCTTCTATTTCTTTACATTTTTCAGAGAAGTAGGTTTCTTTAGCCTCACTAATTTCTTGAAAACATATTACTCGAGGGTCTTTTGGGTCACTGAACACGAATACACTATCAGAACCGACCTCCGAAACAGCTGGTGTGCTGTAGTACATAGCGGTAACTCAGAGCACTAGGTGCTCCTAGGGACAGTTCTGATGTCATATTCGTGTTCAGCAATCCCAAAACTTCCCGAGTAATCTGTTTTCATCAATTTATTGCCAAAACTCCAGAAGATGACGTTCCTCAGTAGTGACCCTAGGCACCAGGTGATCCCCAGGCAACCAAGTGACGACAATAACGTCCAGGAAACGTCAGTTTTTGTTTGAATATATACACATGTTTGAACGTTACGTCATATAGACGTCTTTTTTAAATGATTTTAAATACGCAAGATTAATGACGTTAAAATACATTTAAAAACACGTTTTCATTTCAGACAGCCCAAGTCTGACGTCACAAAATTGGGAGGAGCTTAAAGACTTAATGCTTATTGCTTATCAGGGTTACCAGTTTTACTGATTTTTCAGTAAATCTACTGATTTTAACTCTCTGAAAAACTTATCCTGACCTACTGAAATCTATCAACCTAATGGCCGATATTAACAGGTAAATTTCTATGAAATGGTCTTTAAAAATATGAGATTATTTGGGCGCGTCCGTATTATAAAGATGGCCGTAAATACCAGGTCATAAATAAGGAAATCTACATATATAATTGGTTTGGAGATATTTGAAACTGGCCGTTAGTACAGGTGGCCGATTTTGACAGATGGCCGTTAACACATGTTTTACTGTGCGTATTTGCATGGTCTAAAAAATCCACTGATTTTTTGAAAGCAAGACTACTGAAAAAGTAAAATCCGACCTGGCAACCCTGTTGCTTTATATCGACTCCAAACAATTTCGTTTATTTTATAAGGTTATAAGATGAAATTTTTCATTTATTGCAGGAGTGGCCAAGCTCCTTGATAGCTAGAGCCACTTTTCACAAGTTAAAACTTTTCGCGAGCCGCAATTAAAGACGTATTGAAAAAGAAGGTAGGTATGTACAATGTTTTTTAACAGGACTTTTATTTATTGAAAACAAATAAAATTACGAAATCTTAAAACTGAATTACATTTGTTTTCCTTATTCTTCTTCTCGTTGTCCTTATGCCCAATAAGATAGTCGAACTTTGCTATCGCCTATCACCTATCCATCTTTTACCCATTTCTTCCACGCCTTCCGGTCTTCTTCCCATTTCCTTCACCTATTGCGCTGTTTTCTGTCTCTTGGTTTCGATTTCCTGGATTTGTTCCATTCGCCCCTTTCTAGGTCTGCCCCTTCTTCTTTTCCCCTGTCTCTTGGCATCTTTTGCCTTCTTTACTAGTATGTTCTCGTTCATTCTAATTAAATGTTCAAATCAATCCAGGTTTCTTTTTTAAATTTTTTTCTCTATTGGTCCCTGTCTTAGGATGTTTCTAATGTTTTCGTTCCTTTCCCTGTCCAACATTTGTTTTCCTTCTTTTGTTAAGTCTTTAAAATTTGGTGAATAATTTGTGGTAGCACTTCTCAGTAATTCTTTCAGATTCTGGTTGGTTAATACTGATATGTGTTAGGTTTTCGGAGAAATAATTCGACAAGCATCCTTTTTTAATTTAGAGTACGTACTTTGATTTTGGTACAAATTTCCATAATTCGATAATCGGCGTCGACTTATAATTTTATTTTCGAGCTTGATCTTGCCTCTCTATTAATTTTAATTCTCCAGATGTTGTTTGGGTCATATATTGGTAATAAAAAATTCACCTTATGGGCTATATTTATTTCAAGTAAATTCAGAAAAAAATAAAGAGACGATTTAAAATATTTTAAGTCTTGAAATAAATTTTAGACTTCAGTCAATATTCCTTCTGGCTTTTTTATTTACTCGAAGTTTTTCTAGTTTAATATTGTAACAAATTTTTTTAATATACATATAATGACTAAATATACAAATTGGTCTGAAGTGGGTT
Organism: Diabrotica virgifera virgifera; assembly: GCF_917563875.1. NCBI lineage: Eukaryota > Metazoa > Arthropoda > Insecta > Coleoptera > Chrysomelidae > Diabrotica > Diabrotica virgifera. The sequence continues at coordinate 223,534,290 of NC_065451.1, read as the reverse complement.
CATTACTGACTTTTATGTCGTGCCACTCTTAATATTCTTTCGCGCAATTTTCGATTTGTCATATCACTCTTAGCTTGGATGGAAATGGAATTTGTTACAAAGTTGCATTTGGTCTTTCATATTTGTTGTCAGTAATTTAAAAGACATTCTGAAACACATATGGAACGATAATAATTTGTTTACATAATAACACAAAATTGAAAAGGATCGCGGTTACATTTATCGAGAGCCACAATTCTTCAAAGAGCCGCATGTGGTTCACGAGCCGCAGTTTGGCCACCCCTGATTTATTGTTTACGTGCTCTGTGTGGTAAAATAAGACTTTTCATTTAGATATTTAGTTGAAGAAACTTGTTAATTAAGAGATTTTATTCGTTTTTCTCAAGTGAGTTAGTTCAATGCAATAATTCTTCTTGAAAACTGTTTAAGGTTATGTTTGGTGTTTATTTTATGTTATGAAATAATTATGTGTGGTTCACGATTCTTTTTGATTTAATGGACAGCGTTAAAATAATATATTATTCTGGATAATTTGTTAATGTCCCTAGGGACATTTTTAAGAGTGACATTCCAACTAACATGAAGAAAAAAGTTTTCGACCAATGCGTGCTACCGGTGATGACCTATGGTGCAGAAACATTATCGCTCACAAAGAAAAACGCACAAAAACTAAGAGTAGCGCAGAGAAGAATGGAGCGATCAGTGATAGGGGCCACTCTGCGAGACAGGATTAGAAACGAAGATCTAAGAGCTAAGACCAAAGTCATAGACGTCATTGAAAGAAGCTGTAACTTAAAATGGAAATGGGCTGGACACGTTGTCAGAATGAAGGACGGAAGATTGACTCGCAAACTAGTTGAATGGAGACCACCAATACGATGGCAAGACGACTTACGAAAGACAACAAAAAACTGGATACAGAAAGCACAAGATAGAACACTTTGGAGACAAACAGGGGAGGCCTATGTTCAGCAGTGGATTGAGAGAGGCTGATGATGATGATGAATTTGTTAATAAATTATTTATTAGTTAATATCTTGTTTCAGTTTTGACAAAGTAAGTAGGCCTATATTATAAAAGTGAAAATTCTATGTTGCATTAAGTTTATTGTAATTCTATACATTTTAGAAAGTCTTCCATTTGGTTTTACTTTTATCCTATGGGCTAAATTTAAAGCAGGTAAATGAAAAATTGCAATACCAACAATGCCTATACGAATAATATGAAAAATAATCTAAAAAAACGACATAAAAACTACGTTTTTGATATCACGTATTTAAAACGTAATAAAAATGACGTCAATTAAGGAGGGACAAATTCACATGAATTTCAACGTCAAAAAAACGTGATAAACTAACGTGGTTTGGTGATAATTATGACGTCTTTTCAACGTTTTGTAAACGTTATTTGGTTGCCTGGGCCAAAGTCGGTTCTTATGACGTATTAGTGTTCAGCGACCCCAAAACCACCTGGATAATCTATTTGCATCAATTTAGTGCCGAAACCCCTCGAAACTCCAGGTGATGTGCCTTAGCAGCAACCCTGGGCACCAGGGGCTCCGGAGGGTGGTTCTGATGACGTATTCATGTTTAGTGACATCAAAAACGTCCAAGTAACAAAATCTGGCCCTTAATATACTGATCTTGGCATGCTTATGCACTTTTGGATGCATATTTATGCACTTTAAACGTAATTATGCATTTTCATCCATTTTACTGGATTTAAAAATCGATTTATTTTTTCCTAAACGCTCTGGTATATTAAATCAAATAACAAGTTGTAAATATGTACAATTTTTGTTTTAAATTAGACTGGAAATTTGACCAGTCGATATTATACCATTTGAATTTCTACCTGTGTGTCACGTTCAGTACTTATGACGCACCGGTGCGTCATATGCCCTATCGAATATAAACCTAGCACTTGTAGTGTGAGTATCATAAGATTGATAGCACTGAACGTGACACGTAACAACATACAGTAGGACTATTCTCTATTTCCTACATATAAAATACGTTTTATTTCAGTGACTTCTCCGCATAAAATGTTTATATGTGGTTGGAGTGGGAAGAACATAAAAATCAGTTAAAATACTTAGGGGAGTGCAATTAGAACGAAAAGATACAATGTTTCGGAAAAAATCAAACAAGGTTATATTTTCCTAAAACTTTTTTTGTTAGTTTATAAATATGTTAAAGTAAAAAGTTCTACTCACAAATTTCGCCGCTAATTGTTTATTAATTGTTTAGACAATAACAATTGTTTTGTATAAATAATGTTAAGAATATAGGTGAATTCAACATTTCATTTTGATTAAAATGTTTTTATTTTAGTTTTGATTATGCTGAACCCGAATCTGACATTACAATTTGCAAATTCAAAATGGCGGATTCAAAATGGCAGATTTTTTCCTAAAAATCCTTAAAAAGTAGTTGTAAAATCCGATTTTTTTATAAAACGTGTTTGTTTACATATATGTGGATATTTTTGAGAGGTTGCTGAACCTGAATCAAATTTTGATAATTTAAATTATAAAATGACAGATCCAAAATGGCGGATAACTTAAAAAATAGTTGTAAAATCATAATTTCTTTACAAAATGTATTTATTTCTACATATATTTATTTTTGAGAGCTTTGATAAACCTAACTTAAATGTTAACATTATAAACTATAAAATGGCGGATCCAAAATGCGGATTTTCTAAAAAGAACATAAAAAAGAACATTTTTCTAAAACATTTATTGTCTTTATTTTTAACAGGTTGTTGAATCTGAATTAAAGATTAAAAATTTAAATTTCAAAATGGCGGATCCAAAATGGAGGATATAACAAATAATTTTCACAATATTATTAAAAATTAAAATGTATTAGAAAGAATATTAAAAAAAAACAAACTTTCGATTAGAAGGATATAATTACATATTGGAACATAGTTTTTAATTCCAAACAACTTTTCTTTTTAAAAATTTTCGATATTGTGAAATATAAAGGTACTTTACTCTTGAGTGAAATTCATATTTTTTGACATACCTCGTACAAAATTAACAAAATTTGATATGTGATGGTTGCTTCTGATGTTATATACGATGCAGAGTATTTTATAAAGAATAACTTTTTTTCGTAAAACTGATATTAAAAAAGTTACCAATAGGTTCCAAGTTACGCAGACATACTGTATAAGAGCTAAAAAAAAATTTTTTTTGTTGAAGATTTATTATTGTTGAAGCTTATTATTAAATGTATTTTAGGTAAGTTTCACAGAAAAGTTTTGATCACTCTGTATATACATTTTTTCAGCTGGTAATTCTCGGTTTTTGTATTACATTTTTGTTATCTTTCTTAGTTTTCTCAAAAGGAAATTGTTTATTTCATTTTTAAACTAAAATAATTTAATGATTTTTAAAGATTACATCCCAAGCTTTAAAAAAATAGCAAAAAAAATTTATTTGATTTATTTAAACTTGAGTAATACTGTCTTAAATTGGTGGGAATTCTGTAAAACTACGAAGTTTTCAAAAATTACATTTTTTGAGACGTCGTATTATTTGAATTAAATTTTTGAGATTTTTTTTGAATAAAACATCGTTTAGCAAGATGATTCAGAGGTAAGTTGTGCAAATTTGAGAGTTTTATAAGTAAAATTGTATTAGTTACACATTTTTAAATCATTTTTAAACAAAATTCATGTAAGGCTCACTTTCCGCCCACACCGTACTTATGTCCATAGATTTTATTTCTTTATATTACAACCATAAGATAGCTTATTTCATCTTCTTTCATGTCCAATTTGTAAAATTTCTTTTGATCCATTAGTTAAAGAATTACATTAAAAAAACTCAACCGTGCAATTTTTCCAACGCTAGTTTACAGTGCGCCAATGTGTGTGAGAAGGGTGACTTTAGCGTTATAAATAAAAAATTACAGAAGCTAGAGATTTAATTTTAGAAAAATCTTTATATAAGGTTTTTTTGTAAAATTTTCAGAATTTTTCAATGGTCAAGTCAGTTTTTTTCTAAAAATTATATTTTTGTAGTTATTTAAAAAAACATCCAATTTCGTAGTTCATTTGTTTAATAAAAAATGAAGCACCCACTTCTCGAGTAGAACTTTTTGATATGTTGTTTATTAAACATTTCTTAATGAAATTACAAAAAGTTTTATCTTGTTTGATTTTTTCCGAAGTGAAAATCTAAATGCACTCCCCTAACTGCCAAAACTTAAACGTTACAAATCCACGTTCTTCAGGTGCTAACATAATTGATGACTACCCATTAACAACTCTTCATAATATGTGCCCTAAGTATACAGTAAAGCTCTTCTTCTTCTTCAGCCTTCAGTAATCCAACTTTGGACATAGGCCTCCCCCAATTCAATCCAGTGTTGTCTATTTTGCGCCACCTGTTTCCAGTTGTGTCCTCCAAACTTCTTTATGTCATCGGCCCATCTCATTTGTGGCCTTCCTCTACTTCATCTTCCTAACCACGGTCTCCATTGTTGTATTTCGTGACTCCATCTTTTATCCTTCAGTCGGGCATTGTGTTCTGCGAAGCTCCATTTTAATTTGGCAACATGTTCTCCTGCGTCTTTTACTTTGCTTCTAATCCATGTATTTGTTTTTTTGTCTATGAGCCTCACCCCGAGCATTGATCTTTCCATCGCTCTCTGTGCCTTTACTATTTTATCCATATTGGCATTGGTGAGTGTCCACGTCTGTGAACCATACGTAAGTATAGGGAGGATACACCGATCGTAAACTTTGGTTCTCAAATATTGTTCTATTTTAGTGTTTTTCAAGATCCAACTCAGTTTTCCAAATCCTGCCCACGCTAACCTTATTCTTCTAGTAATTTCGGCAGTTTGATTTTCTTTGTTAACTTTCATTATCTGTCCCAGGTAAATGTATTCGCTTACTGTTTCTAAATCTATGTCATTCAACGTTATTTTTGTAATGTTCGGTGTATTCGTCATTACTTTTGTTTTTTCCAAGTTCATCTTAAGACCTACTTTTTCCGAAGCTTGAAATAGTTGCGTCATCATGGTCTGTTATTCTTCGAAACTTGTAGCGAATATTACAATGCCGTCAGCATATCTCAAATGACTCAGTTTTCTTCCATTAACATTTATTCCTTTATCTACCCAGTTAATGTCTTTGAACACGTCTTCAAGTCCCAGTGTGAACAGCTTTGGTGAAATAACGTGTCCCTGCCGAACTCCTCTGTTGATTAGCATATCTTTGGTTTTCTCATCTATTTGTATTTTCATTGTAGCTTTCTTATAAATATTATGTATGAGCATTCTGTATCGAGAATCTATCCTGCAGTTGTTCATAGCTCTCTCTATTGCCCAAATTTCTATGGAGTCGAATGCCTTTTCATAATCAACGAAGCCAATGTATAAGTTCAAGTGATATTCATTGGCTTTATTAGCGTTCTGACTGTAAGAAGATGTTCCGCTGTAATGTAACCCTTTCGGAATCCTGCCTGCTCTACCGGTTGATAGCTATCAAGCTTCGACGATAGTCTATTAGTTATTACTCTCATAAACAGTTTGTACATTTGGGACAACAGGGAAATTGGCCTATAGTTCTTCAGATCTCCCCTGCCTCCTTTTTTGAAGAGAATTATTGTCAAGCTTTCTTTCCAATCATCTGGGTCTTCTCCTTTGTGAAGGCATTCTTTGAAAAGATTTTTCAATTCTTCGAGAATAATTTCACTCCCCTCCTTTAACATTTCGGCAAGTATTCCATCTGGGCCCGGAGCCTTATTGTTCTTTAGTTGTGCCATAGCTCGTTTTATTTCGAAGGATTCTATATTAGGGAGTACTTCTGAGGTGACATTTATTATCTTTTTCTTAAGATTTTCCTTTGCAGTGTTGTCTGGGTCTTTGTTTGAGGAATATAAATCACGGTAAAATGTTTGTGTAACTTTTAGGATTTTGTTCTTTTCTCTTGTTTCTTTTCCATCTTTATCTTTTAATGAGATTATTGTTAAGCAAGCCAAGACCCACAAATGGTTGTAGCGCTATTAGAAGAAGAAGAAGACTGGTTAAGCTTATACACTGGAAATAAGTAAAAAAAGCTATTATTACAAACTTATTTGTAGCACATATAAAAAAATATATTAATAAATATCTCCAGATTCTACCCTCCAACACAGTGCCTGCAGTGCATGTTTAAGGCCCCTCTAGAGGTAAACCCAGCACTGCAGATTAAACAGACATATGGTCTTTCCCCAGTGTGCGTCCTCAGATGAATCCTTAGAGGAGCTCCTTGACTGAAGCATTTACCACAATACTCACAAGAATACGGTTTCTCACCGCTATGTACTCTTTCATGCATCACCAAATAATCTTTCTTAGTAAAGCTTTTCTCGCAGTAAGTACATGTGTAAGGCTTAAAGCCAGTGTGGACTCTGTAATGGATCCTCAGCTTGTTCTTCTGAGCAAATCCTTTACCGCAAGTGTCGCAAAGGTGTTTTTTAGCGTGAGGAAGATTGCTCTTCGTATGCTTCTCTTCCAGATGCTTCTCCAACGTAACGCTCTTACTAAACACTTTGTTACATATTGAACATTGATTGGGCAGCAATTGACCTTCGATCCCCACTCGGTGTGAACGTAATTGGTGAGTGAATAAATACCTGGAGTAGGTAAACATTTTTGAACAGACAACGCAAGCGAAAGGTTTTATACCTAAGTGTTCATTGTCGTGCTCTTTGTACAGTACCAGATCATTGAAGCCTTTACCACAAGTCATACAAACATAACTAAACTTTTTCAGATGGGTATAATTGACATGTACTAAGAAACCAGTACGTTTAGGTGTGTTATAAGGACAAATAGGACAACGAAATAGTTTATCCGGATCATGGCTGTAGTTGTGGGTACCGAAATCATACAACTTTTTAAATTTGAGATTACAAATGCTACATTCGTAGTGCTCGTCGTGTTGTTTTATATGTTCCTCCACTTCCTTAGTATCCGTGAACTCAGCAGAACATGTGTTACAGACGTACAGATCTTGAATCATATCATACTCATACGTGTGCTCAGGTTCTTCAGATCCGTGCTCTTCTTTCCTATGCCCACTAAGCTCCCGCTTGGTGGAGAAGATCTCGCCACATTTCTTGCAAGGCCATTGTCTGAGAATATTGTATGGTTTTCTTGGTTTTTTGGGTTTGTCATCTGCGGTGACTCTTTTCGCGCTGCGTTTGTTCCGTTTTGTATATGGTTGGAACTCGTCATCATCTGTGATTTCTTCTTCGGATTCTGTGACAAATATTTCTTTCTTAGGTTTTCGAGTCCTGGTTGGTCTGGTATTGGTGTTGGGTATTTCTTTGGGTTCTTTTATAGATCGTTTGGATTTTCGTCTAAAATAAAAGATGTGTAAGTTTGTTACAAAAAAAGATTTAGGGATTAAAAAATTAAGACGGCGTTGATTGCAGTATCATTTATTAGGGAAATTACAAACTAGTGCAAACATACTTCACTTGTTTCAAACAAAACAAAGTAACAAATTAACTGAAATGGACTCCTTCAAGCTATGTGACAACATATTTCAGTTTTCTGTTACGTATTAAACGGCGCTACGCAACTATGAACAGTATGGATTACTAGACTATTACAATTAATTTATTTAACGTATTCATTTGAAGGATAAAATTAGAAAACATTATTAGTTAGTCATTTAGTCATTATTAGTTAGTCATAGGTAAGCCCTAACCACAGTAAACGCTAAAGAATCAGTAGGGTCACTTCGCAAAAATCCTTTGTTGTCTATGTTCCATTTTGTTGACGGCGCATCAAAAATTTTAGTCCTTCGCGCAGATGAATGACAGCTAAGGGCATCCTACGTTTGCCGCGATTGGTCGCGCATTCAAAATTTTATCTCAGAAGTGGATTGCAAAATTGGAACCGTCAAAATTAGAGAGTGAATAACTGATTCTTTAGCATTAAACTAACTCTTACCTCTGCAGTTCTTCATTTGCATTTATTACTAAAGCAAAATTTCAAAATTCGTAGCTTGAAAAAAAATCTGTGATACTCACTTTAAGGGCGCTCTCCAATTGCGCTTATAGTTTTGGTTACTGCTTACTTTTAACCGAGCTGATTCGGTTGTCATTCTAGCACTGTCTGAGCATTACACTTCCAAAAAAACAAGTTGATTCGTGCAAATTTAAGCACTGCTTGGGTCAAGAAAATCAAGTATACAAGGCGGCTCAAACAAGACAACACATATGCGGAAACTCTAACTATTGACCAAAGATGGGAAAAATTTCAACATGCCCTTGCGTCAGTTGGAAAACAAACCATCAAATCACTTGGAGACAAAAGAAAACCTTGGATGACAGTAAAAATTCTTAATATTATCTAAGAACGAAGAAAGCTAAAGCCAAAGGCCTGAATAAATGTAAAGAAACTCATGCCTGGTTGCACCAACAGATCTTAAGCTTAAGATATGCCTTAAGTTCAGCTCACGAAAGATACGCGTTGCACCATTGAGTCTTAGATCAATCTTCAGCTTGCCACGTGGATTGCATCTTAAACTTCGTCTCAGTTAAGACGTGCTTAGATAAGAATCAAAAATTATGGTGCAACGTAAGTGACACTTAAGACGGTCCTATCTATAAGCTGAGCTGAAGTTTAAGATTTGTTGGTGCAACCAGGTATCAGAGAAACAGAAACAAAATTGGAAATGCAAAAGAGAGGTGGCTAAAAATGGTAAATTTCTTTCTGTTCTGGGCTTGATGAATTAAGTCATTTCCTGTTGTGTGGGTCCAATCTATGATGTTTCGGCTCTCTGACAGTTGCAAGGAAATAGAAGATCCGGATAAAAGTATGATAGCTTTAGTTTACACAAAACAATTAAAGAAACGACACGTTCTAGAAAAAGTACACGAACGAATATCCTTAAATGATAAAGGGGATATTATTACTTATGTGAAGGAGAGGTTATGTCACTTTACCAATTACATTCAACAACTATCTAATGATGAAAGAGAACTGTCATTGCAAACCACAGAGAATACCGCACCACCAATATTACTAGAACAAATTACCTATGCCATCAACAAGACAAAAGAGTCAATTCCCAAAAAGTCAAGTGCAACAACCTGCTCAGATCGCAGACCAACAGCTTTAATGAGTCACACATTTTTGAAATTATACACAGCGTAGTGTTTGGCTTTAGAAATGGTCTGTTCGGCTTGAATGTGCTGGCCAGAGATGCATGGGCATGCACTTAAGTATGTTTTGTAGACTTTTGAATAAGACATTCGATAAGGTTCAACATAAAAAGCCTGTAGATTTATTAAAACGCAAAAATATTGCAGGTGGTGATAAGAAAATTATATAATTTATATTGGAATCAAACTGCCAAGGTAAGAGTTGAACACACGAGATATTAAAATACAGAGAAGAGTCCGCCAGGGAAGCGTGGTGTCCCCACTACTCTTCAATGTCTCCAGTGAAGCGGTATTTAAAGAAGCGCTCTCAGGAAGTTCTGAATAACTTACGTTTAGACAACATAGTAATCACGACGGATAACAAGAATGATTTACAGAACGTTATGCAACGCCTTAATGAATGTTGTCACGAAGATGGACTGAAGATGAATTTCAAGAAAACTAAATGCATAATCATGTCCAAATTAGCAGATGCCAACATCCAATTGATTATTGAAGATACTGTAACTGACAGTGTGGATACCTACAAATAGTTAGGAACATGGATAACATCAAATGTAGATCAATCCAAAAAAATTAAGACACGTATTGCAATAGCACGTGCATCATTCACTAATAGAAGTTATTTGTTGTCGGGATATAAGGTTACAAAAGTTACAACTACGCCTAAGGACGACTCTGTATTACGTAATCTCTACCCTTCTTTCTGACTTGGAAGCGCGGACAATAAAACAAGTGCATCTGAATAAATTGGTTGCCTTAAAATTTTGATGTTACAGAAGAATCATATGAATATCATGAATTCAAAGAATATCAAACGTGGAAGTAACTAGACATATGAAATGAAGCGAAAATAATATTCGAAACTTATTTATAGCGAAAACTCGAGTACTTATGACATAATATGTGATAAGAGGGCCAAAAAAACCCATCATTGCAACTTATTATGCAAGGTGTTAGGAACTTTTCATTGTTATGTGACAGTTTCGTAGAAGATGAAAATAAAATAAAAAGAAGATGCACGTTTGCATGGTGATGCATGCACCTTGATAAAGAATATAGAAATAAGAATTGAATTTGAAGTTGTCAGAATAAACTTCAGATATAAATATAGTTTTCTTAATGCAATATATCCGTTCCAGCGCAAATAATTACAGTCCATATCAGAGATAAACCTAACATTTTGGTCCTTCGAGCCGGATTTGGCCTTAGTCGTCGAATTAAGGATATATTCATTAAGAAAAGTGCCAAAAGCCACAAAAATAGAGGTAAACTAAATCTCAGAAGACGAAGCATATCCTGGTTTAAGAACTTGAGGCAATGGATTGAAGCAGTACTGCAGAACTATCTAGAGCGGCAATCAACCTACGACACGATAGAAGAGAAGTACGTAATTAATCTCGTGACCTTCTGAATTGATGTAGGTAACCTATGGATGCATTGCAAGATTCCTTGATTTTCAAGTATCGGGTTCTTTGCTCTGTTTAGGATTAAAAAAAAACACAAATTCAAAGTTTTGAAATATATATTTGTTTTACAATATATTTAACAAATAAACTAAAAACCTAAACGTATCATTTTTTTTTTATAAATCTAATATATATAATTTCTATTTAAAAGTATCTGTTTGATAATTTATAATTATTTATGTAGTACGCTACTTTTAAAGTCACTAATAGTAAACTTAAAATCAGTACGGTAAACAAAGACGCGAGAAATATTTACACGCTTATATTAGTACCAGCTATCTAATAGACTCAATATTATTCAGCTCAGCGGGATACAATTGTTGTAGGTGTGAAATTACATCAGGGGCGTCATTTGATAGGGTCAGGGGGGCATTTGAACTGAAAATGACCAAAATTTACAAAAAATACATAAAATTTATTACTATACTGATCTATTTGTATTATGTTTGCATGTATAATGTATTGTATATTATATAAAGCTTGCCCCTCCAATCAAAATTTCAAATGACGCCCCTGAATTACATAAACAAGAAATCATTTCATAAAATAGGTAGATCCCTTGTTTATGGAATTCCACACCTCGAACGATAGCACCCCGCTGAGGTAAATATGAGTCTCGTAGATAATTGGTACTACTATACCTTGTCGATTAGATATAAAATTTGGGGTGTTCCAACATAGACCAGTCAAAATATCTTCGAGAATTAGCAGGTGAATGGCGAGGCGATTTATTATCTAAAGTCGATAGAAACATCTGAAACTGCCAAGGTAGTACCGATCAAAAACTGTGGTTACGCGACGTTGTCAGATCAATCGGATTTCAAAGGTTTTTCGGTAAATTTTCTGTTTTACAGTAAAATTTCTTTCTGTGGAAATTTTAAAACATTGTGTATAATTTCACGGGATTATGCACTTAGTGTCCTATTTTTCACGGCACTTGTAATGTTTATGATTATTAAAAAAATATAAAATGTATTCTAAATAAACAACTATTCGACGATTTTACCTGGCAATGTCGCAAAACCACGGATTTCGGGCGCAATGCATTCTAAAAGAATGTTTACTCTGCACCAACGCGTTCGACTGAATTTCCCTCTCCTTGATTTGCTACCTGAGTGACCTTCGCGGTTTCAGATTTTTCTGTACAACTGTACACTAACTAACCAGACCTACATCAGGACAATATTCTAATATTAACAGACAGTAGGACGATATTTTGGTTGGTCTTCGTTGGAAAGAATTCTATCGTAGATATATATTTTATCATTATCTTTTATTAATGTGATTTATCAACAAACTACAATTCAGTCGATCTATTTGTTCAATAGGTTATTAAGCCTGGATCCCGCGTACCAAAAAAAAGTTGATTAATAACAAGTTGATAATTTGTTAATAGCTTAACGGTGTCTACTCGGACAAACTTTAATGTATGGGAACACTAGAACAGGGGAAGTTTTAATTGTGGAACAGGTTAAAAATTTGGAACGTCAGACTACGAAAACGGCACATTTATTTTGTCCGACAGAATAGACTTAAACTCTCCGAACAGAGATTAAACTCTCATGAAAAAATCAGACTGCTATTTATCACCTGTCATAATTCCTGTCATTTGACATATTCTGTAAAGAGAGTGCACAAGAGAATAGAAGGTGACACGAGGAAAGCCAACAAGGTGTGCTGCGTTGCCAAACCGTTGGAGATGTAGAAACTGTGGCAGAAGTTCGATGAACTGGGAACCGTGCTCCTTTATGGCCGATCGTTCTTGATTTATGCGTATTACCTTGTTTTCGGAGCACGATAATGATAAAAAGGAACAGGTATTGGTCGTTCATGGCGGAATCTACAGAATATGTCAAATGACATGAAGAACATGTCAAATGACAGGAATTATATTGGTGACAAATAGCAGTTCGATTTTTGCATGAGAGTTTAATAAAACGCTAACAAATCAATTGGAAGTTTTGTACGACAAAATACATGGGCGTTTTCGTAATCTGGCGTTCCAGTGTTCCCGTACATCAAAGTTTGTCCGATTAGACACCGTTAAGCTATTAACAAATGTTCAGCTTGCATTTAATCAACTTTTTTTTGTATGCGGGATCCATGCCTATATGCGATGTAACGTAAAATGTGTAATTTTCTTTTTGTTATTTTGGAAAACGTCACAAATTTGCTAGTTAAATTTTTTTAAACCAGCTGTAGGTACACCATAAAACAAATTCTAAATAAATCTTGTTTCTGAAAATCTCAAAAAAAAACATAAAGGAGGTACCTAAGAAAATTTGGTAATAGGTAGATGGATGTCTCTTATCATACAAGAAAAAGTAAAAAAAAACAATACTACTGCACCTCCCTTTTTGCAAAGAGTTGATTCTTCATTATTGTTCTCGAAATTGGCTTTTCGAATCTCGACTAGCAATCTTTTTTTCTCAATCTTTCCTGAATGTGTTTTTTTTTGTGAGTACTTCCATCTTCTTTTCTTCATTAGTTCTCTTCTCTCCATACTTTTTTATGGGTAACTTATATGCCAAATGAAAAACGTTTTCAAGCATTCGGATTCTTGCATTGTAATACAGACAGACCAAATTCAACAGCCGTATAACTACAGTACTCAATTTTTTACTAAGTACTCAATTTTTTAGTCATATGGTTAAAGTTTTTAGATGCAGCTCCACATATATAACACTAACTTGTAGATCTTGTATTGGTTGCAGCAGTACAGACCTTGCCATCAATCATGGACATCTTGAAGACATGTTCAAACATGAATGTGTTACCGTTCAAAACAACTTAAGTACGAGTTAAGTTTTTGGCACATTCTTCAACGTAACTGATCTCTTTGTTCGTTACATCAACAATTTCTTTCACCAACCTAAATCTCAAAGCTTTCTTTTTACCTTTTTCTTTTTACCACATATTATTGGAAGTGGAAAAAAAGCAGCTAGAAATATATGCACATCCAATGCAGCGTCATCGTCAAATTTCTGTTTATATATAACTTGTTGAGATCCGTCACAACCTCATTTACAAATAATTTTCAAAGAATTCCTTTCATTGTCATTTAAAGAACAAATTATTTCTTCTAACGCCAATAACAAGCGGTGAACGGTGATGTCTATCAAACTTTGTGAACTTCTGCGCAAGTACTTGTAACCTTTAGCAAATTCGTGGACGGGTAGCATAATTGTTTTCCTTTAAGAATCCTTCAACAAAAGTCGTAGCATGGATTTCATACAAATTTCATATTGTCGCTCAGTTAAATCGGCTTCAACAAACATTGCTAGGGCTGGCAGCAGTGTAAGAGTAGTAATGTCTTTTTGATTTAATTTTTTGCTCCCATTACCTCTACATATATTTAATATAATTTTGAAAAATAAATAGAATAAATTATAACATTGCAGTTAGCAACTTTTTATAAAGGAAGTATTTCAACATGTAGGTTAGCTTAGGTTAACTACTACAAAATATACCTAGAATGAAGTAAAAAACTTCTGATGTACCTACCTATAATGGTGTATCTGTTATTATATATTTTTTAAACTATCAATTTGATTACAAATATCTTAGAAAAAACATTACCAAAAACGATCATACTTTTGAGGTGGTCAAAGAATTCAAATACCTAGGAAAAACAATTACCAGTGACAACACAGGAGAACAGGAGGTTGAAATGCGAATACTGGCGGGGAATAAATCTTTCTTTGCCGTTCAACATCTAATGAGGCCAAAACTTCTCTCACGACGCCCCAATTTCAAATGTACAAAACCATAATACGACCAGCGGTGACATACGGAAGTGAAACATGGATATTGAGAAAGAAATTCATCTTCACTATTAGTAAGGGAACGGAAAATCCTGCGAGTTATAATATGGTCCTTGCAGGGATAGTGTGACAAATGAATGGAGGGGCAGATACAACAATGAATTAGAAATTAGACACTCTTTTCGGACAGAGAAACATGGTGAGATACATAAAAGCCAATAGATTAAGATGGGCGGGCCAAGTGGTACAGAAAGATGGCAACATACTGATTAGCAATGTGTTTTGGGAAAGACCAGACGGTAGAAGACTGGCAAGACGGTCTAGAAAAAGGTGAAGAGGTACAGTCAGAGAAGTGAGTAGGTGACTATGGGAGATAGTAGCACACGATCGTAACCAATGGAAGACAATAGTAAACGCGGCAAAGACTCACGAAGATGGCGATAATTATAAATATCTTCAAACCATTTTCGGCCTGGTCGGACCATCATCAGTGAAACATCTTGACAGTAGTTGAAACTAGCTACATTTTTGGTTGGAAAAACCTTGTATTCAAATATAAAATTGTGATGACAGTGAGTCGATGTTAAAGGGTTCATTTTAAGGAAACATACAGGTATCTGCTCGAAAAATGAACAGATCGTCCGACGATTGATACCAGCAACTCATTTGGCTAATATCCATCTTGTTCACAATCTTGTGAAATTCTTTGTTTATAAATGACAATGGGTAATCATTTTTTGTTAAAACCTTTGTTAGTAGGTTTTTTTCTCCTGTTACTTATAGATCTGTAAACAGATAAAGTCCCAAATGTAATCAAAGGGGATAACAAAAATCAAAGATGCTGTAGCAAGAATAGCAAACATGAAGTGGAACTGGACTGGAAATGTGGCAAGAATGAACAACAGTCCAGTACAACGATATAGTCATTATCGCTGAAAGTAAAAAAGAGCTGCTACTAAACACAAATTGTGATACTGGGTAACAGTTTGGTTTAACAATAAACATAAATAAAACAAAAACCATGGTTATCAGTAAGAGGGGTAAAGTCATAACAAGGATCCAGATAAAAATAGAAGATATTGAATAAGTGGACAAAATGAAAAACTAAGAAGTCTGGATTGCGGAAGATCTAAATACGAAATCAGAAATTCGATCAAGAATAGAGCAATCAAGAGCAGCATTTTTGAAGATGAGGAAATTTCTGAGTAACCAAAGACTCAACCTGCAAATCCGATATCGGATGGTAAAATGTTATATCCACTTTATTCTTATTTGCGGCAACGAAGTTTAGACTGTTAATGTTGACTTAATGAGAAAGCTGAAAGCTTTTAAGATGTGGCTTTTTAGGAGAATTGTGAAAATATCATGAACCGATGACATTACGAACAAAATGGTGTTGCACAGAATGGGAGGAGACGGAGAATTTTTGACCACCATTAGCGTAGTGAGTAGCTAACACGTAGCCTTTTGAAATCTGTGCAACGAAACCTTATACCATAAATGAAATTATCTGTACGTTGAAATATATACTTTATAAAAAGTGCTTTTTTCACAGAATTGCAACTAATATTTTTTTTCAAATAATTTAAATTATTTGGGACCGTTTTTGCACAAGTTCATAACATACATAGTATACAATACGAATGTGATAAAATAAATATCACAAATTTGCTAAAATATATTTGTTGCTATTACTATACATAGTTGTATAAAACAAGCAAATAAAACGAATTAATTTAATAATTTCATGCCACTAAGCTGCCGTTAATATGAAATTTTCGTCTTATTTACTTCATTCAATGTTTGGGAATTCATTTTTTACAAGAGACAACTACTATACCAAGTTCATTCCTAAGATAAGTTCGAGGTCACAGTGATCAGTAGGTGTGTCGTGACGGCGCAGCTTGTCATTGGTTAGAATTTAGTTTCTGAACTTATCTTGGAAATGAATGTAGTATAGTGTTAATCATAGATGACAAATGCAGGTTATTTTGATTCAAATGTGTAGTGATATATATCATAATGATATGGATGCCAATAGATACGACGTAGGTGCAATAAATTCCTCAAAAGTTTAAAGGACTACGTGATAATAATAAGGCGATATGATCAATTGTTAGTCTGTCACAGAGATCGCGGCTCTGTTTTCGTGGATTTTATATTTTAAGCTTTTGATACACATAGGTAGTAGAGGTGTAGTATTATACGACGTATAATCAAATTGCAAGTCAGTCCAGGCATCAATTGGCTATGGACAGTCATTTAACGTAGTGGGAATGAGCCTGGTGATGAAAATGTAAAAGACAAAGTACCGTGCTGTCTCTGTAAAAGAACGTGACAATGTCTCGAAAGAGGGTGTGTTATTTTAGCGAGGGTGTGACCGCACGGGGTGTCCGCTGTGGCTCTACTGAACTAGACCACAAACACTAATCTGTCATTATGTGGTTCTACCATATGGCCAGACAGGCGACAATTTATTAGATCTGGTGTTTTAAAAACTGCAAAGGCATTTTACCTGAATAGGGATATATTTCGTTTCTTAAAATTTAACAGGCCCTTCTATGCATATGGTTTGTATATTAAATGTGAATTTTAAATGGGACGCATTATTTCATTTTGAAAAAGTTATTAAGAATTAAAATTAGCATTTAAAAAGTAGTAATTGGAACGTGTCGCCACAGATTGAAGATGAGAGGAGACAAAATACTGCCTTGCCTCACTCCACGCATAATTATCACATATTTTATGTCCACCTTCAATTCTGAGATTTGCAGTGTGTTTCCAGTTATCATGATCAACATCTATTCCATCCATTGTCGAATGTAAGCCCCCTTAGATGTGTCCATTCATTTCTCCATCTGGTGTGAGGCCTGCCTCTACTTCTCTTATTTGTTCCTGGTCTCCATTTAACAACTCGCTTCGTCCAACGGTTGTCTTCCATTCTTGCTATGTGCCCTGCCCAACTCCATTTTAACATGACAATATTTTGGATTGCATCTTTTACTTTTGATTGTCTTCTTATTTCTTCATATTCGAATTCTGATTCCAGTAAAAGTTTCCAATTATTTTCAAATCTTGGTTATTAATTCTTGCTTCTTTTGAGATTTGCGTTATCTTGGTGTGCTGTACTCGATCAAACGCTTTCTCGTAATCAACCAGACAAAAACCTCTTTCGTACCAACAGCATTTTATGAACCTAACTGGTTGAGGAAATTTGACTTTCATAAATATGGAAATATATAAATAATAAATATATAAAATAAATAATAATATGAAAATATATAAAATAAATAATAATATCGAAATATATCAAATAAATAATAAATATACTTATGGATTATGTTTAGGAACAATTTTTGAAGATTTATTTTATGAGGCATATCTTGCGGTATTCTTCACATTTCTTACCTCCTGTTTTTTTTTTAAGTGTAATAAACTTCAACCATTTTGTTGGTATTTGTCTAGAGTTGAAGATTTTGTTGAGTATCTTTGTGATTATTGCTATTGATACGTCGGCGTCGTCTGTTAGTTTGAGTAGTTCTGCTTGTATATTATCACAGCCTGCTGTTTTACCATCCGTTAGCTGTGTTATTGCAGAATATTCTTCTTATTGCAATATTATTGGTCCATTTATCTCCTTAACGCCTTTTGCTACATTTATAGAAGTTCCAGAAAAACATGTACATCGCTAGGTATTCTTTCTTCCTGTTTTCTAATAAATCAGGTTCTGAATTATCCGGATAAAGACTTTCAGTACAAGGCTTGTTGGGTTGATAGTTCTGTGGTCTTGACATTTTTCAGTATTTACTTCTTGTGATGTAGAACTAATGATGAACTCAAACTGATCCTTCAGTAATTTACTCAAGGCTGCTCTTCCATTTTTTAATAGTAGAAGGACAGCCAACTTCTAGAAAATCGCGCGTACCTTGCAAAAGGCAAGATATTTACGTGAAGCTGCAACATTCTTCATAGAATCGCCTTTGGTGGGGCTGTTTATTTATCGAATAAACATTTTTTTTCTGTTTTATGTCAGCAGTAGAAGGTATTCTGAGTTCAATAAATTACATACATTCTTCTTTTTGTATTAATTAATTTAATTGAAAATAATTTTTCTTGGACACTCTGTATAAATAATTATGTCAATGTTAATATTACTGAATAGAGAATTGAATAACCTTTCAAATGAGCTAGCACACGACCCCTACTCCCTATTTAAAAATAAGGGGTTGACAAATGACAGATGTATGTACCGTAAAAATGTGTCCCCCTTAGATTAAAAATCGACCTGTTTCTTTATTTCCCTAAAATCTAATAAATACTGTCAAATATCGGGGTAAACTGTTTTCTTTGGCCCACACTGTATTTTGTTTCTCACAAAACACCAAAGTACATGCCAGGAACTGGAATTTATAAAGATAATCCAGAACCAATTGAAATACAGTAGAACCCCTCAAATCCGAACTAATTGGGGGGACAGTCTGTTCGGATTCCAAAAAGTTCGGATTATCCGAAAGTTAAATTTTAATTCAAAGCTTTCGTTCTCATTGATTTTGAGTCTCTGCCCTGTCTCACTCCCTTCCTCTCCCACCCATCTCAGATTGATGTCACTGTTAATGGTCATTGGCAAATCTAAAAAACCTCTAGCTTTGAATAACATGAACACATTGCCTGTTTATTATAGGACCCAAATGAAAGCATGGATGAATAGTGCACTTGTTAAGGAATGGTTTGAAAAACAAGTTGTATCATCCATTTCGAAATTCAATAAGGAAGTGGTGCTTCCCAAACGAGACCTACGTTTCTTAGACAATGCTACATCACACCCTGAAGTAATGAAGCTTATATGTGATGAAATTAAAGCTGTTTTCCTAGCACCAAATGTGTCCCGTTTTTACAACTCATGGACCAGGGTGATCTGCAGTTTATAAAACTCTTCTATACAAAAATTTTGGTACGGACTGTATTAGAAGGCGAGGAAAGTTTCATTACTGACAGCCTAAAAAAACACCGTAAAATATGTCATTTATTGGGGGTGCCTGAGAGGCCTGGGACAAATGCCCTGAGACTTTAACTAGAAAATCGTGAAAAAAGTTGTGGCCAGATTTACAATTTGAAGGTCTTTCATTTTTCCAAGCCCCATTACAAGATGACCTCCTAGAAGTCGTACAACAATTTCCAGGATGTGAAAACGCAGAAGAAAGTGCAATTACAGAATGGATTAAAGCTGGCGACAATGGGCATTAAGAATTTACGAATGAAGACATTTTAGACTTGGCTTAACCTCAAAGCAGCCCTAATGAAGATGAAGAAAGCGAGGAAGAAGTTTCCCTGTCAGATCGAGTGACACACTCAGATGCCACTAAAGCTCTGGATGTGGCTCTATGTTACGTGGAGCAGCACTCTGCTGCGTTACCGGTGGATATAATGTTTATGCGTAAATGGTTCAACATCGCTGTGTCAAGTTGCTACAAGTCCATGCATCAGAAGAAACTGACCGACTTCTTCAATAATGCGCCTTAGGGCTGCAAATGTTCTCGTAAGAGTGTGGGCAATATTTTTGGACTTAAGTTGACTACAAGAGAACCAACGTAAATTTATGTTTAACCTTTATAAGCACTACGTCTAAAGTACGCATTCATTTTTAAGACATTTTAAAAGTCAAAGTCCTATTAATCGTACATTATTCAATTTTCTGGCTTTACTTTGTATAATAAACATGATTTTAAGTTTTTATCTTGAATTTTTAAATTTTTTTCACTTTCCGTTGGTTCGGATTTGCGGGGTTCTACTGTAAACTGACAATGGGTATAAAACAATGGTTATTTAATACAAATGCCTAAACAGAAGTCAAAGAGAGTAATTATATCGAAATTGTTTGCACCTACTTAAATGTCATCTATGTTTAATTACAGTATTTTTGTCCCTTTGGTGGTCTTATAAGAAATACAGTTTGTATTTTGTAACAAAATGTTTATTGTTTATTAAGCTTTTTAATAGATTTGCACCTTAGACTCCCTTCAATATCTTATTGTATAAGATCTTAAATTGTATACCTTACTTCATAATTAAATGTAAAATATATCAAAATTGCTTGTAATTGTCTATATAAATTTTCTTTCACAAAAAAAGAATTTTCTCTTACATAAGAATTACAAAATTCTTTGGTATTGTAGTCGTCTCTACATCCCGTCTTGTGGGTATTTCTGGATTGCTGAAGGTGTTTTGTTAATTCCTTTTATTTTCAATTTCTTTTTATCTGTCAAATCGTAGAGTGATACACACCGGAATATGTTTTTGAATCGCGGAGTAATCTATAAAAGAGAAGGGGAACAGCAGATGTTGAACTGTTCTCGCTACGCTTAAGCGTACTGGCGCGAAGCTGCTGCAAAACGAGTAAACATGCGGTATTTTCGGTTATTTTGTTCCGATAAATCTGAAAGTTACGTACCAACTTTCGTTTAATATAATAAAAAAATCGAAAACTTCAAAATTTCAAACCATACCCCCTCCAGTCTTAAGGATCCTCGTATTTTCAATTAATTACGAAATATTGCACCGGTACTCAGTCCCTCTATCCCACAGTAGGTTGCAATTAACCTACAAAATTCATAGAATCTTGTTACAAAACACAAACATAACATTTCAAAAATTATGTCCTATCAAAATATCTACATGATAGCCATACCACTACAAATTTTCAAATGTAAATTGAGAGATCCCCTTGAAATATACCCCCCGTTACACAACTGGCAGATATACGGCCTCTCGCCAGTGTGCCCCCTTACATGGATCCTCAAAGAAGCTGCCTGATTAAAGCATTTTCCACAATACTCACAAGGGTATGGTTTTTCACCTGTGTGGACTCTTTCGTGCATGATGAGATAGTCTTTTTTGGTGAACCTCTTTTCGCAGTAATGACAACCAAAAGGCTTGTCGCCAGTATGTATTCTATAGTGGATTTTGAGTTTATCTGACGTACCAAAACCCTTCCCGCACATATCACATAGATGACGTTTCTCCACCTTATCAGCCGGATTTGCATTATGTTTCGTAGTGATGTGTTTTAAAAGCGTGGCGATTTTACTAAAGACCTTCAAGCATATACTGCACTGAGTCTTGTGCAAGGTACCTTCGATATGCACCGTATGGTACCTCGTTTGGTGGATAAGCATGTACCTAGAATAAACAAAGCACTTATTGCAAACTACGCAAATAAAAGGCTTAATTCCTAGATGTTCGTTGTTGTGTTCTTTGAAGATGACCGAGTCATTGAAACCCTTCCCACAGGTCGAGCAGGTGTAATAGAACTTATGATAGTGGACCCTGTTTATGTGAGTTTGTAAACATGTTCTTCTAGGTGTGTTATAGCTGCATAAGGGGCAAGTGTACATAGCATCAGAACTGTGGATCTGCATGTGCACAGCAAAATTGTACGCTTTAGTTGATGTTTGCTTGCACACTTCGCAAGTGTAGAACTCTTCATGGATTTTCGAAATATGCTCTTCCACTTCTTTTTTACTTTGGTACTCTGCTGAACACGTAGAACAAGTGTAAATGTCTTGTTCTTCGTCGAATTTATAGGTATGTACATCTTTCTTTTCTTCAGGGTGGTACGTCTTCGTGTGATCGGTGAGCTCCCGCCTGGAGATAAACTCCTCCAGACACCTCCTGCACGTCCAGATTTTGTGTTCTTGTCTTTTGACTCTTTCTCGTTTTTCTTTCGGCGGTGATTTTTCTTTGGGAAGTCTACCTTTTTTCTTTTTGTATCCCGGAGGTGTGTATTCTTCATCGCTGTTGTCTTCGAAGGATTCGTCTCCGTCTTCTTCTTCTTTGATCGTTATGTTACCGAACGGTGAATCACTGAATCGTAACTTCCTTGGAGGAGACGGGACGCCTCCCTCGTTGAAGACAAAATCTTCTTCTTCTACTTTTACCTCCACTTCCACCTCGGGAAAAATCCTAAAAGATAAGATTGATAGTTATTGTATGGGTTGTTTTCAGCTTAGTACTCAAATAATACCATTTATTTTATTTATTACTTTACTATTATAGATTATTACAATACAACAAACCGGCATATTTATGTTTTGTGGACCTTAAGAAGGCATTTGACAGGGTCAAATTAAAAGACGTTATACATTTGTTATACTCACGAGAAGTACCTCTAGGAGTAATTATAAACGATGGAAAACATCTTCAAGAACAACACAATAAAAGTAAATGTAGAAGATGAACTAATTGACCCAACTGAAGTCAAGCATCTAGCAATGGGATGACTCCCTGAGTCCTATATTGTTGTGTGTTCATGGATGAAATAATAAAAAAGGTATGAACTAAAAAAGGGTACCAGATAGGAGAAAAACAAGTTAAAATATGAATAAGATATAATACTAACTAATCTCTCAAAGTGAAGATGACACAACGGACACTTCACCAATTTAATATAACTTAATATAAAAAAGACCAAATGCATGGTTATAACAGCAAATCCAATAAGATATAAATTAGAGCTGGAGGACCAAATAACAGAACAAGTGATGGAGTTTAAATATCTAGGGATCACACTATCTAGCTAAGGAAAGCTTGTGAAACAGAAGTGGAATATCAGGTGAATAGAGCAAACAAAGCCGCAGGTTGCCTGAATGACACAATATGGAGAAATAAAAATATCGGAAAAGAAATGAAATGCAGTATTTACAAAACAGTCATCAGACCAATAATTATATACGCGGCAGAAACACCACCTGGCACAGAGAGGACAAAAAGAATGCTCGAAACAGCGAAGATGAAAACCCTTCGAAAAATCGATGGTAAGACACTATGGGACAGAGCTATTACAGATATACGACAGAGATGCAAGATGTAATATTTTAATAGAAGGGACTCAAAAATGTCATAATATGGCATTATAATAAGTTACTTTGATTCAAAACAAGTTTTTGATCAAATTTTATAGTGTCGAAAACGTTGAAATATTTTTACATTTTTCTCCATTCCCAAAATACATCATAATCGATTTGGCTGAAAATTTGCCCACAGATAGCCAAAACATAGGACTTTAAGTGGTGAGAAGGATTTAAATTATATTACAATACCAAAAAAGTTACATGCAATATCATAGTCAAAAATATAGGCGTCTACTGTAAGTACAATTAACTCGAAAATATCGACCTCACGACAAAAACTGTTTTAAAAAAATGGTAATAATTGTAAATACGATTTATTTGGAACAATTTCAGTTCCTAACATTTTTGTCGAAAAGTTAAAAATGGCGGATATATTGAGCAAAACAGGTTCTCCTTTAAAATCAAGATGGCGGCTAACGTAACGGAGGAATTCATTCGTGATTTTAAATTTAGACTACTATTGATTCCCCTAAAGATTAGAAAAATAAAATTTTGGGCATCTCGGCATGCAAGGTCAAATGCTATCCCGATTGGACTAATATACTTTTGAGTCTGATATTACTGCATGTAACTTTTTTGGTATTGTAATATAATTCAAATCCTTCTAACCACTTAAAGTCCTATATTTTGGCTATATGTGGGCAAATTTTCAGCCAAATCGATGATGATGTATTTTGGTAATGGAAGAAAATGTAAAAAACGGTATTTTAAAGTTTTCTACACTATAAAATTTGATCAAAAACTTGTTTTGAATCAGAATAACTTGTTATAATGCCATATAATGACATTTTTGAGTCTCTTCTATTAAAATATTATGTTTTTCATTGATACTTTACGATAGAAAATGCAAATTTGTTTAAATAAACACCAAATCACTGTAAAATCGCATACAATAACATTTTGAGAGAAAAAGAAGAAGATTTTTTGACTTTAAATATCTTATTTTTACGTCCCGCAGAAGCTATATACCAATTTTCAGACAAATCGGAAATCCAAAATTTTTTGCCTGAGTGATTTGACATGGACGATTTGAAGGAACCCATTTGATTTGGAACCCAAGAAGATTTGGCTACTTTTAATTCCTCTATTCCTGTTAGCCTATAGAAGTTTCGATCACCCGAAGAGAAATGAAGCTTCCTCAAGATCTTATTTTCGGAAGAATGCCTCTCTGCGAAGAAGAACTTTCATTCCTGACGTATATCAAAAAGTTGAAAGAAAAATTGAAAAAAGTCTACGAATTTGCTCGTAAAATTTTAAGGCTTCAAAGTGATAAAGCCAAGGCCAAGCTCTATATGTATGCTACTGGAACAACTTTCTAAAGAGATGACCCAGTATGGTTATACAATTCCAATCGTAAAAAAGGACTTTGCTCGAAACTTCAACGAAACTGGAAAGACCCGTACACCGTTCTGCAAAAAATAAACGCTAATCTACCAAATCCAGTTTTCAGCTAGAAGTAAACCCAGGGCAGTTCATATCCAGAGATTAATCCACCTTGTTGGTTTCAATCGACGCTGAAAAACATGTTATTCGAATAACTATAAAGGAGGGAGCAATGTTAATACGACAGTTTAGTGGGATTTATTCCATATAGAAAAAGTCCTTTGGCGAAAAAGGAAAAGTGTTAAAAAATCTATAATGTTCGAGTTGTTATGGAAAGATCCCGAAATGTCTGGAATGCCAGAAGATGTAGCTATATAAACACAGAAGTTGACAGTTTAAGGAACAGCAATTTTTGAAGTGAATAGTTGTCATTGAGTTGTATTAAGTACTGTAATATTGTTGGTGTTTAAATGAATTGATTTTAAAGAACTCTGGATGAAAACAGAGTAGACAAACACTGCTTCAAATCTCACATTTTTTGTTGAACTTAATTGACTGTAGTCTCTCCTGTAAAGTAATACGCTGTACATAAATGGTTATTATTTGAATACATTTAAAATGCATACTCACAAATATGCACACATGTTTTCAATAAATTTGGCACCAGAAGTTTTACAAAAAACTCTTATAACAAAATTGTTAATATATAACATGATCACCATACGACGACTGTTGATACATAGAAATAATCTTTTTTAAAACATAATTAATAATTTATGCACCTATTCACTCGTGACCAGAACTCAAGTCTTCTTTTCTTTTCTTACCTATTTATTAAATAACTCTTATTTAACGCTGCGTATATCTAAAGTTTCTAAAGTAAATCCTAAAAAACAATCAGTTTTAGCGCAGGCTTAAGATTTTACATCCAAACATTATGTGACATTGAATAAACATATTCAATTTATCATTTTCGCCACGAATTATGTCACACATTCCTCTGTAAAAGAAGATATCGTCACACAATCGTTTAACTTGTATAATTTTTCGAATTTCTTTAACTCTTTAATTTCTTTAATTTTTTTTTGTAACGTATAAGAATTTTGAAAAATGTATTCTAAAACTACAATAATTAACTTTCAGAGTATTAGTATGTTTAAAATACTTCTCATTATAAATAAATTTCATTTTTATATATTTTTCTTCTAAATCAATCATAGTGTAAAACAACGTTGGTGTATCTATTTAAACGTACACAATGCAAAACCATTAAAATGTAAGGTTGATAGTGTCAAAAATCCGATACGTCACATTTTGTCCAAGTAGCTAAAATGCTGTTAGGGTTTGTTTATTCTAAATAATCCCTTTAATGAATTTACCGAAAAATATCCCGTTAAGACTTAAGACCACCCTAGTATTTTCAGTCAAAATCGGAAACCGTTTATTGCCCAAGCAACTATGTGAATATTGTTCGGAGTAATATTTACATATGCTATATGTAACTTTTTCAATTAAACGAGGAACTAAAGTGAGTTATAAAGTAATTTCCCGACATGTAACGTTAGAAATAAAAATATTGAGAGTAAAATAAATAAATAAATATATTGGATATAGTTTATTCAAAATAAATATACATATAACTAAAGTTTTACTGTAATAATTGTGATGCATACACAGCAGCCGAAATAAAAATAGATTCTAAAAAAATATGCAGATATATGATTACATCTAAATAAATTATACAAAAAAATAATAATAAGTAATATATTTTTTAGTCACCTAAACAATTAAAATATCTATGGTTATAGTAATATAAAGTGTTAATATAAACATAAAACCTGTAACTTAAGGAATGGTTCTACAGTAACGAATTGGCAACGCTGGACCAGTGGCGGATCTAGACATTTGCCTTGGGGTACATAAAATACAGAAATAATAACTTATATGCATTCAGTTTCCTTAATTTTCTTAACTAGCTGGTTTATTGGGCCGAATTTGTCTGTCTATGGTTTAAATTTCATGTCTACTAATTTATTTTCATGTTTTTTCTTTAATTTCAGACGTTGCTTGGGGGGAATTTTCCCTATTCTCCCCCGTAGATCCGCCACTGCTTTGAACCATTTCGGTGAAGAAGTAAAGATGTGAGTAAAATCAGTATTTTATAATATAGTTTTGATACTCTTCTGTCTACGCCACTGAAGTCGATTTCATCGATCGTAAAATGGCTCGAGGAGGGACAGATAGTTCGTTACTATTCGGAATAGTTCGTAAGCTTCGTGAAGATAATGGTATCGGTTCCAAAAGTATTGGCGAATGTTATAGAACAGGTGAACCAGAATGCGAATAGACATGAACATAATGTGCGCGCTGGCTGATTTCAAATTACAGCACAGAGATTGTTGTGGATACTTTCACTATAGAAACGATTGGTGACGTTGAAAGTTTTGTGCAAATTCACAATTTTAATCATTTTTCTCTCGTTTAATCTAAAAATGGATCAACAGTAAGAATGAAAGCGAAAAAATTTGAATGCTCAATCCCTCCTCCGATTTGCGAGCAGCTCACGTCTATTGCTATGCTGGGCATACTGTACAGCAGTATAGCACAGCAATAATAAACCGTTGTCAAGTTAATGGTGCAAAGTAAAATATTTCAAAGTAAGTTATCAATCGAAGTAGCACAGAAAACGACAATAAATATCGTCTCCGTACCACCAGATTGACAACAGGTGGAATACTTTCTTTGGTTACACCTCCTGAGATTTTCAAAATTTATAAATCATGCAGGATGCCGAGGAGATTAAGATGAGAGAATTTTAAATAATTCACAACTCATCTGATCAGCGTGGTAAAAGCTCCAACAAGAAAGATTCTTTAATACTCAAACAAAAGAGTAAATGAATTAAAAATGTATAAACATTCTCAATTTCTTTGCAACACGAACATGCAGCAGCTGCATAATACTATGGTCAAATCTGAGAGTACAGGAAGAGTCTATACCGGTTTCGGGGGTTGTTTCCCCCTCATCAGTAGTCCCATATCCTCTTCGGGGGTTGTTTCGGGGAAACAACCCCCGAAACCGGTATAGACTCTTCCTGCACTCTCAGATTTGACCATAGTATTATGCAGCTGCTGCATTTTCGTGTTGCAAAGAAATTGAGAATTTTATACATTTTTAATTCATTTACTCTTTTGTTTGAGTATTAAGGAATCTTTCTTGTTGGAGCTTTTACCACGCTGAGCAGATGAGTTGTGAATTATTTAAAATTGTCTCATCTTAATTTCCTCGGCACCCTGCATGTTATAAATTTTGAAAATCTCAGGAGGTGTAACCAAAGAAAGTATTCCACCTGTTGTCAATCTGGTGGTATGGAGACGATATTTTTTATCGTTTTCTGTGCTACTTCGATTGATAACTTACTTTGTTTTTTGGTAGATGGCCTTAGTTCATCCGTGACATTTCTTTCTTTGCAATTCGGAAGGGCCTAAAGTGTGGTACGGAGAAGAATCTGAGAGAAGAGGATATGGGACTACTGATGAGGGGGAAACAACCCCCGAAACCGGTATAGACTCTTCCTGCACTCTCAGATTTGACCATAGTATTATGCAGCTGCTGCATTTTCGTGTTGCAAAGAAATTGAGAATGTTTATACATTTTTAAAATATTTCAGTTGGTTTTTTATGACACTGAACACATACCCTCTCCTCACCAGTACGTACTGGATTAGTAAAACATGAGGCCTGCTCACAGCTTGATTTTTTACGTGAAGGATATGTATTAATGGAAGGTTATTGTTATAAGGTTGAGAAATTTTTGAAGGGTACCTATGCACTGTCTAAAATAAGCATTCTACGATTACCTTACTTTATCTGTTATTATGTTTAATAATAATAAACAAAAGATGAAAAACCATATGGGAATCAGAGGTAAAGGTTCAAAAATGGACGGAATGTATTGAAGATAACTGCAACAGAATATCACAGGAAGGAATTAAGGTGAACGTTTAAGTGTGGAAGAGAAACCTGTGAAGATGAACATGACGGAGGTCCTTTAGTCGCCATCATAACCGAAGAATATGTCGATACGATATCATTCTGAAAGATCGAATGGTCTCTTTGCATCAAATCATGGAGGAAAGAAGCTTTCGATTTACCTAAGTACTTAACATGTTTCAGCAATGAAGAAACTTACGGCAAGGCTGGATCCCTGAGTGCTTTCAGCTGATCAGAAGCACGTCAGAGAAGTCATTTTTCAACGGTTTTTGGAGACGTTTCACAGATATGAGTTTTATTGGTTGGTACGTGACAACTGACTAAACATGAGTATACCCCTATCATCCAGGGACAAATGTTCAGAGCAAGCAGTGGGAACATGGGACCTTACATCCACCTCACAAGTTCGGACTTGTGGCATCAGCCAACAAGGTTATGGTCTCAGTATTCGGGGATGCACAAGGTGTATTGTTAATTGATCATTTAGAAAACAGAGCTACTACAGCAGGCTCTTACTACACACAACAAATTCAACATTGTGAGAAGCCATACAAGTCGGAGAAACTTAAAAGATTGCTCTTCTGTCAGGACAAAGCATAAACACACAAGTCTTTTGTTACAATGACTGGCCGCTATATGTAATGCAGGTTTCGAAATGTAGAGCAGACCATATTCTCCAGATCTGGTCCTAGTGACTAGAGACTATTCCCAAAATTCAAAGAAAACCTAGGGCAAACTTGTTTTTGACCAATGGCTGGTTTGACACAGTCGAACAACTCTTTCCCAGGACTCTATCGAAATGTTGAGAGGGGACTATGTTAAAAAATAAAGGTGTACATTTCCTTGTCAGTATTATTACTAGTCAGGGATATACCATAGGGATCAATCCCCGTAGGGAACAATTTCATCTGGTTGGGATGAGGAAAAATTCAAATCGTTGGTTGAGGAATCACTGTTTACTTGTCAACAGAAGAAACACCGGTTGGAGATTGTAACATTATTAAAGCAAAGATTCACTGAAGGCACTGCATGTCTTTTTCAAGCTGCCGCAATTTATGAAACGTGGTCCATGTTCAACAAGTGTGGCTGCGTATTATATCTCATGTGACTTCTTGCAAAATTTTTACAGGACAATACTTAAAAACGGCTAGCTTTCCAAAAAAGAGTGGGTAATACCACTCTTTTGCATGATAATGTACGCCCACAGGCAATGAAACATTGCGGTTGATTTATTGCGGAAATAGGACTGAACAATCTTGCCTCATGCACCCTATAGCCCGGACACAAGCTCACCAGACTTCCGACTTATTCCCTTCTTCTTCTTAAGGTGCCTATCCGTTCCGGATGTTGGCGATCAGCATGGCTATCCTAACTTTGCTTGCTGCTATTCTGAATAGTCCGGTTGTCGACGTATTAAACCACTTTCTCAGGTTGTGAAGCCAAGATATTCTTCTCCCTGGTCCTCTCTTTCCAAATACCTTGCCTTGAAGAATGAATTGCAACAAGCCATATCTCTCTCTGTTCATTCCGCATAACATGGCCAAGATATTCTAGTTTGCGCTCTTTGATTGTGTTAATAATCTCGCATTCCTTGCATATTCTACGTAGAACCTCAACATTAGGCACACTATCCACCCATTCTCAAAATGCGCCTGTAACACCACATCTCGAATGCCTCGAGTTTTCTCAAAGAAGCCTCGGAAAGTGTCCAGGCCTCTACTCCGTATAATAACGTAGAAAATACATAGCATCTGATGATAGAGATTTTGGTAGCAAGAGGTAAACCGTGGCTTCTGAAAAGAGACTTCATCATTATGAACGATGATCTCGCTTTTCCTATGCGTTGTTTTATTTCACTTGAGTGGTCCCACTGGCTATTTATGTTGGTACCAAGGTATGTGTAGCTGTCGACCCTGTCAATTAGTTGTTGGTTAACCAAAAGCTGTGTATGTATTTAATATTTCGCGCTTACTGACTACCATGTACTTTGTTTTTTTCGTATTGAGATCAAGTCCGTATTCTCTACTTATATCTGATATTCGCCACATTATTCTTTGCAAACCATCTAGACTGTCTGCAAAAACTACAGCGCCGTCGACATATCTAATGTTGTTCAGACGCACTCCATTGACTAATACGCCTTCCTGTAGTTCTCCCAGCGCTTGCTCGAAGATACATTCAGAGTATA
Organism: Diabrotica virgifera virgifera; assembly: GCF_917563875.1. NCBI lineage: Eukaryota > Metazoa > Arthropoda > Insecta > Coleoptera > Chrysomelidae > Diabrotica > Diabrotica virgifera. The sequence continues at coordinate 223,503,467 of NC_065451.1, read as the reverse complement.
TATTAAACAGCACCGGGGACAGGATGCATCCTTGCCTTACTCCTCTATCTATGGAGACTGCCTCTGTCAATTGGTCATCCACTTTAATATTGGCAGTTTGGTTGTAATACAAATTATATATAATTCTCAAGTCTCTATCATCTACTCCCGCTTCTTTCAAGATGTTTATGAATTCATCATGTTTTACTCTATCAAACGCCTTTTTGTAGTCGATAAAACAAATATACACGTCACAGTCAACATCACTGCATCTTTTCATAAGCACTTGGACAGCGAATAGAGCCTCTCGGGTGCCTAAGGCATCGCGGAATCCAAACTGCGTCCATGATACCTGTTCTTCGCATTTTTTATATATTCTGCCGTGTATCACTTTCAGAAACGTTTTGAGTAAGTGGCTCATTAGGCTAATTGTTCTGTAGTCTTCACATGTTTTGGTATTTACTTTTTTGGGTAAAGTTACGAAGGTCGACTTTAACCAGCTTTGGGGTATTTTTCCAGTTACGTATATTTTGTTGAATACAGTTGTTATCCATTTTATTCCTTGTTCGTCCATAAGTTTTAGGAATTCTAAATAAAACTGGTCAGGCCCTACAGCTTTACCATCTTTAGTTGTTTTAATAGCTGACGTGACTTCTTCAATGGTAATCGGGGGTCCTGTTTGGCATTCAGTGTCTTCAATGGTATTCTGCCTTTCATCTGCTAAAGTTACTTCCACATATTTCTTCCACGTGTCTAGTTTTTCTTCCACACTTAACAGTGGTTTGCCTTGGTTATCTGCCAAACACCCAACTCTTCTAGGTGTGTATAAGCCTGAGCTTCTTTAACTTTTTTGTGCATATTGAATGAATCGTGTTTATGTTGCAATTGCTGGATTTCCGCACACTGTTCTCTTAGTCGTGTATCCTTAGCTATTCTAATTGCTTTTTTGATCTCTTTATCTATTCTTTTGTATAATGACATGTCCTGATCTTTGGACTTTCCCCTCTCTTCCATCATATTTAAAATATCGTTTATTTTCTTTATTTTTGGTGGTTTGAGGAATTTCTCACGTATGTCTTGTGAAACTGTATGCAACTTTTCTATCTCCTGGTCCATTACATCCGATTGAATAACGGTATTCAGGTTGTTCTGTATATACCGTTTTACACTCTGTTCTGTGTTTTGGTCTTTTAATAGCCCGATGTCGAATTTTGGATTGACACTACGTCTAACCTTCTTTAGCCTGAGCTTAATTTTGCCAATCAGTGGGTTATGGTCTGACTTGATCGCAGTTCTTATTCCCTAGGTTAAAGAAACCTAGCATGGGTGAGCTTTTCGTCTTTAAAAGAGTGTCCTGATGCGTTATTCATCGCAAGAGTCAACGGAATAAAGCTGTCAAGGAAACCTTCCAAGACGTTGGGAATCGGTGAATCAGAAGCAAGAAGACTGCATTGAAGGAATACAAAACTTTTGCTTTGAATAATACACATCTGCCCATCACTTCTGAAATATCTCTCGAATAAATTACGTAATTATCGAAGAAACCTGTTATATCTACATTGTGTTTAGCGATAGAGCTTAAGAATTTGGAATATAGATATCATTCGGGGACATAAAATAATCTTAACTAAGAACCCTCCACAAACACAATACCTCACTAAATCATATAATTGTAACATAATTTATCGTATTTCAACGGTGTTATATCCATTTGTTAATGTCTATATTACATTGCGGAATTCAAGCAGCTTCTAATATGCGCGTTAAGCGATCCCTTCGAAACGCACCCGGTGCTACAATGAGGGCACTTATAGGGCCTCTCGCCCGTATGCGATCTCAAGTGAATCCTCAAAGGAGCTCCTTGATTAAACGACCTTCCGCAATGATCACAAACATACGGCTTTTCACCATTATGTATTCTTTCGTGCATGATTAGATAATCTTTCTTAATAAAGCTCTTGCTGCAGTACACGCAGGAATATGGTTTCTCTCCTGTATGCTTGCGGTAATGTATCTTCAGCTTGTCTGTTCTGGAGAAGCCTTGACCGCACACGTCACACAAATGCTTCTTCTCGTGTGGACCTTCGTGAAAGGTAAGATGCTTGGTTAGCACGTGCTTAACCAAGGTCTCACTTCTAGCGTACATTTTAGGGCACATGTGACATTGAGTCTTGGAGTCTTTATCCAGAACCCTCACTCTATGATTACGGATTTGATGCGCCACAAGGTACCGAGAGTATATGAACTCCCTACTGCAGACTATGCACGAGAAAGGTTTCACCCCCAAGTGGTAATTCTCGTGTTCTTTAAAAGTAGTTGCATCGTTGAAGCATTTGCCGCATGTGCGACATTGGAAGTCGTATTTCCTAAAATGCATGCGAGTTATATGGGTCAGCATCGCAGACTTTCTACTCGCAGTGTGGGTGCACATCGGACAAGGAAAGAACCTGTCTGTCCTATGTTGCTGCATATGGGCGGAGAAGTTCAAGGCACCTGAAATACTTATTTGACACTCAAGACAATCGTAAGTCTCTTCGTGAGTTTCAATATGCTTCGTCACTTCCTCCTTCGTCTGAAACTCCGCCGAACAGTTGTTGCAAGTGTAGCATTCGAGTATTGGGTCGTAAGAATACTTTTCGTCGTCTTCTTTACTAAACTTCTCCTCCATGTCTTCGTGGAACAACTTCCTATGGTCGAACATGTTTTTTCTGGTGTCGAACTCTTCGAAACAGATCTTGCAGACCCAGGCACGAGCTTTATGATTCGGCTTCTGCTTTGGAACATACTTGGGTGGATCCTTCTTCACTCTTTTTGATTTTGCAGTGGATTTTGATTTTAACACCTTCTTCGCTTTCCTCTTCCTTGTCGGTGCTGCCCAGTCGTCGGCTAGCTCAGTTTTTATATAGTTTACTATCCTAAAAAATTAAAAATGTTGTGTCTGGTTGGAACAATTTATTTAACTATAAATGTGAAAAGAAAAACCAGTTCTATTTTAATAAAAAGGCTTGTATTTGTATCACTTTATTTGGTAACATAAAATTAACTATAAACATACATTCTGATATCTTTAATAAGGAAAAAAACATACATATATATATTTATTGTAGGTACTTTCATCTTTTATCATTGAAAATTTTTTTATATTCTTTCAGACCTATAAAGAAAAACTAAGCCAGAAGACCATAGAACTAATAGGTAAAAGAAGACAGTTTGTGAAAAAATACGACTCCAACTACACAACACTGAAGAAATTAAATAAAGACCTATCAATCCGAAAAGTCATAAGAAACCAATACATAGAAAAGAAAAAACTAAAATAATTCAAGAAAACGTTACTAGGGATGGCACCGAAATCGTCGAGATTGTCGAATTCTTTTATCGCGAAATGTACGAGAGCACCAACGAAAGGAAAGATCCCAAAATAACAAACTCGAGATCAGAATTAATGTCAGAACACCACACGATGTCAAAATGATACTTTTAGGAATGAAAAATAACAGATCCCTTGACGATGACGGATGACTAGATCCCAAGTTATCGAGATGATCAAACAAGGTGGAAATAAAATTATCCTTAGGGAATAAAAACCCCTTCTCAATAGATCCATGCAGCCATTATTTTATTACACAAGAAAGGAGGCAACAGATCTAAAAAATCTACCGTCCTAACATTTTGCTATCGCACATATTATAAACTTTTCACAAAAATTATCAAAAAAAGACTGGAGGCTAAGTTAGACTTCTATCAGCCTAAAGAATAAGCTGGATTTAGATCCGAATACAGCACTAACGAGAACGACCACTTACTAGGGATAAAGAATCTGATAGAGAAGTCTGCAGAATACAACAAACCATTGGCACTGATATTCGTGGACTACGAGAAAGCATTCGATACCATAAACCAGCAGAAAATTTTAAAAGTATTGACAGAAACATAATCAAACATATGTTTCTGTGTAGAAGAAACAACAGAAGATATCAATTTTACTTTTAAGTCATGCAGAACATGTTCGCACTCAAGATTATTGTGTATCAGTAATTTTAACTCTTACCAACTTACTCATAACTGACATATTTCGGATCCAGAGTGTTTAAGGCCCTAAGAACAGATGAAATGGAGACATTAAAATCTTTATAGTAAAAAAAAACTAGGCGGTGAAATCAAGTTACCAGTGTCCACCAAGATGCAGTGAGATGGAGAGGAGATCGAAGAAGAAATTCGGATCAACATGTAACAAAAATAGAAGATACAACTACAAAAATTGTAGAAGATGGGAAACCAAACGGAAGAGGGGTTCTAGTAAGACCAATAAAGAGATGGAAACACAGTTGTGGCCATAAGGGCCTTATAAGCCCTAAAGTGAACCCTAGGCTAGTGTGGGAATGTCCAAAAGAACTCTCGACAGACAGGTGAGGAACATAACGGTGTTACACTGGTAATGGTTCCAGGTCATAGGGGAATATATAACAAGTAAGAGCTCATGAGCTTGCGAGAACATCTGCTACAAAATACTTCGGTCCAGAGCGGAAAAATCCTGAATTTGAACACAACATAGATCTCACTGAGAAAATATACCCGATCAATAGGGCGAAGTACTGGAAAACAAGCAGGAATCAGCTGAGTCATAACATGCTTCCTTACTGAACATGCGCCAATCAAGGAACACCTGCATACCATGAGGCTGTTTGATGGTGTACTCAATGGAAGATATAAGTGCCAGTGCCACATAATGGTAAAATTATATTAATGTGTAGAGTGGATACGAAAAAATAAGTACTGATAAGCTATGTCTTTTATTCAAACAAGTTGTATATATTAGATATTTCTTAATCTGTGTTAAGTAAAATTAGTCTAACTGTTCAATGTCCATGATAAAGTCAGCATGATCGATTTCCAAATCATCCATATCTGAAAGAGCACCGAAATCCACCAAATCCTCGATCTTTTCAATATCGCCTGGATCTTTCGAACTCTGCATCTCGTGGAGCTGCTTATGCTTCTTCCAGTACTTATGGGCCGAAAAAGCTTTCCCGCAAAGATCACAACAGAAATTTTTCTCCCCTGTATGAATCCTCATGTGCATCTTAAGATTATAAGCGTTAGCAATCATCTTGTGACAGACAGGGCACTCCACGGTACGATCTTCGCCTATGTGATGGATGATGCTTTGGTGACGAAGAAGACTCTTCAAGAAAGTAAACTCTCTTCCGCAAACCTCACATTGGAAGAGCTGGTCGTCTCCGTAGAGCTCTTTCCGATGGTTAAGGTTTACGTGTGATTGAAGGTATCTCTTCACGGCGAATTTTTTGTCGCATATACTACAGCTGTACCTCTTGATATCCAGATGAACTTCTTTGTGGGAATCTAGCAAGGTCTTGCCCAAAAACCCTTTTCCACAAATGTCGCAGTAATGAGTGTATTTCTTTTCGTGGCGCAGAATATGACCCTTAATAGAAGACTTGTTATGAGTTGTAAACGAACATATCACACAACTATACACATGGTCGTGTTTATAGCAATGGTAGACATATTCTAGAGTATCATTGAACTTCATGTTACATCTGGTACAAGCATGATCATTTTCCAAATGTTCCAGTTTGTGTTTTTCAAATTCTTCGAAAGTTTTGAACGATTTTGAGCAAATATCACAACTGTGTTTTCCATGGAAGGCCATGTGTTTGGACATACTTCTGATTTTGACGCGTTTGCCACAAACACTACACAGAGCCAGTTCAGAAGCAGAACTTGTTCGTTCTGATTTATAAATTGGTTCTACATATAGGAGACCTCCATCGATATAAATATGTTCCGGCTGGTCAAAGTCGCCTTCTTCCTCAAATTCCTTATAGTCTTCTATGGCCTCTTCACATTCCTCCTGTTCTTCCTGTTTACAGTCAACAGATTCCTCTTGAAGTCCTTCTTCTATGGTCTCTTCACATTCCTTCTGTTCTTCCCGTTTACAGTCAACAGATTCCTCTTGAAGTACTTCTGGACTGTCATCCTCCCATTTGATTAGGTTTTGATCATCATCGTCTTCTAGATTGTCACCATCAAAATTTATGAATAAAACTTCGGGATCATCAAGTATTTTTTCAATATTCGTTGGTAAAGGTATATCGTCTATACACGACCAATTATTATCTTCGTTCGTACTAGTTTCATAATCGTCGTATACAACTATTATAATTTCTTCTGTATCTGATTCTAAACCGTTCCTAAAAGTACACTATATTAATAAATAAAATTCAAATAAAACTAAAAAATTCGTTTTCTTTTTGGATCAACGTATGAAGAAAGCACTTTTTATTTTTACAAGAGAAATTTAAGGTTTTTATAATAAAATAGCACTAAGAAGTCCGAGAGAAAAAAAAGAGATAAATATTTTATTGTTTCAATTAATCTTAACAAATTAACTTAAAGGGGAGAAGAAACACAATATAAATTTAAAATTTCGTGTGAAGAACAACGCAATCACAAAACTGTTCAGTTTGACAACCCTGTTGAGTGCAATGTTGTAATTACTCTTTAAACTCACGGAAGGAAAGATGGAATCGCAATATTTGCACTTTGCAACTTGCGCTTTTACCCTGGGGGTGGATGCCACCCCTTCTCGGGGGTGAAAATTATTTCATTAAAAATAATACCATAAATCGATAAAGGAACAAGTTCTAAACAAAATTTCTTTAAAGTAATTATTATATAAATCAACACTTTTTGAGTTATTACAGATCAAAGATTTTATTTTTTCGTAAAAAAATGCATGTTTTAAAGCGGTTTTTTACGTATAACTCAAAAACTATAACCTTTTACAAAAAAGTTATTATTACCAAAATTAAAGATAATAAAAAATTAAATACACTCCTCATTTAAAGAACTACATTAATGTTAATTCAAAGTGAGTTATGGGTAATTGCATATGTATTTTGTTCGACGAGTACGCAAATCTAAGTATTCAAGCTTAATAACGGGAAATGCATTTTATAAAATATACCTATTAAGCACTTGTCAAAGTACTTCGGAATACCTATCAAATAAGCTCCAGAAGAAGTTAATAGCATCAAAATTAAGCAAGTTATGATGAAAGTAAGAGAACCCTTTCGAATTTTTTTGGAAAAAGTGAAAAATAAAACATACGCCATTTCCACAAATATTAAAATTTATAGAAATCATTACAAGAATTTCTTTATATTATAATAAGTAATAATTTCAACAATTTTGACCGGTTTAGAATGCATATTAAAAAAGATATAATTTTAAAAAATCAGAATTTTTCAAATTATCGTAATTTTCATTTCCTTTTAGGTAATAATAACTCCAAAAATACTCAATTTAAGAAGAAAAAATGATATATAACCAAATTTTAGTTTTTCTGTATCAAATATTTTACCTTTTTTAATATTTCTGTAGGGTACAAAATAACCGAGATATAAACGTTTAAAGCTTAAATTTTGCTGCGAGAACCATGTAACCAATTTTTAAAAAAGTAAGGGGTTTAAAAGATTAAATTCAACGTGGTTTAAAAGCCCTTAGTTTTAGCTTTCAAATGGTTTTTAGGTAAATCTGATATCTCAAAACTAACGGAGTTATTTAAAAAAAAAGCAATAACATTTTTTGGAAAATTTTTAAAAGATAACTTTTGAAAAGTTTTTGGAGCATAAATTTTAATGCGATCAATTTGCTCGGAGGCTCATTTGATAGATAATTTTAAATACTTCACAAATGATTAATAAGTTTACGTTATAAAATGCACCATCTTCCCGTTATTTCAGCTTGAATACTTAGATTTGGGTAGTCACCGAAAGAAATATACATTCAATTACCTATAACTCACTTTTGGTTAACATTGAAAGGTTTTTCTAGTAAGGAATTTATTTCATTTTTTATTAGCTTCAATTTTCGTAATAATTTTTTTGTAAAAACTTATAGTTTTTAATTAAAATATTTAATCTTCAATAACTCAAAAAGTTTTGATTTATTTCAATAACTTTATATAACAAATTTTGCTTAGTTAGTCTCTCTATCGAATTATGGGGTTATTTTTAATAAAATAATTTTCACCCCCGAGTAGGGGTGGCATCGACCCCCAGGGCAAAAGCGCAAGTTGGCCCCATGTCACCTTTGTTCCTTGAGATATCCTCTAACCACTTACCAATTTTCATACAAATCGATGGAGGTTCAACGAAATCGGAGGAAATAGTATATCCACCTTCAGTGACTGCACTAATACCCCAGGCTGTGGGTGAAAAAACGTGATATAATTCAGGAATTTTTGAAACCTATCAGGTGTTGTAAAGGACGATGCCAGGAATAACTTCTACTAAAATGTAACCAAAAATATGGTGCGCTTTTTTTTCTATTGCGATTTTCATTTGTTAAATTTGCAATTTTTAATGATTTTTAATTTTGCAGCTTAGGATATTGATTTTAGAAAAAAACGTTTTAATATAAAGTTGTAGTAAATTAAAAAACCTACAATTTGAGCTATGGTAAGTTTAATTTCGTTAATTGGTTATTGCAAAACAGCCTGCGAAAGGTCCTAAATGGCCGTTTTTTACAATTGCATTATTTATTGTACGAACAATTTTTTTTATTTTTTAAAGCTTTAAAATTAAGATCTTTTAATTCCAAACATAAAAAAAATTGTAAAGCCAGATTAACGAATTTGTTGCTTAGATATTATAAATTTTTATCCCAAGAGGTCAAATGTCGAAGGCTATAACTTTTTGAAAAAAAAATCGTAGAGAGTTAGTGAAACATCCAATCTCCTTCTAAAGAATTATATTTTCATATTATGATGTAAATAAATGCGTAAAACATTTTTAAACCTCTAATTTTTGGGTTTGAAAATAAGGGGGCAAATTTCGTTAAAAACATTTAGAGCTGAAGCGGCCCTGTACATCCTATGAGTTTTTAACTTACAGATTATTGTTGCTGAAGATGAAACGAAGATTTATAAAAAAATAAAAAAATTCTACGACCAACTGAAGCCGAGATAATTTTTGGGTTTGAAAATAAGGGGGCAAATTTCGTTATAAACATTTAGAGCTGAAGCGGCCCTGTACATCCTATGAGTTTCTAACTTACAGATTATTGTTGCTGAAGACGAAACGAAGATTTATAAAAAAATAAAAAGAGATAATTGTTTTTTTTTCTTAAATCGTAGTGCCTTTATTTATAAAAATTAAGAAATTATTTTACAGTCATTGGCTAAAGAAAGACTTATGTTGTCTTAAAATAGAAATTATTATAAAATATAATTACATTTAATTATTAAAAATTATTTTTTAAATCGGTGCTTTTGCAAGCGGCCGAATTTTGCAAATCGCCCGGCTCGCTTCAAATCCGCGCGCTCGGAAAATGTTTACGTAGCTTGTATTAAATTTTGACAGGAAACAATTTAATAATATTACCATTATAATATACAGTCTATTTACCACTGTATCTGTTTTTCTTGATAAACTTTTATATGTGAAATCCAAAAAGAATAGTCACTACAAGAAGAAAAAGTTTTATATTGTATATTATAGTAAGAAGTAACATTATTATTATTATATTTATATAACAATGAAAAAATTAAAAATATACTTATATATTTCATATATATGTATCATTTTTGTAATATTATTTTTTCAGAAATGAAATTTCACATAAAAGTTTATCAAGAAAAACAAATACAGTGGTAAATATACCTCGTCCAATTTACTTACCGTTGCACGTCATCCGCGCTATAGCCTGTGACACGATACCAACACAAAATATCTGAGCGGTGGGTGTGTTCCCCTTTAGAATCATTTTGATTCTAAAAAAGAACGCACCCACCGCCTAGATATTTCGTGTTGGTATCGTGTCACAGGCTATGGCGCGGATGAAGTGCAACGGTAAGTAAATTGGCGGACGAGGTATAGACTGTATATTAAGTATAATGAAAATTCCACACCTGTAATTTTGAACCAATCAAAATACGTTATTTTGACAGATCACCATGGCAACGGAGGTATTTTATCGGAAATTTTTTGCTCGTGGGGTACCCAACAACGAATTATAGTGGAAATTTTTTGACGTTTACAATAACAGAACATTTTTGACAGACTGGTTTTTATTTGTTTACATAATTTAGTTTTGATTCATTTTCTATCACTTGTAGTTACTCAAAACTTATGTAAAATTGAAGAATATACTATTTTCTATCTTGAAATGGTATTCGCATGCAACTACAATGAGTAGAAATTACGAATTTGAAAGCCTAAATAATTGCTGACAAAGCTATGGCGCGCTATTAATCTGTTCATGCAGCTTTGGATTTTCAAATGCAAATTTGGTGTGGAATTTTCTTACCGAATACCACGCGAAGTCAAATTAATATCCGGAAATTTTTTTTTGATCATGAATATTTTTAGAAAATTTCCCTCGTCTGCGACTCGGGAAATTTTCAAAATATTCATGATCTCAAAAAAATTTCCGGAAATAATTTGACCTCTAGTGGTATTACTAGTGATAATATTATTAAATTGTTTTCTGTCAAAATTTAATACAAGTTACGTAAAAATTTTTCGACCGCGCGGATATGAAGCGAGCCGGGCGAATTGCAAAATTCGGCCGCTCGCAAAAGCACCGATTTTAAAAATAATTTTTAATAATTAAATGTAATTATATTTTATAATAATTTTTATTTTAAGATCATATAAGTCTTTCTTTAGTCAATGACTGTAAAATAATTTCTTAATTGTTATAAATAAAGGAACTACGACTTAAGAAAAAAAAAACAATTATCTCGGCTTCAGTTGGTTGTAGAAAATTTTTATTTTTTTATAAATCTTCGATTTATCTTCAGCAACAATAATCTGTAAGTTAGAAACTCATAGGATGTACAGGGCCGCTTCAGCTCTAAATGTTTTTAACGAAATTTGCCCCCTTATTTTCAAACCCAAAAATTATCTCGGCTTCAGTTGGTCGTAGAAATTTTTTATTTTTTTATAAATCTTCGTTACATCTTCAGCAACAATAATCTGTAAGTTAAAAACTCATAGGATGTACAGGGCCGCTTCAGCTCTAAATGTTTATAACGAAATTTGCCCCCTTATTTTCAAACCCGAAAATTAGAGGTTTAAAAATGTTATACGCTTTTATTTACATCAGAATATGAAAACATAACTCTTTAGAAGGAGACTAGATGTTTCACCAACTCTCTACGATTTTTTTTTCAAAAAGTTATAGCCTTCGACATTTGACCTCTTGGGATAAACAATTTATAATATCTAAGCAACAAATTCGTAAATCTGGCTTTACAATTTTTTTTATGTTTGGAATTGAAAGATCTTCATTTTAAAGCTTTAAAAAATAAAAAAAATTTATTCAAACAATAAATAATGCAATTGTAAAAAACGGCCATTTTGGACCTTTCGCAGGCTGTTTTGCAATAACCAATTAACGAAATTAAACTTACCATAGCTCAAATTGTAGGTTTTTTAATCTACTACAACTTTATATTAAAACGTTTTTCTCTAAAATCAATATCCTAAGCTGCAAAATTAAAAATCATTAAAAATTGCAAATTTAACAAATGAAAATCGCAATAGAAAAAAAAGCGCACCATATTTTTGGTTACATTTTAGTAGAAGTTATTCCTGGCATCGTCCTTTACAACACCTGATAGGTTTCAAAAATTCCTGAATTATATCCTGAAATCGACCTATTTTCCACCCACAGCCTGGGGTATAACTTTTTTTGAATATGCCTGTAGGTCTAATTTTTTTTATTTCGTATATTTTATCAAAAAATATACTTATGACTATTTCATATTTTTTCGTAAGGTGCGCTACCTTCGAAAAACACGAAAAACTTTTTTTTAGGGATTTATGGGGATTTTCTCCCTTTTATAGACTTTAAAATAGATCAAATTACGGTTTTTTTTATAGGTTATGTATAATTTGAAGTAACTGAATACTTAAGAACATTCATAAATTGGGAGAAACACCTTTAAACCCCCCAAAAAACATGTTTTTTTAAACTCGCAAAAACCCTGAAAACCTAGGTATAACATGAAATTTTACAATTTGAAACATGATTTTTGGGGGTTTAAAGGTGTTTTGCCCCATTTTTGAATGTCCTAAAGGACTCAGTTACTTCAAAATCTGTATCTCCCAAAATCACTAAAAAACAAGTTTTTGGTATTTTTGAAAGTGGCGCAAATTACAAAAAATTTGAAAAAAATCATAAATATATATTTTTTGATAAAATAAGTATGTATATGAAATAAAAAAAATAGACAGCCATCTCCAAAAAAAAGTTATACGTTTTTTCTAAAAAAGAAAAATGAATCTCTAGGCTAGGTACACTCAACTTAAAGGTCTATAAAAATAGGCAAATTGTGTAAATCTCAACTAGATATGGGTGTAAATTTTTTGAATTTTTTTTAAATTGATTGCCGCAAAAGAAAATGAAAAAATGATGTTTGGGCGGTAAGGGAGGTATGGTGGGCTAAAATTTCGCTGAGTCTCAGTTGGACGGGATTCTGCAGAAAGGATCCAAACCACACTTTGTTAAATCTGAGATATTAGCCAAAAACTTTACGATAAAATTTAAAATTCTCTATTAAAAATAATCATGGTTTAACATTAAAATCGTCAATATATGCATTAGATTTGATTTCACACACTGTTTGATTCAAGAAAACAGTTGTTTTAAACAAAAAATCAACTTTTGTCGCTTGGTTCCCTTCTGCAAAACAACTTAAGTGAATTCAAAGTTAACAAACATTTTTTATTTTCCATTATTGAATTACATAATGAGGCGTATAATATAAAAAATGTTAATATGAAATTACTGGGATTTAATAATTTGTTTGATTTCGAAATCTGGAAGTCCCGTGAATTCAAGAAAATAGTTGTTTTAAAAAAATCCAATTTTGTGGCTTGGTTCCCTTCTGCAAAACAACTTAAGCGAATTCAAAGATAACAAACATTTATTTTCCATTATTGAGTTACATAATTAGTCGAATTTAAAAAAAATGTTAATATGAAATTACTGGGATTTAATCAGTTGTTCTGTAAGTCCCGTGAATTCAAGAAAACAGTTGTTTTAAAATTTTTATGCAAATTCACTTGTTATTTTGCAGAAGGGAACCAACCCACATGGATCTTTTCTGCAGAACGCTGTCATGCTGCAACGATAATGTTGGTTGGTTTTTTCGCTCACAGAGGACGGTATATATCATATGTGGCTTGGTTCTTTTCTGCACAAGTATCTACGGGGTATTTTACAACCTATGAGACTGTTAATAGGAAAAATACATATTTGTGGTTTGGTTCCTTTCTGCAGAATCCCGTCCAATTTTTGATCGTATAGAACGTAAAAAATTAAAAAATCGAATTCTGGGAATATGAGCATTGGGCCTATCTTAACGGGGTACACCCTTTGCGAAATGTACAAGTAAAAAGGCTTTGTTCATAGCTTTGACCGAAAAAGATATCGCGCTATAACTAAAAAGAAACAGTAAATAAAAAAACGCAATAAAACACATTGATGGTTTTTAAATGTTTTATTCAATCTAATAAATTAGTCAATTAAAAAAAATTAATACAGACTTTGTATATAATAGGCAAATCTAAATTTGCGACGGACTATTCACAATTCGCTCCTATACATTCACGGACACAAATACAACAATAAAGGTCTGACTACATACATGATTCGTAATGTACGCAAAGAGTACATAAAAGTTATAAAAAGAAACGTCAAAATCCATCAATAATAACCAGAGGTATTTAATAGCTCGAGTTTGAAAAGTTCATATATATTTATCGATATAGCCTATTTCAAAAAAGGACTAACTTCGTCCAGAATAATCGTAGATCGACTCTTTTTAAACGACTTGCCAGCTTTTCGAATATGAAAAAAAATCTTCGACGGGCAATAGGAAAAAAAATTAAAATTGTTTATGAGCAAAAAATTGCAATCAAGTTATGTCGGAAATAGTTTTTTCCAACTTTTTAAAATTATTACTAATATTTTTCGAACCTTTAATTCATGTTATGAATACATGTAGGCAGACCTTTCGTAGGCAAGTATTTCTAAGTTGCTCCTATTACTAAACCTTATTAAAACAAGGTTTGAGATCATAGCTACATTAAAAGGAACTATTTAAACTTTGACCAAAGGCCAATTTTATAGTTTTAAATATTAAGGAAGGAGACAATTGGAAATATATTTCATTTCTACTAATTTAAGTACGAGTTTTTGCCGCATTTTTTACAGTCCTAAAATCCATTCGGAAATATACATTAAGAAACAACAGCGGACGAATAATCAACTAAAAAGACGCCAAAAAGTACATGAATGCAGCCATCAACAACTTATAAAGCCGGGATCAAATGGCGCGTGGAGTGCCAGTCCTCGCCCAAACACGGTTGACTCGTCTCGAAATGTGGAGCGTGGAGTATCGAGGTTTTAGTTTAGTTTAGTTTTCGAGCTCCTTTGAACTGTGTTGATTTACCAACAAATGAAGATCGCCAATTTCGCTCTAATCAAAGGCGCGTGAACTGGCAAGATTGGAGCGAGGAGTGACACTCCACGCGCCGTTGGATCCCTACTTAAGAAGTTTAATACAATGGCTTGGCTAAAAAAATGTTCGACTCATAATGTTTGTAGATTTTGTATAAGTTTACCAACAAATTTCTGTATACCACTTTCTACAAATTCTAATTCCTAATCTGTGGTGTTACTAGTAGTAGTACATTCATCTTAGTACGTATAATCAATGGATACAAGTATATCAGAGTACTACTTCTATCTATATATCTATCTATCTATCATTTGGTAAACATTTATATTTTTCCTTCAAATTACGTTGTACGTTATAAATAGAGACCGGTATATATGCAAAATACATTTTATGTATATCTGGCATATTTTACATTAATTTCATATTTTTACAAAAAAAAATGTATAATGCCAATATTTTCTGAATATGTCGACCTTTTGTTGAAATTGGTCATTCAAATTCCCCGAGTAATAAAACCTATTTCTTTGAATCATTTTGGGTGTACTTGCTCTTGTAATGGAAGGTTTTAAGTAAACTGGTAATAAATTCTTCTTCTTCTTCTTAAGGTGCCTATCCGTTCCGGATGTTGGCGATCAGCATGGCTATCCTAACTTTGCTTGCTGCTATTCTGAATAGTCCGGTTGTCGACGTATTAAACCACTTTCTCAGGTTTTGAAGCCAAGATATTCTTCTTCTCCCTGGTCCTCTCTTTCCAAATACCTTGCCTTGAAGAATGAGTTGCAACAAGCCATATCTCTGTTCATTCCTCATAACATGGCCAAGATATCTAGTTTGCGCTCTTTGATTGAGTTAATAATCTCGCATTCCTTGCCTATTCTACGTAGAACCTCAACATTAGTCACACGATCCACCCACGAAATTCTCAAAATGCGCCTGTAACACCACATCTCGAATGTCTCGAGTTTTCTCAAAGAAGCCTCGGAAAGTGTCCAGGCCTCTACTCCGTATAACAACGTAGAAAATACATATCATGTGATGATAGAGATTTTGGTAGCAAGAGGTAAATCGTGGCTTCTGAAAAGAGACTTCATTATTATGAACGCTGATCTCGCTTTTCCTATGCGTTGTTTTATTTCACTTGAGTGGTCCCACTGGCTGTTTATGTTGATACCAAGGTATGTGTAGCTGTCGACCCTGTCAATTAGTTGTTGGTTAACCAAAAGCTGTGTATTTAATATTTCGCGCTTACTCACTACCATGTACTTTGTTTTTTTCGTATTGAGATCAAGTCCGTATTTTCTACTTATATCTGATATACGTGACATTATTCTTTGCAAACCATCTAGACTGTCTGCAAAAACTACAGCGTCGTCGGCATATCTAATGTTGTTCAGGCGCACTCTATTGACTAATACGCCTTCCTGTAGTTCTCCCAGCGCTTGCTCGAAGATACATTCAGAGTATATATTAAACAGCACCGGGGACAGGATGCATCCTTGCCTCACTCCTCTATCTGCCTCTGTCAATTGTTCATCCACTTTAATATTGGCAGTTTGGTTGTAATATAAATTATATATGATTCTCAAGTCTCTATCATCTACTCCCGCTTCTTTCAAGATGTTTATGAGTTTTTATGTTTATGTTTTTATGTTTATGAGTTATCATGTTTTATGTGTAACGTTACAAACGTCACATCTTTGCTATTTTATTTTCAAATAATAATTTAATCCTATTTTTTTTAATAATTCTTTAATAGTAATCCTTTTCTATTTGTTTTACCTTTTTTCCCGTTAAAAATTGGTTGGCGCCCTCTTTCGGTATTTATAGGCATATCTCAACATTCTTGTTCTATCTCAGAATTCACATTCTTATTCAATCGTTCTGTGGTTCATGACAGTGACTTCGCACTGTCGTTTCTCGTTTCCAATTTTAAGCCCCCACTCACCAACTCTGTCAATGTCAAGTGAACCCTTCCTCTTTGTCAAAATGAAGAATATTTTTTTATTTTAATCTTAAAATCTACTTAAGGCAATGTCTGGCCTCACAGTCACATTTTCAAACAGACGTTATTATTTGGGTTTTCTGGACAAACAATAATCTTCACCGGACAACCCTTCACCTCGTGGGAGGACTCCCTGAACCTGGAGCCCCCAATATCGCCGGCGATGCTGCAGTAACATAGCATAGACACCACACCATCAACTAACACCTTCAGGCCTGGTGGACAGAACATCTACAAGCCCCCAGAGCCCGTTGCAGAACAACAGCAAGACACCAAGAACCCGCAGACAGATACCAAGTGCCATCGATAAGTATAATCTCTGATCTGTAAAGTTTCGGCAAGGTCTTGTAAATTATTTTTTAATACATTGATTATGTCTTTTATGAAAAATAAACATGATTAGTTAAATATTATTGTTTTATTTGCTCCATTCTGCATTTTCATTGTTCATGTTTTTAATTAGGACAAGGTGGAATCACAACTTGGGAGATTGAGCTAGTCTAGGGTAGACGATAGCTATCATAGTTGATTGAAATATTATTCTCGAATATTATTTCAATTATCTGGGGTAGTTTATCGCCCCACTTTTGGCGCCCAACGTGGGGCCTGTTAGTAACTCCAATAGCTATTTATTTATTTTTTTTAGGATATACCTATTTACTTAAATTTGGTTATAATATGCCTTTTATTTTATATGGATACCTGAATATTTGCAATTGATTTTCATAAATACCAACATTATTTGCCTTTGATTAACTTACTTTAATTATTACTTACTTTTAGATTATTAGTTAAATTTGATTAATACTTACACTTTATACTATGTCTTTATAATTTTAAATTGATTTCATACTTTTTAAAGTACATTAATTTTTTTCCCAGAGATAGATATTCTCTGTAGTCATTTATTTATAATAAATAAATATTTTATAGTGTGATGAATACTACAGTTCATTGGGTAATATTTTTATTTTCCCCAGAGTAACATCTGAAAATTATTTTGGTACTTTAAAAATTTTTATGATTAATAATTTAAATTAACTATATACATTGACTTAATATTTACTTTATTATGAGTATTTATTTTTGATTTGTTCTGAACGATTACTACTGCATATATTTATTTCTGGTTAGAACTTTGTTTTCTTGTTTTCCTTGAGAAAAATTTCTCACCTGTGTTCGAAATTTTTCTGATGAGTGGAGGGAGTGTGTAACATTCTTGTTTTCTTTGAGAAAAATTTCTCACTGTTCAAAATTTTTCTGATGGGTGAGAGGAGTGTGTAACGTTGCAAACGTCATATCTTTGATATTTTATTTTTAAATAATTATTTTACCTTATTTCCTTTAATAATTTCCTCATTAATAATTATTTTCTTCTATTTGGTTTACCCATTTCCCCTTTAAAAATTGGTTGGCGTCCGTTCTATAATAGGCAACCCTATTTACATTGTATCATCCCTTGTGTTCCATGTTCCGTTATTTCAAATTTCGGTCCAAGGTTCGTTGTCATGTCATTTTAATGACAGTGACAACCCCTATATCTCATTCTCAAAATGGAGGGGTAATGTTTTAAAAGGCAGAGCAGCTTCAAAAATAAATCATTTTATTTCAACAAATCTTCCTCTTGGGGTGAGTTACATATAGTTTTTTTTTAATAATTTCTTACAGTCATTATATTCCATCCATTCCATTCCTTCTTATAACATTTTTTATATCTAACCTTCAAATGTTCTATCATGTGTTTGGTTTTTTGCACGTGTGAATCAAATTTTAACTATTCTCCTCATCTAATTTCATTTAAGTAATTTGTTCTTGTCATCTGCTACTCTTTTTGATTATATCTTGAAGAATGGGAGACTGGCACACTTTGGTTATTAACTTCTTGATCGTTGATATGTGTTTTACTCTTCTAATTTTTGGGATAAAAATCAACGGCCTCCCTACGGGAGCTTCAGGAATCCTCAATCGCCGGCGATATAACAACGAGGGACATGTCATCTAGACTGCAACCACATTCCATCTTGACTGCAACCAACCAACACCTGTAGGCCTGGTGGCCTAGAACATCCACGTCTCCAGAGCCAGTTGCAGAACCAGCAGCAGTACCATTCAACATCAAGAAGATACCATCAGCTACCAAAAGCCATAAGTATAATCCAGAATTGTTAGTTTTTGGCGAGAATTTGAATATATTTGTTAATGCAATTTACTAAGTCATTTTATTTATTATATCTTTATGAACAATAAACATAATTAGTTAAAATTATTGTTTTGTTTGCTTCCATTCCAATTTTCATAGTTCATATCTAAGGTTAGGACAAGACGAACACACACCTGAGTGATTGAGCTAAGCTAAGGGTGTAACGATGGCTATCTTGGTTAGTTGGGGTAATATTTTCGAATATTATTTCAATTAGCTGGGTAGTACATCGCTTACTCGTTACACTCTATCAAACGCCTTTTTGTAGTCGATAAAACAAATATACACGTCACAGTCAACATCCCTGCATCTTTGCATAAGCACTTGGACAGCGAATAGAGCCTCTCGGGTGCCTAAGGCATCGCGGAATCCAAACTGCGTCCATGATACCTGTTCTTCGCATTTTTTATATATTCTGCCGTGTATCACTTTCAGAAACGTTTTGAGTAAGTGGCTCATTAGGCTAATTGTTCTGTAGTCTTCACATGTTTTGGCATTTACTTTTTTGGGTAAAGTTGAAGCTCGACTTTAACCAGCTTTGGGGTATTTTTCCAGTTACGTATATTTTGTTGAATACAGTTGTTATCCATTTTATTCCTTGTTCATCCATAAGTTTTAGGAAGTCTACATAAAACTGGTCAGGCCCTACAGCTTTACCATCTTTAGTTGTTTTAATAGCTGACGTGACTTCTTCAGTGGTAATCGGGGGTCCTGTTTCGCATTCAGTGCCTTCAATGGTATTCTGCCTTTCATCTGCATAAGTTACTTCCACATATTTCTTCCACGTATCTAGTTTTTCTTCCACACTTAACAGTGGTTTGCCTTGGTTATCTGCCAAACACCCAACTCTTCTAGGTTTGTATAAGCCTGCGGCTTCTTTAACTTTTTTGTGCATATTGTAATGGTAATCAATTAACAACCCTAATATACATACAAACAAAATGAAACAAACATACATAAACACCTTTAGTGGGGCATGTTTTCCGAAATCCAAAAGGGGCGGAAGTGTCCGTGAAGCTTTTAGGAATAAGTAGCTGTATGAATCAGCTCACGATTTTCTGTTTTGGACAAAATTGCGAAAATTCATCAAGGTGATCCTGTACCATAATTTGAACTACTGCCTTCCTACATAAACAAGTTTAAAGATGCATATCTTCTGTAGATGTTGAAAGAAGATTTTCGAATAACATTTGCATATATTATTAGGCATATTCTTTAAATTTTTTGCATGTTTGCGCCAATTTTGTTCGTAAATGTGCGCAAATTTGCTCTGTTTTCTGTTGTACATGTTGTATATTCCGGTCTCTATTTATAATATATTTAAATACAGTTTCTATTATTATTTCCCCTCAAGATACATCAAATAAAGTGTTTACAATTTTTTTAGTAGACTTGTTAGAGAATATACACTGACAATTTCCTTTTGTACAAATGGCAACAGCAATTTGGAAAAAATATAATAAAACTAAAATAGATCCTCTATAAATCAAGTACATCACCGCTGAATTATCGTGAATTTTCGATAGAGGGTGATTCATTAAGAACGTCTAATCTTAGAGTTGTAGATTCTAGACCTAAAAATATTAGACCTATATTTAATATATAATGTAATATTATTCTAGACCTCAAAAATGTTGCCCAACATGCCTTATCCAAATATTGCCAGTTCCCGAGATACCGAGTGTTTAAGATTTAATCATAATATTTTGTGGTCTAGAATCTACAACTCAGAGATTGGACATTCATAATGAATCACCCTGTATAATCCCCAATTAAATCTACAGTACACGCCGTTTTATACTATTAATTATTAAAATCAAAAGTAGTACAGCGTTAAAAAAGGATATACTGCATTTTGGAATGTAAACAATGTTTAAATAATTTACAAAACAGTCGAAAAATTCATCGCATGACTTCCTTCTACAAATTACACACTGCAAAAAATGTAAATACATAATAAATCATCATAAAAACCTATATCCTAATATCAAAGTTATTTTTTTGTATAAGTACGTACATGACAAATAACTAAACAATCAGCTAACCATCATTGTTTATTGGAGAACAGATTTTAGTACTATTAGTACCCTTTGAGACTAAGACACTGGTGTCTGACACCGGTGTCCGCGCCAAATTGCAGCAAAGCATTGTTTTAAATGAACGACTACAGACGAGCCACTTTGAGTGTCTGGCTGATTTTAGTGGCTCAACAATGCTTTGCTGTCAGCACCGGTGTCAGACACCAGTGTCAGACACCAGTGTCAGACACCAGTGTCTTAGTCTGAAAGGGTACTTAGGAAAATTTTATCTACAGTAACACACAATAAATAAGTAGGTCTAGTTATGGTACATTAGGTACTGCGTCGTTATGTACATATATAAAGCCTCTACATACATAATACATACTCAAATAACAATATAATTGTTAGAAGGCAAGATCTTAGGCTAAGGGCCGGTTGTTCGAACGCTAATCAACAATGATCATTATCAAATATTTAATTACTGTCACCAAAACTGTCAATGTCAACTTTGTTTGGGTTGCTGAAAACATAATTAATTACAATTATGAGATTTATTATTAATTATGTTAATAATTATTGTTATATTAATTGATTATAGACTCCACAGACTTTTTAACAACCCAAACAAAGTTGACATTGACAGTAATTAATTATTTGATAATGATCATTGTTGATTAGCGTTCGAACAACCGGCCCTTTATCGGTTAAAAATAAATAGTAAAAATTGCCTTTGGTGACACTAAAATGTCCAATGTCATGCATTCAAATAACACTTCACATAGCTAGATATGGTATAGTTTCAAAATTGTAGACACTACAATTTAAGAAAAACTGGTAAAAATTCAAAAATAACATAATTAACGCAGCAAGAGAAGCACTTGGAGAGAGAAAAGTAACGAATACTAAAATCAAGAAATACCTAATCTAAACCCCATGGTTTAGAGAGGAAATGAAGACAAAATGTAAAACAAAGAAGAAAGCCTTTTTATAATACAGAAAACAACAGGTATACAACCACTATAAATAGTCAGACAAATAAAAATGGAAAACCGGGAGAGCTTCTGGAAACAGACGGAATACGACTTCTATGAAACACAAAGAGAAATATGGAGAATAATTCGTGGCTAAAAAAAGAGACGAACGGATTAATAAAAACGAGACAGTTTCAGAAGGAAACATGGGTATTTAGATTACTTTCGATCCATATTGGCTGAAGTTGGCTAAAGCGATAGAAAACATATACCAGAATAGTACAATAAAAGTAAAAGTCGAAGAAGAACTAACTGGCCCAATTGAAGGAGGCAATACGAATCTAAGCCTTTTCTATAACTTTCTATCCTGTAATAACTTCCTGCAATAGTGTCATACCAAACAATAAATATTAAATATAACAGGAACTATAAATATTAAATATAATAAGGAACAATGAATTATTTTGTTTAAAGGATATTTCCGAATGATATCTGCATCTATTTCTTTTAATATAACTTCGTATTTGGAAAAATAACATCCACAGTTAAACTTTCCATTTTCCTTTTTTTTTTAGAGAAATAGTCATCGTATAGATACATAACCAAATTAAGAAGTCCTTTAAACAAATATAAAATAAATATTAATAAATAAATAATAGAAAATTTTAAGTAGTTTAAGTAAATTTTAACTTAAAATACTTTTCTGATTTTCAATAAATATACATAATTCGACTAGCATACGTCATCATTTTGAACTTATTGATAGTCCTGAAGATTCTTACCCGATGCAGTGAAATTGTATCCTAAAAACCATTATCTTTTGGTAGAAGGCATATCCAAGCAGAAAAGTTTGTAAAAGCAAAGAATTGCATTTAAGTACTAAAGATGTATTCACTATGTGAGCCTAAAACTCGATACACGAGTTGTAGAAGAGGCAACGAAGCATTAAACCTAGGAATTTTGTGCAGTAAGATGAATGTTCATACAACTTTTTGCATTCGATTCGAGAGAGTGCCAGGCAATTTTGTGAACTAAATTGATCTCCGACAAATGAAAAATTTAGAACTCAGGAAATATTGACGGAAATGAGTTCAGTTTTTATATTTGAGGGTTTTGGAGTTCATTGAACACGAATTTCATGACGGCGATGGTCTCCGAGGTACCTGGTGCCCAGGGTGGAACTCGTTGCCTGGACAATCGAATAATTCGCGGGACGATCGAATAATTCTCGAAATGAAGGTTGGATCGAAAAACTGAAAAATACGTGTTCAATATTTTTAAAAATTCAATGGAATGAGTCTAAACAAGACCCCCCACTCCATCCCTGGAAGTGGGGTGGGGCTAACTTTAAAGTCTTAAATAGAAACTCCCATTTTTTATTGCAGATTTGGATTACCTACGTAAAAATAAGCAACTTTTATTCGAGACATTTTTTCGAATTGTGGATAGACGGCGATATAATCGGAAAAAACGATTTATCGTAATACCCTAGGTAAATTATAGAAATGGTCTAATATCTCGAGAAATTCACTTCCAAATAAAAAAATAAAAAATACGTGTTTAATATATTTCAAGAACCTATCGAATAACGTCAAACACGACCCACCACTCCACCCCCTGGAGGTGGGGTGGGGGGTAACTTTAAAATCTTAAATAGGAGCCCCCATTTTTATTGCAGATTTGGGTACCTCATGAAAAAATAAGCAACATTCATTCGAAACATTTTATATAGCGTTTAGCCGTTTAGCGTTTTATAGTGTTTTTTAAAATCTGCCAATAAAAAATGGGGGATTCTAAAATGGGCTATTTAAGATTTTAAATTACCCCACACCCCACCTTCAGGGGCTGGAGTGGAGAGTCGTGTTTGATGTTATTCGATAGGTTCTTGAAAAATATTAAAAACATATTTTTTGGTTTTTTATATGGAAGTGTGTTTCTCGAGATATTAGACCGTTTCTATAATTTACCTATGGTATCACGATAAATCGTTTTTTCCGATTATAGCGCCATCTATCCACAATTCGAAAAAATATCTCGAACAAAAGTTGCTTATTTTTACGTAAGCAATCCAAATCTGCAATAACAAATGGGGGTTTCTATTTAGGATTTTAAAGTTACCCACACCCCACCCCCAGGGCGTGGAGTGGGGAGGTAGTACATAGTGTCATTCGATAGATTTTTGAAAAATATTGAACACGTATTTTTCAGTTTTTCGATCCAATCTTCATTTAACGAATTATTCGATAATCCCGCGAATTATTCGATCGTCCCAGGCGACGAGTTCCACTCTGGGCACCAGGTACCTCGGAGACCACCGCACAGTGACCTACAAAACCCCCAAGTATAAAAATTGAACTCATTTCCGTCAATATTTCCTGAGTTCTAAATTTTTCATTATCCATCTCTTAGAGATGCACTTTGAAAATGCATTTTCTTATGTACAAAAATTTTTGCCGGAGATCAATTTAGTTTACAAAATTGCCTGACACTCTCTTGAATCGAATGCAAAAAGTTGCATGATGATTCATCTTACTGCACAAAATTCCTAGGTTTGGGACTTTTTAGTGCTTCGTTGCTTCGTCTATTGATAGCAATTCAACACGAGAACTAAGTAAGCTTAGTATTATTATTTATTTCAATATTAATTTTAGTAAAGTCTAAAGAGATCAAGGGAAATGTAATGAAGATGCTGATAAGTTGGCAAAACACCAGCTAAAGTAATTTCTTTTCAAGCCAGGACTCTTTGAAAAAACTCGAAACATTCGAGTTGAGGGTGTACAGAAAAGTTCTGAACACAATCAAAACAAGAAAATTGGAATATCTCTGATATATTACATGTAGAGAGAAATACAGCTTGCTGCAGCTGTATATAAGAATAGGAAGACTAAGATGAGCAGGACATCTAGCAAGATCACAGCAGAACAACCCTCCTAGAAGAATCCTTATGTCACAACCTGTGGGAAGTAGAAATAGGGGTAGGCCAAAACTTAGATGGAAGGATGGTGTAGATAAGGATGGGAGAAAAATAGGCGCAGCAAACTGGCAACGGTTGGCAATGGATAGGAAGGTCGAGGCTCTTTCATAGGGCTGTAGCACCATTGATGATGTTATATATGATATACGTTATATTCTTCAAGAAAATCAGAAAAGTATACCAAATATTACATTTAAGTTATCTATATAAACCAACTCTGTCTTCTGTAAGTTGAAGACCAGGTTATTTAAAATAATCTATTATTGCGTATAGGTAAACTATAGAAATACGGTACTTTTACACCTGGAAAGGAAATTTATGAACTAATTACTTGGCTAGTTTGATTTGCAAAACAATTCGTAATCCTTCAGATGGATTCTTCGAAAGTTTCTAACAACTACTACTAGATTTTGTTTATTATAAAAGAAATTTTTTAAGTTAATACATATAAGTCGACAGAAAATCTGGAACCGCCAAGGTCAAACCAATCAAATATTTTGGAAACGCGACGTTGTCAGATCAATCTGATTTCAAAGGTTTTTCGTTTTTTTATTTGTTACCTGTTTCACAGCAAAATTTACTTTACAACGCGTTCGACTGCAGTCCCCTCTCCTTGATTTGCTACCTCAAGAGACCTTCACGATTTAAGACTCTCTTCGAAAGTTAAATGCATCGCATACATTTAGGAAAGGACAGTATATACCTGTCTAGTCCAGGAACCGAAGCTTTTCACCTCGCAATTTTTACAGAATGGATCGATTTGCTTGAAAATTTGAGAATAAGTAGTAGATACTCCAAGGATCAAAATCTATATGATGCCGAAAGGCGCTTTTACCATAGTGGTGGTTGCCACCCCATCTCGGGGGTGGAATTTTGTTATTATATTTTGACCGCAAAAGTTAGTGAAAGCATTAATTCTAAGCAAAAAACGTTCTATACATTTTTTTGATAAAATTAATAGTTTTCGATTTATTCGCTATCGAAAATGTTAGTTTTGTATCGAAAAAAATCAATGTTTTTCTATAATAGGTACTGTAAAGGTAAATTAAGGTAATTATCTCAGGTTTTGGGGTTTATTACAATGAAAATCACGATAATCGAACAAATGGTGTATGTTCGCCTTTACGGTACAAAATCTCAATGCTAACTAAACCAAAAACAGACGCCAAATAATATTGTCCCTCTCCTTTTAGCATCTGCTAAAATATCAAAGATAAAAACTACGGTCAGAGTAGACCACACACACCCTATTCAGGTCACTTCCCAAAACACAGAACTTTTGCAAAAGCATGTGTCGTTTGACGATCATAACTACAGTCACCCTCCAGGGGCGTATCGTAAGGAATTAGTTTGTTACAGTACTCATTTACGATTCACTCAATTTTTGCCGTAGAAAAAATATTTTCAAACCGAGTTCTTGGGAATTTAATAACCCACAATTTCATATTTACACACATTTTTTCGTATCTCTGATGATAATCTTTCTATTCTGAAGAAAATGGCATTTTTTACCAAACTACAAAAATTTGTTATTCGCTTGTAACTCCAGTTTTTTTAAAACTAATCGTTCTATGCCTGTCAAACTTCTAGAATCTATTAATAATACATAAATAAAGAAGAATAAATAAGGCCAATGACTAAAAACACCGCTAACTTACATTATTATGCTTCCAATTGGATTTGTCCTTTTTTTTTCAAAAAAATATATTGATTTTTAACCCTAACTTTTTTATTTTTTATCTTAGAAAGTTTGGTAAAAAAGAATTTTGTAGGGTTTTACAAGATCTATAAGTCTATTAATATTAAATCTTTTTAAAATCCTCAGTCGCAAAAAGAGGTGACTTTGAAAAGGTTGGTAAAGGTGGTTTTTGCATGTTATTACAAGTTTTAATTGTCAATAGCTCACTCAATTTTTGCTGTAGAAAAAATTTTTGTAAACCAGATTCTTGGAATTAAATAAGCTACAATTTCATATTTAAACATTTTTTCGTATCTCTGATGATAATCTTTCTATTCTGAAGAAGAGGCCATTTTTTCCAAACTACAAAAATTCGTTACCTATTCGCTTTTAACTCCATTTTTTTAAACTAATCATTTTAAGTCGGTCAAACTTCTAGAACCTATTAATAATACATAAATAAAGAAGACCAAATAAGGTCAATGCTTAATTTTAATTATAGTGGTGATTAGAAGGTTGCTTCCGATCACTTTTTCGCTGAAAAAAATAGGGACTGACACTCTTTTCATTATAAGTAACTTTATTTTTGAGCTAGAGACTTTTTTTATTTCTGGAGCCAGATATTTTTAATTACTTTAAATTAGTTTGAACAAGTTATCCTCGAAAAGTACATAGGTTTCCCGTCTTTTGACTTTGAAACTACAATATTTAGCATTTGACGAAGAAGAGCTAACATGTAATAAAGTATAGCTCGATTACTATTGGTCTTAAAGATAATTAAAAAAACGGTTTTGTTTATTTTTTTAAAGGGTACATTTTTGTTAAGGAAAGTTGATAAAACGAACACTTTTTGAGTTATTAGCAGAAAACTGATTAAAAACATTGATTTTTTCGATATAAAACTAACACTTTCGATAGCGAATAAATCGAAAACTATTAACTTTATCAAAAAAATGTATAGAACGTTTTTTGCTTAGAATGAATGTCTATACCAACTTTTGTGGTCAAAATATAATAAAAAAACTTCCACCCCCGAGATGGGGTGGCAACCACTTCCATGGTAAAAGCGTCTTTCGGCATCATATAGATTTTGATCCCTGGACTATCTACTACTTATTCTCAAATTTTCAAGCAAATCGATCTATTCTGTAAAAATTGCGAGGTTTTCTCCTATTTTAAGCTTCATTACTTAGACTAGTCGTTCAATCGTTGGATTTGAAATAGGAACAAGTTAACAAATTTATCAAGCGGTTGAGATGCACAAGACATACAGTAAACTAGAAATAACGGACGTCCTATAATAAGATGGACCGATGAGTTGGACTCTTACACACATACTGGAACATACGTCCAAACCAAATACTGTGTCCTATACTGTGCCCTATATTTATGATGATCCTTGTTTATAAGTTTAACAACAAAGATTATAAAGATATTCTAGAATAGTAAGAGGTCTTTACCAAGCAAAACTATAACAGTTTCCAACCAAAATAGGCCGAGGCAAAGGTAAAAACATGACACGAACTAATTTCAAATGGTTAGAATACGAGGGTGGATTGATAAAAAACTAGCCTTTGATAGAAAAAAACAAGTTTTTTGGGATGAAATCGATTTATTTCTCAACATAGTCCCCTTTTAGTTCGATACACTTAGTAAGACGATGTTCAATTTTTTTATCCCATCCGAATAGTACTTTTGCTCGAGCTCTTCAAAATAGGCAGAAGTTTCAGCGACGACTTCATCGTTTGTTGCGAAACGACGTCCTCCGAGCAATTTTTTTAGGTTTGGAAACAGGAAAGTCACTGGCGGCAAGATCTGGTGAATACGATGGGTGTTCAACCAATTCATAGCCCAATTCGTGTAATTTTGCCATGGCGACGGCCGATCGGTGAGCCGTTGCGTTGTCTTGATGAAAGGACACTTTTTTGCTTGCCAAACCGGGACGTTTTCGACGCAATTCGGCATCGAATCAATACAATAATGCTGCGTAGTACTCGCCATTGATAGTTGTTCCTTTTTTAAGTAATCGATGTGGATGATGCCCTTCGCATCACTGAAAACAGTCGCCATCAATTTCTTTGATTTCCGGTGTGTAATAATGCACCCAGGTTTCATCAACGGTGATAAATCGGTGAAAAAAATCCTTCGGATCACGCCGTATCATCGCCAAAAGCGTCTCCGAAGTGGTCACACGTTTTCGCATTTGATAGATTGTCAGCAAACGCGGCACCCATCGCGCGGATAGCTTTTTCATGTCAAAATGATGGTGATTGATGTTGTGTACGCATTCCTAAGAAATGTTTAGGGCCTCTAGTAACTAGCGGAGCTTGATTCGACGATCTGCCATAATCATGTAATATACTTTGTTGATCGTTTAAGGCGTGATGACTTCATTTGACCTCCCGGGACTCTCATCAAAAACACTCGTACGACCACAAACAAATTCAGCTTTCCAAAATTTTACTGTTGCGACCGAAGGTCCAGCCTCACCATATAGTTCGTTAAGGTCGGCTTTGATTTCCAGATTCGTTTTCCCCTTTATGTGAAGGAACTTAATCACAGAACAATACTCGATTTTTTCCATTGTTCCGAAAACATAAAAGTTGTTTGCTTCTGACGGCTGTAAAAACCAAACTAATAGCTTTTTGGCTTAAAATTTTGACAGACGTCATGTCATGAATGGCGAATGTCAAAACCGAGAGCAATTCGGTATCAAGTAACGCCATCTGTCAAAGGCTAGTTTTATATTAATCTATCCTCGTATAGTCCAACAAACGATGCCGCTTTCTGTTGTACAAACGTCAGTATTTTTTGGTGATAATGTAATTCTCATTACAACCAAACAGTGGCTGATGTAACACTGGCCCAGATAAACATAACACTTAACTTAAACATGCCACAAGACACCAGTTTCAGAACCTGAATATTTTACATTCTCCCAAAAATGTAATTCTACTTATGTGTTTCATGTGAGGATGTTGAAGCTGTATGATTTGACGGAGCTTCAGCTATGTCAGGAAACTTTACAGGTGTACAGAAATGATAAATGGAGAAACATATGAAAAATAAAAAGTAAAATATGAAGTTTTTTATATTCAATGACATGCTCATTATATTAAAAAGAAGTACAGTGGAACCCCGATAAGTCGGCCCCCGATAACCCGGAACTCCGGCTAACCCGGACCGATTTTTATCAGACAAACATTTCAACAATAAAAATGTATTGCTGTTACAAAATCTCGTAAACCTAATTCATTCATTTGGTGACGTCAATATACGAACGAAACGATTGATGAATCCGACATTACTGAAAATATCAGGGCAATCAGGGTGCAGATGGGACCCTGTCGCGCAATTCGCAGCAAATAAAATAGTCGTATGTTTTTGGCTTCATTTTATTTCGTTTATACATACGCATTTTCAAGGTTCACGAGGTTTTGTACCAACTCTATGTAATATAATATTTGAGAGATAATGGAACCGGATTGAACTACATATAACATAGTAAAAATGACTCATGGTACACCACATTCATTGTCGAAAACAACATGCACCTGTATTATCCTTTATTTTTTTGAAACTGTCTGTGTTAGCATTGTTTAGAAAAGACTATTAAAATTCTTTTTTTAACAATGGTCTTAGTCATCACTTTTATTAAATAACATAACATCAGAGACGGTATTATGTGTAGTAAAGTCGTATTATTGTTCGCTTCCGTTTTGTAATCGTTCGTAAATTTATTCAGATTTTGTGTTTGTGTGTCTTTTGTCTATAAGGGCAACAAAACGTAAAAATGTTGTAGTGACAATGGAAAAGAAACTAGAAGCATTAAGTAGAATTGATAAAGGTGAATCTTGCAGCATTATATTATGGTGTCGGTACATCTACAGTATCGGATTGGAAGAAAAATAGAACTAAAATCGAAGAATTTTTTTTTTTCAAAATGATAACAAAAGACAGTTTAATCGGTGCAAAGCTAATAAAGCTAAGAATGAGACTTTTGACGACGCTTTGTATGTGTGGTTTTGTGTGGAATGCGAACGTGGTTTACCAGTGTCTGTGTGACAATTATAACGGAGTTTATCTGTAAGCATACCATATTTTATTAATTTTTACCATTTTCTCCGGCTAACCCGGATTTTCGATAACCCGGATCGGCCGCGGTCCCAATTAATCCGAGTTAACGGGGTTCCACTGTATTTCAAAAAATTGTAAACTGTTTTCCATATGACTAGAAATTAAAAAATAAAGTATATGGGGGGCGATTTTCAGCATTGGATCCTCCACTAAAAAAAGCTAGCGACGCCTATGGGTATGTCAGTCCGGGTCTGGTCAGATGCAAAAAAACATAAAAACATTTCTGAAAGATTGACAACCGCTTGACCACATTTGCCAGAAGAGTACTATATAGTGATGTAACGAATATTCGTATTCGCATTCGCATTCGCGAATATCCGCATCTTTTTGCATATTCGCATTCGCGTTCGCATTCGCAAAATTTGTGCGAATGTTTTGCGAATATGAATATCAGAGAAAAAATAATTTGAAAATAACGTTAGATTAATAAAATCAAAATCTATTCTCTTTCTCATCTTTTTTTATTAAAAAAAAGGTAACTTGACCTCGTATAATCAGATTATCAGCCCTCACGTTGTTTTATTATTTGGTATAATGTAATAAAGTTTAAGATTCAGATTGATTTACACTAAATATCAATTAACTTCTTATTATAAATTTAGAAAACATTTCAAAAATAGAAACAAATTAAAAAAACTGAACATTCGCATTCGCATCCGCATTCGCGAATGTCGTTATTAGATATTCGCATTCGCATTCGTATTCGCGAATGTTCAAAAAACGACATTCGTTACATCACTAGTACTATACTTAAATTAGTAAGTAGCAACGCCAAATATGACTTATTTTACTTAAAATTGACTAGCGAAATGAACCTGAGTACGACTAGATAGTTCATATTGTTTCAAGAATTATCTTTAAGCATGGTAACGTTTACCGGAAATCTAGTCATTAATGAATCATGGACTAGTTATTCAAGAAAACAGTAAATAGTGAAAAACTTGAAGCAAAGTAAATTATTCAGTATTTACTACGTTAGGAAGTTACATAGGTCTTGAATCAAAAAAACAACTTTTTCAAAAATATATTGTATTTTAAAGAAAAATATATTTCATTTAAAATTTAGAGACAATAAAGTTTAGCATTTGAATAAGTCGTAAGAAAATTTTCAGCTAAAAATATTGAAAACTGTCGATTTTTCCTGCACTTCTCGCCCAGACTATTTTTGCGGTAGACACAATAATCAAAAATTTGAAAATTTTCTTATAGTTGCCCTTGGCCCGTGGTTGAACGAAGGATTTAAAAGAAAAATAAATTTAAAGTTTTGAAATAAGTTTGAATGAATTTTCCTCTCATATTTTGAGAATTTTTCCGATTTTCATCGTTTTTAAAACGATTTTTTAATCCCTTCGTTCAATCACGAATCAATACTTAAAGGCGGGTTGACATTACTAGTGAATGACGAACGTGACTCACGCTTACGTATTTTGCCCGTGCTATTGTTAGATATTTTATTATCTATTTTCAAACTCGAGCAGTACATTTGTATCTATGCATTGCATAAAAACAAATGCACTGCCCGAGTTTGAAAATAGATAATAAAATATCTAACAATAGCACGGGCAAAATACGTAAGCGTGAGTCACGTTCGTTATTCACTAGTAATGTCAACCCGCCTGTAAAGATGAACTGTGCCACGTTTCAGCAAAATCGGTCGATTCGTACTCGAGAAATCGTGCCTACGGCACAGAAAAGCAAAGTTGCGAGAAAACCGTGGTTAAAGTTGCTGATTTTACGCGGTAGAATCGCACCGCATGCGTATAGGGAAGGCAGAACGAATGTACCTAACACGCGCGGCATTCAAATCTTTGCGGTATTTAAATCTCCGATTTGGTAATATTACTCAAAACTCCGGTAATATTACTCGAATTCACTTCAAATTTGGTGTGAATACTCTTAAAGCACTATACTTTCATATGGAATATTAAAAAAATAGATTTTTTGAAAATAAAAGACCTATGAAACCCGTAGAATGCCAGTGTTCAAAAACGGCAAACTGTAATGCAATGCTATAAAGACAATTCTGAATTCAAATTATAATTACCTATACACTGTTTATTAAAACTAACGTAACTACCAATATACAGATACAGCAGTCAAGTAACTAGTTATTGGATACCACTGACCTTCAGTAAACGTCATCATGCCTTAGCAGCAAACCTTTGCAAGTCTTGAGATGAATATTCAACATAGCCTTCGCCACGAACGCTTTGGTGCAGAACTGACATACGTATGGTCTCTCACCTGTGTGACCTCGCATATGTATCACCAGACTGGACCGCTGTGAGAATGCTTTGGTGCAGTAATCGCAGATGTAGGGACGTTCCCCAGTGTGAATTCGTGTATGCTCCACCAGGATAGGCTTCTTGGTGAAAGACTTCTCGCAGTAGGAACAACTGTATGGTTTGTATCCAGTATGGATCCTGATATGGAACTTGAGCTTCTCTTTGCTCGACAGCATCTTACCACAAATGTCACAAATGGAGAAATTACCAGTGTGAGAGTTCATATGCAGCTTAAGGCTGTTCTTGTGTTGGTACTGCTTTTTACAGATGACGCATTCGTGCAAGCTTGGACAGTTCATGTCTTCTTTGTGAAGGTTCACTTTGTGCGCATGTAGGTATCTGGAATACAGGAAACATTTGCCGCAAAACTCACAATCGAAGGGTTTCAGCCCCGTGTGGTAGTTGTCGTGTTCCTGGAACCAAGGTAAGATCTGGAAGCCCTTTTTACAAGCGTCGCACCAATATTTCAAAAGATCCTCATGATTATTTATGTGATTCGTTATTGAATTGATTTCAGGAGTACGAAAGTCACACATGAGACAATTAAAGATCCCCTCTTCGGAATGTATTCTCAAATGTATGACATGCTCCAATATCTTCTTCTGAGACGCATTGCACATTTCACAGTAAAAATAGTTGTTGTGTGTTTCGATGTGATCTTTAACAGCACTTGGGGTTCTAAACTCTTTTCCGCATATGTCACAAGGGTATACCTCACTAGAAAATCGACTCTGCCTTAGTCTCTTTCCTGGATGGTGTTCTTTATAGTGCATTTTCAATTCTTTGGGATACCTTTCAGTTTCATCCTGTTTTTCTTTTAAACATAACGGACATTTGAATTTCTTGTCTTCTTCAGAATCAGCGGTCATTAGTGCTTTATATTCTTCTTCCGATAGAGGCAGTATTACAGGTAACTCAATTGAATCTGTAGGTTCTTCTTTGATCTCTTTTTTAATTTCTACTGCCTCCACTTTAGGTACCAAGGCGATCTCGTCTTTGGGTTCTTCTTTGATCTTAACAGTTTCTTCATCTGACGTTTCTTCTTTGATTATTATATGTGTTTTTTTCCTGGAAGATCTTCGTTGCGCAGTCTCTGGTTCAGTATCACCGTTCTTATTTTTCTTCTTGGAGTCTTTTAATTTTGCCCATGGCGGGTCGTCTATCTCATCTTTTACCTTTACCTTATGACTATCAGTCTTCCGAGGTCTACCTCTTTTTGCTTTGACTATTTCACCAGAAATCTCACCTTGTTTGCTACCATCGATCTTTATTTTTATCTTCTTGACTTTTGGTGGTTTTGGTGTAGGTTCTGGTGGCGTTTCGTTTATGGTAACAATGGGTGTGAAAAACGCCATAGGGAATCTGCAAATAACAGTGTAGTGTAAAATATTTCTTAAATACCTGCTTGACAACAACCAAACACAACAGATACTATGTTAGAAAGCTATAACTGGTTCTAGTTAACATAAGGTAGCAAGCAGTTTTGATCAAAACGGATGAGAGCAATAATTATGTGCAAATCCCCCTTTTGACACCAAATGTTACGATAGCATTGCTACGCCACTGCGTACCGTTAGCAAAATTTACAAGGACTGACGTCACGAGTAACATGCCAGCAGAAACGTTGCTTTCTTGAGGAATCTAGAATCTAGAAACGATATATTTATTATATAGTGAAATTTTGCTAAAGGTAGTCAGTGGCGTAGCAATGCTAACGTAACAGTACGGTCACAAATTCAGATCTCTCGGCAAACATAAAATAACAAATTGGGCTACAAGATATGAAAAAAAAGCATAGTCCTAGTAACGTCAGAAAGAAGACAAGGAAAGAAAAACTACCTAAAGCAGGATATTTGGACTAAAGCAGGATTCTTATTCGAATTTACTTGGAATTAGAAAATCCATCAAAATCAGCCTAAATATTATTCATTCGAAAGAAAAAAAACCAAAGATTATGATCAAAATCGTCTATAGATCTGACAATTTTGTGGAGAAGTATTTTTCATTCATTGTGAGCTTTTATACTCAAATGTCGACGAAAGTCAACAACGCTTTCTTAATGTTTATTGACTTCTTTCATCGCAATTTTTTGTATCATTTCATCCGTTCCATAACTTGAGTTCAATTTGTTTCAACTGTACCTTCGTTGACTTGGTCTTCTCATACATACTGCTATGCTCTATATTTAGAATTTTCTTGTTTACAATATATTAATAATTTTTTTTTCTTCGTTGCGCATGACTCAAACTTTCCGCAGTTATATACTGTACTCATTTCACTTCAGTTGTTAGCTCGTGAATTAAGAGTCATCAAATTTCTTGCGTTAATTTTTTTTTTGCCCTGTGATTGTTCAATGGATCTTTTGTCCTAGGATTTATGATTCAAATCGAAAGAAACATACGACGCCATGCATAACAATAGCATATAAAAAGGGTATGCGGCTTTCTAAAGCTTATGCTTGCGCCTTGAGCTCTTTGTTCGTTTATAAGTAGTATTGAACGAATAAATGGTGACAGAGAGACAGAGACAGATAGAGAGTGCAGGAAAACTATTCCAAGCACTAAATAGAGGATTCCTCAACAGCAAAGAAATATCAAGGAAAACGAAGATGACAATATATGAAACAATATATAGGCCAACATATACATACAGAGCAAAAAACTGGGTCTTAAACAGAAGATACCAGAGTCGGATATAAGCAGCAGAGATACCTTTGAAGAACGATAGAGGCAAGAAGAACAAACAGACTCAAAAATGAAGAAATAAGAAACAGACTTAAAATCAAACCGTTACTTGACACAATCAAGGAGAAAAAATTAGCACGATTCGGTCATTTAGCACGAATGGATATTAAAAGGCAAGTGAAAAGAGTGTGGGAAACTAAAAATAGAGAAAAACGGAAGACATAGCAGAGATATTACAAAATAAGGGCAAATCTTGGCAAAAAGCAACACAAATAGCGAATAACAAC
The DNA here is from genome assembly GCF_917563875.1 of Diabrotica virgifera virgifera. Classification (NCBI taxonomy): domain Eukaryota; kingdom Metazoa; phylum Arthropoda; class Insecta; order Coleoptera; family Chrysomelidae; genus Diabrotica; species Diabrotica virgifera. The sequence goes on along the minus strand of NC_065451.1, from coordinate 223,467,749 downwards.
AAAGAATGAAGAAAATTCATCAAAGGCTAGAAGCACCTCTCTCGACAATTAACGGTAGAATCGATCTATACCATTTTCGTTTAGGATATCACAGTACGACGTCTAATATTGCGCAAAAACGAATAACAATTGGACATAGTATCAATGATTTCTGCAAGAAAACTATGAAGATGACAACGGTAGAAACATTGATCATCGTGGAAACCTTATTTCTAGCGCAATATATGCAGTAGATATAAGAATGTGTCAGAAATATTTTTGATTGAATATCTCTTCTATGCGAAAGGCAGAATTGATATTGTCTGAGGAAATTGTCAACTATAGAAAGAGATACATTACAAGGTTCTTGGAATTTACTGACTTGAAATTAAAATGATGAATTGGTCAGAAGATAGCCCAAATCTAAATCTAGAACATCCTTCCCATTCTTTGAACCCTTGTCACGTCGTGGTGACACTCTAAACCAGTGATGGGCAAGGCCCGCGAAAGTATTTAATCCGGCCCGCCGATGATCCATCGACATGGATACTATACATGGAGCTCTAATACGAAAGGCATTTTTTTCTATAATTCTGGCCCTCCTATAGGATTTCTTGAATTTTGTGCCCCCCCCCCCCCCCCCCCCCCCCCATTAAAAAAGTTGGTCTCTACACATTGTTAGTTTGCTGTTTCCATTGGCTGCGATTTTTCCCACAAGTCTTCATTTGGTCTGCCCATCGTGTTGGTCATCTGCCTTCTACGTTTCCTTCTAATGCCAGTGGTTCTATGGTCCCCGATCTTCTGGCAGTGCCGAAGTAATTTTGGTAGGCTCCGTTTATTTTTTTATAGCCTGTCTTTTATATGAAGCTCTTCCAGGATTGACAGGTTGATTCTGTGTTCTGTCCAGGGCACGCGTAGAGTTCTTCTGTAGACCCACATTTTGAAAGCTTTGATCTTACTTCTATCGATGTTTTTGAGAGTCCAAGGGCATTGACCACCCTGAGCTGAGTATTCCTTGTTATTGCCCCTAGAAGCATGCCTAGGACTAATTGAGAAGCAACTCTAGTACCAGAAGCAATCTTTGGAAATTGCAGTTTAGTTGAACATGAAGACGTAAAACCTAATGGAATGAAATGTTTGGGACGAACATCTCAGACATAGATAGCGCCAATGTTATTAAGCATTACATCTACATTAATTCAGTTTATTCAAAACATGCTTAGCTAGCTTAGTTTTGTTAAAACATGAACCTAGCCAAAACTGGAACCATTTGTCAACTGAATATCAGGCAGCTGACGTAACAGATGTGCAGGTAAAAATTTTGATACACAGCGTGTAGTCAGAAAATTATTTTCATTTGCGGCATTTTGGAATTTCAGAATTTATTTTGTAAATTGTTTTCTTCTATTTCAACACGTTCTAGAGTTAAATTATATTTTTTGGTAATGTATAGTTAATGTGTAGCTTTTTGAACTACTTTTGTGTTAGATTTTTCGGATTAACAGGTAATCAAATACAATTGAAGTGTCCAGGTTTTTTGGCCAATAGTGTACATTACCAATAAAAATAAATCGAGCATTTTGACCAGAAACTAACAAAGAAACGAGAAAACTGATTATGTGGTAGTAATTAACTTTTATCACAAGGAAAAAAATTCCTGTACTGGCTGTATACCATAAATCACAAAAAATAAAAACCTTATTTTGTAAAACCCCTTTTGTAAGACCTCTGTAGTTGTCACCTAAACTCTGCCATGTAAGGTTATACCTTCACTTTTCCAACCAACATGGTTGATGTTATATGATGCCAGGGGTCAATCTGGAAATATTTTAAACATCTTTAAAAATCAGATAATATAATGTAACCCCAACTGTTTAAAATCAATTTAAGGGTTTTTACCCGTACATTTTGGTGGCTTAAAGCATGTAAACCTGTGATAACAGTGATGATGGAATATTGATTCCGAAAACGTTTTGTGATACAGCCCTTTTTAGGGATTTTAAATACATATACCTTTTACAAAATAAGGTTTTTATTTTTTTTTGTAATTTACTTTTAGTCATATTTGATTAGTATATAAAAAGTGTGATTCGACCTACCCAGAATACTAGGATACAGAATATTCCATTGTAGGTAAAATGGTCAAAATATTTCTCATTTTGCATTTTATATATAGGCAATACACAACATAGGTTTCGCTAATTTTGCTAAAAACTGCCAAATCTACAACCTAAATCAACATCGACAACATTACAACCCTTCTACTCATTCTTTTGAACAACTACTCACCAGTTTTGATCTTAACGTGAACATTTGCCAAACATTCTACGGACTAGATAGCCAGATAATTTTTAAAAAAGAACTATTTTTTTGATCAAATTCAGGCTGTGAAACATCTTTCAACTGTTATAAATGAAAACATTAGGTTGTTACGGTTGTTATCAAGCAGTATCATCTAATAATATCTATTTATAAAAATATACAATTACAAAAAAAATAAATATAATAGTAAAGTGTAAATATGTAGAAATGCAGTATATTATGCTCCTAATATAATCACTAATCACCTAGTAGTTAACACCAAACCTGCTGAACGAATTACTGCATTTACAATTTATTAATTTCGCTTAAAATGTAGAATCCAAATTGCAAATGTGCGAAACTGGCGTCAGATTAAAGAAATCATACAATTCAGCAGATTTAGCCTTCACTATTATACACGATACCACTGAACTTAAATTTGAGAATTTAACAACAATACATTTGTTTAAAAAGACGTGTCAATCCATATTTTCAAAAAATACAATATATTATTTTTTAATGACTATCCATTTAGTCATAACTTTTAACTTAATACATTGCATCATTTTATATAGGTATCTTCTTTTGAAACCATCGCAAAAAAGACATTGAGTTTCAAGGGTTTTCGGCTCTAAATTGATGCAAACCGATTACTAGAGGGTTTTGGGGTCGCTGAACAAGAATACGCCGTTAGAACCGACCTACGGTGCACCTGGCGCCCAAAAACCCTCCAAACTCCAGAATATAACATGCCTTAGCAGTGACCTTGGGCATCAGGTGTTCCGAGGGGTCAGTTCTCATCGCGTATTTGTATTCAGAGACCTCAAAGACCGCCTAGTAATTTATTTGCATGCATTCAGTGACGAAAACCTTCGAAACAGAAGATGACGTGAGCACTTAGAAGTGACCGTGGGCACTAGGTGCTCTAGGGGTCGGTTCTGATGGCGTATTCATGTTTAGCAACCACAAAAACCCCACGTGTAATCTGTTTGCATCAATTTAGTGCCGAACTCCTTCGAAACTCCAGAAGACGACGTGGTCCTACACACCAGGTGCTCTGGGTGTCAATTCTGACAACCCCAAAAACTTCTGAGTAATAATGCCGAAACCCGTCGAAATTTCAGGAGATGAAGTTGCAGTGACCTATGCCTGGCCTCCAGGTACTCCGGGAGTCTGTTCTGGGCCCGGATTCTAATTCAAATTTCGACTCAAAACAGGTCGCAATCAATATGGCGACGTTAAAATGCTACTATGCGATCCTTGTGAATTTCAGTTGAACTAACTAAAGGACGTCACTAAATTTCGATAGGTCGCAATTAATTTCGACTCCTCAAAAGCGGTTAAAATTATAATTTCGAGTCGAAATTATTGTGACACGGACATGAATGAATGGCCGAAAGCGAGATTAGGTTTAGTTTAGATGTGTTTTGTTTCTTGCAAGGAAAACTAAAGCAAAAGGTATTAATATGGCTGAGTTTTATGGAAATTTGCTGGTTTTGGAGAAATTAGATACATACATACATAATCGATTATCCTCTTATACCGTAAGGTGTCGAGGTGAAAATTAGAAATTAGATAGAATAGTATTAAATTAGAAATATAATAATTGAGAATGTCCACAACGTGAATTATCAACGCAATGAAAGATATAAGGTTGAAACTGGGTTGAAACATGAAATTTGGGAAAATTAATATAAAACAAGGAAAATTTTGTATTATAAGATTTCATATATTAGTAATATAGCTATGCAAAGTCCGCAGAAAGTGTGCTATTTGGTTTATAAACAAATTAGCGCTCCGAAATCTTTTTTTCAATTATTGCTCTGTAACTCAGAAGATTTTAACGTTAAACCAAAAACACTCACATAAAAATTCAGTGTAATTTAATTCTGCACATATTTTTTCCGATTTCCTTTGGCGGAAATTTTCCTCGGAAATTTTGGGTTTTCCAAACAAAATCTTTAATTTTCAACTAAAATTTTAGAGTAGTAATCATTTATCAATAATTAAATAACTTGGTGACATAAATCCTTTTTGTTGTGAGTGTCTTGAATATATGAAAATTTATATGTACAGCTGGTTCCTAAAAAAACTGATACGACTCTTAGTAAGATTTGATCATTTTGAGCAGTGTATGATTGATCTGACATTATATTATGTTTATTATGACAGACAAATAATAAAATAAAAAAACAAACAGCCATTTTTGAGGTTGAAGTTATCTGACAAATTTTAAGATTTGGCAGTGACAGTGACAGTATGTAAATAATAAGTATTTATCCTTCAAAATAAAATAAATTAAATATAATTAAACTCATATTCATTATATCACACCTCATCAAAAACTTTTTACAAGAACATAGTCAGCGGTTTTGATATGGCTTAGAGCCAAACTACATCAAGATTGCCTATAAATCGTGCTGGTAATTGCCTTGCAGTGAGACCAAAAACAATGTACAAAGAGGTCCGGAATAAAAGGGTAATGGTTCAAAGATTGAAATCCTGTTGTTTATAACTCTGTCGCAAATGCCGGTCAAATTTGAGCGGTTATACCTGGAACCACTCCTCGCAATTCAATTTTTTTTTTTTCGAGAAGGGCACAGAAGCCGTGCCCTTTTCAACAGCGTTAACTTAATTTAATTCAATCTAATATTTTCTGAGGGGTTCTATTTGTTTATAAGCCAAAAAATTGTTTCTTTATAACATTCCTGAGACCGCTCAAATAGTCCAATTTCAATTCTGTAAAGTACGTTGAATAGGTATAGTGCTTTTTTATACGAAAATCATATTTATTCTGGTGTATCATAACACAGGCCTACAGTGTTTTTGGTGCCGAAGTATTTAAAGCTGATTTTGGGTATATTTGGGGTGCTGATTCCGAATATGGCCTTAGTTTTGCTCTATCAGCTCTAGTTTTCAAGATAACGTAGATCATGCCAGCTTTTATGCATTAAAATTCGAATAATATGCTGATATGAATATACTAAATTAAAATAAAAACCAAACAATTAAAAAATACGTATATTTTAAGCCATTTCATCATCATCATCCAGTCCTTTGCGTCCACTGCTGGACATGGGCCTCCCTCATTTTTGTCCATTGTGCTCCATTTTGAGCACTTTGCATCCAATTTCTTGACATTTTCTTGAGATCGTCAGTCCAACGAGTAGGGGGTCTTCCTCTACTTTTTTCTGTCTAATTTCGGCCTCCACTCAAGTAATCTCTTCGTCTACCTCCAATCACTGATTCGGGGGACGTGCCCGGCCCAGTTCCATTTCAGGGTGGCAATTCAGGAAATTACATCAGTAACCCATGTTCTTAGTCTAAGTCTTAATTTCCAACTCGGTCACGAAGCGATATACTCAGCATTGACCTTTCCAGTTTCCTCTGAACTATTTGCAGCACTTTAGAAGTTGTAGCTATCAATGTCAAAGTTTCGGCACCATAAGTCACCACAGGCAACACACATTGGTCACATGTTTTACGTTTTAAAGAAATTGGTATATCGCTTTTGAAGATGTCTTTGAGTTTTCCATAGGCTGCCCATGCCCCGTCTCCCTTGGTAGCGGTCCTCAATGGTTTTTATCACTTGGTGAAGTCTCTCACCTTGCTCATTACTTATGTCATCTAAGTTTTCAGCAATACGGTACAGGTAGCTGTGAAGATAGTTGAATTTGATGTTCATATTCCATCCAAGTGATTGGAAGTCATTCAGCAAACGGTTTACCAGCTCAGCATAGTTTTCACTTTTGTGATTTCCCAGAAAATTTTTCATAATATCCACAAATGAAAGCCGAGCTTTTTTCTCTACTTCATTCATTGACCCCACAAAAGCCGGATCCTCTGTAAGAAGTCTGATCTGTGGTCCATCAAAGATTCCAGCTTTAAGTTTTTCCATACTTATCTGGGGAAGCTTCCTTCCTATGTAGGCGAAGCATGGTCCATGGGCTATGAGCCATTATTAGATGGAGGCTGAATGGGTTTACAAGTGGTAAATGTATCATTTTAAAAGTTTAAAAATACTCTCCAAGCTGTTTTATTTCCTTATAAAATAGTAATGTAACGATAATAAAGTATTATTTCTTGCATAAGTAAGGCATAATACAGTGAGGACAACAAATATATACTGAGGAATAAGTTTAATTAACAATGTTCATTCCTTTGAATAGCACATTCTTCATTATCTCAAATATTAAAGCTCTAATTTCGGATTTTGCCATATCCATAAAACTAGAGCTGATACAAAAAAACGAAATCCATATTTCGATTTATCGCCCCTAATATAGTAAAAATCAGCTTAAGGATTCACGGCACCAAAACAATTTTTTTTTCTGTAGGCCTGTGATAATCTTTCTGGTTATTATTTCGACCGAAATTTTTTAATTAACATTTTAATTATTGCTAAACTATTGGTTAGATTGTCGCCGGCCTCCTGTATAATCTACTATAAAAAATCTCTCATGTAACCAATTTATTTAATTATTGATAAATAATTACTTTCCTAAAATTTTAATTGAAAATTGCAGATTTTTTTGGGAAAACTCGGATTTTCCGAGTAAAATTTTTGTTGAAGGAAATAAAAAAAACCTTGAAACTAAATTACGGTGAATTTTTATTTGAGTGTTTTTGGTTTAAAGGAAAAATCTGGAATCACAGAGCACTAATTGAAAAATAAAAAGAAGATTTAGAAGTGCTCATTTGTTTATAAATAAAATAACGGACTTTCTGCGGACTTGTTATACCCCATATTACTAATATATGTAATCTTAAGATTCGATTTTAGCAATAAAATAACTGGTAAACAACTTTTCCCAAAAATGACATTTTTTCGATAATTTGCCCAGACTATCAACAAACGTTGCGGTGGTTGCATAGCCAATAAATCCAATAAACAGGAGAACCAACTCAAATTCTGAGCAGTGTCAAAATGATAACGTTAATATCCCCAGTTGGAACTAATATCGAAATGAATAAGAATCGCTATAAATTGCGACTGTCATGGCGGAGTCTAAATTAAATTGCGACCTCGAAATGAATTAGAATCAGGCCCCTGATGGCATATTCGTGTTCAGCGACTCCAAAAAATCCCGACAAACAAAATCTGGCCGTTAATATACTTATTTTAACATATTTATGCACTTTTGGATGCATTTAACGTTGTTTAAAATTCAACTATGCATTTCCACCCATTATTCTATTTGAGACTTTTCCTAATATCATCCTGAAGACAATGCAAAATGTTGTAAGTCTCTAGGTGATGTATTTACAAATCGATTTATTTGGGTGTTTTTAGTGCTAAATGTCCTGGTCTATAAGCCGTATGGACTTCAATGGATACTTAAGAAAAGCGCAGTCATCCTTATATTGATTTTCTGTCCTTCCACTTTGTTATCGCCATATAATAAAAGCATTACGCCCGATTTCATAATCGTTTTAAATTTGGCTTCAACTTTAGACGGCTTAAAGTCAACTTCCAAATGATTATAAAATCGGATCTTAATATCGTTCAAAAATAAAGTCAAAACCCTGGTTTCTTATGATTTTTTTTTTACAAACATTTGATGTACAAACATTTATAATGCATATGAATTATTGTTAAACATAAAAAACACGTATAGTCTTAATATTATCTCCAAAATTAAAAAATTAACATTTTTTTACACTTAACTATAAGGAAATTAAAGAATATCTAATAGACCTCATAAACCATAAATTGGTGATTTAGCATGTCTGCCGATAATAAAAAAATTAGAAACCCATTTCTATTGTTTTCGAACCATTTATAAGATAATTTTCGAACCATTTAAAGGCAAACAGGCCTGGATCCCGCGTACCAAAAAAAGTTGATTAATAGCAAGCTGAATTCTTGTTAATAGCTTAACGGTGTCTAGTCGGACCAACTTTGATGAATGGAAACACTGGAACAGGGGAAGTATTAATTGTGGAACGTAATTTTAATTGTGGAACTTGTCATCCTGACAAGTTTATGATTGTGAAAACTAGCAGGTTGTTTTTAAGTTTATTCAATAGCAAGCTTTATATAATATATGAAAAAATTTTCCACAATTAAAACTTCCCCTGTTCCAGTGTTCCTGTATATCAAAGTTTGTATAATTAGACACCGTTAAGCTATTAACAAATTTTCAGCTTGCTATTAATTAACTTTTTTTTGTAAGCGAGATCCGGGCCTAAATTGAAGAAAGCCGAAGGTTCAATGTAATTGTTTACCGAAAGGTATTAAACTATTTTGCCCAATTTGTAAGTGATTTGCATAAAGAATTGAAGTTTGTCTCTCCCAATACCGAATAAAGTGTCGATGTGAATCCATCGTGACCCTTCATAAAATAATTACCAAGAAATCAAAGTGTTCACTATGAAAATAAATGTTGAATAAAGTAAGTTACCTAGAGGCGTGCGGTCCATGGAAGCGGGGGAAGCACCGCTTCCCTATTGTACTTCCATATAAGAAAATACATATATTATTAATTAGTATTTAATTATCAACAGCGTTTCCCTAATCTAAGTAATCTATTATGTAACTAATAGGCATTGAAACATTATTAAAAATTGATCGCATACGAACGGTCTCAAATAAGCACACAATTCAACGATTCAGTCCGGTCCTGACGGAAGCGCATCTCAAAATCGCTGCTTGTCATGCATTTGTCCCGTTTAAAAATTGGTCAGTGTTTAATAACCTCACCCGCTAGTCATGTTCCTTTCACGCGAATTTTGATACGCCTGGAAGCGCTCGTCCGACCGCTTCCGATTCCGAAAACGAGAAGCGGAGTCTGTTACTGCTGCTATAAGGGGTAGGTATTTAGGTACAAATGGCTCGATTTCAATTTTTTGCTTAATATTTTTACTAATATTTTATTTGACATTTTGAGATTTTTCCTTTTACTGATATTTTATAGTACCTACGAAATTTTACAGACGAAGTCAAGTGACATTGCATTTTGTATAAGACAATTTGATGACTTATGATGATTAAAAAATGAGCTGTTTAAAAATATTTGGGATAAAGTATATTGTCGGCGAAAGAGAGACCTATCGACGATTATACATCGAAATTTTTGATAATATTCTACAACAAATGAATTATCACTTTGAAAATTTTAAAGAAATAAAATATGTAGAATTATGTAATTTTAATATGTCTAATTATAATTCATTAAAATCTCCCACAGAGGTTATGTACCTATTTAATTCAGTACGATTAAAGTATGATTTTTTTGATAATCTAGCTTTGCATTGTCAGTTAAATGTCATTTATAAAACACCTGAAATTAGTGATAAAAAGAAATACTTAGGAATCGGTTGAATTTTTTGAATACTACTGGTTTAAATCAGTCTCTGTGTGAAGTGGGCAAGTTGTGTGAATTAAGTAGTAGGTACTAACTATCCCAGCTACAAGTGCATCAGTTGAACGAAGTTTTTCAGTATTAAAACGCATCAAAAGTTTTACAATAAATTTTACAAGTGAAGACAGACTTTCCAAGTTAGCCCTATTATCCATTGAAAAAGAGTGCATTTATTAAACAATTATCAGCAAATCCAAAATTTTACGACGATGTTATCGACAAAAAATTTGCATTAGTTGATAAGAGAATAGGACTCAAGTATAAGTAAATAAGTGTCATATTGTTGAAAGTTGTGTGTTATGGAAGGTGATTCGAAATTGGAATATAAAAATAATTTTGAATAGAACTCTTCTTTTTAAGTTTAAAGAAACCAAGCCTGGAGCAGGGACTCGACCCTGAGCAAGCAGTACAGATCGATGATAAGTCACTAGATATACGATATACTAAGTCACTAGAGTCACTAACCTGCATTGATCGGGGTAGGATTTCGTTTGTGAGTCCTTGTATCCAGGACTCCCACATAATAAGCACTTTGCTGATAGAGAGCCCATATAGCGCATCAGAGTGCTATCGGAGGGGAAGTGGATAGTATGAAGCATTGGGGCGGGATGGAGTGACGCCCGCTTATAAGAGTAAATCCTCCTTGCCTCAATGAATTTGTATCACCCGAATCTCATTCCCAAGGCGTGTGCATGTCTCTCAGACTGGGTTAAACACTATACCTAATTTTTTGTAGTTCTTGTTTTTAGTCGATATAAGTTAACAGGTAATACATTAGGTATATACCTATTAAGTAGGTATATATTTTGATCTCGACCCTCGTAAGAAAATATCTGTTAAACCCTAAATGAATCGCTTCCTCTTCCGAAAATGTCACCGCACGCCACTGCCTAAATACCTACAGTTTATTCGCATAAGCTATGCACTATATTGTTTACAATCAAGATGCAGTAAAAATAGACAAACCAAGATACGTTAAATACTACTAGGACACTCCCAAATCATAATTTACAATGAATATACATTGTAAATCTCAAATCATGATTTCCAAAGTTTATAGATACATTGTAATTGTAAATTATGTTTCGGGAGTGCTCCTAGTAGAATTTAACATGTCTTGATTTGTTTATTTCTACTGCATCTTGATTGTAAATTTAGTATAGATGTAAACATTAGTTGACAAGGATGTCATCATCAGGAACATAGAGATGGCTTTTCAGTTTTTGAATACTTTTGGACAACAGTTACTTGAATAATTGCGTAAATTATTCATTCATTTAATTAATAGGATTATTTTTTCACTTACTATGTATTCAGTGATTACAATAATTTATATACTATGCACTAAAAACTAATAATCGAAGAAAAGAGAAAAAGTGATTTTAATATACTGTTACTATGGAACGGGTAGATAAATTTTTAACACATTTAACAACTAAAATCATTGTTTCTATGAACTGCATGTCTTATTGAAATTTAGTGTAGTACAATTCTATTAATTATAGCTACGGAAAATACGATTTCTTTCGGGACTGACAAATCCAGGTACATATTTGAAAATATTTTTCGGTTATTATACAGGGTGTCCAGAAACTCTACCGACAAACGAAGATAGAAGATTCCTCAGATAATTTTATGACAATTTAACCCAATTCACCTAGTCCGAAAATGCTTCCTAAGGGAGCTAGAGGTCTTTGAAGATGGCGCCATGTAATTAGTTTTTCTTAAATACCTCCAGAACGCTTCTATTTAGAAAAACGAAAATTGGTATACATATTTACTTTCCTGAAATGAATCGATTCCATCTATTGCGAATTTCTAGTACCGGTCATAGGCGTACGTTTTGGGTAGGGCAACGGTTATTTTATCGCATAACTTTTTTGTCTTCAACTTTTAAGCATTTTTGATACTGGATTATTAAATTGTGAGGTATTCTAGTACTAAAAGGTACTCTTACTTTAAGTCGATAGGATACACCGTTTTCTAGAAAAATCGATTTGAAAGTTTTGTTTTGGGAATTTGAAAAAAAAAGTTAAAAAAAATTAAAAAAAAAACCGATGTATTTTACCAACTTAAAGCAAGAGTAACTTTTAGTACTCGAATATCTCATAATTGAATAATCTAGTGTCAAAAATACTTAAAAATTAAAGACAATAAAGGTATGCTATAAAATAACTGTTGACCTACCCAAAACGGACGCCTATGACCGGTACTAGAAATTCGCCATTAATGAAATCGATTAATCTCTGGAATATAAATAAATGTACCAGTTTTCATCTTTCTAAATAGTTTTTTTTGTATCTTTTTTTTTTAATTCAAGGAACGAAAAATTTTCAAATCGATTTTTCTAGCAAACGGTGTATCCTATCGACTTAAACTAAGAGTAACTTTTAGTACTAGAATAACTCACAATTAAATAATTCAGAGTCAGAAATGCTTAAAAATTAAAGACAAAAAAGTTAGGCGATAAAATAACCGTTGCCCTACCCAAAACGGACGCCTATGAGTTGTACTAGAAATTCGCAATGGATGGAATCGATTCATTTCTGGAAAGTAAATATGTATACCAATTTTCGTTTTTCTAAATAGAAGCGTTCTGGAGGTATTTAAGAAAAACTAATTACATGACGCCATCTTCAAAGAGCTCTAGCTCCCTTAGGAAGCATTTTCGGACTAGGTGAATTGGGTTAAATTATCTTAAAATTATCTGAGGAATCTCCTGTCTTCGTTTGTCGGTAGAGTTTCTGGACACCCTGTAGTTCTACAGTGCGTCCATAAAGTAACGCATAAATTCGTTATTTCATAAACCGGCGACTTTAAGGAAAAATCCCGAAACAGGTCGATTTTTATATTTAAATTACGATTTTTTGGCGTATATATTATCCTCGTCATTTGGCATATATGTCATCCATCTGGGCGTGATGACGTAATCGAGGATTTTTTAAATGGGAACAGGGGTCATGTGATAGCTCATTTGAAAGGGTATTTAATTCTCTATCCAATAATATAAACAATAACATAATTATTTATACAGGGTGTTCAAAACACATTTTTTAAATTAAAATAAGTGAGACAAAAAGAAGAATATATGTAATTTATTTTAAATCAAAATGCATTTTACTACTGTCAGTAAAGAGAAAAAAATTTTATTTGACAAATAAACATGGATTTTCGTTTAAAAGAAATGTTCAAACTGCCAAGAGACAGGTGGGTGGCAGCTTTAACATTGAATTTAAGCGAAAAACAATATTTATTTGTCAAATAAACATTTTTTTCCTGTTTTCTGACAACAGTAAAACGTATTTTGAATTAAATAAATTACATTCTTCTATATATATTCTTCTTTTTGTCTCAATTATTTTAATTAAAAAAATGTTTTTTGAACACCTTGTATAAATAAGTATGTTAATGTTTATATTAGTGAATGGAGAATTGAATACCCTTTCAAATGAGCTATCATATGTCCCCTATTCTCATTTAAAAAAATCATCGATTACGTCATCATGCCCAGATGGATGACGTCACTAGTATGATATATATGCCAAAGAATCGGAATTTAAAAATAAAAATCGACCGGTTTCGGGATTTTTCCTTAATATCGCCGGTTTACGAAATAATGAATTTATGCGTTACTTTATGGACGCACTGTATATAAAGAAACCTATTATAAGTTTTCTACAGAGATTTCAGCGTCTTTTTTTATTTATTAGCCATTTACGTAGGGCCGGTTGTTCGAACGCTAATCAACAATGATCATTATCAAATATTTAATTACTGTCACCAAAACTGTCAATGTCAACTTTGTTTGGGTTGCTGAAAACATAATTAATTACAATTATGAGATTTATTATTAATTATGTTAATAATTATTGTTATATTAATTGATTATAGTCTCAGAATTGTAATTAATTATGTTTTTAAAGTTGACATTGACAGTAATTAATTATTTGATAATGATCATTATTGATTAGCGTTCGAACAACCGGCCCTGTGTAATTTTTTTGATTTTTTGCTTACTATTAAAAAACCTAATATTTGAAGTGAATTACAAGACTTTATCTTTTAAAACATAAACAAAGCTTTAAAATGGCGATTGCTAAAGGTAGTAAAATTAAGTTCTTGCCTTGAAATCTGCAAAATAATGCAAAATCGTTAATTATTGTTTTTAAGTATTGCAAAAATCAACCTAGATATTTGTTATGTCACCCAAAACTGTGTATTATGGTCCTTAACAAACCATAATCGTACTACATAGTAAATAAGTACATAATCATACAATTTATTATAACAACTGATAATTTGTCCATAAAAATATAAGTATCAATCATTAATAAAAATCATACAATGTACCGAACTAATTGTATCAACAACAATATTAAATATCTGTTGATGTATTTTTTTAAAATATGATCCAAGTCCGAGAGCAAAATATTCATAAACAAATAAAATTCACACGAACATGAAAGAAAACGTTTCATAAACCTGTTTAATTATTTACAGATTATTAAGACACAGAAGTCCTGAAGATGACTCCACAGACGAAGTAGAAAGTTTTATACAGTCAAATTTGATGTGGTTAATAAAGGCAATAATAATAAAAAAACTTTAATATTATTGTTTATAAGAGAAAACTCTCCAATAAACCTACATAATGCCACATAGGTATCAAATGCAACTTATAGCAAATGTAATATTGATATATGAACTAACCGATTAGCTTAGCTATTGCTACTAATTCTATAAGATTTAATAATAGTAAGAAGTCAATTTCTGATTTATATACCCACTGTAGACAAAAATAAGTGTTATAATATATACCCCTTCTTGAAAAACACTTCTACCAAAATGAATTCTAACCTTTTTCATAAAATTCCTGTATCTTTAAACCAAACACTTTAAAAATAAACGCACTTAAACATTCTTCCTGTACTCGTTGTATCAACCAACACTATCAACAAATATTGTTTATTTCAGTATAAAAACATTAACCAACAATATTAATACCCAAAGAACAAAATATCTTATAAATTGCATTAAATATTTCACTGGTGAATAGGTCAACGCATACACAAATGACAAAATAACAATATACCTAATCACAAAACAGTTCTTTTCTAAAAACATCTGGTGCCTTAAAGTCATTAAAAAATATAATTACAATTTGTCAAATATATGGTGATACTTGGCAATTTTGTCCATATGCGTAGTATGCAAAAATAAGTTGGAACACATTCAGTGAATTGTGTTGGCGTTGACTGTGCATCGTAGGTGACATCTAATATCAATATGGCCAAATATCACCATATATTTGACAAACTGTACACATATGTATAATACAGCTTCATTACAATTGTTACAATTCATGGGGCAGATTATAGCACAACAGTATTTAAGTGGTCTAAATTACTGCATGTTTGTTGACAAAATAGTTTAAAATTGGTAAGTACATTAATAATAATAATTCTATTTAATAATAATTACTTGCATATTCAGAAAATCCTCCTAGAAAACATAAAACAGCTGGGTCTAAGTGAACACCTGCATAAGACCATGAAGAAAGCTGTGCTACTTTTGATGTCCAGATGAGTATGAAAATTTTCAGAAGATACACTGATGTATCAAGTCAACTAGGGCTCGATAACATGGAAAGAGTCCTACCATTAATGCATTTGATCTGGTATCAGGGATGAGTAAATTTTCTTAGAGGAAGTGTGAGCCGCACAGCTAAATCTTGTGTATGTATATTGTATGTGAATTCACTAGGTCTATTCACGAACCACATCACTTATCCAGAGGGAGAACGCCTACAATTAGCTATTCAGAGGGAAAATTTTGAACTTATCAAACGCCCAATTTTGTAATGAGCAGGCATTCTCACTCTGGGTAGATTTAGGATGTGCTCAGCAAATAGACCTACGGACTATCAAACAGGCTACAGCAATTTGGCTAAAACACCGAAATCAAAAATGGGGCTAAAACACCGAATGTTAGCGTTATGGTTAGAGTGTGAACACATTTTCTCCCTCGCAATAAGAAAGTATGTGAGTGATGAGTTTTCAAAAACTTTACTTGAATATTTCATTGGACAAACCATCCAAGGTTTATTGATGAACTGTAATAGCAAGAAAAAATATAATAACACATGCGGGATTGAGTGGGAACGCATTTTCTCCCTCTAAATAAGAAATTACTTAAATAAAAAGATTTCAACACTACTAGATACTTTGTTATAGTCAATTTCTTTGGCCACTCAATAAGTTCTTATATCTGAGGTCATATGATATTCATAGGTTACAGAAAATCAATAAATATGCACCAATAATTTTGTGTCATGTTTGAAAAATTTAAGAGACTGGTTTAAATGCAGTTCCATAGCTTCAGAGAAGAGGTAGATAGAGTACGGAGAGAGATGCTGATATCCAACCTCTGATTGGGAGTGGGAGACAGTACTTAAAGATGAAGTGTTATTCATTATAATCCTTTTCTTAAACTGTAAAATATAGTACTCTCAACATCACAACAAATAAGTTAAGTTATAATTATTCAATATAAGTGTATCTTATGTCACGCATTCACAAATTATGGTTAATATAGTATGACAAATATTTTTTATAATTTTTTGATTTGGGAATAATTTAAAAATGGAAACTGTAGTATACATTTGGGTAGTTGGCACTTGTATCCTCATGTTGATATTATAAAATATATAACATCAATTTTTCCAGGATAAAGTACATCTACAATAACGATAATGTCTCTTAAAGTTATTAGTATTCTATAAAATAAATTGAGTATTTAATAAAGAATATTTTTTAATACATATTCTCAAACTAACATACGCCCACCAAAAAATCTCTAAGAGACATAATATAACTCGATAATTTCATATGAACGATTCAATAACTATATTGTTTATCTATTGAATTAAACTGAACTCATACATTTTGAGCAACATTTTGTTTTGTCAACAGTGTACCTACCTTAAAAAATATAGACAAAATAAGTGAGAAATGGTGATACCATCTAAAAAGTAAGCGAAACAGAACAATGGCGATGGAATGAACTCAGTTTAAAAATCCTATAACAGGAAACTTAATAACTCAATGGGCTTATTAGCAAACTCAGGAACATATTCTACGCAATTGCCCAGGGCTGTGTACGATTATATGATTAGGCTCAAAACATTTGAGCACTATCAACTTGAGTCCTATGACTTCGTAAAAGTGTAACATAAGGGATATAGACTTTTATCTAGCGATGAGTCACAATAATAGATCTCTTAAGTCGAGTGAAAGGGTGGTTAAGTGCTCACTCATATTGAACCTAACGTAAGGGGTTGATTCCTCAACTAAGAGAACTTTTCTAGTATATCTGAAAACCACTACATCTTCATAAAAGTCATTATATACGTGAATCACTATTCGGAACTCGTCTTTTACAGAGATGCTAAACTAAGAACTTAGTGTATAAACATGTTTTAAGAACCTAGATAAAACTTTCAATGCAGAAGTGATCAAATAATAATGCTGGAAAATCTTATTATTTATAGCTTTAATAGAGTAATTAGGTATTAGATAGATGTCAATAAACAGGGAGAATTGGTCTCAATCTCTTGAAAAGAATACTATTTATATAGTTATTTATGTTAATTGAACACTAATTTCATCTTCGTGTTCAGATTAGAGTGTTCAAATTAATATATTAAAGGTAACTAATTCAATCATATTCAGTTTAAACTTATGTATTTTTGTATTATTTATTGGTAGATGTATGTAGAGCATTCAATAATCACAGGAAACAAGTAATTAGAGATGTACTTAATGTTTTTGTGAAGTCACAAAAACTTATGAATGTAATCAGACAGGAGTTTGTTGAATAAGCAAATGCATCACTACCAAATTATACCTGTTTACTAAATGGGGAGGGAAAATACAGAGACAATTAAAATGACATTTCTTAAAGACTAAACTAATTTAAAACCATAAAAAATCCATACAAATGTCAAGATTATTAGCTAAATCAAGGAAGAAACTTTGGTATAATCGTTGATTGAGGTATTCAATCAACGGTATAATATAGTTATTGTAGATATTTTTTGTGTCATAACGTCAAGTGTAATTCATAACAATGTCAATTCTGGGATATCTGGGAGATTTCTAGTATTAAATAAACATAATGGTAGGGGAGCAAAAGCGGGGATTTTTGCTGTTACTCGAGAGCGTCAGATTATCATATGGGGAGAAACCTTGTACCCCTAACATATATTGGATCTAAATACAGGGGAGCCCGTTAACGGGTGCCCGAAAAAAAATCGTCAGATTAAGATAAGGTAAGTTAAGTACTTGCAAAAGAGTGTATATTTCAAAAATCTGACAGTTTGAGCGGGGCATAAGGAAATGGGTGGGTCACAAAATTTCACAAGAAAAAAGCGATTATTTCAAAAAATAAACGTCAGATCGAAAATCTAAAAAATATTTTTTCAATATTTTTCAAAAATCTATCGAATGATACGGGGGTAAATTTAAAATTTTAAATAGGAATCCCGAGATGTTTTGTGAAAAGAACATCAAATCTAAAAATTGCAACCTACACGTATTCAATATTTTTGAAAAATCTATCGAATGACGCCCCCCACGGAGGTGGGGTGGGGGGTTACTTTGAAATATTAAATAGAAGTCCCCATTTTTGATTGCAGATTTGGATTCCTTACTTAAAAATAAGTAACTTTTATTCGAGACATGTTTTCGAATTATGGATAGATGGTGCAATAATCGAAAAAAACGATTGTTGGAAATGGAAAATTATATTAAAAAATGTAAAGTCCCTTAAATGGAAAATTTTACTTCACTTTATTTTTGTTTTATTACCTATTTTTGACAACCCATGGATATAGAATCGGTATTATTATTTATTGTTCATATGAGACCACAAAAAATTTAAATAAACTTATCCCATTGAGCATTAAATCATCAAAAACTGACCATGATATTATTTATAGAC
The DNA here is from genome assembly GCF_917563875.1 of Diabrotica virgifera virgifera. Taxonomy (NCBI): domain Eukaryota; kingdom Metazoa; phylum Arthropoda; class Insecta; order Coleoptera; family Chrysomelidae; genus Diabrotica; species Diabrotica virgifera. Next base: position 223,449,105 of record NC_065451.1, on the reverse strand, counting down.
TTTAAACAAGCATTTAATAAAGTAAAAGAGAAGAAATTTTATAAATCACTTAAAGAACTAGAAATAAGCAGAAAAATTATTAAAATGATACAACTAACACTAAGAACTGAAAACCAAGTAGAAATAAATAATGAAATGTCAGGCAGTCTCTTAGTACATGAAGGAGCAAGGCAAGGTGACCCACTTTCATCTATGCTCTTTGCTCCCCTCTGGAAAACGTGCTGCAAAAAGCCAATATAAATATAAAACAAATTATACATCATAAAGAGCATCAATGCCTAGAGTGCACTGATGATATAGAACTGATACAGATAACTAAAGAATTAGAACTTTAAAAAGGGGGTAAAAACCCTGTCACAGTATAAAGAGGGACAGCAGAACCACTTTCCGAAAAATTGGAAGTAAAATCTGTAGTCGCGCATGGCGACTGCGCAATGTTCTTAGTCGCTTTTGCCCCACTCTCGCATTGCTAGTCGCATAGAAACGTACGGATTTTAACAGGGAAAACCCGCATCCACCACTGGTGAATTACCAATTGCGTACTGCCGGTATTACTTCTTGAGATCAAAGCACCGACAGAGGAGTGATTTTACTGTGGAACCTTTATATACTGTGACCCTGTAGTTGGCTGTATACCATCAATATAACAACATGGAATGAAGTAAACACTTCTGTTGTATGTAGGCATATGAATTTATTAAGATTCTTAAAATTTATCCACAAGGGAGTGGAAGTATTGGTCATTAACCTCTCACTAGAACACAAGTACCTTGTGCAATTTTCGAGTAAGGATGAAATACATTCACATGTGATCTTTAAAATCTTAAGACATCAACTTTATGTCGACTACTTTTTAATATAGAATGTAACAATAATGTAATTTAGAGGTTTTTACACCTATTGAAGTGGCTAGTTACAATTACTTGTACACTGGACGTTTAAACTGATGATGGTCAGTTTGACCGAAAACGGTTTGTACTTCCACTCCCTTGTGGATAAATTTTAAGAATTTTAATAAATTCATATGCCTACATACAACAGAAGTGTTTACTTCATTCCATGTTGTTAAAGACTTAGAAGATAACTAGAGAGATAACTAAAAAATTAGAAGAAAAAAGGACTATATTAATGACATAAAAACAAAATACATGGAATGCATAGACCAAGAATATGTAAGAAGAAAGTACCTATTTAACAGTACAAACAAAGAATAATGCATATGGATTCGAGGAAGTTGAGAGGTTCGACTATTTAAGAATAATTTTATTCTAACACGAAAACCAAATATAAAAGAAGAAATCCAAAATAGACTAATGAAAGTGAACAAGTGTGTTTATGCATTAAATACTGTACCATTTGATCAGATGATGTTATGTCCATTTTTACTACTTTATAGGAGAGACAAAAAAACAGTTTATGGGAGTTTGTGTTTAAGGTTTTACCTAGGAATTAGCAATTTTCAGAAGAAATAGATATGTGAATCTATGCGATATGTTACAATTTTTTACAGACTCGAAAAAGTGGAACAAGAGTTTGAAAATAAAAAAGAAATTTGAAAAAATTGCAAATTATCATGTTTTGACCAAATGATTATTGTTAAAGAATATCACTTATTATCTTCCTATTCTGGAATTATTTGACTTTTTTGTGGAATTTCTTCTTCCTCTTCTTCTGTATGTCATCTTTATGTCTTCACTATGTCTTCATCTGCGATGAAGGTTGGCAATCATCACTGCTATTCTAACTTTTGACACTACAGCTCAAAAGAGTTCAGTTGAGCTGCATACACACCAAGATATTTTTCTTCTACCTATGCTGCGCCTTATGATCCAGATGCTGCTACGTGTCATATGATCCAGATACTGTGGTTTTTTTATTTTGGTGGAATCCAGTATCTCCCTGTTGTGCTCTATTTTTCTTAGTACTTTTCATTGGTTATTCTGTCTGCCCAGGAGATTCTCAGCAATCTTCAATATGTCCACATTTCAAATGGTTCCAATCTATTATTACATTGTTTAACAAGAGTCCATGCAGTACCGGCGGTAGGGTATAAGGCGCCCGCCTGCAAAAGAAGCATAGGCGCCCTTCGGTGACGTTTAAAAATTGGTATTTTGTATAGCACCGATAGAAAAAAGATCATTTTGGCGCCCCCCAAACAGGGGCGCCCGCCTGCAGTGCATCCCTTGCAGGCCCGTTATCGCCGGCCCTGAGTCCATGTCTCCACAACATACACAAGAATAGAAAATGCAGAACAATAATTTATTACTCGTTTTCTAAGATTTAGGCTGAGGTCTCTACTACAAAATATTTGTTTCATGTTATTGAATGCATTTAACAATGAATTAATACAACTTGATTCCACAAAAATACTAATTTGTGACTTATGCACAAGTGACTTGTACCACTTATCACTATTTGACTATAAAAAATGAAAAATGTATTTTGATCATTGTGTGATAACAATACTTATGATAATCTGATCATGCATAAACAAAAAAAATTGCACTTATCATTGAATAACCAATGCTTCCAATCAAAATATATCCGTTGTGCATTTAGCAGCCTCTGCCTAAACGATAAAGAATGTTGTTTTGATTATTTATGTGCACTAAACACAAAATGACTAAAAATGCAGTTAGCACCGTTTGACCAAATGGTACTGAATAGGTTATTAAAAAATAAATCCATATCAAGAGGTGTCAAATTAAGAATATACAGAACCGTTATTAGGCCTGCTGTAACTTATGTATACAAGACATTGACATTAAATAAAAAGCAATAAGAAATGGTGCAGATTTGGGAACGAAAAGTCTTCTTCTTTTACTTCTTGGAGATCTTTGTTTAATTCTGAAGCTGCCTCTGGTTATTTTCCTGGGAGGTAGATTGCCAACTATCCCTCCATCTTTTAGGTGGTCTTGAACCAGGCGGGTTGTTTTCTAGGGCAATTTTTGGGAGTCTATTCTCATCCATTCGCCTTGGAACGAAAAGTACTAATGAAAATATTTGGAGGAAAAACAGAACATGGCATTTGGATAAGGACAACTGAAGATTTGAGAGAGTTATATGGGGAGCCAAGCATACTAGGAGCAATAAGAACCTAAAAACTAAGATGGCTAGACTAGAACACATACACAGGGTGCCAGAGGGTAGACTACCGAAAATGCTACTGTCAAATACAATTGGAGGAAGTCAAAGAAGAGATCAACCCAGGACAAGGTGGAAAATGGATGTAGAAGATGATCTAAAAAGACTCGTCACAAATTCGAGGATGAAAGCAAAGGACAAAACGGATGGAGTAGACTGGTCAATCAAGCCATGGGGGGTTACTAGGCTTGGTGTGCTAATTATTATTATTATTATTATTTTTGTATTGCTTATTGGTAGATGTATTTATTTAGAGCATTCAATAATCACAGGAAACAAATACTTAAAGATGTAGTTGATGTTTTTGTGAAGACAAGATTTGTTTGTTGAATAAGCAAATGCATTCCTATTAAATTATTACATCTATTTACTAAATGGGGACAGAAAATAAACAGACAATTAATTTGACATTTCTTAAAGACTAAACCAATTTGGAACCATAAAAAATCAATACAAATGTCAAGATTATTACCTAAATCAGGGAAACAAACTTTGGGATAATATTGTAGATATTTTTTGTGTTGTAATGTCAAGTGTAAATTGTAAACTATGTCAATTGTGGGATATGGGCGATTGTAAGCATTAAATAAACGTAACATTCAATTAAATTGTTTAATATGGGTGTCCCAATTGTTTTGGATCGCTATTTTTTAAAAGATCGAAGACAGTGCGCATGAGCTCAACGCACACATGGACATACAATCGGTAATTCTTTATTATCGTTCATATGAGACTAGAGAAAATTTAAATAAACTTAATCAATTGAGCAAAAACTCACTCTTTTTCGTCTTGATCAGCCATGGAAAAAATCCTGTCGTTTTTTGCCGCCGAAAAAATGCCACCACCGAGAATGCTTTTGATTGAAACTCACAAAATTGTAAATATTGTTTTTTCACACACACAAACAACGCAACACCCTGTGTATCGCCATCTTGAAACGCGTCATCTTTTTTAATGGTTCGCACAAGCGCTTCACGGCCGCACTAAGCATGCGCTGGAGAAAGTTTGGTCACACTCCGTACAAGATTTATGAGGAAGGGTGGGTTGATTAGCGGATACGTCACAATTTCACTGCGCTGACGTCACACGGATAAACAATAATTTTAAATTGTCAAAAATTAGTCTATTAAAAAAGGGTTTTTGCAGTGTTAAATGTTTATTATTAATATTAATATATTAAGGTATATTATTAGAGTATCTACTGTTATATAAAACTGAAAAACTCCAACTATGAAGAATTCAATTCATTCTGTATATTATTTATGTACAAGGGGCGTACTAAATAAATGTTAAGAATAGGGCTTTTCATTCACAGTCATTTGTTTCGAGCTTCTGTCATATGTCGTATAATTCGTGTATATTAATATTATAGGTATGCTTTTTCTCATGAGGATCTTTCAGTGCGTCAACAGTTTTTCGATTTCTTTCTAACGCATTAAATTGCATGTGACAGAAAAAAACGCACGTTGGTGATTAACTTCCGTCGGTGACATTTATAACATTTATTCCAGTTGTCAATAGATGGCGCTATAATCGAAAAAAAATTATTTACTTATTAATTATTTAATTAAATAATTATACAGGGTGTCTGCGTAACTCGCGTAACTTGGAACCATATGGGAAACATTTTTAATATCAATTTTACGAAAAAACGTCATTTTTTATAAAGTGCTCTGCATAGTCTAAAACCTAAGATGCAATAATCAGATATCAAATTTTGTCAACAGTATACGAGGTATGTCAAAAAATATGAATTTCGCTCAAGAGCAAACTACCTTTATATTTCAAAATATCAAAAAATTTTATTATGAAAAGTTATTTGTAATTTAAAACCATATTCAAATATGCAATAACAGCCTTCTACTTGAAAAAAAAAAATTCTGAAATTTTCCTAAATTACCGATTCCGAACATCATTTTTATTTATTAGAATTCTTCCTAAATTCATATTATTTGACACACCTTAACAAACTTGGATAACTGATGGTTGCATCTCGAGGTTTAGACCATGCACAGATTTTTATGAAGAATAACTTTTTTTCCTAAAATTATTAATAAAAGAGTTATTACATGTCTAATAAATAAAAATGATGTTCGGAATCGGTAATTTAGGAAAATTTCAGAATTTTTTTTTTTCAAGTGGAAGGCTGTTATTGCATATTTGAATATGGTTTTTAATTACAAATAACTTTTTATAATAAAATTTTTTGATATTTTGAAATATAAAGGTAGTTTGCTCTTGAGCGAAATTCATATTTTTTGACATACCTCGTATACTGTTGACAAAATTTGATATCTGATGATTGCATCTTAGGTTTTAGACTATGCAGAGCACTTTATAAAGAATGACTTTTTTCGTAAAATTGATATTAAAAAAGTTTCCCATATGGTTCCAAGTTACGCAGACACCCTGTATAATTAGTAAATAATATTTTTTCGATTATAGCGCCATCTATTGACAACTGGAATAAATGTTATAATTGTCAACAATTTAAAAATCTAAACGGCAGATCCTAAATAACGGCAAAATATAAAAATTGCTACATTCTTTCTTTAAAACGCATCTCGATTTTTATCGATAGAACACTTTGATCAAAAATTCGAATTTTTACCGCCGAGGTAATACAAATTTTATTTAAAAAATTGACATTCAAAATCGCCGGTAACTTCAAGCATTATTTCTGAGAGAACGGTTCATTCTACACAAAAAGTTCTGATAAACATTTTTATTCAAAATTATCTCAGCTACATTTCTTGTTTGTACATTTTTTTCTACGGCGTACATATTCTTGATAACCTACGATTAACCCTTAACATTCTCAGCAAAAGTCAGCTTGTTTCTACGATTTTTAGAGATTCAGTGGCAGAGTATTGGTGGTAGGAGAATATACAGTATGGTGCAAATGTTTGGAATAAATTCATTATTTCGTAGGCCAGTGTCTTTAAGGAATAATACTGAAACCAGGTTGATTTTTATTTTTGAAATATGATTTTTTGAAGTATAAATCAAACCTACTAGTGACGTCATCCATCTGGGCGTGATGACGTAATCGAAGATTTTTTTTAATGAGAATAGGGGTCGTGTGCTAGCTCATTTGAAAGGTTATTCACTTATCTATTTAGTAATATAAACATTAACATAATTATTATGTACAGAAGAACAATTTTTTTGAATTAAATTAATTGACACAAAAAGAAGACTGTATGTAATTTATTTAATTCAAAATACATTCTACTGCTGTCAGAAAAAAGAAAAAAATGTTTACTTGATAAATAAACATTGCTTTTCGCTCAATTTTAATGTTCAAGCTGCCACCCATCTGCCTCCTGGCTGTTTAAACATTGAATTTAAGCGAAAAGCAATGTTTATTTATGAAGTAAACATTTTTTCTGCTTTCTGACAGCAGTAGAATGTATTTTGAATTAAATAAATTGCATACAGTATTCTTTTTGTGTCAGTCAATTAATTTAATTTAAAATAATTTTTCTTGGACACCCTGTATAAATAATTATGTCAATGTATATTTCTGAGTAAAGAATTGAATAACCTTTCAAATGAGCTACAACACGACTCTCATTTAAAAAAATCATCGATTACGTTATCAAGCCCAGATGGATGACGTCACTAGTATGATATATAGGTATGTCAAGAAATCATAATTCAAAAATAAAAATTGACCTGTTTCAGTATTTTTCCTTAAAGTCGCTGGCTTGCGAAATAACGAATTTATCCCAAACATTTGCACCATACTGTATATTTTAAAAAACACTACAATTTTAATAAAATTTCTTTATTTTCAGATATGTTTAAAATATTTCCATTTATATCTATCTATAGTAAAATAAGTAACTTTATAATATGTGTATTTCAAATAGTAATGCAATACAACAAAATAGTAAAATCTGTATTAGAATTTTTAGAACAATAGGCAAAAAATTTGTTTAAATATATAAAATCGTCCATTTTTGCTTCATCAAAAATTACTTTTTACTCTTTCAGTATAATATTTGATTTAAATAAATGGGAAAATATTCTGTACAAGTATATGCATTATAGGTCTGGATCCCGCGTATGAAAAAAAAAAAGTTGATTAATAGCAAGCTGAAAATTTGTTAATAGCTTAAGGGTGTCTAGTCGAATAAACTTTGATATATGGGAACACTGAAACAGGGGTAGTTTTAATTGTGGAACAGGTTAAAAATTTGGAACGGTCACAGCACGAAAACGGCACATTTATTTTGTCCGACAGAACAGACTTAAACTCTCCGAACAGAGATTAAACTCTCATGAAAAAATCAGACTGCTATTTATTACCTGTCATAATTCCTGTCATTTGACATATTCTACATGTTCCACTCATTAAAGCGCCCATTTGGTGATAAATAGCAGTCTGATTTTTGCATGAGAGTTTAATCTCTGTTCGAAGAGTTTAAGTCTGTTCTGTCGGACAAAATAAATGTGCCGTTTTCGTGCTGTGACCGTTCAAAATTTTTAACCTGTTCCACAATTAAAACTACCCCTGTTCCAGTGTTCACACATATCAAAGTTTATTCGACTAGACACCCTTAAGCTATTAACAAATTTTCAGCTTGCTATTAATCAACTTTTTTTTTATACGCGGGATCCAGACCTATTACATATATGCATTACATGTATGTATGCATTAAAAGGTTTCCTTTTTTTCGTGATACATAGTCTTCTTTGTGTGCCGTCTCCCAATCGGAGGTTGGATATCATCATCACTATCTTTACTCTATCTACCGCTGCTCTGAAGAGTTATATGGAACTGCATTTAAACCAGTCTCTTAAATTCTTCAACCATGACACTCTCCTTCTTCCTATACTCCTTCCTCCTCTAATCTTTCCCTTATTATTAGTCTTAGCAGTTCATATCGCAGTCCCCTCATTACGTGTCCCACATATTGCAACTTTCTTATGTTTATTCTATTTATTATTTCGTATTCTTTGCTCATTTCTCACAATACTTACTTCCGTGTTTGTTTTCTTCTGTGTCCATGCTATTCTAAGCATCCCTCTGTAACACCACATTTTAAAGGACTGCTCTTTAAAGTGCTCTTGCTTTAACCAGCTTTCAAGTCGTTGCTGAATTCATTGAGCAACCACTGGATTGTGTTCAGTCTAAAACAATCTAAACAAAACCAAAATAGGCACAACATCGATCTCTCCACATCAAAGGAGCATCTCAGAAATATATACAACACAGACTCCAATGGCACATAGTGTTCAATGGACATGATTTAGTTTTCGTTATCTTTACTCAATAAAGGAGTAACTAAAGTTAAAGGGGGGGTTCAACTGTTGGAGAGTCTCTGGGGATCTACAGGTATGATATCAAGCGTATAGAGCACAAAGTGCATCCCAATAGGGGGTTATAACTCCCAAACCCCTCCTGATTACGCCACTGCTCAATAATGGCGTTTTTGATGAAGCAAAATGTCCTCTTCTTCTGAACTAGCAACTAACGGATATGTTTAACAAACATATGTAAACAACACAAACATACAGCTTAAAATATAACTCTTTAACAAACGTCTCAGACGTTGATCTATACTTTAATATACCGAACAATAACATATGTATATTGGTCAAAATATTTTACTTAAAAAACTGCGCAAGCTTTCGTACCGCTTGAGTTTCTCGACAAACTTGTATCTTTAGTGTTCTAGCTGGAAAAATTTAAACCATTGTATGACATAAAATAAGAAAGTATCATGATATAGATGATAATATGAAGAGAGAAACATAATGAAACGTTCAAAAAGACTTAGTGCAAATAAAGAAACTTCAGATACTGTAGCATTTCTTGTTCTTCTTGTAGTGCCTATCCTTTTGGGATATTGGCGACCATCAATGCAATCTGTACTTTGCATACTACTGCTCTGAAAAGATTTATGGTTGTTCGGTTGAACCAAGTTCGTAGATTTTTCAGCCGGGAAATCCTTCGCCTTCCTGGTCCGCGTTTTCCTTCTGCTTTTCCTTGTAAAATTAGTTGCAGCACTTGCCCTCTTAAGGACTGCCACATTTGTCAGCATAGCCGTACTTGGTATTTTCAGTGTACGTCTGTGTAGTCACATTTCAAAGGCCTCCAAACGATTAATGGTGGATATTTTTAATGTCCATGCTTCGATACCATACAAGAGGACTGACCAAATGTAACATTTAATCATGCGCTTTCGAAGTTGAAGTTGCAAGTTATCATTACAGAAAAATGACCTCATTTTTAAAAATGTCGTGAGGGTTATCTCGATTCAACACAGATTTTATCTAACAATATGAATTTAAATACGATTTTACAACACATTTTTATTTTATAGTATTTTTATTTACTTGTTATGTTAGAAATATTATTTCTAACAATTATTAAAGCTAATTGGTTCACACCAAAGCCATAAATCCCACAAAAAAAAAAGAAGAAGAAGAAGAAATTGCATTACTACACCCTTCTTCGACGCACTTACGAATGGAAAGTTATGTTGCAAAATTTTTCATCGAGTTATCACGGAAAAGGATACAATGTTAGATTTTTTCTAAGGGCGCAACTGCTCCCGGGCTAATAAGACGTTCTGATTAGTAACGTGGTCGGTATATGATATCTTCAGGATTCGACGAAAAAGCCACATTTCGAAAGCCTCAACTTTCTTGCAGGTAGCGTCTGTGAGAATCCACTACCCAACTCCGTACAACCGTATATGGAAGATACAACATTGTAGTAACCTGATTTTTATGGGTATTGATAAATCATAACATTTGAATAGCTTAGCCATTTTTTGAAATGCAGATCTTACTTTTTCTATCCTACATTTTAGACCAAGGCGCATTTATAAAAATATTAGTACATTTGGACGTTGAGAGGTGACTTTTTGCAGAAATTGCTTAAAAATAAATCAAATAATAATATTTGAGTTATCCTCCCTCTCAAAAAGGTCCGGAACATTGTTTAAATAATCAAATTGTTAAAAAACGAAGGAAAAATTCGATTTTTATCTTGGTTTTTTAATTATAACTTCATTCATTTTTGAATATTCATTTTCGAGAAAAGTTGTATAAACATAAAAGTTGCGTAATTAAATTTCCTACAATATAGAGTTGGTTAAAAATTTAAAAAATAGTCACTCTTTTTGCAAAATAGCAATAATTGCGAAAAATCCATACAAAAACAAGTATTCGCATTTTACGTTTTTCAACCATTTATGCTACACTTAGGACCTTCATATTTCACCCAGAAAAACTTTATGATACAGTAAAACAAAATTGTAAATTTCGTTAAGATCGGTTTCATAGATTTTGCAAAATAAATTTTCCAATCCAGCTTTCGCAAAAAAAATTCAAAATGTTACAGGACTGAAAATAAAGCAGATAGCAAGTTGAAATTTTTTTGCCTATAGAAGTGTACTGTACTTTTCATCTGCAATTTTTCAAAATTTAAATCGATCAAGGCCACGGCGTCAGGATTTTTTTTAAATAAACATTAAATATTGGTGCTACGCGCAGGACAGCGGATAGTTTGCTCTGATTGAAGATTCCAATGACCTTTGATAATGATTAATACATTTTAATTTTTATTACATTTCGATATAAATAAATAAATTTGTTTATTGCAAAATAAAAACACATACTCTATCCTTTGAAATAACACTTTAATTAGCAAAAACTTTCTTTGTTCATATATTTTAACTAAGAGAATAAAAGTTTATTATTTTTAAACATAATATGCAATTGTTTAAACAATATTTCACAAACAATAATAAAATTAGTTTGATTTTTGTGGAATTAAAATATTAAAATACAATAAAATATAGAGTAAGAAAATAATATATTAGATAAAGATTGGAAGAAATTTTGGTGGAAATCAACTTGTGTGAATCGAACACCGCTGTCTTGCGCGTAGCTCCAAAAACTAATGTTTATTTAAAAAATTTTCTGACGCCGTGGTAATTAATCGGTTTTAATTTTGTAAATTGCAAATGAAAGGTACAGTACACTTCTATAAGCAAAAAAAATTCAACTTGCTATCTGCTTTATTTTCAGTCCTGTAACATTTTGAAAAAATGAATTTTTTTTGCGAAAGCTGGATTGCAAAATTTATTTTGCAAAATCTATTAAACCGATCTTAATGAAATTTATAGTATTGTTTTACTGTATCATAAAGTTTTTCTGGGTGAAATGTGAAGGTCCTAAGTGTAGCATAAATGGTTGAAAAACGTAAAATACGAATACTTGTTTTTGTATGGTTTTTTCGCAATTATTGCTATTTTGCAACTAGGGTGACTATTATTTAAATTTTTAACCAATTCTATATTGTAGAAAATTTAATTACGCAACTTTTATGCCAGTACAACTTTTCTCAGAAATGAATAGTTTTAAAGTTATAATCAAAAAACAAAGACAAAAATCGAATTTTTCCTTCATTTTTTGACATTTTGATTATTTAAATAATGTTCCGGACCTTTTTGAGAGGGAGGATAACTCAAATATTATTATCTGATTTATTTTCAAGCAATTTCTGCAAAAAAATTTGAGTCACCTCTCAACGTCCATCTCAAAACAGATGCGCCCTGGACTATTTGATTTCTAAGAAATGGTCCCAATTTTAATTGACGTTCGTACCAAAGTACATGTATGTTTTTGCTCTTTCTATTAGTTGGCCATTCACACTGATTCGTCCAAATTGCTGTTTTTTAGAGATCATCATACATTTTGTTTTCTTAGCGTTTAGTAAAAGTCCATATCTCTAATTGACTTCTTTGATCCTATTCATTAACTGTTGGACTTGGGTGCCTTCACAGTTTTAAAGTACATAGAAGAAATGAACAAGACGAATATGTTCAAAAAGAGATGTGAAATATTAAAAAAAGAAACGTGAATTGGTAATATTATTACCCAGCTAGAACCTATTAAAGATTTCATCGCTATTTAAATTTCTACAAACATAGAATTTGATTCAACATTTTTTGATTCAATACCCTTAAACTTCTTGGCCCATATAGCTGCACAACAGTTTTGAACAATTGTGGTCATTTATCTAGGTATATAATTGTTATAAAATCACAGTGCTCTACCCAAACTTGTATGTAAAATTATATAGTTTGCTTAAATTTAAAACCAAAAAATATATATATAAAAAATATTTTCAAGTATATACAGATATCTTAGTAGTTATGTGATAATCTAGACGATTTTTGCAACCAGTTTTATCTATTGTTTGTTTATTATGAACTTCGTTGTATATAAAATCGTAAATGAAACACTTTTGAAGCCTCGTATAACCCGCCATCCTGCGAAACGTGTTTCACCATTTTAAGCTCTTCAGGTCATAAGCTCTTCTTTAGTTGAAAGACGAGACAGAGAGAATATCTTTTTCGTATATCGATTGTTAATTCACAACAATGCAGTCATTCACAGACTAGTGCAATCTGGATTTTATAGAAGCAACTAGATTGCAAGAAACAAGGGGAGACAAGGGGAGAAGATATTAAGGATGCTTATGTGCTATATTGGGTATAAAGGGGATAATATAGATGCAAATCATCATTCAATCGTCACTTGTCTACTGCTGGACATAGATCTCCCTCATAATTTTCTATCTGTCGCGATATTATGCCTTTTGCATCCAATTCCTATGACAACGTTTTAGATCATGAGTCCAACTTGTTGGTGGACGACCTCTTCATCGGTAGGCATCATCCCTTGGTACCCTTTCCAGTGTCCGCTTTGTCCATCTGTTATCTGTCATTCGATCCACGTGACCTGCCCAGTTACAGTTCAGTGTTGCTATTCTCTCTACTGCATCAGCCACTCCTGATCTTTGTCGTAGCTGGCGATTTAGGATATTATCTATTTACACACGTATGGCTTTTCTCCCGTATGGACCCTATAGTATCCTCAATAAGCTGCTCTTTCTTAGAAAAGCGTTTAGGGCAGGTTTGGCTAACATACGGTTTGTAACCTGTGTGTGTTCGGTGGTGAAACTTAAGTTTCTCCCTGCTAGATAATCGCTTTCCACATAATATATCGTATAGGACAAAACGATCCACGCCTGTTTCGTTGTGGTTTTTAATGTTATGCCGCTTCAGACCTGAAGCTGAAGCATAGTGCTTATTACAAATGGTACAGTCGAATTTGACTAAAGGGCTGCCTGTAAGGATCTCATAATGTGACGTGCGTCTATGTGAAGCCAAGAACCAAGAAGCCAAGGGACATTTGTAGGACATACGTAAAACCAAAAATGAGATGAGCAGACGATCTCAAAAAATCCGTAAGCCCAAGATAGATGAATCTAGCCCGAAACAAACAAGGAATGAAGACATACCGGATGCTTGTGTGTTGTGCTGGGTGAATAAAGGTAATATATGGAAGCAAATACGTACTTTAGAAAACTTTTCACTGTATTTACTTCACAAAACATGTTTCACAACAACTTAACTTGGATAGATGTTAAGCTCCAACTTATGACTAAGCAGTTGCAACTTAACAAATGAAAACTTAACATAAGTCTGTCAAAAATCGTCTAGTTGCCATTTTGTTCGTAAATTTACATGGGAGTCATGTGTCCAATCACATCGATGTGTTGTCGAGGATCAAGAAAAGCATCTGAAAGAGAAAACTTATGCTCCAACTCCGAAACTTCCGAAGAAGGGGTCATAGGAGTCATCGGAGTCATAGGAATAGAGTTTGATCCATAAAACGAATGATACGGCAATTGCATGGCTTCAGGTATAATAATCTGCGAGTTGTTGTAACAACTCCTAATATGGCTTTCCAAAGCAGTTTTGGAAATGAATCCTTTGCTGCAAATCGGGCAAATATTTGGTCGCTCTCCTGTGTGTGTTCTTTCGTGGATTCTTAGGGGAGTTCTTTGAGTAAAGGCTTTACCACAGTATTTGCACACGTATGGCTTTTCTCCCGTATTGACACTAATATGCTCAATAAGCTGCTCTTTCTTAGGAAAGTGTTTGGGGCAGGTTTGACAACCATACGGTTTGTAACCTGTGTATGTTCGGTGGAGAAGCTTACGTTCCTCTCTGCTAGATAATATTGCTTTCCACATATATCGTATAGGACAGAAAGATTCACGCCTGTTTCGTTGTGGTTTTTAAGGTTATGCCTCTTCAGACCTGAAGCTGAATCATAGTGCTTATTACAAATGGTACAGTCGAATTTGACTAAAGGGCTGCCTGTAAGGATCTCATAATGTGACGTGAGTCTATGTGAAGCCAAGAACCACGAGAACATGAAATGCGTACCACATATTTCACATTGAAATGGTTTTTCCCCTGTGTGAGAGTACTTATGCTCTAGCGCGTGAGTGCTAACTGTGAAAGCTTTATTGCGGATATCACATTTTTATTTGGTGGCTCCTGCGCGCACGTGCATCTCGAGATGGTACTTCGAAGCGTTTCGATAAGAGCACAAATGGCAGTGATATTTACCATCATCGCTATGGACTATGGAATGTAAAACTAAGGCTGCATTGTTTTTATAGGACACGTGTTTTTAGATAGAAGAAAGATGATAGAAGAAAACAAGAGAAACTAAAGCCATAGATGCTGAAAGGACATTTGTAGGACATACGTAAAACCAAAAATGAGATGAGCAGACGATATCAAAAAACCCTCAAGGCCAAGGTAGATCAATATAACCCGAAACAAACAAGGAATGAAGACATACCGGATGCTTGTGTGTTGTACTGGGTGAATAATGGTAATATATGGAAGCAAATAAGTACTTTTGAAAACTTTTCACTGTATTTACTTCACAAAACATGTTTCACAACAACTTAACTTGGATAGATGTTAAGCTCCAACTTATGACTAAGCAGTTGCAACTTAACATATGAAAACTTAACATAAGTCTGTCAAAAATCGTCTAGTTGCCATTTTGTTCGTAAATTTACATGGGAGTCATGTGTCCAATCACATCGACATGTTGTCGAGGATCAAGAAAAGCATCTGAAAGAGAAAACTTATGTTCCAACTCCGAAACTTCCGAAGAAGGGGTCATAGGAGTCATCGGAGTCATAGGAATAGAGTTTGATCCATAAAACGAATGATACGGCAATTGCACGAGCTCTGGTATAATAATCTGCGAGTTGTTGTAACAACTCCTAATATGGCTTTCCAGAGCAGTTTTGGAAATGAACCCTTTGCTGCAAATAAGGCAAATATTTGGTCGCTCTCCTGTGTGTGTTCTTTCGTGGATTCTTAGGGGAGTTCTTTGAGTAAAGGCTTTACCACAGTATTTACAAACGAAGGGTTTTTCTCCCGTATGGACCCTAGTGTGCTCAATAAGCTGCTCTTTTTTGGAAAAGTGTTTGGGGCAGGTTTGGCAACCATACGATTAGTAAACTGTGTGTGTTCGGTGGTAAAACTTAAGTTTTTCCCTACTGGATAATTGCTTCCCACATATATCGCATAGGACAGAAAGATCTACGCCTGTTTCGTTGTGATTTTTAAGGTTATGTCGTCTGAGGCCTGAAGCTGAAGCATAGTGCTTATTACAAATAGTACAGTCGAATTTGACTAAATTGTGAGAATTTCGTAATGTGAAGTGCGTCTATGTGAAGCCAAAAACCACGAAAACATGAAATGCTTACCACATATTTCACATTGAAACGGTTTTTCCCCTGTGTGAAAATACTTATGCTCTAGCGCATGCGTGCTAACTGTGAAAGCTTTGTTGCAAATCTCAAATTTGTATTTGGTGGCTCCCTCGTGAGCACGCACGTGCATCTCGAGATGGTACTTTGAAGCGTTTCGATAAGAGCACAAATGGCAGTGATATTTAGCATCATCGCTATGGACTATGGAATGTAAAACTAAGGCTGAATTGTTTTTATAGGACACGTGTTTTCAGATAGAAGAAATATGATAGAAGAAAACAAGGGAAACTAAAGCCATAGATGCTGAAAGGACATTTGTAGGACATACGTAAAACCAAAAATGAGATGAGCAGATGATCTCAAAAAACCCTTAAGCCCAAGGTAGATCAATATAACCCGAAACAAACAAGGAATGAAGACATACCGGATGCTTGTGTGTTGTACTGGGTGAATAATGGTAATATATGGAAGCAAATAAGTACTTTGAAAACTTTTCACTGTATTTACTTCACAAAACATGTTTCACAACAACTTAACTTGGATAGATGTTAAGCTCCAACTTATGACTAAGCAGTTGCAACTTAACATATGAAAACTTAACAAAGTCTGTCAAAAATCGTCTAGTTGCCATTTTGTTCGTAAATTTACATGGGAGTCATGTGTCCAATTACATCGATATGTTGTCGAGGATCAAGAAAAGCATCTGAAAGAGAAAACTTATGCTCCAACTCCGAAACTTCCGAAGAAGGGGTCATAGGAGTCATCGGAGTCATAGGAGTAGAGTTTGATCCATAAAACGAATGATACGGCAATTGCATGACTTCAGGTATAATAATCTGCGAGTTGTTGTAACAACTCCTAATATGGCTTTCCAGAGCAGTTTTGGAAATGAATCCTTTGCTGCAAATCGGGCAAATATTTGGTCGCTCTCCTGTGTGTGTTCTTTCGTGGATTCTTAGGGGAGTTCTTTGAGTAAAGGCTTTACCACAGTATTTACAAACGTAAGGCTTTTCTCCCGTATG
Organism: Diabrotica virgifera virgifera; assembly: GCF_917563875.1. NCBI lineage: Eukaryota > Metazoa > Arthropoda > Insecta > Coleoptera > Chrysomelidae > Diabrotica > Diabrotica virgifera. Next base: position 223,432,320 of record NC_065451.1, on the reverse strand, counting down.
GACCCTAGTGTGCTCAATAAGCTGCTCTTTTTTAGAAAAATGTTTGGGGCAGGTTTGGCAACCATACGGTTTGTAACCTGTGTGTGTACGATGGTGAAACTTAAGTTTCTCCCTACTGGATAACTGTTTTCCACATATATCGCAAAGGACAGAAAGATCTACGCCTGTTTCGTTGTGATTTTTAAGGTTATGCCGTCTGAGGCCTGAAGCTGAAGCATAGTGCTTATTACAAATAGTACAGTCGAATTTGACCAAAGGGCTGCCTGTGAGAATTTCGTAATGTGAAGTGCGTCTATGTGAAGCCAAAAACCACGAGAACATGAAATGCTTACCACATATTTCACATTGAAATGGTTTTTCCCCTGTGTGAAAATACTTATGCTCTAGCGCATGCGTGCTAACTGTGAAAGCTTTGTTACAAATCTCACATTTGTATTTGGTGGCTCCCTCGTGAGCACGCACGTGCATCTCGAGATGGTACTTTGAAGCGTTTCGATAAGAGCACAAATGGCAGTGATATTTACCATCTTCGCTATGAACAATGGAATGTAAGGCAAAGGCAACATTATTTTTATAAGTTTGGTCACATATGTCACATATAATAGGCTCGTCTAGTTCAGCAGGCGGTGGATGATTGTCCGTGTTCCGTTTTTTGCGTTTCTTCTCCTTCTTCTCTCTCTTCTCTTTCTTCTCCTTCTTTTCTTTCTTCAACTTTTTGATTTTTGTTCCGTCTTTTGTGATTCTCTTCTCTTTCTTTAACTTCTCTTTAAGTTCTTTTCGTTCTCTTCTCAGTTTTTCTTTTAGTAATTTGCTTTTCTTTAGTTTTTCTTCTTCTGGGATCCACTCAGTTTCGGATTCGAAGTCGTACTCTTCCATTTCACATTTTGCTTCGTCTGGCTTGGTTGTTACTCTAAAAAGTGTTTATGTTAGTGATTTAAATGAAACGATGGTCATACTTACCTCTTACCTCACTTTAAATCACGTCACCTTACTGTATAGGGCTTTTCATTCACAGTCATTTGTTTCGAGCTTCTGCCATGTGTCGTATAACCCGTGTATATTAATATTATACACAGATTATACAACATATGACAGAAGCTCGAAAGAAATGACAATCGATGAAAAGCCCTATTAAGACTGATTTATCTTAGGAAGGGATGTGGACGGGGCGTGGATGTCACGGTTTTCTTGCGGGGCAAGTTGAAGGATCGTGTGATATGCAAGACATTGGCTAGTTTATAGTACAACGGGACGGAGCGACAATGGGGACGTGCGCTGTCTATTGCGCACCACGACCCGTGCCGTACACGCCCCGTCATTAAATATTAAAACATTCAAATCATGGATAGACTTACAAAAACAATTAATAATAAGATCATATTTTGTTTTCAAATTGTTTAATATAAAACATACAAAAATATTATATTTTAAATACCTATACATATAGACTTGGTCATTGTATTGTATTGCAAAAATAGAAATTTATAAAAATAAATTAAAAACAGAAAAGTACCACACAAATATACAAGTTAAAAATGAGAGGAAACTATAGATACCATAGTTGAGATACTTTTTCTAATTTTGAGCTAAAAACTTTTTGAAATTGAAGTGTATATAAGTGACAGTGTGCGTTGCCTAAATTAAGGCGCTAGTACGTTTAAGATCTTTTCTTTGGTGATATTATGCTGCAATAATTGCGCATGTCCTAAAAGAGAGGCAAACCGCTAATTTTGAATCTTTAAGCAGCTAATTTCACGGAGTTTGAGCATGAGAAGACGTTCAAAGATTTACAAGAGTATAGAAAACGTGATGTGTTTGGCAGAAAATCACATACTGATTACAAAAATGTAATCAGTTTGTGTATTGTCAAGGATTTTGAGTTTTGTTACAAAGTGCCCTGCCCTAAGCGGTGTTTTTAAAGTATTATGTTAGAGGTAATTGTGAAAAGGTCTGAAGTGTGTTTAAAAGGACTAAGAATTTTGTATACAGCAATAGAAGATAGAGGTGGTCATGTATCTTTATGACGGAAGATATTGACAAAATTCTCGAGGGCCGACATTTTATATTCGAATAATTTTTGTTGTATTCAAATTATGTCGAATTCATGTTGTATTCAAAACTAGATGGGAGAACCAGATAGTCGAGGGCCTTAAGTAGATGAGAGTCAGAGAATAGGTAACCACAAGCAAAAACAGGAACGAATGGAGGAAAATTGTAGAAGATGCCAAGTCACACTTCTTCTTCTTCAAATGCAAATTTACTAATGGATGTTAGCGATCACATTTTCCATTAACTCTGTTTCTTGCAATGCGTGTCAGAGATTGTATGTCGTTAATCCCTGTCCATTGCCTTATGTTTCGGAGCCAGGACATTTTCTTGCGTCCTATTCCTCTCTTGCCTTCAATTTTACCCTGGATTATAAGTTGAAGGAACTGGTATTTTTCGTTTCGCATGATGTGATCCAAGTACACCGTTTTTCTTTTCTTGATGTTTTCGAAAAGCTGGCGTTCTTGGTTGATTCTTTTAAGGACATCTATATTTGTGACTTTCGCCGTCCATGGTATCTTTAGGATACGGCGATAAAGCCACATTTCGAAGGCTTCTAATCTGTTTATATCCCTCGTTTTGAGTGGCCAGCCCTCTATGCTATATAGCAGCACCGACCACACGTAGCATTTAGTAAACCTTAGTCTCAGTGTAAAGTCGAACTCTGAGCAGGTCAGTATATACCTTCCTGAATTTTACGAAAGCTTGTCGAGCTTACTCAATGCGACATTTTACTTCCCTGTCCGATGCCCAGTCTTCAAAAAACCTCGTTCCCAGGTATTTAAATTTGCTCACTCTTTCAATGGACTTAGTATTCAGTGTTATGGTGGAGTTTTCAAATGCATCCAAGTTTCTGGAGATGATCATGAATTTGGTCTTTTTGGTATTAATCTCTAATCCCATTCGCTTACTGTATTCTCCGATTATAGTGACAAGTTGTTGAAGATCTGCTATGTTGTCACAAATTAAGACAGCACCATCAGCATATCGTATGTTGTTGATCAATACTCCATTCACTTTGATTCCCATCTCTGCATCTTCCAAATACTCTTGAAATATGGCTTCCGAATTATAGTCCGTTCTTTAACGGTAGAATATTGCAAAACCTCTAAATTTTAAAGAACCACTTGGATTGACATGAAATTTGGCATACACATAGCTAATAAGTCAGAGAAAAAAAGTGATATTGTGCCGATATGTGCTTTTGCCCTGGGGGTGGTTTTCACCCGCTCTTGTGGGTGAAAAAATATTCGTCCAAAGAAAGTCAGGAAATCGATTAACTGGCTAATTTTAAGTAACTTTTGCTCTATAGAGTTTTTTCACTAAGTCAATACTTTTCGAGTTATTTGGCAGTTAATATGTTCATTTTTTCAACAAAATAACCACGCTTTTAGACGGCTTTTCGCAAATAACTCAAATAGTAAGTATTTTGTCGAAAAAACTTTCTTAGCAAAAATATAGCGTGTAAAAAATTTAAAAAAATGGTGTATATATCACGTCTCTACACCTAGTAGAAGCAGAGTTATAGCTAATGAAAAATAGGTTCATATTCGTCAAATTCCAAATGGAATACTTTAACGTGAAATAACCAAAAATGAAGCACATTTCGGGGAAAACTCATTACAACTTATTTAAAGTATTTAAAAAAAGCTTCATTTTTGTTTTATAAAAAAAAAATTCTAGCATCAAAATTAAACAAGTTACGCTCAAAATAAAGTTAGTCGGTTTTGGTAAAAAAATCGAGAAAATCACCCCCTAATTAGTATCTTAAATGAACTTAATCGTTAAAACTTCACAAGTTTCTTGACTCGTGTTGTATATTGTTTATATGATCTGTAAGTTTCATCGGTTCAAAGACCTTATTATTGAAAGGGCTGTAGTTAAAAGGGTTGAACGAGTCACTGATCACGAATGTATGCAAATTTAGAAACACCAAATCTTAATCAATTTTTGTCTAACAGAAAAACAAAAAAATACATGATATTCAGAAAAGCAAATCTGACTTTTTTTGTTTTTCGAGATTTTTGGTATCTCTAACAATTTTTAAGTTATTTTGAAAAAAAGGATATTTTTCAAAATTTAAATTTTTAAACATTTTACTTTGAAACCAAATTTTTTCAAAAATAAGCACTTTAAATCGATGAAACTTACAGATCATATAAACACAACATAAGTAAAATAATTTGTGGAGCGGTAACGATTAATTTCATTTAAGTTGCTAATTAGGGGGTGGTCTTCCCGATTTTTTTTTTTGCAAAAACAAAAGGGACCTTCTTTATTTTGAGCGTAACTTGCTTAAATTTAAAGCTACAAACTTTTTACAAAAACAGAAATAAAGCTTTTTTAAACATTTTAAAAAAGTTATAATGGGTTTTTCCCAAAAAGTTCTTAATTTTTTGGATATTTTACGTCGAAATATTCTATTTGAAATTTGGTGAATATGAATCTATTTTTCATTGGCTATAACTCTGGTTCTACGAGATCCAGAGACCTAACGCGTACATCATTTTTTTTACTTTTTTATAGGCTATATTTTTGCTAAGAACGTTTTTTTTTTTCGACAAAATACTTACTTTTTGAGTTATTTGCGAAAAACCGTCTAAAAACGTGTTTATTTTGTTGAAAAATGAACATACTCACTCGCAAATAACTCGAAAAGTGTTGACTTGACGAAAAAGCTCTATAGAACAAAAGTTACTTCAAATTAGTCAGTTTACCCATTTCCGCACTTATTTTGGACATATATTTTTTCACCCCCAAGAGGGGGTGAAAGTCACCCCCAGGGAAAAAGCACACATCGACACAATATCACTTTTTTTCTTTGACATGTAAGCTATACGTATGCCAAATTTCATGTCAATCCAAGCGGTTCTTTAAAATTTAGAGCAAAAACCGTGAAAGAATGGACTATTAATGTTAAATAAAAAAGGAGAAAGCACACATCCCTACCGAACACCCCTTCTTATATGTATGGGTTTGGATATAGAATTGTCTATTTTTAATTGTGCTGCCTGGTACAAGTTTTCAATGCATCTTATGTTTTTTTGGTCTATATCAAGCTTCTTGAGGATCTGCATTAACTTGTGATGTTGGACACGATCAAACGCTTTCTCGGAATCTAAAAAGCACAGGAATACGTCCTTTCTCTGATCGTAATAATTTTGGACCAACACCTGTGTTGCTACTATTGCTTCTCTTGTTCCTGAACCTTGCCTCAACCCAAACTGAGTCATACAACCAATTGCAAAACAAAAATATTAATGCGGATTGATTCACCGCGACAAACGAATCGGAAAAGCCCAAAGAGGGCGGCAATCACTCCGCTAGGAGTGTGGATGCCATGATGATGATGATGTCGAATTCATAAGCTATTTCTTGAATTGTTTTTAGTATGATTATAAGTATTGTCTGCAGACCAAATAGAGCTGAATACATTTTGATAATGACCGATTAGAGTATTATAACAATCTATTATGGTTTACTGTAAAGAGACCGAAATCATTAGACCGAAAGCAGTAGACCGAACTCATTAGACCGAAAAGCACTTTACCGAAACCTCACTAGACCGAACAGCAGAAGACCGAAAAGCAGTTCTTTTTACTTGTCGCAGTAAAAGAGAAAGACTAATGTAATTACAACTAAATGTTATTTGGATGGTTATTATAAACAGTTAAAATGGTGTTAACGTCACTCTACCCTTAATTTATTGTTATAGTTCAGAGAAATAAGGAAAAAAAATATCCTGTTGGTGACACAACCCCCTCCAGACCGAAACCAAATTTTTTTAGTAGTATGGACATCTATAATAATAACCTATACGGTAGGTGGGGGCAAAGGTACGCATTTTCTAAATTTTCATCTCTAGTGAATCTCCTAATGCTTGAATTGGCACACAGTATAGATAAAAGTGAAATTGATACATTTTGTAATCATATTAGGCAAATGGAAATTCTTCAATATAATTTTAGTAGTGTTGATAACTTTTTGAAAAAAAATGTAAATGCGCACCTTTGCCCCACTCAATGGGGCAAAAGTACGCATGCGCGTACTTTTGCGGATTTGAGACATTTTGAAATTAAGAGGAAAGTAGCTGATAGAATATCAAGCTCAACTTGATATTCATTTTGAAGATCGACTTGAAACGTGCATTTACCAAGTCTACCCCACTGGGGGCAAAGGTACGCACTGCGGACGTTTGCCCCATTTGTGTGCATTTTGTGGGAGTACTTTTGCCCCATCCGGCAACTAATAATATATCGAACCTCAATATAAAACTATGCACATGTGAACTTCAAACTGTCATGTGGAAGAAGTCTTCTAACAATAAACTTTCAACATGCCTAACCAATAATAATCTGAGTTTGAAAGATTAAGAATTAGAATCAATCAACTTTTAAGAAAAATTAGATCAAAAGGTACAAAAATAATTTTTACCTCATTTTTGTTGTTGTATTCTCCCTGGTTGCGCCAAAGTTTCTCATCCAATGCTACTGAGTAGTACCAACATATGCCACAAGATGCTGTCGCTAACATATAAGCAGTTACTGAAAAATGTAAGTGCGTACCTTTGCCCCGTGCGTACCTTTGCCCCCACCTACCCTATGTTTCCTGCAGCCGATTTTGATGATATACATAGTTATAAACAAATGAAGATCAAAAAACGGTAAATTTTCGCTTTTTTTCGTCTATAACTAAAAAGTTAAGTATTTTAAACAAATTTAAGAGTGAGAAACTCTTAAATCGTATAAAAAAAACTTTAATATGCGTTCGCTGAATATGTCTATCCTTATTGGTTGCTTAGAAAATTGCAAAATAAATCATAAATTTTGAGTTTTTATAAATATTCATAACTTATGTAAAAATTAACTTAGAACGTTCTTATTTCACATAATGCTGAGACCTTGTACTTAAATCATACACTAAATTGCAAAGCAATTGGTCAAATAGTTTAATAGGTATTTAATTTGTTTATCCCAAATTAATTTTTTTTGCAACGCTATAAGTCAGAAAATGATGAAGTTACACTAATACTTTGGATAGTTTATGAAAGAAGAGGATTTATACTATTAATTTTATTAAAAAAAAATACCAAAAAATAATTCTAAATACCGCAAAATTATTTTTCAAAAACATGTAAATTAAAAAAAGGGGGGCTAACTTCGTTATTAATTGTCCTATGACAATTGTTTTTCTTTCTAAATGTGTATAATAATTCAGTCTTTCCAAATATGAAAAAATAATTTTTTTACGGGTAAGGGTTAAAAAGTTATTCTAATTGTTTATAAGTAAGCAAAAAATCGACGTGTTTTTGCAAAATAATTTTACACCGTTTAAAATTAGTTTTGTCATTTTTTTTAATTCAGTCAATAGTATAAATGTTTTTCTTCCATAAACTGTCAGAAGTCTTACTGTAGCCTCATAATTTTCTGACTTATAGTGTTGCAAAAAAAATGAATTTGGGATAAACAAATTAAATAACTTTTTAACTATTTGACCAATTGCTTTGAAATTTAAAATATAATTTAAGCACAAGAAGTCTCAGCATTCCGTGTAATAAGAAGGTTCTAAGTTAATTTTTACATAAGTTATGAATATTTATAAAAACTCAAAATTTATTATTTATTTTGCAATTTTCTAAGCAACCAATAAGGATAGACATATTCAGCGAACGCCATATTGAAATTTTTTAGACGATTTATGAGTTTTTTACTCTCAAATTTGTTGAAAATGCTTAACTTTTTGGTTATAGACGAAAAAAGCGAAAATTTACCGTTTTTTGATTTTCATTTGTTTATAATTATGTATATCACCAAAATCGGCTGCAGGAAACATAAAGGTTGTTAATATAGATGTCCATACTACTCAAAAAATTTGGTTTCGGCTGGAGGGGGATGTGTCACGAGAAAAATCTTATTTCTCTGGACTATTACCTTCACTAATTTGTTTAACGGATGAAAATTATTTTATATCAGACTGTACATAGTAACAATTTACACAGGCTATATATAAAATAATACAAAAAATACAATAAACAAAAAGACAGATATACAAAATCTTAGCATAATTTACTGCAAACTTTTTAAATTTATTTACCATTTCGGTCTAATGCTGTTCGGTCTAGTGAGCTTTCGGTAAAGTGCTTTTCGGCCTAATAAGTTCGGTCTACTGCTTTCGGTCTAATGATTTCGGTCTAATTGTCGTGTACCATCTATTATAGATAGTACCAGAAATAATTTTGTATACTACATTTAGCAATGTAATTTGCCTGTAATTCTGGCATTCCCTCTTATCTCCCTTTCTAATATATGGGCTGTATAAGGCCAAATGCCCATTCCTCTGTCATCTGTTCCTTGGTCCATACCTAATATTATTAGGTAATCATTTCTTTGATACATTTGTTGATCACTATCTTGAGAAGATAGTGATCTGAGTCAGAGTTCGCCTCGCGATAGGTTCTGACATTAGTTTTATCAATTTTTTTTATCCAGACATTTTATCGTCATATATGTTTTTGGAATGAAGAAGGTAAATATCAGTTTACATAAGACTTTCTACAGCAGCTGACTGCTCTGTCGTCATTTGCATAAGTACTTTTAGTCAGTCACCAACAAACCAAGAAAGAGAAAGATCAAATTAATTTCTGCCTTTATCATAGATGGTCCAAATATAAGTAAAGATAATTCTGATTATGAGGCTAGATGAAAAAAGCATTCTTAATGATATATTATTGATAAGAAAAAACCTAGTAATAATAAAAGAGTGAAAAGAACGAACACTTTCAATGAGCTAACTCGGAAATGAAACAGAATTTACATTCTAAGCGTTAGAAAAATTTCGTTTACACTTTTTTTTTTAAGTGGATATAATTTAAAACCCAACACTTCTGTTGGCGAGGCAATGCAGCACTAAATCAATTTTTTGCATTCGATTCTGGAAAGTGTCAGGAAAGTTTGCGAACAAAATTCATTGTAGTAAAATGAAACATGCATTTTGTGCATATGTGCATAAGGCAAATGGATTTCCAAAGGGCTGGGGCAAAAGGGATTACCTGAAGGTCTTCTAGCTACCTGGGGCCCAGGGTGGATCTCGTTTCCTAGAATTTCATGTTATTTTTGTCGATATTTCCGAGTTGCAAATTTTTCATTTTCTATGCACTTTGGAAATGCCTATGACTTGAAGAGGAAATGAAGTGATCTATAATAGCTATAAAATTTTGAGTCCTAAATTTCTCTGATTTTGTCATTTCAGTCTCTGAAATATTCCTTAAAAGAATATAAATTTTTTAATTGATTTTAGTGTCGCCACTCCTGAATTAAGGTCAATATTTGGATCTTGGAGAATACGACTTGTGCTGTTTGTCCTTTCTAAGATTTCATTCCAAAATATTGCAAATATCCCTGTTTTCAGTAAACACACTCGATTATACAAACCATTTGTATCGCTACGAGTTTCAAATGGTTGCTCATCGTCTTTTGAAATTTTGGATAATACTCCTTTAATCTGATTATAACCTTTAACTAGTTCTTTTGCGGCATCACTTCTAGACGACCATCTAGTAGTATTTACTCTTTTTTTTAAAACAATAATATTTCTGCCACGGTCGGCGTTGCTCTCGTTTAAAGACGTTTTTAAACATTCGATTAACAAGTTGTATCTATATATAGAGGAAGTGAAAAATACATAGCATTCATACAGTCCTTCCAAGAAATCAAATAATTCTATGGCAGCAGGACAACACTTAGCTGCAGCTTTAGCAACTAAATTTAGAGAGTGGGCGACACATGGAATCTACAACGTCAAGATATTATGTTATCTAAATTTTAGCTGAACACCATTGTATTTTCCACTCATAACTGACGCATTGTCGTAGGACTGTCCCCTGCAGCTTTTCAAATCGATATCATCTTCTTGCAAGAATGTCATTAAAACATTAAATATATCTTCTGCTTTATGACCGTAATTTGCCAAAAATACATTTTTAATAGGAGAGAAACCTTCCATATAACGAAATATTACAGTTAATTGATTGACAAATTATTTTATGTGAATAATGTGCTGATTTTTTTAAGTTTGGGGCTTTGTGGGGGCCCCGGTCAGCTGCCCAGCCTGCCCAGCCTGCCCCCCTTAAATCCGGCCCTGGTGCATAAGGCAAATGGATTTTAAAAGGGCTGGGGCAAGGGGGATTACATCGATGGTCTTCTAGCTACCTGGGGCCCAGGGTGGATCTCGTTTCCTAGAGTTTTATGTTATTTTTGTCGATACTTCCGAGTTGCAAATTTTTCATTTTCTATGCACTTTGGAAATGCATTTTCCTCATGCACAAATTGTAATTTTCATTTTACTACCACCAAGAATTTTGTTCACAAACTTTCCTGACACTTTCCGGATTCGAATATGCTATGATTCATTGCCTCGCCTATTTAACCTACTTTTTTGAACAAACTAAGGCATGTCCAGATAGTGCAGCCTTCGAAATGAACCCCTTTCCACAAATGGGACAACTATAGGGTCTCTCTCCGGTGTGCGTTTTGATATGGTACCTAAACGGAGCCCTATGTGCAAAACTCTTCCCACAATAAGTACAATTAAAGGGTTTCTCCCCGGTATGAACTCTCTCGTGTTCCTTGAGCTGGTCCTTCTTGGGGAATCTTCTCGGACAGGAAACACATGCGAAAGGCCTGTCTCCTGTGTGGGTTCGTAAATGGTACTTCAGTTTTTCCTTTGAAGCGATTTTTTTACCACAAATGTCACAAATGACGGACCAATCCTCCCCAGAATCGTTGTGCTGGCTGTACATGTGACGCTGCAGGCCCGGGAGTGATTCGTAATGTTTGTTGCATACCTAAAAGGGACAGAAGCAGAGGTTAGAAATAAAATCAATATTATGTTAAATATGTTGTGAAATTATGGAAAAATTGTTGGAAAATTATTTGTTTTCGACATATATACAGGCATATATCTAGTTATCGACAACAATGTCATATTTTTTTTACTTTTTTACATACCTACTTATTTCTATTTAACTCTGAATATGAGAAGTCAATATGAAAGATGCAGGACAGTTTTTACACAAAGATATTTTCTGGGTTGTAATGTTTTGATTGATTAAAGGATTCTAACTCTAACATAATATTGTAACAAATACTGACTATAACATATACTGTATAGGATTTTAACCATAAAAATGGTCAAAATATGAATATTGTAATGCTTTGAAGACTGGAAGTGCCAGTGGCGTAGTAGGGCTACTATACTATAAAATTTAGCCAGGAATAATTCAACTGTTGTAAGTGTTGTAGGTACCTATATTAGAAATACATAGAGAGATATACCTCCGTATTATCAAATATTTGTATGGCATCAATGTACAAACAGACGAATTGGTCAAAATACTACGGAAGCACGGAAATACGACGAGAAGTGATTCAAGGGTGTATTTTATCGCCTCTTATTTTTAATATCTACTCCGAACTGATTTTAAAAGAAACTTTAGATAAATATGCAGGCATTAAAACAAACGGAATTAATGTAAACAATATCACATACGCAGACGACACGGTACTAATTGTTTCCAATGAAAAATATTTAAAACGATTTATAGACAGGGTGACTGAAACATTAGTTAAATGTGGGCTAAAACTTAATACTTTTAAGACAAAACTTAGCAAACTGGTTATCAGCAAAACGTAAACAAAACAAAGAACATCAGAGCGTATGGAAAAAAAGTTAGTACAGTACAACCTGCCATATCCGGACCTGCCATATGCGGACCTCCCCATATCCGGACGGTTCTGCGCCGTCCGGATCTACCGAAATCTACCGAGAAAGGCAGTCCTGCTGTTAAATAACGCACTAAAAGATGGCGAAATAATGTATTATAGAATCTATAAAACGTGTCTATCGACGAAAGTTATCGACGGCGTTGATTACTGGAATGTATGAAGAAGAAAACGTTTCAGACTGTAAAAGAAGTAGTGGTCTTGATATCCGGATTTTTTCATATCCGGATCGGTCTGTCGCCACATTGATCCGGATATGGCAGGTTTTACTGTAATAGTCAATAATATCATCTATTTGGGCTTCAACGTTAACGATAACTGGGATATGAATAAAGAAATAAGAATATGCATTGAAAAAGACAGAGCCGCCCTCTATAAACTAAAGAAATTCTCATTAAAAGAGATATTATAAATATTAAACCTTAAAATTAGATTAATACACTGCTAAATATTCTCCACATTGTTGTATTGCATGGAGAAGCCATGGACCATTACAAAGACACTAATGAAAAAATATGAGACCTTTGAGATGTGCATCTACCGACAAGTTGGGTTCGACAAAATTCGAAAGTTTGAAATACGAGTATTTCGGCCATATAGTGAGACATCCAGAGAGTTAGCACCTTCTATACCTAATAATACAGGGTGTAACAAAAATACAGGTCATAAATTTAATCACATATTCTGGGACCAAAAATAGTTTGATTGAACCTAACTTACCTTAGTACAAATGTGCATATAAAAAAGTTACAACCCTTTGAAGTTACAAAATGAAAATCGATTTTTTTCAATATTTCGAAAACTATTAGAGATTTTTTATTGAAAATGGACATGTGGCATTCTTATGGCAGTAGCATCTTAAGAAAAAATTATAGTGAAATTTGGACACCCCATAGAAATTTTATGGGAGTTTTGTTCCTTTAAACCCCCCCAAACTTTTTTGTACGTTTCAATTAAATTATTATTGTTAAACACATTGTTTTTAAAACTTTTTTGGCTCTTAGTACTATTTCGAAAAGTCAATTTTTTTCGAGATATTTTGAATATTTGTCAAATCCACCACATATTTGTATATGGTTAAGTACGATTATGGAGACTTGGTAATAAATATGAAAATTTATGTTAGATTTACATTTTTAGGTATATTTTGAACCATATTAAAAAAGAAGCCACATCTCGATAAAAGGTGCTTTCTCGAAAAAATACAAAGAGGCAAAAAAGTTTTAAAACACTGTGTTTAACTAATGGTACCGCAGAAATATTTTAATTGGAACGTACACAAACATTTGGGGGGTTTAAAAGAACAAAACCCCATAAAATTTTTATGTAAACATATCAAAAAGTAAGCCTTAACTCGATAAAAACTGCCTTATCGAAAAAATACTAGGAGGCAAAAAAGTTTTAAGAATATTGAATTTAACTAACGGTACCACAATAATAATTTAATTGAGGCGTGCACAAAAGTTTGGGGGGTTTAAGGGAACAACACCCCCATAAAATTTTTATGGGGTTCACAAATTTCACTATAATTTTACTTTAAGATTTTGCTGCCATAAAAATGCCACATGTCCATTTTTAATAAAAAATCTCTAATAGTTTTCGATATATTCGAAAAAATCGATTTTCATTTTGTAACTTCAAAGGGCTGTAACTTTTTTTATTAAGGTAAGTCAGGTTCATTCGAACTATTTTTGGTCCCAGAATATGTACTTTCATTTATGACCTGTATTTTTGTTAGACCCTGTATATGGCAACATCGCCGGAAGAAGTGGCCCAGGCAGAAGAAGAACATCCTGGCTACGAAATCACCAAGATTGCTATTAAGAGATATTCACTAATCTGTTTCCAGTTGCCGTAAACCAAGTATTTATTGCCAATCTAATCGTCAAGGTACGATAATCGGACAGGGACTGAAAGAAAAGAAGAAGAGAGAAATAGTCTGAAATGGGAACCATAAACAAACCCAAATATAACAAGACGCATTCGTGAATATAGAGACAATTATATATCTGGTTTAAATAGGAATGGAGTCTGGAAAGCGAATTTAGTAAATAAGAAAAAAATGAAAAACGATAGGATTGATGACATTTTATGGAATCTCTCTGGCAAATAGATCAGATGTGCATCATATCAATGCATCTCCCTGTTTTCTTCAGACTTTTCTTTGAAGATTTCTCTCCATTTGGTGAATATTTCTCTTTGTTGTCATATTATGCCTTCTTCTTTGACTCTGCACGTTGTTCTTAATTTAATTTTTTTTACTTTTATTGAGTTTTTGATAGAGTTTTCTGAATTTTGTGGGTTTATTTATTTTCCCATCTCTCTGAGTTTATTTGTTATATTCTCACATTTCTTCTTTAGATGTATTATCTTGTTTTTCCTATCCCTTAGGCAAGCCGCACACCAACGAAACATGAAACGAAAAACATGAAACATGAAACGTAAAACACGTTTCATGAAAATTAAATACGGCTAAACAAATCTTGAAGTACGCCTACCAATGAAATGAGTATGATTCATGCTCATAACACATTTATATTTTCGGAAAGTTTCATAAATGGCCGGACGTCTATTTGTTTAGCAGTGTTTTATTTCCATGAAACCTGATGTACGTTTCATGTTTCTTTGATGTGCGGCCTGCCTAACAGCGTATATTCTTCATTTAAATAATGTGCAACAGTCAGAAAAGTTATTGACTGAAGAGGCCGATAGGACAACGAGCAAGAGAAAGACCGAGACTTAGGTAGTATCAAGACAACTTTGAGGACGATCTAAAATCTTTTGGAGTTAGAGCATGAAGAAAGAGTTACCAGAGGCAGGGGTAATTGGAGGATTGTTCTGAAGAAGTCTTTGGCTCATAACGAGTTGTGATGATGAGCCTATATCCTTCTTCTGCTTGTCATGTCACGCAAATGGGAAAGCTATAATCATAAATATACTGTCTAAGGTACTTAAATCTATGTTTTATAGACCTAACAAAGGCTTTCGATCGCATCCAAGTCGGATACATCTTACACTTACTGTATAGAAGAAACATAACAATCAAGATTATACAAACCATCGAAAACATCTACTTACATAATCGAATACTGGCAAAGATAAATGGAAAACTAACACAGTTTATACCTACTACATAGTACAAAGCGGAGTAAGACAAGGTGACTCGTTAAGCCCACTGTTCTTTAATATAATAATGGACGAAATAATAGAAGCAGTACGTAAAGGTCATGGTTACAGAATGGGGAACAAAGAAATCCAAATATTATGTTATGCAGACGGCGCCGCATTAATCGCGGGGACAGAAGACTATCTCCAAAGATTAACACACATCTTCAATACAACAGCCAAGAAATAAAATATGATATCAGCAGAAAAAACGAAATGTATGACAACATCTAAATACCCACTACGATGTAAAATCGAAATTGATGGGAAAAGAATAAAGCAGGAAGCAAGGTTTAGATATCTGGGAATAGATATAACCAGTTACGGAGATGTTGAAGAGAAAGTACGACAACAAAGCTTAAAAGCAAGTAAAGCGGCCGGATCTCTTAATGACACAATCTGGAAGAACAAACACCTAAGACAAGACACAAAAGCAAGAATCTATAAAGCATGCAATTAGACCTATATTGACATACACGGCGGAGACAAGACCTGACACATCTAAAACGAGACGACTACTAGAAACAACAGAGATGAAAATACTTCGACGAATATCAGGGAAAAGTCTGTTGGATAGGGAGAGAAGCGAAAACATAAGAAGAGCATGCAATGTAAAAGACATGTATGGGTGACAAAACGGAAACAGGAGTGGAACGAACACATTAGTAGAATGGCAGAGGATAGGATAGTACGAATAGCACGAGATAAGTCACCAATGGACGGAGAAGTATTGGCAGACCAAGAAAAAGATGGTGCGATAATTTAAACAATTTAGGAGGCTAATATTGAAGAAGAAACAGGCTTTAAAGCCTACATACAAGAAGGAAGAAGAAAAAGAATGGTATTCTTTTTCTCATGATCATCTTTCAGTGCGTCACAGTTTTTCGATTTCTCTCTAACGCATTAAATTGTATGTGACAGAAAAAAAGGCACGTCTGGGAATACTTCGGTAATTATTCTAGTTCGGTGATTATTCTAGTTGTCGATAGATGGCGCCATAATCAAAAAAGAATTATTTATTAAATAAAATAATAATATTATCAATATAATCTGTACAATTTATAAGACTATACAAATGAAAGAAAATACCATTTTATAAATGCAATAGACACAATTGATTTGGTTTTATTCCAAATTGAAAATAAAATTTGACAACTGTCAGATTTAACTAAAATGTCACGTTAGAATAAATGTCATAAATGTGTATTATCACGGACTTACCTTTTTTTCTATAATTTGTGACGCACTGAAAAATGTTCATGAAAAGGAGAATACTTAAAAACAATGTAAAACCTGCTTACCTTGCAATCGTACTTGGCTAAAGGCTTCCCAAACAAAACCTCATAGTGCGCCGACCTCCTGTGCTTAGTCAAAATCCTGGAAAACATAAAATGGTTCCCGCATATCTCACATTGAAAGGGCTTCTCTCCAGTGTGATAGTACTTGTGCTCAATCGCGTGGGTACTAATATTAAACGGCTTGTGGCAAATATCACATCGGTACTTGCACGACCCTTCGTGCACCCGTACATGGGCCTCTGTTCGGTACTTCGAGATGTTGGTGTAATCGCAGAAATGGCACGAGTACTTATTATCGGTACTGTGTTTTATGGAATGTAGAGCGTAGTCTATGTTAGTGTGGAACTTGAGGTCGCAATTTGAGCAGGATAAAGGTATTTCTAGCTTCACTGGAAGTACTGACGATCTCTTGCGACTTATTTTGTTGGAATTCAATTTATTGTTGGGCTTCTGGGAGTTTTTCCGCTTTTTCCGGGATTTCCTAAAAAAAATGAAGTTGACATGACATAGTTCTTGTGGGAATAGACAAGGACAGATTAAAAGAAGCATTAACAATCCTGGCAAATGAACCAAGGAAAAGAGGTGTTAAATTAAAGAAGAAAAAACAAAATATCTGCTAATAATCTGCTCCAGAAGAGAAAATAACACGACGAGAGAAATCAATATAGAAATCTACATTTTGAAAGAGTTCAACAGTTTACTTACTTGGGGGAGTAATTTTGAATGACAAAAATACGAGTAACAAGTAATGGAGACGTAACACGCAACAAAACATGAGATGGAGATACAAAGGGCTAATTAAGGACAAGAACTTATCCAGGAATACAAAACTGAAAATATACAGAGACCAGTATTTACATACACAGCTGAAACAATGTGTCTCACAGATAAAGAAGATGAAAAATTAAGAATATTCGAAAGGAAAATCCTCACAAGAATTATGGACCCGATAAGAATGGAAAACTTAGAAATGAGAAGAAGAAGAACTAACCATGAAATAAGAGACTTAATGAAGGGAAAAGATATAATTACATTTACTAAAGTGCAGAAACTGAAATAACTGGGACAAAAGAAACAAGGTAAAAAAAAGCTCGAACCTAAAAGACAAAGGGGAAGACCCAGAGAGAGATTGGATAAGCAGGTCATAAGATATAGAATCCTGAAAGTGAGAAACTGGAAAGAGCTATTAGGGGAGTGCAATTAGAACGAAAACATGCATTGTTTCGGAAAAATTCAAGCTTATATTTTTCTAAAACTTTTTTTGTTAGTTTATATACTTGTTAAAGTTAAAAGTTCTATTCGCGGATTTGGCCGCTAATTGTTTATTAATTGTTTAAACAATAACAATTGTTTTGTATTAATAATTTTAAAAATATCGTTAAATTCATCATTTTACTTTGATCAAATATGATTCTATTTTGTTTTTGATTATACTGAATCCGAATATGGCATTGCAATTTGAAAATTCTTATACAGAAGCTCTTTTACAGTACGTCTGCGTAGCTAGGAACCACATGGAAAACTTTTTTATTATCAATTTTACGAAAAAAGTTATTCTTCATAAAATGCTCTGGATAGACAAAAATCTAAAACTCAACCATCAAATATCAAATTTTATCAATTTTATACGAGTTATGTCAAAAATATGAATTTCGTTAAAGAGTAAAGTACCTTTATATTTCAGAATATCAAAAAATGCTATTATGAAAAGTTGTTTGAAATTAAAAACTATGTATGTATACAATTACATTATTCTAATCGAAATTTTGTTTTCAAATTTTTCTCAAATTACGGATACTCATCACCATTTTATTATAATTATGATAACTATTTTTTATCACTTTTACGAAGAAAAGTTATTCTTCATAAAATGCTCTCCCTGGTCTGAAATCTAAGACACAAACATCAGATATTAAACTTTTTTAATTTTATACGAGGTATGTAAAAAATATGAATTTTTCTTAAGAGTTAAGTGGCTTTATTATTCACAATATTTTAATTAGAAGGATGTAATTGAACACTAAAACAAATTTTTTAATTCCAAACAACTTTTCTTAATAACAATTTTCGATATTGTGAATTTTAACGATACTTTACTCTTGAGTGAAATTCATATTTTTTGACATACCTCGTATAAAATTCATTAAATTTGATATTTGATGATTGCATCTTAGATAATATACCATGCAGAGTATTTTATAAGGAATAACTTTTTTTCGTAAAACTGACAATAAAAAAGTTATCAATAGGTTCCAAGTTACGCAGACATACTGTATAAGAGCTAAAAAAATTTTTTTTGCTGAACATTTATTATTGTTGAAGTTTAGTATTAAATGTATTTTAGGTAAGTTTTACAGGAAAAAGTCTTGATCACTTTATATAAACATTTTTTTAGCTGGTAATTTTCGGTTTTTGTATTACATTTTTGTTTCTCTTTTTTAGTGTCATCTTTCTTAATTTTTTCAAAAATAAATAGTCTATTTCATCTCTAAAGTAAAATAATTTAATGCATTTTAAAGATTACATCCTAAGCTTTAAAAAAGCACTTATAAAACTGTAATAGATCTGTTTAAACTTGAGTAATACCGTCTTAAAGTGGTGGTAATTCTATAAAACTACGAAGATTTCAAAAATTACATTTTTTAAGACATAACATTTGAATTAAATTTTTGAGATTTTTTTTTAATGAAACATTATTTAGTACGTTGCTTGAAAGGTAAGTTGTGCAAAATCGAGGTTTTTATAAGAAAAATTGTATTAATTACACATTTTTAAACAAAATTCATGTAAGGCTCGCTTTCCGCCCCCACCGTACATATGCCCATACATTTTATTTCTTTTTATTATAACCATACGTTAGCTTAATTATTCTTCCTTTAGGTTCAATTTGTAAAATTTTATTCGATCCATTAGTTAAAGAATTACATTCAAATAACTCAACTGTGCACTTCGCCGTACGCTAGTTTACAGTGCGCCAATGTTTGTAAGAAGGGTGATTTTAGCGTTACAAATAAAAAATTATAGAAAATACAGATTTAATTTTAGAAAATTCTTTATAAAAGGTTTTTTTTGTAAAATTTTCTGAATTTTTCAATGGTCAAGTCAGTTTTGTCCGAAAATTTATATTTTCGGAGTTATTTAAAAAAACATCAAACTTCGTAGTTCATTTGTTTAATAAAAAATGAAGCACCCACTTTTCGAGTAGAACTTTTTGATATGTTGTTTATTAAACATTTCTTAATGAAATTACAAAAAGTTCTATCTTGTTTAATTTTTTCCGAAGTGAAAATCTATATGCACTCCCCTATATGTCTAGATCGAAATGAGTAGAAGAAAATTGTAACGAATGACATATAACAAACTTTGACAATTCACGAGGAGTTATTCACCGAAATTCCATATAACAGAAAACATTCCATTAACACGGAACAGTCTTGATGATGATGATGATATAAAATGGCATATAAATAATTATGATAAACAGAGTAGTCCAGGGCGCATCTGGTTTGAGATGGACGTTGAGAGGTGAATCATATTTTTTTTGCAGAAATTGCTTGGATTTAACTCATATAATAATAATTGAGTTATCCTCCCATTCAAAAAGGTCTGGAACATTGTTTAAATAATCAAAATGTCAAAAAATAAAGGAAAAATTCGATTTTTTTTCTTCGTTTTTTGATTATAACTTTCAAAGTATTCACTTTCAAAAAAGTTGCACTAACATAAAAGTTGTGTAATTAAATTTTCTACAATATAGAATTGGCTAAAAATTTTAAAAATTGTCGCCCTTGTTGCAAAACAGCAATAATTGCGAAAAAAAAAACATAAAAAAACAAGTATTTGCATTTTACGTTTTTCAATCATTACTTAGAACCTTCATATTTTACCCAGAAAAACTTCATGATATAATAAAACAACACTGTAAATTGCATTAAGATCGGTTTAATAGATTTTGCAAAATAAATTTTGCAATCCAGATTTCGAAAAAAAAAAAATTTATTTTTTCAAAATGTTGCAGGACTGAAAATAAAGCAGATAGCAAGTTGAAACTTTTTTTACATATAGAAGAATACGGTACCTTTCATTTGCAATTGCGCAGGACAGCGGTGTTCGATTCACACAAATTGATTTCCACCAAAATTTCTTCCAATCTTTATCTAATATATTATTCTCTTACTCTATATTTTGTTGTATTTCAATATTTTAATTCCACAAAAATAAAACTAATTTGATTATTGTTTCTAAAATATTATTCAAACAATTGCATATGTTTAAAAATAATAAACTTTTATTCTCTAAGTTAAAATATATGAACAAATAATGTATTTGCTAAAAAAGTGTTATTTCAAAGGACAGATTATGTGTTTTTATTTTGCAATAAACAAATTTATTTATTTATATCGAAATGTACTAATAATTAAAATTTATCAATAATTATCAAAGATCATTGGAATGCCCAATCAGAGCAATCTATACGCTGTCCTGCGCGTTGCACCAAAAATTAATGTTTATTTAAAAAAATTCCTGACGCCGTTATAGTTCACCGATTTTAATTTTGCAAATTGTAAATGAAAGGTACCGTATTCTTCTATATCCAAAAAAATCAACTTGCTATCCAGTCCTGCAACATTTTGAAAAAATGGATTTTTTTGCGAAAGCTGGACTGCAAAATTTATTTTGCAAAATATATTGAACCGATCTTAATGAAATTCATAGTATTCATAGTGTTGTTTTACTGTATCATAATGTTTTTATGGGTCAAAGATGAATGTCATATGTGTAGCATAAATGGTTGAAAAACGTAAAATGCAAATACTTGTTTTTTTATGTTTTTTTCGCAATTATTGCTATTTTGCAACAAGGGTGACAATGTTTAAAATTTTTAACCAATCCTATATTGTAGGAAATTTAATTACAAAACTTTTATGTCAGTGCAACTTTTCTCGGAAATGAATACTTTTAAAGTTATAATAAAAAAAACGAAGAAAAAAATCAAATTTTTCCTTCATTTTTTGACATTTTGATTATTCAAACAATGTTCCGGACCTTTTTGAGAGGGAGGATAACTCAAATATTATTATTTGAGCTATTTTCAAGCAATTTCTGCAAAAAAAATATGAGTCACCTCTCAACGTCCAAATGTACTAATATTTTTACAGTTGCGCCCTGGTCTAGAGGGCTTTGTATCTGCCATTCATGATGAGGTCTCTCATAGGAGGAACAACATGACCAAGTAAGAAATATTGAGAACCCAGTGACTCCATCACGAGCTGGGTTACAAACTGGGATTTTTTCAAACCGACCATCTTCCTGGCTATCAATATGTCCTTAATACAGTCATTTTTTATTCAATTTGAACTAAAGTATTTACTTACCTCTGAAATACCGCTTCGATAACAAGATAAGCATCTAGGTGGTACCATACTAATCTTCTGTTTGGTCTTCCAAATCTCGCCAGCACAGTAAGTCGCCCGCACTTGCTGGTTCAGTTTTATAAATTCTATTTTTCACGGATCCCCAATAAAAATAAGTTTTAGGATTCAAATCAGGTAAATGAGGAGGTCACTCAATACTACCCAATCTAGCACTCGATCGTGCGGAAAAGGTGTGATCTAAATAACGCGACTACGAAATAAGTTTTTTTAATCCAAAAACAAACATTTTTATTCGAGATATAATATACAGTATATACATGTTGTTGTGTTACATATAAAAAACAGTTTATAGGTATTGAATTTTGACAAGGGCTATGAGTCATGCCGATTTAGTAGGTCCACAAGTTTAAGTGAAATTTTCAAGGTCATAGCTCTTGTCAAAATCAATTATTTATATCATCTATGCTTTTGCGCTCAAGAATACCTATAAGTAAATCATGACGTACTCTGTCAAAAGCCTTTTCCAAATCTATGAAACATGCGTGTATCTCTTGATTGACCATTTAGAGCAAACATAGCTTCTCTCGTGCCTAGTCCTATTCCGAATCCCAATTTTTATTTATCACACTGCATGTCTTAGCACAACTCTTAGCATGACTGACCATTGCTGGTTTCGAAATGAAGCCTTTACCACAAATCTTACAAACATTGGGTTTCTCACCAGTGTGGGTTTTTCTGTGGTACCATAACGGAGCCCTATGGGCAAAGGACTTTCCACACTGCTGACACGAAAATGGCTTTTCTCCAGTATGTACAGGCATGTGTGCTTGTAGGAAGTCCTTCTTAGCAAATTTTTTATGACAAACAAGACACGAAAAGGGTTTATCACCTGTATGGATGCTTAAATGGAACTTTAGCTTATTCTTGTTTTTAATTTTTTTACCACAAAACTCACATATTACAGATTTATCGATACCTTTGTCGTTATGTTTGCTGTACAAATGTTGTTGCAGGCCCTGATTTGACTCATAGTGTTTTCCACAGATTTTACAGTCGAATTTTACCAAAGGCTTCCCGGTAAGTACAGTGTAATGTGACAGTCTCCTATGGGAACTCAATAATCTACTGTACATAAATCTTTTTCCGCAGATATCACAAGGAAAAGGCTTTTCACCATTGTGGAAATACACATGCTCCAAAGCATGAGTGCCTATCTTGAAAGCTTTCCCACATACCTCACATTTGTACCTCTTCGAACCCTCGTGACTTCTGACGTGTTTTTCAATCCTATAAGCAGACTTAAGCTTCACAGAACATAAATGACAAGAGAAGAGAAGATCTTCGCTGTGTTCTATGGAATGTAGAGCAAAAGCAACATTATTAAAAAATATTTTAAAGCAGTTGTTGCATGATAGAGGTTCGTCTAGTATATTTGGTTCTACTTCTGTAGGTTTCTTAGGCTTTTCACGACGGGACTTGGAAGTTTTTGAGTTGGATTTGGCTCTTAAAATGTGAGTCCTAAAAATAAAGAGTTTATTGTATAAGTAAGAAAAAATTATAACACATTAAAAATTAAAAAATGATACAAGACACAAGAGCAATTACCAAGGGACTACAATTAATAGAAAACATTTTTATAATACATAAATACGGCCCAGTAGGAGGAACAACAGAAGAAGTAATATAATTTTACAACGGATTTCCAAATGAACCAGCTGGATCTAGAGAAGAAGGGTCGCGGATGTTTCCCCAACTATCATCAATACGACTAACTTCAAGCGTAACTTTGATACGAGAATTATAAAAAAATATTGCAAAAAAATATGTATTGAAAACATGGAAAGAACATTACACAGAAATATTTCGGGGCGAACTGACAGAAGATTACTTAGAGGAAGACGAAGTAGTGGAAAGCATACCTGTGATAACAAGAGACGAAATGGACGAAGCCATAAATATAATATAAACATAAAAACCATGTATAGGCCATTAAAATGTTACATTTTTTAGGCCGTACCTTGCATTTGTTAGAGGAGTCAATTTTATTTCTTTAATGTGTAGGTGGTATCAGTAGAAGCTTAAGTTCAAGTTTTTGGGGTCGCCACCCTTGTCCCCCGGCCGCCATCTTTGAAATGGGGTGCAAAGGGGTTTCGCGCTATATCTCGTAAACTACCAACCCTACGGAAAATCTAATTAAACATAAAATGTAGCAAATTAAATTTTCTACAATTTTGTTTCTATTACTTTTTATCGTCAAGTGACCAACAAAAAAGATATAAACAAAAATAAGTAAAATTTTTTTAACAAGTTTCCTTTTGGAGATTAATTATTTATATGGGAAATAAGCCACAATTAAAATGAAAAAATAATTTTATTGACGTTTCGACGCCCAAATCGGGTGCCGTTTAATTGTGGCTTATTTAATTTTAATTGTGGCTTATTTCCCATATAAATAATTAATCATAAAAATGCCACAAGGAAATAGCTTCAGAACAACATTCCTGTTGGAGGTTATAACTTTTTTTTAGTTCATTTTAAAATAAAATAACAGTATACAAATTTTGTAGAGGGTTTTTCAGCGAACAATTTCCACTATAAGGTTATTTAATTCTATTTATTTATATAGGTTTTACAGCGCTCCAAACTTGACCAGATGCTCGAATGTTCACAGGGATACAATAAAAAAAACATTATGCTTACTTTTATATCTATACATATATATTTCTTATTCATAAATTTATTATGATTTTAACATTCCTATGCTATTATTAATGTATTTTTGACCTTTCTCCCCACTATAAAACTTATAACCCTAAGCATACATAGAAAAGGCCCAAGAAGTTGTTTGAGGACAAATTCGCCGGTCCAGAAGAAGAACGACGCAACCAAAAAAATGCAAAATTCTTAAGAAGAAAAAAAAAACGATTTTTGATATCAAAATCATAAAGTATGATCAAAATTAGCCATCGACCACACCGTGACCAGGATCTCGAGATATAAGCGTTTTTTGGGATGTGCCGCTTGTCTATGAAGTAACATAACTTTTTTCCTATTGTATATTTTGACTTAAAATTTTCCAAAAAACTTCTTCTTGAATCATATTTTATTGCTATGTTGGTTAAAATTATAAACTAAAAAGTTTGTCACTCTACTTTTTTAACTAAACATGAAACTGACGAAATATGGTGACAAAATGTTTAAAAATTAACAACTCCTTTTATAATGTGTTTGGACAAATTTCATTGTTATTTACATACCTCAAAGATGACACAGTAAAATTTTCAAAAGGAAATATTTACAGTGACCAAAGATACAGCGAGGTAAATTTGAAAAATCATAAAAATTAATTTTTGGCATTTTTGTATAAAATTTGACTTTTGAACATGTTCCACCAACTCTAGATAAAAATAAACTTCATATTCGGATTCAGCGACCTCGAAAACATAAAAAATACCAAAATTCTTAATTCACCTTAAATTTGATTTTCGTGGTCGGCATAACGTAATTTTAATTAAAGTATTGTTTTTATTGTATTCCTATGAGAATTAGAGAATCTGGTCAAGTTTGGAGCGCTGTAAAACATAGATAATAAATAAAATTAAACAACTTTATAGTGAAAATTGTCCATTGAAAAATCCTCTACAAAATAGCTATTTTGTTATTTTGTTGTGAAATGAACGGAAAAAAAGTTATAACCTCCAAAAGGAAACTTCTTACAAAATTTTCTCTTATTTTTGTTTATAACTTTTTTGTTGGTCACTTGACGATAAAAGTAATAGACGTAAAATTGTAGCAAATTTAATTTGCCATATTTTATGTGTAACTAAATTTTCTGTAGGGTTGCTAGTTTAGGAGATACAGCGCGAAAGCCCTTTGCAGGCCTTTTTCCAATATGGCGGCCGGGGGACAAGGGTGGCGACCCCAAAAACTTGAACTTAAGCTTCTACTGAACCCCCTACACATTATATATATAGTGGCTAAACACCCCTTTAGGGGTTACGCCGCTTACGCTCTCTAGATCTATGTTTTGAGGTAGATCAGTCCTCATGTTCGTTATTTAATTTTCTCTGTTATTTTTCTCCACTCTTTCCTGTCTCTGGTTTTCCCTTTCCAATGTCGTATGCCCGCATTGTTGAGATCACTTACTACTTCTTGTAACCATGTAGATCTTGGTCTTCCACGTCTTCTTTTGCCAGCTGGTGTCCATTCCAATATTGAGTATATCGTCGTAGTTGATCCGGATCTCCATATGTGTCCTAGCCATTTTGCTCTTTGCTGTTTTATTTTACATACTATATCCTCCTCAATTTCTTCCAGTAACTCAAGGTTCGTTCTTTGTCTAAATTCATTGTCATTTATTTTTATTGGTCCTAATATTGCTCTTAGTATTTTTCTTTCTTGTATTCTAAGGTTTTCCTCTTGTTTTTTTGTCATGCTAAGAGTTTCGGCTGCATACATCATCGTCGGTCGAATTATTGTTTTGTATACTTTCATTTTTGATTTCTTACTCAATAACTTATTTTTAAGTAATTTTTTATTTGCATGGAAGCTCTTATTTGCTGTAATAATCCTTTCTTTGATTTCGGTTTCTCTTTCTCCATTGTTTGTTATTAAT
The DNA here is from genome assembly GCF_917563875.1 of Diabrotica virgifera virgifera. NCBI lineage: Eukaryota > Metazoa > Arthropoda > Insecta > Coleoptera > Chrysomelidae > Diabrotica > Diabrotica virgifera. Next base: position 223,406,042 of record NC_065451.1, on the reverse strand, counting down.
ATTCCTAAATATTTAAATTTTTCGACTTCTTCAAAAGTGTATTCTCCTACTCTAACCTTTCTGTTTTCAAAGTTTTTGTCAAATCTCATTATTTTGGTTTTCTCTTGGTTTATTTTTAATCCCATTACTTTTCCTTCTGTTACCATTTCGTTTAACATTCGTTCCATTGTTTTTCTATTTTTTGTTATTAGCACAATATCATCAGCGTATGCTATTATTTGTCCTTCTCTCGTTCGGAGGGTGCCTTTGTTGATCTTCCTGACGACGTATTCTAGGGCAAGATTAAACAGAGTTGCTGATAATGAATCTCCTTGTCTCACCCCTTTATTGATGACAAATTCTTCTGTGTCGCCTACTTGAGTTTTTATACTAACTACAGTTCTACTCATTGTCATTTGTATTAATCTTCTTAATTTATGTTGTATTCCCATTTCTTTCAGAGCTACCATTAGTTTTGATCTATTTATTGTATCAAATGCTTGTCGAAAATCTATAAAAAGCAGTTCAATTTCTATTTTATATCCATGAGCTTTTTCCATAATTTGTTTAACTGTATGTATGGCATCTGTTGTAGACTTTCCCTTAACAAATCCGCATTGATAGTGTCCTATGATATTCGTGGTAGCTTCGGTCAGTCTTCGTTGTATTAAGGCGGACATGATTTTATATGCTGTGTTTAATAGCGTCAGTCCTCTGTAGTTTTTACACATCTGTTGATCTCCTTTTTTATGAATCGTGATAATTTGTCCTTTGTACCATTCTTCCGGCATTTTTTCTTCGTCCCATATGTCTTTTATTAAATTGTATAATCTATCTTTTAATTCTTCACCACCATATTTTATAAGCTCCATATTGATACAGTCCGATCCTGAGGCTTTACCATTACGGCTGCTATTAATAATTTCCTCAACTTCCTCTTTTGTTGGTATTTGTAGCTGGTTTCCTAACATCATTGTCTCTTCTCCTCTGTTTTCATTTAGGTCTTGATCTTGTTGTTCTGTTAATAATTCTTTAAAATAGTTAGTCCAAATTTCTTTATACTCTTCATCGTTTTCTGATACTTTTCCATTTTTATCTTTTATGCTTTTTATCTTTCCTTTAAACGTTTTGTTCTGCTCACTAATTTTCTTATAGAATTCTTTTGTGTTTCTGTTCTTACTCTCTTTTTCTATTTCTTTTATCTTATCATCCAACCACTCACGTCTAATTTTCCTTATTTTTTTCTTACATGCATGCCTTATTATATTGTATTCTTCCCTATAATCCTGTCTATTTGTTCTTATCCACATTTGTCTCATTTCTACCTTCTTTTTTAACATTTTATGGCATTCTTCATTATACCATTCTTGTCTTTTTTTGTTTCTTTTTATCCCTACGTGTACTTCCGCTGTTTCATTTATACATTTTTTTATATTTCTCCATTCTGTTTCTATATCCTTTGTAGGTTTAGATTGTTTCTTCAGTTTTTTGTTCATGTCATCAGCATATTTAATCCTTATGTCTGGAGTATTCAGTTTTTCTACGTGCCATTTATTTTTTGTTGTCGTGTTTTTTAGTGTTCTTTTGACTTTTTGTCTTACTTTTGCAGTCACCATAAAATGGTCTGTGTCTGCATGTGCACCTCTGTAGGACCTCACGTCTGTTACCGATGTTTGCTTCCTTCTTGTAATCAGAATATGGTCTATTTGTGACCATGTTTTTTGGTCTGGGGAAATCCACGTCACTTTATGGTATTTGGGATGTTCGAATTTTGTACTAACGATAATCATATTGGTACTAGATGCTAGATTACATAATCGTTGGCCATTGTCGTTAGTTTTTTCGTGTATTGTGTGCTTACCTGCTACTTGGTTAATGTAGTCTTCCTTACCTATTTGGGCATTAAAATCTCCCATTACCAGTATTGTGTCTTCTCTAGGTAACTTCTCCATTTCTCGTTCGAGTTCCTCATACAATTTGTCTTTTTCCTCCGCAGTAGCACTTTCAGTTGGGGCATATACGTTTATGATTGATATATTAAATGGTTTGGCGTTAATTCTCAGGTAAGCCATACGTTCATTTATTGGTTTAAATTGCATAATGTTATTTTTTATTTTTCCCATAATTATGAAAGCAACTCCATATTGACCTTGTTTTTCATGTCCCGAGTACTGTAGTGTATAGTTTTTTCTATTTATTTCTCCTTGACCTGCCCATCTGATTTCTTGAATCACTGCAATATCAATTTGGTATCTTTCTAGTTCTGAGACGATATCCTGCATTTTTCCTGGTTCAAGCATTGTTCTGATGTTCCACGTACTTATTTTTAGTTGATCACATTTTTTCGGCTTTTTATTATATTTTTTTGTGTTCGTATGTTTTATTTTATCTAATCTGTTCAGGTCCTTTTCCTTTGCCATTTTCGTGTCCGTTTTTTGTGTTGTATCCAATATTTGTTTTTTTATCAGTTTTTTGGCGTGTCCTGCTTTGCCCTTTCCAGTTCATTCTTCTCTTTGTTCCATTTCCATTCAGTCCCGTCAATAATTAATTTTTGATAACCTACTCTAGTGTTCTTACCGTTTTCTTTTTGAAATTTTGCAATTCTCCGTATTTCTTGTTGTATTTTCATCTCTTCTTGCGTTAGATCGTTATTGATATATATTTCCGGCTTTGAATTCCTTAGTTTGTTTTTGTTCTTCATAATTTTTATTTTTTCATTTTTGTTTTTTAGTTTTACAAGACATGTTTTGTCCCCTATTTTATAAGCTTCTTCTATTTCTACTTTAATACCTAATTCTCTTTCCACGAAATCTGCCATAACCTCATTGACTACATTTGGGTTATTTGTATCCATCGGTAGACCCTGGACAATAACATTGTTAGCTTTTCTCTCTTTCTCGAACTTTTCTACCTTCATTTTCACTATCTTTAGTTCCTGTTTCATTTCATCATTTTCTTTTTGTAGTTGTTGGATACTTTGTTTGAATTCATTTATTTCTTTTCTTAATTCTCGGAGGTCATTTCTATATTCTCGTTGTTCTTCTTTTATTCCTTTTACCTCCGATGTTAAACTTTGTGTTTGATCTGTTAAATTTTGCATCATTTTTAAAAGCTGATCAATTTTGTTTTCATCTTTCTGTTGTTTGGTTGGTGTTCTGGATAGTTTCTTGCTCTTGTTAAAAATATTGTCTGCATCTATCTCTAGACTTCTCTTTTTACTGTCTTCTGAGGTGTAATCATTATCACTATCCACCATTTTTTATGTATTTGTACTCTATATTAAAGCAAGCGATAAGCTCTAGTTCCCAGTCGACCCGGCGAAGGCTCTAGAACTTCTCAAGCAATAATTGACCCCCTACACATTAAAAAAATAAAATTGACTCCTCTAATAAATGCACACTAAATGTAACATTTCAATGGATTAGTAGAAAAAACGAAATTTCGCCAAAAATGATAAAGTATCTAGGAAGAAAGGAAATGGAATGATCAATAGATACCTGAGGAACGGGAAAATACTTTAATAGTACCAATACATAAAAAAGGAGAAGAAACCCAATGTGAAAACTACAGAGCAATATGCCTAGCCCAAGATAGCTATAAACTATGTATATACATCGATAATAGAAAAAAGACTTTGAGAAAAGGGAGTACGTTGCACCACAATTGGAAGAAGGATATGCACCATTTAGGCCAGATAGGTAGACAAATGACAACATATCACCTAACAATATTGACCTAAAGACAGCTTTTGATTCGATTGTCAGGAAAAAATATGGAAATAGTATGTGAAAATTTAACATAAAAAGACATAAAAGCTTAATATTAGTTTCAGGACACTTACCTTCTAAAAGTTTGCTTTATTATGAAATTATATTCACTCATCTAGCGATTTCAACAATTTCTGACCAATGCTCTTCAAACCCACTTTGCACACACGAATGAACTTTTATAAATAATATATTATATACCACTACCTCTTCACCACATTTCAAACATTTCAACCGCAACACATCCCATACAAGATGCATTCTTTTCTCCTACAGTTGGATTACTATGGAGCTGTCTTTTTTCGTCTACTTCTATTCTTCTTTGTATTCTGCTTTTGACTTGCTGTTCATTGGTAGAAAATTTTCTTTCTTAAAACTTAACTGTTTTCCTTTGAGATTTAGTGGTGGTCAACCTCTGGGTTCTTCTTCATTTTTCTGAGTATCTCCCCATTTATGACTCAATTGTAAAATTGATCAATCATGTTTGTTTTATATTTTATATTATTTCTTTCTTTTTAACCTCCTTTGCTATATCTTTTCTTTATGTATTTGAATCTGTTTTTCTTCTCTGCTTCTCATTTTCTAATTTTTCTCATATATTCTTAGGAGCTACTTCTTCCTCTTCTTTTACGTTTTCATACCACTACTGACTCAAAAGTTTTCCCCTGCTGATGTATTAAGTACCTGCTTGAAGTATTTAAAATGAAGGATTATGAGAGATATACTAACATATCTACAGTTATTATTGGATAGGGTAAGAAACGAGAAATGATTAATAAATAAATGTTTATTCTAAACGTCCACTTATTTGCTAATGTATAAAAAATTAAAGCAATTTACAAAAGAACTAAATTTACGAAAATCAATACATAAGTATACAAATACGATCTCACACTTTATTAAGTAATCGAAAAACTAACACATAATATCTAGAATGAACAGTAGTACGGCTATGCAAGTCAAGCCTGTTTATAGTAGCCCAGTCGGGATACCATTTGACCTTGCATTAGGAGCTGCCCCAAATTTTATTTTTCTAATCTTTAGGGGGGTCAATAGTAGTATAAATTTAAAATCTCGACTGAATTTGACCGTTGCGTTAGCCGCCATCTTGATTTTAAACGAGAACCGTTTTTGCTCAATATCTCCGCCATTTTCAACTTTTCGACAAAAAATATGGAAACTGAAATTGTTGAAAATGCGATTTTATATAATTTCGTTTATTATAATTTTTTTCGTGCGGTCCATATTTTCCCAGTTATGGGGAAAAACAGTGACAGTTAAAGCATAATTATTGATTTATTGAATTATCTCGTTTATTATTACATTTACAACAAATTTTAACCTATACAAAAATAAAGAGAATTAAATTTTGTACAATTTTGATCTCTTTCATTTTTTTGATAAAATAAATATTTAAGGTAGTACGTATGCGGTAAAGACGCGAACGTAAGACCCGATTGATTTTAAAGCAATTGTTTTTGTCCAATATCTTCCCCATTTTCAACTTTTCGACAAAAAGTGTAAGGACTGAAATTGTTGCAATTACGATTTACTACAATTTTCGAGAGAACCAGTGGCGGGTCTAAGAGGGGGGGATGGGAAAATTCCCCCCAACGGGGTCCAAAATTAAAAAAAAATTGTTGAAATATTAAAATATGTTAGCTGACATGAAGCTTAATTATCGACAGACAAATTCAACCAATAAAACCCGCTAGTTAATAAAATTTAGAGAACTTAATGCATATAAGTTATTATTTATGTCTTTTATGTACCTAGTTTGGTTGGTGTTTCATTGGAAATTTCAAAAATTGTATAAAATATAATTCTCTTTATTTTTGTTTATGTACAATTATGTCGTAAAGTTAATAATAAATGAGACAATTCAATAATTATGCTTCCCCTCCGCCTCCACTATTTTCCTCCGTAACTCGGAGAATATTGATCGCATAAAAAAATTGTGGAAAAGAAATTGTTGGAAATTACGTTTCCAATAATTTTGGTTCCTACCGTTTTTGTCGAAAAGTTGAAAATGGGGGAGATATTAAGCAACAACGGTTCTCCTTTAAAATCAATATGGCGGCTAATGCAACCGCGGAATTCTGTCGAGATTTTAAATTTACACTACCATTGATCTCCCCTAAAGGATAGAATTATAAAATTTTGGGGCAGCTCGGAAAAAAGATTCAATTCAGTAATTATGCTCCCCCACCACTTTTTACTATTTTCCCACTTAACTCGGAAAATATCAACCGAATGAAAAAAATTGTTTAAAAGAAATTGTAGAAAATCATATTTGGAACAATTCAAGTTGAAAATGGCGTAGATATTGAACAAAAACAATTGCTACAAAATCAATCAGGTCTTACGCTCGCACAATTATCGCATACATACTACCTTAAATATTAAATTTAGCAAAAAATGAAAGAAACGAAAATTGTGTAGAATTCAATTCTCTCTATTTTTGTATAGGAACATTTTTGTCGTAAAACTAACAATAAACGAGATAATTCAATTATTATGCTCTATTTATATGTAACTGTCACTATTTTCCGATATAACTCGGAAAATATCGATGGCAAGAAAAAATTGTAAAAATAAAAATGATAAAAAATTACATTTTCAACAATTTTGGTTGTTATACTTTTTGTCGAAAAGTTGAAAATGGCGGAGATATTAAGCAAAAACGGTTCTCGTTTAAAATCAAGATGGCGGCTAACGCAATGGCGAAATTCAGTCGAGATTCTAAATTTACACTACTATTGACCCCCCTAAATATTAAAAAAATAAAATTGGGGGCAGCTCCTAATGCAAGGTTAGGCCTGTTATTCGTCTAACCCGACTGGACTATAGAGCATTTGTAGCATTATCATGATTCATTATTAGTATTTTTCTTTGTTGTTATATGCGATTGTTCAGGCATTGTGGTAACTTTTGATGGAAAATAATTAGGGAAGGAGGAATTCAACACTTTAGACTTTCCCAGTAAGACTCTTATGGTCCGTTTGACGATTTACCGTCCGGCATCATCATCATCATCAACTTCTTCTTCTTCACGTGCTACTCCCATCGGAGATTGGAAATCATCATGGCCACTGCGACTTTGTTAGCAGCGTGCCTAAAAAGTTCAATCGAACTACACCCGAACCATTCACGTAGATTGCGAAGCTATGATATTTTTCTTCTTCCCACACTTCTTTTGCCCTGCATGATATTTCTTAAAAGGTCGTACTTTTCACGCCTCATAATGTGCCCCAAGTATTCCATCTTTCTAGTTTTATCTCATTCATAATTTCGCATCTTTTGTCTAAAGTTTGGAGTACTTGTGTGTTAGTGACGCGGTCCATCCATGATATTTTGAGAATGCGCCTATCGCACCACATCTCGAATGCTTCGATGTTTTTTATGGTCGACGATGGAAAAGGCATAACACCGCAGCAACAATTAGCCCTAATTTGTCCATTGTTGAACATACACCTCTATATATCTCCATCCATTTCTGCTCTGCGCCTGTGCTGTCCAATTGGTCTTCCCTGGCTTCGCTTTTCTGTCCGTGGTCTCTACTCCAGTAATTTTTTGTCCACCTGTCGTATTTCATTATTGCAACATGTCCCATCCATCTCCATTTCTTCTACTCTGGTTCGTCTACGAACTTCCTCATCTCTCAGTCTGTTTCTTAAGCTTATTTCAAGAATGATTGAAATCTCTCTATTTTACATTGTGTCCTGTTCAATTTTAAGGTTTCTGCCCGTTTGTGAGGACTGGTTGACTGTCCTTTTTAAATGAATTGGGACACTTTTAAACACGTCTCTCATTTTTCTGAATGTGGCTCAACCAAAACTTAATTTTCTGACTAGCTTACATGTCTGCTCACATTTCAATCCTTACCATTTCTGTTGAAAAGTTGAACATGATGTAGATATTGAGCAAAATCGGTTCTGCTTTAAATCCAAGATGGCGGCGAACCCGGAATTCAGTCACGATTTACATATAAGATAAAGTTAAACTACTGTTGACCCCCCTAAAGGTTAGAACAATAAAATTTGATGTAGCTCGCAATGCAAAGTCAAGTGACATCCTGACTGGACTATGATCTTCAACTATTGTTCATTGTATCTATTGTGCTAATACTACAAATTAAATACTTTTATTAAGTTTGTGATTTTCACAACTGAAAATATTATACAACATGAAACCAGCTAATGTTGCAAGGATGTATTGTATGGATCAATTCTGTGCTGGGCTAATGTTATAGTAAAGTTTACTGCTGCCTGTACACCTTATTCACTATCACCATCTTCATGATTCTTTCTCTATCCTTTCAGAGCAAAGTTTGGAAAAGATATAACCCAAAGAAAAGCAAAGAAAAGATATATAAAAGATCTGGAAAAGATATAAGATATTTGGAAAAGATATATATATTTGGATATAACCCTAATATCTGTTATTCAAGCACAAACCTCGAAGATGGACGTACCAAAGTAGTACATGCCCGAATACAAAAAAAAAACAACTCAGCATAGACCAATTAGTATAAACATCTTTCCAATTGTCTGACCACAACCTATCCTATTCACTCGGAGATTTAACTTAAAAAGGGCAAACTGGAAAATTATAATACGTTTCTGGGATGTCGAGCGAATCGAAAGAACCAATGAGAACATACGAAACCCTCTAAGCAGCTACCCTTTTAAACAAGAAACAGTTCACTGCGGAGTAGCCCTACTCCAAAAGCTGAATCGAGCCAGAAAGAAAAATTGGATCGAAACTCTGGAAAAATGGATATGACACGTAATAGCAAAATAGCACGAAACATAGGTAAAAACTTAGCAGTAATCCTAAGGAACATAAACCACCTTGCAAAGTTATACAGCAAACACAAGTCACTACTCTACTCCTTGCGAATAGAATAATTATGAACCAATATAAAGATCCAAACACTAGAAGAAGACTGAATCATGAGTCAAAGCACCTACTAAATCCATTTACACTAAAATAACTCCAGGTTAAAAAACGGAAAAGATGCAGGGGTGGATGATATATGCAGTGAACAAATACAGCATCTAGGCCAAGGAGGATAAAACTGTAAAGCCTGCGAAATTCCAAAATCACGGAGAAAAGCTGAAAAATAGCCTTGATATACCCTTGTTAAAACCAGGAAAGGACCAAAAATCCCAGTAGCTATAGACCTATTTACCTGTTGTGTAACTTTTTCAAACTACATGAGAGGCATGAGTCTCTCGTATAGTACATCAGATGAGAGGTCAAAGAGTAAAAAAAGGTTCTTGCAATCTATAAGATTTGCTGTAAAGCCAGCAAAATTCCAAAATCACGGAAAAATCTAAAATGATAGCCTTACTAAAACCAGGAAAGAACCAAAAAAATCCCAGTAGCTACAGACCTATTTCCCTGTAGTGTTACTTTTTCAAACGACGATAAATTTTCCCCTTCGTTGATAAATATTTTTAAAGTTTCTGTTCACAACATTTTCACCCCAAAAACATTCCTTGCAGTACTTCCTTGCAACTGTTGAGTACATGTTTTTACATATACTCAAACTTACCTAAAAATACAATACAAATTTGACAAATATAAACGTACTGAGTATTCTGGAACACACCAGTCCCATTTTCTTTATTTACAGAAGAAGACTATTTGTTAAGTATTGGAAAAGACTCATTAAACAATTTGACAGGCAATGTGCAACTCCTCATATGAATCCTCATGTTGGCCCTAGAAATGAAGCCTTTGCCGCACAAAGTACAGATAAAGGACTTTTCACCGGTATGAGTTTTGATGTGGTACCGGTAGGGAGCGCCATGAGCGAACTTTTTGCCGCAGTACATGCAAATGTATGGTTTTTCGCCCGTGTGAACACGCATATGGGCGCGAAGGATGTCTTTTGAGATGAATTTTCTTGGACAGACCGTACAAGGGAAAGGCCTGTCACCTGTGTGCGTTCTCAAGTGTTGTCCAAGCTTCCCTTTGCAAGACAACCTCATACCACATATATCACAAATTACAGAAGTATCAACGCCGTATTCCTTGTGATTATACGAGTAATGCCCTTTAAGAGCTGTTGAGTTCTTGTAAGCTTTGTCACATAGATGACACTTGTAGATTTGAACAGTTTTTTCGTCAGCATGTACTAGCTTCTTGTGTGTATCAAGATAGACATTCCTGACATCTTTACCACATATGTCGCATTGAACTAAACTCTTTACGTTGTGCGTCTTTGAATGCTTGTACGCACATCTTTTACTTTTAAATATTTTGCTACATTTTTCGCACTTCCACAGATCGTGGGTTCTGATATGGTTCTTGATCAGCGACTTTTTGTCATTGGTAAAGTCACACATATGACAAGAGTATAAATTCTCCAAAGAGTGAACGATTGAATGCATTCCTAGATCAAGGTGGGCCAGGAACACCTCTTTGCACTGCTTACAAGTAACAGGTTCCGGAAATTCATTAAGGTTCACAAACTTTTCTATCTTTACTAAGTCCAGCTTAATATTCCGCCTTCTTCTTCTCTTCTTTCCCGGCTGCTCTTCTTTTGTGTCACTATCATCAAAGTCGCTATTATCAAACTTGAAATCTAAATCACCTTTTACATCATTGCCATCTAGATCGTCTAATTTCTCTTTTTTGATCTTCTTAACAACCTCGTTAAACTGTACCTTTGGTTTACGTTTCTTCACTGGTTTCTTCTTTTCCGAGTCGGTTGTATTATCTTGAGATTTTGGTTTATTTGACGTTTTATCTTGAGGTTTCTTTTTACCCACGTTTCGTTTCTTTGGAGGAATCCAATCATCGTTTTCTGAGACTGTTTCTGATCCATTATTTTCTTTTTTGACTTGCTTCTTTGTTGGTGTTGGTTTCAGTCTTTTGGGTTTGGGTTTGGGTTTGCTTTTCACTCTAAAAATGAGCTAATTAGTAACGTAAAGTAACAAATTAGGGGTATAGGTAGGTTATTTTAATCATTAATTTAGAACTAGTTCACTCACATAAAGGTATTGGTATTGTTATCAAACACTGTCAACACTTATAATCACCATTAAATCAGGAAAGTAATAACTTTAATTTCGCGTGAGAATGAGGACAATGTCACAAATATTCAGCTATAAAAATTTCAAGATGTTTCAGGTTGAAGTTCTTAATAAGGCATATATGTATATTATCAAATTAAATTTTTTTTTATTGTTACAAACGCCATCTATTTATTTCAAACTATAAACACTAAGCATTTTTGTTGAACAGAATTTGAAACATTAAGAGTGATCGCCCAGTGGCTATAACTCTATTGGTTGAATGTTTCTGGATATACATTGGTATGACTTATATCTATTTACTTCACTACTTAATCTAAACTTATTCTAAACTTTTACTTGTTGTCTATTGTCTATAGGGTAAATCCAGTGGACTACGAATATTTAGTCTGTTGTTTTAGTCTGTTGTTAAAATTATTTAATAAATAAAAAGTTTATGTGGTAAGAGAGACTACCTTTGGATTCAAGTTTTGTCAGTTCGAATCCCAGCTGGGAAGGAAATTTTTCTTTATTAAAAATGTAATAAATAAAAATAATCTCTATCCTTCTGGGATCAGTACTCACCTGAGGGACCGCCGACGTTCGGATACAATTTGCGTCTCTTTATAAAGCCAATGAAGTCGACTTTACTAAGGAACAAGACATTTACTCAACACACACACTACACATTACACTATAATCTGATTGCGACTGGCTGAATGATTAATATCTATGCCTTTAAAAACAACATCGTCTCCTTCTGTGATGTTTTGTTTGGGTGGCTCTGACGGGTGCATAATGGTAAGAACTTTTCGAGGTGAGAGACTTAGCTATTGAAGGTCATACAGCAAGACAACCATACATTACGGTGTGGGGTACTATATTATATTGGTGAAGTACTGCAACCGGTTTTACATCCCTATCTACAAACCATTCCAAATCCGATCTTTCAACAAGATAATTCAAGACCTCATATTGCCCGTGAAACCATGGAGTTCATACAAGAATCTGGTATAGACACTTTGGAGTGGCCACCAAGATCAGCGGATTTGTCACCCATCGAACAGGTGTGGGATATGGTAGGTTGAAACCTAAATCGATTGACTCGTCCTCCAGCAAACTTAGAATATAGAGGAAAGTCGCCTAATATTGGATACTTTTTTTAATTAAATTTTTTTGGGTCAAAAAAACATTTTAGAATATTTTTTTGTACTTAAAATGTGCTATAACATCAAGAAAAATTGAACTGAATTGCGCACGGAGAACGCTTCCGCACCGATCACAATTGGCAGCACCACGTCGGAGGAATTCCTCATTGAAACCGGGCTTATACAAGGAGATCCTCTCGCCCCCCTGCTGTTTAACTTCGCACTGGAACATGCAGTAAGGAAAGCTCAGCCACAACTGGCAAACGGATTTGCCGCCCAAGGATCAAAAATACTATTGGCCTTTGCGGATGACGTGGACATAATTGCACAATCCACCAGAGATGCAAAAGAAGTTTTCACCCTATTCGAGAACAGAGCCAAGGAAGTTGGTCTTAAGGCCAACGAGGATATGACCAAGTACATGGTGGTTAAGAAGAACTCAACACCAAGGGTTTGACAAAACGTAACAATTAATGAATACAACTTAAGTCGTCACAGAATTCAAGTACCTGAGAGCGATCATAACATCTGAAAATAAATATGAAAAGGATGTAGCAGCCAGGATCATTGCAGGAAACAGGGCATATTACTCATTAATAACCGTAATTAAATCAAAAATATTCTCAAGACCAGCAAAAATAAGAGTATATAAGACAATAATTCGTCCCACAATAACGTATGGAAGCGAGACATGGTTTCTGAACCAGCGGGAAACGACAAAATTACTGGTATGCTTTTTCTCATGAGGATCTTTCAGTGCGTCACAGTTTTTCGATTTCTTTCTAACGCATTAAATTGTATGTGACAGAAAAAAACGCACGTCGGTGATTACATTTCGTCTGTGACATTTATAACATTTATTCTAGTTGTCAATAGATGGCGCTATAATCGAAAAAAAATTAGTCACTAATTATATAATATATCTACGAATATAATCTGTACAATTTATAAGATTATACAAATCAAATAAAATACCCTTTTATAAATGCAATAAACTCAATTGATTTGTTTTTATGCCAAATTGCAAATAAAATGTGACAACTGTCAGATTTAACTAAAATGTCATGTTAGAATAAATGTTTAACATTAGTTAAACACAACGTTTATAAAACTTATTTGCCTCTTGGTATTTTTTAGATAAGCCAGTTTTTATCGGGATGCGGCTTCTTTTTTAATATGTTTACATAAAATTTTTGTTGGGGTTTTGTTCCTTTAAACCCCCCAAATGTTTGTGTACGTTTCAATTAGACTATTATTGTGGTACCATTAGGTAAAGACTGTGTTTTTAAAACTTTTTTGCCTCTTAGTCTTTTTTTGATAAGTCACCTTCTATCGAGATGTGGCTTCTTTTTCAAGATACATATACCTAATAATGTAAATTATAAATAAATTTTCAGATTAACAAGTCTCTATAATCGTACTTAACCATATACAAATATGTGGTGGATTCGACAAATATTCAAAATATCTCGATAAACACTATTGAAAAAGTACTAAGAGGCAAAAAAGTTTTTAAAATATTGTGTTTACCTAATAGTGCAACAATAATAATTTAATTGGAACGTATACAAAAGTTTGGGGGGGTGGGGGTTTAAGGGAACCCGCATAAAATTTTTATGGGGTGCACAAATTTCACAAATTTCACTTTAATTTTTTTTAAGATGTTGCTACTATAAGAATGCCACATGTCCATTTTTAATAAAAAATAGGAGTTTTCGATATATGAAAAAAAATCGATTTTCAGTTTGTAACTTCAAATGGCTGTAACTTTTTTTGTGTGCACTATTGTATATAGGTAAGTAAGTGAGGTTCAATCAACCTATTTTTGACCCCAGAATCTGTGGTATAATTTATGGCCAATCTTTTCGGGACACCCTGTATAATTGGGTTCCTAATTTTGGATATGGAATTTTAAGATCCAAAAAAGACCATTTCCTCTCCAAAATTAGGCAACCTTCATGTTCAAAGTTATGTGATTAAAATAAAAAAAATACTTGGCAGATATGTTCAATTTAAATATTGGGGCTTATTTTACAACTATTTAAGAATATAACTGGCAAATTTCACTTTAGTGCTGTCAGTATTTACCTTTTATAACAGTTTTCAGTTGGATAAACAACAAACTGGTATCACCAAAAAAACATATATATAATTATATGGTTCCATCTATAGTGAAAGTCACGTTCAGATGGCAGTGTACGGATATAGGGTAACAGTGTTGCCAATTCTACTGCCATTGTAAATTTTACTACTTTTTTAAAATAAGCAGGGCCAAAAAACTCAGAAGCTCTTTAAATAAAAAAAATTAACAAAAGAGTAGTATTGTTCCATTTTACATTCATAAATATTTCCCAAATTATAATTCTTTTAGAGGAGGCGGCCCATAACGTACTATTAAAAACTTTGACATTGTAGTTATTTCTGCCATATAGAAAGCACAGGCGTATCTCTGTAACGCTGCCATCTGAATGTGAACTTCAGTACAGTAATATACAATGGAATTATATGGTCTACACAGAACCATTTGATGTTAAAAACCTTTAGTTTTGTGCACTTAATGATGGAAAACTATTAATAGGTTTTGAGATAACGCAGCATCCAATATTAGGCAACTATCCAATATTAGGCAACTTTCCTCTAAAATATAAATCAAAGATAATTACATTTTATTTACCTTTATTTTTAAAACAGTTTTCGTACTTTATGTTGTATTTTCCTCAAACTCACTAATCCAGGCATATAGAGTGTCCTTCCCAATAGATAGAGTGTTCAAAAACATAGTCTTACAAACCCTAATACTAATATTATCATCATTGAATAAATATGAAAACGAGACATTCTTGAGTCTATAACTCTTCGAAGTTGCTCTTCTTCTTTTAATGTCAGCCTTTTGGACAAGTGATTTTACGTACATTTTCTTCTCCTCCCAAGACATTTTCCAGAAAGCAGAAAATATGCTCTGTCTTAAATTATCAGTGACTCTATAACACTGAAAATACGTTTGTGGTGTATGACTGCATCTGGGTTTTACCTCTCTTGATGGCTTAAACACGTACACCACTTCTCCACTGGATGTTTTTCTTTTTGAATAATATACTTCGCCTTTACACCTTCTAGATTTTTGTATTTGTCGTTCCGAAGTACATTCTTTTTTGGATTTGCCATTTGGTCGTCTTTCTCGGGTATTTTGGACAACTGTATATTCTGATAATGTAAACAACCTAAAAGTTTTTTGCTTAAAAATAGTAAAACTACAAAAAATATACGTTGCTGGGATAAAGGCGGGTTGACACGATCCAAGTGTACTTAGTCCAAGTCTACTTGGACGCTGCGCGCGCAACACTTGGAAGCTACTTTGATCGTGTCACCGATTTGTCCAAATACAGTATCAACAGGTTGTATCCAAGTTGACTATAATAGGACGCTGGCCAACTTTCTTGGATTCAAAGTATGTGGTGTCAAAGTGTAAAATTAAAATGGCGTCGTTGTCGGAAAATCGGCACTTCATTTTTAGGAACAATTTAATTAAATTCAATTAAATGTAAAGATAATAAACGAATGTTTATATTATTGATAATTATACAAACATTTTATTTTGACAAAAGGCACAAGATATACATTGCTTGAACCCGATATTCGAAAAAATTACTGGTTTAAAAATTACGATTATCCGAGAAGTTCCATAACAACCATATCTCGGATGAAATTTGGACATGCTTGCTATCCGGCACATTTATACAAAATAAAAATAATTGATAACAATCTTTGTGATATTTGCAATGAAACGGCGGACTTAGATCATATATTTTTGTAAGAAGTACACACATCAATCGGACATTCTTACAAAAAATTTAAGAAGTTTAAACGTTTACGGTCCCTATAATGTTATGTACGAGTATCTTTTGGCACTGAGTGATAAACGTATTTTTGATTTTATTTTGTTTTTTCTATACGACTGTAAAATTAAGTTATAGAATGATTAGATTAGGCTTGTAACCTTAAATGTCTTTCCTTTTGATTGCCTACATGCCTGCCTTACCGTGTGGGGTGGGTATATAGGTAATCAATAATTAATAAAAAATGCTAAGAAAAACCCTTGGATGAGAAAAGTGTGACCCTTGTCCTTATCCCAAAATTTTTATTAAGATTAATTTAACAAAAATTCACTTTGAAAATAAAATGTTTATTGTATGTATTCTTAACAAAAAGGTCGGTCAGACTTAGATAACCTTAACTTAGATTACTAATTAGATAGTTTAGATAAGATATATTATGTTTATTTTATGTATGCACTATTTAATTTGTTTCTGGCCGCATGGTCTAATCCTAAAGCCAATAAAAAAACAGACCACAATATCATACAATGCTATTTTCTACCTGTATTTTTTTTTAAAATCGATATGCTGTAAATTACGCAAAAACTATGACACCTAGGTGGTATAGGACATTCTTATACCATTCAAAAGAGGAGCTATAATACCTTCGGATAATGAGAGCACGCCCATATGGAAAATAATTAAAATAATTTCAGAGTTGTGGACTGTATTATAGGGTGTGGATCAAAGGGATTGAGATAGGTAATACAGACAATATCTAAATTAAGTTTATAAAAAGCTTGTCAATATCACTGTTTCACTCGCGAATCAATAATCGTCACATATGCAGGTTCCACACGTAGTTGTTAACGTTAGTTTTCCACTTACTCTCGGCTAATTAGCAAAATACAAGGAAAAGTTATTTACCAGCAATTTTATTGCTGGAATCGAATCTTGTGATTGTATATATTAATAATATAGGTATGCAAAGTCCGCAGATAGTGTGCTACTTTTTTATAAACAAAATGGCGCCCGAAAATCGTGATTTTTTTCAATTTTTGCTCTATAACTCCAAAGATTTTAACTTTACACCAAAAAAACCTAAATAAAAATTCACCGTAATTAAATTCTGCATAGCGACGTGTTTTTCCCGATTTAATTCGACGAAAATTTTCCCCGGAAAATGCGGGTTTTTCCAACAAAATCTTTAATTTTCAACTAAAATTTTAGATAAGTAATTGTTTATCAATAATTAAATAACTTTGTAATACAAAAGCTCTTTTCGTATAGATTATTTATAATTCCAGAAGCCGATGGAAATTGAATGAACAGTTTAGCAACAATTGAATTGTTAATTAAAAATTTACTGTCGCTATAATAACCGCAATATACATAAGAATAACTAGGATTTTTGTATAAAAAGACAGTGTACCTATCTAATGTACTTTACAGAATTGAAATTGGACTAGTTAAGCGGCCTCAGGAATATTTTAAAATTATAAACAATTTTTTGGCTTATAAACAAATAGAATATCTCGGGAAATATTAAATTAAATCATGAAAACGGTATTGCAAAAAAAGCGGCAGGACGCTTCTTTTAAAAGAAAATTCGTTTAATTGTGATGAGTGGTTCCTGAGATACCCGGTCAAATTTGACCGGCATTTACGGCAAAGATATAAAAAATAGGATAATAATTTTCGAACCATTACCTTTTTATTTTTGTCCTCTTTCTCCACACCAATTTTCATATCTTTAAAATACTCATAACATATATATTTTTAGAATAAAAAATATCGATATTACGAGTGAAAATTGCCAAAAATAGCAAAATTACGTTGGAGAAAATGTAATTTCAAAGTTCAAAATCGGTATACGTTAAAAAAGTGCATTTTCTCGGCTCCCCATGGAGCAATTTCTTCGTTCTTTTTTTGTTCTCAAGTAACTCGAGTAGAGCCATCCAACTAACGCATTAGTAAATGTCAAAGTTGCTTTTGTTTTGTTATAATAGATTAATTTATTTATAAGAAAAGAAAACTACATATTTTTTTCAGTTGTAGACTTTTTTAGATAAACTTACTACAAGTGTACCTTTTAACGTCAAAAACACAAATATTGAAAGCTGTATAATTATTTAAACAATTTTTATTTAAACAAATTAAAAATTTTTGTTATAATAAATAAATAAATTGATTATAACTAAACAAAAGCCACTTTGACATTTAATAGTGCGTTAGTTAGATGGCTCTACTCGAGTCACTTGGGAACAAAAAAAGAATGAAGAAAATTGCTCCATGGAAAGCCAAGAAAATGCATTTTTTAACGTATACCGATTTTGAAAGTTGAGATTACATTTTCTCCAACCTAATTTGAATTTTGCTATTTTTGTCAATTTTCACTCGTAATATCAATAGTTTTTATTATAATATATGTTATGAGTATTTTAAAGATATGAAAATTGGTGTGGAGAAAGAAGACAAAAATAAAAAGGTGATGGTTAGAAAATGATGAGATTATTGTTTATATCTTTGCCGCAAATACCGGTCACCTTTGACCGGTTGTATCTCAGGAACCACTTATCACAATTAAACGTTTTTTCTTTTAAAAGAAGCGAATTTAATTTAATATTTCCCGAGATATTCTATTTGTTTATAAGCCAAAAAATTGTTTATAATTTTAAAATATTCCTGAGGCCGCTTAAAAAGTCCAATTTCAATTCTGTAAAGTACATTAGATAGGTATACTGTCTTTTTATACAAAAATCATAGTTATTCTTATGTATCATAATTATTGTAATTATTATAACGACCGTAAATTTTTAATTAACAATTCAATTGTTGCTAAACTGTTCATTCAATTTTCATCAGCTTCTGGAATTATAATCTATACTACAAAGTTATTTAATTATTGATAAACAATTACTTATCTAAAATTTTAGTTGGAAATTAAAGATTTTGTTGGAAAAACTCGCATTTTCCGGGAAAAATTTTCGTCGAAGTAAATCAGGAAAAACAGGTCCCTATGCAGAATTTAATTACGGTAAATTTTTATTTGGGTGTTTTTGGTGTAAATTTAAAATCTTTGGAGTTATAGAGCAAAAATTGAAGAAAAAATCACGATTTTCGGGCGCCATTTTGTTTATAAAAAAAGTAGCACTTTGGCGGTCATTAGATTCGATTCCAGCAATAAAATTGCTGGTAAATAACTTTTCCTAAAAATGGCCTATTCTCCGATAATCTGCCCAGACTAACTGTATTATCTTGAGTGGATTCACGAATTTTTAGCACGTAGTACTATACAGGAAGCAGTACCCCAGAGAGATTTATTAACATGTTTGTTGCATTCAAGAGGAGAAAGCAGAGAGAGTTGCGTCCGTATGTCTGGCAGCAGAGAGTTTTATCGTATGTCTGTTGCCTATGGAGGTTAACACAAGAGAGAGAATAGGAGAAAAATAATTAAATTTTATATTAACTTTATTTCTTAAAACATTTTTTGGCACTTTAAGTTGGATTTTCCTCAAACTCAGTAATCCAGCGGTAAGGTGCCCTCTCTCCCATAGCTAGAGTATTCGAAAACATAGTCTTACAAACCCTAATATTAACATGATCATCCTTCAAGAAATATAACAACGAAACATTTCTTCTAGAATCTTCAAATACTCTTCTGCGTTTAATTTCAGTCTTTTGGACAAGTGATCTCACATAGGCTTTCTTCTCTTCCCAAGACATCTTCCAAAAAGCGGAGAATATGCTCTGTCTTAAAGTATCACTGACCTTATGACACTGAAAATACATGTATGGTTGTGTGTGGTTGCATCTCGGTTTAATCTTTCTTGAAGGCTTAAACACGTACAAGACTTCACCATTGGTTGTTTTTGTTTTAGAATAGTATACTTCGCCTTTACACCTTCTTGATTTTTGTACTTGGCGTTCCGAAGTAGATTCTTTTTTGGATTTGCCAATTGGTCGTCTTTCTCGGGTATCCTGGACAACTGTATATTTTGATACTGTAAACAACCTAAAAGTTTTTTGCTTAAAAATAGTAAATATACAAAAAAATATACACTGCTGTGCCAAAAAGCTGGAGATTAACACTGTTGGATACACGTGGTTGGCACAGTATAAATCCCGATGCACGTCATTATCTACGTCAGAGATCTAACATTGTTGCCAAATGACAAAAAAAACCTGAATTCATTTTAAATCAAATATATGCCATTGGCGTAAGTGGATTATTATAGAACCAAACAAAATAATATTCAATGAAAATAAATAAAAATAATTAACTATAAAAGAATACATAAAATGTTCAATATGATACAATAAGAAAGTAATCTATAGTGTTAACGCCGCAACTGTCAAATAAGTGTTATCAATTTATGCCAAAATGTCACCTTCGTTCGATTGCAGTTAAAGTGTGATCTGAACAAATGTGCTTCATATAAACGCTTCATTTAGTTACGCCTCTGGCGAAATTGCTACTTTAGCACAAATTTTAGATTCTCCAATACTCTCTATGTAAATAATATACTCTTCATTCCTAACGATTAAGTCATTAGTTTTCGAGATATATGAAGTTAAACATGTAACGGCAAAGATATTTTGATTAATCTATTGTGCCGCTTAATTTTAGACTTCAAATAGGTATCTAGAAAAATAATAATTTTATCGCCAGCCGTCACTAAAGTCATTCATTATTGTACTCATTTGCCCTCATTTGCGGCAGTAAAGTAACACTTTATTGTACTGAAAGAAGAATTTTACTTTACCTGCCGCGATTAATCAAATTAACCGAGATTAAATGTAAGTGGTCGATGGCAGTAATCGAATGGCGAGTACAGCATTTCTCATAATAATCTTTCAGTGCGTCACAGTTTTTCGATTTCTTTCTAACGCATTAAATTGTATGTGACAGAAAAAAAGGCACGTCGGTGATTACATTTCGTCAGTGACATTTTTATAACATTTGTTCTAGTTATTCTAGTTGTCGATAGATGGCGCCATAATAAAAAAATATTTTTTTTTAATTAGATAATAATATTACAAATATAATCTGTATAATTTATAAGACTATACAAATCAAAGAAAATACCATTTTATAAATGCAAGAAACACATTTGATTTGTTTTTATTCCAAATTGAAAATAAAATGTGACAACTGTCAGATTTAACTAAAATGTCATGTTAGAATAAATGTCATAAATGTGTATTATCACGGACTTACCCTTTTTCCTATCATTTGTTACGCACTGAAAAATGATCATGAAAAGGACAATAGTTGAGTGAACTTAAAATTTATTTGCTTTATTTATTAAAAATATTGTACACAATTTGCGATCTTATCAATGAAATATATGTCAAAAACTACACACACCGGCAAAATTAGCCGAACACCTTAAAAATGGGACATGTTTGATGTCTCGAATCTCCTAATCCTGTTGTCCGATTTGAGGGATTCTTTTAGTATGTTATAGCCTTATTAGTTAAGAATATCGGTGTAATAATATTGTTGCTAGACAGATAAATGTCATTTTATACCGGGTGTTACAATCATACTGTGTTTTCTTCTTAAAGTTCGGAACACCCTGTGGAATATTCTAAAATATATAAAATATTAAAATTAAAACTCGATTGTAGGCTTTCTTAACATTTTCTTTTTTGATTGATTTGCTTATGTTGGAAAATAAAAAAGTTATGTGCTTTAACAACTAGCCATGCTTTTTATAAATAAATCCTCATAGTGGGGGAGGAAAGTACGCTAAATTTGCAGTTACTCGAGCGTTATGTGGACCTATTGGATTGTGAAGAGTGGGTGCTAAAACCAAAAAAAGTTAAGTTAAGTTTTCCATAAAGTGTGGGACTCTCCATTTTTAATTTAATTTTCCATTTCCACCAATCGTTTTTTCCGATTATGGGAAATATAGGCTATACCTATCCATAATTGGAAAAATTTTGCGAATAAAAGTTGCTTATTTTTACGTCAAGGATCCAAATCTGCAATAAAAATTGGGGGATCCTATTTAAGATTTTAAAGTAACCTCCCACCCGACCTCCGTGGGGGGTCGTGTTTCATACTCTTCACAATCCAATAGGTCCCCATAACGCTCGAGTAACTGCAAATTTAGTATACTTTCCTCCCCTACTATGAGGATTTATTGATGAAAAACATGGATAGTTGTTAACGCACATAACTTTTTTATTATCTTACATAAGTAAATGAATCAAAAAGGAAAATGTTAAGAAAGCCTAAGTCTACAATCGAGTATTAATTTTAATATTTTACATATGCTAGAATATTCCACAGTTTGTTCCAAACTTTAAGAAAAAAAAAACAGTATGCTTGGTATACCCGGTATAAAATGATATTTACCTGTCTAGCAAGAATATTATTACAACGATATTCTTGAATAATAAGGCTATAACATACTAAAAGAATCACTCAATCAACAATCATTTTGGAGATGTATAACGTCTATATTAAAAGTTGCGCCATTTTTTTTTTCTATAAAACTTTCCAGAAAACTTCTTTGTACTCTATGTTTTACCATAAACGTGATTAATAAGATAAATTTCAAATTTTGCCACTCAACCTTTGTGATTAATCTTTTCAATTCAAGGATCTGCACCTTGTACTTTAAAAAATTCTCCATAAAACTTCTTTGTACTCTCTATTTTAACATAAACGTGATTAAAAGGCTAAGTTTTAAATTTCGTCACTCAACTTTTGCGATTAAACTTTGCAATGCACAAATCTGCACCTTTTCCTTTGAAAAATGCACAACCTTTATCAGAATAAGAATTAAAGCTTGAAACAGGTATCGTTGTCTTCAAAAATGTAAGAGCTATATACTGTTAAAAAATTTTTCAAAAAAATTTCAGAAAAAAAATATTAAAATGGAACAGAGTTGTAGCGAGCTAAACGCAAAAAAACATGATTTAATTTTTTTTATTTTTAGGGTAAAATTGAGATTTTGACAATGTTCCCCCACATGAAATTCAAAATGAACCTCATTTTCGTTTTTAGCACAATCAAAAACATACAGTATGTCTAAAATTGGCCATTCACCTCTCCGTGGTCAGTACCTGGTCATTTTGGGGGTGCCTGCCGCTCGCCTAAATGAGTTTATCGTTACGAGTGAGGAGTATATTATTTACATAGAGGGTATTGGAGACTCTTTTTTTTTATATACAGAATACATAAAAAAAACAAAAATAATTAAATTTTATATTAATTTATTTCTTAAAACATTTTTTGGTACTTTAAGTTGGATTTTCCTCAGACTCAATCCAGTGGTAAAGTGACTTCTCCCCAATAGCTAGAGTATTCAAAAACATGTGCTTACAAACCCTAATATTAAAATGTTCATCATTCAGGAAATATGATAACGAAACGTTCCTCCTGGAATCTTCAAATACTCTTCTACGTTTAATTTCAGTCTTTCGGACAAGTGATCTACAATATACTTTCTTTTCATCCCATGACATTTCCCAGAAGGTGGAAAATATGCCTTGTCTTAAATCATCACTGACCTTACAACACTGAAAATACGTTTGTTTCGTATGATTGCATCTCGGTTTGATCTGTCTTGATGGCTTAAACACGTACAAGACCTCACCATCAGATGTTTTCTTTTTTGAATAATATACTTCTCCTTTACACCTTCTAGATTTTTGTACTTGACGTTCCCATGACTCTTGACTAGATTGTCCATTGGGTCGCCTTCTTCGTTTGTTCGGGACAATTGTATAATGTGATATTGTAACCAACCTAAAAATTTATTGCTTAAAAATAGTAAAACTATAACTAATAATATGTTTAAATGAATTAGAAAAATAATTAAACTTACCACAGATTACGGGGTTTTTTCACTACTTAAAATATAAATTAACATCAAATGCACTTATCGTCAAAAACTGTCTAGTACATAGTCTAGGCAATAAAACTGTCTATACATTGGTGTTTCATTAATAATTGGAAATAGTTTAACTGCAGATTCTTGAGCTCAAAATATTAAGATTTAACCCAAATCACTTAAATGGAATGAGACTCTTTACTGAGTTTCAGGGTGTCTTATTTAAAAAATAAAAAAGTTTTCACATCATAACTTTAAAACTTTTGATTTATTGGTATTATTTTTGTTATTGCTCTTGCACTGTTTCCTCTTATGAATTTTTGGATTGATCGGTTATCTTTATTTAATTTTTTCATTGTTGTGTAGTTGAAATTGTATTTTTTGGTCAGGTGCCTTTTTTTACTTGAAGCTCTTTAGTATTGTTTCTTTTTTGTTGCTTTTCTTTAGGGGTCAAGATAGTCGGGCAGCACTCCTTTTCCATTTCTTTTAGTGTCTTTTTTATGCCATTATTTGCTTCTTCTGTTTCATTAGCGTTTTCTTCTTCTATTTCGTTTTCTCTCTTTTATATGTCTGGTTAGTGTAACTATTTGTATTTCTCTGCTGACCAATATATAGGTGGAATTCGTTCTGAGCACAACAATTTATCGACAAATAACAATACCCGTTACTTCTATATATATTTATTTACAACAATTGGACAAATATTTTTGTTTTACAAAATAATTCAGTCAAAAATGCACAATTTCATAAATAATATACATAAAAATTATATAGCTGTTACAACTTATATTTCAAAAATAACTATTTACAATATATTACTATTATTAATTGTTATTATAAAAAAATAAACAAATGATATGTTTATTTTAAGGATTTTAAAGGGGCTTTGACCAACTAGAAAATAGTTTTTCTGATTTTTTTTGCTAACGTATCTATATAAATAAGAGATACATAAAATCTTTATACAGTTTGCATAACTGTTAAATTTGATTTTTTGAAATTTTCTTCTTTCAAATACCGCAGTAATTTTTAATAAACCAATAAGATGGGTATATATTGTGCATAACCTTTTTAGGTATAAAATATTACCAATAACACGCACCTTTATTCCAAAAAAAGTAAAATAATAATTTCAAGAAACCGTTAATCTTATGAATAACTTTTAAACTACTCTCCTTGAGAAAAGACGTGGATATTACTGAATATTCAGACTGTCTAGAAGTTTCAACATCATCAATCTACCAATGATGTCTGCCTCTACACTAGTGATGTTGATTATAGTTACTTTCGAGTATTCGTTACAAATCGTTACTTTTGTATAAAGTAATCATTTACAGTATTCGTTACTTTGATTACTATGATTACTTTTGTATTTGAGTACCGGTAATCATATCGAGAATCGTATTTCTCGGTAGGTAGGTATTTTGTATAAAGTAATCATTTACAGTATTCGTTACTTTGATTACTATGATTACTTGTGTTACTTTTTTATTTGAGTACCGGTAGTCATATTGAGAATCGTATTTCTCAGTAGGTAGGTATTTTGTATAGGTATTCCAATATAACAACGACCTTCACCGATCTGTTTAAGGGATAAAAATGATTTGATTACTATGATTACTTTTGTTACTTTTGTATTTTGTAACGAAGTAATCAGAGTAATCAAAGTAACGATTTGCCTCTCTGTATAGTAATCGTTACTTTCGGTATTCGTAAGTAACGAGTACTTTGTAACGAATAGTTACTTTTTCAACATCACTACTCTACACTGGGTCGCTTGTATCCAGTATCCCGCTACTGTTTTTAGATTATCGACCCATCTCGTAGGTGGCTTCTTTTATAGCTTCTGGGCCTCCACTCCATGATTCGTCTTGTCTATCATTCATCCTGTGTTCTAACTAAATGCCCTGCCCAGTTCCACTTAAGCGTCACAATTTATTGCAAGCGACTCACGTCCAGAATTGCACGTTCCATGTGTATTTGTGTAACTCTGACTTTAATTGCGGATTTTTGCGACAGTGTTAAAGTCTCTGCCCCATAAGTTTGTATGGTCAAAATACATTGGTTATAAACCTTTCACTTGAGACAAATGGGAAGTGAAATTTTTAGAATATGGCTTAGTGTGCCAAATTTTGCCCATGTCAGGTCTATTTGCCTTTGTATTTTATGTGTTGTCTCTGCCTATTTTGAACTCGTGTTCAGTCGTATCTTACTCATGTGAAACTTCAGATGATTTAATCTTCATTTATCTATCATCATCATCAGCCTCTCACGATCCACTGCTGGACATAGGCCTCCCCTGTTTGTCTCCAAAGTGTTCTATCTTGTGCTTTCTGTATCCAGTTTTTTGTTGTCTTTCATAAGTCGCCTTGCCATCGTGTTGGTGGAATTCATCTGCTACGTTTATCGGCTCTTGGTCTTTATTCAACTAGTTTGCAAGTCCATCTTCCGTCCTTCATTCTGGCAACGTATCCAGCCCATTTCCATTTTAAGTTACAGCTTCTTTCAATGGCGTCTATGACTTTGGTCTTAGCTCGTAGATCTTCGTTTCTATATGTTATTTATTTATGTTATTTATCTATATTGATACCCATATCTTCCCATTGGGTGTTCTTAAACACTGACTCACTCTAGAACTGCCGTGAACAATTTTGGTGAAATATTGTTTCCCTGTTTAACTCCTCGACATCAGCTGAATTTTTCCTGTGTCTTCGTGTAGTCATATATTTGATGCAGCGTTCTCATAGATGTTTTTCATTAGTGACGTATACCTGTAATCCATTCCTCTTTGCTTTAGTGCTTCCAGTACTATTCCAAATTCTACAGAATCAAAAGCCTTCTGGTAATCGATAGTAATCTGGTATGTCGAGAAATTTTTCAATTAATATCTTTATGGTATGTAAATGGTTATTTGTGCCATATCCTGCTCTAAATCCTGTATGTTCTTTGGGCTGATAGAACTCAAGTTTATGTGTTAATCTCTTCGTTAAGATTTTCATAAAGACTTGTGCATATGTGTCAAGAGGCTGTTGGGTTTATAATTTTCGAATTTAGTAATACATATCAACTTTTCTGTGTAACAAGATTATCACTACATTGTTCCAGTCTTTTGGATCGTACCCTCTTGTAAGCATTTTTAAACAGTTTGCTTACTGATTTTAGTAGATCTTCTGCTTTTATTGCCTCAATAATGAGTCCATCATCACCAGGCGATTGATAGTTTTTCATTTCCTTTCTTCTGCTCTTACTTTGGCATTCATGGGCCAAAGTAGTCGAAATCCCTGATTTATGATAGTCCTTACTCATGTCGGAAAATTGTCTTGTGGTCTTTGGCTGGTATAAAGGTCTTTATGGCAATAATGACATTGACAACCACAAACTTTACACAATTGGCAGAAGTGGACGAATTAAGTAAATAAACGTGATTGATTTCCTATCGTTTGCTTTACTTGATGGTCCTACTAATAATTTCTGGTAATTGAATTTGCTTGCTTCTGTATAATTATCATAAGTGTCAAATTTTAGCAGATCCTCTATTTCTGTCGTGTGTTGTCATATTTAGAGTTTGGATACTCTCGGTCTTTCAAACGATACATTGACAAATAAAACGTAAGTACATCACGAAAAGTGTATTAAAATATTAAATTTATCAAGACTATCAATACTCTTGTATAAACATAAAATAAAGTAGCTAAAATACTTAATAATTATTTTAATTAATTTAATTTTCCAGAAAAACATCCAACATTTCTTATACTATTTACAATTTAATAAAAAAAACCAATTACATATTTTAAAAATAAACCTGTCGTCCAATTTAGAGAGTTGGCAACATTGTAGGTTTGCACAGTCTGTCATAGAGGGCGCTAGTATAAAATATCGATAACAATTCCTTTTCAAATTTCCTAAGTCTGAGTGAAATTAAAGCTTTTTAATCCAAGGAATTTAACTGAAATCAGTTCAGAAATAGTCAGATTATTTAGACAAAGATGTAGGAACTCAATTACATCAGCAAAACCATATCAGAGTAGCGACATAGAATCAGATCACAAATCGCAACCCAGTAGTGACCAAAATTAGGCTTAAAATGAAAAAAATAAAAACCAAGAACAACCGATGCACAAATTGATAGAAGTAATTTAAGGAACTAACTCATAAGACAATCCCTGAAAATGAAATCAATAATCCATTAATGAATGTGACAGAACACATTCTGCAAAATACTGACACAGACACAAAATGATTATTAAAACACAGAAATAAATAAAAGTCAAAAAGGAATTCTGACACCAACCAGATAACAAAAAGAAACAATGGATGATGGAAAAGAGATGGAAAGAATTCATAAATGAGTTACTTAAACAATAGAATAATAGACAATAGAACCAGAACAAATGGAAGTGGAAGTAGAAGATGGTGTGGTTTTAAGGATGTTAAAAGAGGCAATTAAAATGGCATTAAAAACAGCAAAAATGACAAAACAGTAGATAAAGACCAAATACCAACAGAAAGGTTTAAATGCGTAAATTATGAAACCTTAGACATTATAGTAGACTTATTTAACACAGTGTACAAAATAGGACACATACCGAAACAATGGTTACTTTCCACTTTTTGTGTTATCCCTAAAAATACAAACGCCAAAGATTTGCAGTGAAGACAAAACAATATTATTAATGTCACAGTCTCAAATTATTATTCTTAAATATGGTCGTATAAATAAAAAACTGGAAGAAGGAATAGATGATAGTCAGTTTGGGTTCAGAAACGGACTAGGAACCAGAGAGGCTTTATTTGCTTTTAATGTGTTAGCTCGAAGATGCATACATATGAATGTGGACGAGCATGTTTGTTACGTTGATTTTGAAAAAACATTTGACAAAGTAAGACATGAAAAATTAGTCCAAATTCTGAAGACAAAAAAACATAGATAAAAGGGACTTACGAATAATAACAAACCTTTACTAGAATCAAAGAGCACAAATTGTAATAGATAACGAACTCAGTCCAGAAATTGAAATCAGGAGAGCAATTAGGCAGGGATGTATTTTGTCTCCATTACTATTTTGTATACAGGGTGTTTCATTGGGAAAGTAACATACGTTAACTGTAGAAAGAGGACACTTAGGCAGTCTCAAAAATACCATACTTAATGGGTCTTACTTCGTTAATAACAAAGACACTTGGTGTTTTATCTATTTTGCCATTTTCTTAATTGGTTCATAACTTTTTAACCACACTGTACATTTATTTTATATTTGGCACGCAAATATCATTTAAGGTGTACAATAAATTAATTTATTTATAATTGTAAAAAATCCAGATCCGGATTAAAAAGTATTGGAAAAATGTTCCGACCCCAAAACAACACCCTGTACATTAAATTTTTTTAAAATGGATTTTTCAGTTGAAAAGAGGATGAAAAACTAAATTCAGTGGTATAATTTGAATTTTCGGCAAAATGATTTTTCTGGTGAAATTTTGAATTTGAATTCGGAAATTAAGTGAATTGTGAGAGCTCTAAGTAGAAAAAAAATTGAAATACAGCTTACAACTTGTCAACCTCACTGTATATTGATTTTATATTTAACAAGCGAATATTTTTTTAGGTGTCCAATCAATTAATTTATTTACAATTATAAAAAATCCAGGTCCGGTATAAAAAATATTGTGTAAATATTCCGACCCAAAAAAACACCTTGTATATTAATTTTCTTTAAAATGGATTTCGCATTTGAAAAGAGGATGAAAAATAAAATTAGTGGTATACTTTGAATTTTCGACAAAATGATTTTTCTGGTAAAATTTTGAATTTGAATTCTGAAATTATGTCAATTGCGAGAGCTCTTGTAGAAAAAATTAAAATGCGACTTAATTTTAATTAATACCATTATTTAATCTAAATTGGTAAAATGTTAATATTTTAGTGTTTTTTAATATGTGTGAAAAATAGTTGTTGGCGAATATTCATCTTTAAATAATGAATAAATAATAAAGGGTCAATAAAGAATACATCACTTTAATCAACAAAATAGCTAAAAATTATAACAAAACAGCGAAAATTTGCAGCATAATCACTATTCAAAACTAAAGTACTTATTCAAAATTACCACCATCAAAAATTATTTTTTTTATACGTAGGTACGGTAAATTTTTGTAGTTAGGTACCTAGCGTCATGTGTACTGTGTACTGTGTGTGTTGAGTAAGTGTCTTGTTACATTGCAAAGTCGACGTCATTGTCTTTGCAAAGAGACGCTAATTGTATCCGAACGTCTGCGGTCCCTCCAGTGAGTACCGATCCCACAAGGACAGAAACTATTTTCATTTATTAATTTATAATAAACGAAAATTTCTGACCCTGGTGAGATTCGAACTCAAGACCATTCGGACCTTTCGATCCAAAGGTAGGCGCTCTTACCACTGAGCCACAGAGGGGGTCATCAAAAATTATTGTTGTGTGCAAATGTTAATATTTTACCAATTTAGATTAAATATTGGTATTAATTAAAATTAAGTCATATTTTAATTTATTTTACTTTGAGCTTCGCAATTCACATAATTTCAGAATTCAAATTCAAATTTTTACCAGAAAAATCATTTTGCCGAAAATTCAAAGTATACCACTAATTTTGTTTTTCATCCTATTTTCAAATGCAAAATCCACTTTAAAAAAATTTAATATACAAGGCGTTTTTTTGGGTTGGGACATTTATACAATATTTTTTAATCCGGACCTGGATTTTTTATAATTGTAATTAAATTAATTGACTGGACATCTAAAAGAATATTCGTGTGTTAAATATAAAATCAATATATAGCGTGGTTGACAAGTTGTAAGCTGTATTTCAATTTTTTTCTACTTAGAGCTCTCGCAATTCACTTAATTTCAGAATTCAAATTCCAAATTTCACCAGAAAAATCATTTTGCCGAAAATTCAAAGTATACCACTGAATTTAGTTTTTTATCCTCTTTCAACTGAAAAATCCATTTTAAAAAAATTTAATGTACAGGGTGTTGTTTTGGGATCGAAACATTTTTCCAATATTTTTTAAGCCGGACCTGGACTTTTTACGATTGTAAATAAATTAATTTATTGTACGCCTTAAATGATATTTGCGTGCCAAATATAAAATAAATATACAGTGTGGTCAAAAAGTTATGAACCAATTAAGAAAATGGCAAAATAGATAAAACACCCAGTATCTTTGTTATTAATGGAGTAAGACCCATTAGGTATGGTATTTTTGAAACCGCCTAAGTATCCTCTTTCTACAGTTAACGTATGTTACTTTACCAATGAAACACCCTGTATAATAAGCCATTTTTGAAGAAGCATTACTATCTCAAAGTGAAGAAATAATAATTAACGGAAGATCTATTAACAACATAAGACATGCAGATGACACCGTGATTATGGCAAGCTCTGCTGAACAACTCCCATTACTGCTAAAAGAACAAAAATTTTCTGTGAAAAATATGGACTAAAAATGAATATAGAAAAAGACCAAATACATGATAATAACAAAGAAAACAAATTTACAAACAAATATACAAACAAACATACATTTGGGAAATGTACCGATAGAAAGGGTTGATAAATAAAAATACCTAGGAACCCGGATTTCAGACAATAATGATCAAACAACAGAAATAAGGGTCAGGATAGAAATAGCAAAAAATGCGTTTGTAAAAATGAAAGCAATCCTCTGCAACAAATACCTTAGATTAAAACTGAAAGTAAGAGCTCTGAGATGCTACGTGTTTTCAATATTGCAATATGGACATTGAAGCAAGAACACATAAATAAGCTACAGTTCTTTCAAATGTGGTGTTATAGGAGGATGCTTAGAATAGCATGGATACAGGAGAAAACTAGCACGGAAGTATTGTGAGAAATGGGCAAAGAATACGAAATAATAAACACAATAAAAATAAGAAAGTTACAATATCTGGGACACGTAATGAGGGGACAGCGATATGAACTGCTAAGACTGATAATACAAGGAAACATAAGAGGGGGAAGGAGTATAGGAAGAAGGAGAGTGTCATGGTTGAAGAATTTAAGGGACTGGTTTAAATGCATAATAATATAGGGAACGATAAGAGGGGGAAGGAGTATAGGAAGGAGAGTGTCCTGTTTGAAGAATTTAAGGGACTGGTTCAAATGCAGTTCTATAGAACTCTTCTGAGCAGCAGTAGATAAAATAAAGATAGTGATGATGATATTCAACCTCTGATTAGGAGACGGCACTTAAAGAACAGAACAGAAGAACAGAAAAGTATATATTTTGAATAGGCCTGACAGACAGAAAATACAATGATACCTACATAATTTTTAAACGAAAATACTACTGAGGACTCTTTATGATAGTAGTGTACGGCATATTGCAACTCTTCAGATGAATCTTCATATTTGCTTTGGAAATGAACCCTTTGTTACACAAAGGACACAGATGTTTCTTCTCTCCGGTATGAGTTTTAACATGGTACCGATAGGGGGCGCTGTGCGCGAACCTTTTCCCGCAAAACTGACACTCATATGGCTTTTCGCCCGTATGGACTCTCATGTGCGCCGCAAGAATATCCTTCGCAATGAATTTTTTGGGGCATAGATGACACGCGAACGGTTTATCGCCCGTGTGCGTGCGGACGTGTTGCGGCAATTTTCCCTTACAGGATAACCGCATGCCGCATATGTCGCACACGACAGATACGTCGATACCAAGCTCTTTGTGGAAAGCGGAGTAGTGTTGTCTTAAGCTGCTAGGATTTTGATACTCTTTATCACAAATTGGACATCTGGTGATTAAATTGGCGCGGTCTTCACTGTGTAGGATCTTTTTATGGATCGATAGACATTGTTTCTTCAAATTTTTGCCGCATATCTCGCATTGTACAGTGTTCTCAACTATATGAGATCTAGAATGCTTATAAGCGCAAAGCCTGCTTTTCAAAATCTTACTGCACTTCTCACACTTGTACAAATCGTGGCTCTTAATGTGTATTTTAAACGACTTCTTATTGTCTTTCTTATAGTCGCATAAATGACAGGAAAAGGTACCATCTGAGTTATGTTCCCTCGAATGAATACCGAACTCTACGTGGGTGAGGAACGCCTTAGAGCAAAACTTGCAGATGAGTGGTTTGGTGACTTCGTTTAGATTTATGAACTTCTCTAGGACGATTTCAGTATCGACTCGCCGTCCTCGTTTCTTGGTTGGTGGTTTTATCTCAGATTCGTCAATGAAATCCGGATCATCTTCTTCTTTTTTTACTTTAGCTGGTAGTGCTGTAATGTCCGGTTTGACAACCACTTTCACTTTCTTGGGTCTTCCTCGTTTTTGTTTTTTTGGCTTTCTAAAACAAAACTAATGTAGGCAACATGCAAACAAAAAACTAAGCGATTACGAGGTTCTACTATACAACAACATTTAACAATATTTTACAACATGTGTATAATTAACTAATACACAAAAGAGCATGTAGAATATAATAAAAATGTGTAAAAAGCTAGTAGGTACATACGTAAATGTTGAAATATTAATACACTTTTCTACTATTTTTGCTTCCCTTCTTATACTTAGTCAAAATTTGGCCGACTTAAAACCAACTAACCATCGAACACTAGAATGTTGTTTGATACAATGTTGTTAAAAATTAACAATAAGTATCGCTTCTTTGAAAATGCAATTGCTTGGGCAGATATACACTCACACTCACGTGATAATCGCAAGACAGATTATTTTATCCCTTTTGTAAATTTTCTTGTTAAAAAGAAATATACCGTTCTTTAACAAACCGCCGTTCAAAAAATACACAAAAAATCACATTTTAAATAATACTAATAATAGACTTTACTAAATCACAAGACATTTAGTCAACACACACACTACACATTGCACTATAATCTGATTGCGAAATCAACTGTACCATGCCAATGGGCTTAATTGTCGAGGCATTTGCGCTAAATAAAAAAAAACACTTTGCATTTTACACTTTACATAGATAAATTCGTCTCAATTTTCGTTGAGGCTTCAATTTTTAAGATGTATTAAAAAAATCATAATTTTATTAAAATTGTTATTAAAAAAGATAATTAAAAATAACATTCTAGGACCAATAGAAAATAAGATTTTTTTCTTAAAGTCATATTTCCATTGTTTATTAATATTAATATTTGAGCTGAAAATTGAACAAATTATAAGTGAAGATCTAGATTTAATGATCCAATTTATATATGACATAAGAAAAGGTGTAAAAAGTTATAACCCGTTAAAGTAACCGTACTCGTAAAATATGTCACGTTAAATAGTATGGTATAACTAGACCCAAACCCTGACATCCAAAGTGAAAGTTATCCTCCAACACCAAATTGTTCTGTATAGTCCACATAATGTTCAGCAAAAAGTCACACCATTTTGAGCGTCGGGATTGGGGGGGGGGAGAGGGGGGGGGGGGGAGAAATCGGTAAATTCGTAGTTTTTTACGTTTTTCGTCAATATTTCTAAAACTATGCAGTTTAGCATGAACAACCTTCTATACAAAAATATTCTACATAAAATTTTAAATAAAAAAGACCCTTGCATAATCCTTCTAAAATGAACAGTTCCAAAGTTACGGAGATAGTATATTATAATTGGTCCAAAAAAAAAGCCTAACTCAGACATCCAAACTAAAAGTTTTCCTTCAACACAAAATTGTTCTATATGGTCCACATATTGTTCAGTAAAAAATTACACCAATTTGAGCGTCCGGTTTGGGGGGAGATGGAGGAGAAGTCGGTAAATTAGTAGTTGTTCTACGTTTTTCGTCAATATTTCTAAAACTATGCTTTAGCGTAAATTATGTTCTATACTTAAATTTTCTACAGAAAATTTAAAACAAAAAAAAAGGTCCAATACATAATTGTTATAAAATCAACGGTTCCAGAGTCACGGAGGGTGAAAAGTGGAGGTTTACGATACTTTTTATATTTTTTGGGCAATTTCTAACATGATTACTGATGGAAGAAATTTTTTTGTAAATCAAATTTGCTATTTCAGTGGCCGATGGTATGTTAGTGATAAGCCCTTGAAGAAAGAAGAAACGACATCCTCACCACCCAAAATAATCATCAATTGTCCAAATAATGTAAACAGTATCGAAAACCTCCACTTTCCACCCTCCGTAACTCTGGAACCGTTGATTTTATAACAATTATGTATAGGACCTTTTTTGTTTTAAATTTTATGTAGAACATTTTTGTATTCGCGGTGTGCAAGTACTTGGAAGGGGAAACGAGAAACGACCCTGCGCGAGTCGCGGAGAAATATTGCAACTATCTTAAATAATTCATATTGTCAATTGAAATTGTCAAATTGACGTATATTTCATACCTTCTGTCAATGAAGCAGAAAAATTATATATTGCTCCACAATATTGATATGATATGCAATTATTATATAAAGGTAAATTTAATTAATTGTATTTTGCTTGCAGTACTGCATTTTAATAACTAATTTTATTTACTACATACAATTGTTGATGTTTTCATAACATAACCTGAATCTTATTTTTTCTTCTTATTATTTTTTTGGACTATGGCCTTGACAATTATCCAGTAACCAGGACTAATATAATTGGCCAATATAATTAAAAGTGCGAATAATAGTACAGAGCGTAGAAATAGGGGTCGCTTTGCCGAACTTGCACGGTCCCAATAGAACATTGTTTAAGCTAAAGCATAGTTTTAGAACTATTGACGAAAAACGTAAAAAAACTACTAATTTACCGACTTCTCTCCCATCTCCCCCCCCCCCAAACCGGACGCTCAAAATGATGTAACTTTTTACTGAACAATATGTGGACCATATAGAACAATTTGGTGTTGGAGGAAAACTTTTACTTTTGATGTCAGGTTTTTTGGACCAATTACACTATACTACCTCCGTAACTTTGGAACCGTTCATTTTAGAAGGATTATGCATAGGACCTTTTTTATTTCAAATTTAATGTAGAACATTTTTGTATGGAAGGTGGTTCATGCTAAACCGCATAGTTTTAGAAATATTGACGAAAAACGTAAAAAACTACGAATTTACCGATCTCTACCCTCTCCCCCCAAACTCGACGCTCAAAACGGTGTGACTTTTTTCTGAACATTGTGTGGACCATATAGAACAATTTGGTGTTGGAGGATAACTTTCACTTTGGATGTCTGGGTTATGCCATTATTTGGATCAATTTTATCATACTAAAAGTGGTGGAGAGAACTTTCCAAGATCCGTTTTTTTAATGGAACTTCAAATTGAAGCGCGCTGAAAAAAATTGCAATATCTCTGCCTCTATGGCATACAGAACATTCGTTTTTTGCGGTAGCCCGAGAAAATAATAAAGAACTGAGCTATTTTCATCTCCTGGAAAAATCAGAAAATCCCGAAAAATACATAAATTCATTTTTTCCACAAAAGTTATTGAATCTTACTATTATTTTGTAAAAAATATATATTTAATTTATGAATCCTTGTTCTTTACAAGAAGAAAAAAAAATATATTAATCAGTAAATTTTAAATATTTCTTATGAAATAGTAGTAAAATTCAACTTTTTTATGGAAAAATTTGACTGATTGGTATTTCCAGGATTTTCTGATTTTTCCGGGAGGTGAAAATAGGACAGTTGTTCTTTTATGTGATCTTGCTGTTTTAAGAACGCAATGATGATTAAAAAACATTTGGTAAATGTTATATACATACAACTTTATTTACAAAATTAGAAGATATGACGTATAAAAATGCAGATCACAATTATAGATGTTTTAACATAAAATATTAATTTATTCAAAAATAAAATTTAGCATTACAATTATTAAATTATTCACCAGAGGATCACTATTATAAAAAAATAAGAAGATAAAACACAGAAAAGTAATATCACAACAGTCTCAAGGAGTAAAATACGCATTTTTTAAACATTGTTTTATAAGAGATTCTGCTTGTTTATTTTTTATTATTTGCTGATAGTTGAGTTGCTAGCTGATAAGTGTTTCGTTTGGTTAGGTCTGCAAGTAAACATCTCAGAGACAAAGATTATGATAGTGGATAGACTACATAACAACCATCCACACATAACATGGATTGGCCGGTTTGAGGTTATGAGCTTATACCTGGGATCATTGGTCACAAAGACAGAGTCACTACAGGAAGAAATAAAACGTAGATGTGATATAGCAAAAGTCGCTGTAGGAAAGCTGGTCAAACTATGGAAGGACTACCAAATTTCACGAACTCTAAAAATGAGGTTGATCAACTAAAGATATGAATCTTGAACTCCAAGACAAGAGGATAGAAGAAACATCCCCAACAAAAAGTGTCGACCAAATTACAGTAATATGCAAAAGACCTATGCATGAGTTAAAAGAAATGACCAGAGATCTTTGGAAACAGACAATACACTACATCACAATGACCAAGGGTCAGGACTGAAGAGAGAGATTACTAATAATATGAGAGCAGATTCTGAAGGTATAGAGATACATAATATGTCAACCAGGCTTAAATACAATATAGAGATTTTTACAGTACAAAAATACATAAAACTAATAAAAATTTAATTTCTTTTTAATACTATATAAACAAGTTAGTACCTATAGTACTGGTTTGAGCATTTTCGAAATATCAACACTACTTTAAGTTAAATCTACAAGTCTTCATATGATTCCTCATAGGAGCTTTCAAAATAAAGCCCTTGCCGCAAATGGGGCAAATATGGTCTTTCTCACCAGTGTGGGTCTTAACGTGGTACCTATAGGGAGCACCATGGGCAAATCTTTTCCCGCAAAATTTGCAGATGTATGGTTTTTCCCCGGTGTGAACCCTCATGTGAGCCACCATGATGTCTTTAGCAATGAACTTTCTGGGGCAGAGGTGGCAGGCGAATGGTTTATCGCCTGTATGGGTTCTGGTGTGTTGAGCAAGGGTGGCTTTACAAGATAGACGCATACCACAGATATCGCAGACCACAGACATGTCAATGCCCAGTTCTCTATGGAAAGCTGAGTAATGCTGACGAAGACTACCAGAATTCTGGTACTCTTTACCACAAATAGGACACTTCGCCAGCACCTTATCAGTAGCATGGACTGTCCTTTTGTGCAAATAGAGACATTGCTTCTTTAGATGTTTTCCACACAGCTCACATTGGACTGTCGTGGGAGCTTGATGAGACTTCACATGCTTATCAGCAGAAAACTTAGTTTTGAGAATCTTTCCACACTTCTCGCACTTGAATACATCGTGAGTTCTAACGTGCTTTTTAAACGTATCTTTAGCTTCAACAGAGTATTCACATAAGTGGCAATGGTACAGTCCATCTTCTTGATGCGTTTTGGAGTGGTAACCAAATTCTATGTGAGTCAAAAAGGCCTTATAACAAATTGTGCAGATCAGCGGTTTGGTTATTTCATTCAAGTTGACAACTTGGTCCAGATTGTATTCAGGTTGTGGTTTTCGTTCTCGTTTCTGCTTCGGTTTTGTGACTTTGTATTCAGGATCTGGTTTCTGTTCTCGCTTTTTTTTCGCTTTTCTAGGTCGTTTATTTTTTGGTAATCTAAAACAGAAGATGTTAGTCATGTTTAAATATACAGAGTGTCCAGAAACTCTTCTACCAAACGAAGACCGTAAATTCCTCAGATAATTTTAAGGCAATTTAAGCCAATTCACCTAGTCCGAAAATGCTTCCTAAGGCTACGGCTCCACGGGCGAGAAATTGACGCTAGCAGTAGCAGTAAAATTAACTTAAGGTTCCTCGGAACGGAATGGGAGTAGCCGAACTGAACCGACTACGCACAAGTCCTGTAGTCGGTACAGTTCGGCTATTCCCATTCCGTTCCGCGGAACTTTAAGTTCATTTTACTGCTACTGCTAGCGTCAATTTCTCGTCCGTGGAGCCGTAGCCTAAGGGAGCAACAGCTCTTTGAAGATGGCGTCTTGTAATTAGCTTTTTTAAATACCTCCTGAACGCTTCTATGAAAACTGGTATACCTACTTATCTTTCAGAGATAAATCTATTATATCAATTGCGAATTTCTAGTACCCCTCATATGCGTCCATTTTGGGTAGGTTGGCGGTAATTTTATCGCATAACTGTTTTGTATTTAATTTTTAAGCATTTTTGACACTAGACTATTAATATTATAAGGTATTATAGTACTTAAGTTACTCTTGCTATAAGTCGGTAAAAGACACTGTTTTTTTGAAAGATTTTTTCAAATTTTTTTCAAAGAATTAAAAAATCCAAAAATTTTCAAAATGATTTTTCTAGAAAACGGTTTATCCTATCGACTTAAAGCAAGAGTACTGTTTAGTACAGGAATACTTCACAATTTAATAATCCAGTGTAAAAATGCTAAAAAGTTATAAGAGATGCTAAAAGAAATAAAAGTTATGCGATAAAATAACCATTGCCCTAGGCCAATGATCGGTACTAGAAATTTGCAATTGATGGAATCGATTTATCTCTGGAAGATAAATAGGTGTACCAGCTTTCGTTTTTCTAAATAGAAGACTTCTGGAGATATTTAAAAAAACTAATAAAAGGCGCCATCTTCAAAGAGCTCTAGCTCTCTTTTTGAACTAGGTGAATTGGATTAAATTGTCTTAAAATTATCCGAGTCTTCGTTTGTCAGGAGAGTTTCTTTACACCCTGTATAGGCCAGTCGTCAGAGACCAATATGCCACTGCAAAATAATTTGAACAAGCTAAATTTTGCGGAAAATGTGAATTTTGGAACTCCAAAAAGATGCAAAAAGTTTGCCACTCGTATCTCCGATCTTCCGCCAAAAGCACAACCCTTAAATTCCTAATAAGGGGGGCTTTTAGTGAAAGCTCGAGGGTAAGAGTGGCAAACTTTTTTGCATTTTTTTTGGGGTCCCAACATTGACATTGTCAGAAAAATTCAGCTTATTCGTCTCCTTGTTAATGATCAATACCAAAAAAAAAAGTTATTTACCAGCAATTTTATTGCTGAAATCGAATCTTATGGTTGTATATATTAATAATATAGCTATGCAAAGTCCGCAGATAGTGTGCTACTTTTTTATAAACAAAATGGCGCCCGAAAATCGTGTTTTTTTCAATTTTTGCTCTATAACTCCAAAGATTTTAAGTTTACACCAAAAACACCCAAATAAAAATTCACCGTAATTAAATTTTGCATAGAGACGTGTTTTCCGGATTTACTTCGACGAAAATTTTCCCCGCAAAATGAGGGTTTTTCCAACAAAATCTTTAATTTTCAACTAAAATTTTAGATAAGTAATTGTTTATCAATAATTAAATAACTTGCTACTATAAAAGCTCTTTTCGTGTAGATTATAATTCCAGAAGCCGGTGGAAATTGAATGGACAGTTTAGCAACAATTGAAATGTTAATTAAAAATTTACGGTTGCTATAATAACCACAATAATTATGATACATCAGAATAGCTATGATTTTTGTATAAAAAGAAAGTGTACCTATCTAATGTACTTTACAGAATTGAAATTGGACTATTTAAGCGGCCTCAGGAATATTTTAAAATTATAAACATTTTTTTGGCTTATAAACAAATAGAATATATCGGGAAATATTAAATTAATTAAATCATGAAAACGGTATTGGAAAAAAAGCGGCAGGACGCTTCTTTTAAAAGAAAAAACGTTTAATTGTGATGGGTGGTTCCTGAAATACGACCGGCATTTACGGCAAAAATGTAAATAATAGGATCATAATTTTTGAACCATCACCCTTTTATTTTTGTCCTCTTTCTCCACACCAATTTTGATATCTTTAAAATACTCATAACATATATTATTATAATAAAAGCTATCGATATTACGAGCGAAAATTGCCAAAAATAGCAAAATTCCAATCAAAAATTAGGTTGGAGAAAATGTAATCTCAAAGTTCAAAATCGGTATACGTTAAACAAATGCATTTTCTCGGCTTCTCATGGAGCAATTTTCTTCATTCTTTTTTTGTTCCCAAGTAACTCGAGTAGAGCCATCTAACTAACGCATTATTAAATGTCAAACTTGCTTTTGTTTTGTTATAATAGATTAATTTATTTATAACTACATATTTTCCAGTTGTAGACTTTTTTCAGATAAACTTACTACAAATGTACCTTTCAACGTTAAAAACGTAAATATTCTCATTTGAAAGCTGTATAATTATTTAAACAATCTTTATTTAAACAAATTAAAAATTTTTGTTATAATAAATAAATAAATTTATTATAACAAAAAAAGCAAATTTGACATTTAATAATGCGTTAGTTGGATGGCTCTACTCGAGTTACCTGGGAACAAAAAAAGAATGAAGAAAATTGCTCCATGGGAAGCCGAAAAAATGCATTTTTTTAACGTAGACCGATTTTTAACTTTGAGATTATATTTTCTCCAACCTGATTTTTGATTGGAATTTTGCTATTTTTGGCAATTTTCACTGGTAATATCGATAGTTTTTATTATAATAATATATGTTATGAGTATTTTAAAGATATCAAAATTGGTGTGGAGAAAGAGGACAAAAATAAAAGGGTGATGGTTCAAAAATTATGATCCTATTATTTACATTTTTGCCGTAAATGCCGGTCGTATTTCAGGAACCACCCATCACAATTAAACGTTTTTTCTTTTATAAGAAGCGTCCTGCCACTTTTTTTCCAATACCGCTTGCATGATTTAATTTAATTTAATATTTCCCGAGAAAATTTATTCTATTTGTTTATAAGCCAAAAAATTGTTTATAATTTTAAAATATTCCTGAGGCCTCTTAAATAGTCCAATTTCAATTCTGTAAAGTACATTAGATAGGTAGACTGTCTTTTTATACAAAAATCTTAGCTATTCTTATGTATCATAATTATTGTGGATATTATAGCAACCGTAAATTTTTAACTAACAATTCAACTGCTGCTAAACTGTCAATTCAATTTCCATCGGCTTCTGAAATTATAATCTATACAAAAAGAGCTTTTATATTACCAAGTTATTTAATTATTGATAAACAATTACTTATCTAAAATTTTAGTTGAAAATTAAATATTTTGTTGGAAAAATCCTCATTTTCCGGGGAAAATTTTCGTCGAAGTAAATCGGGAAAAACACGTGCAGAATTTAATTACGGTGAATTTTTGTTTGGGTGTTTTTGGTGTAAAGTTAAAATCTTTGGAGTTATAGAGCAAAAATTGAAAAAAACACGATTTTCGGGCGCCATTTTGTTTATAAAAAAAGTAGCACACTATCTGCGGACTTTGCATACCTATATTATTAATATATACAATCATAAGATTCGATTCCAGCAATAAAATTGCTGGTAAATAACTTTTCCCAAAAATGGGCTATTATCCGATAATAATCTGCCCAGATTACAAGTCTCTGGCAACTGGCCTAATAATACAACTCTTTTGTTTTAACAAAAACATTTTTTATGGAAACACAAGAGGAATACAATGGTTACGTAAAGAAAAGGGCAATACATAATATCAAAGAAACAATTAGAATTATATAATATCAGACGAAGAAGAAATCAAGTAAATATCCAACCTATATGAATTTGAATAAGAAATTATAAAATAAAAAATTAAAATTATATATAAAAATAT
Organism: Diabrotica virgifera virgifera; assembly: GCF_917563875.1. Lineage (NCBI taxonomy): Eukaryota > Metazoa > Arthropoda > Insecta > Coleoptera > Chrysomelidae > Diabrotica > Diabrotica virgifera. Next base: position 223,363,832 of record NC_065451.1, on the reverse strand, counting down.
GAAATAAAATAATGGTATAACTAAATAAATATTTATATATTAAAAAATTAAAAATTAATATTAAATATAAAAAAAAATAAATAAAAAATAAAAAATTATTAATCAAATAACAAAAAATATAGCTAAAAACTTGAAGTTTTAGATTAATAGTGACATTTCTCATCTGAGAATGAGAACTGGAAGCACTATAAAAATTACATTTTCACAAAAAAAATAAAATTTAAAATAAAAAAAAATAAAAATTATATTTTGTTTATTAAAATTGTTTAGAATTGTTTATTAAAATTGTTTATTAGAATTATTTATTAGAATTATTTGTAATTTATAATTTTCAGAATTAGTAATATATTAGATCATTATTAGTTAGTTAAATTAAATTAGAAAATCGTTAAAATAAAATTATGTGTATCAACTACTGTAATCCCGTCAAGAAACGACCTGGATTAGTCTCAAAAGGCCAGGTCATTTGTATTTAAAGATTAAACTAATTTTTACTTACTACTTTCAAAAAATTTTATTAAAACAATACTAAATATAAAAAAAAGTTAGATAACACACGGATTGGAACCGGCGACCTCTCGATCTCCGGTCGAACGCTCTACCACTGAGCTATATCCCTTTTGCTTTGACAGGTTACAAGATTTCTCATACATACTGACAAATTTAATAGACCAAGTGAAGTTTACAAAAATACTTTAAATATACTTACGATTATTATAAAATATCTTATTCCCGAGGAAGACAAATCCAAAGACACAAAAATTATAATAAATAATACATTTACTAAAAACACTAATATATCCTTATTTGCGCTAACAGCGCTGATACATACATATCTTGAAAGATTAGCAACGAACTACATACTGTCTGTGTGCGCATGCGCCCGGCATTTATAAAATTTCCCTCTCGATGGTAAAGAAGTATAACTTCAATAAAATAAAGGTCAATACTCACGATCTTATCCTTTTGTTGAAGTTAAAAAATTGACAATCGGTTTTAGGACTTATAATTTATGTCCCATCATCAGGCCAGAATAAGAGGTCAAATTGTTTGTTGGTAAAATAAAATCAAAAGACATAAATATAGACAATTACACATAAATAACAAACTACCGTTAAAATTAGAAATTAAATAATTAAGCAAACGTTATAGCTGTTTGCTTAATTATTTAATCTCTAATTTTAACGCTAGTTTGTTGTTTATGTGTAATTGCGGGTTCAACTTAACCGAAAAGTTACAAAAAGCTCTTTTTTGTTTCGAATGGTCCAAAAAATTTAAAATAATATCTGCTTGGGCCGATTTTTTTTAATTTATAGAAAAAAATATTTTTTAATTATTAATTAATTATAGTCAGAACAAAATTATATCGGGCACCGCTTGTTTTTTATATTTTTGAATATACTAAATTACATATATCAAATAATTTTTATCGGTGCAGGACCTCGATTTATGACCCTGCGCTTCGTTATCAAACGTATTCGCTTCGCATCTGTTTAGTGTGCAGATAGCGAATGATCGATAACGAAGCGAAGGGTCAAAGATCGAGGTCCAGGTCGACCTTATATTGTAACTAAGACTTATAATATTTAACGAATATCAGGCATTAATATTTATTAAAAAGAAAACCAACAAAACACTAATATTTAACGAATTTTAAAGTACCTCCTTCATTATGTTCTACAAGATACTGGTCAGTAACACATACTCTCATATGACTTTCCATATTATGTTTGGCAACGAATTGTCTATTACAATGTGGGCATTCTAGAAACTGTTCTTTGTGCATCTTTTCGTGATAAAAAAGACCTAAAATGAACGAGATAAATTGACAATAAAAAAATGCAAAACATTAGGCTTCAACAGAGAGAAGACGGAGAGAACGACCTGATATGAGATGAAAAACTTACATAGGAAATGCTATGATAGATCAGAAATGCTAGGATAGAGACTCCAGAGAAAGTGACTAGGAGAATAGAGTGCTGTGGAGGACGAAAATTGCGAATTCATAATGGGAAAAAGCAGAAGAAGAAGAAGAAGAAGGAAAGAAATAGAAAACAGTAAAATAGGTGAGCATTTTACAAATCGATGTCAAACAAAAAGAGAATCTTCAGATAGTCCAGAAAGCCACTGCGCATCCGCTAGGAAAAATATTCCGATTCGGATTTTTTGCACAATCTTACTCAAAAAGGATCCCTTTTAACAAATTTGCATGTTACCAGGACCAAAAGTGGGTCAAACATTTTTTAAAGTTTTTTTTTTTTCCCTAAAATTATTTTTTTGCATGGAACAAGGTTTTTTTAGGTTATTTGGATCATTCCAAACAGAAAAGGTCTTTAGTGACTTTTCTCTAAAGTTCATAGTTTTTCACATATAAGCGATTAAAAATTGAAAAATTGCGAAATTGGCCATTTTTAACCCTCAAAAACTATGTGAAAAACTGAAAATTATGTTGCCAAGGTAGGTAGATATTCTTTAAACATCGATTGATGAAATCCCGAAGAGTTTTTTTGCAATACAATATTTAAAACTCCTTTCTTTTTTAATTGATAATCAAGCGTGCGCGACACTATTTTCCACCGACATCGACAGTATGGTGCAAATGAAAGGAATAAATTCGTTATTTCGTAAACCGGCGACTTTAAAGAAAAATCCCGAAACAGGTCGATTTTTATTTTTAAGTTATGATATTGTGGCATATATGGTATACTAGTGACGTCATCCGTCTGGGCGTGATGACGTAATCGATGTTTTTTAAAATGAGAATAGGGGTCGTGTGGTAGCTCATTTAAAAGGTTCTTCAATTCTCTATTCAGTAATGTAAACATTTACATAATTATTTATACAGGGTGTCCAAAAAATTTTTATTAAATTAAATTATTTGACAAAAAAATAAGTAGAAGGACACCCTGTATATAATTATATAAATGTTTATATTACTGAATAGAGAATTGAAGAACCTTCCAAATGAGCTAGCACACGACCCCTATTCTCATTTAAAAAAATCATCGATTACGTCATCACGCCCAGACGGATGACGTCACTAGTATACCATATATGCCACAATATCATAACTTAAAAACAAAACTCGACCTGTTTCGGGATTTTTCCTTAAAGTCGCCGGTTTACGAAATAACGAATTTATTCCTTTCATTTGCACCATACTGTCGGTGGAAAATAGTGTACCGCACGCTTGACTAGCAATTAAAAAACAAAGGAGTTTTGAATACTGTATTGCAAAAAACTGTTCGGGATTTCATCAATCGATGTTTAAAGAATATCTACCTTCCTTGGCAACATTAAAATTTTAAAATGACAAATTTCGCAATTTTTCAATTTTTAATCGCTTATATGTCAAAAACTATCAACTTTAGAGAAAAGTCAATAAAGACCTTTTCTGTTTGGAACGATCAAAAAAACCTAAAAAAACTTGGTTCCATGCAAAAAAATAATTTTAGGAAAAAAACAAAAAAAAAAAACGTTTAAAAAATTTTTGACCCACTTTTGGTCCTGGCAACATGCAAATATGTTAAAAGGGGTCCTTTTTAAGTAAGATTGTGCAAAAAATTCGAATCGGAATATTTTTCCTAGCGAATGCTCAGTGGTTTTCTGGACTAAGGACTAAGACCTAACTGCGTGACTATACTGAGTAAAAATAATGATTAATTAATAATCAATGAAGAGGAGCTGTTCCAAACATAGCAAGAATATTTCAAAAATTTACTAAACATGCATTAAGAGGGAGAACATGGAGAAGCTATACACCTTGGGATGGACCAACCGATAGAGGATCCAAAAATAGACGAAACATTGAAAACAAGAAGAAGAAGCAAGGAAAAAGAAAAAATGAAGCAGCGTTGAAGTACTGTGAAGTGTCAAAGGCAATACGCACCTGACCTATGTTTATACTTCTTTCCACAAACATTGCACTGGAAAGGCGTTTCCCCCGTATGAACAGGCATATGGTTGTCCAACAAACTCTTGGTCCGAAATTGCTTAGGACAAGCAGAACACAAAAACAACTTTTGCGGATTATGATATATCCGTTTATGATTCAACAATCCACCATAACTATAAGTGCCGTACCCACACAATTCGCAGATGACACTGATGGTAACACCAAACTCTTCGTGTTCTTCAGCATAGTGCTTCCTCAGATGGACTGTTCTTGTGTAGAGCTTATTACAGACTGAACATTTCATCTTGTGCTTTTGGGCCTCGTGTTGGGTAATTTTGTGTTGGCGATATTCTTTTCTTCGGACTGAGATGTCGCACATGGCACAGTTGATGATCTCGTTTTCCCGTTTGTGGACTTCTTGGTGACGAAGAAATCTTTCTCTTTCTTTAAAAACTAGGGGACACTCGTTGCACATGAATTGGATAAGCAGAATGTGGCAGGTAAAGTTTGGATTGATATTAATGGTTTTTATTTCTCTAAAATAGACGTAAGAATATAAAGACTTTTAGAACTGAAAATATGAAAGCAACAGAGAGAAAATGTAGGAAACGATTTTTTTATTCGAGTGTACAAATGTTCAAAATAAGATTACAATGGGCAGCACTGGAAGCGAAAGTACAATCAGTGTTTTGAAAACGATATAATGGTCCAAGTTTAAATCTAGAAGAAGTAACTGACTACAAAAATTTTGTTAAAACATACAAGAAAAAAGAAAACTTAATGATATTTATAAAAATTGCTAATATTTAGTCGACTTCCATATGGATTGCGACCTTGAAAAATAAAGACCCACTACAGACAACTAAACCTCCTTCTTCTTCTTAACGTGCCCTATCAAGTCCCCTTGACGTTGGCGATTAACATGGCGAAACTGTCTCTCTCTCGAGCTATTCTAAATAGTTGTTCTGCTTTCTTTATTCCTGTCCACTCCCTGACACTCTTCAACCAAGAGGCCTGCTTTTTACCAATTCCTCTGCGCCCTTCGATTTTACCCATCATAATAAGTTGAAAAGAAGAAGAAAAATTAATAACAACAACTATTGAAAAAAATAAGAGTATGAAATGCCTCAGACCGACACTAGGAAGACATCGGATAATATCATTAATGGGAAAAGACGAAAATGAAATCACAACTAGAGAAAGCATACTGAAACGAATAGAAGAATTTTACACGGAACTCTACAGAACACATCAACAAGACGATGAAATAAGACCAGCACGGAAATTAATAAAAAATGTTGGATCGGAAATAATGCCAAAAGTAACAATTTCAGAGGTAACTACAGCATTGGGAATCATGAAGAGAAATAAAGCTGCAGGAGAAGATAGTATTACTACAGATATGATATTAGAAGGAGGTAAGGAACTCATTGCAATTGTAACTAAGCTTATAGACAGTTGTTTACACCAGGGCAAAGTCCCTAAGATCTGGAACAACTCTAAAGTAATCTTATTACACAAGAAAGGTGATAATCGAAAGTTGGAAAACTACAGGCCCATCAGTCTATTGTCACACCTATTTAAAATACTCACCAAAGTCATAACTACCCGACTAACAAGAAAATTAGATGAATACCAACCATATGAACAGGCAGGTTTTAGAAAAGGCTATTCAACTTCCGATCACCTGTTAACCACAAAAATATTAATAGAAAAATGTAACGAATACAAGTTTCCAGTTTTTATAGCATTTGTAGACTACGAAAAAGCTTTCGACACTATAGAACACACGGCCGTAATAAACGCAATGCAAAATTGTAGAATAGACAGCAGATATATTAACTTAATAAAAGAAACTATGAACCAAGCTACAGCTACATACAACCTAAATGAAAATGAATACACGAACCCTGTACCATTAAACTGGGGAGTCAAACAGGGAGACACTCTATCACCCAAACTGTTCACCTTAGTTTTGGAGGACGTTTTTAAAAATCCAAATTGGAAATATAAGAGAATAAACATCAATGGCCGCTACCTCAGTAATCTACGATTTGCGGATGACATAATCCTGATAGCTACTGACCTACAAGAACTGCAAACCATGCTTTCAGAACTACACACAGAATCTTCTAAAATAGGACTGAAAATGAATTTAAACAAAACAAAAGTCATGCACTCCGAAGAAACGATGACAATAATAAACAACAAAGTTATAGAAAAAGTTGAAGAATATATATACTTAGGACAAAAAATAATACTAAATAGGGAAATTCAAACGGAAGAAATAAAAAGCATAAGAAAGTTAGCATGGGCAGCGTTCGGCAAACTGAACTATATACTCAGAAATCAGCAAATTCAACTACATCTTAGATCTAAAGTTTTTGATGCATGCATTATTCCGATATTAACATATGGGGCACAAACATGGACAATCACAAAAAAGAATATGAACATACTCAGGGTCACTCAACACGCGATGGAAAGAGCAATGCTTGGAATATGACTTAAGGACAGAAAAACAAACACATGGATAAGACAGAAAACCAAAGTCACCGATGTGGTACAAAAATCACTAAAATTGAAATGGGAATACGCTGGACATGTAGCTAGGAGCGATCTTAACAAATGGCACAGAACAATTCTAACCTGGAGACCATACGAACACAAAAGACCCAGAGGCAGACCTCCTATGAGATGGACAGATGATCTGAAACGAACTGCCGTGAAAAATTGGCTACAAGTAGCGTACAACAAAAAACAATGGAAAGGAAGACTTGAAGAGGCTTATGTTCAGATGTGGACGTGAATGGCTAGACGAAGAAGAAGAAGAATAAGTTGAAGAATATTATACCGGTCTCCCCTTACTACGTGTCCAAAATAGGCAATCTTTCTATATTTGATGTTATCAAGCAGCTCGCGGGCAGCATTTGCTCTCTTAAGGACTGTCACATTTGTCAGCATAGCCGTCCATGGTATTTTCAGTGTACGTCTGTGCAGCCACATTTTAAAGGCCTCCAAACGATTAATGGAAAATATTTTTAATGTCCATACTTCGACGCCATACAAGAGGCCTCACCAAATGAACCATTTAATCAAGAAGACATTTAAATGTAACATTTAATAAACCTCCTTAGCAAAATCAGAAGAACACAAAAACAAAATAAAGGAATTTTTCACACACCCTAATTTGTCTATTCCTCCTACAAATATTTCCACCTGTTTCTGTCTTGAGACTCTTTTCAGTAAGAGGAGTGGTTACAAACCAGGAGAGTAGGTGGTCTTCCACGATGCCTGTCGGTTTTTGGTCATCATCATCATCATCATACAACCTCTTCCGTCCACTGCTGAACATAAGTCCCTCCCATTTTTCGCCCCTCTCCACAGTTCTGTGCGTATTGTTGCCATTTCTTGGACATTCGTTTAATCTCGTCCATCCAGCGTGTTTGTGGTCGTCCTCTGCTACGTGTGTCTTCTCTGCCCTTGGTCACTACAACAGAATATTTTTTGTCCGCGTATTGCCCGTTTATCTTACAACGTGACCTCTTGTATCCTGTCAAAAGCCAACATAAAATATCATGGCTATTTCCAGGCCGAAGAGAAAGTAACCATATATGTAGATCGTTGTACTTATTTCAAAAAAATGGCTAAGACTAACATCAGATGTCAGATCATACGGGAGAGCAAACGCTGATTCAGACCACATACTCATCATCATCATAAGTGGCTCGACAATCCGTTGTGGATTTTGGTCTGCTTGCAAAGCAGTCGCCACTCCTGTCGATTCCTGGAAACGCCCCTCCTTATTCTGACCCCTAGAATCTTTAGGTCTTCTTCCACATCATCAATCCATTTTCTTCGTGGTCGCTCTCTACTCCTTTTGCCCTCCGGTTTTGAAAATATTAATTTCTTAATGTATTTTAATAGTGTATGTTAATTTCAGACCACATACTAGTAACAGCCTAATTTAAAATGAAAATAATCAAAATGCACGCTCCACGAAATAAGAAAAAAATCTGGAATCTTGACAAGCTAAAAACAGAAGAAATAAACAATAAATACGTGGAAGACTTAGGAAAGAAACTACGACCGGTTGAAACTGAAGATACGATAGGTTGTCTTTTTAGTTTTGCATTTAACCCTAAAAACAAAAAATATATAGACTTAAAGTACTTTATTGCTTTTCAAAATATCTCCCACCAAGATCGATACACTTTTGCATACGTTCAAACCAATTGGTAAAACAGTTATTTCAGTCTTCAGCGGACACCTGCAAAATGGCCGTTTTAAAGGCATCGATGGCTTCTTCTGGCGACTGGAATCGTCGCCCACGCATGAATTCTTGATCTTTGGGAACGTGAGAAAGTCGTTGGAACTTAGGTCGGGGCTATACGGTGGATGGTTTAACAATTCGATGTTTTGAAGCTCCAAAAACTCTATTGTCTTTTGGGCAGTGTGAGCGCTTGCATTGTCATGGTGTAGGATGATTAGCCGTTATGTGTTGCTTTGTCGGAGTTTCCCGATAACTTCTGGCAAACAAACGGTTATATACCAATCAGAAGTAACCGTTCTTCGATCTTCTAGAGCAATTGTTGCCACGTGACCAGCTTTTGACACAAAAGTTGCGACCATTTTCTTTGGCACACTTCGAGGACGGATCACTTTCGTTGGTTTTTCATCTTATTGAAACACCCACACAGCAGATTGGCGTTTATTTTCCGGTTGGTAGGAGTAAATCCAAGATTCATCGCCACTAACAATACTATAACCGTTTTTTGAGCTTCCTTTGTTAAACCGTTCCAATGTTTTTCGACACCAATTGAGGCGAGCCGCTTTTTGCTCTTCTGTAAGCAAATGGGGGATCCAACGGCAAACCAACTTCCTAACACACAGTTCTTCATGTAGGATCTTTTGGATCGAGGGCATTGAAATGCCCAATGATACCTCTATCTCCCGGTATGTTACACGGCGGTCATCTTTAACTAACTGACGAACCGCATCAATATTTTGCCGCTTGACTGATGTTTTGGGTGGACCTGGCCTGGATTCGTCGCTGAGACTGGAGCGATTACGTTGAAATTCGCAATACCAGCGGGAAAGAGTTGACTGGTGTGATGCTTCATTCCCAAACACAGAACTCATTTCAGCGTGATATTACTGTTGGGATAATCCTCTCCGAAAATTGTAAAAAATTATTGCTCGAAAATGTTCTCGGCTAAGATCCATTTTTCGACCGACCCGCTAATTTCAAAAATTCACTGTATCTACACGACTTATTGTATTGCAATGAAATTCTCGATTTATATCAACAAAAGATTGAAGTTACGTTTGTGTCGGAAGGTTTTAGTGGTGACGCCCTCTAAGCGGCTATATGCAAAACTAAAAAGACAATCTAGAAGCTGACTGGGACATCAAAACAAGCGTAATAGCAGAGAAAAAATAGGACAAATGCAAAAGAGTGAACCAAAAGAGGGTTCGATTAAGAATGCAAAGCGAAAAATATAGAGAAGAAACAAGCATGGATAAAATGGATAAAAAAATCGGAGCAGATGAAAACCTAATGAATACAAAAGGAAAAAAAAAACAGGAAACGACAAAACTACAATATATACAGGGTGCCCGAAAAGATTGGTCATAAATTATACCACAGATTCTGGAGCCAAAAATAGGTTGATTGAACTGCACTTACCTATACAGGGTGAGGCAGATAATTGGCCTATTAGAAATATCTCGAGAACTAAAAGCAACAGAATCATGAAAATTGGAATACAGGAGTTATGAAGGATGATCTATTAAATAAAAATATTTTCATCTCTTTGCAACTTCCGGTTATACCGGAAGTTGCTTATAAGTTCGTTTTTTTAAATGGGACACCCTGTATATTTTTACATTTTTGGATTCTCTTCGATGTCTTCTTTCTTAAAATATGAGGATTTGTAATTTTATACAGGGTATTTTAAAAGACAATTACGTTTGTTTATTAATTTCGTAGCAATATTCACACCCTGTAGAATTGTAGTAGTTTGACAACTAAAACTCTACTTACGTTCAAATGATTTTAATGTAGTCTACTATTTTTAAGAATCATTAGTATAGCAAAATTTTTAATTTTAGTATACAGGGTTGGTCGAAACTCGGAATGAGTATTTTCTGAGTTTTCTTAAATGGAACACCCTGTATTTTAGTATTGTAATGAAATGATATCTTATGGTACTTTTTTATTTCTTAAGCATTCCCTATACCTAACTGCTTTAATTTGTGCTTAATTGTTAGTCGCACCAACAATCTTAACTACGTAGCTATTTTGATAGCTAAACCATTATTGGTAATTTTAAGGATCGGTCTGGATTAATATGTATTTATTTCTGAAAAATTGTTCGTGATTGAATATTTTCATGGCCAACCTAATAAAATTTTACGTATTTTTTGTTGCAATTAATGTTTAGATTGAATCACCAATAACTCACAAATTACAGCAGTTAGTTATAGGGAATACTTATAAAATAAAAAAGTACTATGAAATATCATTACATTACAAGACTAAAATACAGGGTGTTCTATTTAAGAAAACTCAGAAAATATTCAGTCCGAGTTTCGACCAACCCTGTATACTAATATTTTAAAATTAGCTATACTAATGATTCTTAACAATAATAGACTATATTAAAAATCACTTGAACGTAAGTAGAGTTTTTAATGTCAAACTATTACAATTCTACAGGGTGTGAATATTGCTACGAAATTAATAAAAAAACGTAAATATCTTTTAAAACACCCTGTATAATATTACAAAATCTCATATTTTAAGAAAGAAGATATTGAGGAGAATCCAAAAATGTAAAAATATACAGGGTGTCCCATTAAAAAAAACCAAGTTATAAGCAACTTCCGGTATAACCGGAAGTTGCAAAGAGATAAAAATATTTTCAGTTGATAGATCATCCCTCAAAACCCCTTTGTTCAAATTTTCATGATTCTGTTACCTTTAGTTCTCGAGATATTTCTAATAGGCCAGTTATCTGCCTCACCCTATATACAATAGTGCACACAAAAAAAGTTACAGCCCTTTGAAGTTACAAACTGAAAATCGATTTTTTTCATATATCGAAAACTCTTAGAGATTTTTTACTGAAAATGGACATGTGGCATTCATATAGTAGCAACATCTTAAAAAAAATTAAAGTGAAATTTGTGCACCCCATAAAAATTTGATGGGGGTTTTGTTCCCTTAAACCCCCCCAAACTTTTGTGTACGTTCCAATTAAATTATTATTGTGGCACTATTAGGTAAACACAATATTTTTAAAACTTTTTTGCCTCTTAGTACTTTTTCGATAAGCCAGTGTTTATCGAGATATTTTGAATATTTGTCGAATCCACCACATATTTGTATATGGTTAAGTACGATTATAGAGAGCTGTTAATAATCTGAAAATTTATTTATAATTTACATTATTAGGTATACAGGGTGTTTCATTAATAATTGTCCATATAGTAACTGAAGAAACCTTAGCACAAAATACGAAGATTTTACCTAAAACACTTAAATCAAATGTGGTTCCTTACTGAGTTACAGGGTGGTTCATCTAAAAACTTAAAAACTATTTTTGCACAGCATTTTAACACTATTCGACGTATGTTTTTTATACTTAACAGAAAGTGCGACTACTATACACCCTACTTAATTATGATAAACAAAGGTTTCTAGCTACTACCAGAGGCGCACGGCAGGGGATAGTAAATGGTTGACCCTTCTCAAATTCTACGCCACTGGAGGAATTACTATTTTAGTTCCATCTTTAGATTCTCCAATACTTTCTACGTAAATAATATACTCCTCATTGGTAACGATAAAGTCATTAGTTTTCGAGATATTTGAAGTTAAATATGAAACGGCACAGTTATTTTGATTAAAAATTTATGGTATGATTCATATGATTAAAATTTAAAAATTATTTGTACCCAGTACTTTAAAACTATTTGGCGTATCCTTATCATACTTGGCAGAAAGTATAGGTACTTTACACCCTACTAAATTAAGATAAATATACGTTTCTAGCTACTACCAGAGGCTTACGGCAGGGGATAGTGGCAGGTTGACCCTTCCCAAATTCTACGCCACTGACGAAATTGCTATCTTAGTGTATTTTTTTTTATTTTTCAATACTTTTTATGTAAATAATATACTTTTCATTCGTAACGATAAAATGATTAGTTTTCGAGATATTTGAAATTAAAAATGAAGCGACACAATACATTCATCAAAATAACCGTGTCGTTTCATTTTTAACTTCAAAGATCTCGAAAACTAATGACTTATTCGTTACGAATGAAGAGTATATTATTTTTACAGAAAGTATTGGAGAATCCAAAAATTGAACTAAAATAACAATTCCGCCAGTGGCGTAGAATTTGGAAAGGGCCAAGCATACATTTTCCCCCGTCGTACGCCTTTGGTAATAGACAGAAACGTCTGTATAACATCATTTAGTAGTTGTATAGTACCTAGACTTTCTGCCAAGTATGAAAAGGATACGTTGAACAGTTTTAAAATTCTGATCAAAAATAGTTTTTAAATTTTTAGATAAAACACTCTGTAACTCAGTAAGAAACCACATTTTAATTAAGTGTTTTAGCTTAAATCTTCGTATTTTGTGCTAAGGTTTCTCCAGTTACTATATGGACAATTATTAATGAAACACCCTGTATTTTGAAAAAGAAGCCACATCTCGATAAAAGGTGACTTATCAAAAAAAGACTAAGAGGCAAAAAAGTTTTAAAAACACTGTGTTTACCTAATGGTACCACAATAATAGTTTAATTGGAACGTACACAAACCTTTTATTAGGGGTTTAAAGGAAGAAAACCCCCATAAAATTTTTTATGTAAACATAAAAAAGAAGCGGCATCCCGAAAAAAAACTGGCTTATCTAAAAAATACCAAGAGATAAAAAAGTTTTAGAAACGTTGTGTTCAACTAATGGTACCACAATAATGAATTAATTGGAACGTACACAAAAGTTTGGGGGGTTTAAGGGAACAAAACCCCCCTATAATTTTTATGGGGTGGACAAATTTCACTATAATTTTGTTTTAAGATGTTCCTGCCATAAGAATGCTCCATGTCCATTTTCAATAAAAAATCGATTTTCATTTTGTAACTTCAAAAAGCTGTAACTTTTTTTATGAGCACATTTGTACTAAGGTAAGTTAGGTTCAATCGAACTCTTTTTGACCCCAGAATGTGTGGTATAATTTATGACCAATCTTTTCGGGACACTCTGTATATAAAAACAAAAAATCAGAATGCATTAAAGAGTGAATGGAAGTTACAGAAGCAAATAAAAAAGACAATATAAAACTGTACGAATGCGTATGAAAAACCAATGTAACAATAACAAAACAACCTAAAATACTAGCATAAAAATAAGACCTAAAATTAGTAAAGAAAGCCGTGGATAACATTTCTCTAGCTCTCGTACAAAATAAAAAATATTGAGAAAGTAGAGACAAGAGATGATAGCATGGGCGCCCAAGGGCAGGGGGCCGTGCCCCCTAGCTTCTCGGGTGCTTTAAACTATATATTGTCATCCAAAGTATATAGAATGTAATGTGCAACATTTTCAGGTCTGCGCCCCCCAAAAATTTTTATATGGGCGCCCATGGATGAAAGGCACGAAGAAGAAGAAAATGTTTCCCCACACAAGAATTTTATTAAAACAGTGCATATATTGAAATTAGAAAAGCAGTACGACCAGATGAAATTAACAATGAATTTTTGTTTTTTCGTTTTTCTTTTGGTGCCATATCTATGTAGGTGTAGGTATTCATGCTGGTTATCTTATGGACAAGAATTTCTCTCAGGTATTAAATAAGTTTTACATGATATTAAAAGAATAGCAAAGAATTATTATTAATTGATATTAAAGGCTAATGAATGAAAGAGACCATTAAAAGAATTAGATACTTATCAATACTACTATAGGACGTTAATAGCGAAAGCAGATCCAAAATTGCATGAAAAATACACTCACCGGCACAAAAAACGAGCACCCTAAAAAATGGGCCATTTTTAATGACTTGTATTTCCTAAACCTGATATCCGATTTAAGTAATTTTTTTAACATGTTATAGCCTTATTCTTAAACAATATAGCTGTTATAATATTGTTGCTAGACAGGTACATTGTCATTGTATACAGGGTGTACGAATCAAACTGTGTGTTTTTTCTCAAACTTTGGAACACCCTGTGGAATGTTCTAACTTTTATAAAATACTGAAATTAAAATCCAACTATAGCCTCAGGTTTTCTTAACATTCTGTTTTTTGATTCATTCGCTTATGTTGGATAATAAAAAAGTTAGGCACTTTAACAACTACCCCTGTTTTTCGTCAATACTGGGTGTTTTTAAATAAGTACGGCAAACTTCAAGAGGTAATTTTGCATGATAAAATAATGACAGTTTGCTTTATAAACGTATGCCCGCAAATGCTTCATTTCCTAGATAGGGAGTGTTGAAATTGTTTTTATAAACTGACGATTTATTTATTGCTCTAAAACGGTTTGTGATATGCAAATGAAATTTGGTAGATTTTAAGAGGTAGTTATTGCGCATTTTTTGGCATACAATTAAGAATTTTATATTCACCATTGGCGTGCATACGGGTATAAACATTTTAGATATATCCCGTATGCACGCCAATGGTGAATCTAAAATTCTTAATTGTATGCCAAAAATGCGCAATAACTACCTCTTAAAATCAACCAAATTTCATTTGCATATTACAAACCGTTTTAGAGCAATAAATAAATCGTCAGTTTGTAAGAACAATTTCAACACCCCCTATATCGGAAGCGAAGCATTTACGGGCATACTTTTATAAAGCAAACTGTCATTATTTTATCATGCAGAATTACCCCTTAAAGTTTGTCGTACTTATTTAAAAACACCCTGTATTGACGAAAAACAGGGGTAGTTGTTAAAGTGCCTAACTTTTTTATTATCCAACATAAGCGAATGAATCAAAAAACAGAATGTTAAGGAAACCCGAGGCTATAGTTGGGTTTTAATTTCAGTATTTTATAAAAGCTAGAATATTCCACAGGGTGTTCCAAAGTTTGAGAAAAAAACACAGTTTGATTCGTACACCCTGTACAATGACAATGTACCTGTCTAGCAACAATATTATTACAGCGATATTGATAAAGAATAAGGCTATAACATATTAAAAAAATTACTAAAATCGGATATCAGGTTTAGCAAATACAAGTTGATGACAAAATACAAAAAATATGACCCATTTTTTGGGGTGCCCGTTTTTTGTGCCGTTGAGTGTATAAGAAACTTGACCTAAACACGTTCACTAACAATAACAGCTGATGATTGGGAATGACCCTTAACATCCTCAACCAAATCTACAAACTTTCCATTTTAAGAAAAATAATAAAATCAATGGGTCTATTGAATAAAAAAAGTATTTGCTTTTACTTACAAGTATTTAAGTATTTACTTAATACTAATTGAATAAAGTCATTTCTTTAATGCTTTATTCAATTACTATTAAGTAATTACTTAAATACGAGGAAGTAAAAGCAAATACTTCTTTTTATTCAATAGACCCAATAAGGAATAGAATACAATAGGGACCCTACACTTTTCAAGGGTCTGTTGTATTTTACAGATACGTAATTTCAATAAAAAAGAACTAAAAATCAATTTTTTGTATACAGCATTAGTAAATTGTTCACTTACTCATCCATTATTGATATAAAGTCGCACTTTTCTATTAAAATAGAAATATTACGTTTGAAGCAAACTGCAAAATAAATTTACTTGAATACTGTCAAGCATTTGACAGATCTGTCAAATTGTTTAAAACAATGCAATTAACTGAAACGTTTTTGGAATTGGTTAAGAAAATGACGAATATTTAATGGAATGACACCGGTTTGAGTGATAGTAAGTAAGAGGCACTACACAATTACCAAAGAAGAAACAAATTTATACAGGGTTGGGATAAAGTATGGAACCAATATCTTTTGAAACACAAAAGACGATATTCATTAAATTTTGCATACAAGTACACAATACCGATGAAAAGTACCTACAGATTTGAATGAAAACATTATAACTGATATGAATTTAAATTTTTTAAAAATAAAAATGTATACCATTTTTATTCATTCAGTTGCGGTGCGAAACCAAAACTGTCGTTAATTCTTACTCAGATCAGAGAGTGCAGCCAGCACTCTTATCGACGATTTCACCTCTTGTTAGAGGTTCATCAGAGACTGCGTAGGCTGCTTTTCTCTGGCCCAGGTAAAAACTTTTGACATATCCATCTCCCACCGCAACTGACGAGATGGTAGTAGGTGCCTAGCGGCATCTGCTAAATAAAAGACTAAGTTTTTCAACCTAATAAAAATATTTGTAAATTAAATATTTTAAAAAGATTTTTAATTGAAAAACTTTATTGGCCCATTTCCTGGTGACAACCTCCAAGGCTTCTACAATATGCAAGCCAAATGGATGCTGCAGTGAAGACTAAAGGGAAGGAATTCTACACTATGCAATTCACAACCCCCGTCTGCAGCGTGGTAAAGCTCCAACGGAAAATGGACCTAGTTACTCTATAGGAGTAATACTAATATAAAAATAAAAATGTATACCATTTTTATTCATTCAGTTGCGGTGCGAAACCAAAACTGTCTTAATTCTTACTCAGATCAGAGAGTGCGGCCAGCACTCTTATCGACAATTTCACCTCTTGTTAGAGGTTCATCAGAGACTGCATAGGCTGCTTTTCTCTGGTCTAGGTAAAAACTTTTGACATATCCATCTCCCACCGCAACTGACGAGATGGTAGTAGGTGCCTAGCGGCATCTGCTAAATAAAAGACTAAGTTTTTCAACCTAATAAAAATATTTGTAAATTAAATATTTTTAAAAGATTTTTAATTGAAAAACTTTATTGGCCCATTTCCTGGTGACAACCTCCAAGGCTTCTACAATATGCAAGCCAAATGGATGCTGCAGACGGGGGTTGTGAATTGCATAGTGTAGAATTCCTTCCCTTTAGTCTTCACTGCAGCATCCATTTGGCTTGCATATTGTAGAAGCCTTGGAGGTTGTCACCAGGAAATGGGCCAATAAAGTTTTTCAATTAAAAATCTTTTAAAAATATTTAATTTACAAATATTTTTATTAGGTTGAAAAACTTAGTCTTTTAAATTTTTTACTTAAATAAATATTAATTTGTGATTAACGATTGGTGAGTGGCCATTACAAAAATACAACAAAGGAAACAGAAAGTCCACTAAAATTTATTTTACACTTTTCAAAGGACGCAATTTTTTTGATGTACGGGAAGGAGTAAAAACTTTAGTTTATAGTTGATAATAACTCAAGTATATCGGTTTCCCGGGGCGGTCGTCATCCTGGAAAAAGGGATGCAAAGCGTTTTCGCGCTGTATCATACTATATTATCTATACTAGCAATCCTACTACAAAAAATTGTATTTTTTGGATTTCGAAACTAATATCATTTCTAAACGAAATTTAAAACCCACAGTATGGTGGAGATATGTAGATGATGTGTTTTCAATATGGCCTCATAGATCAGAATTGCTGGATACATTCCTGAATATTATAAACGATCAAGTAGAGACAATAAAATTTACAATGGAAAAGGAATACAATAACACGATGTTTTAGTCTCAAAGAAGGATACTGGATATGAGAGTCAAGTGTATAGAAAACCAACAAACACCAACAGATATCTCAATTACAAATCAAATCACAACATCAACGTTAAAAAGGGAATCATTAAGATAGAGCCAAAATTACTTGTTCTAACGAAAATTCATTTTTAGAAGAAAAACAATTGTTAACATCTGTTTTATTAAAAAAATGATTATCCTTTATCGTTTATAAATAAGGAATTGTCAAGATTGGATCGAATGGAACAGAACAACTTAGAACGGGATCCTACAACATCCACAAGAAATAATACGAGGAAAATATCAATACCATATATAAAAGGACTACCCGAGAAACTTAAAACAATAGGAAATAAATTCAACATTTCAACAACATTTAAAACAAAAACACATTGAGATCTATTCTATCTAAAATTCAACCTAACAATGAGCAAGAAAGAACAAATAATTGCATTTATAAATACCTTGTGAATGCGAACAATTTTATTTAGGTGAAATATCAAGACCATTAAACGTTAGAATAAGTGAACATCAGTCTTATATTAAAAATAGAGAATTTGATAGATCTCAAATATGTCAACACGCATGGGATAATGAACATAGAGTTCAGTGGAGAGATTCAAGTATAGTCCTGAAAGAATCAGATAGTAAAAAGAGAAAAATCAAAGAAGCGACTCTAATTATGCTAAATGAAACCAATTGTGTCGCAAATTCCTCGGTAGAATGCAGTAGGATGTGGTTACGCATACTGAAAGAGGAAGTCAATAGAAAGAAAATACCACGATTAGTAAGTCAATAACATATGAGTTAGTACAAATTTTATATTTTAGTAATACTTATTGTATATCTATGTATTATTAATATTATTTATAATTTAAACATATTAAAGTCAGAATTTGGTATTAGTTTTTTTGAAGGTAAATTAAATGTAAGAGCAAATACTTACGATGTCGGGATAGTATCACGAGGTTTTTTCCTGGTTCTCCCTCGTGATTTACTATGGAATCTCTAACGCTAGAATTTTACTGTCATCGTTGCATTTGGTTGTCTTTTTAAAGACAGATCCCATGCTATGATTTTTTTGTGACGGCTATTCTTGAGTTGGGATTGATTTCATGTAATCTAATGAACTATCTTTTAGTAAAGTCGTTCCAGGAACGCAACTCATAAATATTGGCGATATCATTGTAAAGTATAAATAAAAAGTATATATAAAATGTATAATATACGTCTGAATTTCCAATATAAATGAGTCAGATTAAATAAATTATTAGAAGAATTTTTTTACTTAGCAACAATTTTGTTTAATTTAGTAGTATTTTGTATTTTGACAACGACACCTGATTTGGGCGTCGAAACGTTAATAAAATTATTTTTTCAATTTAATTGAGGCTTATTTCCCATCTAAATAGTTAATCATAATATACTTTATTATAATATACAGTATGTCCTTGTAAGTTTTATCCATATGGAAAAAATTTTTATTATTAATTTTACGAAAAAAAGTTATTCTTTATAAAAAGTTCTGCATGGTCCAAAACCCAAGATTCAATAATCAGATATCAAATTTTATGAATGTTATACGAGGTATGTCAAAAGTTTGAATTTCACTCAAGAGTAAAGTAGCTTTATTTTTCAAAATATTGAAAATTGCTATTATAAAAAGTTGTTTGGAATTAAAAACTATATTCTAATATGCAATTACATCCTTCTAATTGAAAAAAATGTTTTTTTGAAAAATTATGGATAACTAACATTATTTTCATTTATTTTAATTCTGATAACTCTTTTATTATTAATTTTACGAAAAAATAAATGATTCTTAATAAAAAGTTCTGGATGGTCTAAAACCTAAAATACAACCATCTTATATCAAATTTTATACGAGGTATGCCAAAAAAGATAAATTTAGATCAAAATTAAAGTACCTTTATAGTTCAGAATATTTCAATTAGAAGGATGTAATTACATACTGAAACATAGTTTTTAGTTCTAAATAACTTTTCATAATTACAATTTTCGATATAGTGAAAAATAAACTTATTTTACTCTTGAGCGAAATTCATATTTTTTGACATACCTCGTATAAAATTGATAAAATTTGATATAAGATGGTTATTTTATTACGATGGACAGAACTTTTTATTAAGAATCACTTTATTTTGTAAAATTAATAATAAAAGAGTTATCTGAATTGAAATAAGTGAAAATAATGTTAGTTATCCACAATTTTTCAAAAAAAAACATTTAATTAGAAGGATGTAATTGCATACTAGAATATAGTTTTTAAATCCAAACAACTTTTCATAATAGCAATTTTCAATATTGTGAAAAATAAAGCTACTTTACTCTTGAGTGAAATTCAAACTTTTTGACATACCTCGTATAATATTAAAAAAATTTGATATTTGATGGTTAAATCTTAGGTTTTGGACCATACAGAGCTTTTTATGAAGAATAACTTTTTTTCGTAAAATTAATAATAAAAAAGGTTTCCATATGGATACAACTTACAGGGACATACTGTATAAGCTCTTCTTCGTCAAATGCTAAATATTTTAGTTTCAAAATCAAAAGACGAAAAATCTGTGCATTTTTCAAAGATAACTTGGTTAAACTAATTTAAAGGATTTAAAAATAGTATTTCCAGAAATGAAAAAAGTCTCTAGCTCAAAAATTAAGTGACTTAAATTGACAAAATTAAGTGACAAAAATTAAAAGAATGCCAGTCCCTATTTTTTTCTCAGCGAAAAAGTGGTCAGAAACCACCCCTTAATCACCACCCTAATTAAAATTGGTCATGGACCTTATTTGGTCTTCTTTATTTATGTATTATTAATAGGTTCTAGAAGATTGACCGGCTTAGAATGATTACTTAAAAAAAAATGAGTTAAAAGCGAATAATGAATTTTTGTAGTTTGGTTAAAAATGCTATTTTCTTCAGAATAGAAAGATTAGCATCAGAGATACGAAAAAATATTTCAATATGAAATTGTAGCTTATTTAATTTCCAAGAACTTGGTTTGCAAAAATTTTTTATACGGCAAAAATTGAGTGAGCTATTGACAATTAAAACTTGTAATAACATGCAAAAACCACCTTTACCAACCCTTTCAAAGTCACCTCTTTTTGCGACTGAGGATTTTAAAACGATTTAATATTAATAGTCTTATAGATCTTGTAAAAACCTACAAAATTCTTTTTTTACCAAACTTTCTAAGATAAAAAATGAAAAAGTTACAGTTAAAAATCAAAATATTTAAAAAAAAGAGACATCCAATAGGAAGCATAATAATGTAAGTTAGCGGTGTTTTTAGTCATTGGCCTTACTCATTCTTCTTTATTTATGTATTATTAATAGACTCTAGAAGTTTGACTGGCTTAAAATGATTGGTTTTTAAAAAACTGGAGTTAAAAGCTAATAACGAATTTTTGTAGTTTGGTAAAAATGCCATTTTCTTCAAAGTAGAAAGATTAGCATCAGAGATACGAAAAAATATTTAAATATAAAATTGTAGATTATTTAATTCCCAAGAAATTGATTTGAAAAAATTTTTTCTACGGCGAAAATTGAGTGAATCGTAAATGAGTATAATATATGGAAAAACATTGATTTTTTCTATATAAAACTTTTCGATAAAGCTTTTCGACATTTTCGATAGCGAATAAATCGAAAACTATTAATTTTGTCAAACAATGTATAGCAATTTTTTTGCTTAGAATGAATGTTTTTATCAACTTTTGCGGTCAAAAGATACTACAATTTCCACCCCAAGATGGGGAGGCAACCACCCCCATGTTAAAAGCGCCTTTCGGCATCATATAGATTTTGATCCTTGGACTATCAACTACTTATTCTCAAATTTTCAAGCAAATCGATCCATTCTGTAAGAATTGTGAGATGAGAAGCTTCGGTTCCTGGACTAACATGTCAACCAGGCTTAAATACAATATAGAGAATTTTACAGTACAAAAATACATAAAACTAATAAAAATTTAATTTCTTTTTAATACTATATAAACAAGTTAGTACCTATAGTACCAGTTTGAGCATTTTTTAAATATCAATACTACTTCAAGTTAAATCTACAAGTCTTCATATGATTCCTCATAGGAGCTTTCAAAATAAAGCCCTTGCCGCAAATGGGGCAAATATGGTCTTTCTCACCAGTGTGGGTCTTAACGTGGTACCTATAGGGAGTATCATGGGCAAATCTTTTGCCGCAAAATTTGCAAATATATGGTTTTTCACCTGTGTGGACCCTTATGTGAGCCACCATGATGTCTTTAGCAATGAACTTTCTGGGGCAGAGGTGACACGCGAATGGTTTATCACCTGTATGGGTTCTGGTGTGTTGAGCAAGGGTGGCTTTACAAGATAGACGCATACCACAGATATCGCAGACCACAGACATGTCAATGCCCAGTTCTCTGTGGAAAGCTGAGTAATGCCGACGAAGACTACCAGAATTCTGGTACTCTTTACCACAAATAGGACACTTCGCCAGTACCTTATCAGTAGCGTGGACTATCCTTTTGTGCAAATAGAGACATTGCTTCTTTAGATGTTTTCCACACAGCTCACATTGGACTGTCGTGGGAGCTTGATGAGACTTCACATGCTTATCAGCAGAAAACTTAGTTTTGAGAATCTTTCCACACTTCTCGCACTTGAATACATCGTGAGTTCTAACGTGCTTTTTAAACGCATCTTTAGCTTCAACAGAGTATTCACATAAGTGGCAATGGTACAGTCCATCTTCTTGATGCGTTTTGGAGTGGTAACCAAATTCTATGTGAGTCAAAAAGGCCTTATAACAAATTGTGCAGATCAGCGGTTTGGTTATTTCATTCAAGTTGACAACTTGGTCCAGATTGTATTCAGCATCTGGTTTTTGTTCTCGCTTTCTTTTCGTTTTTCTAGGTCGTTTATTTTTTGGTG
This sequence comes from Diabrotica virgifera virgifera, assembly GCF_917563875.1. NCBI lineage: Eukaryota > Metazoa > Arthropoda > Insecta > Coleoptera > Chrysomelidae > Diabrotica > Diabrotica virgifera. Next base: position 223,341,276 of record NC_065451.1, on the reverse strand, counting down.
ATCTAAAACAGAAGATGTTAGTCATCTTTAAATATACAGAGTGTCCAGAAATTCTTCTACCAAACGAAGACCGTAGATTCCTCAGATAATTTTAAAACAATTTAATCCAATTCACCTAGTCCGAAAATGCTTCCCAAGGGAACTACAGCTCTTTGAAGATGACATCTTGTAATTAGTTTTTTTAAATACCTCCAGAACGCTTCTATGAAAACTGGTATACCTATTTATTTTTCAGAGATAAATATATTCTATCAATTGCGAATTTCTAGTACCCCTCATATGCGTCCATTTTGGGTAGGTTGGCGGTTATTTTATCGCATAACTGTTTTTTTTTTCAATTTTTAAGCGTTTTTGACACTAGACTATTAATATTATAAGGTATTAATATTATAGTACTTAAGTTACTCTTGCTTTAAGTCGGTAAAAGACACTGTTTTTTTAAAAGATTTTTTAAAATTTTTTTCAAAGAATTCAAAAAACCAAATATTTTCATATTGATTTTTATAGAAAACGGTTTATCCCATCGACTTAAAGCAAAAGTACTGTTTAGTACAGGAATACTTCACAATTTAATGAGCCAGTGTCAAAAATGCTAAAAAGTTAAAGAAATAAAAGTCATGAGATAAAATAACCATTGCCCTAGGCCTATGATCGGTACTAGAAATTCGCAATTGATGGAATCGATTTATCCCTGGAAGATAAATAGGTGTACCAGTTTTCGTTTTTCTAAATAGAAGACTTCTGAAGGTATTAAAAAAAACTAATTACAAGGCGCCATCTTCAAAGAGCTCTAGCTCTCTTTTTGAACTAGGTGAATTGGGTTAAATTGTCTTAAAATTATCCGAGTCTTCGTTTGTCAGGAGAGTTTCTTTACACCCTGTATAGGCCAGTCGTCAGAGACCAATATGCCACTGCAAAATAATTTGAACAAGCTAAATTTTGCGGAAAATGTGAATTTTGGAACTCCAAAAAGATGCAAAAAGTTTGCCACTCGTATCTCCGAGCTTCCGCCAAAAGCACAACCCTTAAATTCCTAATAAGGGGGGCTTTTAGTGAAAGCTCGAGGGTAAGAGTGGCAAACTTTTTTGCATATTTTTAGGGGTCCAAAATGCCACTGCGAAATAATTTGAACAAGCTAAATTTTGCGGAAAATGTGAATTTTGGAACTCCAAAAAGATGCAAAAAGTTTACCACTCGTATCTCCGAACTTTCCCCAAAAGCACAACCCTTAAACCCCTAATAAGGGGGGCTTTTAGTGGAAGCTCGAGGGTAAGAGTGGCAAACTTTTTTGTGGTCTGGCAACTGGCCTAATAATATACTTTTTTTTTGTTTTAACAAAAACATTTTTTGTGGAAACACAAGAGGAATACAATGGTTAGGTAAAGAAAAGGGTCAATTATTTTTAATGGGATAAGCCACAATTTTACCAAAAAAATGATTTCATTATTGTTTCGAAGCACAAATCGGGTTTCGTTGTCAAAATACAAAATACTACTAAAATAAACAAAAATGTTGTTGCTAAGTAAAAAAATTCTTCTAATAATTTATTTAATCTGACTCATTTATATTGGCAATTCAGACGTATATTATACATTTTAAAGTAGAAGACTTTAAAATGATATCGCCAATATTTATGAGTTGTGTTCCTGGGACGACTTTACTAAAATATAGTTCATTCGATTACATGAAATCAATCCCAACTCAAGAATATCCATCACAAAAAATCATAGCATGTGATCTGTCTTTAAAAAGACAACCAAATGCAACGATGACGGTAAAATTCTCGCGTTAGAGATTCCATAGTAAATCACGAGAGAAAACCAGGAAAAAACCTCGTGATACTATCCCGACATCGTAAGTATTTAGTCTTACATTTAATTTACCTTCAAAGAACTAATACCAAATTCTGACTGTAATATGTTTAAATTATAAATAATATTAATAATACATAGATATACAATAAGTAATACTAAAATATAAAATGTGTACTAACTCGATATGTTATTTACTTACTAATCGTGGTATTTTCTTTCTATTGACTTCCTCTTTCAGTATGGCTCTAATTATGGTAAATGAAACCAATTGTGTCGCAAATTCCTCGGTAGAATGCAGTAGGATGTGGTTACCCATACTGAAAGAGGAATCAATCATCAATTCATCTTCTTTCGTTCTTTACTTCTTCTGCCCTCCGGTTTTAAAGATATTAATTTCTTAATGTATTTTAATAGTGTATGTTAACTTCAGACCACATACTAGTAACAGCCTAATTTAAAATGAAAATAATCAAAATGCACGCTCCACGAAATAAGAAAAAAATCTGGAATCTTGACAAAAACAGAAGAAATAAACAATAAATACGTGGAAGACTTAGGAAAGAAACTACACCACCGGTCGAAACTGAAGATATAGAAACTGACTGTTTATTACTAAGCGTAATAGAGGCAGCAGAGAAAAACAATAGGACAAATGCAAAAGAGTGAACCAAAAGAGGGTTTGATTAAGAATGCAAAGCGAAAAATGTAGAGAAGAAACAAGCATGGATAAAATGGATAAAAATCGGAGCAGATGCAAACCTAATGAATACAAAAGGAAAAAACAGGAAACGACAAAACTACAATATATACAGGGTGCCCGAAAAGATTGGTCATAAATTATACCACAGATTCTGGAGCCAAAAATAGGTTGGTTGAACCGCACTTACTTATATACAATAGTGCACACAAAAAAAGTTACAGCCATTTGAAGTTACAAACTGAAAATCGACTTTTTTCATATATCGAAAACTCTTAGAGATTTTTTATTGAAAATGGACATGTGGCATTCTTATAGTAGCAACATCTTAAAATAAAATTAAAGTGAAATTTGTGCACCCCATAACAATTTTACGGGGGTTTTGTTCCCTTAAACCCCCCCAAACTTTTGTGTACGTTCCAATTAAATTATTATTGTTGCACTATTAGGTAAACACAATATTTTTAAAAATTTTTTGCTTCTTAGTACTTTTTCGATAAGCCAGTGTTTATCGAGATATTTTGAATATTTGTCGAATCCACCACATATTTGTATATGTGATTATAGTGTGATTTGTACGATTATAGAGAGCTGTTAATAATCTGAAAATTTATTTATAATTTACATTATTAGGTATATTTTGAAAAAGAAGCTACATCTCGATAAAAGGTGACTTATCAAAAAAAGACTAAGAGGCAAAAAAGTTTTAAAAATACTGTGTTTACCTAATGGTACCACAATAATAGTTTAATTGGAACGTACACAAACTTTTTAGGGGTTTAAAGGAAGAAACCCGCCATAAAATTTTTATGTAAACATATTAAAAAAGAAGCCGCATCCCGATAAAAACTGGCTTATCTAAAAAATACCAAGAGGTAAAAAAACTTTAGAAACGTTGTGTTTAACTAATGGTACCACAATAATGAATTAATTGGAACGTACACAAAAGTTTGGGGGGTTTAAGGGAACAAAACCCCCATAAAATTTTTATGGGGTGGACAAATTTCACTATAATTTTGTTTTAAGATTTTCCTGCCATAAGAATGCTCCATGTCCATTTTCAATAAAAAATCTCTAATAGTTTTCGATATATTGAAAGAAATCGATTTTCATTTTGTAACTTCAAAGGGCTGTAACTTTTTTTATGAGCACATTTGTACTAAGGTAATTTAGGTTCAATCGAACTATTTTTGACCCCAGAATGTGTGGTATAATTTATCACTAATCTTTTCGGGACACTCTGTATATAAAAACAAAAAATCAGAATGGATTCTAAATGGAAGTTACAGAAGCAAATAAAAAAGACAATATAAAACTGTACGAATGTGTATGAAAAACCAATGTAACAATAACAAAACAACCTAAAATACTAGCCTAAAAATAAGACCTAAAATTCGTAAAGAAAACCGTGGTTAACATTTCCCTAGCTCTTGTACAAAATAAAAAAATAAAAAATATAGAAAAAGTAGAGACAAGGGATGATAGCATGGGCGCCCAATGGCAGGGGGCCGTGTCCTCTAGCTTCTCGGGTGCTTTAAGCTATATATTGTCATCCAAACTATATAGAATGTAATGTGCAACATTTTCAGGTCTGCGCCCCCTAAAAATTTTTATATGGGCGCCCATGGATGAAAGACACGAAGAAGAAGAAAGTTTTTCCCCACACAAGAATTTTATTGAAACAGTGCATATTATATTGAAATTAGAAAAGCAGCAGGATCAGATAAAATTAACAATGAATTTTTGTTTTTTCTTTTTCTTTTGGTGCCATACGCTATGTAAGTGTAGGTATTCATGTTGGTTATCTAATGGACAAAAATTTCTCTCAGGTGTTGAATAAGTTTTACATGATATTAAAAGAATAGCAAAGAATTATTTGAAAGAAACCATTAAAAGAATTAGATACTTATCAAGACTACTACAGGACGTTAATAGCGAAAACAGATCCAAAATTGCATAAAAAATATAAGAAATTTGACCTAACACGTTCAAATGCAAAGAAATGCAAATTTACGGACAATTTCCAGGCAAGCTAATGGGTGCGTTCGGACGACCACAGCGGCTGGACAGCTGAGCCAGCGGTAGCGTTTAGATGACACCGCTGGAAGTCAGCCGCTGAGAGATTTACTAAGCTGACTAGTTTCTGACTGAATCGCATGCGCAGCTCCGTTTTCATGCCTTTGAAAACGGAGATGCGCATGCGAATTAGCCAGAAATCAATCAGAAACCAGTCATGGACTGTCTGCGAACAAAGCTTATATATTGAGCATAGTTATATATTTAAAAAGTTGTTTTCCAGCTATCGTTTATTTATTTTCTTTGATAGACTTTTACAGACTGCACTAATTTCACTAACACCAATCACTCGCATGTCTAATTTCACTAACAACAGTCACTCGCATGTCTTTAGCACTAAGACAACGAATCACTGCAGGTTTTGCACAGTAGAGGACATCCTTAGTTCGCTGATATTTTTAACTTAAAGATTAAATCTTTTTTCGTTCGTAAATTGGCAACACTATATTTGCATAGTAAATAAGTTTGCAAAATCGCAATTTCCACTGTACACTTTGCTGTAAGTTTACTAATACACTGAAAAAGTGCTGGTTAACAAGGGAATAAGGAATTGTGTGGTCTCAAATGAATTAAAAAAAAAGATTATAATTGTATATACAGATTTCTTTACAGCTGTCAAATTTCATTAAAAACAATAAAACTACCAACCTAATGAAATATAAAAACATGTCTTACATTTTGGGAGTATTTCACAGGTTTTGGCCTAAATTATCGATTAATAATCGATTATTACATAGCTGCAACTGTACAAAATTTGCAATAATCGATTTGGAGAAACGATCTTTGTACTCTAATTTTCTATATTTATTACTTTGATGTAAAATAAAAGTTAAAATTTTATATAAAATGTTTGCTTCTATTTTGAAATTAAAATTGCTTGTAAAGGACATCGCACACATCTTATGGAAAATATAATGTCACTCAAATTCAATAAAATTTATACCATTAGATTCGTTTTTAATTAACGATCAAATCTTATCATTGCGCCAACTCTCTATTTTCAAAAATAAGAGCAGAAATTGATATAAATAAATCTGAAATCAAATGGGTAGGTACATAAGTTAGAGAGAGAAAAAATATTTTAAAATACCCAGATTTTCGGTACTCCATAAATCAGCGGATTAGTTTCACTAATCCGCTTAGGCCCAGCGGGATTTAAGCCGTTATGAATAGCACTCAGAGCAGTAATGATTGTAAACTAACAGTTTATGGACTCCAAAAATGTGATTTCGATAAACTTTAATTGCAATTTGCGCCGTAATTAATCATAATTAAGAGTTGGCGCAATGATAAGAATTGATCGTTATATTAAAACGAATCTAATCGTATAAATTTTATTGAATTTGAGTGACATTATATTTTCCATAAGATGTGTGCGATGTCCTTTGAAATTTTTTACAAAAATATAATTTTGAACACAAAAAGTGGCTTGGCTAAAGATGTCTAAATTGCCAAATAAATAATAAAAATAGTTTTAAAATCTGGCTAATGATACATTAAAAATTGGTATTTTCATATTTAATGTTGTTTAATTGTTTCATATTTAATTCATTTGTTCAACTGCGCTGAAGTGAGGTGCCCCATCGGGTTGCATCGTTTGTGCGATAGCCAGCAGTAACGGAATTACAGTCGAACAAATGAATTAATTTTAAAACATCGCGACGTTATATTGAAATTTACACTGGATAATTAGGGCAGTCAATGAGGGTATTTTGGTTCGAATTCCATCCTACTACATCGATTTACTCGATATTTTCACGCAGTAAGTAGGGAATAGCTGATGAAACAAAGTCTACCCTATGCCGATGTACGCTTTTATCTTGGGGGTGGTTACCACCCCTTTTCGGGAGTGAAAAATGCTAGAGAACCTAATTTTAAGCAAAAACTGTCCTATAATTATTTTTTGAAAACTCAATACTTTTTGAGTTATTCGTGGTTGAAAATTGGCCATTTTCATTGAAAAATAACACCTTTTCGGACGGATTTTTGTGAATACCTTAAAAACTATGCATCTAACAAAAAAACTATATAAAATATTTCCTTAGGTTATAAAAAAACAAAGAGATTCGTTCCTTCATAAATCTTCTAGTTAAAATAGAAAGAGGGATATGGTAGGTAAATGAGTTTGTTTTTTTTTGCTGCATGCTCAAATCGGTGTATTCAACTTAAAATAACAGAGAAACGGTCGGTTTTAGGTGTATAATGATACTTACAACTTTTATAGTGCTTGAAAAGACCTTTAAAATGAGCAATACTAAATGTCGATTGCATTCAAACTAAGCGAGATATTCTGCAAAAGAGTTGATGACTAATGTATTTTAAGAAGAAATGAGAAGTATGTTTGACCCCTCATCCATCAGAGCTTAAATACATCGTTTTCCTTCTACAATAATTTTTATTATAGTGTTATTTCTATATTCAAAAAGTTGGACTGGTTTAAAATGAATAGTTTTTGAAGAAAAAAATAAGATCAAATTAGAGCGCATTTTTAAATTTTCTTAAAAATCTTCCTTTTTCTCCATGTAACTCGAAAATGATAAGAGATACGAAAAAAAGATACAACACAAAAATATAGGGTTTTTTTCAAATAAAAATTTCCACTTTATTTGTCATTACTGTATTTCTTATCAGTTTCAAGGTCTATGGAGAAAAAGGAAGATTTTTAAGAACATTTAAAAATGCTCTCTATAATTTGATTTTTTTTCTTTCAAAAACCATTCTTTTTAAACCCGTCCGAATTTCTGAACATAGAAATAACACTATAGTAAAAGGTATTGTGGAAGGAAAACGATACATTTACATTTTGGTGGATGAGGGTTAAAATTACTTCTCATTTTTTCTTAATACACGTTAGTTATCAATTTTGTTTGCAGCATATCTCGCTTAGTTTTAATGTAACGGACCTTTAATATATTAAAGGTCTTTGCAAGCACTACAAAATGTATTGGTGGTATTATACATACACGTAAAATCGACCGTTTCTCTGTTATTTCAAGTTGAATACACCAATTTGAGAATGTACCAAAAAACAAACTATTTTCACATACCATATCTCTTTTTGTATTATAACTAGAAGAGTTATGGAGGCAAGTGTCTCTTTGTTTTTTTATAACTTACAAAAATGTTGAATATATATTTTTTAGTTAGATGCAAAGTTTTTAAGGTGTTCGCAAAAAACCTTTCGAAAAGGTATTATGTTTCAATGAAAATGCCCAATTTTCAACCACGAATAACTCAAAAAGTATTGTAGTCCAAGTAATGAAGCTTGAAATAGGACAAAACCTCGCAATTTTTACAGAATGGATCGATTTGCTTGAAAATTTGAAAATAAGTAGTGGATAGTCCAAGGATCAAAATCTATATGATGCCAAAAGGCGCTTTTACCATGGGGGTGGTTGGCACCCCCTGTTGGGGGTGGAAATTTTTTATTATATTTTGACCGCAAAAAGTTGGTAAAAACGTTCATTCTAAGCAAAAAATGTTCTATACATTTTTTTGATAAAATTAATAGTTTTCGATTTATTCGCTATCGAAAGTGTTAGTATTATATCGAAAAATCAATGTTTTTAATCAGTTTTCTGCTAATAACTCCAAAAGTTTTCGTTTTATCAAAACAATCTTACTTAACAAAAATGTACTATTTGAAAAAATAAACAAAAGCGTCTTTTTTAATTTTCTTTAAAACCAACAGCAAGCAAGATATACTTTATTATATGTTAGCTCTCCTTTGTCAAATGTTAAATATTGTAGTTTCAAAGTCATAAGACATGAAAAATATGCATTTTTCGAGAATAACTTGTTAAATATAATTTAAAGAATTTAAAAATATCTATCTCTGGAAATAAAAAAGAAGTCTCTGGCTCAAAAATTAAGTGACTTATAATGAAAAGAATGTCAGTCCCTATTTTTTTCAGCGCAAAAGTGGTCGGAAGCAACCCCGTAATCACCACCCTAATTAAAACTAGTCATTGACCTTATTTGGTCTTATTTATTTATGTATTATTAATAGGTTCGAGAAATTTAACCGACTTGAGAATGATTCGTTTAAAAAAAAATGAAGTTAACAGCGATTAACAAATTTTTGTAGTTTGGAAAAAATGGCATTTTCTTCTGAATAGAAAGATTAGCATCAGAAATGTGAAAAAATGTTTAAATATTAAATTGTAGCTAATTTAATTTCCCAGAAATTGGTATGAAAAAAATTTTTCTATGACAAAAATTAAGTGAGCTATTCACAATTAAAACTTGTAATAGCATGCAAAAACCACCTTTACCAACCCTTTCAGAGTCACCTCTTTTTGTGACTAAGAATTTTAATAAGATTTAGTATTAACAGGCTTGTAGATCTTGTAAAAACCTACAAAATTCTTTTATACCAAACTTTCTAAGATACAAAATAAAAAAGTTACGGTTAAAAAATCAACATATTTTTTTGAGAAAAAAAAAGGAGAAATTCAATTGTAAGCATAATAATGTAAGTTAGCGGTGTTTTTAGTCATTGGTCTTATTCATTCTTCTTTATTTGTGTATTATTAATAGATTCTAGAAGTTTGACTGGCTTAAAATGATTAGTTTTTAAAAAACTGAAGTTAACAGAATACGAATAAAGAATTTTTGTAGTTTTGTAAAAAATGCCATTTTCTTCATAGAATAGAAAGATTAGCATCAAAGATAAGAAAAAATGTTTAAATATGAAATTGTAGGTTATTTAATTCTTAAGAACTTGGTGTGAAAAATTTTTTTCTACGACAAAAATTGAGTGAATAGTAAATGAGTATACTATAGAAGAACATTGATTTTTTTCCATATAAAACGAACACTTTCGATAGCGAATAAATCGAAAACTATTAGTTTTATCAAAAAAATGTATACAACATTTTTTGTTTAGAATTAATGTTTTTATCAACTGTTGCTGTCAAAATATAATAAAAAATTTCCACCCCCGAGATGGGGTGGCAAACACCCCCATAATAAAAGCGCCTTTCAGCATCATATAGATTTTGATCCTTGGAACATCCACTACTTATTCTCAAATTTTCATGCAAATCGATCCAATCTGTAAAAATTGAGGGGTGAAAAGCTTCGGTTCCTGGACTATTGAGTTTTCAAAAAAAAATTATGGAACAGTTTTTGCTTAGAATTAGGTTCTCTAGCGACTTCGGTGATAGTTTTAACCAAAAAAATTTTCACCCCTAAGAAGGGGTGGGAACAACCCCAAAATAAAAGCACACATCGGCATATTTTTAAGAACACGACTTTGAATTAGGAGATAAGAAGAGGCTAGTCCCAAAATTTTATTAAAATCCATGCAGTAGGATAGAATTCGGAGGTAATATCCTATTCTTGATCTCATTGACTGGCGTAACTTGCAAATTAGAGATCTCAGTTCGGTGCAGTCGAACAAATGAATTAAATATGAAACATCTCAACGTTGTCTTTACACTGGTTAATTGCAAATCAAGAATCTAACTTATTGCATTGAAAGTGCCCATGTTCCGAAAAAAGATTTCCAATACTTTATACAGGGTGTCCCAGACTAATTTATCCAGGCTATATTTCTTAAACGAATAGAGATTATCGAATGGGACAAAAACTGATCTATTACATTTGTAATACACTTTAATATGGCGTAGAAAAAAAATTATCCCCTAAATATTCATCCCTTAGTTACAACCCCTAACTTTATTTTTTTTAAATAGCACCCTGTAAGTTAGGGATGAATTTTTTCTACGCCATATTATTACAAATACAAATAAAATAGATCAGTTTTTGTCCCATTCGAAAATCTCTATTCTCTATAGCCTGGATAAATTAGTCTTAGGTAGGACACACAATTAACAAAAATAAACTGATAGTTTCTTGGTCATTTACGAACTGATTTTATTTTCAAAAAATGTGTTGAATAGACGATAAAATACCACATCCAAAACTATAAAAAAATATACAGGGTGCTATTAAAAAAATTAAAGTTAGGGGTTGTAACTAAGGGATGAATATTTAGGAGATGATTTTTTTGTACGCCATATTAAACTGTATTACAAGTATAATATATCACTTTTTGTCCCATTCGAAAATCTCTATTCGTTTAAGAGATATAGCGTGGCTAAGTTAGTCTGGGACACCCTGATGATGTTTCTTAGTATATCATAGCCAGTATTTCACATAAATAACTCAACACAGTACAATTCGCTAAAACTTCATCTTGCCAGTGGCCATTATATCGCACGTTTTCACATGCAACCTCCAATTCGCTTTAGAAATGAACCCTTTACCACATATACTACAACTATAGTTCCTTTCTCCCGTGTGAGTCTTTATATGGTACCTGTAAGGCGCGTTCTGCCCGAACGCTTTCCCGCAGTACATGCACTTGTACGGTTTCTCGCCCGTGTGAACCACCATATGCGACCGCAAGGTGTCGATGGCCCTGAACCGTTTGTGGCATACGGCGCACGGGTGCGGTTTGTCACCTGTGTGGATGCTGAGGTGTTTCGTGAGCTTGCTCTTGCTGGAAATTCTTTTGCCGCAGATGTCACAGACGACGGAGACATCTATGCCTAGTTCTCGATGGTTGGCGGAGATGTGTTTTCTCACACTGGAAGAGTATCTAAAAAATAGTCAATTACAGTAAACTAGTGATGATAGGCACTATTTAAATTAATTTATGAAATGTAAAGACCTAATAGGACAAATAAACAAGGCCGAAGTCTTGTCCGGATGTTTGAGAGATGCAGTCTGGAATAACCCATATATGAGAATGGACAGCAAAGTTAGAGTTTATAAAACTTGCATCAGACCTGTTATGACCTATGGTATTGAATCAAGAGAAGCCATCAATAAAACCAAAAGCATTCTACGAACAGCCCAAATGAAGACACTAAGAGCAATAGCAGGGAAGACAAGAAGGGATAGAATACGAAACAACGTCATCAGGAAACAATGTGGCGTGCAAGATGTAGTAAGATGGGGTAGGCAAAGACTACAAGAATAGTTGACTAAGAATGGCGATAGAAGGAAAACCAACTGGCAAGCGTACACCGGGGAGATCACCAAAAAGATGGAGAGATAGCTGGCAGTCACCTTTGAAGAAATACTTCAACGTCGGTATTAACAGATCGACAGATCTCCATCCATCCATCCATCCAATGGCACTACAGCCCAAATCGAGCTTTGGCTCCTTCAACAAGCTTCTTCAATCATTTCGATTTACCGCTGTTCTTTTCCATGAACGCGTTCCTAGGAAGTTCCTGGCACCCTCATCGACTTCGTCTTCCCATCTCTTTGTAGGTCTTCCAACAGGTCTTTTTCCCTGATTCTATTCTAACGGTGCCCTGCCCACCGTAATCTCTGCAGTTTAGTGTATTGTGCTAGAGTTGGTTCGCTATATTGCTCGTATATTTCTCTATTATACCTAATTCGCGTTGTTATTTTCACTTATTGGGCCCAGTATCCTACGTAATATTTTTCTTTCAAGCACATCTAATGCATTGGCAGATTTCTGTGTCACCACCCATGTTTCACAGCCATAACTTACTATGGGCCTGATTATTGCTTTATAGACCCGGAGTTTTGTTTCCGGTGTACGTCTCGCGATTTGAATATGTGGCCCATAGCGAAATAGGCTTTATTTGCCAGCACAAGCCTTCTAATTATTTCTGGTTCTTCTTGATTGCTTGCGACCAGATCCATTCCTAGGTACGTGAATCTATTCACATATTCTATATCGTCAATAAAGTGATCGACAGATCTACAAAACGTAAAAGAAGAAGAAGATAAAATATAAAGCACGGTCAATATTCAAGAGACTGACAATTCAGCTGTCAAAGTAGGAGAGAGATAACAGAGAAGTGACGAGCAAAGTCCTGCAATCAAACCCTCAACACAGTAATTGTAGCTTCCGAAGAATTTATGAATATTATGAGAATACTGGATATTATGGAGATATATAAAGGCCAATAGACTCAGATGGGCAGGGCATGTGATACGCAGTAACGACAATCGTCTCATAAACAATGTGTTCTGGGAAAGTCCAGATGGAAGAATGTCTATAGTCCGGCCTAGAAAAAGGTGGAAATATGCAGACAAAGAAGATCTGGAGAAGATGGGAGTGAGACAATGAGAATTAGTGGCACAGGATCGACAAACATGAAAGGCAATAGTAAACGCGGCAAAGACTCACGAAGAGTTGTGACACCATTGATGATGATGGATATGGAGGTAAAGGTGACGTGAAAAGGAAAGCAAGTATGAGACCAGATAGTAAAGTGGATGAAGTTAAATGATAAGTATTAGGCAAAAGAGTTTAAGAGTAGAGTGCTGGAAGAGCTTGATGAAAAAGATACGGTTAATGACTGATTGGAACCCAACAGGAAAAGTGTGGTACGAGAGGGACAGGAAGTGCTAGGAAAAACTAGTGCTGGTATAGGGCCTCCTAGTAACAAAAAATCTGGGTGTTAGGAAGAAGAATACTCGTATACTCGATGTCACCTCGATACAAGAACCCCTAGATATATACAAGATCCACATAAAAGATCCATCCAATGTTACATGAGTGTTTAGCTGGACGAAAGGAAAGAGATCAGTGAGATATATAAAAAAAACTCATCTGTTTGGGATACGTAGCAAGAATCTCTAAGACAGATAGATACAAAAAATATTCTAGTAGATAGTACAGGAAATATCCAGAATCATTCAAAGATGATCTACAAAGAGTAGGTTTTGCAAACTGCAGCTACCTTGGACAGAAGTAATTGGAGAAATGCAGTAGAAAATCTCCAAACTAACGAGGTGTGAATTTAGGTACAACGAGAATAGACACACATTCTTCAGCAATGGATTTAAGCTATTAGAAGAAGGAAAATGTACTAAATATCGGACAAGTAGTTTTAGTCCCCATTAAGAGAACAGTTAGACAAGGAGACGTAATATCGTCCAAGATTTTTAACCTAGCCCTAGAAGACGTCTTCAAAACTACAAATTGATCAACATATAGCATTAACGTTAATGGCAACAAGTTAAATCACCTCAGATTCGATGACGACATCGTGATTATAGCGAGAAGATTGATTCGAGGAACTACAAATTATAATGGAGAATTTCACAGGCAGTTCCAAATACGTCGGCCTAAAATGAATATGACAAAAACAAAAACAATGACAAACACAGACTATAAATCGCAGTGAGATAGAACAAGTCCAGGAATATATCTACTAGTGATGTAACGAATATTCTTATTCGCATTCGCATTCGCCAATATCCGCATCTTTTTGCATATTCGCATTCGCGTTCGCATTCGCAAAATTTGTGCGAATGTTTTGCGAATATGAATATGAGAGAAAAAATAATTTGAAAATAACGTTAGATTAATACCTCGACACCGTAAGGTACAAGAGGACGGCTTAAGCTAAGCGTTAGATGGTTAGATTAATAAAATCAAAATCTATTTTCTTTCTCACCTTTTTTTATTAAAAAAAGGTAACTTAACCTCGTATAATCATATTCTCAGCCTTCACGTTGTTTTATTATTTGGTATAATTAGTGTAACCAACTAGTCCGAAAAATCCGGGACATGGCCCGAATTATGAAGTCGTGTCCCGGCGTCCCGGACAAGGTTTCCGGGCCATCCGAATTTTCAACGCTTTGGTAAAATTTTATTTTGAAATTTTGAATACGTTATTTTTTCCAAAAATTCACATTAATGGATTGATTTTTAGGGGTCTTCTTCTTATTTTTAAGAAAATTTAATCGTTCGATTGAAGGTAATATAATAGTAAGAAGTAATTAACATAAAAATCTTCCGAAGCTGTTTTCTTGTGGCATGTTTGCAATTACATTTTTGATGGCATTACGCCACAACTGGTTATAATGATAATTACATTTTTATATTAACCTAAGGTTATATTTACATGAAAATGCGACATCAGTTGATGTTCTAACTTTTCCTTTTTTGAGAAAGATTTCCGGATTGGAAGTCAAAACGTCAAAAAAATGGTCCGATTTTCATTGAAAAGTCCCGGATTTCAGGTATTTTTTTCAGCCTTGTCCCGAATTCGACTGAATTGGAGTTGGTCACACTAGGTATAATGTAATAAAGCTTAAGATTCAGATTGATTTACACTAAATATCAATTAACTTCTCATTATAAATTTAGAAAACATTTTAAAAATAGAAACAAATTAAAAAAAAACTGAACATTCGCATTCGCATCCGCATTCGCGAATGTCGTTATTAGATATTCGTATTCGCATTCGTATTCGCGAATGTTCAAAAAACGACATTCGTTACATCACTAATATCTACCTAGGCCAAATTCTGAAACTAGACAAAGAGGACCAAAGTCCGGAAATCACTAGAAGAGTAAAACAAGCGTGAGCTGGTGAACCAGCGTGAATAAGCCCTAAGGTGAACTCTAGGCTGGTATGGGAATGTCGACAAGAACTTGACAGACTGGCACAACATAACAGTGCTATACTGGTATGGGTTTCAGGTCATCGGGGCATATACGGCAATGAAAGAGCTGATGCACTTGCCAAGAGAGCATCAGCTACAAAATACCTGGCTCCAGAGCCGGCCGTGGGAGTGCCAAAAAGCACCGCCCGTGAACGAAAACAAGCCTGGATCCGAAGCCAACACAACTCACACTGGGAGAGTGTACCCGGTCAAACACATGGCAATGTATATCGGACGGACATGTGCTAGTAGGGCTGAGTTACTGCTGAAAACAAGCAGGAATCAGCTCAGAGTCATAACAGGTTTCTTCACTGGACATGCGCCAGTTAAGGGTCACCTGCATACAATGGGGCTGTTTCACGGAGACTTGAGCTGCAGACTCTGTAACAGAGAACCTGAAACAGTCAACCATATTTTGCATGACTGTGAGGCATTGGATCGGAGGCGGCAAACACTTTTCGGAGACATCGAAGTGACTCCAAATATATATGACACCCACTCACTAGACCTATACAGCTGGTACAGGGTTCCAGAATTCTGGAATGGGCTTCATAAACGAATGGAAGATGTACAATAAGCCAAGTGGCTGCAATACAACCGGTTCATAACAGACGGCTTTCAGGAAAAAAAAAGACCAGCGTGGGAAGGATTTAGAAAACTTGGTTGCATGCTTAAGAACCGCAAAGTACCCCAATACTTGAGGAGCAAAGTGTTCAACTAGTGCATTCTTCCTATCATGAGATATGGTTGTCAAACCTGGATAAACAAGACAAATATGAATAAACTAGCCACAACAGAAAGGGTAATGGAAAGAGCAATACTTGGCATACAACTGTTAGATAAAAAGAGGAACGACTGGGTAAGATCACAAACAAAAGTCAAGGATATGAAAACAAAAATTGTTAAACTCAAATGGAGCTTCGCAGGCCCACATTGCTAGACAAAAAGACAAACGTTGGACCCCAATACAACAACCCAATATAATATTGGATACCTAACGAAGGTAAACGACCAAGAGGAAGATCAATGATGAGATAGGTAGATGATATACAGGGTGATCAACTTCTGTGACAAAGTCCAATATATCTGTTATTATATAATATATGAAAAAAGTTGTTAATAAAAGTTATAGACACCTTCAATGTACACATTTTGAAATTAGTCAGAAATATACAGGGTCATCCATAACACGGTGCCAAACCAAAGTTATGTTTTTTTAAATAGAACACCCTATATTTTATTCAAAATCTGGTTCTCTACATTTTTCTGATTAAAAAGATATACCACTTGTCTAGGGTTATACCGAGCGTTTGAAAGTTATGAGCACTTTTATTAAAAAATCATACTGATTTGATCGCCCGGTATGTTTCTAACGGTGTAATATAAACTAGTGTTGTGACTACTTTTGACTGTCAATAATAAAGTAGTTTTGCAACAATGTACATTTTTTTTTATAATTACACAAATTGTATACAGGGTAAGTCAAAATGTAAATAAAAGATTTCCTTCATTTTTTTAAATGGAACACCCTGTATTTTATATTATCACCGAAAATCTCTATCAATATACTTACATATCTTAAATATTCCCTATACCTAAAGTTATTAGTTTTCGAGATATTTTAGTTTTATTGTTGATAACAACATGTATTACTTAGTCATTAATAACAATACTTTAATTTATCAAGAAAACTAAATTAAATAAAAATATGTTCAAGGTGCTTCTTATATTTCTTATAAAAGTTGTTCAAAGTGACCTCCCATAACGTCTACACAGCCTGGAGACGAGTTTAGAAAGACCTACTGACGTTTGTAAGCATTTGTTATGTGACACTTTGAAAGGCGTTTTTAATCCTTATTTTCACATCGTCAGCTGTTGTTGGAGATGTCCTAAACACTACGTCTTTAATATAACACCAGAAAAATAAGTCAACTTTGTTCAATTCTGGTGATCTGGGTGGCCAATGAACTGGCCCATCTCTTCCTATCCATCTTTCAGGAAATAATTCATCGAGTTCACCGTTGACAAGTGCGTTATAGTGAGCAGGGGCTGCAGGGTATTAAAGACGTAGTGTATAGGACACCTCCAACAACAGTTGACGATATAAAAATAAGGAGTAAAAACGCCTTTCAAAGTGTCACATAACAAAAATGCTTACAAACGCGAGTAGGTCTTTCGAAACTCGTCTCCAGGCTGTGTAGACGTTATGGGAGGTCACTTTGAACAGTTTTTATAAGAAATATAAGAAGTACGTTGAACATATTTCTATTTCATTTAGTTTTCTTGATAAATTAAAGTATTGTTTAAGTATTGTTATTTAAGTATTGTGTAAAACTAATAACTTTAGGTATAGGGAATATTTAAAAGATATGCAAGTATACTGATAGTACTTTTCGATGGTAATATAAAATACAGAGTGTTCCATTTAAAAATATGAAGAAAATCTTGTATTTACAGTTTGACTTACCCTGTATACAATTTGTGTAGTTATAAAAAAACTGTATATTTTTGCAAAACTACTTTAATATTGACAGTCAAAAGCAGTAAAAACATTAAGTTATATTACACCGTTAGAAACATACAGGGCGATCATATCAGTATGGTTTTTTAATAAAAGTGCTCATAACTTTCAAACGCTAGGTATAACCTTAGACAAGTGTTATATCTTTTTAATCAGAAAAATGTAGAGAAATGTGTACATTGAAGGTGTCTATAACTTTTATTAACAACTTTTTTTCATATATTGTATAATAACAGATATATTGGACTTTGTCACAGAAATTGATCACCCTGTATAAAGAACAGCCGAAAGAAATTGGTCAGGATAAAGATCAATGGAAGGAATTGGGAGAGGCCTATGTTCAAACACGAAGAAGAAAGAAAAAAGAAAGAAGAGAGTTTTAGTCATAAGTATCTATCTATAAGCTTTATTACATCTCGGACTCAGGATAGAGATCGATGGAAGGAGTTAGGAGATATCTATGCCCAAACACGATCTAGACAGAAGAAAGAAAAAAGAGAGTTTTAGTCATAAGTACCTACCTATAAGCCTTATTACATATCGGACAGTAATGCCTCTGGTCCAACATTTCGTCAGTATGGACAATCTTCATGTGCGTCTTCAAAGACTGGCTTTGCAAACTTTTCCCGCAAATCTCGCATTGTACTTTATTATTATCCATATGTCTTTCCCCATGTTTGTAAGCCGAATGCCTTTTCTTAAATATCTTCTCGCAAACCATACATTTAAATACACTATGTTGGATCATATGAGCCTTTATCTGCTTCTTTACATCTGTCTTGTAGTCGCAGAAATGACAGACGTATTGACCGTCGTCGTTATGTTCAGAGGAATGATAGGCATATTCTCGGTTCGTCTGGAAAGACTCTTTACATACAGGACAGACCAATGGAGTTGGAAGTTCGTCTAAGTTTACTATGAAAGGATTGCTATCTTTTTGTAACAGTCTTTGTATCTCCCTTAAAGACGGCTTTTTCGGCTTCTTTTCCCGTTTCTTTCGCTCCTTTTTAACCTTAATGTCTTTAATGTCTTTTTCGTCGTCGTCTTCGTCTTCTTCTTTTATTACGTAGTCGGCGTCGTTTTCTTTAGAGACTTTCTTTTTTCGTTTTCTTATTGGTTTTTCTAGTTTAATGTTTCGTTTTTCGTCTTTTGCTAGTTTCCTACAAAATACTTTATTTAATAACAAAAAAAAATAAAAGAACCTGTACAAAAATTGTCTAAAAATAATATAAATTGGAGTTATTTGTAGACACAGTATATACTTGAGGAAGATCATCTGTGAGAGATGGCAACGAGGAGTGAAGGTGAAGGGGTCACGTGTACATCTGCTTCTACATCGCTTTTGATAATTTTTGCCACAGTTGCAGGTGACGATCAATAAACTTCGAATTCAATGTATCATTGCAATACACCAGTCGCCTATAACTATACTAAACCTACACTACATAAAATATCTACAGTCCGTCTAATTTACTTACCGTTGCACGTCATTATCTACGCCAGAGATCCAAGTTGACACAGTTGCCAAAGTATAAAAAAATCCAGAATCCATTTTAAATCAAATATATCACATAATTATTGTAAACGTGGATTATACAACAAAACAAATTAATATTAAATGTAAATAAATAAAAACTTTAGAAATAGAGAACAAGAATTAAGTTATAACCTTACGTTAAAGTAAATAATAAAAACAGTAAATATAATAAAACAAATAGTTATAGTAAAGAATATAAACAAATATTGTCCTTTTCATGATCATTTTTCAGTGCGTAACAAATGGTAGGAAAAAGGGTAAGTCCGTGATAATACACATTTATGACATTTATTCTAACATGACATTTTAGTTAAATCTGACAGTTGTCACATTTTATTTTCAATTTGGAATAAAAACAAATCAGATGTGTTTCTTGCATTTATAAAATGGTATTTTCTTTGATTTTTATAGTCTTATAAATTATACAGATTATATTTGTAATATTATTATCTAATTAAAAAAAAATTATTTGTTTATTATGGCGCCATCTATCGACAACTAGAATAACTAGAATAAATGTTATAAAAATGTCACCGACGAAATGTAATCACCGACGTGCCTTTTTTTCTGTCACATACAATTTAATGCGTTAGAAAGAAATCGAAAAACTGTGACGCACTGAAAGATGATCATGAGAAATACTGTATGAAGTGTCATCACCGCAACTGTCAAATAAATGTTACCAATTTATTCTAAAATGTCACCTTCGTTCGATTACAGTTACAGTGTGATCCGAGCAAATGTGCTTCATAAAAACGCCTTATAATCCATTTATACAAATTAAATGAAACATATTGTTGTGTATTTCTTTAGGTTAACATTAATAGAATTCTTCAAATATTATTTCTATGCGTATATAATAAAATATGTCTAGTGACTGTAATTCCAGTGTACTAGGCAAAATGATTCTAAAAAAAGAACACACCTACCGTCTAATTATTTCGTGTTGATATCATGTGACGTCACAGGCTATGACGCGGATGACGTGCAACGGTAAGTAAATTAGACGAAGTATATGTATCTCTTGGAATATATTACCTAATTCAACTTCCAAGGGCCGGTACTTTCTGTCCCGATTAAACCCCGGTTAGAAGAATTTTGTCATGCAAAATTCCTCTAACCGGGGTGCATATTTACAGATGCTAGCGTGTGTAGACACCAGGGTGTTGAAATCAGTTACGGTTTGGAAATACAGTACATTTACAGATGCTAGCGCGTGTTGACACCACGGTGTTGAAATCGGTTAGGGTTTGCAAAAACAGTACGTTTACAGATGCTAGCGTGTGTTGACACTAGGGTGTTGAAATCAGTTAGGGTTTGGAAAAACAGTACATTTACAAATACTAACAGATTTGGACACCAGAGTGTTGAAAGCAGCTAGCTTTTTTAGTGGTTATACATGCATATGCTAACGGATCTTGACATTGATTTTATATACCTACTGCTGTGGAAAAATATTTAAGTGATTTAGGTATTAATAAATAATTAAACGTTGTTGGGATATAAACAATAATATATTAACACAAAAGAACAACTTAAAAAATAATGTTGTTCTGAAGCTATTTCCTTGTGGCATTTTTATACTTAACTATTTAGATGGGAAAAAAGCCACAACTAAATTGAAAAAAATAATTTTATTAACGTTTCGACGCCCAAATCGGGTGTCATTGTTAAAATACAAAATATTACTAAATTAAACAAAAATGTTGTTGCTTAGTAAAAAATTCTTCTAATATTTGAAGACCTAAGTGAAAAAGGAGGTATGTTACAAAGCCTACCTTTTTAGATATGGGCAGTTAAAGTTTTTATTCCTCTACTTTTATCATGAAAATATTGTTTGTGTTATTTGGTTTTATTTATATTGCTATAAGCATTCCTTTACATATAATGTTGATAATTTGTTTTGATTTTTAGTATTTTTTCTAAAAATAAATAAAAACTGTACATACCGCCTTCCTCCATTAATTTTAGTTTATATAACTATTATCCTTTATCTGAATGAAGGAGGGGGGTATGTGGCATGAAATAATGCTCTATATTCAGTTTTACAGAAATTTATGTAATTGAACACAAAATAATCTTCTTCTTCATGTTGCTATGTTCATGTTGGCTATCAAACTGGCTATAGTAATTTTGTTAATGGCAGCTCGGTAAAGGGATGCAGAGGATCTGTTAAACCATTCTTACAGGTGTCTAAGCCATGACGGTCTGCGACCTGGCCTTTCTTCTTCGACCTGGCGTTTCTTCTTACGTCTACCTTGCCTTTTTTACTAATAGCTACCCTAGCATTAGCTACATTTATAAAAAAAATGTAAACAAATTTAAAAAATCAATTTTTTCAGCCTGTGTACATTATTTTAGGTTCTTTTGATCATTGTAAACAAAAAAGGTATTTTGTAATTTTTCTCTAAAGTTAATAGTTTTCGAGTTATAAACAATTTAAACCTGAAAAAGACGAAAAATATTTCATACCTCCTTCTTCCATTCAAGAATTGTATTCTACATGTTACATAGAACAGACTAGAATCCACTAGTTCATCCACTAGAATATCTCTTATTAAGCTTTTTAGAGGTACAGTAAAAGTGGCATAATATGATAGTTTATAGCAGTTGGATTTCCCGCTATAATGTTTTGTTAATAGCATTCATTAATTTTACATCCTAGTTCCCAAAAAGAACATCTATTTTTCCAATTTATTAATGCTATATCCCGTCCTAAATATTTTAAAGCCCGCCCTGCTTCTGAGTATTACAGATCATTGCGCAACATTGAATAATGTTAGAAAGTACCGTAATCCCCTTCAAACTATGTTTGGACTCGTCCAAAATACCGTACTTCCTTTGAAAAGAATAATGGTTTTGTCCCAATCTTGCAACGTTGTAGCATTAAGGGCGAAAATCGCTTTTTTAAATGCGCAACAAGTGCTCGGTGACTGCTATTGAAATACTTGGGAAAACGTCAGGAAAAAAGTTTGAGGATAAAGAGACTTGGTGGTGGTCAAACGAAGTACAAGGAAAAATAAAAGAGAAGAGAAAATTATATAAAAAGTGGCAAGAAACCAGATCCGACACAGATCTTCAAAACTATATGGTGGCGAAAAAGGAAGCGAAAGTAGCAGTAGCAAAAGCCAAAGCAGAAGCGTATTCAAACCTATATGATCAACTTGATACCAGGGAAGGCGAAACGAAGATATATAAAATAGCCAAACAGAGAGCAAGGAAAGCAAAAGATTTTAATCAGATTAGATGTATCCGAGATGAAAATAATAAAATACTAGTTCACGAAAGGGAAGTCAAAAAGAGATGGAGAAAGTACTTTGACAGCTTATTAAATGAAGAATTTGACAGACAGCCTGTAGAGTCAACGGAGACAGTAGCAGCAATGGTCACCAAAATAACCAACGAGGAAGTGGCTCAAGCGCTTCAAAAAATAAAGAAAGGAAAAGCGGTAGGACCAGATGATATTCCTGGGGAAGTATGGAGAGCATTGGGAGAGACAGGAACAAGGTGGCTAGCAGGTCTATTTAATAGAATTATGGAAGTCGGACAAATGCCAGACGAATGGAGAAGCAGTATACTGGTACCTGTTTACAAAAACAAGGGAGATATACAACAATGTACAAACTACAGGGCTATAAAACTGCTTAGCCACACCATGAAAATATGGGAAAGAGTAATTGACAGACGGATACGTGAAGAGACCGAAATATCCGAGAATCAATTTGGCTTTATGCAGGGTAGATCAACAACAGATGCAATTTTCATTATAAGGCAGTTGATGGAAAAATACAGGAGTAAAGAAACAAACGCTCATATGGTATTCATTGATCTTGAGAAAGCATATGATAGAGTTCCTCGAGAGATTCTGTGGTGGGCACTCAATAAGAAAGGAGTCCCTGGTGAATATGTAAAGATTGTGAGGGATATGTATGAGGGAGTAACGACTAGTGTTAGGACAGGTGTGGGAGAGACTGATAAATTTCATGTGAAAGTAGGATTGCACCAAGGCTCTGTGCTTAGTCCGTATTTATTCTCATTAGTTTTGGACCAGATAACAGCGAAACTACAGGGTAACATTCCATGGTGCTTAATGTATGCTGATGATGTCGTGTTAGTAGGAAATAGTGAAAGAGACTTAGAACAAAAACTGGAACAGTGGAGACAAGCTCTGGAGGAAAAAGGTTTAAAACTTAGTAGGACAAAAACAGAGTATTTGGAATGTTCATTTAAAGATGGAGCTACTACAAATAAAATGGTATCTTTGGATGGTGAAATGATTGTGAAAAGCAATAGTTTTAAGTACCTAGGATCGGTATTACAGAGTAATGGAGAAATAGATGGAGATGCATGCAGTAGAATTAGGGCTGGATGGATGAAGTGGAAAGAAGCGAGTGGTGTGTTGTGTGACAGAAAAATTCCAATGAAGCTGAAGGGAAAATTCTATAAAACAGCCATAAGACCGGCTATGATGTACGGAACTGAATGTTGGGCAGTGAAAAAGAAAGAGGAACAACGAATGCATGTGGCGGAAATGAGAATGCTTAGATGGATGAGTGGAGTGACAAAGAAGGATAAAATTAGAAATGAGTATATTAGGGGAAGTCTAGGTGTGGCACCAATTGATGCCAAAATGAGAGAGCATAGGTTAAGATGGTTCGGTCATGTTCAACGTCGAGACGTTAATCACCCAATACGAAGAATAGCTGAAGTGCAGATTCCTGGAAGGAGTAGGAGAGGAAGACCAAAGAAGACCTGGGGGGAGGCGATAAGGCAGGACATGTTGGTAAAGGGGATTAACATTGATATGACCCAAGACAGAATTGTGTGGAGAAATGCAATTAGGGAAGCCGACCCCGCATAGGGATAAGGCAAAGAGAATGATGATGAACAAGTGCTCGGTGTGAGTACTTCGCCGCCGAGAAGAGTCAGTTCTACAAGTACGTTTGGAATGTAAAGACATTTCCGTGGAATTCCAGGTGCCACACCTGCCGGTTTGAATTTGTATGTTGTCGCTAAGTTTAATCAAGAGAATGGTTTGGTCTATTGTTCTGTGACCATAGAAGAACCCCGTGCAAGGTTCCACTCCATAATATTGGATTTTTACAGTGGAAATCGGGTATATACGCAGTAACATGTTGCGGCGACGTAGTTTGAGCCGGTATGGTGGTGGTTGTTATTCTTCTAAAGCCCTAGTTGTTAGCCTTGGATGGTTAATATCCCCTATCGAAGTCCTGTAGAGATGGTTTAAGTTCCCGTTCAAGTATATGTTCCTGTATTCAAGTTGTACCTGTTGTCTCCCCTGCACCCCGTGTCAAGGACACCGAAGTCTCTTTGTCTGATGAAGAACCCCTTTCCCCCCGTGTAGTGATTGAAGTGTGACGATGGAATTTTGTTAAAATAAAAAGGTATGAGACGTTTTTTAATTTTGTAAAAATTCCAAATGGATATAAAGTTTGTTGGTAAAGAGTTTAAAAATAATAAGTTTTTAATAATAGTTTGCTTTTGCTTTCATAATGGTAAATGACAGTGACTTTGACATTTGACAGCTACGTCAAATCTTATGTTGACATACACTGTCCAACAAGTTCTTTTGTAATGTAAAATCATGTGAAATAATAATTAATATTTGAGAGTGTTTTAAGTCTAAACCAGGTTAAAACCTTTGTAATATCAAAGTTAAAGTTTTGTAAATTAGTAGTTGTAATAACTTCATATTAAAGAAAGTATTTTTTATAGTAAAAATAAAGTTTAAAGTTTTAAATAAACGTTTTTGAAAATGTACCTTTTCTTTCTGTAACCTTTTTGGAGAAATATTAACCAGATGTCTAATGCAACTGTGTAAGTTTTAGTATAGAAGAAAAGAAAATGGCATAGAAGCCAGTGTTGAGAAAATGATTGCCCAGTTTAACCCCAAAGAGGAATCTATGATGAATGTCCCCCAATTGGTACCCGTAAGTAAGGAATATGTCCAGTAAGTACCCATATGTGAACCAGAGGATTTATTTCGAACGGCGTCCTTTTTTTTAAATAGTAGAAAGATCCTCTAGTCTGAGTAAGTACCCTTTTGTATTTGATTATGGTAGTTAGTCTTCTTAACACCCCTCTCCCCTTCCCTAACGAATCTGCGACCTAGGCACCGCACAACCATTGAGCTGCCATCTTGCAACACGAGGCTTTATGTGTCTGTTCCTTCTACTAGCCCCATTTCGACCCCCCCAGTATTTTTATAGTTAGTTCTTTCCTTGTCACCATTAGAGCAGACATGTAAAACGCTTCAAGTTAAGTTACGCTTCAAGTTAAGTTACATACCACCTTCATTCACTAAGAAACTGAAAATTTTAGAAAATGTTACATACCTCCTTCTTCCACTTAGGTCTCCAATTTATTTAATTTGACTCATTTATATTGGAAATTCAGACATATATTATACATTTTAAAGTATTTTTTACTAAGCAAGAACATTTTTGTTTAATTTAGTAGTATGTTGTATTTTAACAATGACTCCCGATTTGGGCATCGAAACGTTAATAAAATTATTTTTTCAATTTAATTGTGGCTTATTTCCCATCTAAATAGTTAATTATAAAAATGTCACAAGAAAATAGCTTCAGAACAACATTATTTTTTATGTTGTTCTTTTGTGTTATTTGTAAATGTACTGTTTTTCCAAACCCTAATTAATTTCAACACCCTAGTGTGAACACACGCTAGCATCTGTAAACATACTGTTTTTCCAAACCCTAACCGATTTCAACACCGTAGTGTCAACACGCGTTAGCATTTGTAAATGTACTGTTTTTCCAAACCCTAACTGATTTCAACACCGTAGTGTCAACACGCGCTAGCATCTGTAAATGTACTGTTTTTCCAAACCCTAACTGATTTCAACACCCTGGTGTCTACACACGCTAGCATCTGTAAATATGCAACCGGGGTTTAATCGGGACACAGAGTACCGGCCCTAAATCTTCTAAAGAAAAACGGTTTTTTACACTTTAATCTCTATTTGGAAAAGTATTTAGTAAATATTTTATTTGAACGTTCTTCCTCTTATTTTAGATTTAATATTCTATATTTTGAACATAATATAAATGATCTGGTTTAATTATATGTACACATTTTGAAAGAGGTAGTGGTTGAATGCTCGAATATATGAAATTTACGGAAATAAAAGGCAGATATCGAGCACTGAGCTTATTAAATCTTGCGCAAGTATACTTTAGCTCCTAGATCATCTTCAGGGGCATCTGAAATACCTAAGCCAAGAAAAAACGCCATTGTAAAACTCGAAGATGATGTGTAATAAAAAATTCAATAACGTTTACAATCTCTCAATTTTTTAAAACTTTCATATTTTTAAATTCTCGTGAACTGACTTGTTCATAATTGCTTTTAATCAGAGAAACACTTGTCCCTAAAGGCACAAAGGCTTTACGTAAAGAGCTCGTCTTGAGTTAAGCACCGGAGAGTCCTGCCTTACCGTCGTGATGCCAAGCGACCTCGATGCTGAATACCCGCCAATGAACATATTTCAACACAAGTGGTAAGTGTTTTCTTTATACACAAGAAAATTTATACTTGTCAAATTGTTTCTTTCATATTTAATACGATACTAATTTCATTTTGACCAACTTTATTCAATCTCAATTTCAATAAATAGGTACACAAGTACTGTACAACAGTATAATTTTGCTATCATAACAATATCATCTAAATAGGCATAAATGTGAATGTACAAAAAAGTGCGTATAGCTACTCAGACAAAACGCTATAAAACATACTATGCTAATACAGTCTTAAAACATAAATGCATGAGCTTAATTTGGTAAAATTATAATATAAGTAGACCGGAAATAAAAATTTTCATCTCATTCAAATCATCAAGATATACTAAAAAATTACATTACAAGGTATACATATATATCACAAAAGAATCTCAAAAATTTACAATATAATTAAATAAATAAAGAAATGTCATAATTAGAGCACAGATACTATCCCGGTCTATTAGGTCTGGATCCCGCGTATGAAAAAAAAGTTGATTAATAGCAAGCTGAAAATTTGTTAATAGCTTGAGAGTGTCTAGTCGGACAAACTTTGATATATGGGAACACTGGAACAGGGGAAGTTTTAATTGTGGAACAGGTTAAAAATTTGGAACGGTCAGACCACGAAAACGTCACATGCATTTTGTCCGACAAAACTTCCAATTGATTTGTTACCCTTTCATTAAACTCTCGTGGAAAAATCAGACTGCTATTTATCACCTGTCATAATTCCTGTCATTTGACATTTTCTACGTGTTCCACTCATTATAATGCCCATTTGGTGATAAATAGCAGCCTGATTTTTGCATGAGAGTTTAATGAAAGGGTAACAAATCAATTGGAAGTTCTGTCTGACAAAATACATGTGCCGTTTTCGTGGTCTGACCGTTCCAAATTTTTAACCTGTTCCACAATTAAAACTTCCTCTGTTCCAGTGTTCCCATATATCAAAGTTTGTTCGACTAGACACCCTTAAGCTATTAACAAATTTTCAGCTTGCTATTAATCAACTTTTTTGACATACGCGGGATCCAGACCTATATAGGAATAATCACAAAAATAATCTCAAAAAATAAAAAAAAAATCTTATGGCAATTTAGATGTTTCGGTTTTATACTCTTAAACCGCGATCTAACGGCGCGTGGAGTGCCAGTCCTCGCACCAAACTTGCCAGTTCACACGCCGTCAAAGTTTGGCGCGTCCAAATGTGGTCGAGCCATTTTGACGCGCTTTTAGTCTGTTGTATCCAAGCACATCGATGCATGAATTCATGGGCGAACCACTCTGGTTTGAACACTTCATCGGTACCACTACCCATTTTTGAGAATGCTTTTACTTTCTGCAATAATTTTTACAAAGGTTACCATCAACGTCTTATGTTTCTTTTTTTAGATCTGCTATTGAATATTTCACACCCATTTGCTCTTAAGTTCGCTTCCAGTCTTCACTAATTAAATTTCTATTTCTATGGTTTGGACCCCGTGAGTTTCCATTATTTAATAATGGACTCGGCTTCATATAAGGATAAAATTCTAACACCACTTCGTTCGACCACTCCATAGTGAAAGTAACAAGACAATTACAGTATCAGCCCCTAACCGTATCGAAGGGAAAATGCCTGTTGCGCGCCAGCACCACATCAACTGAACAACATTGGATCCTGTTTTTACACCTGTGTAACACAGCCGATACCAGTGAAAAGAGGCATACGTCAAGAAGACTTATTGAGCCCGCTGCTGTTAACCTCATCATGGATGAAATTATTCATAAATTCAAAAACCTGAGTATAGGGTACAGAATGGGTGAAGAAATTATCTCTATAGTATGCTATGCAGATGCCATACTTATTGCAGAGAGTGAAGATGACCTTCAGAGAGTTTTATATAAATTTAATATAATAGCAAAAAGTTCAACAAGATAATATGACCAAAAAAAAAAAACAAAAATTATGGTAATCTCTAAACATCCAATAAGGTGCAAGCTGGAAGTGGACAGCAAAATAATCCAGCAAGAAGAAAGTATCAGCTACTTGGGAGTACTAATGCACAGTTATGGAGATACAGATGCGGAAGTTGCCAAACAAATAAACAAAGCCAACAGAATAGCAGGATGTCTTAAACACACCATCTGGCGCAACACTCATCTACGGACAGAAACAAAGGCCAATATTTATAGGACAGTAGTTAGGCGAATTATGACTTACACTGCAGAAACAAGACCTGATACCACCAAGACAAAATGACTAATGGAAACGTGTGAAATGGGACAGACAACGTAGCACAGACCTCAGGCAAAGCTGTAATATAGAGAACATAAATGACTAGACACTGAATAGAAAAAAAGAATGGAATAGCCATCTAAGCAGAATGGGAGAACGAAGAGAAGGTAGGTAAACATAGCACGAGACAGGCCACCAAACGGCCGAAGGAGTATAGGAAGGCCAAGGAAGAGATGTGGTGACAACCTGGATATCTGATGAAAAGGCATCCGAGCCTATTAAGGAAGCAGGAAGAGGAAAGTCTGGAAACATGTCAAACTAAACCTAATTGTCAGGCTCAGTTTTCAACCGAACTGAAACATGTTGCAATCAATCAATCAATCAATAATCTTTATTTCATCTGACTTTTAAAAGTATTGAAATGCGTCATATACAATCTATCAGTAAAAAACTATACGTACATAAAAACAATGCATACCCTTCATTTTTCTTCAGCTTCTTCTTCTTCTTATGCAATCCACTAATGGATGTTCGCGATCACGTTTGACCATTTTTCTCTATCCCTTGCAGTATGTATTAGCTCTCCTATGTTTTTTAGTCCTGTCCATTGTTTGACATTACGGAGCCATGACATTTTCTTCCTGCCCACTCCCCTTCTTCCTTCGATCTTTCCTTCAATTAAGGTTTGCAGAAACTGATATCTTTCATTTCTAATTATGTGTCCCAGGTATGCCGTTTTTCTCTGTTTAATTGTGCACATCAGTTGTCGTTCTGTACCAATTCTTCTCAGGATTTCTTCATTTGTTATTCTTGCGGTCCAGGGAACTTTAAGGATTCGTCGATAGATCCACATCTCAAATGCCTCTAGCTTATTCATTGTGTTTATTTTTAAAGTCCATCCTTCCATGCCATATAGGAGCACCGACCATATATAGCATTTTGTGAATCTTAATCTTAGGTTTAGGTCAAAGTCAGAGCTCGTAAAGACGTTTCTGAATTTCATGAATGCACTTCTGGCTCTTTCTATCCGACATTTAATTTCCATATCCGACATCCAGTCTTCACATAGCCAGGTTCCCAGGTACTTAAACTTTCTTACGCGCTCTACATCTTGGTTGTTATATGCTAGTCTTGCATTTTGATGTTGACATAATTGACGGCTGATTATAAGGAACTTTGTCTTTTTTATGTTGATGCTAAGTCCCATGTTCTCGCTATGCTCTCCAATTTTATTAAGAAGGTTTTGGAGGTCTTCTATATTGTCTGCTATTAAGACCGAATCATCCGCATATCGTATATTATTGACCCAGGTACCATTCACTTTGATGCCGCTTTCGCATTCCTCAAGAGCTTCCTGGAAGATACTTTCTGAATATAGATTGAACAGTAGTGGGGAGAGAATGCATCCCTGTCTTACACCTCTGAGAATTTTTTGAGCTTGCGTTGTTTCATTGTCCACCTTGACGACAGCTGTTTGATTCCAGTAAAGAGCCTCTATGCAACGAATGTCTTTTTGATCTATGTCGAGTTGTTTCAGTATATGTACGAGTTTATGATGTTGTACTCGATCGAAGGCTTTTTCATAATCTATAAAGCACATCATTACATCTTTCCTTTGATCGTAGCAGTTCTGTGAGCAACCAATAACCTTATCGCATTTTGTGGAGATTCTGTAGTGAAGAACTTTGAGGAATATTTTTAAAGAATGGCTCATCAGACTTATCAGTCGGTGCTCTTGACACTTTGTTGCGTTGTTCTTTTTTGGCAAAGGGATAAAGGTAGATACAAGCCATTGGACAGGGAATTTTCCTTTTTTATAGATTTGGTTGAAAAATCTTTGGAGTATCGTAATTCCCTCTTCATCTAACAATCTGAGTAACTCAACAGGAATTTTATCAGGTCCAACTGCTTTCCCGTCTTTCTTCAGCATTCTTTCTTAATATAACAACTCTTTAAATGTATCCTCATATTCCCTTTCGATATAAACTGTTTTCCGCACATATGATAACTGCAAGACTTCTCTCCAGTGTAGGTCTTTAAGTGGTACCGATATGGGACACCTTGGGCAAACTCTTTACCACAGTACATGCACACATAGGGTTTTTCACCAGTATGGACTCTCATATGGGAGGCCAACAGGTCCTTAGTGATAAATTTCCTGGAACAAATGGGACAAGGGAAAGGTTTATCGCCCGTATGTGTGCAAAGGTGCTGCTTTAGTTTGCTCTTACAAGAAAGACTCTTTCCGCAAATATCACAAATGACAGAATAGTCTATTCCTAGTTCTCGATGATGACTGAAGTAACGCAGCTTGAGCCCGCTTTCGTACAAATAGGATTTTAGACACATTTTGCAATGGTGCTTCAAGAGACGACCATCTGCAAGAATCTCCATGTGGCCATGTGCGGGAGAAGAATCAAAAATTTGAATTGACGAAGCTCTTAGAACGAATAGAACGAGTGAGTTTGGAAGAAGGGATATCCATAAATTAATCAAAAACAAAGAATATGATCATATATAGACGAAATAACAAACAGTCAGAATCAATGACATCGAAGGAGTAAATCAATTTGTGTATCTAGATACCCTAATAACCAATTACAGATGCACCAAAGAAATAAAAATAATTTCAGCCATGGCCAAGGGTGTAATGACAAAGCT
The DNA here is from genome assembly GCF_917563875.1 of Diabrotica virgifera virgifera. Lineage (NCBI taxonomy): Eukaryota > Metazoa > Arthropoda > Insecta > Coleoptera > Chrysomelidae > Diabrotica > Diabrotica virgifera. The sequence continues at coordinate 223,309,756 of NC_065451.1, read as the reverse complement.
GACAAAGGTATGGAAAAGTCACAATATCACCATGGATACAGAGATAAGGCTTGTAAAAACAATGGTCTCCACTATTTTTCTATATGGATCATACTGCTGGTATTTGAGGGAAGTTGATAAACGCACTATTGACGTGTTTTAAATATTTAGCTGGCGAAGGATTTTGCGAATACCCTGGACCGCAAGAAGAACCAACGAGTCTATTCTTAGACAGCTGCACGTTACAAGTAGGTTTGGAAACATTGTGAATTTTTCGACCCAAAACAGATACTGCCTGGTCAAAACTTACTTGTCAGGCTCAGTTTTCAAACGAACTGAAATCTGTTGCAATGCATACCCTTCATCTTTAAAACATTCTTTCTTAATATAACAACTCTTTAACTGGATCCTCATATTCCCTTTGGATACAAACTGTTTTCCGCATATGTGGCAGCTACAAGACTTCTATCCAGTGTGGGTCTTTAAGTGGTACCAATAAGGAGCATCTTGAGCAAACTCTTTACCACAGTACATGCAGACGTAGGGCTTTTCACCAGTGTGTACTCTCATATGGGAGGTCATCAGATCCTTAGTGATGAATTTCCTGGAACAAATGGGACAAGGGAACGGTTTATCCCCAGTGTGAGTGCGTAGGTGTTGTTTGAGCTTGCTCTTACAAGAAAGACTTTTTCCACAAACATCACAAATCACAGAATAGTCAATTCCCAGTTCTCGATGATGACTGGAGTAGTGCAACTTGAGACCGCTTTCGTACAAGTAGGATTTTAGACAGATTTTACATTGGTGCTTCAAGAGCCGACCGTCTTGTAGAATCTCCATGTGGACGTTAGCCATGTGTGTAGTGAGAGCCCATTCAGAATTCAGCTGTTTTCCACATTTTTTACAGTCAAAATCTTTCTCCCAGCTATGTGAATGATTCAGTGACTCCCAAAAAAGTAGTGAACAAGATTCACTTGAGTCAGAGGGCTATGGATCGCCAGATGATGGGTGTCTCTCTGAGAGACCGAATTCCAAATGAAGAAAAAAAAAACAAAACAACAGAAGCTATCGGAAAAATCGAGTCGCTAGATTGGAATTGGGCAGAACTCGTCGCCAGGATATCAGACAACCGATGGACAAAACGTATTGTAGACAAATGCACAATACAGGGACAGATGTAAAGAGTTGAGGGAGACATATGTCCAGTAGTGGACGCCTATAGGTTGATGATGTTAACTTGTCTGTTCATGATGAAGTCGGAGTCAGTCACTGATCCTGTGTAAATCAACCTTTAGAACCAAACGATCAATTATACAGAAGAAGACAGAGAAAACGGTTAAGTAGAAAAGAATTGTGACGATATAAAATAAGTAAACAGTTTTTTAAATATAGAAACGTATGTTAACTAAAATTAGTTATCAGGCTCAGTTTTCAAACGAACTGAAACATGTTGCAATGCATACCCTTCATCTTTAAAGATTTCTTTCTTAATATAACAACTCTTTAAATGGATCCTCATATTTCCTTTCGAAATAAACTGCTTTTCGCACATGTGACAACTACAAGACTTCTCTCCAGTGTGGGTCTTTAAGTGGTACCGATATGGGGCTCCTTGTGCGAACTCTTTACCGCAGTACATGCAGACGTAGGGCTTTTCACCAGTATGTACTCTCATATGGGAGGTCATCAGATCCTTAGTGATGAATTTCCTGGAACAAATGGGACAAGGGAACGGTTTATCCCCAGTGTGAGTGCGTAGGTGTTGTTTGAGCTTGCTCTTACAAGAAAGACTTTTTCCACAAACATCACAAATCACAGAATAGTCAATTCCCAGTTCTCGATGATGACTGGAGTAGTGCAACTTGAGCCCGCTTTCGTACAAGTAGGATTTTAGACAGATTTTACATTGGTGCTTCAAGAGCCGACCGTCTTGTAGAATCTCCATGTGGACGTTAGTCATGTGTGTAGTGAGAGCCCATTCAGAATTCAGCTGTTTTCCACATTTTTTACAGTCAAAATCTTTCTCCTAGCTATGTGAATGATTCAGTGACTCCCAAAAAAGTAGTGAACAAGATTCACTTGAGTCAGAGGGCTATGGATCGCCAGATGATGGGTGTCTCTCTGAGAGACCGAATTCCAAATGAAGAAAAAAAAAACAAAACAACAGAAGCTATCGGAAAAATCGAGTCGCTAGATTGGAATTGGGCAGAACTCGTCGCCAGGATATCAGACAACCGATGGACAAAACGTATTGTAGACAAATGCACAATACAGGGACAGATGTAAAGAGTTGAGGGAGACATATGCCCAGTAGTGGACGCCTATAGGTTGATGATGTTAACTTGTCTGTTCATGATGAAGTCGGAGTCAGTCACTGATCCTGTGTAAATCAACCTTTAGAACCAAACGATCAATTATACAGAAGAAGACAGAGAAAACGGTTAAGTAGAAAAGAATTGTGACGATATAAAATAAGTAAACAGTTTTTTAAATATAGAAACGTATGTTAACTAAAATTAGTTGTCAGGCTCAGTTTTCAAACGAACTGAAACATGTTGCAATGCATACCCTTCATCTTTAAAGATTTCTTTCTTAATATAACAACTCTTTAAATGGATCCTCATATTTCCTTTCGAAATAAACTGTTTTCCGCACATGTGACAACTACAAGACTTCTCTCCAGTGTGGGTCTTTAAGTGGTACCGATATGGGGCTCCCTGTGCGAACTCTTTACCACAGTACATGCAGACGTAGGGCTTTTCACCAGTGTGTACTCTCATATGGGAGGTCATTAAATCCTTGGTGATGAATTTCCTGGAACAAATAGGACAAGGGAACGGTTTATCCCCAGTGTGAGTGCGTAGGTGTTGTTTGAGCTTGCTTTTACAAGAAAGACTCTTTCCACAAACATCACAAATCACAGAATAGTCAATTCCCAGTTCTCGATGATGACTGGAGTAGTGCAACTTGAGCCCGCTTTCGTACAAGTAGGATTTTAGACAGATTTTACATTGGTGCTTCAAGAGCCGACCGTCTTGTAGAATCTCCATGTGGACGTTAGCCATGTGTGTAGTGAGAGCCCATTCAGAATTCAGCTGTTTTCCACAGTTCTTACAGTCAAAATCTTTCTCCCAGCTATGTGAATGATTCAAAGCAGTAAATTCCCTCTTATATATTCTATTACACAATTCACATTTAAACCTTTTGTGTGACAAAACGTGTTTTTCAAAAGCGTCCTTTTTTGACACTTTCTTATTACAAATATGGCACGAATAAAAACCGTTGCTTTCATGGACTTTCGAATGAAAAGCGAAGTCTAGAAGAGTCTGGAAACTTTCTTTACAAACTGTGCAAACTCGTGGCTCGTTGGTGTCGAAAAGATTTTGTATTTTGTTTTCCTTTTCTTTGGTTTGTTTTATCAATGGGGTTTTTTTCGACGCGTTATTAATTTTCTTCTTTCTTCCTCTCTTGCGCGGTTTTTTTAACCTAAAAAATAGTTTTATTAGAATGAGAAACTATGCATATACAGGGTGGGCCAATAAAAACAGTCCATCTCGATATTTTGTCAGTATTTATTAGATTCTAAGTAAATGAAACAGGTCGATTTTTGTTCTATGGGGGACACATTTTTACGATACATACATCTGTCATTTGACAACACCCTCTCTTCCACTTCCCCAACCCCTTATTTTTTTAAACAGGGAATATACCATGTGCGGCACATTACTAGAAAGGCATTTAGGTGGAGTATTCAGATATAACGATCATCCACGATTTTTTTTTAGATATTTGCACTGTCTTTGCAGAAACAGTCCTAATTCATTTAAAGTACAACACCTACTAAAAAGGAAACGTAACGTCTATGGTTTGCTAATATGTAATTCTTCCTGTCACGTCACATTTTTGATGTGACAGAAAAACCATAGGCGTTACGTTTCATTTTTAAGAGGTGTTATACTTTTAGACCAGGACTAATCTGTAAAAAAACGTGTATTTTTGGATGTGAGAGGTGGCATTCGGATTTTTTCAGATAAAGTTAGGTGATACCTTCAGTAATAATAATTGACTTATGCTCCTTCTCAAATATGCCCGGAACATTAATAAAAAAATTTAAATATTTAAAAATTGCGAAAAACATCGAATTTTTTCAAAAAATTTTGCTTAGAACTTTAAAACGGTTCGTTTTGGAACAAAGTCGTACAGAAATAAAATAAAGATAATTGAATTTTGTATGATATACGACTGGTCAAAAATGTCTTAAGGTATTACCTTTTCTGCAATATAGCAATAAATACAAAATAAGGGGGCAAAATACGCCTGTTGTTATTCAATGTTTCTTAACCACTTTGGTGGCACTTAGAACCTTAGTAATTCGCTTAGAAAATTCTTATAACTTACTTAAATGGTCTACCAAATTTCATTAAAATCGACCTAATAGATTTTGCATAATAAATTTGCAATATAAATGTTTTTTAAAAAAGTTCAAATTATTTAAAATCTTTCTTAACAAAAACTAGACCATTTAGAAGTTGGCTAATTTTTCTTCATATAAAGAGGTGATCTACCTATCTAATACACTTTACAGAGTTAAAATCGGAATATTTAAGGGGCCTTAGCAATGTTTTAAAATTATAAACAATTTTTTGGCCTATAAACAAATAGCTTTGTTTAATAATAAAAAAATTAATTTTTAGCAATGCAAATAATTAAAACCGATATAATTTGACTAAAACTTTCAAATGCTGTCAGCAGAATTGCTATTTTATTTTTTAATCAAAAGTTATTCTCGTTCAAATATTGCAATTTTTCGATTGAAAGTTCCACCGCGTTTATCTCGAAAACTATACATCCTACGAAAAAACTTGTAAGAACATTTTTTGCTTAGAATTACCCAAGAAATACAAAAAATGTTTTATTTTGCGAAAAATTGATGTTATGTAATTCCTCAAGTTCTCTGTTTATAACAATCTTATCGACATCCGGATCAACTGTTACCCAAAAAATGCGTGTTCTACGGGTCAAAATACATAAAAAAAACTTAGGTAAGTCCATTTAAATAAAGGAGCCCGTAGCACTCCCTCCTGGACACAGCACTAATTAGTTTATAAGCCAAAAAACTGTTTATAAGTTTAAAACATTGCTGAGGCTGCTTAAATAATCCGATTTCAATTCTGTAAAGTGCATTAGATAGGTGGAGTGCTTCTTTATATGTAAAAAAATTGACAAATCTTTGTATGTTCTAGTTTTTGTTGTGCACGATTTTAAAAAATTTTAATTTTTTAAAAAAAGTTTAGATTGCAAATTTATTATGCAAAATCTAGTAAGTCAATTTTAATGAAATTTGGTGGACGGTTTTAGCACATTACAAAAATTTTCTAAGCCAATTAGGAAGGTTCCAAGTGTAACCTAAGTGATGGAAAAACATTGAATAAGGACATGCTTGTTTTGCCCCCTTATTTTATATTTATTGCTATTTTGCAGCAAGGGTGTTAAATTAAGACATTTTTAACCAATCGTATCTGATAGAAAATTTAATTATCTTTGTTTTATTCTTATACGATTTTGTTCCAAAATGAATCGTTTTAAAGTTATGAGCAAAGAAAATAGAAAAAAAAACGAAATTTTTTTAAATTTTAAATATTTTATTTTTTTTATTAATGTTCCGGGCATATTTGAGAAGGAGCATAAGTCAATTATTATTAACGAAGTTATCACCTAACTTTATCTGCAAAAATCCGAATGCCACCTCTCACATCCACCTAAAAACAGATCCTTGTAATAATGGAATACTCCATCTAAATGTCTTTCTAATGATGTGCCGCACATGGTATATTCCCTATTTAAAAATAAGTGGTCGGGGAGGTGGAAGGGAGGGGGTTGACAAATGCCAGATGCATGTATCGTAACAATGTGTCCCTCCTAGAACAAAAATCGATCTGTTTTTTCATTTCCATAAAATCTAATAAATAATGCCAAATATCGAGGTGGACTCTTTTCATTGGCCCACCCTGTATAATACCTAGACTGCGCGCTGTCTAGGTAGAATGAATAAATATTATTATTATCCCAGATTTAGCCATACGGCTCACACTCCCTCTAAGGGGAAAATTCACTCATCCCAGATACCTAGGGTATCAAAAGGATTGAGCTCTGGTGGGGCTCTTTCCGTGTTATCGAGCCCTAAGTGACTTGATATGCTGGAGTATCTCCCAAAAATTTTCGTACGCATTTGGACATCGAGAGTAGCATAGCTTTCTGCATGGTCTTATAGAGATGTTCATTTAGACCCAGCTTTTTTTATATTTGCTAGGAGGATTGCACGCATCTTTTTTCTCTGTCCCATTAGAGAACGGTTTTAGATTGTAGTGTGTACTCTAGGTATTATATATGTCCCTGTCAGAATCAGTGTATTAAGGGGAAACAGTAGCGATCAACAGGTAGCGAAAACGCGTTCCAAGATTGCGGCTGTAATTTTGAATATTTTTTCGAGATGTTTGGCACACGTATTCGTAATATAATAAAGAATGGCGGTACAGAGCCATTAATTACTCTGTAATTAAATACAATATTAAAAAAACGAGCCTTTACCGCCATTAAGAAGAACAAAAAAATACACTTTCTTCAAATAAACTTTTTTATCCGATGCCTGGATTTTATGTCATTTTGGAACTACTAATGAAATAAAAAATTTTAGTAGTTCCAAAATGACACAAAATCTAGGCATCGGATAAAAAAGTTTACTTGAAGAAAGTGTATTTTTTTGTTCTTCTTAATGGCGGTACAGGCTCGTTTTTTAATATTGTATTTAATTACAGAGTAATTTCCACATATTAATATATTTTTCAAATTGGGCTCTGTACCGTCATTCTTTATTATATTACGAATACGTGTGCCAAATATCTCGAAAAAATATTCAAAATTACAGCAGCAATCTTGGAACGCGTTTTTGCTACCTGTTGATCGCTACTGTTTCCTCTTAAGGTTGCGATAGGCATTTACAAGACGCAAGTTTAAAAAAAAGTTTATTTACTATAAAACCAAATAACTTAAAAAAATATGTACAATTGTTACCTATCTAATACAATGTGTGAAAACCAAGTAAATCAACCATATTATTAATTACAAAAAGCCACAGAGACATACATAGTTGCTTAAAAAGATAAGTATAGGATGGTATAGGTAAGTTCAAATAAAGCGGTAAGGCAGTTAGGTTAGACGGTATTACTGGAAAGTATGGGCAGGTTTAGGTGAGATAGAAATAAGTTAGCTAATAGGTTTGTTTAATAGAATAATGCAAGTGCGACAAATACCAGATCAATGAAGAAGCAGTGCCTTAGTATCTGGGAAAATGAGTATGTAGAGTTCAACAATGCATAAACTGCAGGACCACATGATGACAATATGGTAGAAAGTAATTGATGGACGGATAAGTGAGGGAATCACATCTAATGAAGTTGAAATTTCTCTCACTAGGGGCAAAAATCTAGATATAATACGACCAGAATTGAACCAACAACTGAAACAGTCAAAACTTAGGGAAAAATAGTTAACGCTTAGTAAAAGATAAATTGGAAGAATTGCGCAAATGAAATGGAACTGGGTAGGGCACGTGGCACGACAAAACAACGAAAGATGGATGAGAAACATTGTACATTGGAGACCAGCGAGCACAGTCGTAGTAGAGCAAGACCACAAAAACGATGGGTAGATAACATCAAAACAAAAATGGGGAGAAACTGGCACCAAATAGTACAAAACAGAGAAGAATGGAGAACTCATGGGGAGGTCTTTGTCCAGTAGTAGATGCAAACAGGCTGAAGAAGAAGAAGAAAACATAAACAGAGTATCTATAATGTTCATTTAAATAGGGAATTAATAGTACAAATGATGACTTTGGATGACGAAATTATTGATTATGAAAAGTAATACTTTTAAGCGTCTGTGTTCAGCATGAAAGGATAACGAGGAACTAGGTTAAAGTACTTCCAGAAGAGTTAGAATGGTATGAATAAAATGAAGGTGAGTAGTGCGTCTAATGTGGCACAATGGTTCCAATAAATAAAGAACTTTAGACCCAAAAACCGTAAAGTTGTTTGTACAAATGAGGAATTGCTGCATCTGTACACTAAAAATACTCAAAATTTTGAGACAACTTAGAATAGTGGTACTAGGGAAAGGATCCGACAGGTACAAAGAGTTTTAGAGCTGCCTCTCTTTAATGTCACCTTTTCAAGGGGTACTGAACCGGGTCCCTGAATTAGTGGAGACTAAAATTATTCCAGAACAAGAAGGGTTGAGACCCGGAAAGTCTTGCTGTAACCAAACCCTTAACTTTTCCCAACACACTGAAGATGGTTTTGAATGGAAAGAAATAACAGGGGTAGCGTTCATAGACCTAACTGCCATAGGACACATCAATATCTGCTGTCAAAACTCTACGAAATTACAAAGGACTCTCTATTCACAAGGTTGGTAGAATGCCTCCTCCAGATGCTTCTACGTAACACTCCAACCCAACAACAATCAATGGAGGGACCAAATAATGGTCTCTCACAGGGAAGTGTCCTCGCACCGATTCAATATAACATATACACCAATGACAAACCTATAAACGAAACCGTTTATTAAGGTTTATGATGCAGCGGTGGCAGTTCAAAGACCTTCAATGAAGTTGAAGAAGAAATGGCTAAAATAGCTAATGCTCTACAAGGTTTAGCACTAGATCTCGAATAATAATAGAGGAAAACAAATTATAATAGGATTAAGGTTGAATTGGAGGGATTGTGTGGGATGCCAGTATAAGTGTGCCAGGAATGTTGCTGTAGGCATCTATTGCATATGAAGCTTTAAAAGTGTTGCAAAAGAAACTTGGTCTACAATAAACGATCTTCGAAATAAAACTCACACAGATCAATCATTTTCCCTTCCAAATCCTGAAAGTCTAAACGATTACTTCGTTAATGTGAGTAAAAATATAACATCAAACATTTTGCCGCAACAAGATATTTCCTATCTCCCTAATTCAAGAAAGGTCTCGAATTCATTATTTTTAAGACCAGTCGATAACTCTGAACTGATCCAAACAATCAATAGTATCAAAAGCAAATCATCCTGTAGTACTGATGGACTATTTATAAAAATTTTCTCTAATCTCACAGACAATGTGTTGGAAATCCTCGTCTCACTAATTAATGATTCCTTCGAAAAAGGTAAATTTTCAGAGTGACTAAAGACAGCCATTATTATTCCTCTCATAAAGGTGGTGAAAAATCTAATGCCTGCAACTATAGACCTATTGCCTTACTACCGGTACTCTCCAAAATTATTAAGAGACTCATTAAAACTCGACTTATGTCCTTTATCGTTGATAACAACGTTTAGTCACAAAATCAGTTCGGCTTTTTAACTAATAAATGTACCACTGATGCCATGTTTTCTGTACTACATGAGGTTTACCAAGTACTAAACAATAATCGTTATACTGCCACTGTTTTCTGTGACTATGCCAAAGCTTTTGATTGTGTAAATCACGACATCTTGATTAAAAAACTAAATTTCTATTCGAGGTATTTCTTTGAATTGGTTCCAATCCTACTTAAATAATCGGAAACAACTAGTTAGAGCAAATGATACTGGCTCTAGTCTCAAAAACATTGTCTGTAGAGTACCACAAGGTTCAGTATTGGGTCCTCTTCTGTTCCTTATCTTTATAAATGACATCACTAATTTAAAAATCGATGGGAAAATTTTTCTTTTTGCTGATGATACCAGTATCACTCGGAGCAACTCAACTATTGCATCTCTTCATGAAACTATAACTTCGGATCTACTGACGATAAAGACCTGGTCTGACTCTAATTTACTCTCTTTTAACGTAGATAAAACAGTAGCATTATCCTATAAAGGAGCTCTTCAACCTTTTCCTCTTAATAACAGCCATATCAGTACCGTTGATTGTGTAAAATTTCTTGGTATTTTTTTAGACAGCAACCTCAAATGGTCCCTTCATATCGACTCGTTAAGTAAGAAACTCGCCGCAGCTTGCTACGCAATAAGATCTGTCTCAAGGGAACTCAATTTAGCATCTTATAAAATAACATATTTTTCGTTGTTCGAGTCTCATCTTCGATATGGTCTTCCTTTTTGGGGTTCTAGTACAGCTGCCCAATTTGATGTTATTTTTAAATTGCAAAAAGAGCAATAAGATATCTGTTTGGCCTCAGAAGATCTACACATTGCAGAAGTTACTTTAGAGATCACGGAATTTTAACACTTCCATCGCTATATATTCTAGAAACGGTTTGTTTAATTGGTAAACACCTTCATGTCTTTCCAGCAAGGCCCAATCATCTTTACTCCACCAGAAATTCAATCTTTGATATTTATTTACCGATCCCTTCCACTGAGTTAGTAAAGAAATCTATACTATATTCCGCAAAAAAACTTTACAACCATCTCCCTTTACAACTTAAATCTGTAACATCTTTCCCAAAGTTCCGTAAAATGACAAAAGCCTATCTATCTAAAAGACCATACTATTCAATAGAAGAATTTCTTAATGAATAACTAAGAAAATTGGGTTTCATACGCAGTAGCTTATACGCAGTTCCTAATGTTGTATTTTATTTATTTATTTATTTGTTGTAAGTAAATTCAATTTGCAATTTATATAAATTTTGCAATAAATTGTTTGTGTTTTTTTATCTTATATACTGTATATTGACGCTTTATCTAATTTTAGGAAATTGTAGTTGTTATTCCTCCGACGCCCCTGGGGGGCATAAGGAGTTTCGAGAAAGAAGAAGAAGTAGTTGTTATTATTTGTTATTGATATTATTTTTCTTTTGACAGTATGTAAGCTTTGTCCATAAAATTGTAAAAATTTTCAGTGACAATAAAGCATATTTCTAATCTATTCTATTCTATTTTAGTATAATATGTATCCCAGAAAGAAATATTACTGTTAAATACTGAATATTACAAATTACAAAAAAATAATTCTTAAAAATAATAAATGTCTTCATTCTAGACAAAAAAAAATATCTATACCTAAATTATCATCAGGTAGCACAAGTTTAGTATCGCAAGGAACCTCATCAACAGGCTACTTTAGATCAGAACATTACATATATTTTGCATGTTTTTTACTGGTAGTCTGCAACCCCCAGATGATATAAGGTTTGTTCCAACTCGATACAAAACCGTTCTTGAATCGTTACGCGCATGCGCAATAACGAATAATTATGCGCAGTAACACATTTTTCGTTACTGCGCGTTTCACGAACCGTTCAAGAACGGTTTTGTATCGAGTTGGAACAAACCTTTAATATAGAAGTTAGACCAGCGGTTCTCAATCTGTGGTACATGTACCACTGGTGGTACATTTCATTTTTTGAGGTGGTACACAAAACGCAAAAACAACCAAAATCAGCAGCACTATTATAGTTAATTAGATTACCTTGTTAGATATGTATTTCAGTTAGGTGGTACCAAAAATAATAAAAAGTATTTGGTGGTACATGACACAAAAAGATTGAGAACCGCTGAGTTAGACAATACGATACGATTTGGCCAAAGATGGTCAACGGAAACGGATAATCCTTGCTAACGGAGCATACTTCTCTCTGTCGCAGGTGTTTGGCTGCAAAGATATACATACGAAAGTCATATAATATATCATACGAATCGTCATACGATCAACAATAACATACAGTGGTGTTAAAAAGTCCTGCATCACCTAAGCGCCTTATAGTTTTTGAGGTTTAACTTAAGTTTTTTGTATATTTTCGCTAATTCATTTTAAGTTTGTGCTTGTAATTAGCATTATCGGTATACTTACTAACGTTTTTTTAATTAATAGCTCAAAATTCTACAGAAAAGATTAAAATAATCTGATTGAAGGGATTTCCCATAATCCGAGAAAATTATGAGGTGATTATTATGTCGTTAAAGTACTATTTAATTGAATCTTAATGACAAATTTGCCACATATTTTGACTATATAAACACTGTAGTTACCCTAACACATTTATTCGCTCTTTGATTTTTGATAAAAAAGGTCAAAATGTCATCCCAGACCAAACAAACTGAATTATCGAACGAAAAGCGTTTTGAAATTATTTTTCACCATAAAAACGACAAATCTAGTCGCGAAATAGCATCCGTAGCATCTACAGTAATTAGAGTCATTAAGAAGTATGCTGAACAAGGAACAATCGACGACAGACCGTGTATTTGGTAAGGTGATGCAGGACTTTTTAACACCACTGTATGGCGTAGAAACATGGATCATGACAGAAAAGACAATAAAACTTATTATTACTTTTGAAAAAATAAAGATATTAAGGAGAATTTTGGGACCCATTTGGGACATTTCCCATATAAGGAGAATAAAGTTCACCCACGAGAATGGATAATGACAGAATACATGGTAGAACGCTGAAAAAGACCAAGAAAGAGGTGTATAGACGAAGTGAGAACTGATACTAAAAAGATTGAGGGTGGATATCTGGAGAAGAGCAGCCAGGGACAGAGATACTTGGAGGCGGATGCTGGGAAAAGGAAGGGACCAACCTGGGCTGTAGCGTCATAGGAGAGAGAGAGAGAAAAATGGCCAATGAAAATATTACAGTGGATCCCCACCAAGCACAGGATAAAGAGAAGATCAAGAAGATTGTGAAGACTAGAAGTAAATGGTGCAATGAAAGATAGAGGTCTAGAAGCAGATGACCAGAACCATCACAAGCGTTGGAAGCTAGAATGCGAGAAATGGCGACAGTGAGAAATCACAGAAACCTGTGATTGACCTATGATTCATCCCTGAATACGTTGAGTATCTGATTTACTAAGTATAAATCACTTCTCTGGTTGTTATACATATACATTGTACAAGGTTCATGGTTCTCGACAAGGTTCCTTGTACATACAATATCAAATATAATATAATCTCAAATTAATAATCAATTTCTGATAGGAGTAAGACAAGTTTTGGTATGTATTTTCAAACTACTGCTCGAAATAAAGGCTTTACCGCAAATGGTGCAAGGATACTTCCTATCCCCAGTATGAATCTTAATGTGATATCTATAAGGCGCGGATTGACCAAACCGCTTCCCGCAATAGGAGCACACGTACGGTTTTTCTCCCGTATGGACGCGGATATGCGACGTCAACAGACATTTCGTCGCGAAGCGTTTATCGCAGTACGTACACGGGAACGGTTTTTGACCGGTATGCGTACGCATATGTTGCGTCAGCCTAGTTCTGCTAGAAATACGCTTTCCGCATACGTCACAGACTACAGTCATGTCTACACCCATTTCCTTATGCTTACTTGAGTAATGAGCGCGCAAGCCCATTTCGGATTCGTAATGTTTGGAACATACACGACAGTCGAACTTAACTAAAGGTTTTCCAGTGAGAATCTCGTGATGGATTACATTCAAATGAATATCCAAACTGCTAGAATTGGCTAAATGCTTGCCGCATATCTCGCACTGGAACATCTTCTCTCCAGTGTGACGGTAGGAATGCTTCATGGCAGCTCTAGCTTTCCTGAATATTTTTTGACATATCTGGCATTTATACCCAGCATGACCGTTGATATGTCTTCGTATCCGAAACTTGGCATCTACTGCGAAGCCACATAAGTGACACGTATATAACTTAGCAGGACTATGTTTCCTCGAATGTAAACCTAGTTCCAAATGATCGTTGAAGGCTTTTTCGCAGGTTTTACATACAAGAGGCTTATCTAGTTTCAAGATGTCTTTTAGTTTCATCCGTTCTTCGTTGATTTCTGGCTCTGGAGCGGTTATGGGATTTTTCTTCTCTTGTGGCTTCTTTTCTGTCTCTGGAAAAATTATGGAATTTTTTTTCTTTTGTTTCTTTTTTTCTGTATCTGAATCGGTTATGGGATCTTTTTTCTTTTGTTTTTTCTTTTCTGTTTCTGGACCGGTTATGAGATCTTTTTTCTTTTGTTTCTTCTTTTCTGTCTGTGGAACGGTTGTGGGATTTTTTTTCTTTTGTTTCTTCTTTTCTGAATCTTTAACGGTTATGGGAGATTTTTTCTTTTGTTTCTTCTTCCCGGTGTTTCTAAAAAGTATAATGTTAATTACATCAAGAAGAATCAAATAACAATATACTTACAGTACTCTCTTGTTTGTATATTTATGTAAAAGAAACAGAAGGCAATAATGATATATGTAGTAGCCTATAGAGCAACTATAGTGATCTACTATTGGATTCAGCTAAGGAAGTAGATGTGGAACAAAATAAAATACTCAACAAAGAAACAGACAGGGTGACCCGAAGAAATAACTTACTTACTTACTTAGTCCTAAGCCTTGGCAACTGTAGGTGTAAAGCTGGTGGAGTTAAGTTTTGCATTGTTGTCTCCAAGCTTTCCGATCTTGAGTTAAGTTTCTTGCACTTTCTAATGTCAATCCTTTCTTCTCGACTTCTTTTCTGATTTTATCTATTCACATAACACTTGGTCTTCCTCTTTTGTTTTCCCCTGCACTCTCATTTCGAACACTCGTTTTGTTAGGCCATTCGCACACACAGCTGCTAAAAAGAAACCAGTTGGTAATTTTAGTTACCAATCAGTTACTTAGTAGTCACTGTCCATGTATTTTAATGAGCGTCCGCACACAGCACTACTAGTTAGCAGCCGGTCTATAATGCGGGAATGATCAGTCGACAGCGGACTGGACATGCAGGTCGCTGGGGGACTAGTTTGTAAACATTTGGAAAATGAATAAAGGATTGAATGGGTCGAACAACTTTGGTGCTCAGCGAGAGGTAGGTATTTATTACACATATAGGTAAAGAAATAGTGGGAATTGGTTTACATGTTCTATTGTTGTTTACATTAAAAATAAAAGATGGTCATTTTTGATATTTTAAATAAGCTTAAGATATGAACATGGTTTGTTTGGATTATGCGTGTAAAAATTTTTTATTAGTAGATATTTCAAAGCTAGTATTTTGCAGTAAATTAAGCTAAGCCAAATTATTTTGTGTGAATTATTGCTCTTATACAGTAAAATTATAAAGGCTCTTAACGATATAATTTCTTATTTGCAGTAAACCTTATTACCTATCTCAGAGAAAAAAGTGTCATATTTTGTTAAAGTTTAACACGCAAAATCAGCGGAATCGTTTAATATAAAATTAGTGCAAGAAGTGGAAAACATCCGTGCCTATATAAACTTAATTAACTAGTACCTATCTATCTATCTAATCAGCCCTAAACATCCATCCTTGGATATAGGCCTCCTCTTCCTTCTTCCATGCCTCTCTATCTTGGGCAATTTGCATCCATTTTGACCCAGTGTGTTTCTTCAGGTCATCTGACCATCGCATCTGTGGCCTTCCCCTTTTTCGTTTGTGGTTCCATGGTCTCCAATGTATTACCATCTTAGTCCATCTTTCATCCTTCTGCCGTAGGGTGTGTCTGGCGAACTTCCATTTAAGCTTTGCTACTTGGGTAGAGACGTCTTTCACTTTTGTTTTGTTACGGATCCATTCGTTTCTTTTCCTGTCTGATAATTTAATGTTCAGCATTTGTCTTTCCATGGCTCTTTCTGTCTTTGCTATTTTTTCCATATTCTCTTTTGTAAACGTCCATGTCTGAGAGCCATATATTAAAACAGGGAGTATACATTGATTGAAGACTTTTGTTTTTAGGTATTGCGGGTATTTTCTGTTCTTTAGAATATAAGACAGTTTTCCGAATGATGCCCAGGCCAACCTTATTCTTCTCTTTATTTCTTCGGTCTGATTTTCTTTATTTAATCTAGTGATTTGTCCTAGATATATATATTCTTTTACTTGTTCTATTCTTGTTTGTGCCACTGTAATTACTAGTTCTTCTTGTTGATTGGTCATGGTTTTTGTTTTACTGTAATTCATCTTCAGTCCTATCTTTGTCGATTCTCTATCTAGTTCTTCCATCATTCTTTGTAATTCTTCACTTCTTTCTGCTATTAATACAATATCATCAGCATATCGTAAGTGATTCAGATATTGCCCGTTTATGTTTATACCCAAACCATCCCAGTGCAGTTGTTTGAACACATCTTCTAGCGCTTGGTTGAATAGCTAGGGCGCTTTTAATGTCAAAACCCTCTTCAAAGAAAAACATGTCGAATCACAAAACAAACGGAATATTACCCCAGGTGGGTAGAGATAACTAGTGCCTATTGATGGGAAATAATCCACAATTTTACTAAAAAAAATGATTTTATTAACGTTTCGTAGTCCAAATCGGATGCCGTTGTCAAAATACAAAAAATATTAATGAATTAAACAAAAATGTTGTTGCTTAGTAAAAAATTCTTCTAATATGTATTTTTTTTTAATCTGACTCATTTATATCGACAATTCAGACATATATTATACATTTTAAAGTAGAAGACTTTAAAATGATATTGCTAATATTTATGAATTGCGTTTCTGGGACGACTCTACTGAAAGATAGTTTATTCGATTACATGAAATCAACCCCAACTCAAGAATATCCGTCACAAAAAATCATGACATGTGATCTGTTTTTAAAAATACAACTACATACAACGGTGACAATAAATAATAACAACAATATGATTTTAAAGTCTTCTACGTTAAAATGTATAATATATGTCTAAATTTCCGATATAAATGAGTCAGATTAAATAAATTATTAGAAGAATTTTTTACTAAGCAACAACATTTTTGTTTAATTCATTAATATTTTTTGTACTTTGACAACGGCATCCGATTTGGACGTCGAAATATTAATAAAATTATTTTTTAGTAAAATCGTGGCTTCTCTCCCATCAAAAACTAGTTAATTACAAAAATTTCACAAGAAAATAGATTCAGGTCTCAGGACAACATAATATATAAACTTAAACACCGCCTAACAAAGCTACTCAGTACAAAGTACAGTCAAGAAGTGACTCGTTTTATTAATTTTCGGTAGCGTAATGTGCGAGCCATAGTTGATAACCCGTTGATAACTCTGATTACCAACTAGTTTAGTTTCTTTTTAGTAGCTGTGTGTGCGAAAGGCCTTAGTCTCTAGTTCGACCTTCTACACACGTGCCCGTGCCATATAAATCTCTCTCTACTATTTTTTCATTGATTGGTTTTAGTGTTGAGTTTTATTTGATTGTTTCGTTTCGTATTTTGTCTGTCCTCTTTCTGTTTGCTATTTTCCTCAGGAACTGCATTTCTATAGCATTGACTTCTATAGCATTGACTTAATGCCATGCCGTCTGCAAATAGTAGCTGCGATAGTTGAGTCTGTTTCATTTGCCAGTATCCTAATGTTAGTTTTCTCATTCTTCTCTTACCTTTCTTTATTGCTTCATCCAGTACGACAGAGATTAGCAGTGGATTCAACGAGCATCCCTGTTTGACACCCGAAGAAATAAAAAAGCAAGTAAAAGTGAAGAAAAAAGCATGGAAAAATAGAATTACCATAATTAAAAAATTAAAGAAAAAATGTAAAAGTATACAGGAATGATGATAGAAACCACAAAGAAAATATCAGTTTGATATTTCGCGTTGTGTAGCGTCGCAATTTCTTTACCTTCGTTATGTGACGATTACAATGCGACTTTTTATTGCAGCCGCTTGAAATTTTTTTTCTAAATTCTTCTTCTTCTTATATTAGGCCTCTTGGCCTGTTCTTAACGGATTTTGAGCTTGTATTCGTAACTGTGATGTTGACCGCCACCTTTTAAAGGGCCTTCCTATTGGTCTCTTGCCTGTTGGCTTCGAATCTCTGGCTATACGGGCTATTCTCTCGCCACATGCTGATTACACTCTGGTCTTCTCTGTCATCCCCACCGTACTATATCTTGTATGTTACAGAGATCTCTTATTCTGTCGTTCGGTATTCTGTCTCTCAGTGTTTTCCCAGATATTGACCTCAACGTTCTCATTGCTGATGTTCTCAGTATCCTCTTGGTTTCTGCTGTGTTACATCTTGTTTCTATCGCATACGTCATGATCGGTCTTACACAAGATTTGTATATGCGTACTTTCCCTTCTAAATTCAAGGGATATACAGGGTGTCCCAGACTAATTTAGCCACGCTATATCTCTTAAACGAATAGAGATTTTCGAATGGAACAAAAAATGGTCTATTCTACTTGTAATACACTTTAATACGGCGTAGAAAAAAATGATCCCCTAAATATTCATTAGTTATAACCCCTAACTTTAATTTTTTTAATAGCACCCTGTATATTTTTTATAGTTTTGGATGTGGTCTTCTAGCGTCTATTCAACACATTTTTTGAAAATAAAATCGGTTCGTAAATAACCAAGAAAATATCAGTTTAGTTTTGTTAATTGCGTCTCAGAATAATTTATCCAGGCTATATTTCTTAAACGAATAGAAATTTTCGAATGGGACAAAAACTGATCTATTACATTTGTAATACACTTTCATATGACGTAAAAAAATTATCCCTAAATATTCATCCCTTAGTTACAACCCCTAACTTTATTTTTTTTAAATAGCACCCTGTGAGTTAGGGATGAATATTTAGGGGATGAATTTTTTCTACGCCATATGAAAGTGTATTACAAATGGAATAGATCAGTTTTTGTCCCATTCGAAAATCTCTATTCGTTTAAGAAATATAGCCTGGATAAATTAGTCTGGGACATACAATTAACAAAAGTAAACTGATAGTTTCTTGGTTAACGAACCGATTTTATTTTCAAAAAATGTGGTAAATAGACGATAAAAGACCACATCCAAAACTATAAAAAAATATACAGAGTGATATTAAAAAAAATAATGTTAGGGGTTGTAACTAAGGGATAAATATTTAGGGGATGATTTTTTTGTACGCCATATTAAAGTGTATTACAAGTAGAATATATCACTTTTTGTCCCATTCGAAAATCTCTATTCGTATAAGAGATATAGCGTGGCTAAATTAGTCTGGGACACCCTGTATATTCATCCACACATCCTCGTTCTGTCGATATATCGAAATAAATCCTTTTAAACAATCTTGTTTGCGACTTCAGTTCCGTTCCATGTTTGAATGAATTTAGGCATTGTAAATATAACTTTGAAATTCTTTTTAGGTTGTGGTAATTGAATTTCGGTTTTTTCTCTTATAGAAAAACGCAATTTGGCAGGGAGAATGCCTGGGTATTAAGATTTTCTTGTAGGTCTTAAAGTTGTCATATATCTTGTATATGCTTTTAATACCAGTATTTTTTTAATTGGATGTGAAATTTGAGGTTGAGGTTCCTCTCTGGAGTTGAGGTTGCTGACATTCCTGGATCGAGGATATTTGATTGGATTGGATTTGGGATGAAATTTGGTTGAACTTAGTGTCATATGGTTACATATTTGAAATATGGCAATATTGCCGGGCTAAGAACAACATCATTGTGTTAATTTTAAAATTTATTTTACAATAATACAATACAATCGCAAGTTAAAAATCAATCTCTGATAGGAGTAAGACAAGTTTTGGTATGTATTTTCAAACTACTACTCGAAATAAAAGCTTTACCGCAAATGGTGCAAGGATACCTCCTATCCCCCGTATGAATCTTAATGTGATATCTATAAGGCCCCGACTGTCCGAACCGCTTCCCGCAATACGAGCACACGTACGGTTTTTCTCCCGTATGGACGCGAAGATGTGACGTCAACAGACATTTCGTCGCGAAGCGTTTATCGCAAATCATACAAGGGAACGGTTTTTGGCCGGTGTGCGTACGCATGTGTCGCTTCAGCTTATCTCTGCACGAAATACGCTTTCCGCATACGTCACAGACTACAGTCATATCTACACCTATTTCCTTATGCTTACTTGAGTAATGAGCGCGCAAGCCCATTATAGACTCGTAGTGTTTGAAACATACACGACAATCGAACTTATCTAAAGGTTTTCCAGTAAGAATTTCGTGATGGATTGTATTCAAATGAATCTCCAAACTCCTAGCATTAGTTAAATGCTTGCCGCATATCTCACACTGGAACATCTTCTCTCCAGTATGACCATAGGAATGCTCCATGGCAGCTCTAACTGTCCTGAACATTTTTTCACATAGCTGGCATTTATACCCAGCATGACCGTTGATATGTCTTAGGATTCGATACTTGTAATCTACTGAGAAGCCACATAAGTGACATGTGTATAACTTAGCAGGACTATGTTTCCTCGAATGTAAAGCCAGTTCCAAATGATCCGTGAAGGCTTCTTCGCAGGTTTTACACAAAAGAGGCTTATCTAGTTTCAAGAGGTCTGTTATTTTCATTCGCTCTTCGTTGAATTCTGGCTCTGGAACGGTTATGGAAAATTTCTTCTCTTTTTTCTTCTTTTCTGTCGCTGGATCGGTTATGGGATTTTTCTTTTTTTGCTTTTCCTTTTCTGTTTCTGGATCGACTATGGGATTTTTTTTCTTTTGCTTTTTATTTTCTGTCTCTGGAATGGTTATGGAATCATTTTTCTTTTTTTGTTTCTTGTTTTCTGACTCGGAAACGGATATGGAAGATTTTTTGTTTTGTTTCGTCTTTTTTGACTCTGGAACTTTTATGGGTGATTTTTTCTGTTGCTTCTTCTTCCCAGTATTTCTAAAAAGTACGTTAATTAAATCAAGAAGAATCAAATAGCGATATACTTAGAGGCATCTCTTTATTTTATATGTTAAAGAGACCGAAGACAATAATGATTAAACACCCTATGGAGCAACTATAAGGATCTAAGGAAAGAAAGCTTTAGATTAAATTCAAATCGGGGCCACCACCATCGGCTGACCAAGGTTTCTGCTTTTCAGCGTCTTTAGAGCCACCTGTGGTGTATCCCCAAGCGAACTGAATCCAAGCTGTCCATGTATAAGGATCTATTATTGACAGGATGCAGCTAGGGTAGGGTGACCAAACGTACCGTTTTTAACGATCATACCCGGAAAAGTCTCCCAGGACGCCTAAATGTCACATATTTACGTAGGGTTGAGTCAGACAAGTAAGTGTGACTTTGGGTGTTTCTCTTAATACAAGTGGTTGTTTGGTGCATCTCATAGTGTTATTAATTAGGAAGCAAGGAGCACTGTATAATGCTAGATTGAAGTTTGGTAATCACTTTAAGTACCTACTTGAATTAGTGTATTTCTTTATCGGTAGTGTATAACATCAGAGTCTGTTAAGTTTAAGCTGATAATTGTTTTCATTTCGTACCATCATCATCATTTCAACGAGAAACATTCAACGGTAACACATTTATTAAGTCAAAAAAGAATGTGTGTGTACTTTGTACGCACGTAAAAAGTTATACTTCTAAATATGATTTCAATGAAATAAATATACTTTCGGACAGTTTATTTGTATTTTATTTAAAGATTAAATTAATTTTTACTTACTACTTTCCACAAATTTTTATTAAAACAATACCAATACTTAAAAAAAGATTAGAACACACCAGGATTAGAACCGGGGACCTCTTGATCTCCAGCCCAATGCTCTACCACTGAGCTATACCCTTTTGTGTATACGGGCTACAATATTTCTCAGACATAGTGACAAACATACGAAGTGAATTATAAAATACATTAAATATTACTTATCTTATTCCCGAGGTAGAAAGTCCAAATACACAAAAATTATAATAATAGTTATTTATGATATAAATGTTAAAAGCACAATTTTAAGGCACGTATGTGAAAGATTCGCTTCGCTCATTCTGCAATTCACATGAGTGCCTTAAAAATGTACTTTTTAACACCAATATCATACAATATTTTTTCTACAAACGTCTAATATATCAACAATTATAATTTATTCATTCTAAATTACAGGACAATACCTACAAAAACTTTTACTTGAACTTGACTGACATTCCATTTTTATATCTTTCTTGAAATTACATCAAAACTGCCTATACTGTTAAGGTTAAGGTGATACAGTAGCGATCAACAGGTAGCCAAAACGCGTTCCAAGATTGCGGCTGTAATTTTGAATATTTTTTCGAGATATTTGGCACACGTATTCGTAATATAATAAAGAATGGCGGTACAGAGCCCAATTTGAAAAATATATTAATATGTGGAAATTACTCTGTAATTAAATACAATATTAAAAAAACGAGCCTGTACCGCCATTAAGAAGAACAAAAAAATACACTTTCTTCAAATAAACTTTTTTATCCGATGCCTAGATTTTGTGTCATTTTGGAACTACTAATGAAATAAAAAATTTTAGTAGTTCCAAAATGACACAAAATCTAGGCATCGGATAAAAAAAATTATTTGAAGAAAGTGTTACAAACGTGTTAAAAATGCAATAATACAGTTTAAATTAAATTTAAAAAACCTTTTAAACCACCTTTTTCAAATTGCGCAAGTTGTATTATTAATATTAATGTTAATAAATGAAATATAAATATTTTGACGTTTCAATTTGACAATTCACTTTTAACTGCAGTGCCTTAAAATTTTTAAAGCACTGGTGCTTTAAAGTAGCATTTTTAACGCTCCTATGGAGTGCTATAAATTGCATTTTTGACACGTTTATAGAAAAATATATTTAAAAACACTAATATATCCTTTCCGCACCTTTTCTGGACTGATACATACATAAATTAAAACATTTAGTAACGAACTCCATACTGTCTGTGTGCGCATGCGCGCAGGTTAATAAAATTTCACCCTCAATCGCGCCTAAAGAAGTATAGCTTCAATAATAAAGATATTTTGTTGACGTGAAGAATACTTTTATTATTAGTTAATATAAGATTTTTACATAAAAAGAAGTGTTTTTCAAACAATTTCAGAGTGGATGGACTAATACTGACATATACAATGTAAGTTTCCTTATGCATTTTCTCAGAATTTTTCTTTCAGTAGTTAAGATGGAATGATGTTGGCATTTGTTTAATGACACCTATAGATACGCCTGTCAAGGGTGTTTTTGACGTGGATGTTCCAGTTGAAAGTTGTGCTAAAATGAACTCCAAAAATGGATCTGAATTTGAGCTCCTCTCCAAGGAGCACTATTCAAAGACATGAGTACTCTCTCCAAGGAGATGTCATGTGAAGAAGAAAACATAAGTGTTTATTCGCATACTCGACTAATATGATTCAGATCACTTTTTAGTTGGCACCAGAATTCGAGCTAGAATCTCAAACGCGAAGAAGGAAAGAAGTACCAAAACAACGCACCTTAATATTAACCTCCTCAAAAATCAAAACTAACTACATAACTAATGAGAACCTAACAATCAGCGAACAATGGGAAATGTGTAAATGTGTAAAAATAATATTAAAGAAGCAGCAAATAATATTCTAGGGCCAGAAAAACCACCATCACGCAATGGCTGGTTCGCTGCTGAGTGTGAGGACATTGCAAGAAGAAAGAATGATGCATATAAACTGATGCAGCAAAGAAGACCCCGAGAAAAACAACAAACATATAAAGACCTTAGAAGAAAGAGAAGTGCATCCATAGAAGAAAAAAAGAGAACCTATGAAAATAGAATACTGGAAGAACTTGAGACATTAAAACAGGAAAATCAAACAAGAAAATTCTATAAAACTCTAAATAATGCAAGAAAGGAATTCAAACCAAGGCTAAGACTATGTAAGAAAAAAGAAGGGCACGTACTCAATACAAGAGAAGAAATATTGAAAAGGTGGGTGAAACTACCTACTATAAAGAACTACCTACTATCAAAGTAGAAGATCCAAATCAACCACCCCCAGGAGCAAGCACCAATACATCATTAGAACCTCCATCAATTCAAGAAGTACGGGATGCAATAAAACACCTGAAAAATAATAAATCTCCAGGAAGTGATGGTATACCCTCGAAACTTATTAAATATGGAGGTGCTCTTGCTAACCAAATATGTAAAATAATACTGAGAGCCTGAAATGAGGAACAAATCCCGAAAGAGTGGTGTATTGAAATCGTTTGCCCATTATACAAAGAGGGTGATCAATTGGAATGTAGAAACTATAGGGGAATAACCCTCTTTAATACAGCCTACAAAATATTTTCGAGTATCTTATATAGCCGCCTAAGTGCACATTCAGAGGAGCTTCTTGGAGAATATCAAAGTGGTTTTAGGCCTGGTAGATCAACAGCAGACCAGATCTTTGTGCTAAGGCAAATACTGGAAAAAACCAATGAATTCAATATCGACACATACCATCTTTTCGTAGATTTTAAATCGGCATATGATAGTGTTCTAAGAAATAAATTGTATGAAGCCATGGATGAATTCCACATCCTTGATAAACTGATAAGATTGGTTAAGGCTACAATGCGTAAAGTTGTTTGCAAAGTCGAAATACAGGGCGAACAATCACAGGCATTTGAAACGCATGTTGGGTTGCGACAGGGAGATGCGCTGGTGTGTCTCCTCTTCAACATAGCTTTGGAAAAGGCGGTTAGAGATGCCCGAATAGACAACAGAGGAAATATTTTTAATAAATCATCCCAAATTTTGGCATATGCAGATGACGTGGACCTAGTAGCCCGCACAACTCGCAAGCTAGAAAAAATGTATACCACCTTCTCAAATGTCTCAAAAAATATGGCCTGCAAGTAAGCGAGGAGAAAACTAAGATGATGACATCAACAACCAACAATAGAGCCAGAAACATCGGTCACCAATTCACGGTTGATAAATCTACCTTTGAAGTGGTGGACAAATTCACATACTTAGGCTAACTGATCACGTGATCACCAAGGAGAACGTCATGACATAAGAAATCAACCGAAGGATAATCCTAGCAAACAAATGCTATTTTGGACTGAGTAGACATATGAGAAGCAGAAACTTAAGCCAAAAAACAAAAATAACCATATACAAAACCCTTATACAACCAATGTTGACATATGGATCAGAGGCATAGACCATTTCCAAGGCAGATGAAAACCTTCTGCTTATATTTGAAAGAACATCTAGCAAGATCACAGCAGAACAACCCTCCCAGAAGAATACTTATGTCACAATCTGTGGGAAGTAGAAATAGGGGTAGGCCAAAACTCATATGGAAGGATGGTGTGGATAAGGATGGGCGGAAAATAGGCGCAGCAAACTGGCAACGGTTGGCAATGGATAGGACTGACTGGCGTAATAGACTTGGGAAGGTCGAGGCTCTTTCATAGGGCTGTAGCACCATTGATGATGATGATGACCCATGAACGATCACATAAATCACATATTCTGTATTTGCTTTTTTTTTTCATAAGTAACAAACGAGAGAGATAGATTATTAATAATCTGAATAATATGCGATTGATGTGTCGTTCATGGGTATTCTTTCATTTTTACAACTGTATAATATCAAGGTAAATAATCAATCTCTGACAGGAGCACAACAAGTATTAGTATGTATTTTCAAATTACTATTCGCAATAAAAGCTTTACCGCAAATGGTGCAAGGATACCTCCTATCCCCCGTATGAATCTTAATATGATATCTATAAGGCCCCGACTGTCCGAACCGCTTCCCGCAATACAAACACACGTACGGCTTTTCTCCCGTATGGGTGCGAATATGTGACGTCAACAGAAATTTCGTCGCGAAGTGTCTCTCGCAGACCGTACAAGGGAACGGTTTTTGGCCGGTATGTGTGCTCATATGTCGCGTCAGTCTATCCCTGCTTGAAATACGCTTTCCGCACACTTGACAAATAACAGTCAAGTCTACACCCATTTCCTTATGCGTACTGGAATAGTGCCGTCGCAGACCCGTCGCAGATTCGTAGTGTTTGAGACATACACGACAATCGAACTTAACCAAAGGTTCTCCAGTGATGATTTCGTGATGTATCGTATTCAGATGTTTACGCAGACCTTTAGAATTAGCCAAATGCTTGCCACATATCTCGCACTGGTACATCTTCTCTCCAGTATGTCGATAAGAATGCTTCAAGGCAGCTCTAGCTTTTCTAAACACCTTTAGACATATCTCGCATTTATATCCAGCATGACCGTTGATATGTCTTCGTATTCGTCTCTTGTAATTTGCTGAGAAGCCACATAAGTGACACGTGTATAACTTAGCAGGACTATGTTCCCTCGAATGTAAAGCTAGTTCCAAATGATCTGTGAAGGCTCTTTTGCAGGTTTCACATAGAAGGGGCTTGTCTAGTTTTAAGATGTCTGTTAGCTTCATCAGCTCTTCGTCGATTTCTGGTTCTGGAACGGTTATCGGAGATTTTTTCTGT
The DNA here is from genome assembly GCF_917563875.1 of Diabrotica virgifera virgifera. Taxonomy (NCBI): domain Eukaryota; kingdom Metazoa; phylum Arthropoda; class Insecta; order Coleoptera; family Chrysomelidae; genus Diabrotica; species Diabrotica virgifera. The sequence continues at coordinate 223,283,577 of NC_065451.1, read as the reverse complement.
TGTTTCTTCTTCCCGGTGTTTCTAAAAAGTACGTTAATTACACCAAGAAGAATTAAACAGTGATATACTTACAGGATTCTCTTGTTTGTATATGTTAAAGAGACAGAAGACAATAATGATGAAACAGCCTATGGAGCAACTATAAGGATTCTACTACTGGATGCAGCTAAACTTTATGGTTTAGTTCCGGTCTCGAGCACATTGTCTGTGGTTAGATGAATCTATGTATCACATGGTTGAAATATGGCAATATCGGCAAGTAAAGTACAATATTTTTGTGTTAAAGTTAATAATTTATTTGGTTTAATTTAATTACAAATTCTTTTTAATAAATATATAGCTGGTTTTCCGTGCTAAAGATGAATTAGCATAAATATGGTACATTTTTAATAAGTTAATGTTTATCGGCTGATCAGCTAAGAATTTATTCAATTGATGGATTCGACCGTTACTTGATGGAAGTTCATTTTATCTAACAATAAAACACTGAAAACGTTTGTTTTCTATACTTCCACAATTAGTCCAGAAAGCCACTGCGCATCCGCTAGGAAAAATATTCTAATTCGGATTTTTTTGCACAATCTTACTCAAAAAGGACCCCTTTTAACAAATTTGCATGTTGCCAGGACCAAAAGTTGGTCAAAAATTTTTTAAACGTTTTTTTTTTGTTTTTTTCCTAAAATTATTTTTTTTGCATGGAACAATTTTTTTTTTTAGGTTTTCTGGATCATTCCAAACAGAAAAGGTCTTTAGTGACTTTTCTCTAAAGTTGATAGTTTTTGACATATAAGCGATTAAAAATTGAAAAATTGCGAAATCGGCCATTTTTAACCTTCCAAAACTATGTGAAAAACTGAAAATTTTAATGTTACCAAGGTAGGTAGATATTCTTTAAACATCGATTGATGAAATTCCGAAGAGTTTTTTGCAATACAATATTCAAAACTCCTTTGTTTCTTAATTGTTGCAATCTTAATATGATATCTATAAGGCGCCGACTGTCCGAACCTTTTCCCGCAATACGAACACACGTACGGTTTTTCTCCCGTATGGGTGCGAAGATGCGACGTCAACAGACATTTCGTCGCGAAGTTCCTCTCGCAGACCGTACAAGGGAACGGTTTTTGGCCCGTATGCGTTTGCATATGTCGCTTCAGTCTAGCACTGTTTGAAATACGCTTTCCACACACGTCGCAGACTACAGTCAAGTCTACACCCATTTCCTTATGCGTACTGGAGTAGTGCCGTCGCAGACCCGTCGCAGATTCGTAGTGTTTGAGACATACACGACAATCAAACTTAACCAAAGGTTTTCCAGTGATGATTTCGTGATGTATCGTATTTAGATGTTTATGCAGAATTTCAGAATTAGCCAAATGCTTGCCACATATCTCGCACTGGTACATCTTCTCTCCAGAATGGTTATAGGAATGCTTCAAGGCAGCTCTAGCTTTCCTAAACACCTTTAGACATATCTCGCATTTATATCCAGCATGACCGTTGATATGTCTTCGTATTTTAATCTTGTAATCTACTGAGAAGCCGCATAAGTGACACGTGTATAACTTAGCAGGACTATGTTCCCTCGAATGTAAAGCTAGTTCCAAATGATCTGTGAAGGCTCTCTTGCAGGTTTCACATAAAAGGGGCTTGTCTAGTTTTAAGATGTCTGTTAGCTTCATCAGCTCTTCGTCGATTTCTGGTTCTGGAACGGTTATAGAATTATTTTTCTTCTTTTGTTTCTTCTTTTCTGACACTGGAGCTTTTATGGGAGGTTTTTTCTGTTGTTTCTTCTTCCCGGTGTTTCTAAAAAGTACGTTAATTACAACAAGAAGAATTAAATAGCGATATACTTACAGGATTCTCTTGTTTGTATATGTTAAAGAGACAGAAGACAATAATGATGAAACAGCCTATGGAGCAACTATAAGGATTCTACTACTGGATGCAGCTAAACTTTATGGTTTAGTTCCGGTCTCGAGCACATTGTCTGTGGTTGGATGAATCTATGGATCACATGGTTGAAATATGGCAATATCGGCAAGTAAAGTACAACATTTTTGTGTTAAATTTAATAATTTATTTGGTTTAATTTAATTACAAATTCTTTTTAATAAATGTACAGTTGGTTTTCTGTGCCAAAGATGAATTAGCATAAATATGGTACATTTTTAATAAGTTAATGTTTATCGGCTGATCAGCTAAGAATTTATTCAATTGATGGATTCGACCGTTACTTGATGGAAGTTCATTTTATCTAACAATAAAACACTGAAAACGTTTGTTTTCTATACTTCCACAATTAGTCCAGAAAGCCACTGCGCATCCGCTAGGAAAAATATTCTAATTCGGATTTTTTGCACAATCTTACTCAAAAAGGACCCCTTTTAACAAATTTGCATGTTGCCAGGACCAAAAGTTGGTCAAAAATTTTTTAAACGTTTTTTTTTTTGTTTTTTTCCTAAAATTATTTTTTTTGCATGGAACAATTTTTTTTTTTAGGTTTTCTGGATCATTCCAAACAGAAAAGGTCTTTAGTGACTTTTCTCTAAAGTTGATAGTTTTTGACATATAAGCGATTAAAAATTGAAAAATTGCGAAATCGGCCATTTTTAACCTTCCAAAACTATGTGAAAAACTGAAAATTTTAATGTTACCAAGGTAGGTAGATATTCTTTAAACATCGATTGATGAAATTCCGAAGAGTTTTTTGCAATACAATATTCAAAACTCCTTTGTTTCTTAATTGTTAATGAAGCGTGCGCGACACTATTTTCCACCATTGCATGTGTATGCAGTATGGTGCAAATGAAAGGAATAAATTCGTTCTTTCGTAAACCGGCGACTTTAAGGGAAAATCCCGAAACAGGTCGATTTTTATTTTTAAGTTATGATATTGTGACATATATGGTATACTAGTGATGTCATCCATCTGGGCGTGATGACGTAATCGATGATTTTTTTAAATGAGAATAGGGGTCGTGTGCTAGCTCATTTGAAAGGTTCTTCAATTGTCTATTCAGTAAGGTAAACATTTACATAATTATTTATACAGGGTGTCCAATAATTTAATTTTTTTGTCAATTTGCCAAATGTGTTAATTTAATAAAAAAATTTTGGACACCCTGTATAAATAATTATGTACATGTTTATATTAGTGAATAGAGAATTGAAGAACCTTTCAAATGAGCCAGCACACGACCCATATTCTCATTTAAAAAAATCATCGATTACGTCATCACGCCGAGATGGATGACGTCACTAGTATACTATATATGCCACAATATCATAACTTAAAAATAAAAACCGACCTGTTTTGGGATTTTTCCTTAAAGTCACCGGTTTACGAAATAACGAATTTAGTCATTTATATTTAATACGGAAAATAGTGTCGCGCACCCTTGATTGGCAATTAAAAAACAAAGGGGTTTTTGATGTTGTATTGCAAAAAACTCTTCGGGATTTCATCAATCGATGTTTAAAGAATATCTACCTACCTTTACAACATTCAAATTTTCAGTTTTTCACATAGTTTTTGAGGGTTAAAAATGGCCGATTTCGCAATTTTTCAATTTTTAATCGCTTATAATATGTCAAAAACTATCAACTTTAGAGAAAAGTCACTAAATACCTTTTCTGTTTGGAATGATCCAAAAAACTTAAAAAAAATTTGTTCCATGCAAAAAAAATAATTTTAGGAAAACAACAAAAAAAAAAACGTTTAAAAAATTTTTGACCAACTTTTGGTCCTGGCAACATGCAAATTTGTTAAAAGGGGTCCTTTTTGAGTAAGATTGTGCAAAAAATCCGAATTAGAATATTTTTCCTAGCGGATGCGCAGTGGCTTTCTGGACTAAATAGCTATTTGTATAACAAGGGAGGAAAGTGCTACTTTTCCTCCCGAGAATGAAGTTTACTGCCCGACGCGTAGCGGAGGGCACGCGTCGTGCAGTAATCATTCAAGGGAGGAAAAGGCACTTTACTCCCATGTTATACATATGGTTTTTCCACCTTTCTCAAATAACAAGTAATTTTTTCATTTTTACTTAATTTATTTTATGTAACTAACCAAAAAAATTTATTAAAACTAAAACTAACAAGTAGGTTAAATATAACTGGCAACTGTCAAATATAAGTCAAATTATTAATGTAAACATTGTTAATCAAAATAACAATTTACTGTTTTTTACAATTCTGCAAAATAGTTTTATAAATAAACGTTACAATGTATAGATACTTACGTAATAGAAAACAGATACTGTACAGGGCGTCAATAAGTTATATTTCATAAATGAAATACCATGACGTCACTTTTACTTTTCCTCCCTAGGGAGAAAAAGTACAACTTTGCTCCCTACAACCAGGTCCGGAAAAGTATACTTTCGGTAGAGGTAGGTGGAAATAGTGTATTTCTTTATCGGTTCTTCTGTGTAAGGGATTTTTTAACTCCATGAGAGCAGAGTTTATTAAGTTTAAGCTGACAATTAATTGTTTTTATTTTGTACTATCATCATCATTTCAACGAGAAACATTAAATACTTATTAAGTCAATAATAAAGATATTTTGGTTTCGTGAAGAATACGTTTTTTATTAGTTAATAATTTAATTTTAGGGAGATTTTTTACATAAAAAGAAGTGTTTTTCAAACAATTACAGAGTGGATGGATGATTCCTTATCACACATTATTACACATTCCTTATACATTTCCTCAGGATTTTTCTTTCATTAGCCAAGATGGAATGATTTTGGCATTTGTTTAATGACACCTATAGATACGCCTTTCAAGGGTGTTTCTGACGTGGATGTTCCAGTTGAGAGTTATGCTAAAATGAACTTCCAACTAGGACACCGAAGATCTGAATTCGAGCCTCTCTCCAAGGAGCACTATCCAAGGATATGACTAACTATTTTTATGGGAAATAAGCCACAATTAAATTGAAAAAAATAATCAAAAATGAATAACCATTTTCATTTAGATTGAAAACTTAGTCTTTTGAAACAAATAATTTTATTAACGTTTCGACGCCCAAATCGGGTGTCGTTGTCAAAATACAAAATACTATAAAATTATTTTTTTCAATTTAATTGTGGCTTATTTCTCATAAAAATAATTAATCCTAAAAATGCCACAAGGAAATAGCTTCAGAACAACAATAGGATATGAGTACTCTCTCCAAGGAGATGTCACGTAAAGAAGAAGAAGACACATGTGTTTATTCTAAGCATACTCAACGAGGTTTCTTGTACATACGTACCAAATACAATATATTTTCCAAGGAGTACTATTCTAGGATATGAGTACTTGCTCCTAGATGTCACGTGAAGAAGAACACACATGTGTTTATATTAAGCATACTCGGCAAGGTTCCTTGTACACGTGTACCAAATACAATATAATCCCAAGTTAACAAATCAATCTCTTATCGGAGCACAACAAGTTTTGGTATGTATTTTCAAATTACTATTCGAGATAAAAGCTTTACCGCAAATGGTGCAATGGTACCTCTTATCCCCCGTATGAATCTTAATATGATATCTATAAGGCGCCGACTGTCCGAACCTTTTCCCGCAATACGAACACACGTACGGTTTTTCTCCCGTATGGGTGCGAAGATGCGACGTCAACAGACATTTCGTCGCGAAGTTCCTCTCGCAGACCGTACAAGGGAACGGTTTTTGGCCCGTATGCGTTTGCATATGTCGCTTCAGTCTAGCACTGTTTGAAATACGCTTTCCACACACGTCGCAGACTACAGTCAAGTCTACACCCATTTCCTTATGCGTACTGGAGTAGTGCCGTCGCAGACCCGTCGCAGATTCGTAGTGTTTGAGACATACACGACAATCAAACTTAACCAAAGGTTTTCCAGTGATGATTTCGTGATGTATCGTATTTAGATGTTTATGCAGAATTTCAGAATTAGCCAAATGCTTGCCACATATCTCGCACTGGTACATCTTCTCTCCAGAATGGTTATAGGAATGCTTCAAGGCAGCTCTAGCTTTCCTAAACACCTTTAGACATATCTCGCATTTATATCCAGCATGACCGTTGATATGTCTTCGTATTTTAATCTTGTAATCTACTGAGAAGCCGCATAAGTGACACGTGTATAACTTAGCAGGACTATGTTCCCTCGAATGTAAAGCTAGTTCCAAATGATCTGTGAAGGCTCTCTTGCAGGTTTCACATAAAAGGGGCTTGTCTAGTTTTAAGATGTCTGTTAGCTTCATCAGCTCTTCGTCGATTTCTGGTTCTGGAACGGTTATAGAATTATTTTTCTTCTTTTGTTTCTTCTTTTCTGACACTGGAGCTTTTATGGGAGGTTTTTTCTGTTGTTTCTTCTTCCCGGTGTTTCTAAAAAGTACGTTAATTACAACAAGAAGAATTAAATAGCGATATACTTACAGGATTCTCTTGTTTGTATATGTTAAAGAGACAGAAGACAATAATGATGAAACAGCCTATGGAGCAACTATAAGGATTCTACTACTGGATGCAGCTAAACTTTATGGTTTAGTTCCGGTCTCGAGCACATTGTCTGTGGTTGGATGAATCTATGGATCACATGGTTGAAATATGGCAATATCGGCAAGTAAAGTACAACATTTTTGTGTTAAATTTAATAATTTATTTGGTTTAATTTAATTACAAATTCTTTTTAATAAATGTACAGTTGGTTTTCTGTGCCAAAGATGAATTAGCATAAATATGGTACATTTTTAATAAGTTAATGTTTATCGGCTGATCAGCTAAGAATTTATTCAATTGATGGATTCGACCGTTACTTGATGGAAGTTCATTTTATCTAACAATAAAACACTGAAAACACTGATAACAATAAAACACTGAAAACGTTTGTTTTCTACTTCCACAAAATTTATTACAACTATGTGACTACAGCTTTTTCGGCAGAGTGCCTTTCTCAAGTGATTTAGTTTACTATGTGTTAAGCTGAGGAGTGGGAAGCTGTTTGTCTCGAGTTGGTCATTCAAAATTATATTTCTATTTTTCAATTTATTAATTTTCATAGATTGTAATAAAGATAGCTTAAGGTCTTTATTTTGAATATGCAGAATTTGAAACTGTTAATTAAAAGAATGATTATGATCTAGAAGGTGAAGTGCGTATTTAAAAGTGTCTGTTTTTCTATTGTTAAAAGCCATTTTGTGTTCTGCTCTCCGTTTGTCAAAGGTTCTACTAGTTTGACCAATGTAAGTTTTCGGACAGTCACCACAAGTTAGTTTGTAAACACCACTCTGTAGTTATTTTTTCTTTCGGCTCTTAGTGTTTTTAATATATTTCTTAATATATTTGCTTAATATAACTAAAAACAACTTAGCAAATATATTAAGAACAATAAGAGCCGAAAGAGAAAATATCTACAGAGTGATGTTTACAAACTAATTTGTGGTGAGTGTCCGAAAACTTACATCGATCAAACTGGCAGAACCATTGACAAACGGAGAGCAGAACACATAAAGGCTTTCAACAGACACTTCTACATACGCACTTCACCTTCTAGATCATAATTATCATTCTTTTAATGAACAGTTTCAAATTCTGCATAATTCAAAATAAAGACCTTAAGCTATCTTTATTAGAATCTATGGAAATTAATAAATTGAAAATACAGATATAATTCTGAATCACCAACTCGAGACAAACAGCTCCCCACTCAACCTCTTTAGTTAAAGACTTTAAAAAGGCAAATACATAGTAAACTAAATCACTTGCGAAAGGCACTCTGCCGAAACAGCTGTAGTCACATAGTTGTAATAAATTTTGTGGAAGTATAGAAAACAAACGTTTTCAGTGTTTTATTGTTAGATAAGAATTTATTCGATAATTTTTTATGTAGTCATTAACATCGATTCAAAAGTTCAGTGTATACGCCTGGATCGCGCGCCCCAAAAAAGGTTGATTAATAGCAAACTGAAAATTTGTTAATAGCTTAACGGTGTCTAGTCGGACAAACTTTGATGTACGGGAACACTGGAACAGGGGAAGTTTTAATTATGTTTAATTGTGTTTTAATAATTAACAGGTTAAAAATTTGGAACGTCAGACTTTCAAAAACGTCCCACGTATTTTGTCGGACAGAACTTCCAATTGATTTGTTGCCCTTTCATTAAACTCTCATGCAAAAAATCAGACTGGTATTTATCACCAACTGTACATTTTAATAAGTCCGACACGTAGAACATGTCAAATAACAGGAATTATGACAGGTGATAAATATCAGTCTGATTTTTACATGAGAGATTATTGAAAGAGTAACAAATCAATTGCAAGTTCTGTCCGACAAAATACATGATGCGTTTTCATAGTCTGACGTTCCAAATTTTTAACCTGTTCCGTAATTAAAACTTCCCCTGTTCAGGTGTTTCAGCACATCAAAGTTTGTCTGACTAGACACCCTTAAGTTATTAACAAATTTTCAGCTTGCTATTAAATCAACTTTTTTTGGTACGCGGGATCGAGGCTTAATATATTTTGACCCAGGGCCGCGCCAAGGCTTTCAAGCGCCCCGGGGCAAGAAATTTTAGGCGCCCCTTTCCTACTCCATTTGTAAGTAGTTTTTTGCAACTTATTGAATCGGTTTACCATATTCGCTCCGTGCGTGACTATGGTGGCGTTGACATTGAAACAATGCCAACGTGAGTACTGGCGAAATATGACAATATTGGAGCTATCTTTGTAATGTCATTGTCATTGTTGGTATAAAAATGTTTGTCAAAAATGGTACATAACTGTTACCTATTTATATATGCTGTTATCCTTTATCGACATGTCCTGCCTAAGCCTCTCCCCCCAGGTCTTCTTTTGTTTTCCTCTCTTACTCCTTCCAGGAACCTGCAGTCCAAGAATTCTTCGTATTGGGTGACTAACGTCTCGACGTTGAACATGACCAAACCATCTTAACCTATGCTCTCTCATTTTGGCATCTATTGGTGTCAACCCTAGACTTCCCCTAATATACTCATTCCCAATCGCATCCTTCTTTGTCACTCCATTCATCCATCTAAGCATTCTCGTTTCTGCCACATGCATTGGTTATTCTTCTTTCTTTTTAACTGTCCAACATTCACTTCCGTACATCATAGCTGGCCTTATAGCTGTCTTATAGAATTTTCCCTTGAGCTTCACTGGAATTTTTCTGTCACGCAACAAACCACTCGTTTCATTCCACTTCATAGTCACACAACATTCACACACATAGTTCAACATTCACTTCCGTACATCATAGCTGGCCTTATAGCTGTCTTATAGAATTTTCCCTTCAGCTTCACTGGAATTTTTCTGTCACGCAACAAACCACTCGTTTTATTCCACTTCATCCATCCAACTCTAATTCCACTACATGCATCTTCATCTATTTCCCCTCTGTAATACAGATCGTAGGTAGTTAAAACGTTACAGTATTACTTTTCAAAAAGTTTTAAACCATTTTCCTCAAGAGCTTGTCTCCACTGTTCCAGTTTTTGTTCTAAGTCGCTTTTACTATTTCATACTAACACTACACCAACAGCATACATTAAGAGCCAGGGAATGTTATCCTGTAGCTTCGCTGTTATCTGATCCAAAACTAATAAGAATAAATAAAGACTAAGCACTGAGTCTTGGTACACGTGCAATCCTACTTTCACATGAAATTTATCAGTCTCTTCCACACCTGCCCTAACACTAGTTGTTGCTCCCTCATACATATCCCTCACAATATTTACATATTCATCCGGAACTCCTTTGTTATTGAGTGCCCACCACAGAATCTTTCGAAGAATTTCGAGAAATTCTAAAGATTTACCATCATATTATAAGCGTTTGTTTCTTTATTCCTGTATTTTTCCATCAGCTGCCTGATAATGAAAACATTATCAATTACTCTCCCCCATATTTTCATGGTGTGACTAAGTAGTTTTATGGCTCTGTAGTTTGTACATTGTTGTGTCACCCATGTTTTTGTAAACAGGTACTAATATACTGATTCTCCATTCGTCTGGCATTTGTCCAAAGTCCATAATTATATTAAATAAACCTGTTAGCCACCTTGTTCCTATCTGTCGTAACGCTCTCCACACTTCCTCAGAAATATCATCTTTTCCAACTACTTGTCCTTTCATTATTCCTGAAATGTTTGACTTCACTTCTTCGTTATTTACAAAAAACAACGATTACACTATCACAGAACAAACATATAGTTCAACATATAGTTCAGACAGTATAGTTCAGATATATAGTTCAAACAAATAGTGCAATGAAATAAATAAGGTTTCGTACACTTATAGGATCAAAGTAATACTATACATGCTATTTTTATTTACCTACGATTGGTAAGTTTTCAATTTTACAATAAAATGTTGCTAATATTTCTGGTTTGAATTTACCAGTGGGTAAAATCCTTTTTGTCCTTAGTCAATGTCATTAGTCAATGTAATAAAAAAATTTCTGGTAATTTCGGTCTTGTCAAAAACTTATTTTCGGCACCTACCGGCGCCTTTTTAATACGGCGCCGGGGGGCACCGCCCCCCTTCGCCCTTATGGACGGCGCGGCCCTGTTTTGACCGATTTAACTCGAAAATTAAATTGTTACCGTATAAAGAGATTTGTAAATTTTTTTAAATTATTTTAACTCATTTTTGGAAAAAATTGATTTTTCCTTTATGTGATTGATGTTGAACCTCTGAACGAAGAAGCAAGAAGCACTGTACAGGGTGTTTGGTAAAGAATGGGCCATAGCTTAAACGTAGATTCCTGAGGTTAAAATAGGTCGATTTAAGCTAACTTACCTTAATACAAAAGTTGATAATAACCGTAATACAGGGTGTCAAGGTTAACCTTTTTTTTTTATTTATTTTTGAATATTCCCTGACAGGCATGGGACAACAACACGAAATTTAGTAAGTGGTGCTGGTACTGTACACCCTACGAAATTATGTTAAACAAACGTTTCTGGCTACTACCAGAGGCGTACGACGGGGGAACGTGAATGGTTGACCCTTCTCAAAGTCTACGCCACTAGCGGAATTTCTATTTTAGTGCAATTTTATGATTCTCCAATACTTTCTACTTAAAAAACATACTCTTCATCCGTAACGATAAAGCCATTAGTTTTCGCGATATTTCAAGCTAAACACGAACGAACATAATACATTAATCAAAATGAGTGTGCCTTTTCAATTTTAACTTCAAATATCTCGAATACTAATGACTTTATCGTTACGAATGAAGAGTATATTATTTACATAGAAAGTAATGGAGAATCTAAAAATTATGCTAAACTAGCAGTTTCATCAGTGGCGTAGAATGTGGGAAGGGTCAACCATTCACTTTCCCCTATCGTACGCCTCTGGTATTAACCAGAAACGATTATTTAACATAATTTAGTAGGGTGTACAGTACCTACACTTTCTGCTAAGTACCATAAGGATATGTCAAATAGTTTTATAGTACCGGGTACACATGGTTCTTAGAGTTGTAAATAAAGAATAAATTATTAAAAAAAAGAATACTTTAAAATAATTAGATATATCTGTGTCATACTTGGCAGAAGCGTAGGCACTGTATACCCTACTAAATTATGTTAAATAATCGTTTCTGCCTACTACCAGAGGCGTACGACAGGGGAAAGTGAATGGTTGACCCTTGCCAAATTCTACTCTACTGATGAAACTGCTATTTTATCATAATTTTTAGATTCTCTAATACTTTCTATGCAAATAATATACTCTTCATTCGTAACGGTAAGTCATTAGTTTTCGAGATGTTTGAAGTTAAACATGAAAAGGCACACTTATTTTGATTAATGGATTACGCTCGTTCGTTTTTAGCTTCAAATATCTCGAAAACTAATGGCTTTATCGTTACGAATGAAGAGCATGTATTTTACATAGAAAGTATTGGAGAATCAAAAAATTGCACTAAAATAGAAATTCCGCCAGTGGCGTAGAATTTGGGAAGGGTCAACCATTCATGTTTCCCCGTCGTACGCCTCTGGTACTAGCCAGAAACGTTTGTTTAACATAATTTAGTAGGGTGTACAGTACCAGCACCACTTACGAAATTTCGTGTTGTTGTCCCATGCCTGTCAGGAAATATTCAAAAATAAATAAAATAAAAGTTTAACTTTGACACCCTGTATTTCGGTTATTATCAACTTTTGTACTAAGGTAACTTAGCTTAAATCGACCTATTTTAACCTCAGAAATCCAAGGTTAAGCTATGGCATATTCTTTACCAAACACCTTAATGCTAGATTGCAGTTTAGTAATCACTTTACTTTGAGTACCTATTTGAAATAGTGTATTTTTTTATCGGTTCTTCTATGTAAGGGATTTTTTAACTCGATGAGAGCAGAATTTATTAAGTTTAAGCTGATAATTCATTGTTTTCATTTTGTACTATCATCATTTCAACGAGAAACATTAAATACTTAATAAGTCAATAATAAAGATATTTTGGTTTAGTGAAGAATAAATACGTTTTTTATTAATTAATAATTTAATTTTAGGGAGATTTTTACATAAAAAGAAGTGTTTTTCAAACAATTACAGAGTGGATGGACTAATACTGACACATACCATGCACGATTCCTTATGTATTTCCTCAGGATTTTTCTTTCATTAGCCAAGATCGAATGATTTTGGCATTTGTTTAATGACACCATTGTTTATATAGGGATACTTGTTTATATCCCTATATAAACAATGATGACACCTATAGATACGCCTGTCAAGGGTGTTTTTGACGTGGATGTTCCATTTGAGAGTTGTGCTAAAATGAACTTCCAAATAGGACACCGAAGATCTGAATTCGAGCCTCTCTCCAAGGAGCACTATCCAACGATATGAGTACTCTCTCCAAGGAGATGTCACGTGAAGAAGAACACACATGTGCTTATTTTAAGTATAATCGGCAAGGTTCCTTGTACACGTGTACCAAATACAATATAATCTCAAGTTAACAAATCAATCTCTTATCGGAGCACAACAAGTTTTGGTATGTGTTTTCAAATTACTATTCGAAATAAAAGATTTACCGCAAATGGTGCAGTGATACCTCCTATCCCCCGTATGAATCTTAATATGATATCTATAAGGCGCCGACTGTCCGAACCCTTTCCCGCAATACGAACACACGTACGGTTTTTCTCCCGTATGGGTGCGAAGATGCGACGTCAACAGACATTTCGTCGCGAAGTGTCTCTCGCAGACCGTACAAGGGAACGGTTTTTGGCCCGTATGCGTTTGCATATGTCGCTTCAGTCTAGTCCTGTTTGAAATACGCTTTCCACACACGTCGCAGACTACACTCAAGTCTACACCCATTTCCTTATGCGTACTGGAATAGTGCCGTCGCAGACCCGTCGCAGTTTCGTAGTGTTTGAAACATACACGACAATCGAACTTAACCAAAGGTTTTCCAGTTATGATTTCGTGATGTATCGTATTCAGATGTTTATGCAGACCTTTAGAATTAGTCAAATACTTGCCACATATCTCGCACTGGTACATCTTCTCTCCAGTATGGCTATAGGAATGCTTCAAGGCAACTCTAGCTTTCCTAAACACCTTTAAACATATCTGGCATTTATATCCAGCATGACCGTTGATATGTCTTCGCATTCGTCTCTTGTAATTTGCTGAGAAGCCACATAAGTGACACGTGTATAACTTAGCAGGACTATGTTCCCTCAAATGTAAAGCTAGTTCCAAATGATCCGTGAAGGCTCTTTTGCAGGTTTCACATAGAAGGGGCTTGTCTAGTTTTAAAATGTCTGTTAGCTTCATCAGCTCTTCGTCGATTTCTGGTTCTGGAACTTTTATGGAAGATTTTCTTTGTTGTTTCTTCTTCCCGGTGTTTCTAAAAGTATAATGTTAATTATATCAAGAATAATCAAATAGCTATATACTTACAGAAATCTTTTGTTTGTATATGTTAAAGAGACAGAAGACAATAATGATGAATCAGCCTATAGAGCAACTATAGGGATCTAAGGAAAGACAGCTTTAGATTAAATTCAATTCGGGGCCACCACCATCGGCTGACCAAGGTTAGCATAGGGTGACCAAATGTACCGTTTTTTAACGATCGTACCCGGAAAAGTCTCCCAGGACGCCTAAATGTCCCATATTTACGTTGGGTTGAGTCAGACAAGTTAATGTGACTATCGGTGTTTGTCTTATTACAAGTGGTTGTTTGGTGCATCTCATATTGTTATTAATTACTAATTATGTCCAAGTGTCAGTGCAAGTTTAAGGAGTACTCTAAGGAATGGAAGTAGGTACATTAAAAAGGGACGCTATGACAATGAAGCAGATGCATAGTTTGTAATACTTTACACCATCTTATGGTGTGCACTCAGATGTAAAGCAACACATCGCATCAGTGAAAAATACGAACAGACTGAGTGCCCCAAGTAGCAGTAAGTCTCTTGAAAATTATTTTATCAAAAACGATTCAAATGAAGAAACGAAAGTAAGAGCTGCTGGGTTTAACTCAGGCCTTTCATACGGAAAAGCACCACCACAGCTTTGAAATTCATTTTAGGTTGTGGTTATTGAATTTCGGTTTTTCTCTTGTATGAAAAACGCAATTTAGTCATGGCGAATGCCTGGGTATTAAGGTTTTCTTGTAGGCCTTTAAGTTTCCATAAATTTTGTAGATGCTACCTACTACTTTTTTTAATTTGGGTGTGAAATTTGAGATTGAGGCTCCTCTTTGAGGCATATTTTATGGTTCTTTGCTAAGATTCCTGGATCAAGGATGTTAGATTGGATTCGATTTGGGTATTTGGATGAAATTTGGTTGGACTTTATGGTTTAGTTCTGGTGTCGAGTACATTTTCTATGGTTGGCTGGGGAGCCATATGGCCACGTAGCTGGGATATGACAATATCGGTAAGTAAAGTACAATATTTTTGTGTTAAATTTAATAATTTATTTGGTTTCATTTAATTACAAATTCTTTTTAATAAATGTATAGCTGGTTTGCTGTGCCAAAGATGAATTAGCATATGGTACATTTTTATTGAGTTAATGTTTATCAACTGATCAGGTCAGAACTTTAACGTATAAAAAGATTACTAAATTTTTTTGAAATTATTTTAGCTCATTTTTGGAAAAATTTCATTTTTCCTTTGTGTGATTGATGCTTAACCTCTGAACGAAGAAGCAAGAAGCACTGTATAATGCTAGATTGCAGTTTAGTGATCACTTTACTTTAAGTACCTACTTGAAATAGTGTATTTCTTTATCGGTTCTTCTGTGTAAGGAAATTTAAAACTCGATGAGAGCAGAGTTTATTAAGTTTAAGCTGATATATTATTCATTGTTTTCATTTTGTACTATCATCATCATTTCAACGAGAAACATTAAATACTTATTAAGTCAATAATAAAGATATTTTGGTTTCGTGAAGAATACGTTTTTTATTAATTAATAATTTAATTTTAGGGAGATTTTTACATAAAAAGAAGTGTTTTTCAAACAATTACAGAGTGGATGGACTAATACTGACATATACCATGCGCGATTGCTTATGCATTTCCTCAGGATTTTTCTTTCATTAGCCAAGATCGAATGATTTTGGCATTTGTTTAATGACACCATTGTTTATGTCCCTATATAAACAATGATGACACCTATAGATACGCCTGTCAAGGGTGTTTTTGACGTGAATGTTCCAGTTGAGAGTTGTGCTAAATGAAGTTCCAAATAGGACACCGAAGATCTGAATTCGAGCCTCTATCCAAGGAGCACTATCCAAGGATATGAGTACTCTCTCCAAGGAGATGTCACGTGAAGAAGAAGAAGACACGTGTTTATTCTACGCATACTCGGCAAGGTTCCTTGCACATAAGTAATAAATACAATATAATTTCCAAGGAGTACTATTTAAGAATATGAGTACTCTCCCCAAGGAGATGTCACGTGAAGAAGACACATGTGTTTATTTTAAGCATACTCGGCAAGGTTCCTTGTACACGTGTGCCAAATACAATATAATCTCAAGTTAACAAATCAATCTCTTATCGGAGCACAACAAGTTTTGGTATGTATTTTCAAATTACTATTCGAGATAAAAGCTTTACCGCAAATGGTGCAATGGTACCTCCTATCCCCCGTATGAATTTTAATATGATATCTATAAGGCGCCGACTGTCCGAACCTTTTCCCGCAATACGAACACACGTACGGTTTTTCTCCCGTATGGACGCGAAGATGTGACGTCAACAGACATTTCGTAGCAAAGTGCCTCTCGCAGACCGTACAAGGGAACGGTTTTTGGCCGGTATGCGTGCGCATATGTCGCGTCAGTCTAGTCCTGTTCGAAATACGCTTTCCACACACTTCACAAATTACAGTCAAGTCTACACCCATTTCCTTATGCATACTGGAGTAGTGTCGTCGCAGACCCGTCTCAGACTCGTAGTGTTTGAGACATATAGGACAATCAAACTTAACCAAAGGCTTCCCAGTGATGATTTCGTGATGTATCGTATTTAAATGAGTATCCAGACTCTTGGAATTAGCTAAATGTTTGCCGCATATCTCGCACTGGTACATTTTCTCTCCAGTGTGACTGTAGGAATGCTTCAAGGCAGCTCTAGCTTTCCTGAACACTTTTAGACATATCTCGCATTTATATCCAGCATGGCCGTTGATGTGTCTTCGTATTCGAAACTTGGTAGCTACTGAGAACCCACATAAGTGACACGTGTGTAATTTTTGAGGATTATGTTTCTTTGAATGTAAAGCTAGGTCCAGATGATCGGTGAAGGCTCTTTTGCAGGTTTCACATAGAAGAGGTTTGTCTAGTTTTAAGATGTCTGTTAGCTTCATCAGCTCTTCGTCGATTTCGGGTTCTGGAACGGTTATGGGGGTTTTTTTCTTTTGTTTCTTCTTCACGGTTTTTCTAAAAAGTTTAATATTAATTACATCAAGAAGCAACCAACAAAAATAAACTTACAGTACAGTTTTGTTTGTATACCATCAAGAAGTTAGAAGAACATACATACAAATACACATAGTGTGTCCATGTAATTATTATTCAATTTATGAAAACAAAGTTATTCTTCATCAAAAGTTCTACATGGTCTAAAACCTAGGACGCGACCATCAGATATCAAATTTAATCGATCTTATACAAGGTGTACAATTAAAGTAGTATGAACAACATTTTCACAGTTGTGTGGAAAGAGGATGGGTACGTATTTTCGGCTGCAATGCTGTTCAAATGGGGATTCATTTTTTTCGAATCCTGAGAAAACTAATAAGTATTTTTGTAAAATTTAAACGCAGAATGAAAGATTACGTTATTAGCGAGGGCCGAAAGTGCCTGAGAACTTCTATAATGTTTATTTTAATAAGTTACAGGGGTGAAAAACTAAGAGAAAATTTAGTGTGATTTTTAATTTCAAATATCTCATTCAAAATAAACTTTTTATTTATTCTAAGGGACTTTCGGCCCTCGGTAATAATTTAGCCTTTCATTCTGCGCTTAAATTTTTCAAAAATATTTATTGGTTTTTTCAGGATTTGAAAAAAATTAACACAATGTCCGTGGTAATATTTTCCAAATCTATCTTTGTCATACAACGCACTCAGTCGAATAGAATATTGTCAGCATATTGTCAGTCAGACAGTAACAATCAGTGACAATTTTAAATATTTGACATGAATCGGGAATATTTTGAGTTGTTGATTAAATAATATTGCTATAAAGTGTATTTGATAAATAATTTACCCCCCCTGTGGCTCAGTGGTAAGAGCGCCTACCTTGGGATCGAAAAATCCGAAAGGTCGTGAGTTTGAATCTCACCAGGGTCAGAAATTTTTCATTTATTATAAATTAATAAATGAAAATAGTTTCTGTCCTTGTGGAATCGGTAGTCACCGGAGGGACCGCAGACGTTCGGATGCAATTAGCGTCTCTTTGCAAAGACAATGACGTCGACTTTGCAAAGTAACAAGACACTTACTCAACACACATACTACACATGACACTAGGTACCTAACTGTAAAAATTTACCGTACCTACCATGCCAATGGCCATTAGTTGTCGAGGCATTAGCTAAATAAAAAAAAATAAATAATTGATTTAAGACGTGAACTTTATAAAAAGTTATTTATTGTGTATTATTTATGGAAGATCCAAGCAGAGAATACATCAAGATATATTCTGTGATCCAAGTATTTTGTTGTTAAAGATGTTCAAAATTGTAAGCATTCCATAGTAACAATATATTATTAAAAATCACGTTTTTCCTCTTTTCTCGATTGAGTATTAGTTTTTGTTGTACATATAAATTATTACAATCACTGAATACATTGTTAGTGAAAAAATTATCACATTTATTAACTGAATTAATAATTTGCAATTATACAAATAACAGTTATCCAAGAACATTCAAAAGCCATCTCTTTAAGTTAATTATGACATTGTCAAGTAGAATGACATTCTAGTAATATTTACATATCCATACCAGTGTGAATTTTACTACACGTAATTTGCCATGTAAAGACAGAAAAAGTAGGGAAAGCCGTAAAATATTTGCGAATTATGTACCCATGGCCTTAAGGTAGATTAGATAGGGAATATGATCATATAGGCAATATTACAAGTCTATAAAAACCTTACCCAAGTCACTGTTTGGTCACTGTTTGGTCACTGTTCATCCGCGTCTCCATCAAACACATATGCCGGTTTCACACGCAGTTGCTTCTCGTACGTGGTTTAATTGTTTTTAGCGGATTAGCGGTTTGTCTATATCGCATTAGCGTCTTACACTATTGCGTAGAGAGAAAAAAATGCGTTTGTTCAGCGGTAACTGAACTCAGAGAAAGGTTCGTCATAATATATGAATCCAGAGAAAGGTTCATGTACAGAGATAAATGTGATGCCAAAGAAAGCTAACACAAGAGAGAGATGTAGATCTGAATAAAAATGGTATACATTTTTATTTTATAGTCGTATTACTCCGTAGAGTAACTAGGTGCATTTTCCGTTGGAACTTTACCAAGCTGCAGACGGGGATGTGAATTGTATAGTGTAGAATTCCTTCCCTTTGTCTTCACTGCAACATCCATTTGGCTTGCAAATTGTAGAAGCCTTGGAGGTGTCACCAGGAAAGTGTACCAATAAGTTTTTCAATTTAAAAAATCTTTTAGTAATATTTTTAATATTTTCAATATTATTAATGTTGCTATTAGGATTGAAAAACTTCATCTTTCAATTGCCAGATGACGCTCAGGGCCCCCGCTGCCATATGTGCAAAGTGTGCAATGATCACGGGCATCATCTTTTAAGGGCGCCAAAATCCTGAGTCAAAAATTGCAAAAAACAAACAAACAAAAAACAAAAATAAATTTTAAAATAAGAATTGAAAAATTAAATAGGATTAAGTATAAACACATACAAAATGTTATTAGTATATCATCCAGTTACTGCCGATTCCCATTTGAGAGAACATGTCAGAAGCCAGGCATATTAATTTATTTTGTTATGACTTCATTCTGTTTGTTTCATTTTTATATTTTAGTCTACAAATAATAGTCTATTTACTTACGGTTTTTGCTGCGAATTTTAAAGAACTGCTTATATTGACATGCCATTTGTTATACACATAGATAACAAGAAAATAAGTGATATTGTGCCGTGGGGATAAAAGGGGTATTCTCAGGGGAATTCGCACGAAAATACCTGGGGTATTCTCGGGGGTGAAAAAACATGAGTTCAGTTCAAAATAAGTCCGGAATTGGATAAACTGACTAATTCTAACCAAATCTTGGTCTATAGAGATTTTCACTAAGTCAATACTTTTCGAGTTATTTACGAGTAAATATGTTCATTTTTCAACAAAAAAAAAACTGTTTTTAGACGGTTCTTTACAAATAACACTAAAACTAATTATTTTAGATATCGAAAAAATACTCTCGGCAATAATATAGCTTACAAAGAAGTGAAAAAAATAATTTCTATATATGAAGTCTGCAAATCGAGAAAGTCATAGAACTAATAACCATAATACTCTGCATAGAAGCAGAGTTGTAGCGAATGAAAAGTAGGTTCTTATTCGCCAAATTTCAAATTAAATATTTAAACGTAAAATATCCAAAAAATTAAGCACTTTTCTCGGAAAACTCATTACAACTTCTTTAAAGTTTTAAAAAAGAGCTTTAGTTTTGATTTTTAAAAAAGTTTCTAGCAACAAGTACAAGCAGCACGCAACATTTTTTTGGTAAAAGCAAAATTGTGAAAATCACCCCCTATAGTCCTGTCGCCAGGGGGGGTACAACGGCCTCGTTAATTCAGATGGACTTACCCAAGTTTTTTTTATGTATTTTGACCCGTAGAACACGAATTTTTTGGGTAACAGTTGATCCGGATGTCGATAAGATTGTTATAGACCAAGAACTTGAGGAATCAAATAACAGCGATTTTTGGCAAAACAAAACAATATTTTGTATTTTTTGGGTCATTTTAAGCAAAAAATATTTCTACAAGTTTTTTAGTAGGATGCACAGTTTTCGAGATAAACGCGGTTGAACTTTCAAAAAATCGAAAAACTGCAATTTTTAAACCCGAATAACTTTTGATTAAAAAATAAAATAGCAATTCTGCTTAGCGCCTTTGAAAGTTCAAGTCAAATTATGTCGGTTTTGATTATTTGCATTGCTAAAAATTTATTGTGTTATTGTTAAACAAAGCTACAAACAACTAGTGCGTGAGTGATGTTTCTATGATTTCTCATTTAAAATCGAACGAGTAGGTAGAATAGGTACTAGTGCAATCAAGACTATTTCTATGTTACATGCGTTAAAACGCATGTAAAAGCACGGGAAACCCTACGTGTTTATAGCTTTGTTAAACAATAAAAAAATAAATTTTTACCAATGCAAATAATCAAAACCGATATAATTTGACTTAAACTTTCAAATGCGGTAAGCAGACTTGCTATTTTATTTTTTAATCAAAAGTTATTCGGGTTCAAAAATTGCAATTTTTCGATTTTTTTAAAGTTCAACCGCGTTTATCTCGAAAACTGTGCATCCTACGAAAAAACTTGTAGAAATATTTTTTACTTAAAATGGCCCAAAAAATACAAAATATTGTTTTGTTTTGCCAAAAATCGCTGTTATTTGATTCCTCAAGTTCTTGGTCTATAACAATCTTATCGACATCCGGATCAACTGTTACCCAAAAAATTCGTGTTCTTCGGGTCAAAATACATAAAAAAAACTTGAGTAAGTCCATCTGAATTAACGAGGCCGTTGTACCCCCCCTGGCGACAGGACTACTAATTAGTATTCCAAATGAAATTAATCGTTACCGTTTTACCATTTACTTTATATACAATATATTGTTTATATTATGATCTGTAAATTCATCGGTTTAAAGTGCTGATTTTTAAAAATGTTTGGCTTTAAAGTAATTTTTCTTTAATCTTGCAAAATTCCTTTTTTCCAAATAACTTACTGGTACAAAAAATCTAAAGCGGTAAAAAAACGTAGGTTTTGCTTTACTGAATATTTTGAATTTTTTGTTTTCCTGTAAGACAAAAATTGCTTAAGATATGGCTGTTTAAAATTTGTATACACTCCTGATTAGTTATGCGTTCAGGACCTTTTAACTACAGCCTTTTCAAAGATAAGCACTTTGAACCGATGAAACTTTAAATCATATAAACAAAACATAAGTAAAGGAACTTGTGGTGAAGCGGTAACAATTAATTTCATTTGGGATGCTAATCGCCCCCTAAATCAGCGGGTGCTTTTCGCGATTTTTTTGAAGTTATACTTCTTTAGGCGCGATTGAGAGTAAAATTTCATAATTCTGCGCGCATGCGCACACAGACAGTATGGCGTTTAGTTGCTAAATCTTTCAAGTTATGTACAGTCCGTCTAATTTACTTACCGTTGCACGTCATTATCTACGCCAGAGATCTAAGTTGACATAGTTTCCAAAGTATAAAAAAATCCTGAATCCATTTTAAATCAAATAGATCACATAATTATCGTAAACGTGGATTATTATTACAACAAAACAAATTAATATTCAATGTAAATAAATAAAAACTTAAGAAATAGAGAACAAGAATTAAGTTAAAATCATTTAAGATTTGCAGTGCAAGCGTTTTTGCACTGCATTGTTTAATTATTAAAAAAAACGGCTCCGAACTCTTGGGAGAAGCCGATAGGTTTCTTTGTATATGTCTACAATAACAACTAAAAAAGTTGTCAGTTATCTCGATTATTCCAAGTCGTGATAAAATTAGGTGAAATTTATATTTTTATAGTAGAGGATCTTTTTATAGTAAAGTAAATAATAAAAAACAGTAAATATAATAGAACAGATACTTATAGTAAAGAATATAAACAAATATGAAGTGTCATCACCGCAACTGTCAAATAAATGTTACCAATTTATTCTAAAACGTCACCTTCATCCGATTACTGTTACAGTGTGTTCCGAACAAATGTGCTTCATAAAAACGCTTTATAATCCATTTATACAAATTAAATGAAACATATTATTGTGTATTTCTTTAGGTTAACATTAATAGAAATCTTCAAATATTATTTCTACGCGTATATAATAAAATATGTCTAGTGGCTGTAATTCCAGTGTACTCGGTAAAATGATTCTAAAAAAGAACATACCTACCGCCAAATATTTCGTGTTGGTATCATGCGACGTCACAGGCGGATGACGTGCAACGGTTAGTAAATTAGACGAAGTATATAAATATATCAGTGCAAGAAAAGGCGTGAAAAGAATATATTAGTGTTTTTAGTAAATATATTTATTATAATTTTTGTGTCTTTGGATTTGTCTTCCTCAGGAGTAAGATGAGTATTATTAAAACATTTTATTGTATATTTATTATACTTCACCTTGTCTGTTTGTTACCGTGAATTGTCATTAGGTACGTCCGAACCGATACAGACACAGTCCTCGTAGCGTATTTGGTATAGCATTCGGCCAGAGATCGAGAGGTCTTGAGTTCGAATCCGGAGCAATCCCATACTTTTTTTTTAAATTTTTTTGAAAGCGGTAAGCACAAAATTCGTGTTTTAAAAAATATTAAAACAAACTGTTTAAAGTATATTTATTTTTAAGAAATCATATAATAGAAGTATAACTTCTTACGTGCGTACAAAGTACACACACAGTCTTTTTTTGTACCAAAAAAAGGACCAACATTATTTTGAGCGTAACTTACTTTTGATGTTGAAAAAAAAACTTAAAAAAAACAAAAATATAGCTTCTCTTCAACGCTTTAAAAAATTTATAATGAGTGTTTCCTGATAAGTGCTTGAATTTTTGGGCATTTCACGTTAAAATATTTGATTTGTAATTTGACTTATAAGAACCTCCTTTTCATCAGCTGCAACTCTACTTCTACTGGGTCTGCAGACTTCAAATATAGGTACTGGTATTTACTTTGAGGTATTTGCGAAAATCCGTCTAAAAACGTGTTTTTTTTATTGAAAAATGGACATATATTTCATTTACTCGCAAGTAACTTAAAAAATATTAAAACGTATTGACTTAGTGAAAAAATTTTATAGAAGAAAAATTTGTTTAAAATAATTGGTCATTTTATTCAATTCCGGAATTTTTATATGTTTGTTCACCCCCGGGAAGGGGTGAAACTCACATTCAGGGCAAAAGCACACATCGGGGCAGTATCACTTTTTCTCTGACATGTTAGCAAAATGTCATATCAATCCAAGCGGTACTTTAAAATTCGAAGGTTTTACAATATTTTACCTTGAGTATTATAGTCATATTTATAATACTCGTAAATATGACTTCTAAAGTTCAGTTTGTTGGTTTACTTCAAGCACTTACCTACCTTCAAAAAAATAATAAAAAACATAATCCAAAATGCCTTAAGGGGAGCCAAAAACCTTTTTTGCACACAGGCGCCAGTAACCCTTACGGGGGCCCTGATGACGCTAGTCACCTACCCTATCTGTTTCAGTTGCAATGTGTGGGAAAAGCTATCGGTGCTGGTCAGTTAGGTTTAGGATATGGAGAACAAGCCTGCGCTCTCTCCGATGAGATTCCAATAAGAATTGAAAATCGCGATTCAGAGAGCTGGATTGCACTCCGTATTCTAATTAAAAAGTAAGATTGTTTTGCTTTCGCATTGCAACTGAATAAAAATGGTATACATTTTTATTTTACAAGAGAGATATATTTCCTTTCCACTTCTGTTGCCTTTCCTGGCTTATGATAGAGAGTGTCTTTCGTTTTTAATGCCTAAGAATTCCTATATCTAGGTAGGGAGTGGGATGGACTCAGTAGTAGGATATTAGTAAGGATTGGATTATTGCATTAAGGAATAGATTAAAATTAAGGATTGTAATTAAGAGGATCGGTACGTTTTTTCGGCTGCAATGCTATTCAAATGGGGATTCATTTTTTTCGAATCCTGAGAAAACTAAACAAGTATTTTTTAAAAATTTAAACGCATAATGAAAGATTACGTTATTAGCGAGGGCCGAAAGTCCCTGAGAACTTATATAATGTTTATTTTAATAAGTTATAGGGGTGAAAAACTAAGAGAAAATTTAGTGTTATTTTTAATTTCAAATATCTCATTCAAAATAAACTTTTTATTTATTCTAAGGGACTTTCGGCCCTCGGTAATAATTTAGTCTTTCATTCTGCGTTTAGATTTTTCAAAAATATTTATTGGTTTTTTCAGGATTCGAAAAAAATGAACACAATGTCCGTGGTAATATTGTCCAAATCTATCTTTGTCATACAACGCACTTAGTCGAATAGAATATTGTCAGTCAGACACTGACAACCAGTGACAATTTTAAATAATTATTTGACATGAATCGGGAATATTTTTAGATGTTGATTAAATAATATTGATAATAAATAATTGATTTAAGAGGTGAAGTTTATAAAAAGTTATTTATTGTGTATTATTTATGGAAGATAGAAGCAGAGAATACATCAAGATATATTCTGTGATCCAAGTATTTTGTTGCTAAAGATGTTCAAAATTGTAAGCGTTCCATAGTAACAATATATTATTAAAAAAATCACTTTAACACTTTTACTCTTTTCTCGATTGAGTATTAGTTTTTGTTGTAGGTACATATAAATTATTACAATCACTGAATACATAGCTAGTGAAAAAATTATCACATTTATTAACTGAATTAATAATTTGCAATTATACAAAAAATAACAGTTATCCAAGAACTTTCAAAAGCCATCTCTTTAAGCTAGTTATGACATTGTCAAGTAGAATGACATTCTAGCAATATGTACAGCACATATCCATACCAGTGTGAATTTTACTACACGTAATTTGCCATGTAAAGACAGAAAAGGTAGGGATAGCCGTAAAATATTTGCGAATTATGTACCCATAGCCTTAAGGATTTAATGCAGTAAAAAACTAATTTTTCAATGGACTATACATTTTGTGTGGATAGTCTTAATCAGGTATTGAAAAAATAATATATTATAGCAAAGAGTTTATTGCCAAAATAATTTACAACACATATGTACATAAGTTTTAAATTATGGTAAATGTTAAAAGTGCATACTGTTTTGTATTTTTTCTTAAACACGTTTTTAGCAGTATTCTCTTTTTATTGGTACTTTGTGTACAACCTTCATTAATTTCTTTAATTAAATGGTTATTGCTTCATTAGTATATTCATAGTTACGAATCTGCCTTTTTTAATTTTTACGATACAAAGAAAAATACAATGTAATACAATATAAAATACGAATTAAAAATGTCGCAAAACAAAATCTTTGTAAAGCAGTTGTAAGGAAATTGAGGCGTTACAACAAAAATAGTACAGTACAACAAAAAACTAAGAACCGAGGGTATGACTTTCAGCGAAGTTGTCTCTTTGTTAAGGCGAAGTTTTGGTAGTACTAACAGGATTCCCAGAAGCCAAGATATATTTTAATAAGCTTAAGGCAGTCTGAAAGGTCATTTCTTCATTATAAAGAAATTACGGAAGCAGAACATCAGGTTTTCTTCCTGAAGAGTACGCACAGGCTGGTTTTCCTAGAATTAGAATGACACAAGTGCAAGGTGGCTAACTCAGGTGATTTTAACCCTATGGCCTTAGTAGTATCTATACCCAAGAGATATACCCAAGCTGCACTAATGCACTATGTGCGTACTGTATGAAGATGGGGTCTTGAGTTCAAAAGGATCCTTAATGGACTAAGTATAAGTAACATTGGTCTCAGAACATACCTATAGACAATTTGGGGTAGCAAACCTCCAGACAAAGAGGTTTGATGGAACTTCTTAATTGATTGTGATTGAGAAAGTTAACTTTACGATCCAGGAAGGGAAGACAAAAACGCTGAAGGAAAAGCCAGTAGTAACTCGCTCCATTGAAACAGAGTAAACTTCTGCAGATTGAACCAGACCACTCGTAAGGACTACTGTCCAAGGGTGTGTTGGACCCACAGAAGAAGGAAAGTCCACGAAAACAGAAACAGTAAAGTGGGTAGCTCATAAATACCGAGAATGGTGGAGGAATTCACCAGGACAAAGACAAACGAAACAGTTCGTTATAGAACATTCGTCAAAATGTATGGCAAACCTAATAAAAAGACAGGAAAACAGTCGAAGCTTTAGTAGATCTGATTATAGGGCACTGTAAGCTAAATAAGTAGTTGAAGCTGATGGGATTAGCAGATGATGGCCTATGCAGCTTCTGTCACCTAGACGAAGAAACAGCAGAGTTCATTTGTGTGACAGCCTGGAAAATGTGCGGATCTGTGCATGGGGCAAAGAAAAACCACAGATCAAGAGCTACCCAGTTCAGTCTCGAAGTTATTAGACCTTTTCAAAAGGGTGGGGCTAGAGAATCTTATCTAGGACTAGAAGACCACAATAGATCTGGAAAGGTCGCAGTGGAATAGACCAAAAGCTACCTCATTGATTCATCTATCCATCAATGTATGCAAAACATTTAATGTTGAAAGAAGGTTAGATTAAAGAAGACAAACAAAATATGTGCATAATACTGAACTGTAGGCACAAACAACATTCTTTGAATAGATCAAATTCGAACAGAATTTCTAACCTTGAACCTCGTTTTTAACGGAAGGCTGAACGCAATTTTTCATATGAATCCTCATATTGCTCAATGATATAAAACCTTTTTTACAAATTAAACAAATATGAGACCGCTCCCCAGTGTGGGTTTTGATGTGGTACCTGTAAGGAGCGAGTTGAGCAAACTTTTTTCCACAGTAGGAACAGGAGAACGGTTTTTCACCAGTATGGACTCTTACATGGATCTTCAGTTCTTGCTTTTTGGAGAAGCCTTTATGACAAACGTCACACTCGTGTGGTTTGTACCCAGTATGTACTCTTAAATGGTACTTCAGCTTGTTTCTGGTAGCAATGGTTTTGCCACAAATATCACAAACAACGGAATAATCATAGCCTAACTCTTTGTGGCTTGAGGAGTAATGGCGAACCAAGCCTGAATGGCTTTCATAATGTTTACTGCACACTTTACAGTCGTACTTTTGAAGAGGCTTTCCAGTAATGGCTTCATAATGGGTGTTTCTTCTGTGAGCTGCCAAACTCTTGGTGTAAGGAAAATGCTTACCACATATCTCGCATTGAAAAGGCTTCTCACCAGTGTGGAAGTAAGTATGCTCCAAAGCATCCTTACTTTGCTTAAAGGTCTTTGTACATAGCGGGCACTTGTACCTATTTATTCCCTCATGCGCGCGCATGTGCAGGTCAAATGGAGGTTTGGAGTTATTGGTAAAGTCACAAATATGACAGGTGTAATTTCCATCTGAGCTGTGTTCTTTGGAGTGGAATGCGAAGTCTAAGTTATTGTAAAAGTCCTTGGCACAGTGTTTACACTTTAACGGCTCATCTAGGTCTAAGGGTTTGGCTAAGAGTTGCGGATTCTTTTTATAATTTTCTCGAGGTCGTTTTTTCTTCGGTTTACTTTCTCCGTTTTCTTTCGATTTTCGCTTTATGTATTTTCGTTTCGTTCGTTTTCTACAACAAAAAAATATGAGAAAATATATTTAGCAGGTAACAAAAATGTACAACTTACTACACAAAAACCAAAGAAAACAAAACTGTACAAGTACAAAGGTTTCAAAAAAAATTCTCAATCATGGCGAAGATTTTACACTATAGATATTGTTTGTTCAATACAGTGTTCCCAACAAGGGTTGGGTTTTATTGTGCTAGGGTCATGAAATCACAGTGCTGGGAGAGATCTGGCAACTCTGTCTTACATAAGGAAGAATTTCTTGTAGTTGACTGTATACCATTAATTACAAAAATTTGAAGAAAAATCTTCTTCAAAAAAGGTTTATTTATTAAAAAAAACGCTAAAAAAGGGCTAAAAGTACAACAGAACGTTTTCGCTCTAAAGAGAGCACCATCAGTTTTCTTGCAAGATTTACATGGTAAGCCACCAAAAATACATCGGTTAAAATCGTTTAAATGTCGACTAAATGTCTTACATTTGAATGTTAAATGTTAAATCCAAATGATGGACGAAATCCCTAAGGATCTACCCTAAGACATTATATGACCTTCCACGAAGCAGGTGGGTTGTTAAGTAGAATTCTATGTATTGACATTGAGAAAGGTAAAAGTCAACTCTTGTATTTGTAGCCCTTTTTTAGGGTTTTTTTTTTTAAAGAAATATACCTTTTATGCAGAAGATGTTTCTTCAAATCTTTGTCTTATACATCAACTATTCCTCTATCTACTCCATCACTTTCGCCCTGCTGCATTGCTGTGTCGGCCAAGGAGCCTTTAAAGATGGAGTTCCCAATCGCTGTTACCGCCAAGGTCATTCGTAAAGAAAGGTTCCCTGTGCCGTTGAGAAATAGTGCGATATGCTGGGAGAAATCTGGCAACACTGCTTTATATATCAACTCTCTCTCACTGTTACAGCACCAGCACAGCATAATAAATCTAACAGCAAGGACACTCTCCGATGCCTCCTTTGAAGTTGAACAGTACAGTGCCGCCATATTGCGAGACATTAACTCTCAGATCCGTATTGGCTCCAGCGCGAAACAAAGGAACGGCTTTATTATTTTCACTGCATTTAGAACGTGTGTTTTGCAGCTTAAGACGGAACATTTGTGTCCACCACGTTTTCTTACACTTGTATCCATTGCGGGTACTATATACAGTAATGAGCGCGCTAAACCGGCAAAATAGCGCAAAAGATGAAAAACATAATACATTGCGAAACAAAAAGAGATGAAACTAGTGGAGGAGGAAATTATCGTTATAAACGTATACATTAACATTACATTACATAGTTTTCCACCTTTAGACGACTGTGACAGGAGTATTTTATAAAATTCTACTGTCACAGTGACAGTTGTCATACTCCTCTGAAACGTCTTGTAACGTTACACACGTCACATCTTTGCTATTTTATTTTTAAATAATTATTTTACTTTATTTTCTTTAATATTTCATTAATAATAATCTTCTGTATTCGTTTTAACTTGCTTTTTCGTTAAAAACTTGTTTGGTGCCCGTTCTATAGGCAACTCTCTTTTCATCTAACATTTAAATCATCAACTGAACATACTTCATAATCTTACATTCTAGCATCTGATCTAATCTTGTATTCCATAGTCGTTATTTCAAATTTTTTGTGTTGTGTGTGTTCGCTGATATGACAGTGACACTTCATCCCTACTCCCTGACATAAACTGAAAATTGAAGGGAAGAATTATTCCTTAAATGGGCACGAAATTTGAATATTAGCTTCATTTTAATCTATCAACACTTATTCTATTGGGGTAAGAAAATTCATTATTTTTTTTTGTAATAATTACATTTCTACATCTAACAGTTTTTATAATATTTTTTTTCTCTAACCTCCAAATGTTCAACCATGTGTTTGGTTTCTATATTTCATTTCATCTATTGATAATTTAACTATTTAACTATTCTCCTAATCTTAATTCCATTTAATTTACCCTTGCCATCTGCTAGTTTTTGAATACTATTTGGCAAAGGTACAATTTGGTTTTTTAACTTCTTGATTGTCACTTATACGCATTATTCTTCTAGTTTTTGAGAATAAATCAACCTTTCTCCCTTCGGAAGCCTCAGGCCGTCAACATCACCGGTGATGGAATTAAGGCTGACAAGAATGAAAACCATGCCATCTAGACTGCAACGACGAACATCTTCAGCTGTAGGGACCTAGAGCCACACCATCTGCCCAGGTCTACAAGAAGTCTACAGCAGTACCATTCGACATTAAGAAGTTACCATCGAACCAGTACCACAAGCCATGCATAAGTAAAATCCAAGAGTTGTTAGTTTTTTGAAAGAATTTGAATATATTTGTTAATGCATAAATCATATTTTTATTATATCTTTATTGAACAATATACATGATTAGTTAAAAATACTGTTTTGTTTGCTTCCATTCTAAATTTTCAGAGTTCATAATATTTAAGATTAGGACAAGATGAACACACACCTTGAGAGACTGAGCTAGGCCAGGGTGAACGATAGGTATCTTAGTTGCTTGAGATATTATTTTCGTTATGTCGTTTTTTCGTTTCAGTCTAAAGATGGTAAACTATGTAATACAATGTTAATTTGTACGTTTATAACGATCATTTCAATCTTCACTAGTTTCATCTCTTTTTGTTTCGCAATGTATTATGTTTTCCATCTTTTGAGCTATTTTGCCGGTTATTGGCACGCTCATCACTGTATACAATACAACACAATATATACAATAGCAATAGCGCTACACGGAATCAATCTATCTACACACTCACACTCGGAGCTTATCACATTTCAATCCAATGCGATAACAATCAAACAGCGACACACAGTCGCCCATCCATCGTCTCCAGATCGGAGATGGCCACTGGTCACTACCGCTCACTGCGGATACGGTTCCGACGAAATGCCTCTTCAATACGGAGTACGCCCACCTTTGCAAAGTTCCAATTCAATCCACTGCATCTCTGCCGTTTTAAATTCTTCTTGATTCAATACGCCAAGAAGAACTGATTTTATTATTCTCCTTGCTCGCCTTAAACACACCCTCGGTAGCCATCTCTCATTTGGTTTCGCCTAGTGGTGGTACGTAAGGGGGCTGCTCCACTATGGCCACTCGTTCGATCCTCTACGGCTGACCTGCCGAACGCCGGCTTAAGGCATCATATCATTACAAGGGTTAGATTGTTAGGGTTAGAAAGAAGACAAACTATTTACATAACCATACATTATATTGACTTGTACGCACAAACTACATATTTTAAATAGATCAAAATTGAATCTAATTTTTAACCGTGAACGATATTGACGGTAGGTTGAACACAATTTTTCATGTGAATCTTCATATTGCTTAAAGATATAAAACCTTTTTTACAAATTAAACAAATATAAGAACGCTCCCCCGTATGAGTTTTTATGTGATATCTGTAGGGAGTACGTTGACCAAACTTTTTCCCACAATACGAACAGATGAACGGTTTTTCACCAGTATGGACTCTAGAGTGGTTTTCCAGTTCTTGCTTATTGGAGAATCCTTTATGGCAAACCTCGCACACGTGTGATTTGAATCCAGTATGTACTCTTAAATGGATCTTCAGCTTGGTTCTGGTGGATATGGTTTTGCCACAAATATCGCAAACAACGGAATAATCATAGCCTACCTCTTTGTGATTTGAGGAGTAATGGCGGACTAAACCTGAGCGAGTTTCATAATGCTTACCGCACACTTTACAGTCGTATTTATTCTGAATAGGTTTTCCAGATATTGCTTCATAATGGGTGTTTCTTTTGTGATCTGACAAACTCTTGCTAAACATAAAATGTTTTCCACATACTTCGCATTGAAAAGGTTTCTCACCAGTATGAAAGTAAGTATGCTCCAATGCATCCTTACTTTTCTTGAAGGTCTTTGGACACATCGGGCATTTGTACTTATTTATTCCTTCATGCGCGCGTATGTGCATGTCAAATGGAGTCTTGGAGTTATGGGTGTATTCACAAATATGACAGGAATAGAGTCCAACTAAGCTGTGCTTTTTGGAGTGGAAAGCAAAGTCTAAGTTGTTGGTAAATGCCTTGGAACAGTATTTGCAGATTAACGGCTCATCTAGTTCTAAGGGTTTGGCTAAGAGGTGTGGATGCTTGTTGTAATGTTTTTGGGGTATTTTTTTTTCTGGTTTACTTTCCCCATTTCCTGTCGGTTTTTGCTTTGTGTATTTTCGTTTCGTGCGTTGTCTAAAACAAAAAAAAAATTAGAAAATATGTTTAGTATGTAGCAAAAATGTACTACTTACTACACAAAATGCAAAGCTAAGAAGATTGTAAAATTATAAAAGTTTTTAAAAAAATTTCAAGATGAAGACGAATTTTGCACTGTACAGGTACCTGTTGCTTGTCCAATACAGTGTTCTCAACCCTGGAGAGAGTGATTATTGTGCCAGGGCCATAAAATTATAATATACGCCAGTCAATGTGAGCAAGAATAGGATATTACCTCCGAATTCTATCCTACTAAATGGATTTTAATGAAATTTTGGGCCTAGCCTCTAATTATCTCCTAATTCAAAGTCTACCCTATACCGATGTGTGCTTTTATCTTAGGGGTGGTTCCCACCCCTTGTTAGGGGTGGAAAATTTTTGGTTAAAATTGCCACGAAATTCGCTAGATAACCTAATTCTAAGCAAAAACTGTTCTATAAGTTTTTTTTAAAACTAAATAGTTTTTGAGATATTCGTGATTGAAAATTGGCCATTTTCATTGAAACATAATACCTTTTCGAACGGTTTTTTGCGAATACCTTAAAAACTATGCATATAACTAAAAAACTATATTAAACATTTTGGTAGGTTATAAAAAATCAAAGAGACGCTTGCCTTCACAAATCTTCTAGTTATAATACAAAAAGAGATATGGTAGGTGAAAATAGTTTGTTTTTTGGTACATTCTCCAATTGGTGTATTCAACTTGAAATAACAGAGAAACGGTCGATTTTAGGTGTATAATGCTGCCAATACCTTTTGTAGTGCTTGAAAAGACCTTTAAAATGAGCTATGTTAAAAGTCCATTACATTAAAACTAAACGAGCTATGCTGCAAACAAAATTGATAACTAATGCATTTTAAGAAAAAATGAGAAGTAATTTTAACCCCCATCCACCAAAATGTAACTGCATCGTTTTCCTTCCACAATACCTTTTATTATAGTGTTATTTCTATGTTCAAAAAGTTGGACGGGTTTAAAACGAATGGTTTTTGAAAAAAAGATCAAATTATGAGCGCATTTTTAAATTTTTTTAAAAATCTTCCTTTTTCTCCATGTAACTTGAAAATGATAAGAGATACAGTAATGAAAAATAAAAAGGAAATTTTTATCTGTAAAAGCCTTACATTTTTGTGTTGTATCTTTTATTCGTATCTCTTATTTTTTTCGAGTTACATCGAGGAAAAGGAAGATTTTTAAGAAAATCTAAAAATGCGCTCTATAATTTGATCTTATTTTTTTCAAAAACCATTCATTTTAATCCAGCCCAACTTTTTGAACACAAGAAATAAAACTATAATACAAATAATTGTAGAAGGAAAACGATGTATTTAAATGCTGATGGATGAGGGGTTAAATTTCTCATTTCTTCTTAAAATACATTAGCCATTATCTTTTTTGCAGAATATCTCGCTTAGTTTGAATTTAATCGACATTTAGTATTGCTCATTTTAAAGGTCTTTTCAAGCACTACAAAAGCTATTAGTATCACTATACACCTAAAATCGACAGTTTCTCTGTTAGTTCAAGTTGAATACACCGATTTGAGCATGCAGCAAAAAAAAACAAACTCTTCTTACCTATCATATCCCTCCTTGTATTTTAACTAGAAAATTTATGAAGGAACGAATCACTTTATTTTTTTATAACCTACAGAAATATTTTATATAGTCTTTTTGTTAGATGCATAGTTTTTAAGGTATTCTCAAAAATCCGTCCGAAAACGAGTCATTTGTCAATGAAAATGGCCAATTTTTAACCACGAATAAATAAAAAAATATCAAGTTGTCAAAAAATAATTATAGAACAGTTTTTGCTTAAAATTAGGTTCTCTAGCCTCTTCCGTAGCTATTTTAACCAATACATTTTTCACCCCCAAAAAGGGGTGAGGTGGGAACCACCCCCAAGATAAAAGCGCACATCGGCGTAGGGTAGACTTTGTTTCTTGAGCTATTCCCTACTTACTGTGAAAATATCAAATAAATCGATGTAGTAGGATGGAATTCGGAGCCAAATATTCTCATTGACTGACTTGACTTGAAATATTCGTAAAATTCAATTTTATCGCATTAAATAAGTTATAATAGTGGTTATAATTGTCATTATAAAACTATCCCAGCAGAAACATCTGTCAATTGATCTATTAAAATACTAAACTCTTCGTTAGCTTATCACATAAATCTTATCACATAAGTCATCTCTTATGTGTTGGCATGCCTATTCCCTTGTTGGCATTTTATTGTCACTAATATTGGGCGCCCCAACGTTAAGGGCATTGTCTTCTTTTCTTTGTCCACGTTGTTTGGCTAAGTTATATCACAACCTTTCAAAAAGGATCAGGCTAGAAAATGTAATCCAGGGCTAGAGGACCACAGCAGATTTGAAAAGGTCTCGGTGGAATAGGCCAAAAGACACCTCATTAAATACTACTAGTGCTACTACTCCTACTACTATTACTACGATCTCTTCTTGATTTGCCTGCTGCTCTTCTCCAGAAGTCCATTTCTGTTACTAGTAACATTTTCTCCGTTCTTTGTTTCAGTGACCGAATTTCACTACCATATTTGATTTCACTTTTAAGTATGGTATTGTATATGAGTTGTTTGTTCGCTTTAGATATTGTTTGGTCCCACAGAATGCCATTTATCATGGATATGGCCTTTCTACCCTGTATATTTTTTATAGCAGCATCGAGTGTTCAATCTTGACATATCTTCATGCCCAAGTACTTGTATTCATCACAATTTCTACTCCATCGTCTAATGTAATGGACTGCTATATCCCTCCAATACACATAGCTTCAGTTTTCTTAATGTTGACTTCGAGACCCCATTTGTTATATTCTTGTATTAACTTTCGCGTCATGTAACTCAAGTCGTCATGATCCTGAGCAATCAGAATTTGGTCATCAGCGAAACATAAAGTGTATAGCGTTGTCTCGTCATTGAGAGGGATTCCCATGCCATTACATTTTCTTGTCCACAGCTTGAGTGCTTGTTCCAGATAAGTTTTAAAAAGGGTAGGCGAAATACAACAACCCTGCTTCAATTCGTGACCTCAAATCCCTCCGACATTCCTGATCCAGTTTTATTGCAGTCGTTCCATTATACAGACTTTGGACTGCTTCGATAAGACCATGTTTAATTTTGGTTTGATGTAGGGTTGACTATAGTTTGCTGAAGTGCACACTGTCATATGCTTTTTGTAAGTCTATGTACACCAGGTGAACTTATTTATTGACAGAAAAAAGTTATTGAGAAAAAACAGTCTTCAATTGAGTCTAGCTGCAGTATGTAAAACATTTATTGTTGAAAGGTTTTATTAAAGAAAACAAACTATTTATACAATCATAAACAATATTGAGTTGAGGCACAAACAACATATTTTGAACAGATCAAAGTTGAACCAAATTTTTAACCTTGCACTTCATCTTTAACGATAGGCTGAACGCAACTTTTCATGTGAATTCTCATATTGCTCAATGATATAAAACCTCTTTCACAAATTAAACAAATATGAGAACGCTCCCCAGTATGTGTCTTGATGTGGTATCTGTAGGGAGTACGTTGAGCAAATTTTTTTCCACAGTACGAACAAGCGAACGGTTTTTCACCAGTATGGACTCTGAAGTGGATCTCCAGTTCTTGCTTATTGATGAATCCTTTGTGACATACCTCACAGATGTGTGGTTTGTCTCCAGTATGTACTTTCAAATGGGCCTTCAGCTTGTTTCTGGTGGCTATGGTTTTGCCACAGATATCACAAACAACGGAATAATCATAGCCTACCTCTTTGTGGTTTGAGGAGTAATGGCGAACTAAACCTGAGCGGGTTTCGTAATGCTTACCGCACACTTTACAATCGTGTTTCTGAAGAGGCTTTCCAGTGATGGCCTCATAATGAGTGTTTCTTTTGTGATCTGCCAAACTCTTGCTAAACATAAAATGTTTTCCGCATACTTCGCATGGAAAAGGTTTCTCACCAGTATGGAAGTAAGTATGCTCCAACGCATCCTTACTTTTCTTGAAGGTCTTTGGACACATCGGGCATTTGTACTTATTTATTCCTTCATGCGCCCGCATGTGCAGATCAAATGGAGTCTTGGAGTTATTGATAAATTGACAAATATGACAAGTGTAGGTTCCATCTGAGCTGTGTTCTTTGGAGTGAAAAGCGAAGTCTAAGTTATTGGTAAATTTCTTGGCACAGTGTTTACAGCTTAACGGCTCATCTAGGTCTAAGGGTTTGGCTAAGAGTTTAGGATTCTTTGTATACTTTCTTCGAGGTTTTTCTTTCTGCGGTTTACTTTCTCCGTTTTCTTTAGATTTTCGCTTTACGTACTTTCGTTTGATGCGTTGTCTACAACAAAAAAATATGAGAAAATAATTTTGATATGTAACAAAAATGTATTACTTACTACAAAGAAAAACCAAAGAAAAAAAATGTAAAACAACAACAATTAAAAAAAAATTCATTCAGTGAACATAAATTTTGTACAGGTATATTCCTAAAAAGTCCTAGTACAGGAATCACTGATGTTCAATATCCACCATTTAGACTCTAACAAGAAAGTGGGGAGGGTGATTCATTATTAAGAACCGATTTTAAAACTGCCAACTATTGGGAAATTCCACATTTCCAGCGGCCTTGTTATTTCATTATTTTTTTAATGAATTATTTTACTAGAAATCAATTCCATAGTGACCTTTATCGTGGTTTGAATTTCTCAATTATCTAAGTCTTACCTTACTATTATCGGTGAATAGGTACAAGACTTGTGTTCAATTGCTTAGTCTGGATAGTTTTCGTACTTATTTTGTTAATTAGTTTTTTTTTGAAATAAGACAAAATATTAGGTTAAAGTAAGACGATCTGCAGTATATTCCATCAGTTTTTCGGAGAATAAAAATGGATAAAACTATGGTAAAATTACACGCATCCATGTCATAGACCTGTCTCCTGTCTCACAAGTGAAAATTATTTTTAACAAACATTTAATTTATAATTATTAATACTAATAGCTCGTGCTATACATTGTAAATACTATAAGCCTCGTAGAAAATTTCCAGAATTTAAAAGATACAACTTGTTTTGAATAATACTAAATCATCGTCCTGTATAATGTTTGTCCAGTGATTCATCGGTAGTGTCGATTTATTCAATTTTCAGAATTATGTTTCAAAAGAAAAAAAATGCAATTTCAACTTTTTTTTTAATTTACGAAAGGAAAATACATTTTTATAACATTAAAAACAAACGAATTTATTTACATTTTTAAAATGATTTAATAATAGACAAAAATTATATACATAATACTTAAATTATTCCAATTACAACAGGAGTTTTAATCGGCCATTAATAGGCTGAGAGCAAATCATGCTCTTACTCCATCTTACATCCATAGAATCGGCTTGGCAGATACTCCCAATTGTACTTGTGGAAAAATCGGAGATCTAACACATGTCATATTAGAATGTCATTTACAGATAAATAACATAAACGACCTTTATAAGGAATTAAAAAATTTAAAATATTGTTTCCCAATAAACCTTAATACTTTAATATTTACAAATGATATGGAAATTCTTCATCTCATTTTATAAACATGTTAAATTATGTAAATACAAGTTGTAAACTAGAAATAATTTGTTAATTTGGTTTGAAAAAATTAAAAAGAAAAAAAATAAGATAAAAAAAAGAACACATAATAAAATAATAAAAAACAAAAAAAAAGAAAAAAAAATAGAAACAAAAAAAAAAAGAAAAGAAAAATAAAAAAACAAGTTAAAAAAATAACAAAAAAAATAAAAGGAAAAAAGTGATTACCACAAATTAAAATATATCAAACATTAAAATTGTACCAAAAAAATAATATTGTAGTACTTACGTTATGAAATAAGAAATTTATGACTATGAATCTACAATCAATCACAAACAAGTCTGGCTATTTGGCTCGGCCAAAGCCATTTTTCAAGAAAAAAACAGGAGTTTTTACTTCGATGTTAGTTTTTTAAAACTATATGATATACAGCCTACTCCTGGCAACTATCCTGTTTTAATTATATACTGTTGTAAAGAAATTCAGAAAAAATTAAATTTATATCAAAGACCATGAAATCATAATTTTTCATCACCCTGTATATGACCAAATTTGTTTAGAATTTAATTTTGCTATTAAGCAAACAATATGGGAATCAATATAAACGGAGAGGATCTGAACCACCTAAGATTTGCCGATGACATCGTTTTAATATCTGATAGAGTTGATAAAGCTACAAAAATGCTGCACACGCTCTATAAAGTGTCAAAAACAATTGGTCTTAAAATTAACACCTCAAAGACAAAATTTATGACCAACCTTGTAGTCAGCGATAAAATTCAGATTGGGAGTCATAGCATCGACCAAGTAATAGCTTACAAATATCTAGGACATGAGATTCGCTTAGGCCGAGATAACCAGACAACTGAAATACAAAGAAGGATAGGTCTTACATGGGCTGCCTTCGGTAGATTAAATAACATTTTCAAGTCTAATATTCCAGTTTGTTTAAAAAGAAAGGTCTTTGACCAGTGTGTTTTGCCGGTTCTTACATATGGTGCAGAAACACTAACTCTGACAAAAAGAACAATAAATAAAATAAGAGTTACACAACGCGCTATGGAAAGATCAATGTTAGGTATTACCATCAGAGATAAAGTACCAAACCTAGAAATAAGAAGAAGAACAGGAGTCACGGAGGCAGTTGAAAGAATAGCCATGGCTAAATGGGCTTGGGCAGGACATGTTGCCAGACTGACGGATGACAGATGGACCAAAAAGATTCTGGAATGGCGACCAAGGCAGGAGGCATATCGAAGCAGAGGACGACCACCGACTAGATGGACGGATGATATCAAGCGCATCACCACAAATTGGATGCAAGAAGCTCAAGATAGAAATAGGTGGAAATTTTTACGGGAGGCCTACGTTCAGCAGTGGACAAATATAGGCTAGTTGATGATTAAGCAAGTGTTTCGGGAAAAAGTGAAACGATAAATAAATGATTCGACGAAATGGACGGGACATGAACAAACAATGCGGTGATTAGAAAGTGGACATCTTGGTCGAAAACAAAGACGGTTTTAAGATCCTTTCCGGGAAGGTTTTTAATGTGGTATACACATTGTATGAGTTTTAGATGTTAAAGTAGAATGAATGACAGACAGAATAACAAATCAAGATGTTTTGATGAAGATGGGGAAGGAATGCGAAGTCATAAACACCATACAAACGAAAAAACTGAAGTATCTAGGCCACATAATGAGAGGAGAAAAGTACTCCCTGCTAAGACTCATAATCCAAGGAAAAATCCCGTGAAAGAGAAATGTGGGACGTAGGAGGATTTCCTGGTTGCGAAATTTAAGGGAGTGGTATGGGTGCAGTTCAATACAGTTGTTCAGAGCTGCAGCCAACAAAATTAAGAATGCTGTGATGGTAGCCAACCTCAGATAGGAGACGGTACTGCAAGAAGAAGAAAGCTATAGGTGAACACTAACTATACCGTGAACCTCTACTCAGACAAATGAAACAGTTCTCAACAGAACAGAAGCTATTCGTCAACTGACTGATAGTGTAAAATCCAGGAAAATAGCAATTTTGGACATATAATCAGTGGAAGGAAACCAGTATAATATTCTTCGATTAATTATGACGGGAAAAATTGAAAGTCGTAAAGAAATTGGTAGAAAACAAGTCTCGTGGTTGAAGAATGTCAGAGACTGAAATGAAATACGAAGAGTCGAATAACTACGTTCTTGTATAATTATATAGATCACTATTTTCCGACCTAAAGTGGTTCACTTTTAATGTCAATGTCACTTGTAATTTCGTATTTCATACTACACTTTTTCATATGAATCCTCAAATTATTCAAGGAGATATATCCTTTATTACATTTAATACAAAAGTGACACCTCTTACCAGTGTGCGTCATCAAGTGATATCGATAAGAACCAGTGTAAGCAAACCTTTTATTACAATAATTGCAAACATATGGTCTCTCCCCTGTATGGATTCTGGTATGTGACTTCAGCTGAGCTTTACTGGAAAAGCTCTTGTTACAAATGTTACATTCGAATGGTTTGAGGCCTGTATGAATCAGTTCGTGCTTTTTCAGTTGGTTTCTTGTGGAGAAAGTTTTTTCACAAATGTCACAAGATACTGTATAATCAGTACCAAGTTCCTTGTGTTTAGATGAGTAGTGTCGAAGCAACCCGGAGCGGTTTCTGTATTCTTTAGGACAAACTACACATCTGTGCACTTCTTCTTTTATAGTTTTGCTGTGTTTTCGCTTTATATGATCCTTGAGGGTTGTAGACAAAGGATACCTACGATCACACTGTTCGCAACTGAAAGGCTTATCACCCGTGTGCAAATTTTCATGTTCTAAAGCACTTCTTGCTTCTCTGAACGCCTTTTTACATATCTTGCACTTAAATTTCTTTTTTCTAAAAAAGGGTTTTATTAAAAGTACGAATTTATTTATTTGTTTACTTATTGTAGACCTAGAAACTAGAGATTTAAATCTAGAGATTTTCATACATAGAAACTAGACCTATAAACATGTGTCAGAAGATGGTAAGAGACTCGAATTGAATCCTAACGCAACGTCTACTGTAATGATATGCCTTCAGCACCACATCGACAGTTAGAACCGTTGGCGCTCCAACGTTCGCTCAACACGAACCCCACTCATTTCCACTACTTCGAAGCATTCGAGGCCGAAAGCGTACTTAAGGAGGCTATCGAGCGGAGAAGAATCAGTCTTGTAGCAGTCTTGTAGCGACCAGCTCTGGGCTCCCAGGCCAGCCAGTGCAGTGGATTGAACAGGCAGACCTGAGTGGCGAGACTCCGTAGTGAAGAGATTTGCCGCTCGTAATTAAACGGTAGCCGTGGAGTGAACGACTTCCGATCAGAATCGTATGGATGCCCGTATAATTATTAATATTTCGATAGCGTGACTGTTTGTGCCTTACACTGTAGTGAGGTGTAAGGATATTTTCTTTTAATATTAATATTAATTTTATTTTTCTTTTGCAGACGGGGCAATCTTTCTCCGCAACGAGGCAAGATAGAATTACGATTTATTTTATTTTATTTATTTTGAACTGTATATAAATATCCTAAATATATAGGGTGTCCCCGAAAATAGTGCGATCCTTAAAGGTATAGGTAGAAGGCACCAT
Organism: Diabrotica virgifera virgifera; assembly: GCF_917563875.1. NCBI lineage: Eukaryota > Metazoa > Arthropoda > Insecta > Coleoptera > Chrysomelidae > Diabrotica > Diabrotica virgifera. Next base: position 223,242,046 of record NC_065451.1, on the reverse strand, counting down.
GTAGAGCAAAAAATCGTAACATTTTTTTTTCTAAATTTAACCGTTTGGCCAAAAAACCAAAATACATTTTGGTATGCAAATTGAAATCTGACAACTATGTATACAAAAATCTAAAGTTAGACACAGTCACAATTCAAAATTAGTTGCCCCATGGGCCGTTAGTATTTACATTAAACCCTGTCTTTCTCCTAAACAAACAAACAAATTCTTGTTTTGTTTGATTTTCACACATGGGGTTGTAAAATTTATAATTATTTTGAAGGTGTCTATCTGTCTGACCTATATTTGTCCTGTCAATAACCGAAATCACAAACAGTTCTGGTACAGTGATGCCACATTAGTTAATTTTATGAAAATAAAAGTTCGCTTATATGGCGAACAATGTAATTTTCTTTTTGAAAACGGTTAACTTTATGAAAAAATGGTATAGGAATTTTTTGTTCTACATTGTATATTATATCTATGCCTTAAAGGAACGCACTATTTTCGGGGACACCCTGTATTTACTTTGGTTTTAACCTGTGTTTTACTGAGTCTCCTAAAAAGCTATCCGTCACACTATTAGTCCAAGTAATGAAGCTTAAAATACGACAAAACCTCGCAATTTTTACAGAATGGATCGATTTGCTTGAAAATTTGAGAATAAGTAGTGGACAGTCCAAGGATCAAATGATGCCCAAAGGCGATTTTACCATGGGGGTGGTTGCCACCCCATCTCGGGGGTGGAAATTTTTATTATATTTTGACCGCAAGAGTTGGCAAAAACATTCATTATAAGCAAGAAACGTTCTATACATTTTTTTGATAAAATTGATAGTTTTCGATTTATTCGCTATCGAAAGTGTTATAAAAAATGTTGAATGGGTTGCATATGTGAGTTCATTTTAAACGAAGTAAAGAAACACAGACGTACTCACAATCATTTAATTTACTTCGACGACCGGTTTCGATGTCTACAATATACAGATCATCTTCAGGTCGGCGTCACAAGTGATTAAATGCTACAATTAAAGAAAGCCAGATATAGAACACTGTCTGGTTGTATCGAAATGCTGATAGAAAGCCAAAACTTTGAAAGGTATGTAAATGTTGACATTTCAGAACAACAAACAAATACATACGTATGCATACACATGAGCAAATAGGTACTCATAAGCACACACACGCACACAGATGCCTGTGGTTTATGACTATCTGTTAAATTACATTAAACATTTTTAATTGAATTTTGATCTGCTTACATGCCGTTACAAGGGATGAGTTGTAAGTTCATCAATAACATATTTAAACGTCCAGATTATGCTAGTAGGGTAGCTAGGTGAGGGACTGGGTATGCGGACATGCTTCGTAAGTCAAAACACAGTGAATTGGAATGGATCCTGAAGGCAGATGTGTTATGTGAAACAGAGATAGATGTATTAGCTATGTCAGTTCGTTTGTATCAATGTAGGTGCCTAGCACTAGAAATTCTATTTAATGTAGAGAAATATGGGAAATTAATTAATTTGATGCAGATAGGTCAAGTTAAATTATTGGTTAAACTGGAGATTATTGTAGGTGCTCTGAGAAAGGGATGGTGGTTTGTTTGAGCTATTGTATGATGGTGTATATTCAGAAATAATGAATTAATAATTACAGGGTATAGGCACTTACATTGAGAAATTTAAAATAAATAAATAAATTACCACAATACAAGACACAAAACACATAGGATTTATCACAACTACACAGACAAGACATACAAATGGTTTAAAATTTGGTAAGGAGTAGCACTACATTTGTTGAATTCAATGAAATAATTTGATTTTTTAAACGATCTCAAACTTGTTTTTTTGTGTTTATTTTGAGAGGGAACATTGACTGACATTGACAGTGTTAAGTCAGATCGTTAAAGGCATGCATTGGGGAAATTATTATTACTATTATATTACTATCTTATTATATTTTGTTGTATAATTTTTTTGGGGAAAATTTAGAAAATAAATTTATGTCAGAGACCACGAAATTGTAGATTTTCATCGCCCTCTATATGACCAAAAGTTGTAAATAGGATAATTTTTAGTTAGTTATCAGTTTTTCGCCGAAAGCGAAATCGTTAAGAAGGTGGTTTTTCTTAATGGGTTTTTGAACGGAATTAAAACAATGTGTGCGGTCGGACAATAAGACATTTTATAAATAATTCGTAGAAGGTTAAGCGGTAAACAAAATTATTGAATTTAGAATGTTAGGCTTTTTGTTTAGCATTTTGAAACAACGAGAGTAAATTAATGTCTCCTAGAATTTTAACAAAATGGAAAGTTTTGTATACAAATTAAGTTGGTTAAGAAATGAAAATATGGATGTAGTGGTAGAGAGTATGTTTTGTGATTGGTGGAAAAAGATGGATGGAAGGGATGAGAGTGTTGAGTATGATTTTGAGGAGAAAAAAAAAATGGGCACTGTGTAATGAATATCTGGAGACAGCAGTCAAGTTTTTGAAAAGTGAGAAGTCAGTGTAAAGTGGTGAAATTGGCCTTTGCGAGCAGAATCAAGTAAAGCGAAATCGTTGACCGGTTTGAGAAGTTAATTTTCCTGTGTCCGAGGAAGATTCCTGTTTCTGTCTAGAACGAGTAGCCGATTGGTATCTATATGCACAAGATATCGAGCAAAGAGAAAACTGAGTCGAGAATTCGAGCGAGTCCTGTTTGTTTGTTTTCGTGAAGCAGTTTGGACGAGAGGGACCTTTCGCAACATCCTAAGAGTACGTGTGGGAGAATCCAGGACGACGCAATCCCGGAAAAGAAGTAGAGAAGAAACAAAAAGGTTAGTCACATTTGTGAAACGGAGAGTTTGTTTATATCCAAATCATATTTGCTTAATTTTGTATTAAACAGTTCTATAACATAATCAGTCATTCCAAATTTTAAAGAAGAAATAAGTAATCAATTCAAAAAGAGAAAAGTAAATTTATTAAATTTTGTAAGAATAAATAACGAATTATTTAAATAAATTTTTTTTAAAACAGAGGAGATATCAGAAATAAAGTTTAATTTAGTAGATGAAAAATAGTTGCAACAAATTTAGGTTTTAGCATATTTTTTAAATCCTATGTTTATGGTATATTGGATAAATAAATAATATTTTTAACATTTATATGACATTGAGTGTGCTTAATTTCCCTGTTTTGTCCTGGATGGAGTAAGCAACTAGAGATACCAGAAGCCATAAACCAAAGGTAAAGCATCAAAAATAAAATAGCCCTGAGAATAAAGTTTATCAGAAAATTTAATTTAAATTTGGTTTTGCTTTACATAAGCAGTAATTAAAATAATTGAGTAATTAATTAATTTGAGAATTAGCTCATCAATCTCATAAAAGAGAAAAATACAGAGCTTAACAATTTATTAACCAATTCGTGCGTTTTGGCTCAGTTCAGTCTTCTTACAAAGCCTATTTGATAACGCGTAAACCCAGAAACATGTGTCAGAGGATGGTAAGGGACTCGAATTAAATCGAAACGCTACCGTCTATGTCTATTTTGTTTCAAGTGGTTCACTTTTAATGTCTATTTCACTTTTAATGTTTATTTCACGACACTTTTTCATATGAAACCTCAAATTACTCAAGGATATATATCCTTTATTACAGTTAACACAAAAGTGAGACACCTCACCAGTGTGCAACTTCAAGTGATATCGATATGAACCACCGTGAGCAAAACTTTTGTTACAATAATTACAAACATATGGTTTCTCCCCCGTATGACCTCTCTTATGTGCCTTCAACGAATCGTTTTTGGAAAAGCTCTTGTTACAAATGTTACATTCGTATGGTTTGAAGCCTGTATGAGTCTGTTTGTGTTCCTTCAGTTGGTTTTTTGTGACGCAAGTTTTTCCACAAATGTCACAAGCTACTGTATAATCAACACCAAGTTCTTTGTGGTTGGACGAATAGTGTCGACGTAATCCAGAGAGGTTTTTGTATACTTTCGGACAAACCACACAGGTGTGCACTTTTTCTTTTATAGTTTTGCTGTGTTTTCGCTGTATATGATCCTGGTGGGTTGTAGACAAAGGGTAGCTGAGAGGCTTATCAACTGGGTGCAAATTTTCATGTTCTAAAGCACTTCTTGCATCTCTGTATATGTTACACTGTCTCTTGTATATCATGCATTTAAATTTCTTTTTTCTAAAAAAAGTTTATATTAAAAATACGAATTTATTTATTTGTTTATTTATTTTTGTTATCTATAGGTTTGTTCCAACTCCATACAAAACCGTTCTTGAACGATTACGAGTATGCGCAGTAACGAAAAATGTGTTACTGCGCATAATTATTCGTTATTGCGCATGCGCGTAACGATTCAAGAACAGTTTTGTATCGAGTTGGAACAAACCTATTATAAACGACCTAAGATGCTTTGAAAGCGTACAAAAATCTACCGTCGGGTTTTAAGTAAAAAGCAATAACTCAACAATCTGCAAAAATGTATTTTTATCGGTTCTAACATCAAATTTTGATCATGTGTGTACGAGGCTCGTTCAATTGGAACCCATCTTTGGCCCAGAAAAAAAGATTATATACCCTGCTAAAAGAATTCTTGTGGCTATTGCTCAAAAAATTCTTTTACGACATTTTGTACTTTTTCGTCCGGCTGAAAACGATTACATTTAGTGACCAAAAGATGTGAAAATAGCAAGGTGATAAATCAGGACTATAGGGTGGATGCTCTAACATCTTCCACTTCTTTCGGCTTCGAACAAAACAAGAATGGACAGGGAGATAGAGGAATGAACAACTATTCAGAACAACACAAGGCTGGGTTCAAGTTCAATCAAACATTAAAGATTTGGTATAAAGTACAAACTAATATTGTTTTATTTCATAGACTTTTCTGTTCAACGATGAAGAACAAAGAACCTATAATGCAATGGAATTAAAAATGATAAACGGGAAGACCACAAGTTGAATGTTCCTGCAAACAAGGGAACGATAGGGGTAAAAGAGGAAAGCATATGTAAATTAATGGATGCCCTCTTATGATTATATAGATCATTATTCTCCGACCAACTCAAGTGGTTCACTTTTAATGTCTATTTCACTTGTAATTTCGTATTTTATATGACACTTTTTCATATGAATCTTCAAATTAAGCAAGGAGATATATCCTTTGTTACAGTTAATACAGAAGTGACACCTCTTACCAGTGTGTGTCACCAAATGATAATGATAAGGAGCACTTTGAGAAAACCTTTTGTTACAATAATTGCAGACATATGGTCTCTCCCCTGTATGGATTCTGGCATGTGTCTTCAACTGAACTTGACTGGAAAAGCTCTTGTTACAAATGTTACATTTGTATGGTTTGAGGCCTGTATGAATTAGTTCGTGCCTTTTCAGGCAGTTTCTTCCGCTGAAAGTTTTTCCACAAATGCCACAAGCTACTGAATAATCAACATCAAGTTCCTTGTGTTTGGAGGAGTAGTGTCGAAGCAATCCAGAGCGGTGTCTGTATTCTTTTGTACAAAACACACAGCTGTGCACTTCTTCTTCTGTAATAGTTTTGCTGTGCTTTCGCTTTATATGGTCCTGGAGGGCTATAGACAAAGGATAGCTACGATCACACTGTTCGCATTTGAAAGGCTTATCACCCGTGTGCAAATTTTCATGTTCTAAAGCACTTCTTGCTTCTCTGAACTCCTTGTTACATATATTGCACTTAAATTTCTTTTTTCTAAAAAAAAGTTTTTATTAAAAATACGACTTTTTTAAATGTTGAATAGGTTGCATTTAATTTATGAATTTATTTATTTGTTTAAATTTAAATACTTATTTTTAGACCTAGAAACTAGATCTAGAAACTAACGATTTAGATCTAGAGATTTTTAGAGCTAGAAACTAGACTTAAAAAGATGTGTCAGAGGATCGTAAGGCCGTCCTCACATGGGTCGACGCTCGAAGTAGTCGACTCGATTCCAGTCGCGTATATCTCCTCCCACTAGTCAAATTCCTTCGTTGTGGTATTGAGCTCTGTGAGCGTTTAGGATTGCAAATCTTCTCGTCTTGTACGACTGTTTCCAGTCATGGGGTTAAGTTTATTTTAGAGGTAGAGGTGCTTGCTGCACTCTCTGATTGGACTAGAATATGGTTCGGCTGTATTTTCGTTTTGGAACGAAATTGAAAATGGTTATTCATTTTTAAGTTTATTTTGTTTGCTTCTTCTGTTTTTTGTTGATTTTTGCGCGAGTTTTTTTTTTAAGATCGGTGAATGTTATGTTCGTTGATTATAGTACTAGTAGCTTTGTGGAAATATATTGTTTGTTATATAAATTATGAAAACATTAAGCTTCTGTTTCTAGGTGTTTATTATAAATTCGTTGAGAAAGTAGGAAATTACCCTCAATTGTATTGATTGAGGGTATTTTTATACCCTGATTGTATACAAATTATATTAAAAATGTAACAAAACCGTACTTTTCACAGATCGAAATAGTCGTTTTGGTTGATATATAAAAAATGCGTTATTCCTGGTTGGAAGATATGAGCAAACTGAATCGACTAGTGTTCGGAGAGCAATTCCTTGTGCCGCAGGGTTCGTACAAGACGAGCAAGACGCGCGAACTTCGAGACGTGCCTTAGATCAAATCATGTGCGGACGGCCTAAGAGACTCGAATAGAATCTAAACGCAACAGTCTATGTTTATTTTAAATAGAAAAAGACTGTTTGACTTGTACACACTTCTATATAAATCTAAACGGGAACTGGTGTATGTTTTCAAAAGACTGATAGTGTGTAAATAAATTTATTAAATCAGCTAAGTACTTTCAGCATATTATGCCATCATCAGAGCTATCCTATAAAAAGACTAAGTTGAAAAATCTTATTCATAAAAAATTATAAAGTGAAACTTACGTCTTATAGGTGTAAAAACCTCAAAAGAAGAGAAAACTTCGAACAAACACATTCTTTAGTTTAAAATAAACCCAGGGATATAACCACTGGTTAGGGTAAAAACCCTTAAATGTTTAAAAATTACATTTAATGTGTTTTTTATAAAATGGCTACCATTCTTACAAACAGCTGTTACTGACAATATTCAAAAACGACAGGCTGCTGACGGAAACAATAGTTCCTAGCGACATCTGTGTTTTTAAAATTATTTAAAATTTTTTTTTTTTTTTTTGAAAATGACTAAGTTGTCATATGTAGGTTACTAATTAATGAAATTAATATGAAAACTGAAGTTAAATTTAAATGACAATTGTTAAGTTTAAAGTAAAGTTAAATGTGAAATTAATCAAATTATCAAAGTATTATTAATTATTAAAAAACCAAACAACCAGTCAGTTCTGACCAAATATAGAAGTGAGATAGATGAAAACCAAGGAGAAGCACCGTCGGACAAGCTCAGAGTTCCAAAACTGTTTGAAAACAATATTATTATTAAAAGGCAAATCGAAAATATTTACTTATTGTAATCAATGAAAGAAAATTCAAATATGTTATAAAGTAATGTTCAAAAAACTAGAGCAATTGTTGGGCATGCTGAATATAACAGTATTAAAGAAACTTCTTAAAGATTGGATCAAATTTACAATTTAATTGAACCTGGGTGTTAACACAATTTTGAGGATTTCTTTTTAATTCCCTGCTAATTTCTAAGTCTTCTAATAAATTCATTTTTGTATAGTTGTTAATGGGTATACTATGTAGAATCCTACTATCTCTTTGGGGACTGAAGTTATGTTTAGAAGCATGTAAGTGATTGCCAAAACTAGATTTGTCAATCTTAGACAAATGTTCTTTGATGCGTGTTTCCAAAGGTCGCATAGTTCTCCCCACATAAGTAACAGGGCAGTCTCCACAGGACAATTTGTATATACCACTTTTTGATGTTTTTCCAATTTTATCTTTGGTATGAGAAAAAATAGATTTGATATTTTCCTTACATTTGAATGATAGTTTAAGGTTGGGGATGTTATTTAGGATTTTGGCTATATTATCTGAAGGATAACCTATGTATGATATTGATCTATACATAACTGCTGTAGTGGAATTGTTAAGGACAGAATTGTAAGCTAGGGATCTATTCCTTTTACTCCTTAATTTGTTGAGGATGTTATCAACTAAAGTAGGGGAATAACCATTACTATATGCAAGTTGTTTGATGATATCTAATTCTGAATTGAAATTAGTATCTGATAATGGTAGACTAAGTAAACGATGGATGTAGCAATAAAAGGAAGCCATCTTCTGTTGAAAAGGATGGTTAGAAGATCTAGGGATGGTATGGTCAGTCTGAGTAGGTTTTCTAAAGACTGAAAAAATTAATTTACTGTCCATCCTAGTTAAAGTAAGGTCTAGGAAATTTATAGACTTGTTGGACTCGGTTTCTAGAGTGAAATTTATAGCTGGATGTAAATTGTTGAGCAAATAAAGAATATTTTCAGCATCTGTAGAATTGCCATCTATAATAGCCAATACATCATCAACATACCTGAACCAGTATAAGATTTTTTGGAAAGAGTTTTGGTTCGAAGAATTATTATCAAATATGTTAACCTCGAGGTTGTTAAGAAACAAATCTGCTAGCAAAGGTGATAAAGGATTACCCATTGCCAAGCCTTGTGATTGTCTATAAATAATATCGTTAAAGGTGAAGAAATCTTGCGATAAACAAAATTTAAGTAAATCCAACAAGTGAGGAATTGAAACTCTATTAATATTACTTTTAATAAGTAAATTCTCCACTATGGGAATGGTTTCATCTCTAGGTACATTAGTAAACAAATTACTTACATCAAAAGAAACTAGAAAGAAGTCTCTAGGTAAGTTTAAAACTGACAGCTTATTTACTAAATCGGTAGAATTTTTGACAGAATAAGAAGGTTGTAAAGTTATTGTAGATTGTAAAATGGAATTAATGAATTTAGACAATGTAACAACTGGTGTGTTGTAAAAGCTAACCACTGGTCTCATAGGAACATTCGGTTTGTGAATTTTTGGTAAACCATATAGTCTAGGTATTTGAGGATTTGACAAAATGAAGGTTTTTTCTTTCGTTTTATGTAATTAACAACTATACAAAAATGAATTTATTAGAAGACTTAGAAATTAGCAGGGAATTAAAAAGAAATCCTCAAAATTGTGTTAACACCCAGGTTCAATTAAATTGTAAATTTGATCCAATCTTTAAGAAGTTTCTTTAATACTGTTATATTCAGCATGCCCAACAATTGCTCTAGTTTTTTGAACATTACTTTATAACATATTTGAATTCTCTTTCATTGATTACAATAAGTAAATATTTTCGATTTGCCTTTTAATAATAATATTGTTTTCAAACAGTTTTGGAACTCTGAGCTTGTCCAACGGTGCTTCTCCTTGGTTTTCATCTATCTCACTTCTATATTTGGTCAGAACTGACTGGTTGTTTGGTTTTTTAATAATTAATAATACTTTGATAATTTGATTATTTTCACATTTAACTTTACTTTAAACTTAACAATTGTCATTTAAATTTAACTTCAGTTTTCATATTAATTTCATTAATTAGTAACCTACATATGACAACTTAGTCATTTTCAAAAAAAAAAAAAAAAAAATTTTAAATAATTTTAAAAACACAGATGTCGCTAGGAACTATTGTTTCCGTCAGCAGCCTGTCGTTTTTGAATATTGTCAGTAACAGCTGTTTGTAAGAATGGTAGCCATTTTATAAAAAACACATTAAATGTAATTTTTAAACATTTAAGGGTTTTTACCCTAACCAGTGGTTATATCCCTGGGTTTATTTTAAACTAAAGAATGTGTTTGTTCGAAGTTTTCTCTTCTTTTGAGGTTTTTACACCTATAAGACGTAAGTTTCACTTTATAATTTTTTATGAATAAGATTTTTCAACTTAGTCTTTTTATAGGATAGCTCTGATGATGGCATAATATGCTGAAAGTACTTAGCTGATTTAATAAATTTATTTACACACTATCAGTCTTTTGAAAACATACACCAGTTCCCGTTTAGATTTATATAGAAGTGTGTACAAGTCAAACAGTCTTTTTCTATTCATTATCTACAGTATGGTAGTTGACTTTAGTAAATACCTAAGACTGTCAAAGAAGAGAGAGTTGCTGAACATCGACATTTGGTTCATCCACAAATGCATTAAATTCAAAGTTACACCAACTTTTGCAAAATGTAAGGTACCTTCCACTGCTACTCTTAATTTTAAGTCACAAATAGAAAGGAAATTTCTTCAAAAAGAACTTTGTAAACATCATGCACATTTAGATAAGATTAATGTTCAGCTTAAAATACTTTATGACAACATTGTAAGAGAGGTTCCGTTTGATAATTTCAGAGATTCCATAGCTAATCATTTAGATAATTTAGAGTACATAAAACAGTCTAAATTCAATAGAGTAAATAACAAGCTTCACAATTTGATAAAAAAGAAAAATAATCTCAACAGTAATAGTCAAAACACTAATAGATTGATGGGTTCCTTTAATTTTAGATTTCACAAACGTACAGTTAACTTGTCAACTTGCTCTTTTACTAATAAAGAACTTGATTTTCTGTCCAAAGGTTTAAAATTCTCTACTCTAGTACCTTTTAACAATAAAATGGTTGAGGAATTTTCAGTTGATATTGATACCATTATAGAAAGCTTACCTTTAGACAACATTTCTAAAACTAACTTGAAAAGCAATTGTTTTCTTTCTTTACAAAAAGATCTGATCAAATTTAATAACAATGTTAATAACATTAAAACCAAATGTTTTAAACAACTCCATTTGATTAGACAATTATCCTTCAAACTGAAAAGTAATAACCTCATCATAACTAAAGCTGACAAAGGCAACTGCCTCATCATCATGCATCATAGTGATTATGTTCAGAAAACTGAAGAGTTTTTAAGAAATAACAACTTTGACATTTTAGATAGAAATCCTCTAAATAAATTAATCACTAACCTAAAAAATACCTTATCTAAACATAAAGATTTCCTACAATTACATAAAACGAAAGAAAAAACCTTCATTTTGTCAAATCCTCAAATACCTAGACTATATGGTTTACCAAAAATTCACAAACCGAATGTTCCTATGAGACCAGTGGTTAGCTTTTACAACACACCAGTTGTTACATTGTCTAAATTCATTAATTCCATTTTACAATCTACAATAACTTTACAACCTTCTTATTCTGTCAAAAATTCTACCGATTTAGTAAATAAGCTGTCAGTTTTAAACTTACCTAGAGACTTCTTTCTAGTTTCTTTTGATGTAAGTAATTTGTTTACTAATGTACCTAGAGATGAAACCATTCCTATAGTGGAGAATTTACTTATTAAAAGTAATATTAATAGAGTTTCAATTCCTCACTTGTTGGATTTACTTAAATTTTGTTTATCGCAAGATTTCTTCACCTTTAACGATATTATTTATAGACAATCACAAGGCTTGGCAATGGGTAATCCTTTATCACCTTTGCTAGCAGATTTGTTTCTTAACAACCTCGAGGTTAACATATTTGATAATAATTCTTCGAACCAAAACTCTTTCCAAAAAATCTTATACTGGTTCAGGTATGTTGATGATGTATTGGCTATTATAGATGGCAATTCTACAGATGCTGAAAATATTCTTTATTTGCTCAACAATTTACATCCAGCTATAAATTTCACTCTAGAAACCGAGTCCAACAAGTCTATAAATTTCCTAGACCTTACTTTAACTAGGATGGACAGTAAATTAATTTTTTCAGTCTTTAGAAAACCTACTCAGACTGACCATACCATCCCTAGATCTTCTAACCATCCTTTTCAACAGAAGATGGCTTCCTTTTATTGCTACATCCATCGTTTACTTAGTCTACCATTATCAGATACTAATTTCAATTCAGAATTAGATATTATCAAACAACTTGCATATAGTAATGGTTATTCCCCTACTTTAGTTGATAACATCCTCAACAAATTAAGGAGTAAAAGGAATAGATCCCTAGCTTACAATTCTGTCCTTAACAATTCCACTACAGCAGTTATGTATAGATCAATATCATGCATAGGTTATCCTTCAGATAATATAGCCAAAATCCTAAATAACATCCCCAACCTTAAACTATCATTCAAATGTAAGGAAAATATCAAATCTATTTTTTCTCATACCAAAGATAAAATTGGAAAAACATCAAAAAGTGGTATATACAAATTGTCCTGTGGAGACTGCCCTGTTACTTATGTGGGGAGAACTATGCGACCTTTGGAAACACGCATCAAAGAACATTTGTCTAAGATTGACAAATCTAGTTTTGGCAATCACTTACATGCTTCTAAACATAACTTCAGTCCCCAAAGAGATAGTAGGATTCTACATAGTATACCCATTAACAACTATACAAAAAAGAATTTATTAGAAGACTTAGAAATTAGCAGGGAATTAAAAAGAAATCCTCAAAATTGTGTTAACACCCAGGTTCAATTAAATTGTAAATTTGATCCAATCTTTAAGAAGTTTCTTTAATACTGTTATATTCAGCATGCCCAACAATTGCTCTAGTTTTTTGAACATTACTTTATAACATATTTGAATTTTCTTTCATTGATTACAATAAGTAACTATTTTCGATTTGCCTTTTAATAATAATATTGTTTTCAAACAGTTTTGGAACTCTGAGCTTGTCCAACGGTGCTTCTCCTTGGTTTTCATCTATCTCACTTCTATATTTGGTCAGAACTGACTGGTTGTTTGGTTTTTTAATAATTAATAATACTTTGATAATTTGATTATTTTCACATTTAACTTTACTTTAAACTTAACAATTGTCATTTAAATTTAACTTCAGTTTTCATATTAATTTCATTAATTAGTAACCTACATATGACAACTTAGTCATTTTCAAAAAAAAAAAAAATTTAAATAATTTTAAAAACACAGATGTCGCTAGGAACTATTGTTTCCGTCAGCAGCCTGTCGTTTTTGAATATTGTCAGTAACAGCTGTTTGTAAGAATGGTAGCCATTTTATAAAAAACACATTAAATGTAATTTTTAAACATTTAAGGGTTTTTACCCTAACCAGTGGTTATATCCCTGGGTTTATTTTAAACTAAAGAATGTGTTTGTTCGAAGTTTTCTCTTCTTTTGAGGTTTTTACACCTATAAGACGTAAGTTTCACTTTATAATTTTTTATGAATAAGATTTTCAACTTAGTCTTTTTATAGGATAGCTCTGATGATGGCATAATATGCTGAAAGTACTTAGCTGATTTAATAAATTTATTTACACACTATCAGTCTTTTGAAAACATACACCAGTTCCCGTTTAGATTTATGTTTATTTTGTTTCACGTTCTTACTTGACGGAGAGTACAAGATGATGGTGATTTAGATGGGTAAACTGTTGATGCATTAGTGGAATAGAAATATTCCGAGCATCGCTCTTAGTGGCATGATTACACTTGGGTGTGCAGTTTACCTTAATCGTTATCGACACTCACTTCATCTTTACTCGTTAGAGGTCGTTAAAGGCATGCGCTGGTATACTATTTTAATATATTTACCAAAGAATCGGCGCGCTTTGGTTCAGTTCAGTCTACTTACAGGTTTCTCTGATGACGGGAAAATTTAGAAACACGTGTCAGAGGATGGTAAGAGACTCGAACTGAATCGAAACGCAATCGTATCTGTTTATTCTGTTTCAAGTGGTTCACTTTTAATGTCTATTTCACTTTTAATGTTAATTTCACGACAGTTTTTCATATGAAACCTCAAATTATTCAAGGATATATATCCTTTGTTACAATGAAGACAAAAGTGAGACATCTCACCAGTGTGTGTCTTCAAGTGATATCGATATGAACTACCGTGAGCAAACCTTTTGTCACAATAATTACAAACATATGGTTTCTCCCCCGTATGACCTCTTTTATGTGCCTTCAACGAATCGTTTTTGGAAAAGCTCTTGTTACAAATGTTACATTTGTATGGTTTGAAGCCTGTATGAGTCTGTTTGTGTTCCTTCAGTTGGTATTTTGTGACGCAAGTTTTTCCACAAATGTCACAAGCTACTGTATAATCAACACCAAGTTCTTTGTGGTTGGACGAATAGTGTCGATGCAATCCAGAGAGGTTTTTGTATACTTTCGGACAAACCACACAGGTGTGCACTTTTTCTTTTATAGTTTTGCTGTGTTTTCGCTGTATATGGTCCTGGAGGGTTGTAGACAAAGAGTAGCTGAAAGGCTTATCAACTGGGTGCAAATTTTCATGTTCTAAAGCACTTCTTGCATCTCTGTATATGTTACAGTGTCTTTTGTATATCATGCACTTAAATTTCTTTTTTCTAAAAAAAGTTTATATTAAAAATACGAATTTATTTATTTGTTTACTTATTTTTGTTATCTGTTATGTGAATGGTACACAAAATGGCGAACAAAAGTAAATAAAACAAAATCATCTCAAATAACGTTTACCAACCGCCACAACACATGCCCACCTGTAAGAATGGAAAATGTACGAATACCAACAGTAACAGACGCTAAATACCTTGGCCTCCATCTTGACCAACGTCTTACTTGGAAGAAACATATCCAGACCAAAAGAAGACAGCTAGACTTGAAATTTCGGCAAATGAATTGGATCCTTGGGCGCAGATCAAAACTCAACATCCAAAACAAAATTCTTCTGTACAAAGCAATACTCAAACCTATTTGGTATTACGGACTACACCTCTGGGGCTGTGCAAAGTCAACATCACTGAATATCATCCAAAGATTTTAGTCTAAAGTTCTAAGATCAATAGTGGATGCACCATGGTACGTAAGTAATCAAACACTTCACGAAGACTTAAATAAGCCTTTCATCAGGGAAGAAATCCATCGAGCCACGGAGTCACAAAATGAGCGTGCCATTCACCATGAAAATGAGTTAGTAAGGGAATTATTCCATAATGACCCTGCCACAAGGAGACTAGATAGAACCTGGCCTCAGGACCTATTTTAAAACTTGAACATAAATAGAATAAGATGAGACTTCATTGAAAGTCCCTTCTTCATGCCCAAAAACATGGAACAAAACTTAATACTCTTTTAATGATGTAGATTGTAAATAAACATAATTACCTAAAAAAATCTATCTTTCACGTTGTATACTACACTCACCGGCAGAGAAAACGGGCACCTAAAAAATGGGTCATTTTTAATGTCTTGTATTTCCTAAACCTGATGTCCGATTTAAGTAATTTTTTTAATATGTTATAGCCTTATTCTTTATCAATATCGCTGTAATAATATTGTTGCTAGACAGGTACATTGTCATTGTATACAGGGTGTACGAATCAAACTGTGTTTTTTTCTCAAACTTTGGAACACCCTGTGGAATGTTCTAGCTTTTATAAAATACTAAAATTAAAGCCCAACTATAGCCACAGATTTTCTTAACATTCTGTTTTTTTATTCATTAGCTTATGTTGGATAATAAAAAAGTTAGGCACTTTAACAACTACCCCTGTTTCTCGTCAATACAGGGTATTTTTCAATAAGTACGGCAAGCTTTAAGGGGTAATTCTGCATGATAAAATAATGACAGTTTGCTTTATAAACTTATGCCCGCAAATACTTCGTTTCTGAGATAGGGGGTGTTGAAATTGTTCTTACAAACTGACGATTTATTTATTCTTCTAAAACGGTTTGTGATATGCAAATGAAATTTGGTAGATTTTAAGAGCTAGTTATTGCGCATTTTTTGGCATACAATTGAGAATTTTATATTCACCATTGGCGTGCATACGGGATATATCTCAAATATTTATACCCGTATGCACGCCAATGGTGAATATAAAATTCTTAATTGTATGCCAAAAAATGCGCAATAACTACCTCTTAAAATCTACCAAATTTCATTTGCATATCACAAACCGTTTTAGAGAAATAAATAAATCGTCAGTTTGTAAGAACAATTTCAACACCCCCTATCTCGGAAACGAAGCATTTGCGGGCATACGTTTATAAAGCAAACTGTCTTTATTTTATCATGCAGAATTACCCCTTAAAGTTTGCCGTACTTATTTAAAAACACCCTGTATTAACGAAAAACAGGGGTATACCGTATTCCACGAACATACGCCTGTTTTGGATTACCGTAGACTCGCGATTATCCGAGCCCCTCGGTTAACCGAGGCAAAAGTCATAACTGGTGAGTTACAACTTTCAACCTTGGTGCAACATTGCCGCCTCAAAAAGAGGATTGAAGCTTACGCAAAAATCAATCAAAGGACTTTTTTAAACAGTAATATTGATAAGATAAATGTTTTTATCTCTTATAGATAGAACTGTATTAGTTTTGTCATTAAAATATCCACAGCTATGGTTATTTACGTGTTTTTCTATCAATATAACCGATTTCAGTGTTAACCGAGTTTTTTGGTATCCGAGGTAGTCACGGTCCCAATTACCTCGGATAATCGCGAGTCTACTGTACTTCGATAACGAATATTTTACTGTGCAAAATAAGAAGAATGAAAGTAAATTGCAAATTACATTGTTGTTTATTGGAATAATTATTAGCGCCATTTACTTTCGTACTTCTTATGTTGCACAGTAAAATATTCGTTGTCGAAGTAATCCAAAACAGGCGTATGTTCGTGGAATGGCCCATAGTTGTTAAAGTGCTTAACTTTTTTATTATCCAACATAAGCGAACGAATCAAAAAACAGAATGTTAAGAAAACTTGAGGCTATAGTTTGGTTATAATTTCAGTATTTTATAAAAGCTAGAACATTCCACAGGGTGTTCCAAAGTTTGAGAAAAAAACACAGTTTGATTCGTACACCCTGTATACAATGACAATGTACCTGTCTAGCAACAATATTATTACAGCGATATTGATAAAGAATAAGGCTATAACATATTAAAAAAATTACTTAAATCGGACATCAGGTTTAGGAAATACAAGACATTAAAAATTACCCATTTTTTGGGGTGCCCGTTATCTCTGCCGGTGAGTGTATTTGTTTAGTAGAATAAATTATCCGTAGTGTTGTTTTATTGAATTTTAAGAATTTTTGTTTCAAAAGGAAAAAACTAGAGTTTAATCTGTTTTTAAATTAACGAAAAGAAAATACATAGAATATTAAAAATAAACGAATTTATTTACATTTTTAAAATTATTTATAATAGTCAAGAAATATATATAATTACAAATTAAATATTATTATCTTATATAATATGTAAAAATTATTATATTATAAATTAGAAGAACTTATGAAACAACTAAAACGAATAGAACGTAACCAAAATCAAAGAAAAATTGTTGAGATTTGTAAAAATTTTTCAAAATTATTAAATCCACCATGTGGATGTCTTTGTCTGTAATATCTTTGTATAGCATCTGTAAACGGCCGTATCTCAGCGGCAATATACTGGCTTTCTAAACCAACAGCACGAGTTCAAATCTTTCAAAACCTCTTTCACTGGGACTATAGTGAAAAGTATTACTCGAGAGAGTTGCGAGGTATGACCACTGAAGAAAGAACATTGGCAACGTTGAGAACAACGAAAATGGATTTTAGACCAGGGCACATCTGTAAAAATATTAGTACATTTGGACGTTGAGATGTGACCCAAATTTTTTTGCAGAAATTGCTTCCCTCTAAAAAAGGTCCGGAACATTGTTTAAATAATCAAAATGTCAAAAAATGAAGAAAAAATTCGATTTTTTTCTTCGTTTTTTTATTATAACTTTAAAAGTATTCATTTCCGAGAAAAGTTGTACTGAAATAAAAGTTGCATAATTATATTTCCTATAATATAGAATTAGTTAAACATTTAAAAAATAGTCACCCTTGTTGCAAAATAGCAATAATTGCGAAAAAAAACCATACAAAAACAAGTATTCGCATTTTACGTTTTTCAACCATTTATGCTAGACTTAGGACATTCATATTTCACGCAGAAAAACTTTATGATACAGTAAAACAATACTGTAAATTTCATTAAAATCGGTTCAATAGATTTTGCAAAATAAATTTTACAATCCAGCTTTCGCAAAAAAAATTCATTTTTTTTAAAATGTTACAGGACTGAAAATAAAGCAGATAGCAAGTTGAAATTTTTTTGCGCATAGAAGTGTACTGGACCTTTCACTTGCAATTTGCAAAATTAAAATCGATTAACTACTACGGCGTCAGGAATTTTTTTAAATAAACATTAATTATTGGAGCTACGCGCAGGATAGCGGATAGTTTGCTCTGATTGGTCATTCCAATGACCTTTGATAATGATTGATACATTTGAAATTTTATTACATTTCGATATAAATAAATAAATTTGTTTATTGCAAAATAAAAGCACATACTCTATCCTTTGAAGTAACACTTTTTTTAGCAAAAACTTTCTTTGTTCATATATTTTAACTTGAGAATAAAAGTTTATTATTTTTAAACATATACAATTGTTTAAACAATATTTCACAAACACTAAAAAATTTGGTTTGATTTTTGTGGAATTAAAATATTAAAATACAACAAAATATAGAGTAAGAAAATAATATATTAGATAAAGATTGGAAGAATTTTTGGTGGAAATCAACTTGTGTGAATCGAACACCGCTGTCCTGCGCGCAGCACCAAAAATTAATGTTTATTTAAAAAATTTCCTGACGCTGTGGTAATTAATCGATTTTAATTCTGCAAATTGCAAATGAAAGGTACGGTACACTTCTATAAGCAAAAAAAAAATTCAACTTGCTATCTGCTTTATTTTCAGTCCTGCAACATTAAAAAAAAATGAATTTATTTTGCAAAATCTATTAATCCGATCTTAATGAAATTTACAGTGCTGTTTTACTATATCATAAAGTTTTCTGGATAAAATATGAAGGTCCTAAGTGTGGCATAAATGGTTGAAAAACGTAAAATGAGAATACTTGTTTTTGTATGGTTTTCTTCGCAATTATTGCTATTTTGCAACAAGGGTGACTATTTTTTAAATTTTTAACCAATTCTATATTGTAGCAAATTTAATAACGCAACTTTTATGTCAGTCCAACTTTTCTCAGTCATGAATAGTTTTAAAGTTCTAATCAAAAAACCAATAAAAAAATCGAATTTTTCCTTCATATTTTGACATTTTGATTATTTAAACAATGTTCCGGACCATTTTGAGTGGGAGGATAACTCAAATATTATTTAAGATAGTTTCAAGCAATTTCTGCAAAAAAATTTGAGTCACCTCTCAACGTCCATCTTAAAACAGATCCGCCCTGGACTATTTTTGGAGAAGAGCAGCAAGAAGATCTGTAAGCGAAAGGATTACCAACGAATGCATTAGAGAAATAATGGGAATCAAACGAACAATCACGGGTAACTTATCAACAAAACAACTTATCTGGTCCGGACATATACAAAGAATGGATGAACAACGAATACCGAAGGAACGAGAAAACTAGGTAGAGATAATGTTGGAGTTAAGGAATAGACAAAGGTCTGAGAAAGAAACTTAGAAGAGGACCTATGGAAAAACCGGATGAAGTGGCGATTTAAAATCGGAAAACGGCGGAGAACGTTATAAACCGACATGTAATAGTAGTAGTAGATCACTAGTTTCCGACCAACTCAAGTGGTTCACTTTTAATGTCTATTTCACTTGTAATTTCGTATTTTATATGACACTTTTTCATATGAATCCTCAAATTAAGCAAGGAGATATATCCTTTGTTACAGTTAATACAAAAGTGACACCTCTTACCAGTGTGTGTCATCAAATGATAATGATAAGGAGCACTTTGAGAAAACCTTTTGTTGCAATAATTGCAGACATATGGTCTCTCCCCTGTATGGATTCTGGTATGTAACTTCAAGTGAGCTTGACTGGAAAAGCTCTTGTTACAAATGTTACATTTGTATAGTTTGGGGCCTGTATGAATTAGTTCGTGCCTTTTCAGATGGTTTCTTCTGCTGAAAGTTTTTCCACAAATGTCACAAGCTACTGAATAATGTTGTTCTGAAGCTATTTTCTTGTGGCATTTTTACAATTTTAACTATTTAGAATGGGAAATAAGCCACAATATTATTAAAAAATGATTTTTATTAACGTTTCGACGCCCAAATCGGGTGCCGTTGTCAAAATACAAAATACTATTAATATAAACAAAAATGTTGTTGCTTAGTAAAAAAATTCTTCTAATAATTTATTTAATTTGACTCATTTACATCGGCAATTCAGATACATATGATACATTTTAAAGTAGAAGACTTTAAAATGATATTGCCAATATTTATGAGTTGCGTTCCTGGGACGACTTTACTGAAAGATAGTTCATTCGATTACATGAAATCAACCCCAACTCAAGAATATCCGTCACAAAAAAAAAAAAATCATAGCATGTGATCTGTCTTTAAAAAGACAACCACATGCAACGGTGACATTAAAATTCTCGCGTTAGAGATCTCATAGTAAATCACGAGGGAAAACCAGGAAAAACCTCGTGATACTATCCCGACATCGTAAGTATTTGGTCTTACATTTAATTTACTCTCAAAATTAATACCAAATTCTGACTTTACTATAATTTTGTTTAAATTATAAATAATATCAATAATACATGGGTATATAAGTAATACTAAAATATAAAATATGTACTAACTCGACTATTGACTTACTAATTGTGGTATTTTCTTTCTATTGACTTCCTCTTTCAGTATGGGTATCCACATCCTACTGCATTCCACCAAGGAATTTGCGACACAATTGGTTTCGTTTAGCATAATTAGAGCCGCTTCTTTGATTTTTCTCTTTTTACTATCTGTTTCTTTCAGGACTATACTTGAATCTCTCCACTGAACTCTATGTTCATTATCCCATGCGTGTTGACATATTTGAGATCTATCAAATTCTCTATTTTTAATATAAGATTGATGTTCACTTATTCTAACGTTTAATGGTCTTGATGTTTCACCTATATAAAACTGTTCGCATTCACAAGGTATTTTATAAATACAATTCTTTGTCCTTTCTTGTTCATTGTTAGGTTTAGTTTTAGATAGAATAGATCTCAATGTGTTGGTTGTTTTGAATGTTGTTGAAATGTTGAATTTATTTCCTATTGTTTTAAGTTTCTCGGATAGTCCTTTTATGTATGGTATTGATATTTTCCTCGTATTATTTCTTGTGAATGTTGTAGGATCCCGTTCTATGTTGTTCTGTTCCATTCGATCCAATCTTGACAATTCCTTATTTATAAACGATAAAGGATAATCATTTTTTAATAAAACAGATGTTAAGAATTGTTTTTCTTCTAAAAAGGAATTTTCGTTAGAACAAGTAATTTTGGCTCTATCATATAAGGATTTTATGATTCCCTTTTTAACGTTGATGTTGTGATTTGATTTGTAATTGAGATATCTGTTGGTATGTGTTGGTTTTCTATACACTTGAGTCTCATATCCAGTATCCTTCTTTAAGACTAAAACATCGAGGAAAGGCAGGGTGTTATTATATTCCTTTTCCATTGTAAATTTTATTGTCTCTTCTTGATCGTTTATAATATTCAGGAATGTATCCAACAATTCTGATCTATGAGGCCATATTGAAAACACATCATCTACATATCTCCACCATACAGTGGGTTTTAAATTTTGTTTAGAAATGATATTAGTTTCGAAATCCTCCATAAATATATTAGCCAATAATGGAGATAAAGAGGAGCCCATTGCTAGACCAAAATTTTGTTTATAAAATTCATTATTTAGTTGAAATAAGTGAAAATAAACGTTAGAATAAGTGAACATCAATCTCATATTAAAAATAGAGAATTTGATAGATCTCAAATATGTCAACACGCATGGGATAATGAACATAGAGTTCAGTGGAGAGATTCAAGTATAGTCCTGAAAGAAACAGATAGTAAAAAGAGAAAAATCAAAGAAGCGGCTCTAATTATGCTAAACGAAACCAATTGTGTCGCAAATTCCTCGGTGGAATGCAGTAGGATGTGGATACCCATACTAAAAGAGGAAGTCAATAGAAAGAAAATACCACAATTAGTAAGTCAATAGTCGAGTTAGTACATATTTTATATTTTAGTATTACTTATATACCCATGTATTATTGATATTATTTATAATTTAAACAAAATTATAGTAAAGTCAGAATTTGGTATTAATTTTGAGAGTAAATTAAATGTAAGACCAAATACTTACGATGTCGGGATAGTATCACGAGGTTTTTCCTGGTTTTCCCTCGTGATTTACTATGAGATCTCTAACGCGAGAATTTTAATGTCACCGTTGCATGTGGTTGTCTTTTTAAAGACAGATTACATGCTATGATTTTTTTTTTTTGTGACGGATATTCTTGAGTTGGGGTTGATTTCATGTAATCGAATGAACTATCTTTCAGTAAAGTCGTCCCAGGAACGCAACTCATAAATATTGGCAATATCATTTTAAAGTCTTCTACTTTAAAATGTATCATATGTATCTGAATTGCCGATGTAAATGAGTCAAATTAAATAAATTATTAGAAGAATTTTTTTACTAAGCAACAACATTTTTGTTTATATTAATAGTATTTTGTATTTTGACAACGGCACCCGATTTGGGCGTCGAAACGTTAATAAAAATCATTTTTTAATAATATTGTGGCTTATTTCCCATTCTACTGAATAATCAACATCAAGTTCCTTGTGTTTGGAATAGTAGTGTCGAAGCAAATTGGGGCGGCTTCTGTATTCTTTAGGACAGACCATACAGCTATGCACTTCTTCTTTTATAGTTTTGCTGTGTTTTCGCTTTATGTGATCCTTCAGGGTTCTAGATAAAGGATAGCTACGATCACACTGTTCGCATTTGAAAGGCTTGTCACCCGTGTGCCAATTTTCGTGTTCTAAAGCACTTCTTGCATTTCTGTATGCCTTGTTACATATCTTGCAGTTAAATTTCTTTTTTCTAAAAAAAGGTTTTATTAAAAATACGAATTTATTTATTTGTTTACTTATTTTTAGACCTAGAAACTAGAGATTTAGATCTAGAGATTTTTAGACCTAGAAACTAGGCCCAGAAACATGTGTCAGATGATGGTAACAGACTCGAATTGAATCCAAACGCAATCGACTATTGTACTGATATGCCTTCAGCACCACATCGAGAGATAGAACCGTTGGCACTCCAACGTTCGCACAACACAATACCCCACACATTTCCACTTCTCCTAAGCATTCGAGGCCCAGAGCATACTTAAGGAGGTTACTGTGTAGCATTACAAATTTCCGCTACAATGTTTTGTTAATTGCATTCATTAATTTTATATCCTATCCCAAGAAAAATATCTATTTTTCTAATTCATTTTGCGAGTTTATATATCATTTAAATTTCCTAAGCCGCTCCTGTTGGAAATATTTCAATATTTCGCAACACTGAAAAACGTTAGGAAATTTCCTGTTTATTTGTGTAAACATTCGTTATTCTAGAATGAATCCTTGAAAAGTTCTGGTATATTTCTTTTTCTTTTGAGCGGGAAGCATTTTTGTTATTATTGGCCTGAATTTTGAAAGATCGTTGAGTTGTCTTGGACGATAATTCAATGTCTTCAGCCGAAAGAATGATCGGCTTGACGCGCGAGAGACATGAAGAAGAAAGCAAGTAGTTCTAAAGGCATGTTTGAGAGATAAACATCGCTTTACGTGGTAGAACTCACAGACTCGCAGAGAACCGCACTTTCCGGCTTAAAATTGGTTTTTTTCGTTATGGTAAACGAAGTGAAGGACTTGCAATTTGTCCTGTAAATATTATGGAATACTGGTACAAAATTTCACAACATTACGTTGGATATATTTATGTGAAAATCGTGTATACAGTATTATTGTGACGCAGTTTGGTATGCCGGTAAAGAAGTGTGCGATTCTATGGTATTGAGATGCTTTTCCAGTTTTTATGATGTTATGGTCATGTCCCTGTATCCAATTCCTGATTCCATGATGTGATTTATGATTTGGTATCAACTTATCCTGTTTCCTGTTTGGTTATGAATTGAATGCCTCCCCTTTATCCTGAATGGAAAATTTTGGTTAAGTGCCAAGTGTGACGATGGATTTTGTTTTAAAAAAAAGGTATAAAATAATATTTGTTTTTAATTAAATTCCAAGTGGATATTAATTTGGTAAAGGTTTTAAATATTTTAATAGTTTGTTTTCAACATGGACTCACGGAAAGTTTTATGTAAATTAGATAAAATGTGACGTTTGTGACGTTTGACTTGACAGCATAAGTCAAACTTTGTTTTGATACACTGCTCTAAAAAGTTATTATGTATGTAAAAATAATGTGAAATAATAAACTTTGTGTATTTTTGGAAGTAAGAAAATATTGTAAAATCATTATTGTCCATGGTAAAGTCTTGTTAAAAATTTATATTTATTTTTACTATTCATTTCCTGTTTGAGAACATATTTATTCTCAAAGTATAAATAAAATCTAAAGGTTTAAATAAACATTATAAAATGTACCTATTTTTATTTCTGTAACCTTTTTTTGGAAAATTATTAACCAGATGTCTAATACAAGCGAAATACGTTTTAAAGTAAAGAAAAAGAAATGGCATAGAGGCCATAGGATGGTAAATAATAGCCCAGTTTGACCCAACGAGGAATCTAAGATGAATGTCCCTAAACTGGTTCCCATAAATACGAAATATGTCCAGTAAGTACTCGATATGTGAATTTGAGGATTTTTCAAACGGCGTCCAAATTTCTTTAAATAGTAGGAAAGTCTTTAAGTTTGTGTAAGTATCCTTTGCTTATTTGGTTATGGTAGTTAGTCTTCTTTAAACCCTCTTACTCCCCCCCTAACGATTCCACGACCTGCCACCGCACAACAAATGAGCTGCCGTCTCGCAAGAAGCTTTATATGCCTGTTCCTTCTTCTTTAGCTCCATTTCGACCCAAAGTATTTTTATAGTTGGTTCTATCCCTGTTCTTATTTGAGCAGACATGTAAAACGCTTCAACTGAGCGGAGAAGAATAAGTTCTGTAGCGACCAGCTTTGGCTCCCAGGCCAGCCAGTGGATTGAACAGGTAGGCCGCCCTGAGTAGTAAGACTCCGTATTAAAGAGATTCGCCGCTCGTAATTAAACGAGAGCCATGGAGTGAACGGCTTCCGATCAGAATATTATGGATGCCCGTATAATTATTAATATTTTTATTGAGTGACAGTTTGTACCTTGCACTGTAGCGAGATGTAAGGATATTTTTTTGATAATATTAATTTTATTTTTCGTGTGCAGCCATCCATAAAGGAAGCCTTCTCCGCAACGGGGCAACATAGAATCAGAATATATTTTATTTTATTTACTTTGAACTGTATATAAATATCCTAAATATATTTACTTTGGTTGTAACCTGTGTTTTACTGCGTCGGTCGTCCTAAAAAGATATCCGTCACACTATGTTTATTTTGTTTCACGTTCTTACTCGACGCAGAGTACAAATAGTGATTTAGATGGGTAAACTGTTAATGCCTTAGTGGAATAGAAATATTCCGAGCTTCGCTCTTAGTGGCATGATTAAGCTTGGGTTTGCAGTTTACCTTAATCGCTATCGAAACACACTTTATCTTTCCTCTTTAGAGGTCGCTAAAGGCATTCGTTGGTATACTATTTTAATATATTTACCAATTTTGGTTCAGTCTAGTCTTCTTACAGATCTCTCTGATGACGGGAATACCTAGAAACATATGTCAGACCTAGAGACTCGAATTATTGAATCAAAACACAGCCGTCTATGTCTATTTTGTTTCAAGTGGTTCACTTTTAATGTCTATTTCACTTTTAATGTTTATTTCACGACAGTTTTTCATATGAAACCTCAAATTACTCAAGGATATATATCCTTTATTACAGTTAATACAAAAGTGAGACACCTCACCAGTGTGCAACTTTAAGTGATATCGATATGAACCACCATGAGCAAACCTTTTGTCACAATAATTACAAACATATGGTTTTTCCCCCGTATGACCTCTCTTATGTGCCTTCAACGAATCGCTTTTGGAAAAGCTCTTGTTACAAATGTTACATTTGTATGGTTTGAAGCCTGTATGAGTCTGTTTGTGTTCCTTCAGTTGGTATTTTGTGACGCAAGTTTTTCCACAAATGTCACAAACTACTGTGTAATCAACACCAAGTTCTTTGTGGTTGGACGAATAGTGTCGACGTAATCCAGAGAGGTTTTTGTATACTTTAGGACAAACCACACAAGTGTGCACTTTTTCTTTTATAGTTTTGCTGTGTTTTCGCTGTATATGGCCCTGGAGGGTTGTAGACAAAGGGTAGCTGAAAGACTTATCAACTGGGTGCAAATTTTCATGTTCTAAAGCACTTCTTGCATATCTGTACTTGTTACAGTGTCTCTTGTATATCATACACTCTAATTTCTTTTTTCTAAAAAAAGTTTATATTAAAAATACGAATTTATTTATTTGTTTACTTATTTTTGTTATAATATAAACGACCTAAAATGCTTTGAAAGCGTACAAAAATCTACCGTCGGGTTACAGTAAAAAGCAATAACTCAACAATTTGCAAAAATGTATTTTTATTGGTTCTAACATCAACTTTTGATCATGTAGTTATGAAGCTTGTTTAATTGGAACCCAATTTAGACCCAGAAAAAAAATATTATATACCCCGCTTAAAAACTTGTTGTAGTTGCTGCCCAAAATATCTTGTACGAAATTTTGTACTTCTTCGTCCGACTGAAAACGATTACATTCAGTGGCCAAAAGATGTAAAAGTCGGAAGGTGATGAATCAGGCCTTTAGGGTGGATGCTCTAATATCTTCCACTTCTTTCGTCTTCGGATAAAACAAGAATGGGCCGGGAGACGGAGAGACGAACAACTATTCAGAATAACTCAAGACAGAGAGACTCTTGCCAAGTTAATCACCAAAGTCAAGGAAACTTGTAAGGCACGTTAACAAGAGCAATCGTGCGAAAGAATAAGTCAACGATCTTTCAACTCATGTAGCAAAAATTAAACAACTGGAAATTTGCTGAACATTCTCTAACACAGGCGAAGTACAGATGGAACCAAATAATTAAACATTATAAACCATGGAGTTGCAAATGACTAAGGGGGAGACCACACGTTAAATGTTCATGTAAAGAATGGAACGATAAGGGAAAGAGTGGAAAGTCTATGTAAAGCTGGTTCCAAAAAAACTGATACGACTCTTTGTAGAAAATTGAACAGTTTATTTTGAAGGATAAATACTTATTATTTACATAATGTCACTGTCAATGCCAAATCTTAAAATTTGTCAGATAACTTATTCTGTTCAACCTCAAAAAATGGCTCCACATGCTGGCCAAGAACTAAAATCAAGAATTGTAACGAAATTAGAAGATGGTTGGTCACTATAAGCAGAACAACCGTTTTTAATATTAATAAAAGATGGAGAGAAGAAACTCTCGAAAGAAAGCAATGTTTGGGAAGAACTCTCTGAAGAAGACAATTTCATAGTTCCTTTCACGCAGATGGACCGAAGACTACAAGCTGTTATCACTGGTGATGGAGATATTACAAAATATTAATTTTATATAATATACCTTACCTTTTTATTAATTTTATTTTTACGTACCTAAATTTAGTATAGTTTTGGTCTTCCAGACCCTCGCTTTCTTTCGAGAGTTTCTTGTTCCCTCCATTTTTTATTAATAGAAAAACTGTGGTTCTGCTTATGTTAACATGTTTTGCTGCCTCTGATAGTGCCCAGTTATTTTTTAATTTGGTTACAATTCTTGCTTTAATATACATATTGTTGAGTTAAGTCGTGTGTTTTATTCCTTAATAATAATAAAAATGATAACAACCCTATTTTATGTAAAAACTATCATTTATATTATACTCTTTATAAAATGCAGAAATTCAAACTAATATAAGAATTTAGACCTTGGGGCCGGTATTTCCAACCTCACTTAAGCCAAAGCTTACTTTAAGCCTTTGATTAAGCTTAGATGACTGTATTTCCACTTCAATTTGAGGCTTAAGCCTAGGCTTAAACCAAATAATTTTAAGCTCGGGCGGGAGTTGGTTTAAGCCTTTGCTTAAAATTTGTTTTCTGTTTTTTGAGGTTATTTCTATAGATTATTAATTATAAAGTTATTTTTTCTACAACCGTGTTAAAAATGCAATTTTTACCTATACGATCAATACGAATTGCAGTGCCATAAAATTTTTAAAGCACTAGTGCCTTAAAGTAGCATTTTTAACGCACGTATAGAGTGCTAAAAAATGCATTTTTAACACGGTTGTAGAAAAATAACTATTAAAAACCAACTTTTTAGTAATAACTTTATTATTAGATTATTAAATAATAATCTATTAATCTATTAATTTATTAATCGTAATAACGATCATTAAAATTCTTACTACTTTTGGAGGGTGTAGGCACATGAAAATTGTGTATTTCTACAATGCTTGGTAGGTATATTTATTTTACAAAAATAAACTATTGCTTATGCAAAATAACAATAAAAATATAACCAGAGAAAATAAAGACAATAAACTAACAACACATGTACTACATACCATGTGCTCAAAATTAAATGAAGTAAATGACGTTGATACAGATAACAAGATAAAATTAAATGTGAACAGTAGTGGTTTCTACCTCAGAACAGTTAGTTCTGGCATTTTGACGTATTCAGAGGTACCAGACCAATTAACTATACAGCTGAGCATCAGTTTAGTTAAGGGAATGATGGAAATACGGCACCCAGTTTAAGCTTCTCCTTAACTTTTGACACAGGCTAAGGGCCGGTATTTCCAACCTCACTTAAGCCAAAGCTTACTTTAAGCCTTTGCTTAAGCTTAGATGCCTGTATTTCTACTTCAATTTGAGGCTTAAGCCTAGGCTTAAACCAAATAATTTTAAGCTCGCGCGGGAGTTGGTTTAAGCCTTTGCTTAAAATTTGTTTTCTGTTTTTTGAGGTTATTTCTATAGATTATCTATTAATTATAGAGTTGTTTTGAAAACCAACTTTTAAGTAATAACGATATTATTGGATTATTAAATAATAATCTATGAATTTATTAATCGTAATAACGATTATTAAAATTCTTACTACTTTTGGAAGGTGTAGGCACATGAAAATTGATTATTTCTACAATGCTTGGTAGGTATATTTATTTTACAAAAATAAACTTACATTCCAATTTGACATTTTTAGGAATATATCCAATAAACAAAATTACAAAGACGGATCTATTGCTTATGCAAAATAAAAATAAAAATATAACCAGAGAAAATATAGACAATAAACTAAAAACACATGTACCATGTACACAAAATTAAGTGAAGTAAAAATAACATTGATACAGATGACAAGATAAAATTAAATGTCAACCGTAGTGGTTTTTACCTCAGAACAGTTAGCTCTGGCACTTTGACGTATTCAGAGGTACCAAACCAATTAACTTTACAGCTGAGCATCAGTTTAGTTAAGAGAATGATGGAAATACGGCACCCAGCTTAAGCTTCTCCTTAACTTTTGACACAGGCTTAGCTAAGCAAAAGCTTAAGTAGCTATTGAAATACCGGCCCTTAGCTAAGCAAAAGCTTCAGTAGCTATTGAAATACCGGACCTAGTATGTAATTATTACAATTTATGAATTAACATCAGTCGGAAAAATGAAAGAATACCCATGAACGATCACATCAATCACTTATTTTGTATTTGCTATCTTTTTCTATAAATAACAAACGGTTGTTATAGAAAATGACAGCAAATACAAAATAAGCGATTGATATGATCGTTCATGGGTATTCTTTCATTTTCCGACGTATGTAATAAGTTGTTTGTTTGTTTATTTTAACTGACTTTGACAGTCTGTCATACGAAATATAATATAATGTCAGACCAATCAAATACACTGCTCAAAATAATCAAATCTTACTATGAGTCGTATTCCAGTTTTTTTAGGAACCAGCTGTACATAAATGAATGGAATATAAACATGTGTCAGAGGATGGTAAGAGACTCAAATAGAATCGAAACGCAACCGTCTATGTTTATGTGGCGACATTCTTTAATTACTATTTTTGCTAATTTTAATTTTTAATAACTTTTCTCAAAACGAAATAAGATGGGTCATATAAAATTCACATTTAATATACAAATCAGATGCTAAGAAGGGCCCGCTAAGCTTTACGAAACGAAATGTATCCCTAACCAGATGTTTTTGGTGTGTTCAGTTTAACAAACTGAATTCCCCATAAATTAATTACCTTATCAGACCTTATGTCAATAACTCACTTTGGAAATGCATTCGAAGACGTTTCTTAAAAATGCAGAAATGTTTTAAGTGTTAAACGCCAGATTTAAAAAATTAATCGCCTTTCTGGCCAGATGGTAGAAACACAAACATATCAGCGTTTGTGGTCTTTTTCAGCCACAGCATTCGAGATACAACCACGGGTCGTTTCACACACTCGCAGAGCAGGCGTCGGTCGGTCAACAAACCCTCTCTGGGCCAAACAATCAAACCCTTTTACGAGATGAATAAGCACGTCTTTTAACCAAAAATAAATAAATATATTATTGTTCGTTGTTTACACTTATTTTAATTTAAGTTAATTGATTCCGCAGCTCGGAACATTTATTTTGTTTCACGACGCAGAGTACAAATGGTGATATAGATGGGTAAACTGTTGATGCCTTAGTGTTAGTGGAATAGAAATATTCCGAGCATCGATCTTAGTTCAGTCTCCTTGCAGCTCTCTCTGATGATGGGAAGACGTAGAAACAAGTGTGAGAGGATGGTAAGAGACTCGAATTGAATTGAAACGCAACCGACTATTGTACTGATATGCATTCAGCACCACATCGAGAGATAGAACCGTTGGCACTCCAACGTTCGCACAACACAATACCCCACTCATTTCCACTTCTCCGAAGCATTCGAGGCCCAGAGCATACTTAAGTGTTATGTTTCTATGTTTATATTGTTTCAAGTGGTTCACTTTTAATGTCTATTTCACTTTTAATGTTAATTTCATTACATTTTTTCATATGATACCTCAAATTTCTCAAGGATATACATCCTTTTTTACAGTAAAGACAAAAGTGCGACATCTGGCCAGTGTGCGTCTTCAAGTGATATCTATAGGCACCACCGTGAGCAAACCTTTTGCCACAATAATTACAAACATATGGTTTCTCCCCCGTATGAGCTCTGTTATGTGTCTTCAATGAACATTTTTTGGAAAATCTCTTGTTGCAAATGTTACATTCGTATGGTTTGAGGCCTGTATGAGTCAGTTCGTGTATCTTCAGTTGGGCTTTTGTGTGGCAAGTTTTTCCACAAATGTCACAAGCTACTGTATAATCATAACCAAGTTCTTTGTGGTTGGACGAATAGTGACGACGCAATCCAGAGCTGTCTGTGTATTCTTTACAACAAACGACACAGCTGTGTATTTTTTTTTCTGTAATAATTTTCGTGTGTTTTCGGTTTATATGGTCCTGGAGGGTTGTAGACAAAGGATAGCTGCGATGACACTGTTCGCAACTGAAAGGCTTTTCAACCGTGTGCAAATTTTCATGTTTTAAAGCACTTCTTGCATTTCTGTTCCTCTTGTTACATATCGTGCCCTTAAATTTCTGTTTTCTAAAAAAAATTTATATTAAAAATACGAATTTATTTATTTACTAATTTTTGTAATTTATTATAATATAAACGACCTAAGATGCTTTGAAAGCGTACAAAACTCTACCGTGGGGTTACAAGTAAAAAGCAATACCTAACTCAACAATTTGCAAAAATGTATTTTTAGTGATCAACTTTTCAGGCAGGTTCAATTGGAACCCACCTTTGACCAAGAAAAAAATATAAAAAAAAATTATACACCCTGCTTGAAGACCTCTTGTGGCTGTTGGTCAAAGAATTCTTTTACGATATTTTGTACTTATTCCTCCGTCTGAAAACGATTACATTTTAACGCCCTTTTTAGTGGCCAAAAGATATGAAAATATTCTTCTTTTTAAAGTTCCCTCTCCTATTGGAGATTTGGATATCATAATGGCTATGGTCACTTTGTTGGCTGCTGCTCTGAACAGTTGTAATGAACTACAGTTAAACCATTATCTAAGGTTCCTCAGCCAGGAGATGCGTCTTATTCCTATGCTTCTTCTTCCTTGGATCCTTCCTTACATAATAATTCTCGGCAATTCATATTTTTCTCCTCTGGTAATGTGACCCAAATGTTCCAGTTTTTTAGTTTTTATACTCTTCATAATTTCTAACTCCTTATTTAAACGTCGCGTCGTACCACTTTAACATTGGTAATCCTTTGAACCCACTGAATTATCAATATTCTTCTGTAACACCACATTTCGAAGGCTTTATTGTTTTTATGCATTGTCTCTTCAATGTTAAAGCTTCCATTCCGTATAGCAATATAGAAAATATGTAGCATCTTAGAGCCCTCAATCTGAGAGGCAACTGAAGGTCTTTGTTTGTAAGCATTGTCTTTATTTTTATAAATGCTTGCCTGGCAGTTTCAATTCGGACTTTAATTTCTTGGCTTTTGTCATTTTTGTCATCAACCCACGTTCCCAGATATTTGTATGTCTTCACTCTTTCTATTTGGGTTTGCTCTATCATTAACCTTTCATTTCCATGTTCTGTTTTTGAGACAATCATCAATTTAGTTTTTTTCTTGTTTATTTTTAGTCCGTATGGAATGCAGTACTCGTTAATTCTATTTAGCAATTATTGCAGCGATTCCAGGGTGTCTGCCATTATAACGGTGTCATCAGCGAATCTTATGTTATTTACTATTCTTCCGTTAATAGAGATTCCACTACTTAGCTCCGCTATCGCTTCATGAAATATGGCTTCACTGTACAGGTTAAACAGTAGCGGTGACAGAACACAACCCTGTCTTACGCCTGTCTTTATATATGAAAATCGCCAAGTGTTAAATCAGGACTATAGGGTGGATGCTCTTCCACTTCTTTCATCGTAGATTTGCTTTTAGTATTTTTGCAACATGAGGCCGAGAATTGTCGTGCAGAAGAGTGACACCACGTCAGAGTTTTCCTGGATGTTTTCATCTTATTGCTTGATGGAGCTCGTTTAAAGTTTTAATACACAGGTTTGCAGTGATATAAACCCTAAGTTTTTTAAACTCTATAAGCAACGGTCCTTCATGGCCGAAAAAAAATGTTTTTGACGACAATTGTTAAGAACAAACTCCATTTTGTTAACAACTAACGCTAGTAACAATATTATAATATTCTTTGACTGATTATGATGGGTAAAATTGAAGGATGCAGAGGAACTGGTAGAAAACAAGTCTCGTCGTTGAATAATGTTAGGGAATGGACCGGAAGACGGAAACTATTCCAAATATCTCAAGACAGACGGAGTCTTGCTGTGTTAATCACCAAAGTCAAGGTGACATATAAGGCACGTTAAGAAGAAGAATCGTACGAAAGAATAACTCCAATATCAACGACAGTTCAACTCATGTAGCAAAACTTAAAAAATGGAAATTTGCTAAACACTTCCTAAGACAGGCGAAGTACAGATGGTACAAAATAATTATACATGATAAACCATGGAATTTCAAATCCAATTAAGTCCATGATTCTTTACCCGTGCGTCATTAATAACTTCCGAGATAAAACACGTACTTTTTATCTAGCATCATTGTCTTCCACGCATGAAACTAATGTATTGGATATTGAACAATATAAAAATATACATATGTGAAGTACCAAAAACAATAGAAGATGACAAAGAAAAGCATAGATTAATAGAGGAATATCATAATCACCCGATGTTTGGAGGACACTTAAATAAAAATAGACTAATAAAGAAGCTAAAAGCAAGATTCAGATGGAAAAATTTGAAAAAAGACGTAAGAAAATACGTTAAACAATGTCATGAATGTCAAATTAACAAACCGAAAAGGACACAAGTCGAAGAATTCGTGATATCGGACACTTCTTCGAAACCAGAGCACACAGAGTACATAGACACGATAGGTCAATTCACTAGAAGTAATGAAAGCAATGAAGAGAATAAGCCCAAAACAACACCACAACACTTTAAAATAGGAGACCTAGTCCTGGTAAAAAGGGAAGAGAAAGTATTGATATTATTTATGCTGAGTCGGCTTTGGCCATGAATTAGGAATATGTAATACTGATTCGCTGACACCGCAGGATTGACAACTGGTACACTTGTGTGGAGTAATCTGGGTCACGTAATATGTATAATAAACAAACGTGTTTGTTTACCAAGGACATTTAAATTTTAAAAGAATGTGTCTTGCTCTTAATTGGATGCTTAATAATGGATGCTGTGAATCCCAATACACTAAAGACAAACTAGCTACCACCTGTTAATAAGAAAAGACACATGTTATTTTTATGGACGCTCTAGACTCAGTACATCGAAAAGAGATAGGTAGAAAGAATACGTTTGGGGACATTTTCAGATTTTAAGTACAATTTGTGACGTTTCTGGTTTGTTTACTTTTGTGGTTGTCAGTCTGGTGTTGAATTTTTTGCTGTTTTTTTGTCTAATTTTTGCATTTAGAAGATATTTATATTACACAAACAGTTGTTTTCACAACAAATTTTATATTGAAGTTTGAAATTTTATAATAAGTGTATTTTATTTTGCCATTAATTTACATACAAATTTAACCTCAATCACACTGTTAAGTAATGGTATTGTTTAAGTGAAAGAAATGACAAAAAAATATTTTATTGAATACATATTAAAAGATTTATAAGAAGAAAATAATTTAAAAGATTATAAAAAGAATTATAAGATTTTTATAAAAAATTCTAAGATATTAAAATAATTTATTAAGCTAGTTCAAATGTAGCTGTAATTCTGCACCAAAATTTTTAAGCAAAACTACCATTTTACATTATATTTATTTGATAACCTCAAATTTTATAATATAATCCGTGATCGGAGTAGTGGCCACTTTCTCTGACTTGCCGTTGCGTGGAGTAAATTTCCGACTTATTTCGTATAGTCTAAATGATGACTAAGTGATGACTCACGTCTAAGGGTGTGCTCACTACGAGGCACCAACCCTCGCTCCCTAGTATTGCTCGTACTGCTCGTACCCTATTATCGATCGCCAGATGCATTATTTTAAATGCGAGCGTTCACAAAAATGAAGAGTACGATACTTTGCTCTAGGCTAGGATACGATGCGATGGTCTTCAATATGAACGCACCGTAAAGAACAATGGATTCAACCGTAACTAAGGGGAAGCCCACAAGTTAAATGTCCAAGAAAACAATGGAACAATACCGGAAAGTCTATGTACACATAAATGGATGCCCTCTTATGATTATATATATATATCACTATTCTCCGACCAACTCAAGTGGTTCACTTTTAATGGCTACTTCACTTTTAATGTTTATTTCATGACATTTTTTCATATGAAACCTTAAATTACTCAAAGATATATATCCTTTTTTACAGTTAACACAAAAGTGAGACCTCTCACCAGTGTGCGTCTTCAAGTGATATAGATAAGGGGCAGTTTGAGCAAACTTCTTGTCACAATACTTGCAAACATATGGTTTCTCCCCCGTATGAACTCTTTGATGGGCCTTCAACGTGTCTTTTTTGGAAAAGCTCTTATGACAAATGTTACATTCATGAGGTTTGAGGCCTGTATGAGTTAGTTCGTGTACCTTTAGTTCGTTTCTTGTGCTGAAAGTTTTTTTGCAAATGTCACAAGCTACAGAATAATCATAACCAAGTTCTTTGTGGTTGGATGAGTAGTGTCGAAGTAATCCTGAGTCGCTTTTGTATTCTTTAGAACAAACCACGCAACTGTGCATTTTTTCTTCTGTACTAGTTTGGCTGTGTTTTTTCTTCTTATGGTCCCTGAGAGTTGTAGACAAAGGATAACTACGATCACACTGTTCGCATTTGAAAGGCTTATCACCCGTGTGCAAATTTTCGTGTTCTAAGGCAATTCTTTCATATTTAAACTCCTTGGTACATATGCTGCACTTAAATTTCTTTTTTCTAAAAAAAGGTTTTATTAATAATAGAAATTTATATTAAAAATGAATAAATATTTTCAATTTCGTTGCAACCCAAAAGCATCTCTACCGGTTTCGGGGCTTCTTAACCCTCATCAGGATATACATATGCTCTTGTACAGGATTATATCAGCATCCAAAATAAAAGCAACTCATATTCATTTAATTTTTAAATATGTTAAAAACAAACATCGCCGGTTGTTGTAAAATAATTAAGTGACACCGATTGCCCAACATAGTGCACTAGTTTTCAAGAACGCTTTGTCAGCTATTCGATGTTATTAATATTTTACGGTCGAGTCGTGTCAACAATCAAAATAACAACATTTAGAAGTTTAAAGTAGATTCAGGAGAAGCATCGCTGATCATTCTTTTATCATTCATTATTCGTGATTCATCATTCGATATTTAGACCAAGCACACCAACTAGTTACTGATATGTTTAGTAGTGTTGAATAAATAAATAGATGTTATGAACAAATAGTGCCTCCAGTTAATTAACCCCATCACCAGGGTAGTAACTCCGTATTTCTTTATACTCTTGTAGCTGACTGAACCAGGATAATACTCCACGTGCAGCCACGGACTGCAACGAACCAAATGGCAGGGATGCCCTCGCGACATCTGCTAGAAAAGTCTAAGTTATTAATCTAATAGCACATAAAATGATATTTAAATACAATTTTATATCTTATCAGATTAAAAACAATGGAAAACCTTCTCTGGTTACACCATCCGAGGCTTCGAAAAATGCAAGCCATACGGATTTTGAGACTATAGGAAGATGAGGGAATTTTACAATTTATAATTCACATTCCATCTGCTCAGGCGGTAAATCTCCAGCAAGAATGGTTTCCTTCGTACTCCAAATAGAGTAAACAAATAAATTAAAAACAAACAAATATTTTCAATTTCGTTGCAACTCGAAACTGCAGTCGTACTATATTCTAGTTTAATCAGAGAGTACAGCAAGCATCTCTACCGGTTTTTGTGGCTTCTTAACCCTTCATCAGGTGATACATATGCTCTTCTCTCTTACTGAACCAGGATAATACTCCGCGTGCAGCCACGGATTGCAACGAACTAAATGACAGAAATTTATGTATTTATTTACTTATTTTGTTATCTATCTGTTTTAAAACACATAGATGCTTTGAAAGCACACAAAATTATTAGGCCTGGATCCCATCTACCAAAAAAAGTTTATTAGCAAGCTGAAAATTTGTTAATACACTAAGCATCAAAATTAACTCACCACCTTAAAAATGGGACATTTTTGATGTCTCGTATTTCCTAAACCTGTTGTGTAATTTTAGTGATGTTTTAGTATGTCATAGCCCTATTCTTCGAAAATATCGTTTTAATAATATCGTTGCTAAGCAGGTAAGTTTTCATTGTATACCGGGTGTACGAATGAAACTGTGTTTTTTTCTCAAAGTTCGCAACACCCTGTGGAATATTCTAGTATTTATAAAATACTGGAATTAAAACCCAACTATAGCCTCAGGTTTTCTTAACATTTTGTTTTTTGATTCATTCGCTTATGTTGAATAATAAAAAAGTTCGGTACTTTAACAACTAGCAATGTTCTTCATCAATACAGGGTGTTTCTAAATAAGTGCGACAAACTTTAAGGGGTAATTCTGCATGAAAAATAATGACCGTTTGATTTATAAACATACATCCGCAAATGCTTCGTTTTCGAGATTTACGGGATGTTGAATTTTTTTTTACAAACTGACAATTTATTTACTGCTCTAAAACTGCAATTTAATTGTTAATTAAAAATTTACGGTCGCTATAATAACCACAATAATTATGATACATAAGAATAACTATGATTTTTGTATAAAAAGACACTGTACCTATCTAATGTACTTTACAGAATTGAAATTGGGCTATTTAAGCGGCCTCAGGAATATTTTAAAATTATAAACAATTTTTTGGCTTATAAACAAATAGAATATCTCGGTAAATATTAAATTAAATTAAATCATGAAAACGGTATTGGAAAAAAAGCGGCAGGACACTTCATTTAAAAGAAAAAACGTTTAATTGTGATGAGTGGTTCTTGAGATACAACCGGTCAAAGTTGACCGGCATTTATTTACTGCTCTAAAACTGGTTGAGATATGCAAATGAAATTTGGTAGGCTTTAAGAGCTATTGCGCATTTTTTGACATATACTTAAGAATTTTATATTCACCATTGGCGTGCATACGGGTCATATTACCCGGTCATATTACCCGTATGCACGCCAATGGTGAATATAAAATTCTTAATTGTATGCCAAAAAATGCGCAATAACTACCTCTTAAAACCTACCAAATTTCATTTGCATATCTCAACCAGTTTTAGAGCAGTAAATAAATCATCAGTTTGTAAGAAAAAAATTCAACATCCCGTATCTCGAAAACCTAGCATATGCGGACATAAATCAAACGGTCATTATTTTTCATGCAGAATTACCGCTTAAATTTTGTCGCACTTATTTAGAAACACCCTGTATTGATAAAGAACGTTGCTAGTCGTTAACTTAACTTTTTTAATATCCAACATAAGTGAATGAATCAAAAAGCAGAATATTAAGAAAGCCTAAGGCTATAGTTGAGTTTTAATTTCAATATTTTATATACGCTACAATATTCCACAGGGTGTTCCGAACTTTGTGGAAAAAACACACTATCATTGTTACATCCGGTATATAATGACACTTACCTGTTTAGCAACAATATTATTACAACAATATTCTTGAAGAACAAAGCTATAACATACTAAAAAAATCACTAAAATAGGACAACAGGTTTAGGAAATACGAGACATCAAAAATGTCCCATTTTTAAGCGGTGCGTTAATTTTGATGCTTAGTGTAGCTTAACGGTGTTCAGTCGGACAACCTTTGATGTACGGGAACACTGGAACAGGGGACGTTTTAATTTTGGAACAGGTTACAGGTTTCAAACGTCAGACTACGAAAACGTCCCATGTATTTTGTCGGACAGAACTTTCAATTGATTTGTTACCCTTTGTTGTTGAAACACTTTTAGCGTCTTTTAGGCACCTGTACTGATATTATAACACTCTGTATAAAGTATGTTTAAGGTTAATTCTAAGTACAGTGGAACCTCGATAACTCGGATTAATCGGGACCGCGACCGATCCGGGTTATCTAAAATCCGAGACAGCCGGAGAATATGGTAAAAATTAATAAAATACGGTATACTTACAGATAAACTCCGTTAGAATTGAAATAACATGAAATATATTTATAAATATGCACAGTACCTACTCATTAAAATTACTAAAAAAAACACCAACTACAAACGTAAGCAAATGGAAGCGAACAATACAAGACACACAATACAGTCACAACGATGTAATGTTATTATTTAAGAGCAGTGAAAACTAAAGACCATTGTTTATAAAAAAATTTTTTAAATAGTCTTTCCTAAACAATGCTGACAGTTTGAAATAAAAAGGAATATATATACTACAGACAGGTGGCTGTTGTTTCTGCGGCGTGTGCTATGAGTCATTTTTAATATCGTATATGTAGTTCAAATTACACACATACACATTATCTCTCAAATATTATATTACATACATTTTTATTGTTGAAAGGTTTGTCTGATAATTAACTATTTTGATGGGAAATAAGCCACAATTAAATTGAAAAATTCAAAATATTGAAAATCAAAATGTTTATCTGATGAAAATCGGTCCGGGTTAGCCGGACTTCCGGGTTATCGGGGGCCGACTTATCGAGGTTCCACTGTAACTTTATAAGATGTATATGTTGGATTGAGATTGACCGTAGTGAACCCAATATACATGTTGTTATGAGTTAACAATTATAATATAAAAAGACGACAACAACAGACAACAGACATTATTATATTTATTGTACGTAGTATTGCAGCATGCCTTGGGACAGGTTGATACATTGTTATTGTTTGTATAAATAGTTCGAAGACAAGTTAAATAAAAGTATAACATAGTCAAATGAAGTCGTGTTTATTATAAATAATTAAATAATAACTATAAGGAGCTATTTGAGTACCAACCCTTCAGCTTTTTCTGACACACCGACAAAGGGTGCCTACAGGTCAATTAATTAAGGGTAATACATAGGTTTGCAGAATTGATTTTTACGACTTTGGATAATGCACGTGTTGTTTGTACCTTATTTTTCTTGGAATATGGCTATTCTGTTTTTCAAAAATCTTTCACTAGTGTACAGTGGTTCAAAGAGTGAACTTGTGCAATTTTTTAAATTTAAAACTATGGCTGAGCGATCTGTTCAAATTGTTACTTTGATTGGTATTACTATAAAACTATACTATAAAAGAGAAAAAATGTACAATGTTAATTTTTTTTAATTTCCCAATAAAATTATCATTTTCGAAGAAGCTTTTTTTGACATTTGTTATTTAAGAAATGATTACATACTGTTTTAGACAATATTCTTAAACATTTCACAAACATCTAATGACAATCAATTTCTTGTAGGATTCGTAAAAATTACAAAATGACAAAAATTTTAGGCTTCTTTTTCATGACGAGCAGTATAGATCATTATTTTCCAACCAACTCAAATGGTTCACTTTTAATGTCTATTTCACTTGTAATTTCGTATTTCACACGACAATTTTTCATATGTGACCTCAAATTACTCAAGGTTATATATCCTTTCTTACAGTTAACACAAAAGTGAGACCTCTCACCAGTGTGAAGCTTTAAGTGATATAGATAAGGAGCCCTTTGAGCAAACCTCTTGTCACAATAGTCGCAAACATATGGTTTCTCCCCCGTATGGGCTGATCTGTTGTGTGCCTCCAATGCATCTTTTTTGGTAAATCCATTATTACAAATGTGACATTCGAATCGTTTGAAGCCTGTATGAGTCAGTTCGTGTATCTTCAGTTGGGCTTTTGTGCGGCAAGTTTTTCCACAAATGGCACAATCTTCTGTATAATCATAACCAAGTTCTTTGTGGCTGGACGAGTAGTGGAGAAGCAATCCGGAGTGGCTTTTGTATTCTTTAGAACAAACCACACATTTGCGCACTTTTTCCTTTAGTGTTTTGCTGTGTTTTTCCTTTTTATGGACCCTGAGGGATGAAGACAAAGGGAAGCTACGATCACATTGATCACATTTGAAAGGCTTATCACCCGTGTGCAAGTTTTTGTGTTCTAAAGCATCTCTTTTATTCTTCAACTTCTTGGTACATATGTTGCACTTAAATTTCTTTTTTCTAAAAAAAGGTTTTATTAAAAATACGAATTTATTTATTTTTTTACTATAATAGCCCGATCAGGGAACGCAAAATTTTACGAAAACCTTCAAAAAAATAAAGGAGGGATGAAAATTTGGGAATAGGTAGTTGAAATTGTCTATTATTATACAAGAAAAAGTTTACAATTCTACATCCCCTCCATTTTATAAAAATTGGAAAATACGGAGTAAAAAATTTTTTTTCGGGGGTGAAAAAATATACGTTCAAAATAAGTCCGGAATTGGATAAAATGACTAATTCTAAGTAACTTTTGTTCTATAGAGTTTTTTTACTAAGTCAATACCTTTCGAGTTAGTTGCGAGTGAATGTGTTCATTTTTAACCAAAAACAGTTTTTGGACGGTTTTTCGGAGATAACTCAAAAAGTAAGTATTTTAGCGAAAAAAATATTCTTAGTAAAAATGTAGCTTATAAAAAATTTTAAAAAATGGTGTATGCGTGAGGTCTGCAGACCCAGTAGAATCAAAGTTACAGCTAATGAACTGTAGGTTCTTCTTCGTCAAATTCCAAATCGAATATTTCAATGTGGAATAACCAAAAAACGGAGCACTTTTCGAGGAAAATTCATTACAATTTTTTTAAAGTGTTTAAAAAAAGGTTTATTTTTGTTTAAAAAAAAACTTCTTACATTAAAAGTAAGTGAGTTACGCTCAAAATATTGTTGGTCCCTTTTATTTTTTGGTAAAAAATGGCGAAAATCACCCCTTGATTAGATACTCAAATAAAATTAATCGTTACCGCTTTGCAAGTTACTTCACTTATGTATTGTTTATATTATCTATAAGTTTCATTGGTTCAAAGTGCTCAGTTTTGAAAAAAATTGGGTTTAAAATAAAACATTTTTTTTTAATTTTGAAAAAAATCGTAATTGTTTATGGAATTAATTTAAAAACAATTAGGAATACCAAAAATCTCAAAGAGTAATAAAATGTACGTTTTGCATTTCTGAATATTTTTGATTTTTTGTTTTCTTGTTAGACAAAACTTGGTTATGTTATGGCTGTTCAAAATTTGCCTAAATTCGTGATTAGTTACTCGTTCAAGCAATTTTAACTACAGCTTTTTCAAAACGAAGCACTTTGAACCGATGAAACTTACAGATCATACAAATAATACATGGACAAAGTAACTTGTGAAGTGGTAATGTTAAAATTTATATGTGATGCTAATTAGGGGGCGATTTTCGCGATTTTTTTACCAAAAAATAAAAGGGACCAACAATATTTTGAGCGTAATTCACTTACTTTTAATATTACAAGTTTTTTTAAAAAACAAAAATAAACCTTTTTTTAAACACTTATTCACTCGCAAATAACTCGAAAAGTATTGACTTAGTGAAAAAACTCTATAGAAGAAAAGTTGTTTAGAATTAGTCATTTTATCCAATTCCGGTTTTATTTTGAACGTATTTTTTTTCATCTTCGAGAGGGGGGTATTTTCCTCCATTTTTGCAAAATGGAGGGGATGTAGAATTGTAAACTTTTTCTTATATAATAATAGACAATTTCAACTACCTATTCCCAAATTTTCATCCTTCCTTTATTTTTTTTTGGGGTCAGATTGTTCTTTGATCTTGCTATAAGAAACAAGCGCCACGATGGGTGACGAATTATTACATAAATATATTGTGTACCCGTACACATATATGTAATGTTACTAATAATAATTAATCTCAGGGTTTACGGTTGTTTGTAATGAAAGTCACAATAACGGATCGAGCTGAGTATTTCGTCTTTGCCATACAAAAGTTGAACGCTAACATTTGCTAATAATATTGTCTGTTTGTCTATTCACATCTGCAAACCTTAAACTATAAACAGAACGGTCAGAAGACCACACACACAATATAGGTCGCTTCACAATATAGAGTGCTTTTGGGAAGCCATGTGTGGATAGTTGACAATTGCCAAATTCCAACATCTCTTACATAGTCGCCGCACAAGGGGCTGATTTATTACATTACTGATTTTGTTATCTATCTGTTTTCAAAGACAAAATATGCTTTAAAAGCATACAAAAATATACCCTGGGGTTGCGAATAAAAAGCGCCAACTAAACAAAAATAGTTTTTATCGATTCACAATCAAATTTTGATCAGGTACTAGGGAGGTTTTCAAGCTTACTGAATCCTATAATACCTTCAGATATCATATTTGGCCATAAGTGCATCAGACACTACTTTTCAATACCTTTCAAACTCATGTTTAGTGATCAAAATCGGTTAAACCATGTAGAAGTTATCGAGCTCCAAAAGTATAATCCATGTTACCGTTATCGCCGAAATGGTCTAGTGGTTACAACGCTAAACTTGATCGGGTTATCTGACTTCATTTGTCAGACATTCCAATATTTTTTTCAATCTATTCCGAATAGAAAAGAATCTAGTGTATAATCGATGGAAACAGAGAATTATGTTGAAAAAAAAAATATTGGGATGGATGGGATACAAACTCGGATTGCCCTATCAGAATAGTGTCGTAACCACTAGACCATTTGGGCGATAATGCGACAAAGGCGACCATTTATAATGCTTAAAGTTTATTCGAGAAATATTACATTCAAGTGCATACATTTAATTTATAAAAACTTTGAAAAACTCCCGATACAAGAATAACAAAACCGCTATTAGCCTGGGCAGATTATCGGAGAATAGGCCATTTTTGGGAAAAGTTATTTACCAGCAAATTTTTTGCTGGAATCAAATCTTATGATTGTATATATTAACAATATATTTATGCAAAGTCCGCAGATATTGTGCTACTTTTTTTATAAACAAAATGGCTCCCCCAAATCGTGTTTTTTTCCATTTTTGCTCTATAACTCCAAAGATTTTAACTTTACACCAAAAATGCCCAAATAAAAATTCACCGTAATTAAATTCTGCATAGAGACGTGTTTTTCCCGATTTACTTCGACAAAAATATTCTTCCGAAAATGCGGGTTTTTCCAACAAAATCTTTAATTTTCAACTAAAATTTTAGATAATTGTTTATCAATAATTAAATAACTTGGTAGCATAAAAGCTCTTTTCGTATAGATTATAATTCCATAAGCCGATGGAAATTGAATGAACAGTTTAGCAACCATTGAATTATTAATTAAAAATTTACGGTCGCTATAATA
Source organism: Diabrotica virgifera virgifera (assembly GCF_917563875.1). NCBI lineage: Eukaryota > Metazoa > Arthropoda > Insecta > Coleoptera > Chrysomelidae > Diabrotica > Diabrotica virgifera. Next base: position 223,197,558 of record NC_065451.1, on the reverse strand, counting down.
ACCACAATAATTATGATACATAAGAATAACTATGATTTTTGTATAAAAAGACATTGTACCATCTAATGTACTTTACAGAATTGAAATTGGACTATTTAAGCGGCCTCAGGAATATTTTAAAAATATAAACAATTTTTTGGCTTATAAACAAATAGAATTTCTCGGGAAATATTAAATTAAATTAAATCATGAAAACGGTAATGGAAAAAAGGTCGCTTCTTTTAAAAGAAAAAACGTTTAATTGCGATGAGTGGTTCCTGAGATACAATCGGTCAAAGTTGACCGGCATTTACGGCAAAGATATAAACAATAGGATCGTAATTTTTGAACCATCACCTTTTAATTTTTATCCTCTTTCTTCACACTAATTTTCATATCTTCAAAATAATCATAACATATATTATTATAATAAAAACTATCGATATTACGAGTGAAAATTGCCAAAAATAGCAAAATTCCAATCAAAAATTAGGTTGGAGAAAATGTAATCTCAAAGTTCAGAATCGGTATACGTAAAAAAAATTCATTTCCTCGGCTTCCCATGGAGCAATTTTCTTCATTCTTTTTTTTTTGTTCCCAAGTAACTCGAGTAGAGCCATCTAACTAACGCATTACTAAATGTCAAAGTTACTTGTGATTTGTTATAATAAATTAATTTACGTTACATTAATTTAAATAATGAAGAAAATTGCTCTATGATAAGCCGAGAAAATGCATTTTTTTAACGTATACCGATTTTGAACTTTGAGATTACATTTTCTCCAACCTGATTTTTGATTATTTTAAAGATATGAAAATTGGTGTGAAATAATGAGGATAATAATAAAAAGGTGATGGTTCGAAAATTATGATCCTATTGTTTTTATCTTTGACGTAAATGCCGGTCAACTTTGAGCGGTTGTATCTCAGGAACCACTCATCACAATTAAACGTTTTTTCTTTTAGAAGAAGCGTCCTGCCGCTTTCTTTTTAATACCGTTTTCAAGATTTAATTTAATAAAAATGTATACCATTCGTCTTCACTGCAGCATCCATTTGACTTGCAAATTGTAGAAGTCTTGGAGGTGTCACCAGGAAAGTGTACCAATAAGTTTTCAATTTAAAAATCTTTTAGTAATATTTTTGATATTTTTAATATTAATAATTTACTATTAGGATTGAAAACTACTTCGTCATTTAATTTAATGTTTCCCGAGATATTCTATTTGTTTATAAGCCAAAAAACTGTTTATAATTTTAAAATATTCCCGAGGCCGCTTAAATAGTCTAATTTCAATTCTGTAAAGTACATTAGATAGGTGCAGTGTCTTTTTATACAAAAATCATAGTTATTCTTTTAGAAAAGAGCTTTTATACTACCAAGTTATTTAATTATTGATAAACAATTACTTATCTAAAATTTTAGTTGAAAAATAAAGAAAAACACGTCTCTATGCAGAATTTAATTACGGTGAATTTTTATTTGAGTGTTTTTTTGAGTGATTTTTGGGCGCCATTTTGTTTATAAAAAAGTAGCACACTGTCTGCGGACTTTGCATAACTATATTATTAATATATAGAATCATAAGATTCGATTCCAGCAATAAAATTGCTGGTAAATAACTTTTCCTTGTATTTTGCTAATTAGCCCAGATTACATAGGTAAAAATGAGTGTTGCATACAATATTGCGGCTACAAAAAAGCTGATATGAATATTACGTGGGGCAAAAATATATGTATTTTAATTTCGATGGGGAATAAAATTCTAGTTATATTTTGAAAGATTTGCCCTAGTATGTATAGAATGACGTAGCTTTACTTCCCGGTTCGTTTGACGGTTAAATTGATAATAATCATTATGATTGTTTGAAGTGAATCGAAGGAATATAGTTAAAGTCACATCTTGACTGTTTGAATTGACTCGAAGGAATTATTCTGAATGTATACTCTTTCTTCGCGGCAAGAGAAATTGGGGTCAACCCACGCGTCTGAAAAACATATGATTTTATTTAGTCAGCAAACTTGTTTACGATTTGCATTAGTTAACGAAATTAGTAGCCCGCACATGTGTAAATATAATAACAAATTGCGTTAGTGTGATATACGGGGTGATAAAAAGATTGTTTAGTATCGAATATGAAAATTGAATGTTTGAGATTAAAGATAGTATTTGCTAAGTTTGAAGTCAAATGCGCCATAAAAAATACATTTGATACAGTTAGAAGTTTGAATCTCTTTTGTGGCGCGTTTTATTTTAAACTTATCAATTATTAGGTAAGAACTTTTCAAATTCAAAATAAAACTGCAATTTTATTTTCCATCAAAATGGAAATACATTTTTGTACCACGTAATATTCACAACAGCTCTTTTAGGGCGCTACACGCTGCTGACTGATAGTCGAGGAAATGAAGCTGAAAAAATGGCAAAACCCCGCTATTTTTTCGTCGAGCATCGATTTGTACAAAAATTTGGAATTAGGCCCATTACACCCTCTAGTTCATTTTCTATATTGAGCCGTTGTACGCTTTTGGTTTTTTAAGGGTGAAAACTACCCCTAATCGTAAAAAATGATAAAATAACATTTTAAACTTTAATATTGTCAACATTTGGTTCTTAATAATTACATAATGATTGTTTTATGCTTTAAGATATACTATCATAATATTTCAACCCTTAAAACCAACCTTGTTGGAGCTACATATAAAAAATTTACTGATCCTAAAAGAATAATTTCGGCTTGCATCGATTTACATAAAAATTTGGGATTAGGATCATCTCACCCTGTACTTCATATTCTATATCATGCTTAAGGGCGTTGATTATTTTTAGGGGTGTAAACTACCCCTATTGTCAAAAATTATATAAAAACATTGTAAACTTTAATATGGGTAAAATGTGGTCTTGATTGGTTAAATAATGATTGTTTATACTTTACAATGTAATATCAGAATATTTCAATCCTTAAAACCACCCTTAACAACATTACAGTTTTTATAAGTAGATATTTTAATAGATCTATACAGAAAAAAAGTAGAATTAAAGAATTACAAAAACATTTATTTACACAAAAATACGAATTTACAAATATGTACAAATACAAATACAAATAGTTTTTTAGTCATCTTCCAATGTACTTACTAACTGGTTCTATGGTATTATATTTGGTATTATACATACATTGAAAATTATCCATTAGCGGACTGTTCGAATTTTCAAAAAAAAAATTCGTTTTATAAACATAGCTCCTTCATTCTTGGCGACAAAAGGTTTTTTCAAAAATGACTTTGTAGGATTTTTGAAGAGTTATAAGACTGTGTAAACTAAATTCCGTAAGATCTCTTAGTTTTTAATGAGGGTGGGTTTAAAGGGATCGAAAACAGCTATATCTCGCTAACTGTTCACTGTAATGAAAATCTATGCAAAAGGCAATTTTAGTTATTAAAAAAGCTACAATTTAGTAATCTATCATTTTTTTCGTATCTCCAGTATTTTCGGAGATATTTTGAAGTAAAAGGTGAAAAATAGGAAAATGCAAAAAATCAACTTTTCTTTAAACTCCAATTTTTCTAAAATTAGGCGTTTTAAATAGGTCAAACTTCTTGAGTTTATTGATAATACAAATATAAACGGAATTACGGAAAGGTGAAGACCAATGTTTAATTAGGAGGGTAGTTAGAGGGTTGTTTTCATTGATTTTTTCATGGAGAAATGCAGGTACCGACCTTTTTTTGATCGCTTAATTTTCAGGCTAGAAACTTTTTATTATTATTTTTTGAAAGGTCCAACTGTATACTTGAAAAAATATTATTTAAGTTTTCCTCGAAAAATGCAAAGTTTTCCGTTATTTGGCTTTGAATATTTCAAATTATGCATTTGACGAAAAAAGCTAACTTTTAACATGCCGTATCTCGGTTTGTATTGGTCTTAAAGATATTACAGAAAAAGAATTTGATTTGTGTTACTAAAAGATACAATTTTGACACCTACAGTTTTTTTTGATTAAATGCATATTTTTCGAGGTATTCTCAAAAAACCCTCTCTAAAAAAGTCGATTTTTTTTGTCGAAAAACTGTTACTTTCAAACGCGAATAACTCGAAAAATATTAGTTTTACGAAGAAAATGTAAAAAGCATTTGTTTCTTAAAATCACTGTTTACATCGATTTACATGGTTAAAATGTAATAAAAAATTCCCGCCCTCGAGATGGGGTGGCAACCACCCCCAAGGTTTTAGCGTACAGTGAAATGATATAGAAAATGATCCTTGGACTATTTCCTACCTTCTGTGAAAATTTCAAGTAAATCCATGCTGGACGAAAAAATTGCGAGCCAAAATGCTTCATTTCCTCGACTACTAATGACAATCAATTTCTTGTAGGATTCGTGAAAATTACAAAATGACAAAAATTTTAGGCTTCTTTTTCATGACAAGCAGTATAGATCATTATTTTCCAACCAACTCAAATGCTTCACTTTTAATGTCTATTTCACTTGTAATTTCGTATTTCACACGACAATTTTTCATATGTGACCTCAAATTACTCAAGGTTATATATCCTTTCTTACAGTTAACACAAAAGTGAGACCTCTCACCAGTGTGAAGCTTTAAGTGATATAGATAAGGAGCCCTTTGAGCAAACCTCTTGTCACAATAGTCGCAAACATATGGTTTCTCCCCCGTATGAGCTGATCTGTTGTGGGCCTCCAATGCATCTTTTTTGGTAAATCCATTATTACAAATGTGACATTCGAATCGTTTGAAGCCTGTATGAGTCAGTTGGTGTTTCTTCAGTTGGCATTTTGTGCGGCAAGTTTTTCCACAAATATCACAATCTACTGTATAATCATAACCAAGTTCTTTGTGGCTGGACGAGTAGTGTCGAAGCAATCCGGAGTGGCTTTTGTATTCTTTAGAACAAACCACACATTTGCGCACTTTTTCCTTTAGAGTTTTGCTGTGTTTTTTCTTTTTATGGACCCTGAGGGATGAAGACAAAGGAAAGATACGATCACATTGATCACATTTGAAAGGCTTATCACCCGTGTGCAAGTTTTTGTGTTCTAAAGCATCTCTTTCATTCTTCAACTTCTTGGTACATATGTTGCACTTAAATTTCTTTTTTCTAAAAAAATGTTTTATTAAAAATACGAATTTATTTATTTTTTTACTATAAGAGGCAAGCGCCACGATGGGTGACGAATTATTACATAAATATATTGTGTACCCGAACACATATATGTAATGTTACTAATAATAATTAATCTCAGGGTTTACGGTTGTTTGTCATGAAAGTCACGATACCGGATCGAGCTGAGTATTTCGTCTTTACCATACAAAAGTTGAACGCTGACTAAATAAGAACATTTGCTAATAATATTGTCTGTCTGTCTATTCACATCTGCAAACCTTAAAATATAAACACAACGGTCAGAAGACCATACACACAATATAGGTCGCTTCACAATATACAGTGCTTTTGAGAAGCCATGTATGGATAGTTGACAATCTCCAAATTCCAACATCTCTTACATAGTCGCCGCACAAGGGGCTGATTTATTACATTACTGATTTTGTTATCTACCTGTTTTTAAAGACAAAACATGCTTTAAAAGCATACAAAAATATACCGTGGGGTTGCGAGTAAAAAGCGCCAACTCAACAAAAATAGCTTTTTATCAATTCACAATCAAATTTTGATCAGGTACTAGGGAGGTTTTCAAGCTTACTGAATCCTATAAGTTCAGATATCAAATTTGGCCATGGGTGCATCAGACATTACTTTTCAATACCTTTCAAACTCATGTTTAGTGATCAAAATCGGTTAAACCATGTAGAAGTTATCGAGCTCCAAAAGTATAATCCATGTTACCGTTATCGCCGAAATGGTCTAGTGCTTACAACGCTAAACTTGATCGGGTAATCCGACTTCATTTGCCAGCCATTAAAATAATTTTTCAATCTATTCCGAATAGAAAAAAATCTAGTGTATAATCGATGGAAACAAAGAATTATGTTGAAAAAAAAATATTGGGATGGATGGGATACAAACTCGGATTGCCCTATCAGAATAGTGTCGTAACCACTAGACCATTTGGGCGATAATGCGACAAAGGCGACCATTTATAATGCTTAAAGTTTATTCGAGAAATATTACATTCAAGTGCATACATTTAATTTATAAAAAACTTTGAAAAACTCCCGATACAAGAATAACAAAACCGCTATTAGTCTGGGCAGATTATCGGAGAATAGGCCATTTTTGGGAAAAGTTATTTACCAGCAATTTTATTGCTGCAATCGAATCCTATGATTGTATGTATTAACAATATAGGTATGGAAAGTCCGCAGATAGTGTGCTACTTTTTTTATAAACAAAATGGCGCCCCCAAATCGTGTTTTTTTTCCATTTTTGCTTTATAACTCCAAAGATTTTAACTTTACACCAAAAATACCCAAATAAAAATTCACCGTAATTAAATTCTACATCGAGGCGTGGTTTTCCCGATTTACTTCGACGAAAATATTCCCCGGGAAATGCGGGTTTTTCCAACAAAATCTTTAATTTTCAATTAAAATTTTAGATAAGTAATTGTTTATCAATAATTAAATAACTTGGTAGCATAAAAGCTCTTTTCGTATAGATTATAATTCCTGAAGCCGATGGAAATTGAATGAACAGTTTAGCAACAATTGAATTATTAATTAAAAATTTACGGTGCCTATAATAACCACAATAATTATGATACATAAGAATAACTTTGATTTTTGTATAGAAAGATATTGTACCATCTAATGTACTTAACAGAATTGAAATTGGAATATTTAAGCGGCCTCAGGAATATTTTAAAAATATAAATAATTTTTTGGCTTATAAACAAATAGAATATCTCGGGAAATATTAAATTAAATTAAATCATGAAAACGGTAATGGAAAGAAAGCGGCAGGACGCTTCTTTTAAAAGAAAAAACGTTTAATTGCGATGAGTGGTTCCTGAGATACAATCGGTCAAAGTTGACCGGCATTTACGGCAAAGATATAAACAATAGGATCGTAATTTTTGAACCATCACCTTTTAATTTTTATCCTTTTTCTTCACACCAATTTTCATATCTTCAAAATAATCATAACATATATTAATATAATAAAAACTATCGATATTACGAGTGAAAATTGCCAAAAATAGCAAAATTCCAATCAAAAATTAGATTGAAGAAAATGTAATCTCAAAGTTCAAAATCGGTATACGTTAAAAAAATGCATTTTCTCGGCTTCCCATGGAGCAATTTTCTTCATTCTTTTTTTGTTCCCAAGTAACTCGAGTAGAGCCATCTAACTAGCGCATTACTAAATGTCAAAGTTGCTTGTGCTTTGTTATAATAAATTTATTTATTTATTATAACAAAATTTTTAATTTGTTTAAATAAAGATTGTTTAAATAATTATACAGCTTTTAAATAAGAATATTTGTGTTTTTAACGTTAAAAGGTACACTTGTAGTAAGTTTAACTAAAAAAAGTCTACAACTGGAAAAATATGTAGTTTTCTTTGTTTCTAAATAAATTAATAAATTATAACAAAACAAAAGCACGTTTGACATTTAGTAATGCGTTGGTTAGATGGCTCTACTCGAGTTACTTGGGTACAAAAAAAGAATGAAGAAAATTGCTCCATGGGAAGCCGAGAAAATGCATTTTTTTTTAACGTATACCGATTTTGAACTTTGAGATTACATTTTCTCCAACCTGATTTTTGATTGGAATTTTGCTATTTTTGGCAATTTTCACTCGTAATATCGATAGTTTTTATTATAGTAATATATGTTATGATTATTGTAAAGTTATGAAAATTGGTGTGAAAAAAAAGAATAAAAATAAAAAGGTGATGGTTCGAAAATTATGATCCTATTGTTTTTATCTTTGACGTAAATCTCAGGAACCACTCATCACAATTAAACGTTTTTTCTTTTAGAAGAAGCGTTCTGCTGCTTTCTTTCTAATACCGTTTTCACGATTTAATTTAATTTAACATTTCCCGAGATATTCTATTTGTTTATAAGCCAAAAAATTGTTTATAATTTTAAAATATTCCCGAGGCCGCTTAAATAGTCCAATTTCAATTCTGTAAAGTACATTAGATAGGTACAGTGTATTTTTATACAAAAATCATAGTTATTCTTATGTATCATAATTATTATGGCTATTATAGCGACCGTAAATTTTTAATTAACAATTCAATTGTTACTAAACTGTTCATTCAATTTCCATCGGCTTCTGGAATAATTATAATCTATACGAAAAGAGATTTTATACTACCAAGTTATTTAATTATTGATAAACAATTACTTATATTTTTTAAAGATTACTTTAAAGATTTTGTTGGAAAAAACCCGCATTTTCCGGGGAAAATTTTCGTGGAAGGAAATCGGAAAAAACACGTTTCTATTCAGAATTTAATTACGGTGAAGTTTTATTTGAGTATTTTTGGTGTAAACTTAAAATCTTTGGAGTTATAGAGCAAAAATTGAAAAAAACACGATTTTCGGGTGCCATTTTGTTTATAAAAAAAGTAGCACACTGTCTGCGGACTTTGCATACCTACATTATTAATATAATATACAATCATAATATTCGATTCCAGCAATAAAATTGCTGGTAAATAACTTTTCCTTGTATTTTGCTAATTAGCCCAGAGTATATAGGTAAAAATGAGTGGTGCACACAACATTGTATTTTACACAGTATTGAGTTGTACACAGCACTCAGTACACAGTTTAAATGGACTCGGCGCACACACTGCGTTTTCGGTAGTCACTTCGAGCGACAATAAAGTCCATTTAAAATACATATAAACCTCAGTCAGCAGCGTGTAGCAGCCACCGGTGGCGACCACATGTGGCTGTGTTTGCGACCACCATTATAGCTGGAATATTGGGCGCGCCACTCATTTTTACGGCATTTAGCGGTTTTTTATTCTTGTTTAATTATACATTCCACTATTGCTTCCTTTTTAGCACGAAAGCGACCTCCCCTACGGTCCCCACCTCGTCTTTCTTTTGGCATTATTCCATCACGAAAATATTTCGACAAAAGATTTACTCTATGACGCGATATTTCCAAGCACTTTAAAAATGTCTGCATACAAACAGGCACTTTCCGTTCTTCCCTGTCTAGAATAAAGTATTTGCTTCTTGTTTCTTGAAGCTCCCTTTTCTTCTTGTAGGTTATCGAGGGGTTCTTTGATGGTCTCCTCCTTTGAATAGGTTCCAATGCTGTGTGCAACAGTATGAAATTGTCCTGACTTACTTTGTTCTTGTTTTCGTTGAATTTTTGGTGGAACCTATGGATGTCTTGCATAGTTAAAGTGTTGCACCGAAATGCACCTTGTGAATGACTGCATGTAGGAAATCCTGGGAATCCCGTAATAAAATATCTAAAAAACAAGAAACATGATATTGTAATACGCTGTAAAACCTCAAGCACCTACCTTTGTTTTTTAACTATTGCCCTTTCCAACTCTTAGGTTTTGGAACCGCTTTTTGTGCCCGTTCCTAACTTACTGGAGACACTAGTACATAGTACATCCATTAGGTATAATATACCTTTATTGAAAAATTAATTGTAATGATATGATGCTTGCAGCATGGCGTTCGACGAATCAACAGCAGTGGATCGAAAGCGTTTACATATTGGCGTAATCCCCCTACGTACCACCTCTCCGGCGAAACTTAGGAGTGATGGCTACCGAGATTGTATTTAAGACGAGCAAGGAGACTCATGAGATGAGCTCCTTTCGGTGTAGTGAACCGGGAAGAACTCAAACGGCAGATATGCAATGAAATGAGTTGAAACTCTGCCGAAGTGGATGCGCTCTGTAGTAAGGAGCCATTCCGCCGGATCCGATTCTGTGTAGCGCGATTGCTGTTGTATATATCGTGTTGTATATTGTATTATTCTAATATTGTTATTATGTTTTTGATGATAGTTATAAATACAATTTCATTTTTCTTTTGCAGACGTCCGCTTAGGGAGCTTTCTCCGGAACGAACGGGGCGAAGATAGAAGTATATTTGATTTTATTTTTAATTTTGAACTGCATATAAAAATATCGTTTATTTAATTATTTTATTTTAACCTGTGTTTTACTAAGTCTGTCGTCCTGAAAGAACTACCTTTCACGTGATATAATAAAACGCGCGCGCGTCGACCATTTACGATTGTGATTTGTTGTGTCAGTTGCTCTTAGCCTACGGCCAGATGAGCGACAATTACGGCGCTGTAAGAGCAGTAAAATGAAGCTCGAAAAGTAGGTTCTACGGTGAATATAGTGCATGGCCAGACAGCGTTGTAAATATCGCTGCAGCGATCCACTATACTCACTGTAGGACTCATCTTTCGAGCTTAATTTTACTGTTCTTACGGTGCTGTAATTGTCGCTTGTCTCGCCGTAGCCGTAAAACAGTTTGCTCAGTATGCTGGAACGTTTCTACGGCCTACAAGTTTACATCAATAAAGCGTTCATAGACATTGATTCTGCGATATAGTCCAGAAAGCCACTGCGCATTCGCTAGGAAAAATATTCTAATTCAGATTTTTTGCACAATCTTACTCAAAAAGGACCCCTTTTAACAAATTTGCATGTTGCCAAGACCAAAACTGGGTCAAAAAATTTTTAAACGTTTTTTTTGTTTTTTTTTTCTAAAATTAGTTTTTTTGCATGGAACAAAGTTTTTTTAGGTTTTTTGGATGATTTCAAACAGAAAAGATCTTTAGTGACTTTTCTCTAAAGTTGATAGTTTTTGACATATAAGCGATTAAAAATTGAAAAATTACGAAATCGGTCATTTTAACCCTCAAAAACTATGTGAAAAACTGAAAATTGGAATGTTGCCAAGGTAGGTAGATATCCTTTAAATATCGATTGATGAATTCCGGAAGAGTTTTTTGCAACATAATATTCAAGACTCATTTGTTTTTTATTTGCTAATCAAGCGTGCGCGAGACTATTTTCCACCGTTGTATGTGCATACAGTATGGTGCAAATGAAAGGAATAAATTCGTTATTTCGTAAACCGGCGACTTTACGAAAAAAACCCGAACAGGTCAATTTTTATTTTTAAGTTATGATATTGTGGCATATATGGTATACTGGTGACGTCATCCATCTGGGCGTGATGACGTAATCGATGATTTTTTTAAATGAGAATAGGGGTCGTGTGCTAGCTCTTCAATTCTCTACTCAGTAATATAAACATTTACATAATTATTTATACAGGGTGTCCAAAAATTTTTTATTAAATTAAATTATTTGACAAAAAAAGAAGACTGTATGTAATTTATTTAATTCAAAATAAAATTTACTGCTTTCACAAATCAAAAAACAAAGTTTATTTCACAAATAAACATTGCTTTTAGCTTAAGGCTATGGGTACATAAATCTCAAATATTTTACGTGTATCCCCACTTTATCTGTCTTTACACGGCAAATTACGTGTAGTAAAATTCACACTGGTATGGATATGTAAACATTACTAGAATGTCATTCTACTTGAAAATGTCATCATTAATTTAAAGAGATGGCTTTTGAATCTTCTTGGATAACTGTTATTTTTATAATTGCAAATTATTAATTCAGTTAATAAATGTGATAATTTTTTCACTAGCTATGTATTCAATGATTGTAATAATTTATTTGTACAACAAAAACTAATACTCAATCGAGAAAAGAGAAAAAGTGTTAAAGTGATTTTTTAATAATATATTGTTATGGAACGCTTACAATTTTGAACATCTTTAACAACAAAATACTTGGATCAAAGAATATATTATCCTGATGTATTCTCTGCTTGGATCTTCCTCAAATAATACACAATAAATAACTTTTTATTAAGTTCACGTCTTAAATCAATTATTTATCAAATACACTATATATCAATAATATTTAATCAATAACTCAAAATATTCCCGATGCAATGTCAAATATTTAAAATTGTCACTGATTGTCAGTGTCTGACTGACAATATATGCTGACAATATTATATTCGGCTGAGTGCGTTGTAAGACAAAGATAGATTTGGAAAATATTACCACGGCATTGTGGTCATTTTTTTCGAATCCTGAAAAAACCAATAAATATTTTTGAAAAATTTAAACGCAGAATGAAGGACTAAATTATTACCGAGGGCCGAAAGTCCCTTAGAATAAATAAAAAGTTTATTTTGAATGAGATATTTGAAATTAAAAATCACACTCAATTTTCTCTTAGTTTTTCACCCCTGTAACTTATTAAAATAAACATTATAGAAGTTCTCAGGGACTTTCGGCCCTCGCTAATAACGTAATCTTTCATTCTGCGTTTAAATTTTTCAAAAATACTTATTAGTTTTCTCAGGATTTGAAAAAAATGAATCCCCATTTGAATAGCATTGCAGCCGGAAATACGTACCGATCCTCTTAAATTAAATGTTCAAACTTCCAAGAGGCAGGTGGCTGGTGGGAGCTGGCTTGAACATATTTAATCGAAAAGCAATGTTTATTTTTGTGAAACAAACATTTTTTACTTTTTGGGTAACAGTAAAATGTATTTTGAATTAAATAAAGTACAAAGATTCTTCTTTTTTTCAAATAATTTAATTAAAAACTTTTTTTGGACACTCTGTATAAATAATGTAAATGTTTATATTACTGAATAGAGAATTGAAGAACCTTTCAAATGAGCTAGCACACGACCCCTATTCACGCCCAGATAGATGACGTCACTAGTATACCTTATATGCCACAATATCATAACTTAAAAATAAAAATCGACCTGTTTCGGGATTTTTCCTTAAAATCGCCGGTTTACGAAATAATGAATTTATTCCTTTCTTTTGCACCATACTTTATACACATGCAACGGTGGAAAATAGTGTGGCGCACGCTTGATTAGCAATTAAATAACAAAGGAATTTTGAAAATTGTATTGCAAAAAACTCTTCATGGCTTTATCAATCGATGTTTAAAAGAATATCTACCTAGCTTGGCAACATTAAAATTTTCAGTTTTTCACATAGTTTTTGAGGGTTTAAAATAGCCGATTTCGCAATTTTTCAATTTTTAATCGCTTATATGTCAAAAACTATCAACTTCAGAGAAATGTCACTACAGACCTTTTCTGTTTGGAATGATCCAAAAAACCTAAAAAAACTCTGTTTCATGCAAAAAAATAATTTTAGGAAAAAAACAAAAAAAAAGTTTAAAAAATTTTTGACCCACTTTTGGTCCTGGCAACATGCAAATTTGTTAAAAGGGGTCCTTTTTGAGTAAGATTGTGCAAAAAATCCGAATCTGAATATTTTTCCTAGCGGATGCGCAGTGGCTTTCTGGACTAATAAAATTCTCTGTTGGCGAGTAGTTTAATCAATGACTTGATCGCCACTCTTCAATCGGTGAAACTGGCTACATGTGCAGTTCTGTATGAAGTAGGTTAGGCCTAGATAAAAAGACGAATGTTTTTTAAGGTCTCGCTTCCAAAACACTAATGATGCCGTTACAAGGGATGCTTTGTAAGTTCATCGATAACATGTTTAAAAGTCCAACTTATGATAATCCATTCCAATTTATTTACTGTGTTTTGACCTACGAAGCATGTCCGCTTGCCCAGTCCCTCACCTAGCTATCCTATTAGCATAAGTTGGACGTTTAAACATGTTATCGATGAACTTACAAAGCATCCCTTGTAACGGCATCATTTAACTACTTGTAACGCCGACCTGAAGATGATCTAAATATTGTAGAGATCAAAACCGGTCGTCGAAGTATTATTAAATGATTGTGAGTAAGTCTGTGTTTCTTTACTTCAAAAAACATATTACTTAACTTGTGTCAGCTCAAAATCGCTATCAATAAAATTTGCTTCAAAGAAACTACTCTTACAACAGATAAGTTAATTGGGATAACATTTCATTCATGGCAACTCTCAGCCGACAACTTCCATGGCTTACTGAGGACGAGTTTTTTTTGGAATCTGATGATAATTTTAGAATCTGCCACTTTTAGTTAAGGAGAAGCAAGATTGGTTGCGAATTGCGACTGATTATACGTTCCTACTTTATTATATACGCCTAAGATAATTTTTATTTTGAGTTTTTATTTTATTAGTTTGTAATAAAAAGCTTAAATAATAAATGAACAAAAAACAAACATTAAAATCGTGTCTTTATTTTGATTCCACATTTTGCTGATCTTCGCTGGATCCAACTGGATTCAGGCCAATCTTGCAAAAATCCAGCTGGACTGAAAATGCTGCTGGATTGCAATCCCTAGAGAAGTCTATGTCAAAAAAATGGATGCTCTTGTATGATTATATATGTAGATTATAATTCGTCGACTAACTCAAGTGGTTCATTTTTAATGTCTATTTCACTTGTAATTTCGTATTTCACCCGACATTTTTTCATATGAAACCTCAAATTATTCAAGGATATATATCCTTTGTTACATTTAATACAAAAGTGGCACCTCTTGCCAGTATGTGTCATCAAGTGACATCGATAAGCACCAGAGTGAGCAAACCTCTTGTTACAATACTCGCAAACATATGGTTTCTCCCTCGTATGAACTCTTTGATGTATCTTCAACGTATCTTTTTTGGAAAAGCCCTTGTTACAAATGTTACATTCGTATGGTCTGAAGCCTGTGTGAGTCAGTTTGTGTCTATTCAGTTGGCTTGTCGAGCAAAAAGTTGTTTTGCAAATGTCACAATCTACTGAACAATCATAACCAAGTTCTTTGTGGTTGGAGGAGTAGTGTCGAAGCAATCCTGACTCAGTTTGGTATACTTTAGAACAAACTACACAGGGGTGTGTTTTTTCTTCTGTTCCGCTGTGTTTTTGCTTTATATGGACCCTGAGGGATGAAGACAAAGGATAGCTATGGTCACACTGATCGCATTTGAAAGGCTTATCACCAGTGTGCATATTTTCGTGTTCTAATGCACTTCTTGCATATTTGAACACCTTGTTACAAACCTTGCACTCAAGTTTCGGTTTTCTAAAAAAAAGGTGTCATTAAAAATACGAATTTATGTATTTGTTTACTTATTTTTGTCATTAATATACTCTAAAAGTTATAAAAAGCTTTAAAAGCAAACAAAAATAAACTGTGTGGTTACAAGTAAAAAGCAACAATTTTCAAAAATGTACTTTTATCGATTAACATCAACTTTTGATCATGTATATGATCGCACTAAGACAGCAATACACGAGAAAGTGTGAAGCATGGACCTTGAAAATATCTACTGTTAACTGCTTAGATACTTTTGTAATGTGGTTGTAGAGACGAACACTACAAATACCGTGGATGGTTAGGCATATAAATGAAGCAGACGCAACAGTGTAGAAGCTACTCGTTAGTTGATTGATAGCGTTAAATCCCGACAAATAACATTCCTTGGACATATATAGTCGAGGAAATGAAGCTGGAAAAATGGCAAAACCTCGCAATTTTTTCGTCCAGCATCGATTTGTACAAAAATTTGGGATTAGGCTCATTTCATCCTCTAGTTTATTTTCTATATTAAGCCGTTGTACGCTTTTGGTTTTTTAAGGGTGAAAACCACCCCTAATTGTAAAAAATGATAAAATAACATTTTAAACTTTAATATTGTCAACATTTGCTTCTAATTAGTTACATAATGATTGTTTTGTGCTTTAAGATATAATATCACAATATTTCAACCCTTAAAACCACCTTTGTTGGATCTAATATGAAAAGTTTACTTATCCTACAAGAATAGTTTCGGCTTGCATCGATTTACATAAAAATTTGAGATTAAGATCATCTCACCCTGTACTTCATATTCTATATCGGGTCTCAGTGAATTCGTAACTATTTTAATCCCCCATCCTAATTACAGGCCAACTCGTAACTCTGGCGCGCAGGTAATTCTTCGATAACCCAATAACTACCGGTGAATAAGTAACTTTCATTTTTAAGTAAAGTTGATAATTTAATACCGGTATTCCAGGTATGTACCTGTAAAAATTACTCTCTTTGAAGGTGGTGTAAAAGGTATTCATCATTTATGTATTGTCTCTTGGAAGAGTTACTAGAGAAAATCCAAATAAATTTTGTGAAAATGACTGAAATTCTTGTAACAGATAACAGATTTCGTAATGAGTGCACGTGGGTGTAAGTTATTGGTGGTAAATAATTTTAAATTTCAATTAAAGAAAGTGCTAAAAAGTGGAAAACATTTATGGTACTATTCTGCATCTGGTTGCAAGGCAACCTGTTATACCGACGGAATCATACGGCCTGCTATCATACGGCCCCTATTGTCATTTAAAAAAATCATCGATTGCGTCATCACACCCAGATGGATGACGTCACTAGTATGAATAATATGCCAAACAATTAGATATAATTTAAATGTCCTGTTTCGCGATTTATCTCCAGAGTCGCCCGTTATTTATTCCAACTCAAACGTCCTCACTGTATTTGTTTATAAGCCAAAAAATTGTTTATAACTTTAAAACAGTGCTGAGGCCGCTTAGATAATCCGATTTTAATTCTGTAAAGTGTATTAGATAGGTAGAGAGCCTCTTTATATGTGAAAAAATGAGCAAACTTCTAAATGGTCTACTTTCTGTTCAAAAAGTTTTTAAAAAATTTGAACTTTAAAAAAAAATTAGATTGCAAAATTATCAGGTCGATTTTCATAAAATTTGGTGGACTTTTGGTGGATTTAAGTATGTTATAAGTATTTTCTATGCGAATTACGAAGGTTCTAAGTGCAACTAAAGTTGTTGAAAAGCACTGAATAAAAAGAGGCTTATTTTGCCCCCTTACTTTGTATTTATTGCTATTCTGCAGAAAGGGTAATAATTTAAGACATTTTTAACTAGTCGTATATCATAAAAAATTCAAATATTTTTATTTTAAGTCCCTACGACTTTGCTCCAAAATGAATCGTTTTTAAGTTATAAGCAAAGAATGTAGAAAAAAATTAACGTTTTTCGAAATTTTTAAATATTTTAATTTTTTTATTAAGGTTCCGGGCATATTTGAGAAGGAGCATAAGTCAATTATTATTATTGAAGTTGTCACCTAACTTTATCTGCAAAAATCCGAATGCCACCTCGCACATCCACAAATAGACGTTTTTTACAGATCCGCCCTGGTCTATACATATAATATTGTTTCAATCAAAAGAGATTTCAGTTTTTGTTATTTTTTTATAGGTACATATAATACACAACATGTTTTTAAGCAAACCAAGAACCATTCGCTTACATAATAATATGCTATATGGCCCGTGTTGGCTTAATCCGTTACTGTTCAAATTTATTTCTTACCTTTTAACCTAATAACCAACAACTACCTGTGGTATTAGAATTAAACAATGGTTTCGAATTCACCTGTATAAAGTTGCGAGTTGGTCAGGTAGTAGAAAAGTTACGAATTGGCCGGTGTACATTTTGATTTAAAAAAGTTTGTCATTAAGAGTTACGAGTTGGCGCGTTTCCTCTATATCATGTTCAAGGGCGTTGATTATTTTTAGGGGTGTAAACTACCCTTATTGTCAAAAATTATATAAAAACATGTAAACTTTAATATAGGTAAAATTTGGTTTTGACTGGTTAAATAATGATTGTTTTATGCTTTAAGATATAATATCATAATATTTCAACCCTTAAAAACCACCTTTAATAACATTGTGTGTGTGTGTGTGTGTGTGTGTGTGTGTGTGTGTGTGTGTGTGTGTGTGTGTGTGTGTGTGTGTGTGTGTGTGTGTGTGTGTGTGTGTGTGTGTGTGTGTTTGGCATTACACAAAGTCTATTTGCCACAGACTATAAGTAACGTAAGAAAGATCAAATGTCTAATTTCGTCCTAATCACAAAATGAACTAATATGTCATAGACTCTTTTATCAAATGAAGCAAGGAGTGCTGAAATATTTACTGGAAGAGGAAATTTTATATTATTTAATTCCGTCATTAGTTCCAATGTTTCAAGATATTTAGTGCAGTCGAAAAATATATGGTTTAAGTCACCTATCGACATATTATTGCAAGAACATAAAGGCGAATCTATTATATTTATTTTTTGTAAGTGTGCCGGGAAACGACCATGATGTAATTTCAACCTAGTAATGATTGAAAAAATCGCGTCGCTTAAGTGGAATTGGGCAGGACACGTCGCCAGATTGCCAGACAACCGACGGACAAAACGTATTGTCGAGTGGAGGCCGCGAGAAGAAGCACTACGGAGCAGAGGACGCCCACTAACCAGATGGGCCGATGATTTGAAACATGTTATCGGTAACTGGATGCAAGCCGCACAAAATAGAGATAAATGGAAAGAGCTGAGGGAGACCTATGTCCAGCAGTGGACGCGTATGGGTTGATTATGATGATGATGAATGATTGAAAAATATCGTCTGGATACAGGGAAGGTGAGATGAGGAATGTTCTTTGGCAAATCTCTATGTATCCTAGTGACTTTGCGATTTTTCACTAATACTTGTATATAATGATTCCCAATCGCTTCTGATTTTATTTCTGAAAATCGCTAAAAGATCGTTTGCGTCTGTTTCATAGATAATATTTTCTAAATGGCACGCGTCCTTAGCTGCTATATCTACATGCTCATTGCCAATAATACCAGCGTGTCCTTTCACCCAAATGAAACGAACTTTTTTGTCAAGCTTTCCCAGATATTGAATAATTTTCCTTATGTCATATATTATAATGTTCTTATAATGTTTTGTTGGGTGAGAAAGTAATGCCAATAGTACTGACTGAGAATCTGTCAAAATAGCAATTTTCTGAACCTGATTTTCTAAGCACCATTGCAGCGCTCTTTTAATTGCTAATGCCTCGGCTGTAAAGATAGAAGTAAAGTCCGCCACACGATGCAGCTGTGTATGACCAGTGGATGGTACATAAAAGGCAAAACCCGAGCTGTCCCTAATAACATTGTAATTTTTATAAGTAGACAATTTAATAGATCTATGCAGAAAAAAGTAGAATTAAAGAATTACAAAAACATTTATTTACACAAAAATACGAATTTACAAATATGTAAAAATACACATACAAATAGTTTTTTATTCATCCAGTATACGAACCGGCTCTGTGGTATTATACAGGTACATTGAAAATGCTCTATAAGGGGACTATTCGAATTTTTCGAAAAAAAAAAAAATTAGTTTTATAAACATAGCTCCTTCATTTTTGGCGATAAAAAGTTGAATAGTGATAAGACTGTGTAAATTAAATTCCGTAAGATCCCTTAATTTTTAAGTGAGGTGGGTTTAAAGTGCTCGAATAAGGGGATGTTTGCTCGTAAATAGATGTTTTAAACAGCTATATCTCGCTAACTGTTCACTGTAATGAAAATCTATGCATAAGGAAATTTTAGCTATTAAAAAAGCTACAATTTAGTAGCCTATCATTTTTTTCTTATCTCCAGTATTTTCGGAGATTTTTGAAGAAAATCCTAAAAAATGCAAAATTGCAAAATTATCAATTTTTCTTTAAACTCCCATTTTTCTAAAATTTGGCCTTTTAAATGTGTCAAACTTCTTGGGTGTATTGATAATATAAATATAAGAGGAATTACAGAAAGGCGAAGACCAATTTTTAGTTACAACGGTAGGTAGGGGGTTGTTTTCAGTTTTTTTCGTAGGGAAAAATAGGAACCGACTTTTTTACCATAAGTTGCTCAATTTTTATGCTAGAAACTTTTTATTGTTTTTTTAAAAGATCTTATTGCATGCTTGAAAAAACATCATGCAAGTTTTCCTAGAAAAATGCAAAATTTTCCCGTTATTTGGCTTTGATTATTTCAAATTATGCATTTGACGAAAAAAGCTAACCTTTAACATGCCGTATCTCGGTTTGTATTGGTCGTAAAAATATTACAGAAAAACAGGTTCGTTGGTGTTACTAAAAGATGCAATTTTGGTATCTACAGTTTTTTTGATTAAATGCATATTTTTCGGGTTATTCTCAAAAAACCCTCTAAAAAAGTCGATTTTACCGTCGAAAAACTGTTACTTTTAACCACGAATAACTCGAAAAATATTAGTTTTACGAAGAAAATGTAAAAAACATTTTTTTCTTAAAATTACTTTTTACATCGATTCACATGGTTAAAATGTAATAAAAAATTCCCATCCCCGAGATGGGGTGGCAACTACCCCCAAGGTTTTAGCGTACAGCAGCATGATATAAAAAATGATCCTTGGACTATTCCCTACCTTCTGTGAAAATTTCAAGTAAATCCATGCTGGATGAAAAAATTGCGAGCCAAAATGCTTCATTTCCTCGACTAATAATGAAAGGAAAGAAAACAGTATAAGATTCTTCAACTAATTATCACGGACAAAATTGAAAGGCATAAGGGAATTGATAGAAAACAAGTCTCGTGGTTAAAGAATGTAAGAAAATGGACTGTAATACGGAGAGTCGAATAGACCATCCGCACATTGGTCAATCGAAGACACCTCTCGAAGTTCACGCGTCTTGCTAGTCTTGTGCGAACACTGCGACACACTAGTCGATTGCTCTCTGCACTCTAGTCGATTCAGTTTACTCACATCTTCCAACCAAGAAGAACGCATTTTTTATATATCAACCAAAACGACTATTTCAATCTGTGAAAAGTACGGTATTGTTACATTTTTAGTATAATTTGTACACAATGAGCATTATACAATTAAAGGTATTTTTCTACTTCCCCCACGAATTTTATAAACGCCAAGAAAGAGAAGTTCAATGTTTTCAGAATTTATATTACAAACAATATATTTCCACAAAGCTACTAGTACTACATACAATCAATGGAAACGTGCGTCTCACTCGAACTTTCTCGTGCGCTACCGATCGCAAGGGACGAAAGTCGTCCAATCGAGGAGATTTGCAATCCTAGACGACCACTAAACGCCCCTAAAGACGTCTACGGAGCTTAACGTCTGAAGGAACTTGAGTGTTGGGGAGAGACCTACGCAACTTGACTCGAATCGATAACTTCGTGCGTCGACCCGTGTGCGGAAGTTCTTGTATGATTATCTAGCTCACTCATTTCCACCTAACTCAAACGGTTCAGTTTTAATGTATATTTCACTTTTAATTTCATCTTTCACACGACATGTCCTCATATGGTTCCTCAAATTACCCGATGAAATATATCCTTTGTTACAGTGAAGACAAAAGTGAGACACCTCACCAGTATGGGTCTTCAGGTGATATCGATAGGAACCACCATGAGCAAAACTTTTATTACAATGATTGCAAACATATGGTTTCTCCCCTGTATGTACTCTGGTATGCGAGTCCAAGGAGTCTTTTTTGGAAAAACTCTTGTTACAAATGTTACATTCGAATGGTCTGAAGCCTGTATGCGTCAGTTCATGTCTATTCAGGTGGCTTCTTCTGCTGAAAGTTTTTCCACAAATGTCACAAGCTACTGTATAATCGACACCAAGTTCTTTGTGTTTGGACGAGTAGTGTCCAAGCAATCCGGACCGGTTTCTGTATTGTTTAGAACAAATTTCACAGCTGAGCATTTTTTCTTCTTTGATGGTTTTGCTATGCTTGTGCTTTATATGGTCCCTGAGGGATGCAGACAAAGCGAAGCTACGATCACACTTTTCGCAGTAAAATGGCTTATAACCTGTATGCAAATTTTCGTGATCTAAAGCGCCTTTTGTATATCTGAACCCCTTGTTACATATCTTGCACACAAATTTCTTTTTTCTAAAAAAAAAATTGATTAAAAATACGAATTTATGTATTTGTTTACGTACTTTTGTCATTACTATGTTATAGGCCTGGATCCCGCGTACCAAAAAAAAGTTGATTAATAGCAAGCTGAAAATTTGTTAATAACTTAACGGTACCTAGTCGGATAAACTTTGATGTACGGGAACACTGGAACAGGGGAAGTTTTAATTGTGGAACAGTTTAAAAATTTGGAACGTAAGATTACGAAGACGTCCCATGTATTTTGTCGGACAGAACATCCAATTGATTTGTTACCCTTTCATTAAACTCATGCAAAAATCAGACTGCTATTACCAACCAACATGATTCCTGTTATTTGATATGTTCTTCGTGTTTTACTCATTAAAATACCCAGTTGTTGATAAACACCTATCTGATTTTTGCATGAGAGTTTAATGAAATGGTTACAAATCAATTGGAAGTTCTGTCCGAGATAATACATGGAACGTTTTCGTAGCTTGACCTTCCAAATTTTTAACCTGTTCCAGTGTTCCCATACATGAAAGTTGGTCCGATTAGACACCATTAATCTACTAACAAATTTTCAGCTGGCTATTAATCAAGTTTTTTTGGTACGCGAGATCCAGTTCTATTATAAAAAATATATGCATTAAAAGCAAACAAAAATATACGGTGGAGTTACAAGTAAAAAGCACTAACTCATCAATTTGCAAAAATGTATTTTGATCGATTCTAACATCAACTTTTGACCACGTTTATATTTTTAACAAATATTATAAATATTATAATATTTGTTGACTACGAAAAAGCTTTTGAGATTATAAGTCATCAAAAAATGTAAAAAGCCTTAACAGAGTGTATAGATCATCGCGTATCGCTATATAAACATGATTAAATACATCTATCAAAATGCGACAGCAAGCGTGAAACTGGCAGATAAACAGACCAACGCATTTAAAATAAAACGGGGAGTGCGACAGGGAGACACAATTTCGCCAAAATTGTTTACATTATTAGAGCATATGTTTAAGAACGCAAATCTGAGTGAAAAAGGAATTAATATCAACGGAGAAATACTTAGTTATTTGAGATTCGCTGACGATATTGTTCTTTTTGCTGACAGCATCGATGATGCAGTATCGCAACTGGAGAAACTATACCTAGCCTCCTTACAAGTTGTATTAAAAATCAACCATACAAAAACGCAAATCATGACAAATCTTGTGTTAAGCGAAAAGATTTCAGTAAATGGCATACCTATTGAGAAACCACCTCTTATAAGTACTTAGGGCATGAGATACGCATAGGACGAGATAATCAAACGTGCGAACTACGCCGCCGCATAGGAGTCACTTGGGTGGCATTCGGAAAGCTGAGCTATGTCTTTAAGTCAGAACTGCCTATGTGTCTCAAAAGAAAAGTCTTTGATCAGTGTGTGTTGCCAGTACTTACCTATGGTGCAGAAACTTTAACAATAACCAAGAAAGTAAGAAATAAAATTTGTGTTGCCCAAAGAGCCATGGAATGCTCAATGTTAGGCATTTCTCGTCGGGATCGAATTACGAACAGGGAGATAAGACGGAGAACAGGAGTGACGGATGCCATATGAATTATGACCCTAAAGTGGAAGTGGGCTGGACACATAGCTAGAATGTCGGATAACAGATGATCGTCATTGATGAATCGCGCGCGACGACAGTAATCGTGTATTGAATGATTGCTTCCAACTTCTTGTTGATATAACAATAGGTTTGTTCGTGCAACGATCAGCAACCGTTGCCAACCATCAGACGCATGCGCGTTCGTAGACTACGAACGCTAACTGTTAACTGCGCATGCGTCTGATCGTTGGAACCGTTGCTGATCGTTGCACGAACAAACCTATTGTCAAAAAGACTAAGTTTTCACTCTAATGGCATATAAAAGAACATAATGCTATTCTACACCCCACCAGATAAACCTATTGTCACCGTATTTTAAAATCAATAAATACAATTTTGGTTTTTTTTTACAGATAACTGCCAAGGGGAAGTCCTTCGAACCAGAGCAAAGAATAGAATACCATTTTATTATTTTTTTATTTTGATTTAATTCTATGTTGGGATAAAAAGAATATTTTTTTATGTCAAGTAAACCTGCGGTTTACTGAGTCTGTTGTCCGAAAGACTTAGAAAGAGTTCTTTGACTTCTTTTACCTTGTAGTTGCGCAATACATAATAAAGTTTTTCATTTAATATTTTCGATCAGACTAAGGTCTGGAGAACTGAAAGGTCAGTCTAGAGTTTAGAATCTTTATTATGCCAGTTGTACTTTTTAAAACAGCTCTATAACAATGACAAGTTAACTGTATCCATAAAATTTTTTACAAATAATTCATAACATCAAACACACGAACATTAGAACGAAATAAGACAACATCGCAACACATGTTACAGGAGTGATAGCATTGACCACATGACTTGTATGTTTCATATCAACATTCATGTTTCATTCGCATCAACAATGTTGTTGCAAGTTATTATTGTGTCTTCTTAAGATCTGGAGAAATAATGGGAAAATGCTGAAAATGTCCTAAACTCTTCTTATTCTTTAGGTTCTGGCTGTTTCATTTGGAAACGGAAATACTTGAATGGTGAATAGAGGTCACTGAGGAAGTTCTAGATATACCACATGTATTGCCCACCGATTTTTCTAGCCAAGTTACAGAAGGATTTCCTGGCTGAAAAATCTACGAACGTGGTTCAACACAACCACTACAAATCTTTTCAGAGCAGCAGTGTGCAAAGTGCAGATTGCCATGATGGTCGCCAACATCCGAAACGGATAGGCACTACAAGAAGAGAAGAAGTTACAGAGTGTTTTATTGATTTTGTCCATTTCTTTCTGGGTCCACAACCTTAGCACCACCTTGTATATATTTTTGATATTTGGTACACATAATGTAGAGTTCTCCCAGTTCTTAAAATTTTTGCAAATAGTTGAAATTTTCTACTCAAATAATTTAAACGAATCTATAATCTTAGTTTTTTGTGCTCTTGTCAAATGTGCAAACTGATTCTGAAAATTTCAATATACAAGGTATTGTTTCAATGTCACAACTACCTTATATTTTTTTGTTAATCTAGACCTTGATTTTTCTTGTAATTACTAAGTGGATCATTCCAGTGCAGCAAATAAGTATGGATTATTTTTAAAATCAGTATTTATTCATTATATATATATATATATATATATAAATAGATGAAATAGAGAATGTGGAAAAATCCCCTTACGAACAATTCACACATCCATATTTTTTTTTTTTTTTTTTTTTTTTTTTTTTTTTTTTTTTTTTTTTTTTTTTTTTTTTTTTTTTTTTTTGGGATTTTTCTACATTCTCTATTTCATCTATTTGATTTCGTACGAGTGGTCGTTAAACCAATAACCTTGGATCTTTGGTTCACTGAGTGTGTTTCAAAGATCTACATCTTATATATATATATATATATATATATATATATATATATATATATATATATATATATATATATATATATATATATATCAATCGGTTTTAAAACGTCTTGCGACGTTGTCCGATGCCTAATTTCCATGACACTCTATCATCCCATTGGCCCTCTCTAAGATCTCTTGCGCTCATCGCCTTCGTTACTCCCTCTCTCCAAGATTTCTTGGGTCTTCCTCTCTTTCTGCGGTTTGGTGGTACCCATTGCATAATTATTTTAGGGAGTCTTGAGTTATCCATCCTCTGGACGTGTCCGTACCATATCAGCTGTTTTCTTTCTATGTCTGTTGTTAGAGAGCCGTCAACCCCCATTCGCTGTCTTATGTCATCATTACGTATTCTCTCTCTGCGTGACACTCCTACTGATCTTCTAAAAGCGTCCATTTCTACTGCCTCCAGTTTTCTTCTGTTGTTTTCGGTTATCCGCCAAGTTTCTGCTCCGTAAAATAGACTGCTTTTAATAAGAGATTCGTAGATATTGTGTTTTCTTCTTTTTCCTATTTCATGATTCCACAGTACGCTGTTTAGACAACCTATTGTTTTTCTGGATTGTGTTATTCTTCTCTTTATTTCTTCATCATCTTTCCCCGTTGTGTCAAAAACGATTCCTAGATATGTGTAATGGTCGCAGGGCATGATGATTTCATTATTTTCTAATGTGATGTTCGATAGTTCGGTACCTATTGGCAGGTATTTTGTTTTTTCTGTATTAATTTCTAGTTCCCACTTTCTATATTCTTCTTGTAATTTCCTTGCCATGTACTCTAAATCATCTTTATCGTTTGCTATAACAACCTGGTCATCAGCAAACTGCAATGTATATAAGCAAATCTCTCCAAGGTCTACGCCCATGCCTCTGCATTTTCGTTTCCACTCTTTCAATGCTTTTGCAACATATATTTTAAATAAGGTCGGTGATACACAACACCCCTGACGTAGACCTTTATTAACCAGGAAGCTTTGCGATAATCTGTTTCCAGTTTTTATTTGTGATGTTGACCCTTCATTAATGTGATGATTTATTCATTAACTTTAATAATTTATTATTAAAAGTTAATAACACCTGCGTTTTAATCTCAAGATTCTTAAAAATTTCAATATAATTCTAAAATTAAAGTCGATAAATTGTATGGCCAAAAAATTGAAGCGATCCATTACTCTTAACATATTAACGGACACGCTTCACATGTAGCCACGTCTTCTTATGCAGTAAAGAGTAAATGATTTCATATACAGTCGTGTCTGTAAATGTGTTAATTTTGTGTGCTCTTTTCAAATACAAAAACGGATTTTGAAAATTTCAATATACAGGGTGTTGTTTCGAGGTCAAAATGACTGTATTTTTGGTAATCCGTACCTGGATTATTCTTATGATTAGTAGTTAGGTGGTTTGAGTTCTAAATAGACAATATCTCTATCAACTATCAAAAAATTATACAAGGTGATTCTAAAGTTATGAATCCAGAAAAATGGACAAAATCGATAAAACTCGGTTATAAAAATCGGTGGGGCAATAAATGCAGTATATCTAGGATCGTCTCAGTGGCAGCTACTTACCATTCTAGTATTTCCGTTTCCCAATGAAAAACCCTGTATAGTTCGTTATTCTCCAGCTAATTGAAACGGTTCACTCTTAATGTATATTTCATTTGTAGTTTCGTATTTCACATGACATTTATTCATATGATTCCTCAAATTAGCTGGGGCTATAAACCCTCTTTTGCAGTTAACACAAAAGTAGGCTTTCTCTCCCGTGTGGGTCTTCAAGTGATATAAATAAGGAGCATGTTGAGCGAATCTTTTGTCACAGTAATTGCAAACATATGGTTTCTCCCCCGTATGGACTCTTTGATGTGTCTTTAGCTGACCTTTACTGGAAAAGCCTTTGTTACAAGTGTCACATTCGTATGGTTTGAAGCCTGGATGAGTCAGTTTGTGCCGAATCAGTTGTTTTATTGAGCAGAAAGTTTCTTCGCAAATATCACAACCTATTCTGTAATCATAACCAAGTTCCTGGTGGTTAGAAGCATAGTGCCTGTTTAATCCTGATTCGCTTTTGTATTCCTTAGAACACACGATACAGTTGTGCATTTTTTCTTCTGGAATAGTTTTACTGTGTTTTCGATGTATATGGTCCGTGAGGGTTCTAGACAAGGGATAGCTGCAACCACAGTGTTCGCAACTGAAAGGCTTAGCACCCGTGTGCACATTTTCATGTTCTAAAGCACCTTTTGGATAGCTGAACACCTTGGGACACATCCTGCACTTAAATTTCTGTTTTCTAAAACAAAGTTTTTATTAAAAATACGAATTTATATATTTGTGGCAGAAGATAATTGCACGAAAAATGGTTCACAATTAGGTTCGAAGACTACCATCCAAATGGTAGAAATTGTGACGATAATATAATTTTATCGTCTACAGTACGCCAATGTATTAAGAAAAACGTGTTTTTATACCGTCTCTGATAAAAGACGGAACGAAAAACTTAGTTTTATTATTCTCGGTGGTACGTTTAACGGGGATAATAAACAACAACAAGGTATAAGAGGTGAGTTAGGTATATCCCGACCATTTTTCGAAACCCTCCAACCCTCGTCGTGTTGGTGCGTTAAACGATTTCGACGGTTGCATTTACCCTATCCTTATCCTTACATGCCTGGCGCGATGAGCGAGACGTCCTTTCCTTATACGTCCATTTCATATTAATAAATAAATGTAATTCTTAATCCACGGGATCGCCGGTATTATTTAATCAAATATCGTCACATCCACCCGAACCGAAAGTCCGATACGTTGATTGTAAATATTAACGAAATTAACGAGTAATTTATTAACGAGTAAGCGAACCTTGTCTTTGACTGTATTTTGTTACACGAGAGCATCACATTGAACGAGATCATCACAAAATAAATGGAAGATTTGTTTAACAAAAATGTAGGAAGATGAACAACAAATTAGGATAGCAATTTTACTACCATTTAGAATTTAGAGAGTAATAAACAATGTAATACCACTAACGTGGGAAATAAGTAAAAATTATCAAATAAGTAATTTAAGAGACTACAGTAGCGCGTCATCAAAAACGGAAAACGCGGTCCAAGATTGCGGCTTTAATTTTGAATATTTTGTCGAGATATTTGACACACATATTCGTAATATAGTAAAGAATGGCGGTACAGAGCCCCATTTGAGAAATATGTTAGTACCTATGTGGAAATTACTCTATAACTAAATACAATATTAAAAAATGAGCCTGTACCGCCATTAAGAACAAAAAAATACGCTTTCTTCAAATAAACTTTTTTATCCCATGTCTAGATTTTGTGTCATATTGGAACTACTAAAAATTTTTATCTCTAAGAAGAAATCGAATATATAACTAAATAACTAATTAGTGAACATAGAGAAAGTGTCACTGTCATTTTGACAAACCTGCGTTAAATTTCTGTTCTGTTATCAGAACAGAATTCTGTTCTGCTGTATCGATATCTGTTCACTGCTTATTTTAAGAATTCGTTAGTGTTGATCCATAGGGAAGTAGATGCCATCCTTTCTTTGTGAACCTCTCACATAGGGAAGTAGTGTTTATTTTATAATTAGGTAATGTATTATAGGTTTGTGTAATGGAACTAAGTTGTTGGACTATTTGAAAAAATAGATTATTGTGAGTTTTACTTATAGGTAAGTATATTTACGTAAAAATATTTCGAATTCTAATGCGAGTATATAAAGTTTTAGGAATCAATAGTTTAAAAAATGGAAAAAGTTCTATTTAAAAAAGGGTTCAAAACTAGGTAGAGAGCTTTTGGCGCTCTATGAACTAAATAAAATGACGGCTCCTGTTTCGCTTCACAACTAAATGATTATTTATTATTATATATATATATTTCGTGCAAATACCCATGTTAGCATAAAATTTTCAGCCATTTTGGTTTATTTTTATAAATATTTATTTAATTGATGGATTCGACCGTTACTTGATGGAAGTTCATTTTATCTCACAATAAAACACTGAAAAACGTTTGTTTTTCTATACTTCCACAAAATTTATTACAACTATGTTATTACTACAGCTGTTTCGGCAAAGTGCCTTTCTCAAGTGATATATTTTACAATGTGTTTGCCTTTTTAAGTCTTTAACTGAAGAGGTTGAGGAGTGGGGAGCTGTTTGTCTCGAGTTGGTCATTCAGAATTATATCTGTATTTTTCAATTTATTAATTTCCATTGATTCTAAAAGTGATAGCTTAAGGCCTTTATTTTGAATATGTAGAATTTTAAACTCTTCATTGAAAGAATGATTATGATCTAGAAGGTGAAGTGCGTATGTAGAAGTGTCTGTTTTTCTATTGTTGAAAGCCCTTTTGTGTTCTGCTATCCGTTTGTCAAAAGTTCTGCCAGTTTGACCGATGTAAGTTTTCGGACAGTCACCACAAGTTAGTTTGTACACACTACTCTGTAGTTGCTTTCTCTTTCGGCTTTTATTGTTTTTAATATGTTTGCTTAAGTTGTTGTTAGTTCTGAAAGCTGGTGTTATTCCTTTCTTTTTTATGTATCTGGCACAAAAAATTCCTATGACAAAAAATAACTTCGAGACAGAACTAAATATCATTAGACAAATAGCAGTAAACAATGGCTATAACGAACAAACAGTTAACAACATTTTAAACCAAAAACTCCATAAGAAAGCCTTGAAATTAGTGTATCCACCACCACAGAAAGAACCCAGTACCTTCTGCTCTCTCACATATACTGGCAAAATAACAACAAAAATAGCCAGATACATAAAAAAGAAAGGAATAACACCAGCTTTCAGAACTAACAACAACTTAAGCAAACATATTAAAAACAATAAAAGCCGAAAGAGAAAGCAACTACAGAGTGGTGTGTACAGACTAACTTGTGGTGACTGTCCGAAAACTTACATCGGTCAAACTGGCAGAACTTTTGACAAACGGATAGCAGAACACAAAAGGGCTTTCAACAATAGAAAAACAGACACTTCTACATACGCACTTCACCTTCTAGATCATAATCATTCTTTCAATGAAGAGTTTCAAATTCTACATATTCAAAATAAAGGCCTTAAGCTATCACTTTTAGAATCAATGGAAATTAATAAACTGAAAAATACAGATATAATTCTGAATGACCCACTCGAGACAAACAGCTCCCCACTCCTCAACTTATTCAGTTAAAGACTTAAAAAGACAAACACATTGTAAAATATATCACTTGAGAAAGGCACTTTGCCGAAACAGCTGTAGTAATAACATAGTTGTAATAAATTTTGTGGAAGTATAGAAAAACAAACGTTTTTCAGTGTTTTATTGTGAAATATTTATTTACTAATAATAGGCAATAAGTTATCTACGCAAAATGGGAGTACAGCAATGGGAAATAGCTGCTCAGGACCGACAACAATGGAGGGAAATAGTAAACGCGGCCAAGACTCACATAGAGTTGTAGAGCCAAATGATGATGATGATGATGATGACTAAAAATACCCTGGGCGGCTAAGCAGACAAATAAACTAGTTTTCAACAGAGGAATAGCTATTCGTCATCTGACTGACAGAGTCACATACAGGACAATAGTAGATAGATGAAGAGATATATTTATTGACAATTCTTACATAGTAAACAGTACATAATATAGATAGAAAATAACTAAGAAATAATACAAGAACACATAATCTAACGTATACAATGAAAAATGGAAATATTAAAATAACAATTCAGTTAAGCGTCGATGGCACGGGGCGAGTTTGCAAGCTGCTAGCGAACTCGCTAGCTTGTAGTTTGTAGAGTAGCCCCGTGTCATAGAGCTTTTTTCTATTACACCAGGGAAATAAGGCAAAAATATCCCATGTTCGGGACACTTGAGCAGCCAGGTTGCAAATAAGTTTTTTGGGTACTATATACCTAATACATTATAAATACAAACATGCCTGTGACAGTTTGGACGAGAAATTTAGTTATTAACAAATAAGGGTCAAAATTGAGAGTTTTTTCGTTTAAATCGCTACAGGTAAAAATAGGGTAATTAAATGTCTTATTTATAATATATTTCTTTAAGTAGATGAGCCAAGGTTTAAAATAGCGTTTTTTGAATTTTGGTCCGATTATTTGTTGCTTCGGATAGTGCAAAATAAAACTAACATTTCGAAAATAAAAAAATTGCTATAACTTTTGCGAAAATGAATTTAGGACTTTCATATTGCATGAAAAGTTGAGTCAAACAGTCCATACAATGCACAAAAAATTTTAAGACGATGCGTCGATTAGTTTAAATTTTATTCAATTTGTTTATCCCAAAGAGCTTTTTTTCGCAATGTTATTGTTCAGAAAATAATAATGATACAAGCAATTCTGTGAAAACAACATGAAATAAGAATAGTCGTATTTTCAACTCGTTTAAAAAAATGATTAAAAAGTCATTTTTATCACTCAGAAAACATTTTACTAAAATAGAGTCATTTTTGGCTTATAAACAATGTGAATAACTTTGTTAATATTGAATGTAGGCTAAAACTACAATAGAATTTGAAAAACTGATATTTTTATACGAATTTTCAAAGATAAACTTTTCGCCTAAATAGGTTAATTACGGTCAAAGTTAGCCACTTTTTTATTTAATTGACGGCTACTTTGTTTACAACAATTAAGCAACCTAACTAGAGCCATTTTGAAGTTGAAGATATATAGGTTATATGTAAAAGTTTAAGTAAACTTTGAACCTCAACAGAGTGGTTAATAAAGCTTTAAAAATAGCGTTCGAACGGAATTAATTCGTGGTCGGTGGAGGGGAATTACTAAAATACGTGCACTCAAAAAATGAAACTGATTCTGCAAACATATGCTGCGATTAATATCGCTGGAACTTGTTGATGGCTTTTGATCATAATTTTTTTAATTTGTATGTACTCGTAGTCTTATAGAGTACGTTAGGTACACTCAACCCCATCTAACATTACAAAATGTTAGGGGGAACTCCCCTTATCACTCAGGGATATGAAAAATGGATTACGACCGATTCTAAGACCTACCGAATATACATATATAATTTCATAAAAATCGGTCAAGCGATCTCGGAGGAGTATGGAAACTAACACTGTGGACAGGAGAATTTTATAGATGCAAATATATAGATGGTTATTAACAAATAGGGGTTGGTGATAGAAGAGTGAAAATTAAGGGTTGTATGTATTTTTTAATTCTACATCATATAAAATTAAGGTAAATAATTCTGTAAAAAAAAATAAAAAAAATGTCAGGGGGGCAACCCCCCTTATAACTTATGGGTATAAAAAATAGATTAAAACCTCTTCAACGTCCTACAGGATAAACGTGTAAAATTTTATAAAAATCGGCCAAGCCGTTTCGGAGTAGTATGGTAACTAACATGTTAAAACTGTTACAGGAGAATTTGATGTATATAGAAGTAACTGCGAATTAAATAATAAAAGTGGCTAACTTGGAACGTAATTAACCTAGGCAAAAAGTTCTTTTTCTGAAAATTCGTATAAAAATACCAGCTTTTGAAATTCTAAAGTATATATACTCTATAGTCAATATTAACAAAGTTATTCAAATTATTTAGAAGCCAAAAATGACTCTATTTTACTAAACTTTTTTCGGAGTGATAAAAACGACTTTTTAATGATTTTTTTCAATACTTTAAAAATATAACTATTATTCTTGCATGTGGTTTCCACAGAATTGCTATGTCATTATTATTTTCTGAACAATAACATTGTGAAAAAAAAAGCTCTTTGCGATAAACAAATTGACTAAAATTTAAACTAATTGACGAATCGTCTTAAAATATTTTGTGCATTATGTGGAATGTTTGACTCAACTTTTCGTGCAATATGAAAGTCTTAAGGCAATTTTCGCAAAAGTTATAGCACATTTTTTATTTTCGAAATTTTAGTCTTATTTTGCACTTTCCGAAACAAAAAAGGATCTTGGCTGATCTACAAAAAAAGAATAGTATAAATAAGATATTTAATTACCCTATTTTTACCTGTAGCGATTTAAACGAAAAAACTGCCATTTTTGACCCTTATTTGTTAATAACTAAATTTCTCTTTCGAACTGTGACGTGCATTTTTGTATTTATAATGTATTAGGTATATAGTACCCAAAGGCAGAGGAGCAATATAGAATGCTAAGGAGGGAAGAAAAGAAAATACATCGCAGAAAAAAAAGAGAAGACATAGAAAACGAACTACAAGAAATTGAAGAATTAAATAAACCAACCGAAACCAGAAAATTCTACCAAAAACTTAACAAAATCAGAAAAGAATTCAAACCAAGAACAATGATGTGCAGAGACAAAGAAGGATATATAGTAACTCAACAGAGTGAAATACTACAAAGATGGACTGAATTTTTCAAAGAAAAGTTTGAACAAAACGGAGATCCACTATACGATGGAATTATACTGGATCGAACGGATACCAGAGAAACACCCCCCCCCCCAATCAGTAGCTGAAATGCAAGAAGCAGTTACCAGACTGAAAAACAACAAGTCACCTGGATTAGACAATATTAGCGCAGAATTAATAAAAGAAGGCGGAGACTCCCTATTGAATGCGAGACACGAAATAATAGTGAATATATGGAACAATAAACAACTGCCACAAGACTGGAATACCGGAGTAATTAATTATTCCACTACATAAAAAGAGAGATCAGCTTGAATGCAAAAATTACCGGGCAATAACGCTACTGACTGTGGCATATAAAATACTGTCAAATATTGTCTAGGAGCGATTGAGACTATATGCGGATTAAATAGTTGGGGGATATCAATGTGGTTTCTGCAGGCAGAAGTCCACAATAGATCAGATCTTCGTCTTGAGGCAAATCTTGGAAAGACTAGTGAATTTACTATAGACACACATCATCTCTTCATTGATTTTGAGAGTGCTTATGATAGTATCCATCGAGAATTCCTGATCCACGCCCTGAAAGAGTTTAATATTCCAACTCAACTCATTGATATAGTAAAAGAAACACTTAAAGTACAGAGCCAAATTCGAATTCAAAGCGCACTAACAGATACAATAAATGTTAGAACGGGCCTACGACAGGGAGATGCCCTATCCTGTATTCTATTCAACATCACATTAGAGAAAATAATAAGAGAGTCAAAAGTCAACACCAGAGGAACAATAATAACAAAAAGTGTACAAATATTGGCATTTGCAGATAATGTTGATATCATAGCTAGAAGCAAAAGAGAAATAATAGAAGCATTTAATCGATAGAAAGAGCAGCACAAAACAGTGGCCTAAATATTAATGAAAAAAAAAACCAAATACATGAAGGCCAGCAAATCGACAGGCCAAAGAAACCTACAGAATCTGACAATGGGAGACTATAACATCGAAAGCGTAAACAATTTTACATATCTAGGTTCACTAGTCACAGCAGATAACAATGTCAGCGAAGAAGTCAACAGAAGAATACATATTGCTAATAAAACATATAATGGACTAATTATACATCTAAGATCTAACAACGTCACGAAAAAAACCAAATGCAAAATATACAAAACCCTGATAAAATCGGTCCTTATATATGGATCAGAGACATGGACACTGTCGAAAAGCGATGAGAACTTATTAGGTACGTTTGAACGAAAAATCCTCAGACACATATATAGAAAATGACGTATGGCGCAGAGGTATAATTTTGAACTATTGTAGCATACAATGAACCCGACGTCATAACATCCATAAAGATCTGACGTCTGCGCTGGATGGGCCATGTTGAACGGATGTTGGAGACTGAAACACCAAAACATATAATGAGGCAAGCACCATTAGGGAGAAGGTCAAAGGGAAGACCCAAACTTAGATACATGGAACAAGTGGAACAAGTGGAACAAGATCTGAAAACACTTGAGATTACCCACTGGAAGAACAAAGAAAGTTCCTTGCTTTCCTTTAAAGCAAGGAACAGAACAGAATGGAGGAAAATCCTAGAACAAGCCAGGACCCAAAAAGAGTTGTCGAGCTACTGATGATGATATAGTACCCAAAAATCCATTTGCAACCTGGCTGCTCAAGTGTCCCGACAAAAACCTTATTTCTCTGAATTATATCTGCTAGTGGCTATCAAATTGTAAAAAATGAGTCACTCTGTGTTCAATCACGTCGTTTATTGAGTTGAAACTTTTCTCGCAAATGTCACACTCTGATCTATAATCATAACCAAGTTCGTCTTGGTGGGAAGCATAGTGTCGATTTAGTCCTAAATAGGTTTTATATACTTTACAACAAAGATCACACCTGTGCACTTCTTTTATAGGTTTGCTGTGTTTTCGCTTTATCTGATCCTTGGGGGTTGTAGTCAACCTGTGCGTTTCCTCTTTTATAGGCTTGCTGTGTTTTCGCTTTATATGATCCTTGAGGGTCGTAGACAAAGGATAGCTACAATCACAATGTTTGCAACTAAATGGCTTAGCGCCCGTGTGCACATTTTCGTGTTCAAAAGCAGCTTTTGGATAGCTGAACATCTTGGGACACATCCAGCACTTAAATTTCTTTTTTCTAAAAAAAGTTTTTATTAAAAATGAATTTATGTATTTGTTTACTTATGTTTGTTATCAATCTGCTATAAAAGACATAAGATGCTTTAAAAACACACAAAAATATACCGTGGAGTTAAAAGAAAACCTGTAATGATATGATGCCCACAGCTGGCGATCGGCAGGTCAACCGTAGAGGATCTAAGGAGTATCCATGCTGGCGCATTCCCTCTACATACCACCACTAGGAGAATGGCTAAAAGAGATGGGAAAGGATAAAAGAGATGGCACCAAGAGCGTATTTAAGACGAGCGAGGAGAATCATAAAATCACTTCTTCTTGACGTATTGAATCAAGAAGAACTCAAAACGGCAGAGATGCAACGAGTTGAGTTGGGACTTTGCCGAGGTGTGCGTCTCGGTATTGATAAGGCATTTCGCCGTAACCGTATCCGCAGTGAGCGGTAGAGGCCAGTGGCCACCTCCGATCGAGACACGATGGATGGGCGACTGTGCGTCGCTGTTTGATTGTTATCGCATTGGATTGAAATGTGATACGCTCCGAGTCTGAATGACTAGATAGATTGATTGCTATTGTATATAATATTGTGTTGTGTATTGTATTATTCTAATATTGTTATGCCCGTAGTAAGCTGTTATTTTTCCTTTGCATAAAATATAATTATATTTTATTTTATTTACTTTGCACTGTTATAAATATCCCAAATATATTTACAGTGGAACCTAGATAAGTCGGATTAATCGGGACCGCGGCCGATCCGGGTAATCAAAAATCCGGGTTAGCCGGAAAATATGGTAAAAATTAATAAAATACGGTGTACACACAGATAAACTCCATTACAATTGCAAAAACTTGAAATACATTTGCACAGTACATCTAAATTACGTACTCTTGTATATGTATAGTCCAGAAAGCCACTGCGCATCCGCTAGGAAAATATTCCGATACGGATTTTTTGCACAATCTTACTCAATAAGGACCCATTTTAACAAATTTGCATGTTGCCAGGACCAAAAGTGGGTCAAAAATTTTTTAAACGTTTTTTTGTGTTTTTTTCCTAAAATTATTTTTTTTGCATAGAACAAAGTTTTTTTAGGTCTTTTGGATCATTCCAAACAGAAAAGGTCTTCAGTGACATTTCTCTAAAGTTGATAGTTTTTGACATATAAGCGATTAAAAATTGAAAAATTGCGAAATCGGCCATTTTTAACCCTCAAAAACTATGTGAAAAACGAAAATTTGAATGTTGCCAAGGTAGATAGATATTCTCTAAAAATCGATTGATGAAATCCCGAAGAGTTTTTTGCAATACAATATTCAAAACTCCTTTGTGTTTTAATTGCTAATCAAGCGTGCGCGACACTATATTCCTCCGACAGTATGGTGCAAATGAAAGGAATAAATTCGTTATTTCGTAAACTGGCGACTTTAAGGAAAAATTCCGAAACAGGTCGATTTTTATTTTTAAGTTATGATATTGTGGCATATATGGTATACTAGTGACGTCATCCATTTGGGCGTGATGACGTTATCGATGATTTTTTTAAATGAAAATAGGGGTCGTGTGCTAGCTCATTTGAAAGGTTCTTCAATTCTCTATTCAGTAGTATAAACATTTATATAATTATTTATACAGGGTGTACAAAAAAATTTTTTCTTCTATTTGTCAAATTTAATCAAAGTTAATTTAATAAAAAAAAATTTTTTGTACACCCTGTATAAATAATTATGTTAATGTTTATATTAGTGAATAGAAAATTCAATAACCTTTCAAATGAGCTATCACACAACCCCCACTCTCATTTTAAAAAATCATCTTCTACTTCTTTTTTTGTCAAATAATTTAATTTAATAAAAAATTTTTGGACACCCTGTATAAAAAATTATGTAAATGTTTACATTACTGAATAGAGAATTGAAGAACCTTTCAAATGAGCTAGCACACGACCCCTATTCTCATTTAAAAAAATCATCGATTACGTCATCACGCCCAGACGGATGACGTCACTAGTATACCATATATGCCACAATATCATAACTTAAAAATAAAAATCGACCTGTTTCCGGTTTTTTCCTTAAAGTCGCCGGTTTACGAAATAACGAATTTATTCCTTTCATTTGCACCATACTGTATACACCTGCAACGGTGGAAAATAGTGTCGCGCACGCGTGATTAGAAATTATAAAACAAAGGAGTTTTGAATACTGTATTGCAAAAAACTCTTCGGGATTTCATCAATCGATGTTTAAAGAATATCTACCTACCTTGGCAACATTACAATTTTTTAAGTTTTTCATATAGTTTTTGAAGGTTAAAAACGGCCGATTTCGCAATTTTTCCATTTTTAATCGCTTATAAGTATGTCAAAAACTATAAACTTTTAGAGAAAAGTCACTAAAGACCTTTTCTGTTTGGAATGAAACACAAAACCTAAAAAAACTTTGTTCCATGCAAAAAAAATTATTTTAGGAAAAAAAACGTTTAAAAAATTTTTTACCCACTTTTGGTCCTGGCAACATGCAAATTTGTTAAAAGGGGTCCTTTTTGAGTAAGATTGTGCAAAAAATCCGAATCGGAATATTTTTCCTAGCGGATGCGCAGTGGCTTTCTCGACTAATACAGTATTGTTCATTTCATGGTAAAAATCTCAGTCAAACTGAAAAAATGTTTGCTTTTAATGATGAAAATCGGTCCGGGTCAGCCGGACTTCCGGCTTATCGGAAGCCGACTTATCGGGGTTCCACTGTACTTTGTATTTAACCTGTTTTACTGAGTCTGTCGTCCTAAAAGAGCTACCCGTCACAAACGCACTAACCCACAATTTGCAAATACACCAATCACAAAAAGGATCGCATAATTTTTAAATTTTAGCAAAATGTTATAATACTCGTCTATTGTCTTCTTCAGATGTCTACAAAAGTGTCTTCTCCGAAAAAGAAAGTAAACAAACGTTCGGATACAATCAGCGTCTCTCTACAAAGACAATGATGTCGGATTTGCTAAGTAACAAGACATTTACTAAACACACACACACACACACAGTACACTAGGTACCTGATTGCATAAATCCACTGTACCATGTAAATGGCCATAAGTTGTCAAGGCATTAAGCTAAATAAAAAAAACATTGATAAGAGAATATTTTATTTTGGAAGTTTGTATTCGAGAATTTGATCTATGCACTATGGTCTGCTTGATTTTTCAATAAGGAGGTGCATTATTAGAAAAAAAATTAGTAACTTAACGTCAGAACAAACAGCCCAAATCGTAGCTTTATTTGGAGATAAATGATTGCCGCAATGTGTTGCTCCACCAATCCAGCGTTTTAAGAGCTTTAAGAAGGTATAAAGAAAGTGGAGCATACACAAGAAGACCAGTTCCAGGACGTCCTAGGTGCACGAAACCTGCAGCTGACCCTTATTTACATGTCATGGAATGTGCCGGATATAGATTGTGACGATAATATAATTTTATCGTCTAGATTACGCCAATGTATTAAGCAAAACGTATTTTCATACCATTCTCTATAATATGCTGAACGGAGAATGACCAAGCAGGTATAATAGCCCAGACAACCAAGTGACGTCATACAACGTCGAGGAAACGTCAGTTTTGGTTGAATATATACACGTGTTTGAAAATTACGTCATATAGACGTCTTTTGTAGGTGATTTTTAATACCTAAGATTAATGACGTTAAAATACGTTTAAAAAACGTTTTCATTTCTCATTTATTGTTTACGTGGTTTGTGTCTTGTGTGATAAAATAAGACTTTTCATTTAGATATTTAGTTGAAGAAACGTGTTAATTAAGAGATTTGTATGTGTTTTTGCTCAGTGAGTTAGTTCAGTATTCTTCTTGACAACTGTTTGAGGTTATGTTTATTTTCTGTTAATAAACTAATTATGTGTTATCGAGTTTAAAATTAATGTTTAGCCTTCTAAGATTGCTTCAGCAGTCTACAAGATTTAGCTATGAGATGGCAAAGAAAAATGACGCTCATGTACTACTGTACATGAGCGTGTACAATGGTACATAGGTATTGTATTCCAAAATGAGTTGTTCATGATTATTTTTGATTTAATGGACAGCGTTAAATTGAGACATAAAGTATGCTGGATAATTTGTTAATAAATTATTTATTAGTTTATATGTTGTTTCAGTTTTGACACAGTAAGTAGGTATACTTATATAAATAGTGAAAATTCTATAATGCGAGGGCTGGTACGATCATGCAGAATCAATGTTAGATTGCTTCTAATGCACAAGCGATCTTAAATAAATGGTAGTATATCTTCGACACATGGGACGTAGACCTATAGGTTTCATGTTACCTATTTTTTATACTACCTATTTTGAAACATCTTAAAGAGGTCACTTTTTGAAAGTATTAAAGACGTGATTTTATCGACGTATAAAGTCGTCACCATTTTGACGTTTTAAAATCGTCACAATTATGACGTCAAATCGATGAGTCAAATACACGTGATTTTCAACGTCGGTACTACGTCATAGAAACACGTCAAT
This sequence comes from Diabrotica virgifera virgifera, assembly GCF_917563875.1. Taxonomy (NCBI): domain Eukaryota; kingdom Metazoa; phylum Arthropoda; class Insecta; order Coleoptera; family Chrysomelidae; genus Diabrotica; species Diabrotica virgifera. The sequence goes on along the minus strand of NC_065451.1, from coordinate 223,157,252 downwards.
TGGTCATTTTTATGACGTGTTATCTACGTTATAAAAACGTCGTTTGGTTGCCTAGGAGGTGAGTTAAACGTATGCCGACCATATTCCGAAATCTTCCAAACCCCGTTGTCTTGGCGTGATGCGATCACAGCCATGATGATCTCGGGTAACAAATTCAGTCGAAGACGGGATTGGTTTTTACAAGACATTTATTTTAAAACCAAACTTACAAAAGATAAGGTAGTTAGCGTTAATTACTTGTTAATGTCGTTATCAAAATATATTTACAATTTACATATCGGACTTTCGTAAATCTCGGGTTGATTTGATATTTGATAAATGAATAAATGATACTAAACGACGATCGAATGGATTAGGAATTGCATTTATTTATTAACACGAAATGGATATACATCCTCGGAAAGGAAACCTCGCTCAACTCGAGATATGGTAGGGATACGTTTAACTCACCTTATACGTTTCGATCAACTGATTGAATGACTCGTACTATATTTTTAAAAGCGACCAGACTATCATAAAATTAATTTGTTCGATTCTTTTAAGCCGTTCCAAGGTATTTAAACCGATACAAATTTATACTTGGCCTTTCTCCATCATTACCACGCAAATGAGCAATATTCGCACAACTTGTGTTAGTGTTTAGACCGTTAGATATACGGGTAAGTTTCATTATCTAGTTTTAAGCCCAAGTTTTTTAATAGTTTTCTTTTGCATGGCGTTTTCTTAGTTTTCTTTTTCTTCAAATAAACCAGAAAACATTTTGAATTTTATTTCTTTTTATTGGTATATAATAGATTACCTTATTTCTTTTACATAGTTATAATATTTTATTAATAAAACTTTTACGTTTATATTTATTTTTAATAATGCCACGCTGCATCAGGGATTTTGTTGAGATAGTTCTTCTTTGGATACTCAGCTTTATTTATGATCGTGTTTTCTTTTGGAAGGAAACTGATCTTTATATTAATTTTTCTAGCCACTACCTAGGGAAGCAAACTGTAGCCCACACTACCTTAAGAAGCAAACTGCAGCCCACACTACCTTGGGGAGCAGAACTGATTTGAATCCGCCCATAGTACCTTGGGTCCACAACCAAAACTTACTTGCAACCGCCCACAGTACCTTGGGTCCAACTACTGATGCATCAGAATGATTTCTACGAGACAGCCCTCAAGACTTTCCCATAACTACTGGCAGCAACTACTTCCTACAAACAGTGGAACCCTTCCTGAAGAACTACATGACTCCTAAAGGAACGATTTAAAGCTGAGTACTTTTATACTCCAATTATTCTTATATCGGTAACCAGCAAAGTCAAAACAGAGCACCATTTTGATGGATGGAGCGAGGGGCGTTTCTCTTTTGAATATCCTAAGGGATATTCAAGAAGTTTCTCCCCTCGTTCCTCCCAGCAGTGTGGTGTTGCTTAATGCCCTGGTCTTGGTACGATCAGGACGTTACAAAATGGCGCCCAACGTGGGCCACGAACCCACGACCGTGAGATTAAGAGTCTCATCAACCTGCTTATTTATTCGTACAACCATTATACCTGCTTGTTTATTCTCCGTTAAGCAAACAGAGATTCATGAAATTGTTTTTGCCGTTCCGTCTTTTATACTGTCAGAGACGGTATAAAAACACGTTTGGCTTAGTACATTGGTGTACTTTAGAGGATAAAATTGTATCATCGTCGCAAGATCACTATTTTTCGGCTAATTCAAGAGGTTCGCCTTTAATGCTTATTTCACTTGTAATTTCGTATTTCTTACATCTTTTCATATGATTGCTCAAATTACCAGAGGATGAAAATCCTTTTTTGCAGTGCAGACAAAAGTGAGACCTCTCACCAGTGTGCGTCTTCAAGTGATATAGATAAGGAGCATTTTGAGCAAACCTTTTGTTACAATAATTGCAAACATATGGTTTCTCCCCTGTATGAACTCTGTTATGTGCCTTCAACGAATTTTTCTGAGAAAAGCTCTTGTTACAAATGTTACATTCGTAAGGTTTGAAGCCTGTATGAGTCCGTTCGTGCAACTTCAGTGACTGCCTTGTGGAGAAAGTTTTTCTACAAATATCACAAGATGATGAATAATCATAACCGAGTTCTTTGTGGTTGGACGAGTAGTGTGAAAGCAATCCGGAGCGGTTTTCGTACACTTTAAAACAAACCACACAACTGTGCGTGTTTACTTCTGTGATAGTATTGCTGTGTTTTTGCTTTATGTGATCCTTGAGGGTTTTAGACAAAGAATAGTTACGTCCACAATGTTTACAAGTGAAAGGCTTATCACCTGTGTGGAAATTTTCATGTTCTAAAGCTCCTCTTGCAGAGTAGCAGCCCTTGTTACATATCTTGCACTTAAATTTCTGTTTTCTAAAAAAAAGTTTTTATTAAAAATACGAATTTATGTACAGCTCCCGGAGCGAACCATGGCCGATGAGAAACGTCGGTCGTACGCCCACTTAAACTTTACGCAGAGAGGATTTCTCTCAACGGCCATGGTTCGCTTCGGGAGCTGTATTTTTTATCTATTTTTGTGATTAATCTATTATAAAAGACATAGGATTCAGTAACACCAAACAAAAGTATACTGTAACAAACCAGCCCCTTGTGCAGCGTCTATGTAAGGGATGTTCTAATATGCGTATGGTCAACCACCAACGCATGGCCAGTGAGTTAGTGTGTGGGAGGTCCAAGTGTTTGTGTTTATATTTTAAGGTTTGCAGATATTAATAGAAGATAAAGAGAGTTATATTAGCTTTTCATCGCTTAAGATGCCAAAGTTCGAAACCCAAAAATGGGTTTTTATACAGAGTACAGGAGAGTAAAAAAATATTCGCTACATGCGAAAGTCGTTAGACCTAAATGGAGAATTGTTGATATTGATTAATTATTAATACCTCGATATTGAATCAATAATTTTCTATTTACGTTTGGCGATTTTCGCATGCAGTGAATGTTTTTTTGTTCTCCTGTGGAAAAACTTATAGTGCGTTCAGAGCTTTTGCGACGTTTTGCTTTTAGTTAGTTAACGTTCGATCTTTGCATAAGAAACACGAAATACACAGCTCCATCCAATATCGTAATTTTCATTGTAAAAACCCCTAAACCCTCTGAGATTAATTCTTGCAAGTAACATCGTATTATACACTGCGAGGCATAAGTTAAGGATATAGAAAATGTATGCTCATTTTTATAGTTGATTTTTTCGTGAACGGATTAACGGATTTCGCTATTTTTTTAGTATTTTAGATATTTCTTTAGTATTTATATAGTTGTGCAAATATTTACTCAAACTTCTTTTTTGTACTTATACCGGGTGGAAGAAAAGAAATGTTTTTCTTATGTTAAGTTTGAAACACCCTGTAGGGAGGACGAGGTACAAATCTTAGGATAGATCGGAATCGTATTGTAGACTACTGTTTTGTGAACATTCTCTTTTTTGAATCTCCCTGATATCTTTAGAAACAAGGAAAATAGGTGGTTTTACTTTTGAAACAAAACTAAATTAACAATAAAAAAAATACCGTTAACAAAAGTTTAAAAAACAGAAAGGTATATAACGTAAACAGTTCTTATCGGCACCTATAAGAGCTATTTGTCGACAAGATAAGCGGTATGCACAGCGCAACATAAAAGAGACGAGATTGTTTAATGGGGGCTTCGTGATGTTTTGGGGTGGAACTTCTTGAAAGTAATAAGGATTTGGTGTCTACATGGAGGCTCTTTAAATAGCGAGAGGTACATTACACATATTCTTTTTCTTTGAACACTCTTTTCCTTTCGCATTATATATAGGAAATAATTTCATCTTAGTGGTATGATAAGACATGGCATCTTCACGTATCGCAGTTGTCAGTTAAAACACATATTAAAGAGTAAACCGTCTAGTTTCTTTGTTGTTAAAGATATCAGAGAAATTAAAATAATAAACGGTTTACAAAATATGTGACTACAACATAGTATCAGTGCATAACCACAATTTTACCTTTTCCTCCCTACAGGGTGTCTCAAACTTTTGTTTCGGTTAAATCACATGTTAAACTAAAAAACCGTCTATTTTCTTTGTTTCTAAAGATATCAAGCACATTCAAAAAACAAAATGTTTACAAAACATAAGACTACAATACGATTCCAATATATACTCAGATTTGTACCTCGTCTTCCCTACAGGGTATTTCAAACTTAACATAAGAAAAATATTCCTTTTATTCCAACCGGTATAAGTACAAAAAAGAAGTTTGAGTAAATCTTTGCACAACTGTATAAAGACTAAAGAAATATCTAAAATAATAAAAAAAAATTAGCCAAATCGGTTAATCCGTTTACGAAAAAATTAACTATGAAAATGAGCATACACTTTCTATATCCTTAGCTTATGCCTCGCAGTATATGTTCGGCTATCCCACGTATCGCATTTTATAATACCTTGTATAATAGAGATGTTGAAAAAGTATCTATTCGTTACAAAGTACTCGTTACTTACGAATGTCGAAAGTAACGATTACTATACAGAAATGCAAATCGTTACTTTGATTACTCTGATTACTTCGTTACTTTCTACCAATCGTATCCCAGCGAGTAAAAACAGATCGGTGAAGGTCGTCGTTATATCGGAATACGTATACAAAATACCTACCTACTGAGAAATACGATTCTCGATATGATTACCGCTACTCAAATACAAAAGTAATCATAGTAATCAAAGTAACGAATATTGTAAATGATTACTTTATACAAAAGTAATGATTTGTAACGAATACTCGAAAGTAACTATAAAATCAACATCACTATTGTATAAGGTATCGTCTTCTTGGATCACTGCATCTAAATAAGATATTGCCTGCTGTAGCTGGCACGAAAATTATCAAAAATAATAAACTTAAAAAAACTGTATTTATTAATTGCTGTTGAAAATAGGCATATACAGACATAACAACAATAAACTAATATCTACATAAATTGCGGTCATCTGATCAAATAAAAATAGGTAACTCTTCAAAAAAAAACTAAATTAATTATTAGTATTTAAGTTTTCAAAAATGAAAAATTATGGGTATGGATCACAATATTTCAACCGATGAATAATAATCTTATACAACAGCTTAAAACAGAGATCAAAAATTCAAAGATGAAACTATAAATTCCCCCTTAGAGAGCTAACTAATGATAGTACCACAGATTACTCTTTGTGGGAAGTAACAAATAATATATACGGTATAAGTAATAATAAAAAGACCACAAATTAGACGGTCAAATGAAATAAAATATCATGCTAAACCGTGATGAATACAAATAACCTAGATTAGAATACCATGAAGGAAAAATGGTGAAGTTGTATCCACATACATATGACTATATTCCAGTCAACTCTAAAGGCTCACTTTTAACTTTAACTTCACTATCATCTTCATAGGTTGGGGTACGTCATGTTTTCATATGTTTTCTCATACCACTCAATGATAAACCCGTTTCAAATGTGGGACTTCTCTCTATAAACCCAAAAAATTCTCTCTCGTGTCCATAAACCCAAAAAATTTACTGTTTGATAAGTCTAAGCAGATTGCAGTGTACGTCGATGACGTTTGATGGGAAGAACCAAGACACGTCACAGAAATATATCGGACTGGGACGTTTCGCCGTCGCCGTTTCGCCGTCGCCGTTTCGCCGTCGCCGTTTCGCCGTCGCCATTTCGCCGTCGCCGTTTCGCCGTCGAGCCACTTCGCCGTCGGCCGTTTCGCAGTCGAGCCAGTTCGCCGTCATACATACAAGAATGTGATAACATACTAACTTTTTTTATACTAAATGTCAGTGTAAATAAAATGCTGATGTTGGTAGTAAAACCAAGTTATATTTTCGTATTCAACTATACATTGTTTTCGTCTGAAAAATAAAATATTTATATATATAAATTCGGTTTCAAAACGTCCTCCGACGTTGTCCGATGCCTTGTTGCCAATATCTTCTATCATTGCAGTTTTCATCTTCTAATCCTCGTACACTCATTGATCGTCTTACTTCTTGTATCCGTCGTATATGTCGTTCTTGGTCTTCCTCTTTTCTTGTTTTCTGTAGGTACCCATTTCATAATTTTCTTTGGCAATCTTATCTCCCCCATTCTCTGAACATGTCCGTGCCACGTTAATTGTTTCTTCTCAATGCATTCTCCAACCGTTTACTGTAAATTCATTCTTCGCTTTACTTCCTCATTTCTAACCCGGTCCAATCTCGATATTCTACTTGCTCTTCTTAGGGCGTCCATCTCAGTAGCTTCTATTTTTCGTTTTTGGTGTTCCTTTATTCTCCATGTTTCGGATCCGTATGCCAATGTGCTCTTAATCATGGTGTTGTGTATTCTCCTTTTTCTTTGTTTCCCTATCTCGGTACTCCAGAAAACTCCGTTCAATGATTTAATTATCGTTCTTGCTTTATTTATTCTGCTCTTAAAAAAATAAAATATTTACAGTATTAAAAAAATTTAAAAAGTTACATTTCATAATTATGGGCAAGTCCTCTAAGATATTCTAAAATATCTCCATCGGCATTGAAGTTTCGGACTAATCTTAAAATTCGCTCATCCGCGTCCCTATATTTTTTCTTTTGCAAAAGTGATTGTATATCATCGTTCGAAAACCATTCAAAACTTATATACAAGTAATGATCATCCCGAAATTATAAGTATTAATTCTAACAACGAAATGGCGACAGCGAAATGGCTCGACGGCGAAACGGCGACGTCGAAATGGCGACGGCGAAACGGCGACGGCGAAATGTCCTAGACCCGAAATATATGTGGAGCTTGAAGAAAATGCTAAAGAAATAGGGCTGGCCGTCAACGTCGATAAAACTAAAGCCCTAATACAAGCAGGGGACCAACGAAACTTGCAGAATTTAAAAGTAGACCACGCTAATGTAGAAGTAGTAGAACAGCTCACATACAGTTGAGTCCGCGCATCTTTACCCCTGCGTCATCATTTAAAGCATACGAAAAAGTGGATGATAAGTCGGAAATTGAAATTTACTAAAAGCAACAGCAAGTCACTTACTGTCACTTGCTGTTGCGTTTAGTAAATTTCAATTTCCGATTTATCATCGACTTATTTCGTATGCTTTAAATGATGACGCACGGGTAAAGATTCGCGGACTCAACTGTACCTGGGTTTACAGATAACTGAGAATGGATAACTGAGAATTATAAATGAAGACAACGATAGCTCAGCAGAAATCAAAATAAGAATAGAAAAAGCCAGATCCATATTCACTAAAATGAAGAGAGTGTTCTGTGGAAGAGATTTGAGCCTTGAAATGAAACTTCGCCTGATGAGATTTTACGTACTTTCTGTACTGTTCTACGGAATGGAGTCATGGACGCTAAAAAAGATTGATACCAAAAAATTAGAGGCATTTGAACTGTGGATGTATCGCAGAATCTTGAGAATATCATGGACGGAGAGAGTCACAGACGTCGAGGTCTTGAGAAGAATGAATAAAGAAAAGGAAGTCATATTTACGATCAAAAAACGAAAACTGCAATACTTGGGACACATTACAAGAGGCGAAAGATATGAACTGCTTCGAATAATTATGCAGGGGAAGATAGCAGGAACAAAGGCCATAGGAAGAAGACGAAACTCCTGGCTAAAAAATCTACGGGAATGGTATAGCTGTAGCAACAACGAATTGTTTCGGTCAGCAGTTTCGAAAATACGTATAGCCCTGATGATCGCCAACCTTCGGAACGAAGATGGCACTTGAAGAAGAAGAAGAAGAGAATGGTGGGGAGGAGGAAGAAATACGGAAACGGATAATGCTTACTAACAAAGCACACTTCTCTCTGTCTCAGGTGTTTTAATCCATAGGGAAGTAAAGTTTAAAATACATATATAAAATCATCATACTGCACTAACAAAACACCAAACGATTACCAACAATACAGAGACACAAGAAATTATATCAGTTCTAAGATAAGCAATTTAAAAAGGGAATATTGGATACGCTTTACCAAAAAAATGGAACACGATTTGTATGGGCCGAAAAGAAAAGTTTGGAAAATACTAAAAAATAGGAAAAACCCATTAACGAATATAGAAGTTTAAATAAAATAGAAGCAGAACAATGGACCGCCTATACAGAAGAACTATATAAGGAAGATACTATAGCACCTGGAGAAGAGGAAGAAACAGGAAATGAAGACGAATCCAACATAGACACAGAACTAGAAATCACAAAAGAAGAAATAAGGAATAACATACGTAAATTAAAAAACAGAAAAGCACCAGGACCCGATGGGATACCAAATGAACTCCTGAAATACGGAGGAGAAACCTTAATCGAAAACATAGAGATCCTCTTTCAAGAAATAATATGTTGCCAGCGTGTACCAGACCAGTGGAGGACGAGTATAACAATACCTATACACAAGAGAGGAAACAGCAAAGACCCTAGCAACTACCGTACCATCACCTTGCTGAGCACAACTCTTAAACTCTTAACAAAAATACTTGCCAATAAAATAAATGAAGAATACACAATTAGTGAGGAACAACAAGGTTTTCGGAAAAATAGGTCCACAATAGAGGCCATATTCATAGCCAGACAAATTGCTGAGAAAGCACTGGAATATAATAAACCTGCATTTATGTGCTTTATAGATCTGACTAAGGCCTTCGATTGTGTAAGGTTGGAAGATGTGCTAAGATTGTTAAAGGAGAAAAATCAGCCCAACAAGATGATAAGGATAATTAAAGACATTAATGCGAAGAACAAAACCAGAATAAAAGTCGAGAATGAACTAACATCGGAAGTAGAAATAAACTCGGGAATCAGACAAGGAGATAGCTTGAGCCCACTGCTTTTTAATTTAGTCATGGACAAAATCATAGAAAACATTAAAAGTACTGGAAAAGGATATAAGATGGCGGAAAAACAAATAAAAATCCTCTGTTATGCTGACGACGCAATCTTAATCTCCGATAACGAGGATAACCTATAGCGAATGGCACAAACTTTCAATACAGTGGCAAAGAACTACAACATGAAAATATCAACAGCCAAGACAAAATCCCTGTTAAAAATTAGTAATTAACAACGAACTAATTGAGCAAGTCTCGAGATTCCAATATCTGGGAATCGAAATATGTAGTTATGGAGATGTTAAAGAGAGCGTCCGAAAGCAAGCGAATAAAGCCAATTACGTGTCAGGATGTCTGAGGGATGTCATCTGGAGAAACAAAAATATGAGGCTGGAAGGGAAAATACGCATATACAAATCATGTGTAAGACCGATCATGACGTACGCGATAGAAACAAGATGTAACACAGCAGAAACCAAGAAGATACTGAGAACATCAGAAATGAGAACGCTGAGGTCAATAACTGGGAAAAAACTGAGAGACAGAATACCGAACGACAGAATAAGAGATCTCGGTAACATACAAGATATAGTACGGTGGGGAAGACAGAGACGACGAGAGTGGAATCAGCATGTGACGAGAATGAACAGCGAGAGAATAGCCCGTATAGCCAGGGATTCGAAGCCAACAGGCAAGAGACCAATAGGAAGGCCTTTTAAAAGGTGGCGAGATAGCTGGCAGTCAACATCACAGCTACGAATACAAGCTCAAAATCGGTAAGGAACAGGCCAAGAGGCCTATTATAAGAAGAAGAAGAAGATTATACGGCCAATAGCAACATATGGTGTAGAAACATGGATCATGACTGAAAAGACAATAAACCTTATTAATACTTTTGAAAGAAAGATATTAAGGAGGATACTGGGACATATTTGCGATAGTGGTACGGGAGAATAAGGTTCAACCACGAGTTATAGGAATATTACAGAGAACCCTCTACAGCAAATTATGCAAAAAATACAAAGATTGCGCTGGACGTTTTACCTTATAACAATGGATCACGACGGAACACCTAGTAGAACGCTTAGCGGAACTATGGTGGGACGTCAGCCAGTAGGAAGAGGTGGATAGACGAAGTGAGCTAAAGATATATTGAGGGTGGATAACTGGAGGAGAGCAGCCAGAGACAGAGATACTTGGAGGCAGCTGCTAGGGGAGGCCAGAGCCCAGAGAGAGAGAGAGAGAGAGAGAGATAGAGAGAGAGAGAGAGAAAGCCTACATCCACATATTACTACATTCCATCCAACTCTAAGGGTTCACTTTTAACTTTAACTTCACTGTCATCTTCATATGTTAGACATGTTTTCATATGTTTTCTCATACCACTCAATGCTATAAACCCTTTCTTACAGTTGCCACAAACGTGGGACTTCTCTCCTGTGTGAGTCTTTACGTGATACCTATAGTGACTACGATGAGCAAACCTCTTGTTACAATCCTTGCAAACATATGGTTTCTCCCCCGTATGAACTACACTATGTGCCTTCAACGCAACTTTCTTGGAAAAGATTTTGTTACAAATGTTACATTCGTATGGCTTGAAGGCTGTATGAGTCGGTTTATGTCTACTCAGCAGGCGTCTTGTAGCGAAAGTTTTACTACAAATGTCACAAGCTACTGAACAATCATAAAGTTCTTTGTGATTGGTAGTGTAGTGCATTTGTAGAGATGATTCGTGTTTGTATTCCTTAGAACAAATCACACAGCTGTAGATTTTTTCTTCTGTGCTAGTTTTGCTGTGTTTTCTCCTTATGTGGCTGTTGAGGGATGTATATAAAGAATAGCTAGAACTGCAATGTTCGCAACTGAAAGGCTTAGCACCCGTGTGCACATTTTCGTGTTCTATAGCAACTCCTGGATATTTGAACCTCAGCTTACATATCTTGCACTTATATTTCTTTTTTCTAAAAAAAGTTTTTATTAAAAATACGAATTTATGTATTTATTACCTATTTTGGTCATCAATCTGCTATAAAAGACATAAGATACTTTGAAAGCAAATACAAATATACCGTGGGGTAACAAGTAAAAAGCACCAACTCAACAATTTGCAAAAATGTATTTCTATCGATTCTAACATCAACTTTTGATCATATATGTTATAGTCAAAAGATCTATATGCAGTCTCGTCCCGGTATGACTAGTTTATTCCAGGTTTTACTGAACACTTTGGGCAAACCCCGAAATAAATTTCATTTTCATCTTTTCACCGAAGTTGTAACGGGATTTAACTCAGTATGCAGAAACTTCGAAAAACTCCTTTAAAAAAAAATTAATTAAAAGATTTATAAAAAAAAAGAAAGTCCCAGTAGCTGGCTGGGTACCCCGTCAAAATAGCCCCGTCAAAAAAGCTCCGACAAAATAGCCCCGACATAATATCCCGCACACAAAATAGCTCCGACAAAATAGCCTGCAGACAAAATAGCCGCGGAATAATAGCCCACCCACAAAATAGCCGCGACAAAACAGCCCCGAAAAAAAAGCACCCTTCAGAATTCATCATGAAATAATTCCTAAAAAAATGTTTTTTCGAAAATGGTAATTATCCTCTATTCAGATGTTTATCTTAACCACATTAAATAGAAATTGTCTTTTCAGATAACTCGAGTCCTGTCTTTCCTGCCTCTTAGAAGTTTGAACATTTTTAAGTTAAGCGAAAATCAATGTTAATTCATGATATAAACATTTTTTTCTGTTTTCGGGCAATAGTAAAATGCATTTTAAATTAAATAAATTACAAAAATTATTTTTATAATAATTTAAATTAAAAAAAAGTTTTTGGACACCTTATAAATAATTATGTATTTGTTTATATGAGGCTGTTTTAGCCGGGGCTATTTTAGTCGGGGCTGTTTTGACCGGGGCTATTTTGTGTGCGATCTATTTTGTCGGGGCTATTTTGTTTGCGGGCTATTTTGTCGAGGCTATTTTATGTTGGGGCTATTTTGACGGGGCTTTTTTGACGGGGCTGTTTTGACCGGGCTATTTTGACGGGTCACGAGCTGGCTGTATACCTTAATTAAAAATCATACAGAACAAGTAAAAACTTCTTTGTATAATGGTATAAAAACTTTATTGAAAAACTATTAAAAAGTCATCCAAAAAGATTCGCAAAACGTTTTCGATCTAGATTAGATCATCTTCAGTGCGTTCTGCTTAGTACATGAAACTAGCAACTTTTATAGAATAGGTGACATCGAGAAATATGATTAACATTTTTAAAATCTGTTGTTAGACCAACCTAGGTTGGTCTGTGTCCATCGAATTGGCAAGTATGGTATGTTAAACAGTAAATGGTTAAGTTCAATTAGTTACCACTATAAACAGGCCGGATTAACCGATAATAGTATAAAAGGCCCGGTTTCAGGTAAAATTTATTTTAGGCTTTATTATGGGAGTACCGTCTAGTCAGTGTTAATTGCAAAAGACCAACTCTGTCTACCTCGGTGGCTTATCGCTCCGGGTGGGTCTTAACAATGGGCCAGGTCAGATAAATTTAATAATATTTACGACCGCACTAACTGAACTCAAACCATTTACTGTTGAACAAACCATACCAGGAGTTATCATCAAGCAGTGAATCATGTTGCCCTTTGAGCACTCTTAAATTTATCTTTTAACATCGACTTAGAGTCGCTACTAACAACAGATTTTAAAAATGTAACTCATATTTCTCGATGTCACCTATTCTTTAAAGGTTGCTAGTTTCATGTACTAAGTATAACGCACTGAAGATGATCTGATCTAGATCGAAAACGTTTTGCGAATCCTTTTGGATGACTTTTTAATAGTTTTTCAATAAACTTTTTATACCATTATACAAAGAAGTTTTTACTTGTTCTGTATGATATTTAAAAGATTTATATTTAATGCGATATTATTTAGGTTATACAGGTAAACAGAGTTAAAAAAAACCCTCAAGGTCACTTGCACCGCATAAACGAACGTCTGTCATCTCTTATCCTCACAGTTGCAGACAAATTGGTTTTACTACACATAATAACATACTATCAATGTATTACAATTATCTGAGGCACACGCACTTCGGTGACACAAGGGAATCACGTCGATTCAGCAAGAGTCGTATTATGATTTCATACTTGCAAAACTAAATTGAAAGGGAAAATATAAACAAACACGCATATATAACAATAGATATACAAACATACAAAATACGAGATCATTAATTCTAATTTAGTCAGTCAGATCACGGGAAGAGTTTCAACTTAGTTAAGGGTTTGCTATCGTTTATAATAGAATGTAGTCAGTGTTGTCAGCAGCTGGGTACAATTCAGAGTATTTATATGGTACAATAAATTATTAATGGATGAACCAGTGTATATTTGCTGATCAACCCATTGACTAGGGCAAACGACCTCAAAAACCATCATAAAGTGTTTTTAGTAAAATGTAGAAGTTTCTAACTTTTCAGTAAAACATTGGCAAAAAACTAATCTGTTTCGAACTTTGCTTAAAGGATATAGGATATAGGATATAGGATATAGGATGCCAACCGGACTCTTAACGTGTTGAGTTAACTCAAACCGTCCTGTCGTAGCGCAGCGATTAAGTATTAATTAATCGCTGAGCCGTTCCTTACTGCACCGAGTATTGATTGGACTGTCCCATCTCTATCCTATACTCGCACCGACCGTCTTTTCTATTTGTCGCGTACAAGCACACATTAATATTGTATTTATTTTGTTCGCAGAGAATCAACAGTGGATCTTGGCATTATCAACCTTCACTGGGATTAAGATATTATTTTATTATAAAAAAAAGTCCATTTTATTTTGTTATTTATTTATAAGAATACATTTTTTTAAACTAAACTTAAACTAAACTAAAAAAAATCCTTAAAAATCATGCAAAAACATGATTCGTAGAAGGTTTAAAGGTGTTTGGTTCAATTTTTGAATATCCTAACGGGGTTTTTGGGGAAATCCCCAAAAACCATAGAAAACCAAAAATGTATAAACATTCTCAATTTCTTTGCAACACGAAAATGCAGCAGCTTCATAATACTATGGTCAAATCTGAGAGTGCAGGAAGAGTCTATACCGGTTTCGGGGGTTGTTTCCCCCTCATCAGTAGTCCCATATCCTCCTCTCTCAGATTCTTCGACGTACCACACTTTAGGCCTTTCCGAACTGCAAAGAAAGAAATGTCACGGATGAAGTAGGGTCACCTAACGAAAAACAAAGTTATCAATCGAAGTAGCACAGAAAACGACAATAAATATCGTCTCCATACCACCAGATTGACAACAGGTGGAATACTTTCTTTGGTTACACCTCCTGAGATTTTCAAAATTTATAAATCATGCAGGATGCCGAGGAAATTAAGATGAGAGAATTTTAAATAATTCACAACTCATCTGCTCAGCGTGGTAAAAGCTCCAACAAGAAAGATTCCTTAATACTCAAACAAAAGAGTAAATGAATTAAAAATGTATAAACATTCTCAATTTCTTTGCAACACGAAAATGTAGCAGCTGCATAATACTATGGTCAAATCTGAGAATGCAGGAAGAGTCTATACCGGTTTCGGGGGTTGTTTCCCCCTCATCAGTAGTCCCCCAAACAACCCCCGAAACCGGTATAGAATCTTCTTGCACTCTCAAATTTGACCATAGTATTATGCAGCTGCTGCATTTTCGTGTTGCAAAGAAATTGAGAATGTTTATACATTTTTAATGCATTTACTCTTTTGTTTGAGTATTAAGGGATCTTTCTTGTTGGAGCTTTTCCACGCTGAGCAGATGAGTTGTGAATTATTTAAAATTCTCTCATCTTAATTTCCTCAGCATCCTGTATGATTTATAAATTTTGAAAATCTCAGGAGGTGTAACCAAAGAAAGTATTCCACCTGTTGTCAATCTGGTGGTATGGAGACGATATTTATTGTCGTTTTCTGTGCTACTTCGATTGATAACTTTGTTTTTCGGTAGATGGCCCTAGTTCATCCGTGACATTTCTTTCTTTGCAATTCGGAAAGGCCTAAAGTGTGGTACGTGGACGAATCTGAAAGAGGAGGATATGGGACTACTGATGAGGGGGAAGCAACTCCCGAAACCGGTATAGACTCTTCCTGCACTCTCAGATTTGACCATAGTATTATGCAACTGCTGCATTTTCGTGTTGCAAAGAAATTGAGAATGTTTATACATTTTTAATTCATTTACTCTTTTGTTTGAGTATTAAGGAATCTTTCTTGTTGGAGCTTTTACCACGCTGAGCAGATGAGTTGTGAATTATTTAAAATTCTCTCATCTTAATTTCCTCGGCATCCTGCATGATTTATAAATTTTGAAAATATCAGGAGGTGTAACCAAAGAAAGTATTCCACCTGTTGTCAATCTGGTGTATGGAGACGATATTGGAAACTAATTGTTAGCGTCCAGGCTTCATAGACATAAACAATTGAAAAAAAATTAAATTTTGATGGAGATGGCATATCTTGTCACAGAAGGACGACATATAGAACAAAATAGATAAATATGCTTTGGAAACCACAGAACTACAAATGACAAAGCCCTGAAGATCACAAATTAAGTGTCAAAATGACATAAAATATCATGCTACAATGAGAAAATACAAACAGCCTAGATTAGAAAACCATGAAAGGAAAATGGGGAATATCACTATATTCCGGCTAACTCTAAGGGTTCACTGTTAACGTTTACTACACTGTCATCTTCACATGTTAGGGCACGACATGTTTTTATATGAATTGTCAGACCTCTCAATGATTTCAACCCTCTTCCACAGTTAGGACAAAAGTAAGACATCTCACCAGTATGCGTCTGCAGGTGGTATCGATGAGAACGAGCATGAGCAAACCTTTTGTCACAATAATCGCAAACATATGGTTTCTCCCCCGTATGAACTACGTTATGAGCCTTCAATGAATCTTTTTGGGTAAAGCTTTTGTTACAAATCTTACATTCGTATGGTTTGACGCCTGTATGAGTCCGTTCATGCAACATCAGTTTGTGTTTTGTGGGGAAAGTTTTCTTGCAAATGTCACAAGCTGCCGAATAATCATAACCAAGTTCTTTGTGGTTGGAGGAGTAGTGTCCAAGCAGTCCGGAGCGATTTTTGTAGACCTTAAAACAAATCACACAGTTGTGTATTTTTACTTCTGTCATAGTTTGGCTGTGTTTTTCCTTTATGTGGTCCTTGAGTCTTTTGGACAAAGAATAACTACGATCACACAGTTTGCAACTGAAAGTCTTGGCACCCGTGTGCAAATTTTCGTGTTCTAAAGCTTCTCTTGCATGGTAGAACCCTTTGTTACATATCTTGCACTTAAAGTTCTTTATTCTAAAAAAAAGTGTTATTAAAAATATGAATTTGTGTACAGCTCCCGGAGCGAACCATGGCTGGTGACAGACGCTCTCGTCGGTCATACACCCATCTAATCTTTACGCAGACAGGGTTTTTCTCACTGGCCATGGTTCGACACGGAAGCTGTATTTGTTTACTTATTTTTTTTTTGTAATTAATATATTTATAAAAGATATAAGATGCTTTAAACGCAAACAAAAATTGAGCCTGGAGGTATAAAAATAATATATCGTAATACTATCATTATTGTAATTGTGTAACTAATTACAACAATAACAAAGTTCAAAGTACCAAAAGAATGCAATAAAAGCAAATGTCACTGTTACTAACCTATATAGGGTGAGACAGATGATCGGCCTATTAGAAATATCTCGAGAACTAAAGGCAACAGAATCATGAAAATGTTAATGAAGGGGTTTTAAAGAGTGATTTATTTAATGAAAATATTTGCTACTTCCTGTTATACCGGAAGTTGCTTATAACTTCGTTTTTTTTTAATGGACATCCTGTACATTTTACATTTTTCGATTCTCCTCGGTGTCATATTTCTTAAAATATGAGGTTTTGTATGATTATACGGGGCAGTTTAAAAGATAATTACGTGTTTTTTATTAATTTCTTAGCAACTTTCACACCCCGTAGAATTGTAGTAGTTTGACATCAAAAACTCTGTTTATGTTCAAATGGATTTTAATAAATAGTGTACTATTGTTAAAAATTATTAGTATAGCTAAAGTATTAGTATAGTAAAGCTAAAGAGTTTTCTTAAATGGAACACCCTGTATTTTATTATTATAATGAAATGATATTTTATGATACTTTTTTTTCAAACCTTTCCCTATACCTAACTTTAATTTGTGCTTAATTGTTAATCGCACCAACAATCTTAACAACGTAGGTATTTTGATAGCTCGACCATTATTGGTAATTTTAAGGATCAGCCTAGAGTCTAGATTAATATGTATTTATTTATGAAAAATATTTGGGATTGAATATTTTCATGGCCTAACTAATAAAATTTCACGTATTTTTTGTTGCAATTAATGTTTGGCTTGAATGACCAATAATTCACAAATTAAAGAAGTTAGGTATAGGGAATGCTTAAAAAATAAAAAAGTACCATAAAATATAATTTCATTACAATACTAAAATATAGAGTGTTCCATTTAAGAAAATTCAGAAAATACTCATTCCGAGTTTCAACCAACCTTATACAGGGTGTCCAGAAACTCTACCGACAAACGTAGACAGGAGATTCTTCAGATAATTTTAAGATAATTTAACCCAATTCACTTAGTCCGAAAATGCTTTCTAAGGGAGCTAGAGCTCTTTGAAGATGGCGTCTTGTAATTAGTTTTTATTAAATACCTCCAGAACGCTTCTATTTAGAAAAACAAAAATTGGTACGCGTATTTATCTACAAGATATAAATCTAATCCATCCATTGCAAATTTCTAGTACCCATCATAGGCGTCCGTTTTGGGTAGGGCAACGGTTATTTTATCGCTTAACTTTTTTATCTTTAACTTTTATGCATTTCTGACACTGGATTATGAAATTTTGAAGTATTCTAGTACTAAAAGATACTCTTGTTTTAAATCGGTAGGACACACCGTTTTCTAGAAAAATCGATTTTAAAAATTTTTCGCTTTTTAAATAAAAAAAAAAATTAAAAAAAAAAACTGTTTAGAAAGACGAAAACTGATACATTTATTTATATTTCAGAGATAAATCGATTTCATTAATTACGAATTTCTATTACTGGTCATAGGCGTCCGTTTCGGGTAGGTCAACAGTTATTTTATAGCATAACTTTTTTGTCTTGAATTTTTGAGCATTTTTGACACTAGATTATTAAATTATGAGGTATTCGAGTACTAAAAGTTACTCTTACTTTATGCTGGTAAAATACTTCGTTTTTTGTTGAAAAGTTCTTTAAATTTTTTTTCAAATTCCAAAAACGAAAAACTTTCAAATCGATTTTTCTAGAAAA
Organism: Diabrotica virgifera virgifera; assembly: GCF_917563875.1. NCBI lineage: Eukaryota > Metazoa > Arthropoda > Insecta > Coleoptera > Chrysomelidae > Diabrotica > Diabrotica virgifera. The sequence continues at coordinate 223,138,991 of NC_065451.1, read as the reverse complement.
CGGTGTGTCCTACCGACTTAAAACAAGAGGACCTTTTAGTACTAGAATATCTCACAATTTAATAATCCGGTGTCAAAAATGCATAAAAGTTAAGGACAAAAAAGAAATTTGCAATGGATGGAATCGATTCATCTCTGAAAAGTAAATATGCATACCAATTTTCGTTTTTCTAAATAGAAGCGTTCTGGAGGTATTTAAGAAAAACTAATTTCATGGCGCCATCTTCAAAGAGCTCTAGCTCCCTTAAGAAGCATTTTCGGACTAGGTGAATTGGGTTAAATTGTCTTAAAATTATCTGAGGAACCTCCTGTCTTCGTTTGTCGGTAGAGTTTCTGGACACCCTGTATTGGGACCGTGCAAGTTCGGCAAAGCGACCCCTATTTCTACGCTCTATACTAAAATTCGCACTTTTAATTATATTGGCCAATTATATTAGTCCTGGTTACTGGATAATTGTCAAGGCCATAGTCCAAAAAAATAATAAGAAGAAAAAATAAGATTCAGGTTATGTTATGAAAACGTGAACAATTGTATGTAGTAAATAAAATTAGTTATTAAAATGCAGTACTGCAAGCAAAATAAAATTAATTAAATTTACCTTTATATAATAATTGCATATCATATCAATATTGTGGAGCAATATATAATTTTTTTGCTTCATTGACAGAAGGTACGAAATATACGTCAATTTGACAATTTCAATTGACAATATGAATTATTTAAGATAGTTGCAATATTTCTCCGCGACTCGCGTAGGGTCGTTTCTCGTTTCCCCTTCCAAGTACTTGCACGCCGCGAATACTAAAATTCAACATTTAGCTATACTAATAATAATTTTTAATGATACAGTAAAACCTGTCAGTAACGGCCACTAAAAATGAACAAACTATTGGCCGATATAGAAAGGTGGCCGGTATTGCCAGTTTGTGTAGTCCACAAATATATAAAAGATAATTGGAACTTTGTTTATTTTATTATTAAAAGCAAATATAATTCTATATATTATGAATGGACTCTACTAATACTACGAAAAAAGGGGATGTTAAGCTTTGTTGAAGAATTTTTCAATTCACTGTTATTTTTTATAATGTCCTTTGATAATTTGAGTTTTTACAACACCATATTTTTCGGTCAACTTTTGTAATCTTAAACCGTACTTATAAATAGTGACAAACATTTCCTCTTTTATGACATTTTATGACCACCACACCGACCCTAATTATTTAATCCCTTTTTAGGTAGGTACAATAGGTATTAAATATAGTACTGGGAATTTCTATCAACAAGTTGACAAACATATTTGGCCGACATTAACAGGTAAATTTCTATAAAATGTGCTTTAAAAATATGTGACTATTTGGCCGCGTCCGTATTATAAAGATGGCCGTAAATACCAGGTCATAAATAAGGGAATCTACATATAAACATACATAAGGGTCCAGGGCCTGATGGAATCCCACCCAAGTTACTGAAATACTGTAGTTTTAATCTTGCTCGTCCCTTATTCTTTATTTTTCAAAAATCATTACAAACGAGTGAATTCCCTCCCGTTTGGAAAGTTAGTTTTATATCACCGATATTCAAGAATGGAGATAGAAGCAGGGTACAGAGCTACAGACCTATTAGTATCCTTAATACTATACCTAAACTGTTCGAGAGTTTAATATGTGACAAAATTAAGCCTACTATACAAAATGTAATCATTGAACAACAGTATGGTTTTGTTATGGGGAGATCAACTAAAATGAACTTGTTAAATTATACCTCCTTCTTAAATGAAGCATTGGAAAGTAAACAACAGGTAGATGCGATTTATACAGATTTTTCCAAAGCATTCGATAGAGTCAACCATACGTTATTGTTACATAAGATCGAACAGTTGGGTTTCTCTGATCCTCTGCTTAGTTGGATTCGAAATTATCTATTAGATAGAAGGCAGATAGTTCGTATTAAGAATTATTTTTCTAATGAAATTATAGTTACATCGGGTGTACCTCAAGGCTCCCACTTAGGACCTATCCTTTTTAATTTATTTATAAATGACATAAATAAAAGCTTCAATTTTGCTCAATTTCTTCTATTTGCTGATGACCTTAAATTATTTCACATAATTACCTCTGATTTGGATCACTACAATTTGCAATCAGATCTTAATAGTCTTGTGGAATGGTGCTCACTTAATGGTATGGACTTAAATGCAAACAAATGCCATGCTATAACTTTTACTCGACTAAGACACTTTGAGAATAATTCTTACTTTATACGGGACACTAGGTTACAATTAGTTGACTCAGTTATAGATCTGGGTGTTATTCTTGATACTAACTTGAATTTCAACCTACACATTAATAGCATGGTTTCTAAGTCATTAAAGATGCTTGGCTTTGTTAAAAGATGCAGCTATGACTTTACGACTGGTCGTTCTTTAAAATTTCTTTATTGTTCTTTGGTTAGACCACATTTAGATTATGCATCATGTGTTTGGTCACCTCAATATAACTGTCATATTAATAAAATCGAACAAGTTCAGCGTAAATTCTTACGTTATTATGCTTATAAGATGCATCTCACTGGTCAAAGTTATGAGTCTTTACTGCAAATTATTCGACTTGACTCATTACAGAGTCGTCGTCAACATAAAGATCTTTGCTTCTTATATAACTTAATTCATGGTCATAAATTCTGTATCCCACTTTTAAATAAAATTGGTCTACATGTACCTTCAAGAACCACCCGTTCTGTGACCACCTTCCACGAGGTCATTAACCGCACAAATTATGGTTCAAGTTCCTATCTCTCTAAAACTATTAAATTAGCAAACAAATTATCTCCGCAAATTGATTTCTTTGTGAACGACTTTACTGCGTTTTCCACACAATTACATTTATACTTAACTTAATGTTCTAATTTCAAGACTGATTTGTCAACTACTGTTACTGTTATTGTCTTTGTTCTAGGATAAGTTGTATTTGTCAATTTCAAAATGTTCTAGCTCTCAATTGTTAAATGAGAGCAAGTAATTTTATTCTTTATTATTGTTTGCTATGTATTTACCAATTTTGTACCTACTAGATCTTATTTTTCTAATTTGTGTGACATTTTAATTTAATTGTATCATGTACTAATGGACTTCGGTCCGTAAATAAATAATAAATAAATAAATAATTTGTTTGGTGAATTTTGGAATTGGCCGTTAGTACAGGTGGCCGATTTTGACAGGTGGCCGATTTTGACAGGTGGCCGGTAACACAGGTTTTACTGTAGTATACTATATTAAAAATCATTTGAACATAAATAGAGTTTTGATGTAAAACTACAACAATTCTACAGGGCGTGAATGTTGCTAAGAAATTAAGAAAAAAACGTAATTATCTTTTAAACTATCCTGTATAACATTACAAAACCTCTTATTTTAAGAAATAGGACATCGAAGAGAATCCGAAAATGTAAAAATATACAGGGTGTACTATTAAAAAAAACGAAGATAGCAACTTCCGGTATAACCGGAAGTAGAAAATAAATGAAAATATATTCATTAAATAGATCTCTCTTCAAAACCATTTAATTCCAATTTTCTTGGTTCTGTTGCCTTTAGTTCTCGAGATATTTCTAATAGGCCTTTTATCTGCGTCACCCTGTATTATTTGTTGTTCATTACCTTGTATGGTAATGTATATATCCAAAACATCTTGTGATATGATATATATGAATACAAACAACTCTAACATCGAAGTAGAAAACTCCTTAGTGGTAGGTATAATTTAATTAAAAATCTTAAAATGGATTACATAAATTTGTTCAGAACGTTTTTGGACCTATCAGTTCATCATCAGTGAACTCTTGTATTGGATAAATAGCCCTAGAGCCACGCAGTAGTTATATTAAGAATTTAATTTACATTGTTAAATTGTACAATTGAAAAAGCTTAAGCCGATGTTAATGGATACTATCCGGGAACATGAAGAATCCCTACACGAAAACTTCAACCATCTTGGTCTACTGACGTCCGACCGACAAAAATATCCCAAAACAAAGTCGACACATTCGAAAGGAAAGTACTGAGGAGAATACTAGGAGCTGTAAGGGTAAACGGAATCTCCAGAATTCGATACAACAACGAGCTTTATCAACTTTATAAGGAAACACCCATCTCAGACTTCATTAGAATACGATTGCAATGGGCCGGGCATGTGATAAGAATGGGAGAGGATAGGCTACCAAAAAGAGCACTGAACGCTAGAATGCAGGGCAAGAGACCGGTTGGAAAGCCAAGAAAGCGGCGACGCACAAGCCTTTTAGGAGTCCGTGTATGGAGAAGATCGGCTACAGATAAACAAGAGTGGAGGAAAAAATAAAGGACGGCAAGGCTCAATTTGGGCTGTAGTGCTGAAGAAGATCCGTCAATAAAGCTAAGACAAAAATAATGGTGGTCGACAGATTCCACACTATTCAACTGACCAACATGTTACAGGAATACCAGACAGTAAACAGCTTTGTCTCTCTCGGGTCTAGTATAACTAACGATGGTAACTGTGAAGCAGAAGACATATCTATCTCTCTAAATATCAAGATGAGACTGGTGAATGCCCTTGTATTCCCAATATTTCTATAGGGTCAGAGACTTGGACTCTTCGCGAACTAGAGCGCCAAAAAATTGATGCTTTTCATATGTGGTGCTGGAGAAGAACTCGAGATTTAAAAACGACTGTCCACAAAATTTCTGCAACGAAATCTGCAATTCTTCGGTCACGTGGTTCACAGAGGTGACGATAGTTTGGCGAGATTAATTGTTTCTGGAAACGTCCCGGGCAGAAGATCAAGAGAACGATCACCAACTACATGGTCCGACCAAATTAAGAATTTAGCTGGAAACTCATTCTGCAAAGCTCTTAGACCGGCTGAAGATAGAGACTAATGGAAAAAGATTGTTAGGAATATTGGAAGAAATCACGATTCTCAGTAATGGGGAAACGACAAGAGAGAGCCGTAGAAGAAGAAGAAGAAGAATGTAACTTCCAACATCCAAATATTCAGACAAACTCTAAGGGTTCACTTTTAACTTCTAATTCACTGGTATCTTCATAGCTTAGAGTACGACATGTTTTTATATGAATTCTCATACAGTTCAACGATTCAAACCCTTTTTTACAGTTATAACAAAAGTGAGATATCTCGCCAGTGTTTGTCTTCAGGTGACGTTGATAAGGACTATAAAAAGCAAACCTTTTGTCACAATAATTGCAAACATATGGTTTCTCCCCAGTATGGACTCTGTTATGTAAGTTCAAATTATCTTTTTTGGAAAAGCTCTTGTTACAAATGTTACATTGGTAGGGTTTGAAACCTGTATGGGTCCGTTCATGTATCTTCAGTTTGGTACTTGTGGCGAAAGTTTTGCTACAAATATTGCAAGTGGCTGAATAATCATAACCAAGTTCCTTGTGCTTTGTCGAGTAGTGTATATGTAACCCTGACTCGTGTTTGTATTCTTTACAACAAATCACACAGCTGTAGATTTTTTCTTCTGTAATAGTTTCGCTGTGTTTTCGCTTTATATGGATGCTGAGGGATCTAAAATAAGGGTAGCTAAGATCACACTGCTCGCATTGGAACGGTTTATACCCCGTGTGCAAATTTTCGTGCTCTAAAGCTCTTCTTGCATATCTGAACCCCTTGTTACATATCTTGCACTTAAATTTCTGTTTTCTAAAACAAAAGGTTTTATTAAAAATACAAATTTATGTACAAGATGATTCAGTGAAATGGTACGATTTGACAACACTGCTGACGATAAAGTAGAAGAACGGCGGGCTTGCGACGTAAACGTTGTGAATCTAGAAAGTGAGAAGTTTAGTTTTAGTCCGTTCTTTAACGGTAAAATATTGCAAAACCTCTAAATTTTAAAGAACCGTTTGGATTGACATGAAATTTGGCATACACATAGCTAACAAGTCAAAGAAAAAAAGTGATATTGTGCCGATATGTGCTTATGCCCTGGGGGTGGTTTTCATCCCCTCTTGGGGGTGAAAAAATATTTATCCAAAGAAAGTCAGGAAATGGATAAACTGGCTAATTTTAAGTAACTTTTGTTCTATAGAGTTTTTTCACTAAGTCAATACTTTTCGAGTTATTTGGCAGTGAATATGTTCATTTTTTCAACAAAATAACCACGCTTTTAGACGGTTTTTCGCAAATAACTCAAATAGTAAGTATTTTGACGAAAAAATATTGTTAGCAAAAATATAGCCTGTAAAAAATTTAAAAAAATGGTGTATATGTCACGTCTTTAAACCTAGTAGAAGCAGAGTTATAGAGCTAATGAAAAATAGGTTCATATTCGTCAAATTCCAAATGGAATACTTTAACGTGAAATAACCAAAAATGAAGCACATTTCGGGGAAAACTCATTACAACTTATTTAAAGTGTTGAAAAAAAGCTTAATTTTTGTTTTATAAAAAAAATTCTAGCATCACAATTATACAAGTTACGCTCAAAATAAAGTTAGTTCCTTTTGGTTTTGGTAAAAAAATCGAGAAAATTACCCCCTAATTAGTATCTTAAATGAACTTAATCGTTACGATTTCACAAATTTCTTAACTCGTGTGTATATTGTTAATATTATCTGTAAGTTTTATCGGTTCAAAGTCCTTATTATTGAAAGGGCTGTAGTTAAAAGGGGTTGAACGAGTCACTGATTAAGAATGTATGCAAATTTAGAAACACCAAATCTCAATAAATTTTTGTCTAACCGAAAAACAAAAGAATACACGATATTCAAAAAAGCAAATCTGACTTTTTTTGTTTTTCGAGATTTTTGGTATCTCTAACAATTTTTAAGTTATTTTGAAAAAAAGCATATTTTTCAAAATTTAAATTTTTCAAAATTTTACTTTGAAACCAAATTTTTTCAAAAATAAGCACTTTAAATCGATGAAACTTACAGATCATATAAACACAACATAAGTAAAATAATTTGTGGAGCGGTAACGATTAATTTCATTTAAGTTGCTAATTAGGGGGTGGTCTTCCCGATTTTTTTTTGCAAAAACAAAAGGGACCAACTTTATTTTGAGCGTAACTTGCTTAAATTTAATGCTAGAAACTTTTTGCAAAAACAGAAATAAAGCTTTTTTTAAACACTTTAAAAAAGTTATAATGGGTTTTTCCAAAAAAGTGCTTAATTTTTTGAATATTTCACGTCGAAATATTCTATTTGAAATTTGGTGAATACGAATCTATTTTTCATTGGCTATAACTCTGGTTCTACGAGATCCAGAGACCTATCACGTAAACCATTTTTTTTTTACTTTTTTATATGCTATATTTTTTCTAAGAACGTTTTTTTCGACAAAATACTTACTTTTTGAGTTATTTGCGAAAACCGTCTAAAAATGTGGTTATTTTGTTGAAAAATGAACATATTCACTCGCAAAAACTCGAAAAGTATTGACTTGGCGAAAAAGCTCTATAGAACAAAAGTTACTTAAAATTAGTCAGTTTACCCATTTCCGGACTTATTTTGGACATATATTTTTTCACCCACAAGTGGGGCTGAAAGTCACCCCCAGGGCAAAAGCACACATCGGCACGATATCACTTTTTTTCTTTGACATGTAAGCTATACGTATGCCAAATTTCATGTCAATCCAAGCGGTTCTTTAAAATTTAGAGCAAAAACCGTGAAAGAATGGACTATTTGTTAAATCTTCTTCTTCTTCAAATGCAAATCCACTAATGGATGTTGGCGATCACATTTTCCATTAACTCTCTGTTTCTTGCAATGTGGATCAGTGATTGTATGTCGGTAATCCCTGTCCATTGCCTTATGTTTCGGAGCCAGGACATTTTCTTGCGTCCTATTCCTCTCTTACCTTCAATTTTACCCTGGATTATAAGTTGAAGGAACTGGTATTTTTCGTTTCGCATGATGTGACCCAAATACGCCGTTTTTCTTTTCTTGATGTTTTCGAAAAGCTGACGTTCTTGGTTGATTCTTTTAAGGACATCCACATTTGTGACTTTCGCCGTCCATGGTATCTTTAGGATACGGCGATAAAGCCACATTTCGAAGGCTTCTAATCTGTTTATATCCCTCGTTTTGAGTGTCCAGCCCTCTATGCCATATAGCAGCACCGACCACACGTAGCATTTAGTAAACCTTAGTCTCAGTGTAAGGTCGAACTCTGAGCAGCTCAGTACCTTCCTGAATTTTACGAAAGCTTGTCGAGCTTGCTCAATGCGACATTTTACTTCCCTGTCCGATGCCCAGTCTTCAAAAAGCCACGTTCCTAGGTATTTGAATTTGCTCACTCTCTCAATGGACTTAGTATTCAGTGTTATGGTGGAGTTTTCAAATGCATCCAAGTTTCTGGAGATGATCATGAATTTGGTCTTTTTGGTATTAATCTCTAATCCCATTCGCTTACTGTATTCTCCGATTATAGTGACAAGTTGTTGACGATCTGCTATGTTGTCGCAAATTAAGACAGCATCATCAGCATATCGT